>NC_138788.1:20282611-21752910 GCF_965178545.1 Coloeus monedula
AATTGACCACTGATCACCAAAAGACCCTTCTTGATGAAGTTTTCATTATATTACTGGAACACAAGGCACAAATATTCAACAGATAAGGCACAGGCAGTTCAAACATCAGCTCCAGATGCCATGGGGCAGCCTTTTTTTAAGAGAATAGTGAGAACCTTTCTAAACTCCATTTTGCAACTGGGTATTTTAGATGACACAATCACAATTACAGAGAATACAGGAGGCTATATGGGATGAAGGTAAAAATCAGGAACTGGGGTTGGGGATGTCCATAGGGCAAAAGTCCCATTTTTACCATTCTGAGGTATAAATGAGCTGAAAAGGCACAGAGTGATCCATACAGGGAGCAGGAGTTCAGGACAGGAAGCACTCTAATACCATGTTCAGCATATTGATGGAGGGTTCCTGTCTACTTTTCACCTTGCAAAAAGGAGATTCACCCAGGGAAATGTAAGCAAGTTTGAGCTCTGTCACCAACATACATGGAGACCAGAAACAAAACTCAAGGGAGCCAGCAGAAATGCAAGAGCCCTGCAGGATTTTTGGATTTGGATGAGACCCTGGAGTACAAAGTTGAGGGAGTAGTTGTTCTTTCTGCTCCAAAGTTCCCATTATTTTATAGGGTGCCCTGTACTATTGAGGCCCTCTCACACAGACAGCAGCAGCAGCGAAAGTGAAGGCTTTAAGCTGAAATGAAAAAATAAATACTTAGAAACACCCCAATGACAGGGATTTGTGTGTGTAAGGCAAAATAAATTTAAAAAATAATACTTTCTGGGGGGTGGGATTTTTTGTGTTGGGGCTTTTTTCAGTGGCAGTTTGGGGTTTTTTAAAGAAAGAGAATTTGGTTGTCAAGTTGGCAACAAAAATTTTGCTCCAGCTTTTTCTTTTACAAAGCCTGTCACTTGGCTTTACAAACCATCCTTACATGGGTACCATTTACAGGCAGCCCAGGAGAGGGGTGCCACAGCCTGGTGAGGTCCTGCTCCAGCACCGGGGACAAGCAGCTGCTGGTGTAAAGGTCAGGGCTTTGAGTCCCTTCCAAGGGCACTGGGGGACCCTCACACACTCCTTTGCTCACCAGTTCAGGGTCTGAGATCTCTTACACAAAAATTGCCCTTATTTGGGGAGCTGGGGATAGCAAGTATGTACCTGGATCCTCAGCTGGAAATGCAGTTTCTCCCACTGTGCAATACCACAGTAAAGAACAGACAGCCCAGTGCTACCTTTCTCTTACAAAGCTGAAAAGAAAATTGAAATGGGACACCCAAGCACCTTCTAAGCCCTCCTCCAGCTGGGAATGGAGGAGAGGATTTCAGTTGGTGCCACACCAAGGACCAAGACAGATCTCCAAATTCTGGGTGTGGGGCCACTCGCTGTTTGAGAGAGGGGACAGAGGGTATTTCTGGAGGAATGCTGTGGGAGGTACTTGCCTGTTCTCTGTTAGTTTCATGATCGTAGTGCCTCGTGAAGAAAAAACAATGAAAGACATCCGCAACATTGGACTGAAAGAGAAGAACAGGCCAGATCCACATCACATGTTACTTCAGCAGAAATTCATTTTCTAATAAGCACTGAACAACAACAAAAAAATTATATACAGGAAATTGAAGTATCATCTCAAAAGAACTTTACCTTATGAACTTCTCAGCTAGGCTTTCCACAAAGGAGTAAATCTCAGTCCAATGATTTTTGACACTTCCAGATCTGCATACAAAACATAATTGATTACATTAATCTTCCTTTGCAGTGAAGTTCCTTGTTCCACTTGAAATTTTAAGCCTGGCCTACTCCAAAGGTGGTTAGGGACACAAATTACACAGAGTTGTGTTGAAAGCCGTAAAAAGAGCCATGAAGACAAAACCCACTGACTCAGATAAGTAGTAAGAGGTCTGAAACAGTTTACCATAAAAATTTGAAACAAGCTCAGTAACCCTTCCATTAGCTTTGGTTCCTTTTATAGTATTAAATATAAATACTTTATTCAAGTTTAATTAATTTCACTGGACTTCATTAAATTATCTGCTATCAGAATATTTACTTTCCTAGAGCACAGCTATGCCCTTGCAGCCACACAGGAAGTCTTGACTGATCTTCTATTCTCCCAGAATGCGTGGGAGAATGTTTCCATGAATTACTGCTTGTTTCAAAAGAGAAAGCTTTTGAAATAATTCTGAAGGGAAAGGCAGTACTCTTGGATAATTTACTGGATGAATGTTCTGGGCAGTCAAACCCTGGCTCCATTATGGATTTCTTGCGAAAACTTGGACAACTTAGTTACATGCAGAACACTTACACACTCCTGCTCCACTTCTATGATACAAAACTACATTAGTGGCACTCCCTGGCTTTTTTCTGCCAAGTCTTAGCAGGGGACTCCGATGGGACTGAGACCTCAAACAGAGCCTTGCATACAGCAACCCTACAGTAAATTATAGATTTATCTATACCATACACTTTCAATACATTAAAAAGGCTACAAAGCATGAAAGTCAATGGTTTTTAAAGCCCTCCCTAGGACTGTGGTGTTTGTGAAAGAATGACCCATTTGCTTTCCTTGCTTGCTGAACTCATCTATCAGGTGTCTCAGGCAGATAAAAAGACAGCTGGATAAATGAAACAATGGCACACAAAATCACAGGGGCTTAGATGCAGAACTAAAACCAAAGTTCTGAAACTTTACTATAAAGCAGTAGGATTCCTCTTACTGCTGTTAGGCATTTTTCTGTGTAAACATGAGAAAATAATTACATACTACAATCCTCAGTTCTACTAAGGGATTTCCAAGTGATATTATGCCACTCACTCCTGCCCTTGTATGTCAGACACAGAAGCCCACATGTGCAATGCAGGACGGCACTGCCTGCCCTGCAGCAGTGCTGGTGGAGTGGTGAAGAGCAAAGATAAAGGGACAAGGACCAAAGGAATCTCCTGAAGTAAATAAGCTAAAACAAATCGTCTTGTGTAACCCTGTGCTTTCATGCTGCTCTTCTGGAGAACTAGTGATTCATTCACAGAACAAACTGGTTATAAAAGAATGAAGAAATTTTCAGGCAGTAAGGGAGGGCAACAAAACACTAGGGACTGCTCAAACCACAGCTCTGTAGTCCCCAGTTTATACGTGCTATGCAACAATGTGCTTATAATTTGTGAACAGCACCGATGAAAGGTGCTGGCACTATTACCAAATTAACCCTATCAACACCTATAGTTCTCCAGGATTTTTATGAAAGTCCCAGACTAAATCTCAAAACATGATGAAGTCAAAGATTTTCCTTGAATCTATCCAAGATGCATCTACAGCTCCCAACTTCTAAAAAAATTCTTTACCCCCCTGAAGCTAACACTTTCTATTTCATTCTGAGCTTGCCATCTGACTTAAATTCAACTCCTGAAATTTTCAGTGAAGTCAGTTGCCCACACAGCATAGCCATCATCTCTTACTTGGAAAAGACTGACCTATTTTAGATGAGGTATCAAATTTCTGTGGCCAGCTGCAGAGGCACTGATGTAATCCAAAAAAAGAAAGTAGCAGCAAATTTTCTTTTGAACTGCAACAAACCAGCATTTCCAGTACCTTCTTAGGACTGCCAGAATTACTTCTTTTTTCTCCCTTTTTTTTTTTTTCTTGGAAAGGGTACAGCCAGCAAGACTGAGAATTGACTGTAATAAATCAATAGGCACCCACCCCCAAAAAACGAGGGAGGTCTCTGTCATGGATTAGTCCTCACAGGGAGTGTACTGTGCTCTCAGAGTGCCCAGCTCTACATCACTGAGCCCTGCAGAGCAGAGTTACTTCAGCACAGCAGTGGGTGTTCTTCACCCCAAGAGGAATTCTGCACCCACATGTTGCTTACCAGCTGGGAAATGTCAAAAGTGTCCCAGTCTATCAACAGGGAAAAGTCAAGGCCAGACAAAAATACTAGCAAGAAAATGTTGGTTTCAAAATCCCATAGAGGGAGTACCAGTGAAGTGATCAGCATTGAATCACTTTCCCCACCATACTCCTCCAAGTCCAGGTGTCTTCTCCCACTGCAAATGGTGCCAAAATGCCATCAATGCCAGTCATGTCAAACTCCTCATGAATGCCAGTGGGAATGGCCTGGCTTATAGAAGAGCCTGATTGTTGGGGTTTTAGTTTAGTCTTAGGTTTTTTTTCTGTTAAAGGAATTTTCTCCCATATGCATGTTGCTAGGGGACAAATAGCTGTACTTAAGAAAGACAAAAAGGGAGTGGGGCGGGCCTGGCTACTTTTTTGTCTACACCTGGGTGTGGGGGCAGTTCGCTCTGAGCGTCCGGAGAGAGAAGCTGCAGAGAAAGGAGCTGCTGCTTCTTCTTTTTTTGGCCGTTCTTCTCTTCCTGCTGGAAACAACGCCGGGACCCCAAAAGCCGCTTTCCCTGCCCTGCTGGAGGCCGAGCTGTGGCTGCCCTGCCCCACTGCTGCTGCTTCGAGTTTTTCGCTACGCTGCAGCCCTGCTCGCCCTGCCTGCCTGGGCACCCGTGGGGTTCTCCCATCTGGATACATCTCGCCTGCCACCCGGGATTTGCGTTCGTCCCTGCCGCTCC
Organism: Coloeus monedula; assembly: GCF_965178545.1. NCBI lineage: Eukaryota > Metazoa > Chordata > Aves > Passeriformes > Corvidae > Coloeus > Coloeus monedula. The sequence continues at coordinate 20,287,178 of NC_138788.1, forward strand.
TGCCTGCCGTTTCCAGCCTGCTGCTCCCGCCTGCCGTTCCCAGCCTGCTGCTCCTGAGAGTCCGGGATCGGCTGCCCAGCGGTTTGTGAAGCCTTTGTTCCTTCCCTTCCCGGGATCCCAGGCCGCCATTGCCCGCGTGTTTCCCGAGCTCGCTCCGGAGCGCCCCCTGCAGCCGCGGGGGAACCATCGCACCTGCCCTGCTCACCGGGAGCCGCCAGCGCCCCTGCCGGCTGCGAGCGGAACTGCACCCGAGGGGAAATAGCCTGACAGCCGAGAAGGCTGGCACTGGGTTTGTGTGTGCTGTTACTGTCATAGTTGTTGTTGTTTTTGTTTGACTGGTTATATACATATACATATATATATATATATATATAGTAAAGAACTGTTATTCCTATTTCCCACATCTCTGCCTGAAGGCCCTTGATTTCAAAATATAATAACTTGGAGGGAAAAAGGGTTATATCTGCCACTTCAAGGGGGGCTTCTGCCTTCCTTAGCAGACACCTGTCTTTCAAAACCGAGACAGATCTTGGCGCCCAACGTGGGGCCTGAGGGCATTAAGAGAGAGAGGTGAAAAAAAAAAAGGAATAACAGTTCTTGGAACTTTATTTTGTGTGCCAGATATAGGAACCTTGTTAGGCTGCACTATGTGGTCTAGTTTACCCTGGTTCGGGTGGCATGTGGCCGTAGCTATATTCTTCCCCTTTGCAGCTCCTTACTTGAATCTGGGTCCTCTGACTAAGGCTACCATTGCTGTTATCCAGCTTGCGTTATGGGTTGAGAAGGTGAGGAATTCATGGGTTTTTAGCTTCCTCCGGAATGTGGGCACATGGATAAACGGCTATCACACACTGAGCACATGTTTTTGGGGTTATGTTAACAATGGTACCTTCTGTGAGGAAATGACACCAGGGGAAGTTTTCCCCCAACCCCTCAACCAGTTCTTCGGGCCCACCCCATCAATTTTCGAAGGGTTTAAATTCCCTCTGAATATTAACCATCTGCTGCTGATAGGCCTACTCTATTTAGCACTCAAGGATAAGTTGAGATTGGCTTGGATATCTACCCGGACACCAGCCCCAGAGACTAGAGATCCTGCCCCAGAACCTGACATGGCCCCAGACACAAGAGATCCTACCCCAGAGCCCTATCCTGCCCCAGAACCTGGCACGGCCCCAGACACTAGAGATCCTACCCCAGAGACTGACGTAGCCCCAGACACTAGAGACCCCGCCCCACAGACTGATACCGCCCAACAGTCCACCTCAGAAATGGACTACCCAAACTGGGTGGGGGTACTGGCAAAAGGGATGCAAGAGATGTGCCAAGAGATGGGTCAGGTGCGCCAGGGGATATGCCAGGAGATGGGCCAGGTGCGCCAGGAGATGTGCCAGGAGATGGGCCAGGTGCGCAAGGAGATGTGCCAGGAGATGGGCCAGGTGCGCAAGGAGATGTGCCAGGAGATGGGCCAGGTGCGCCAGGAGATATGCCAATTGCTAAGGGAATACACCTCCTCAGCTAGTGAAAAGCCCTCTCCCTGCCCCAAAGAGGGTGAGTCCGATGGTACAGCAGTAGAACCCACGGATGTTACAACCGTCCAGGCTTCAGCTGAACCACAAGGACAACCACAGCCAGCAGCAGTCGCCCCTGTGCAAAGGAGGAAGTGTAAGACCAAATCAGTACGACCAGTTAATGATGATGGACAACCAGGGCCCTCACAACCAGCAGGAGAGCCAGAGCCAGAAATCATCACTGAGTCCCTGTCGTACGACAGTCTCCGCACTATGCGAAACGACATTGCGCGAAGGGGGCGTGAGCCTTATACCACCTGGCTGCTTCGGGTTTGGGACCTTATGGGCACAAGTGTGCAACTGGATAGTGGTGAGGCAAGGTATCTGGGATCATTGACCCAGGACCCAGGTGTGGACCAGGTATTTGTGAGGGAGCCAGGGCCCCTTTCTCTCTGGGAGCGGCTCTTAATGAGTGTGAGAGAAAGGTTCATTCACAAAGAAAGAATGCAGGAGTACCATCATAGAATGCAGTGGAAGACACTCGAGCAAGGGATTCAACAGCTAAGAGAGGTGGCAATATTAGAGGTACTCTTTGGGAGGGATGGACAGCATGATAATGACCCCGATAAGGTCAGGTGCACAGGACAGATGATGTGGAACCTGGCAAGGCTGGGGCCATCGCAATACACCACCTTCATTGCAACGATTGATGCTGACAATACCCGAGAAACCGTGGGCTCTGTTGCCAGCAAGCTCAGGCATTATGACAGCATGATCAATGGCCCGCTGAAAGCTCATGTCTCTGCTGTGGTCCAGGACCTCAAAGAGGAGATGAAGGAGATGAGGAAGGAAATGAGGGAGGAGATGAGGGAGGAGATGAGGGAGGAGATGAGGAGGGTCAGTGTGGCACCAGTGCGAGTCACAGGCCCCCAAGTCAGAGCCCGTCGTCCCCCTGCTAGAGAGAGAGGGTACACCCCACGAGCTGAGCTGTGGTTTTTCCTGTGTGAGCATGGGGAAGACATGAGAAGGTGGGATGGGAAACCCACCTCTGTCCTGGCAGCGCGGGTGCGTGAACTCAAGGAGGGAGGCACTAACCGAGGGGGTTCCGCTAAGGTGAAGGTAGCCTCAGCCTCCCGTGACCGAGCTGCCAGGTATTTCAGAAGGGAGGATGATATGTCGGATCCCCTTGAAGGTACCTCGAGCATGTACACCCAGGGAAAGAATGATAACCAGGGCTAGAGGGGCCCTGCCTCTAGCCAGGAAGAGGCACGGGAGAACCGAGTTTTCTGGACGGTGTGGATCCGATGGCCTGGCACATCAGAGCCACAAAAATATGATGCATTGGTTGATACTGGGGCACAGTGTACTTTAATGCCATCGGGACATGTGGGGGCAGAACCTGTATCCATCGCTGGGGTGACCGGGGGATCACAGCAGTTGACCCTTTTGGAAGCTGAGGTGAGCCTGACTGGGAAGGAGTGGCAAAAGCATCCGATTGTGACCGGCCCAGAGGCCCCGTGTATTCTGGGCATAGACTTCCTCCGGAATGGCTATTACAAAGACCCAAAAGGACTCAGGTGGGCATTTGGTATTGCTGCTGTGGAGGCAGAGGGCATTAGGCAATTGAACACCCTGTCTGGACTATCTGAGAATCCTTCTGCAGTTGGGCTCCTGAAAGTGGAAGAGCAACGAGTGCCAATTGCCACCTCGACAGTGCACCGCCGGCAGTATCGGACAAATCGAGATGCTGTGATCCCCATCCACAAGATGATCCGCGAGCTGGAGAGCCAAGGGGTGGTCAGCAAGACCCACTCACCCTTCAACAGCCCCATCTGGCCTGTGCGCAAGTCTGATGGGGAATGGAGACTGACTGTGGACTATCGTGCCCTGAATGAAGTGACTCCACCGCTGAGCGCTGCCGTGCCGGACATGTTGGAGCTCCAGTACGAGCTGGAGTCCAAAGCAGCAAAGTGGTACGCCACTATTGACATTGCCAATGCATTCTTCTCTATTCCTCTGGCAGCAGAGTGCAGGCCTCAGTTTGCCTTCACATGGAGGGGCGTGCAGTACACCTGGAACCGACTGCCCCAGGGGTGGAAGCACAGTCCCACCATCTGTCATGGACTGATCCAGACTGCACTAGAAAAGGGTGGGGCTCCAGAACATCTGCAGTACATTGATGACATCATTGTGTGGGGGAACACCGCGACCGAAGTGTTTGAGAAAGGAGAGAGAATAATTCAAATTCTCCTGCAAGCTGGTTTTGCCATCAAGAAGAGCAAGGTCAAGGGACCTGCCCGAGAGATCCAGTTCCTGGGAGTAAAGTGGCAAGATGGACGGCGTCAGATTCCTACTGAGGTCATCAATAAGATCACAGCAATGTCTCCACCGACCAACAAGAAGGAAACACAAGCTTTCCTAGGCGCTATAGGTTTCTGGAGGATGCACATTCCCGAGTACAGCCAGATCGTGAGTCCTCTCTACCTGGTTACCCGCAAGAAGAACGATTTCCACTGGGGCCCTGAACAGCAGCAAGCCTTCGCCCAGATCAAACAGGAAATTGCTCATGCCGTAGCCCTTGGCCCAGTCAGGACAGGACCAGAGGTGAAGAACGTGCTCTACTCTGCAGCCGGGAACAATGGTCTGTCCTGGAGCCTTTGGCAGAAGGTGCCTGGTGAGACTCGGGGCCGACCACTGGGATTCTGGAGCCGAAGCTACAGAGGGTCTGAAGCCAACTACACTCCCACAGAGAAGGAAATCCTGGCAGCTTATGAAGGAGTCCAGGCTGCCTCAGAAGTAATTGGCACAGAGGCACAACTCCTCCTGGCACCCCGACTACCGGTGCTGGGGTGGATGTTCAAAGGAAAGGTTCCCTCCACGCATCACGCCACCGATGCTACTTGGAGCAAATGGATTGCCCTCATCACGCAGCGCGCTCGAATTGGAAACCCAAGTCGCCCTGGGATCTTGGAAATAATTACGAACTGGCCGGAAGGTGAGACTTTTGGGTTATCTTCTGAAGAAGAAGAGGAGCAGGTGACACGTGCTGAAGAAGCCCCACCATATAACGAGCTACCAGAGAGTGAAAGACAATACGCCCTCTTCACTGATGGTTCCTGCCGAATTGTAGGCGCTAGCCGGAAATGGAAAGCCGCTGTATGGAGCCCCACACGACAAGTTGCACAGGCTACTGAAGGAGAAGGTGGATCGAGCCAATTTGCTGAGCTCAAAGCTGTTCAATTAGCTCTGGACATAGCTGAAAGAGAGAAGTGGCCAAAGCTCTACCTCTACACTGATTCATGGATGGTAGCCAATGCTCTGTGGGGTTGGCTAGAAAGGTGGAATAAGGCAAACTGGCAGCGCAGAGGAAAACCAATCTGGGCTGCTGAAGAGTGGAAAGACATTGCCACTCGGGTAGAGAAGCTATCCGTGAAGGTCCGTCATGTAGATGCTCACATCCCCAAGAGCCGGGCTAATGAAGAACATCGTAACAACAAACAGGTAGATCAGGCTGCGAAAATAGAGGTGTCCCAGATAGACTTAGATTGGCAACATAAAGGAGAACTGTTCCTAGCTCGATGGGCCCATGATGCCTCAGGTCATCAGGGCAGAGATGCCACCTATAAGTGGGCACGAGACCGAGGGGTGGATCTAACCATGGACAGTATCTCCCAGGTTATCCATGATTGTGAGACATGCGCTGCGATCAAGCAGGCCAAGCGGGTGAAGCCTCTGTGGTACGGTGGGCGATGGTCCAAATACAAGTATGGGGAGGCCTGGCAGATTGATTACATCACACTGCCTCAAACCCGCCAAGGCAAGCGCTATGTGCTCACAATGGTAGAAGCCACCACTGGATGGCTGGAGACCTACCCTGTGCCTCACGCTACTGCCCGGAACACCATCCTGGGCCTGGAAAAGCAAGTCCTTTGGAGGCATGGCACCCCTGAGAGAATCGAGTCTGACAATGGGACTCATTTCAAGAACAGCCTTATAAACACCTGGGCTAGAGAACATGGCATAGAGTGGGTGTACCACATCCCTTACCATGCACCAGCAGCTGGGAAGGTTGAGCGGTGTAATGGATTGCTTAAAACCACCTTGAAGGCACTGGGTGGGGGGACTTTCAAAAACTGGGAGATGCATTTAGCAAGAGCCACCTGGTTAGTTAACACCCGAGGCTCCACCAGCCGAGCAGGCCCTGCCCAATCCGAACCCCTACAAACAACAGACGGAGATAAGGTTCCAGTGGGGCACATGAGAGGTATGCTTGGAAAAACTGTTTGGGTAAAGTCTGCCTTGAGCAAAGACAAACCCATCCGTGGGGTCGTTTTTGCTCAGGGACCAGGTTGCACCTGGTGGGTGATGCAAAAGGATGGAGAGACCCGATGCTTACCTCAAGGGGACCTTGTTTTAGGGTGAACTACCCATGACTCTGTACTTGTATCATTATCAGCATGTATATTTGTGTATAATTTGGGTAATGCATAGATTTATATGGTTAAGAAAAAAGTTAAGTTTCATGTAACATGTTAGTATGGGAAAAAATTCGGGGTGGATAATGTTGGGGTTTTAGTTTAGTCTTAGGTTTTTTTTCTGTTAAAGGAATTTTCTCCCATATGCATGTTGCTAGGGGACAAATAGCTGTACTTAAGAAAGACAAAAAGGGAGTGGGGCGGGCCTGGCTACTTTTTTGTCTACACCTGGGTGTGGGGGCAGTTCGCTCTGAGCGTCCGGAGAGAGAAGCTGCAGAGAAAGGAGCTGCTGCTTCTTCTTTTTTTGGCCGTTCTTCTCTTCCTGCTGGAAACAACGCCGGGACCCCAAAAGCCGCTTTCCCTGCCCTGCTGGAGGCCGAGCTGTGGCTGCCCTGCCCCACTGCTGCTGCTTCGAGTTTTTCGCTACGCTGCAGCCCTGCTCGCCCTGCCTGCCTGGGCACCCGTGGGGTTCTCCCATCTGGATACATCTCGCCTGCCACCCGGGATTTGCGTTCGTCCCTGCCGCTCCTGCCTGCCGTTTCCAGCCTGCTGCTCCCGCCTGCCGTTCCCAGCCTGCTGCTCCTGAGAGTCCGGGATCGGCTGCCCAGCGGTTTGTGAAGCCTTTGTTCCTTCCCTTCCCGGGATCCCAGGCCGCCATTGCCCGCGTGTTTCCCGAGCTCGCTCCGGAGCGCCCCCTGCAGCCGCGGGGGAACCATCGCACCTGCCCTGCTCACCGGGAGCCGCCAGCGCCCCTGCCGGCTGCGAGCGGAACTGCACCCGAGGGGAAATAGCCTGACAGCCGAGAAGGCTGGCACTGGGTTTGTGTGTGCTGTTACTGTCATAGTTGTTGTTGTTTTTGTTTGACTGGTTATATACATATACATATATATATATATATATATAGTAAAGAACTGTTATTCCTATTTCCCACATCTCTGCCTGAAGGCCCTTGATTTCAAAATATAATAACTTGGAGGGAAAAAGGGTTATATCTGCCACTTCAAGGGGGGCTTCTGCCTTCCTTAGCAGACACCTGTCTTTCAAAACCGAGACACTGATTTCCCCTCCCTCCCACCCAAGCTTCCCTCTAAATATCCCTATTTGTGAAGGACATTTTTGGCCATTTTGTGTGTGTTTGTGTGTGCATATATGCTTTGGAGGCTTCTTGGGTTTGGCCTGATAGTTTCTGTTGCCCCAGAGGCCTGACCTCATACCTCCAGCAATGGCAGCTTTGATGGCAGACTAAACAAAAAATTACAACACTAAAATATTTGCTATATGATACACTATGTCGTCAAATACAAGTTCCACCACTGACAAACAGAACTGCCCTGCGCTATTGAAAATCCTGAGCCATTCCCCTGCCTTTGGAATCTTACCTTTCACACTGCAAAATCACCGCTTCTGTCAGCATAAACTAACTTGTTGCCCTTTGTGGCTGGATCAGACTAGGAGAAAAAAATGTAGCACCTCAAAGATCATCACTGTGCAGAAAAAGCAGTGGGGTGGGACACACACTGGGCCACCCCCATCAGCATCTGGGACTAGCTGTGGGGAAGTGACACAGACAGGGTCTATGTCACTTATGTATCCTGTTGTGGAGGTTTGTACCAGTAGGTCCACTGAGCCAGCACCGTGGCTGTCTGCAAAAAAAGAAAGCCTGTGTTGCAGTCAGATCCATCTTTCAGGCTCACGCCTTGGAGATTTCCTGCTTTCAGCCATCACCTACCTGGTTCAGCCCCTCACATCAATCAAAGGCTGCCACTACCCTGCCAGGCCCTGGCCTTCCTCCCTGCACTTTCCCTGCTGAAGAAGCCCAGCCAGCCTAATGTTCTCTGCAAAGTAGTGAGGCATCACAAGACCTCTGTGGATGGTGACCCACAGCTGACAAGCAGTTTGTGTACCTTTTGCAGTCAAGTGGGATGGTGAAGCATCAGCCCTCAGAGGTGCCATAATTCTCACAGTGAAGGAAAATACACAGTTGCTGTGGGCAGCTGGAATGTTCCAGAAAGCATCTCAGAGCATGTTTCTGCTGCTGCTTTCACTGGGGTAAACCTGGAGTGGGACCAGAGAAGTAGCAAAATTTCTCCAGGTTTATACTTATGCTATTGGGACCAGAATTCAGCCCAAGTGAAGCTAAAAAAAACCCCATAGAAGCCATTTGCCTTGAGCGTGCTCCCTGCTCCATGAGCTGTGTTCCCATTACACACAAGACAAAGAGAAAAGTCAGCAAACCACAACACAGGAAAGAATGTCCTCCCAGCCTCATCAGGACTGGGCTCGGAGGAGCAGCTGCTGCTGCAGCTCCTGCTGCTGCTCTTTTCCTTAATTCTACATTGCTACTGCTTGATAGGAAGGGAAAAGAGGAGGTCAGTGAGTATTTCTGGGGGTGGAAGGAAGTGATGTGATTCCAAGGCATGATTCCACTCCTGCCAATTTTGGAGTGATTCCTTCTGGTTTAGCAGAGCTCTGCGTCAGCATAAAAACCATGAGCATGTTAGAATTGTGCCTATCCAGTCTGAAGTATTTCACTGATGTTTGTGAAGACAAAGGGCAAGATAAATTGGAAACTTTCTCTCCTTACGTGCTCCCAGCAGCAATGGGAGCTGGAGCCCAGAGAAACGAAGCAGCACAACCCTGGCATAAGGGGTACCACTTTCAGCCCAGTCAGTTCAGCAGGCAAATAGCAGGAGGGACAGTTGTGTCTGTCCTAGAGCACACATGAATCACAGCTACCACTGAATTCACTGTCAGGAGCCCACATGGATCAACCCAGTACAATGTACAGCAGCCATGCAGCTTTGCAGTGAAAGTTAAAACCCCAACACTACCCAAACAGTAAATATTTTTATTACTGTATGTACACAGAGAAGGCAGCAGGACCCAAAGCCTTTCATCCCTGCTGAAACTGACCGAGTGAAACCCCTTGAAAGCACAGAGCTGCCCCTTGTCCTGTTCCACATACACATACCCCCCATGCCCATTTTCCTCAATTACAGATTAGCTGAAGGCAGCAATTCCAGACATCCTGGAGCAAGTAAAAGAAACATTATTACTGATGCTGGGTTTAGTCTGAATATGGTGTCAGGAGAGTATAAGACCTCTTAAGTTTGTAGGTCCCTGTAAGTCTCTACCCCCTTGAGCTAACAGTGGCCCTGTACATGGCCCATTGCTCACAAATGTGACACTATTGTTATTTGGAGGGCTCTTTGTGGTCACAGCCACATTGTAGACAACAGAATTCTTGCACATGGCTAATAATGGCTCTGCAATAAAAGCAAACCCTGGGGCATCTAGTCTGTTGTGGTTTCAGACATGCCCGAGTGTTCATCCACCCCTCTGCTCCCTTCTGAGCTACCAGAGCATTCAAAACGACAAGAGTCCTCCTCTCCCAAACAATGCATATAGCAAGTATGGAAGGGACCTTGACTGGGTGATGCACCCAGGCAAGAAAGGACTAGTTTCTATCATCTGCTCCAGAGACAATTAGAAACACGGGCAGAGAGCCATTCTGAGACAGCCCTTGTTTCAGAGTACTTGTAACATTAATGGACAAGACAAGGGCTGGAATGGGGAGGGGAAGATGGAGAGAAGTGACTGCAAACTGGGCTTTAATCCTAGGCCAGCATTCGAGCATATGACCCAAAGTACATGAATCCAAAAGTTTCATGACCAAACCCATTAATGTCATAGTTAGCTTTTGTCCTACGAATAAAGTCTGCAGCAATATTACAGATTTCTCTGAAATCATGCCTCAGACAAAAAACACTGCCCTCTGATCCTATAGTCGTCCATTTCATTCACAAATCCTGTCCACTCGGTGCTATACTATAGTTCTTGCTAAGTCCCTCACCAACAATAGGGCACAAAGTGAAATTCAGAAGCGATGCTCACACTGCATTCAACCACTTCAGATCTCCCTGTAAAGCTCCAGGGATGCTCTGAGCAGCATCAGGGCAAGAAGACCCACTCTGAGCATCCTGGTATTCTGCAGCACAACACAGGGAGCAAAGCAGGGCACACAATCCCAGCCATGCTGCAACACTCTTAACAAGGTGCAAATGATAGGCAGAAGCAGGGATATATAACTCTTGAGCTGTTAATAGCTCACAGGAGTCAATTAATTTCTCCATTTGAGGTTAGAAGATTCAATCCTACTACACCTCATACAAATTCACAGTTTAGAACAGTGAATTTGGCCTGCAAACCCAGACAAAAGTAAGGAAATTCTTAATCACTGAACACACGAATAATAATCCTAGGTCTGTGGGAATCTTACGGTTTACTTCCTTGGCTCAAGCCCCAAATAAATCAGATTTAGTTACATGCATAAATAGACTGCAAATGACAAGCTGCCATGGCTTTTTCTTCCCGTTAACTGTACATGTTTTCTGTCAAATAATCATTACCCATTAGCTTTGCCTTGTGTTTCATAAAGAATTTTTCTCTTGGACTGAAGGAAGGAGAATTGGTTTTCCTGAATATTTCTTTTTTCCTGAAAGAAGCCAAATCTGGCAGAAAAATATCAGACAAAATACAAACAAATAAAACCTGGTTCAAATAACATAGGTATGTATGAGACAGAATAAAAATTTGCTTTGAAACATTCCAAGCAATTATACCTGGTTGTAAACAAATCATAGCACTGGCTGCAATATAACCACAACAAAGAAAGATACAAAGGCAAAATACCAACAGATTATGTTTCGAAAACAGTAAAAAAAAAATACTGCTTACAGGAGTTGGAGATTATGAGAGGTGTCATGGTAGACCATGTGGTCAAGTTATAAGTGAGGGAAGTCAGAAAGCACTTTTAAATACGCACACAGAAATCAATGTTATCAAAGGAACAAAGCTGATACTTTTGTTCAGACAGCAACTCCTCTCAGCTGACATGCATCAGGTTCTATATCTTATCTGAAGTCTGGCTGCAGGAGGTAGATGTTCTTACTTAGAGGAAACAGTGGTTTAGTGGAAACAGCAGTGGTTTAAAAGTCAGTTGATACAAACTTTGCAAATGTAATTAATGTAGGTGATAGAACATGTGTGCAGACACCTATTTTTGCCAGCAGTTTGATTTCCAACCACAACAATGTTGTTTAGCCACTCATCCCCTTCCCACACACTGTGCAAAACCAGCACACAGAGTGGCAGTGGGCTGAGATAGCATGGAGAGAGAAGCTGGAGAAGTTCCTATAGGTCCAGCTCCATCCTAACGATCTTAGGCAGGGACTATGTCAGGCAGGAAAAGAAGCAGAGGGGCACAGTGAGACCCTAAGGCAAAAAAATTTTGCTCTCACTAATACTTGTAACTCATGAGTGCTAAATTCATTCAAACCATTGGCAAGGAAATCTGGGGGGGGGGTGGGGAGGGAAGCAAATAATGTGTTTACCAAATGCTCTTTGTTTGCTTTAAATATGGGATATTGTGCAAAAAACAAGATATGTGGAGATCAGCAATTCCCTCTAGTTGCCTTAAAATTATAGAAGGTGACCTCAAAAAGCAGCTTTTGTTCTGAAAGCTTTTGGCAAATCAGGAAGGATCAACCTGTTTCCCTCCTGACACTTCCCACACCCACAAAACTGCCCTTTCAAGGGCAAGTTGAAAAGGGATGCACAGACTCAAAAAACAAAATCAGGAAGGATATTGGACAGGGTAGCTAAATCCCACCTAATAAGAGGTTGTGCTCTTCCCCATCAGCTCCCCACCAGCGACATTCACCTCTGGAGCAAGGCTTACTAAATTTAAAGAGAGGCAGCTGCAAAATGGATTACAAGTGAGAGATTGGGCACATTGTACTGATGTCTTTACCAAAGTTGCTGGTGACACAGAAGCTCTTGGGAGCACAGGAGACAAAGTAAAACTGATGTGAAAGGCAATACATTTGTGGGCCCAAAGAGACAAAGAGGGACTATACAGAAGTTCAGGGGGAAAACGGGGAGTGGAGAAAATGTAGTTAAGCCAAACACCTGAACATAACAGTTATAATCCAAGAAAACCAGCCAACACTATCAATATATTTCTGCTGCTGTAATCTGCACTGTAGAAAAAGGAAACATTTTCCCAAGCCTGTGCAGCTCATTTTTCCTCAAAATCCAAACAACTTTTAGCAAACATCCCAAATAGGAAAAATAAGAAAATACTATTCTCTACCTCACAGTCAAAAATAATCAAGAAACTACTTCATATTTGGTAAATCGCAACACAGACAGCTGTGGAGCTCAGACCTGTCATGTCAAGCATTGCCAGCAGCAGATATTTATGCTAAGTATAAGTCCTTGCTTTAAAAGGGTTTCTATTTGTTGCATTAATAAACAATCATAATGATGCTACCAGGCACTATTATAATTAGGAAACACCAGAGGTCAGTCATCCTTTCTTCTCTTCAAGTGCAATTCAATATGATTACAAACAACAGCTGGATGTTAACAGCAAGGCAGGATGAAAGGGAGTTATTTACATTCTCAAGCACAAATATTTCACTATAAGACCTGATGGTCAAGTAGTCAAATCCCTAACAGGGCCTGTCCTCCACAGTTTGGGATGGGACTGAAACAAGTTCTTTGTGCACCAGGATAAGCACATGAAGCAACCAAAGGAAATAAGAACTACTCAACAATCAATTATGTCTGGCTTAAGAGCTTTTTATGTGGTTTAAAGGTAAAAATGAGATCTTTGCTATCACAAGTGACTTGATCTTACTACATGCCGTAGGAGAGGTAGGTGTGCCAACTCCAATGTATACTGCCTTACCTCATCAGAGAGTGACTTAGTTGCAAACAGAAGAATCTTTGCTGCTTCAATATGATACTTTAAAGTCTTCCACTACACCTCCAAACAAGCTCAAGCCTGCATAACTCAAAAAGCACAAGGTAGAGACAGCGCAAGACTGCAGACTCTAGGCAGCTGCCTCTGCAGCCAGCATATGTCCTGTTCTTCCAGCTTCAAGAGATTTCCTCATTCAAGCATCCCCAGAGACAAACAAGTCCTAATGTAGCTCTGGCACAGTCAGACAATCCTAAGGAGGATGAGGCTGCTCTCCCTCCCACACATGCTGCTTTTCCCTTTCATTATGCCAGCTTTTTGGGACATCTAAGTTTTAGTAGCACTGCTCTGATCTTGCCTGTCCTATGGAGTTAACATGGAGGACTGCAATCAACTCCAGGCAGAGAAAAATGGTAAGGAAACAGCAATTTTCTTTTTTCTAATTGGTAGCATAGGTATTACACCAATAACTTCACCAGAAGATGATCTTTTCCATCTGATGATTGTTGCCTGCAGGATTAAATCCCCAGAGACTTTTCCAGGCAGAAGGAAAAGGAAAAATCATGCCCCAACAAAGTCATTGCAGTAACATACACAGCATGAGGAGAAAGGTTTGTTGTCTTCTTCCAAATTGCCTCCTACTGATGTATGATTACATCTTTCTATTGGGAAGCAAAGCAGACTTAAAGTCTTTTTGGTTCAACCAGGCTGACTTTATAGACAGGACCTGTCATTCAGCTCACTACAGGGTCAGAGGATTAAAGCCCAGTGTTTTCACAGAACCAATACTTCAATCCCAGTGTTAGACAGCTAACTAAGGCTGAATGCATCTAACTCCAGACTGGCAGGGCACCAACAAAGGGAGGCAATCCCCAAGCCGTAGGGGGATATTTTGTGGTGTATATGGCTGGGTTTTTCTGGGGTTTCTCCCATCTAAAATTAGAGACAGAATTCTTTACAGATATATGTCAGCATGGATCCAATTGTAAAAAAAAAATTGTCCACTGCATTTACAGATTTACCAGATGCTTCTGACTGGCTTCCTGCCTTCTCTCTACCTGAAATACCCTTACCCTTCTCAACATTAATGAATTCTCAACACTATCTAGTTCCTTTCTGATGGACTGTCCCAAAATCCAGGGTCTATCCACTCAGTCAGTCCTCCCTGCCTCCATAAAGCTCCTTGTGTTGCGCCAGATGTCACAGAATACAGCTGGGATAAATACACCCTCAGCCAGCACAGGACCTATGGTTCCCAAGATCTGGCACTCTAACGTTACCCCTATGGATTGTAATGCAATCTCATTGAGACCAAAAGCAGCTTTGCCACCACAATGCTATGTACTTGCTAGGAGCAGGGATAGAGTCTAAAACCACTGAGGGGCCCAAGTAACTCTTAACACAGCTTTTTACCACAGAGGAACTCTTTGGTATAACTCTCAAAGCTCATAAGGACTGAGTTTGCAACTGAAGCTAAAGAGGATTTTTCCATTGGACCCAAATGCATGACTTTTTTACTTCAACCATGATCATATCCAGTTTCCAGTAGCCAAGTGTAGTGAGTGGACAGCATCTGAAACAAAAAGAAAGACCTGTGGCTTGCTAAAATACATTATTTCAGGTCCGGAGTACTAGAGAGGAACTTGCTTACATGATCGACTTCCTACTGTTTGAAGATCAGTGTCTCTGAGCAAATTGCTCTCTTCTCTGCTTTTATTTCCTCAAATACAATATGAATGGTAACAGCACAGTCAGGAAAGTGCTTTCTGAATTATAGATGAAAAGTAGCACAGGGGCACAGTGTGGAGATTGCTAGGGGTACTCAATGTCACTGTAACGAAGAAATTGTACTATAGAAGATAGAGAACCCATACTGCTATCAGCAACATTCATTGCTACAGAGAATTCAGTGTGGGAACTGGGCAGAATGACAGTGCCAGTCACTTCTAGGAAGCCTGGCAGGAATGAATTTGAGAACACCAGCCCCCCACAGTGTCCTTTCTGGACAAAAGGTTACTTCAGGAACAAGTTCAAGCAAAAGAAAAACAAAACAATGACCACATGGTGTATTAGTGTATCTTTTAGAAAGGCAGAATGCCTTTGATCTTCAGCTTCTTTTCCTCTAAAACCAGAATCACTACTTAATGATAACTTCTTACCTTCTTGAATACAGAAATATACATCCTGAGTAATAGTGACTTTTTACCTCTTGCAGGCTGTGCAGAGGGCCTTATGGATTGATCAGTTCTCCCAACTGGGAAATAGAACAATGCAGACTTCATACCTGGCTTGTGGGCAAGAATCACAAAGAAGTCATCCATCTTTCATAATACCCTGCCACCTAGGTAATGCAGGATGTATTAGGTAACACAGCCATCACACTGTGGGATGCTAACAATTTACTCCTAGAGTTAAATCCTTGGCTTTAACCCTTTGACAAGCCAGAGCAGTACACCAGAAGAAACAGAAATTTGTACCTCCAGAAAAACACCTGTGGGCGCACCAGCTTACAACTTGCTTTGCTAGTGCTTGCTAAAACATGCCAACACAGGTGAGCTTAATCACACCCCCAGCCATACCTGAATTCAGCTGACACAGTATTAAAGAGAAGTATTTGACAACCTATTTTAACAGATGTAACTCAAACACAGGTTTAAACAACTCCAAAGAAGCTGAGCAAAAATAAGTTTTATAAAACCTTGTTCCTATAACTGAACCTGTAAAAACACAACCACTCCATACAAGCAGTCTAGTCTTTAGGTACAGAGATGTCACCTGTGCTAAGACCCACAGGTGACATCTCTGCACATAGCCCAAGTCTTAACACAAAACTCCAGGCATGCTGGGGGCACTGACCAACATTCCCATCAAATCCAGCTCACACCACACACCCCACAGGCTACAGCCTGAAAGCAATCCAATTTCCCAGGTTTGCATGCGCAACTAACTCAGCATAAAGGACACTGCTCCCCTAAATGCTCCACTTGGGAGATAGGCAAGTTTTGGGGAGCAAAAATAAGGAATGAGCCCCACACATCATGTTTGGCATCAGGAGAAGTCGTCCGGGAAGACGGGAGAAACAACGTCCCTGCTGCTGCAAGGAGTCACTGAAGGGTGAATAAACGTTTTTAAATGCGACTGTCACTTACTTATCCAGGACGAAGTAGAGATCAAAGGCACCATGACAGGAGCGCTGCTCTTCTTGCTCTTCCTCCTCCTCCGGCCGGGCGCAGCAGATTAGGCTCCCCATTGCCAGCAAAAAGCAGCACAAAAATGCCGCTTTCTCCACACTGCTCCAGCAACTCGCCATCTTTTCCCTCTCCTTAATTCTTCCTCCTCCCCCAATCTCTCTCTCTCTCTGCAAATCTTACAGGCACTTGGGAAGCACCGAGAGTAGAGAGAGAAAAAAAAAAAAGGAAACAAAAGAAAAAATCACTAACTTCAGAATCTCCGCTCAACCCTGAGAGCTCAAGGCAGCCCTACCCGCGGGGCGCCGGACCGCTAGCTCCGGGCACGGGGCTGAGCCCAGGCGGATGGTCCCCAGAACCCAGTCCCCATTCCCCGCCGCCTCGGCGGCTGCCCCGAGCGCCTCAGCCCCGTCCGGCAGGGAAAGAAGAGGCTCCTCTCGCAAGGGCCAAAGGCAGGAAGGGGCAGAGGGAGGGGAGCGGGAGGAGGGAGACAGGATCTTATGGGGGCAAGCTGAACTGGGACTTTCCTGTTCCGGGATATCGAGATGGTGAAGGCTGATGCGAGCGAGGGACCGAGGTTATGGACCGCTGCCCGGCGCCGCCGGGGCACAGGGCGGGCGTTCCTTCCTCCTTCCCTCTCGGACTGCCCTCGGGGCAGGACAGCGGAGAGCGGGGCAGGGTACTCCGCCGCCGGCGGGCAGGGAAGCCGCCCGGGGGCCGGGACAGCCCAGCTACATTCCGGAGCATCACTGCGCGTCCTGCTAAGCCTCTTTCCCGCAGGCTCGGGAGCGGTTTGGGCTGAGGGGAGGTAGCGCCCAAGGCAGAAAGAAGTTGCTGCTGTAGGAGATGGGCGTCATGGCAAAAACCTGTGACAAACCAGAGGTGGGGGCACAACGCGAGGGAGCACTTAAAAAAAAATCTGTTTGCAGCTGAGTGCAATTAAAAACACTATTGCTTGGGGGCGGGGGTAGGGGTAGGTTTTCATGGCCCTCTCGTGCCACAGCAAAATCTTTCTCTTCGTGGAAATCTTGGTTTACTCACACTGCAGTCTGAACACATGCTGCAGGCGATGAGTAATGATGAAATATCTTAATGGAGGCTTTGCACAGTAGCGTAATCATTCCCGCCTGATACACACAGGTTACAAAGCGCTGCCCTGAAGAGATGGCCCAGCTCATCTGGATGCTGTCTCCAAAGTTTGAATAATTAGTGGCTTCCAGCTGCTTTCCCCTCCCCCACACTCTTTGCAGCCCATAATTAAAAAAAAAGAGCCACAGGGGGAGATGTGAGCAGAGTCACTTCGCATGACAGAGTTGGGGCTAGACATTTCTCTCTCGGGGCGAGGCTTCCATCGCAAGTCAAGGTGGAGAGAATCCATCCCCTGTGGGGTGCTGGCGCGCTGCCCCACCGGGCACAGCCCCCCGAATACCCAGCGCTTCGCCGGGGCTTCTTCACCCGGGAAGCCGAGCCGTAACGCTCCAGCCGGGAGCCGCTTCTACGTGCCAGCAGCAAAAAGTGACACCTCCTGCCCCCGACAAAGGTGGAACCCGCGGGGGGCACGGCCCACCCGGGCGGGCTCGGCCCTCTGCCCTGCGGCGCGACGCGGGAAGGGCCGCGGCGTGGGACGTGTGCGTTGTTTGCCCACGGGGGACGCCAGCGGTGCCCTGGGCCCTGCCCGCTCCGCCCTGAGTGCGCGGCTCTGCTGGGAAATGCTGGGATGCTCCTTGCAGCCCCCGGGCCCTTTCCCTCTGCGCACGGCGAGGACACGCGTGCCCGCGGCGCGCCCGCCCCTCCGCGCAAAGCCCCTTCCCCGCCGGACCCCGGCCCCCTCCAGCAGCCGTGGCGTGCTCTGTGCGGTGTAGGCTGCCGCCCGCAAGTCTGACATACAGTTTGCACTTCGGGGAAAGCATCTCGATTTCAGTTGCCTGTTTCTGTGCTGGACCGAGTTAAGACACATCCAACCGCGGCGGCGGTCGGGGACTTATCAAGGAAAGATTAGAGGGTCCACCGGTTTTCAGCCGCTTGCCTGGTTTAACTATGCACAGCTAAAAGCTGAACGCACTGCTTGAGCTCACCACTTGAAAGGTTTTTGAGCACTGGCCAGTTGAGACCCAGCGATTACTTAGATCATGGAGAAATAGAAGAAACCCACATCCTCCCTGGCGACATTCACAAAAAATGAGCAAGCGGCTGCTGAGCAGCAGGAATCCTCCGCTTCCTCCCGCGCCGCCGGGCTTCGGCCTCGCCGGTGCCCACTAGTGTCCGCAGCCCGTGTGGTCCCCGGGAGCCCTCACCACCCCCTGCCCGAGGCAGCCGTCCTTCTCCGCACACACCGCGGCCTTTCAAAACGAAATAAAAATGCTGATAGCATCAGATTCTCTCGGTGCCTCGTGAATATCACACTGTATCGTAAAATAACGCGGCAAACTTCAAGGGAGTCTCCAAAGCAAAGTAAGGCACTGACGAGAAAAAACCCCACTATTTCCCGATAATGTGCATTGCCCTTCTCTGATCTCTAACATATCCTCTGATTCTGCAAAGAGAGATGGCCGAGCGGCTCATCTGCCTCCTCCAAAGGGCCCGGCGAGGGGGCACATTTTAAGGCTAGGTGAGCGTATGCAAAAGCAAGGACTCGGCTGGCTTCTACCACGGTCAGTGCTGGGCAGAAACACCCTGGGGAATGTGGGGCTGCGTCTTTCCAGCGCCCCTTCCCTGCTCCTCCAGCCTCTGCGGCGGGGGCCGGGCGCGGCGGGGACTTGCGGGCCGCCTCTGCAGAGTCGCCTCCCGGGGCCGCAGCCTCCTGTTTTAAACCAAACAGGTTTTCCCGATCGGCCTGAGCCGCTCTTGTGGCTGTCACACACCGGGCAGGCCTGTCAGGTCCCAAGCTGGAGAGAGGTTTGTGTGGGGTCAGCGCTTCTGCCCACAGGAGGGCAGCGGGCAGGCAGCGCGGGCCGGGCCGGTGACCCGGGCGCCCGGGCTCGTTTGATCGGGTTTTGCTCGAAGGAAAATCAGAGCAAACACCAGCGGAGCTGACCTAAAGGTGCGGATCTTAGCCTCCCTGGAGCACAAGTTACCTCAGCGCACTGTCTCACAGTGGTTGAAGCTCCGTAAGGCAGGCGACCACGTCTTACACCGTCTGTTGCTATTTGTCCCTTCTTACACCGTCTGTTGCTATTTGCATAAAGACTGCAAAAAACATAAACTCTTGAATGAAGAGTTTATGAAGTGCAGTGGGAATTGTCCAGCCCAGTTTCCTGACACCTGCATCCCAAATCGGCAAGTATTTCCCAAGTAGTATTAGGAGATGCCATCGGCACACCCGTTCCTGGGCGGGCGGTGGGATGCAGAGCTTCCAGGGCGGCTGGGCAGCTACCAAACCCCCGCCTCCCTCAACAATGTTGTTCGTTCGGCCCGAGCTGAATTTTAAAAGAGAACAGAAACTCTTGAGTTCATCCTCTGTAATCCCTGTATCACAGAACACAGCGAGAATGGTTCGCTCTCATTATTGGTATAAGATTACTCTTTAATTGCAGCGAAAATCCATCCTTTCAAAAGTATTAAAGGCTTGACGTTTCTTTTCCTGATACAAGCCCTTATTCAGATTACATGGACACTAATCAAATAACCCGGGTTATTTCATTTGTCAACATGTTCATAAAAATTTTCTACCAGGCGTTAAAGGCATTTATATGGAGCGACATCTTTCAAAAGCAATGTCGCTAGTCCAGATTTAGGGTATATTTGATTATGACAAGACGTTTGATGGTTTTATTTTACATACCAGCTGTGCCACAAATTGTTTCATACCTCAAAGTCCTAATTTTTATCCTGCGACTATTTTCTATGAAGCAGTACTTTTCATTTTAAGCGGCTCTTGTCAATACCTGCAGCTCCTAGAGGAGCCTTCTATTCAAAAGTGTTGTCAGATGATCTAAAGGACAAGTGGGAAGGCGACTTTGGAGACTGTTTTGTTTTGTTTATTTCGGAATGCGCGTGTGTGTTTTTTCCCCCCCCGAACTTTAAAAGAAACTCCTCGGTTTATGGTACGGTTACAAGGGGGAATCCCGTCCACCTTCTGACTCCCCCGCGCTGCGGTCCGCAGCCGCTGCGGAACGGCTTCTGCCCGGCGAGGGCTCCGGGCCCCCGCGGGCGGGGTGGCGGCGGGTCCCGGGGGAGGGGGACGCCTGGCTGGCGGCGGGGGTCGGGGGCCGGAGCTGCGGTAGGCGTTTCCCGGGGTCTGCTCTGGGCGGGGAGCCGCGGCGGGGGAGGAGGGTGCCGGCGTGCTGGGGCGGTGCGGCGGCGGGGGCTGCGGCGCAGCTCTTGGGGGGCCGGGCGGCCCCGGCGGTGGGGTGAGGTGAGGTAAGGTAAGGTGAGGGCTCCGTGGGCACTTGTCCGTAGCGGGATCCTGGGAGAGGGAAGGGGCGCGGCGGCAGATCCCCCGTCCGCGGGGAGCGCAGCGGGAGCCCAGGTGAGCGGGGCCGGGACAGAGCGGCCGGGCGGGGGTCTCGGGGCGGCCCCTGCCCCTGCAGAGCGCGGCGAGGCGGCAGCAGCGCCGTCCGTCCCGGCCGCCCGGGCTGCGCTCCCGGAGCCGCGGAGCGCTGCGCTGCCGGGCCAGCGCGGGCCGGGCCGGGCCGGGGCCTGCGCCGAGGTCCCCGAGCCGCCCGGGCGCTGCCGCACGGCCGGGAGCTGCCGGGACCGGGGCCGGGCTGTCCCGGGGCCGGGCAGGGCCGGGGAGCAGGTGAGGGCACTGAAGTGTCCCTTGCTGACTCGTGCCTAACCCTGGCCTTGCCACCGCCCGCTTCAGTGCGGCAGCGAGGGGCCCCGAGCAGAGTGCCCCGAGCGGCGGGTGCCGAGCCAGGGCTGCCGGGGGCGATGCCGAGGCGGAGGGGGAGGCGGGTCCCTCTCGGCAGCCCCCCGGCAGTAGCCCTTCTCCTCCCTCCCGGCTCCTCTTCTCTCGCCGAGAACTCTCGAGCATCAGTTGTTCTTTTTATTGGTTACAGCTCTCCTCATCCTTCCAACTTCGACAGGTGATCAGAGCATCGTGGCTGTTTTAGGTACCTACTTAGGATCTAACTGCTTTTAAGAAATTGATGAACTTTGTTTGGAATAGCTCACATTGTTATTCTCTGTTTGTGTGTATTCCTTATATCATGGATATCCATGTATTAGAAATTTCTTACATAAGTTAGGAGCTGTTATTGCCATCAGTTTAAAATGTCACATTGATCTTTGAATGTGCAAATCTTTACATGAAAAGATTTCTATTGGAATTCAGTCCACTGAAAATGTTTGAAGCATTTTAATGACTTTGTTCTCAGATCTGACAGCTGCTAGTTGAAAGAAATGTCAGTAGAAACTTGATGGAAGATAAGATATTTAAATAGTTTTGTATTTTTAGTATAGTTGCTTTTAAATGAGAAGCAGTTGCACTCATGCATGAAATTCAGAATTTAATAATAAATTATGTCTCAGGAGTTTTCCCTTATTTTGGCTTTTAAAAATGCAAAATGTAGCACTTGACAGCTTTTGTTACCATTTCTTAAGTATAACTGGTACTAGAGAGAGGAATAGAGGAATTTCTTTGGGCAATAGGGTGATT
Organism: Coloeus monedula; assembly: GCF_965178545.1. Taxonomy (NCBI): domain Eukaryota; kingdom Metazoa; phylum Chordata; class Aves; order Passeriformes; family Corvidae; genus Coloeus; species Coloeus monedula. Next base: position 20,308,717 of record NC_138788.1, read on the forward strand.
AAATTTATGTCTTTTAATGTATAAAACTACACCAAAACATAAGCTGTTCTTTGAGAATGCAATTCTTTTTTTTTTGTTTGTTTGTTTTTTGTATTTAAGCTATACTGTTTTTCCAGTATTTCAAAGCAAAGTAGAGCTGCATTATGGAACTCTATAGAGATATAATTTTATAAAAACCCCCAGTTTTGTAGCCATAGAAATACTAATGTAAAGTCAAAGTATTTAGATGCTGTTAGCTGAACATAATATAACTAGATGAGAAAGTACAAAAATAAATTATGTGCAAGAATTACAGATTGTACCCAAGATCTTACAAAAGAAATTACTTGGCTAAATCCTAGTATTTACAGATGGATATTTCTGTAATGTTGTGATTCTGTTAATATAATTTTCACCTAGTGCAGTCTTATCTTACCTGCAGTTGCTATTGACAAACACCAGGTCAAAGAACAAAATATTTTCTTGGAAAGCAAATTACTTTAGGTAAGACCTCTTTTAATTTACAAAATCGCTTTCAATTAAAAGGTTTCTTGGCTTCATTGTAATGTAAAATAACTTATTTATGTTGCTTTCCACAATTTCACCTTGCATAGTGTCCTTCAGCTCTGTCACTTGCTCTTATTGGAGTTGACATCATGTAGTAAGTTTAGCACTAATGTAAATAAGATTAGTGTAAGTTAATGCCACTTAGTACTGTTGAAGAAATCTCCAGCATCAGCCATGTGAAAGTAACTGATCCTTGTTTAAAAATGTTTCATTTTAAATACAAATGATGAACATGCTAAATCACAAAAAAATAAACAGGTGTATGTGTGGCTGTATGTATAGTTGTGAATGCATGTATGTGGATATATGCTTTTCTGTCTTTATGTATATGCTTTTCTGTCGGAAAGAAACATTAGAGCAGATATTACTGTTTTTTTAAAGTTGCCAAAATCTATAGCAGGACTCTTAAATAGGAGCATACCTTAATATATCTTTAATTTTAACCAGATAATGTAATTTTTTAAAATTTCTGAAAAAGAGTAATCAATGTGAATTGTATGAAGAGAGAAGACAAATATTTGTGACTGTTTTCACAAGTTACACATTTTGTTTCTGTCTGTTTGTGTTTGGTTCAGTCTGTTTGTGCTTGATTCACACTGTGCTTGGGTCGTGTTTTTGGTTTGCTGTTGTTTCTCCATTTTCTGTGGTTGCATACAGGCAATGGTGGTTTTGTATGCATGGATGCCTTGGTGAAGGAGCAAATGCACAGATCTATGTGAGAACAAATGTGCTAGCACAAATTGCTGTGGTCAGGGCTGCTGTTTATGTGAATCAAGGATTTTGCTGAAAGTAGGTACACACATCTGTGTGACAAGTAACTTTCTTACACTCTGTGACAGATGAATAGTTGCCTTCTTTATTCCCTCTGTCATGGAATAACATTTGCTTTCTGTTCTGCATGTCCCCTGTAAAATTCAAACTTCCTGTGATGTTTTGGGGCATTATGTCAATTGCTGAATGGTGAACAATGCCAGAGCAGCAGGTGCAGAAACCAGACCAAGTCTCTGAGGTGACCACCAGCACAATGCAGGCCTGGAATATGAAATACTTTGAGCTCTGAACTGAAATGTATCCATACAGTGTATGGCATGTACAGCTGTATAAGCAGCTGAAATTACTTATTTGTAACATTTACAGTCTGATAATCCTCAACCCTGGCTAAAGAATTAAAACATGCTCCCTTTATCCTACAGAAGCCCAGTTTTTTCCTTTATCCCACAGAAACCCTGTTTTTTAGGTCTTAGGCCTTGAAACCACAAGAGTGGTGGATAACCATACTGCTTCGTAAAATAGAACATCTGTAAGCCAGTGAAGAGTCAGCCCTTCACACAAAAATAAAGTCTTTGAAAGGCAGTAGACTACGGAGCTGTAGTCATCCCCTCTTCATCCACAGGTGGATTGTCTGATTTATGAAAGACTTGTACAACCCAGTACCATCCAACAGGGTCCATTAGATTAGATGCAGTGCCAGACAGAAGCATTCATTCTGTCCTTGGGACCAGCCCAGCTGGAAAGGAATATTGACATTTTATGCATCATGAAGCCAAATTCCTAGACACAGTCTATTTGAACAGCTGGGATTGCAGAAAATAAATGTATTTCGTGCTTTCCAATGGATGCAGCATGGTATTACTGTTGCTCATTGTCCAGTTTGAGATATCAAGAGTTCTCCCAGTGCCTGTGCTGATTTCTTGTATTGGAGCACTGGAAGGGATGGAACAGAGACCTCAGTGGCCCTGTTGTTTGTGTCCTGCCAGACTGAAAACCTCCAGCTAAATCAAGGAAGGCTTCTTGTGCAACTGTGCAGATACTGTTGCATCATGCATGCCAACAAGAGAATATTAACCAGGCTTTCCAGCTGTGTGGGATAGCCCATTCCTTTCCTACCTACCACATTTTTTGCCATGGAAGAGAGTGGAGGTAGAAAGAGGGGTTCAATGTGGAAATTCTGAAAACCATAGGGAAGTTTGGTGCTGAGCTGCCATTTGAGAACCAGTGGGGTGAGAGTACGTGGCTCTGCTGGGACTTCTTCAAATCTCAGTTTTTTTCTCATCAAACTAGATGTGATGCTCAGTCTCAGGCATTTTGTTCCTGGACATCAGGTGAAGACTGGAAATTGCATCCTTGTGGTGGTCTTGGAGATGTGATTTAATCTTCACCTGCTTTGGAGAGGGAGGTCTGCGTGTCTGTGTGGCAGCTACCATGCGTCAGGAGAGAGGCCACTTCAACTTTCCCTAGTCTCAGAGAAAATAAGAAGAAACCTGAAAGCTTTCCTTTTAATTTCCACTTCCAAATGGTTCCTGTATGTCACAAGACTTGTTTAAAGCAAATGTGGAGCATGAGGTACTTGTTCATTTCCAAGCAGGGATTTTAGCTCTGTCTTCTTCATTATTCCCACTGAAGTTTGAGAGATTGTTCATAATAAAAAGATTTGGCAGTTTCATGATTCACTAGGCTGGGTATCCAGCCAAGATATAATGATGGTTCATCAAAAGCTGTCAGCTTACATTGCATGTACTGGGGATTTCAGATGATGGAAGACAATCTGAAGACCACAGAGCCTTAAAATAGTAAGAATTGGAGAACTGCTCCCTGAAGATGTCATGATGATACAATAAAAAAGTGGTAAGCACCCCATCAGCTTGGAGGTCTCTAATTCACAATAAAACCTCTATAAGGGCCCAGTTTCTGAAAGCTCAGAACAGACACTATGCTCCTCACCCCGAGTTGCCTCCTGATCATTCCAGAGGATGCTAGACAGTGAGTATCCTTACTTCTAGTCATTATTTTTAGGGACTTGTCAGGTCAGAGTTGTGCAGCTGCTTTACAGAAAAGTATGATGAAAGCTGGGGAAGCCTGGAATGCCGAGGGAAGACCATTTGCATGCATCAGGCTAGTTCAGTCCCAGTTTTACTTCACTCTTTAGATTCAGTTCATCTCTGCAGCCAGCAAAATCCTCCTTGATGCATAGTTGTATTTTCTTCTGCTTCTTCCCAGATGCCTAGCTCAGGTAAGCAAGTCAGGCAAGCATGAATCATGCCAGGAGAACCAGGGGATATGTCAGATGAGCAGTACATCAACTGAGAAGAACTGAGAAGAGAGGTACTCAAAATATGCCCCAGCTGTAGCACTGCAAAGTAGCTGTAGCAAAAAAAAAAAAGTAAAATATTCCAGTCTCCCCAGGTTTTATTGTCATTCTCTCATTTATTTTATCAGTGCTGATTGGGCTGTTCTTAATGCATGGATGGGATGTGGCTCTCTGGCAGGAAAGAGACCTCTTTGGATCAGCTGCCTTCTTGCTTCTCTGCAGAATCACTTCTGGGATCCAAATTTGTGACCAGTAAAAATGGGAAGATGAAAGAGCATAGTCAAAGCTCAGAAAATCAGGGTGTATTGTCTTATGCCCATCTCAAAGATGGACAGGTTGCTAAATGTGAGACTCAGAAATGAGTGACATATGAGTAGTTTCTCTTAAAACCCAAAGAAATTCTTTCCTTTCCAAGGTAACCCAAGACCTTTGCATACTCTGCTAGGGGTATAATGTCTGTCTGAGGGGTAGCAAACCCCCAGATGGCTTTGTTCATCCCAGACACGCTGTGAATGGCAGCACATAGCTTTATCTCCAAATGGTTTTGTACAGTTTTCTTCACGTGTGCGGGATTTTCAGCAGTGAAGGTGCAAAGAAACCACTTCATGCTCAAAAACACCTGACCTGCACCCAAGCTAAGCACATAAGCTGTCTTGCAGTAGCAGTAAGCTAAAAGAAATTACTTGTTTAGACTTTTCATGCTGTTAAAGGACTTCTCAGCTTGTAATTGAATTTAGGAAATGGGTTCTAGTTTTGGGATTTATTTCGTGGGTTCTGGATTTACTTATTTTTTAAAACAAGAATTCTCCTTTTTTTTCATTTTCTACCAGTTTCCTTCTGTTTTAGTTTTGAGTTTTCTCCTTTGCAGTTTGCAACTTAAATAAAGGGAGAAGAAAAACTGGCACAGAAGCAAACCAATTGTATAAAACCCAAGAGTAGATTTTCTCACTTTTCTATCTTGTATTCCCTTGAAATTTCTTTCATGTGTTAAGAATCCTCAGTTCCTTATAACAACAGAAAATAATAAATGCTGCAGACAGAACCACTCTGTCTGCATCAGCTCAATTCCTTTATTATCTGTAGTTTATTGTGCATGACACTGCACGTCTGATCGTGGATTCCTCAGACCGAAAGACCTGCTATTGAAATCAAAGGCAGTTTTGGCAGCGGCCACAGGACTGCACTGGCACAAAGTCACAGGTTATATGCTTCAGGGAAAATGCCATCACACTTTGGAGCAGAAAGGAGTAAGTTAAAAGGTGAAGGAAATGATGGCTCCAGTATTTAATATTTCTGGGTTGCTTTTTTTTTTTCTTTCAGTTTGGTTGACATGGGAAATGCAGAGCTATAGTGTTTACTGCTCTGAAGAAAGAGCAGTAACTCTTAACTCCTGCTCTGAAGAAAATCTGGAGCAGACATAAAAATGGTTGGAAAGACTGTGGGATGATGCTTTCCAGGATCAAATACTTTCAATTATTTTTATGAGTAACTTCTGTGTCATTTTTTTCCAACTAAGGTAATTGCTTTGAAAGTGATATAACTATATGCAAATTAATCTACAGTTAAAATGGAAGTAAAGGTGAAATAGAAGAAGCTATTGACATTTAAAAAAATAAAATTAATTTTAGAGAAACAGTTTTTATTATCTGCTTCTGGTTTTGATTATGAAGAGCTGAACTAGTTAAATAAGTTCTGGCTGAAAACGTTCCCCTCTTGCAAATGTGATTAATTTGTTTCCTTCACACTTGCATGGTTGTTCATAATATTAAGCAGGGCTACCAGTGCCTTTATGGCCACTAAGAAGCTCCAAATGGTGCCACAGTTCAGTGTGGTTACCGTGGCAAGGAGAATTGGGTCAAGTCCTCTGAAAACAGGATGCAGGGGAGTCCTTCCTCAAATTGGTCTTTCTGCATTTGGGAATTTCCAGACATTTCTTAGAAGAGCTTGCAGTGACATCTGAAGGCCATGCAGTAGGAAATCAGGGATCTGAAACTTCCTTTCTTTTCCCCTCTGGAAACATGTTTTTCTCATGAGATGCAGGAGCTATGTAAACATTTTTCAGGAAGGCAGAAGTTGTAAGCCTCATTAGTTAATGGGGTGCTATACAAATGCTAGGAAATGGGGAGAGACTGGGAGAAGGCCATCTGCAGAGTTCCAGCTTGGAAGAACACTCAGGAAACCAAAAGTTAACTAGCAATTTGTGTGCTGCTCTGGAGGCAAGCAGGCTGGGAGCATTTGCTGTGAGCACAATCTATTTCATGCGCTTTTTAATGGAACATCCACAATTGCATAATCCATAGGGAGTTGCCTGCCCATAGGTCCTTGTTCTTTGACAGATCTGTCACACTTCCCAGAGATCAAGATGCAAAATCCATCACTCAGGGACATGGTATATGTGTATCAGATACTCTCTGGGGGATGAAGAGTCCATTAAATAGCAAGTCCCTAAACTCATCCATATGACGAATTCACATCTGTGACAGATAGAATATGGAGACTACCCATCATCTAACAGGTGATCTGAGTCTAATGTGCTACTAAAGCACTATAAATATTCATTTTATTTCGGCCTCTCGGAGACGTCTGTGGGTCATCCCAGAGGGATAGGAACTGCTTATGCAGAACCTGAGTGAGAATAGAAAGATCATGTTGTATGAGGGGGATCATGTCTCTGAGAAGCAAGGGCACTTCCAGCATTGGCAGTTTGAGGCAAGCATATCATTGCCTGCACGATACAGAGCTGAAGACATGACCTTCACAATGAAGCTTATGGTAGACTTCTGAGAGTGAATGGAGTCTTATGTGCAACAGCTAGGGAACCTGTGAGAAATGGAGGCACAGCAGATTTATTGCTCCTTAAAGGAGGTAGCAAAAATGTGGAAATCAATGGTATTAAGACAAGAGTAATCAGTTAGGGGAAGTAATGGGGAATTCTCTGTTATGAGAATTTTCTCTCTTCACTCACAGGGAAGAATGTGAGCAATTCACCTACTTCAGCCTGTCAAATTAAAATGCCAGGCATTCTAGTATACCTTCTCCATTTCTCATTATGACTCCATTTGTAGGTTCTTAGTGCATTTCTTTTGACTTTGAAGACTGTTGGCAAAGATGTGAGATTTGCATTGAAACCAGATTTTATAATTAGATGAGAGCTCAGGTACTGGATGCATGGTTTGGTGTAGAATTCTCATTCAGGCTCAAGTGTGAAGTTCCTGAAAACTTAAAAGGAAGTTTTATCAAAAAAACTCTTAAGCATCATGTCTATGGCTGAAGTTTTGGCTTTAGATTATAACCAGATGAAAAACATGTAGAGGTGCAAGCTTACATCCAAATTGAGGGATATTTCAGATTTATATTCTGGCCTACATGTCCACGTTTTTTTTTTTTTTTTTTCTAGCTCATTTTCACTGTCTGTTTTGAGTGCTGTGGGTGGTGCTGCTGTATTTCAGCATTTCTGAGATCTCTGGTGGTGGTTTCAAGGTATGAGTTTGCGTGAACTGTTACACAGCCACCTTCTGCACTGGCAGGTGCCACAGTGTGGTCACACTCCTGCTGACCCTGTCTGAGAATCCAGCAGATGCCCTCTGGCAGCAGTTGGACCTGACCTTGCACACAGCCATTCCTCAGCTGTCTCTGGGTTTGCCATGAGTGGAGGCAGGACTGACAAAAGCAGAGCTGGCTAGGGCACTGGGCAACATCATGCCCAAACTTTGTTGAGATTTACTTCTGTAAAGTGTCAGTGAGTATTTGACTGGACTTACTGGGGGAAGAGCACTATGTGGATTTAGTCTTGGGATGATGCTAAACTTCCCTGAGCTTTGCTGAAAAGGCACCTCTGTGTGTGTTTTCCAGACACCACTATCCTCAAAGTAAAATCTGTGTTAGTAAACTTTCTTTAGCAGCACCACACAGCCTGATAAATTTCTTCAACAGCAACAGCCATTGAAAAGTCACTTTGAAAAGTAATTTTAAAAAGTCTGCAATGTAAAAATGAATTACCTAGGTTGTCTGTGGGTACCCTCTTTCATGCTACAGCTGCTGGGTTGCACAATCCAGCCATAATATTACAGTGATGCCTTTGTAGATACCTCCTCTTCACCTCTTACTCCTGTTGTCCATGGTACTTTTACCTCCCTTCAGCTCATCTGTTTCATTTCCTTTGCTCCACCAGAGAGCTGAGAAAGTAAATCAGTTTAATTTTTTTCTCTCAAGTCATGTCTCAAGCTTCAATCTTTACTTTTGAGGAAGTCAATATTTCAGTTCTCCGTGGTAAAGGTGGCAGGTACCAGAGAACCCCCTATCACTCCTCACCTGTGCAGGAGGCAGGACTTGTTCCAGTACTGCCCTGAATGAATCTGCACTTTGGAATGGAGACCCCTGAGCATGGACATGTTGGAAAACCCACAGGATGCAGCACATCCCTTTGCAGAGGTAGCAGCTCGTTTTGAAAACAGTACAGTCATGTTTGCTTGTTGTTATCCCTCAGCTGATGAACTTGGCTCAGTAACAGAAGCTGAAATCTTGTGGATGCAGAGGGAAGAGCTTTCTCATGCTATTTGGAGACTGTAGAAAAAGATTCACACTTTTTCTTCTAATGGTGTTGCAGAGTATCCCCACTCTCCACTCTAAGTACCAGCAGCACAGCTTCAGCCAACACTGTAGATTTAAATTACTCTCCCTACCTGACATAACCCTGACCAGACCCTGTCAAACCCAGTATCTGTGGAGGCACCTAACCTCCTGTTTGAGCAGAGGGTGGCAGGGAGAATGATCCTCTCCTGAGAGAAAGGATTCCTGCCTGACAGGGTGCTCAGAGGCTGCAGCGATTCAACACACCGACAGCACCAGGGGCTGGGGCATGTCCTGCTTCACTTTGTCGTGGGACACTGTGTTATGCTGAGATGTGACACTAGATGGTGCATTCGCCAAATGATTGGAAAAGAGGGCTCTTCCCTGTGTCGAAACCTTTTGGCGCAAGGCTGATGGTAACTGTCCCATCTGCTGTGTAATCACAGTGCATCCTTTTCACAACTTTTCACAAAAGTGACCCTTCTGTGCAAGAGTTGAGTTCTGTGCTTCCACAGCTGCCAGGGTGGCATTTTGAGACTTTGGCACTTATGCATGTAGGTTTGGGGGATTTTTTGTCTGATCACAGATTAAGTTAACAAGTCACTTAGAAACAAGCAAACTTTTTTGTCATACTGAGTTTTAGGGATGCTTGAGGTTGGATAGAGGAGGTATATTATCCCATTCTTTGCCTTGGTTGTGTGGTTTAGGCCTTCATCCTTCCGATGATTACTACATACTGAATGTATGACCATGTATTTTAATATTTTTAGGGTAGGGTCTTAGACCTTGCCTACAAGGAATAAATTATACTGAATTAACTACACTGGTTTAGAAATTGATTTAGTTAAATCAGTACAACTCTCCTGAGCACTTTATACCACTTCAATTTAAGTCATAAGTCAGTGAGCAACAAATCAATTCTGTTGGCAGAGAGTGAGAAAGATTAGACTAGATCTTCAGCCCTTCTATCTCAGTATTTATTAGGCTAAGGCCTCTTCAGGGCTTGTTGCTGTTCTCTTTAATTTTTTCTGCCTAATGGACCTGATCCAGCTCTTGATGGCGTAAATGAGGGGTTTTCCATGACCTCCAGCTGGGAGCTGGAAATGGCTATATCTTTATTAGAAACCTAGAGAGGCTTAGAATGACAAATAACTCAAGCCTGTCTCCTCACTGCATACTGAGTTCTCAGATTGTGGCTCATATTGCAGAAGTTGCCTCTGCAATGACAAATATATTATTCTACATTCAGGGCAGAAAAATTCATCCTCTAAAGACAGCAATCTCTACTAACATTGTGCTAGGAGTATCACTATGCAAAGAGTCATAATCTGATTTGATTTTCTCAACAACAGCTGATAACATATATTTAAGGCAGGCTGAAAATAATTCTTTTCAGGAATTGCCTCAAATGTTGTGCATTCTGGTTGGATAGACTCAGGACTCAGATTATTCCTGGTTTTGTAGCAGCTTAACCAGAATCTAGACTGATGTTGCACTTAAGTGAAAAAAACACAGCTTTTTCAAAATGCGCTTCAAAAAGTCTTGCTTTTTTTTTGTTGCTGTTCTCTTTCTCTACCTTTGTTCACACTTCTACAAACTACTACTAGTAAGAAGGATATCTGAGAATATGTTTAACAAGAATATGCTGAGTTCTACTCACTGCAAATTTTGCTTGTTGTTCCCCAAGCTTCTTACTCCTGTCTGTAGAGAGCAGCAGTTGAACTCTTGGACTGTCTGCCTTTTCCTGGAAGAGTAATTCACTTGTTTACAAACCTAAGATTTTGATTTAGTGCAAAGTAATCTTTCTCTTTCTGAACTGGATGTTAATAAAGCTGTAAACTCTGTAACAAGCAATGTTCTGGCATACTCTTACAATTCACCTACAGCTCCTGGAAGTCTTTGTATTTCAAGTAGTGATGCCACCTTCCACTTCTATCTCTATGCCAAATGTGATTTCTTGTGTTTTTTACAGGTTTATAATGGAACTTACATATTTGCCTAAATTCCTTTGGACAAGTGACAACAAGCTTCTGCATCACCATTTTCCAGACATACTGGCTACTGTTCATACCACACAAGACATCCCTGAAGAAGTTGTTTTTGGACCATGCATGCTCCAGAACACCCTGCTGGACACTGTGGCTTTCATTGCTCTCAAGTGTTCCGATAGACGGACCATCCACTATGTATTTAAGGTATGAGATAACAATGTTTAATGTTGCACCTATCAAAAAGAGTTACACCACCCCTGAGAAGGTAACTTTGCAACAGGTAGGTTCTTGTTTTGTTCAGCACAAGTAACAGCTCCTTCAAAGAGAAGTAGCCAGTGCCTTTCTAATTTATGAGCTGCAGACTGGAAGGACCTAAGGAAAATTGTTTCCTTTGCAGGAAAAATACAAAGTCCTATGCTGACGATTGATGGCCTGCTTCAGATCTGACGTGGAATACAAGGGAAGAGGGACAAATAGTTTAGTAACAGCTAGCTCAGGTTTTGTCAGGACAAAGGAGGTTTACCTGGAGGTATGACAGCCCTGTGAGAGCAGAGGGGGAACACTGTGGCATTGCACTGATTCATGCAGGTGGTACATTCATAGCATGCATTTACAGATCTGGGCAACTGCTAATCCGGTGTGCTCAGTTATCCTTTAAAGTGAAACCACAATGGCAGTCAGGCAACTAGTCCACACAATCTTTGGGCAGCCACAACTTAACTGCTATTAGGACATGGACCTCCTCAAGTTACCTTAGATAGGTATGTCTGTGTTACAGCTACACTTTTCAATCACTGTTCAACTCCAGGGTTGTGATGGAGTGTTAACTCTCTGGCTCTAATTCCCCAAATTTTTTTGTTCCATAGCCACTGTTTATCATGCTGTCCTCTTACCCTGGATTTCTGGGTCTTAGAGTGCTTTTCAGTCACCACTGGTCTAGATGAAGACAGAGAGGTGTTTTACAGTGTGAAGAAAGCAAATTTCCCACATTCTATGGCTTGGATGGATCTGGGAGAGATCCAGGTTTGCCTAAGATTTCTGTGCTTCAGAGGAGAGAAATCCCAGGGCATATGTGTAATATGGAAGTGTAGTGGTTTGGTTCTAAATATCCATTACCTACTTATTTTGCTTCTGTGAGATAAGAATTAGGAGAAAACAAAGCAGGCACAAAACTTAAAAGAATATAAAGAAGTTTATTAACAGAACTAAAAGAAAAAAAGTAAGAGTCAGACTAAACCTTCAGAACACTTCTCTTCCCCCCACCTTTCTCCCTTCTCCAACTGACAGTGTAAAAAGACAACCCTTGAGATTTTCAGTCAGTTTACCACCTCTATAATAATCTCAGTTCACTTAGGGAGAGGAGTCTCTCTTGCTCATGCTGTGGAGACATCTCCACAACAAACAGTTCTCTCATGGCTTCAGTGTCACAACGAGACAGCCGCCCGGCTTGGTTCTCTGCTCCCTCATCTTACAGCTTTCCCACAACTGTTTTCGAGGGTTCAATCTTGAGTTAATGGGCTACCATTTTAAGGTTGAGCTGTTCAGAAACAAACATTCTCTTCACCCATCTCTGGGAGCATCTTCATCTCTAGGAACAGAGGTCTTCTTCTTCCCTGGGAACAAGGGTCTTCATCACTTTCATCTCTCTCTGTTCAAGCTTCTCACCAGATCACAGCTACTTCAACATTTGCTTATTTCAGCACAGGTGCCTTTGCTCATGGTTGCGGTTTGAACGCTCCACCCCCCACGCTTTCATGAAATTACAGTGGGTACTCTGATGTATCACAGTCCATCACCACCATAGCTTTACAACAGAATTTCAGCTTCTAAGCTTGGAGCATCTCCTCCTCCTCCTCTCTTGGGGTTTCAGCTCTTCCTTCTTCACTGACTTTGGTGTCTTTATGGTGTTTTCTTCACGTGCCTTTCATTTTCCTTTAACTTGGGAGAGGATTGATGTCTGCAGGCTTCATCTGTTCTGGATCATCTCTTACAGCACTAAGAGAGTTGATGTCACCTGGGCCTTGCAGCTGGAATTCGCCTTTTGCTCTTGGTCACCTAATTTCTGCCGGGTGGCGGCTGGAGCTCGTTTCAGTGTAGTGTTTGATTTCAGCAGCCGCACTGGGTGAGGGCTGGCCTGGCCTGGCCGTGCCGCGGGGCCGCCTGCACGGAGCAGGGCCGTGGATGGAACAGGGCTCCGAGGCTCCAGGGTGGCTGTGTCCCGGCCGGCCCGGCCCGCACTGAGGGGCTGTGCCGGGTGTCCAGCGAGCAGAAGCGGCTGAGATCTCAGCCAAGCCGCACCGTGGCTGACCTGGCCGGACCACCCCGAGCAGGGCCCGGCCCGGCCCCACTGGGCCGCACAGGCCCCGGTTACCTGTTCAAAAGCCAGAAACAAGAGCTTTCCCAGGGTTTGTTCGTTCTTAAATGTGGATCACAGAGGCGTGTCAAGCTTCTTAAGTGGCTTTAAAAAGTTGCCAATATTCAAACTAGCCAGTTGTGGTTCTATTGGGTCTGGAGGAAGCTGTAAGCACCTGTTAGCAAGAGAATCACTTCCGTGACTGATGGAGCTCTCTTTAACTAAAAACCCAAACTATGCTAAACCATGACAGTTGTTGGGAGATAACCTGTTCTACACTTGTTTTAAACAAATTAAGAAAGAGAAGAAGAGGCTTTAAGGTTTATATGACTGATTTGAGTCTCTGGCACAAGTTTGCTTTCTTGGACAGTGTTGTTAGTACTCCAGGAGACTGACATACTCTTTGGAGAGAGACCTGTACTGAAATGAGGCTTTATTTTTGGAATATTTCTGTATTTCTCCTGAGAGTTTTGAATTACTGTAGAGATAGCCTCAAAGGTTTTCTACATTGGAAGAGCCCTCTAGAGGGATGGCTTTAGTGTTTTTCTACACTTGAGCTAAGTAATTGCTATGCAGCAATGAAATTGGATGCCTCAGTTGGCTCAGATCTCTGTCTTTTGGCAGTAAATACATGAAATTCTGTGCAAGTAGCTGTTCCAGATGCAATCGGTAGTCCCATATCCTGTTAACTACTCATAATTAAAAGTAAACCTTCCAGAAATCAGGAACTACCATTAAGCTTCTAACTCTGTGTAATAATTAAAAATGCAATAATTATATTATTTTGTAATCATGGCACTGAAGTGCAAAACAAGAAATGGGTTTTGCTATGCTGGCTATAGTACAAACAGAATACACACAGGAGTAGTTTAGCAAGGTGGATTCATTGCAACTGAGGTTTCTGTTCATCACAGCTCATCAGCACTCCTGCAAGACTTTGGGGAATATTATTTCTAACAAGGGTTTCATCATCTTGGGCTTTTTTGTTTAGACCAAAGGGGGACTCTGTCATTTTTTTTTTTCTTCTCATTTTCTTGGAGACCTTAAATTGAGCTCCTGGGGCCAATTTGTACCCTTGGGCAAAGAAGAACCCTTGGCAGCCATTGGCACAGGTTTTTTCCAGCTGAGCTCCTCTGCCCCTTACAGCTTCTTGGGAGTTTCAAGAAAGAGCCTTATTTTCTCTCTTCTCCTCCAGTATCCCCCAAGTGAGCCACGTGGCCTCCATAGCCCAGCTGTGACAGAGGGTGGGCTGTGAAGCCCTTACCTCATATATGGATGCAAAGGATCCATCTGAGGGATTGACATCTCCAGGAGAGGGTGGATTTTCTGGGTTTATAGTGTCTCTAAACACATGAAAAAACTAGAGCTGGTTCATGGTGCTAGTTGGCGCGCCTAGATCTTATCTTATGTCTGGTACTCCTGCTCACCTGCTTTAAGCTCACTGAGCTCTTTCCCTGGAGTCCTGGCTCCTGGAAGAGCTGTGCTCCCTTTGACTTTGCTTAGAGCACTGAGTGGCTGCTCTGTATTTCTGAAACACAGCAAGTAAAATATGACAGCCTCTGTCATAGCTGTTAGTTACAGCCACTGTGTGTGGGTGGCTGTTCTTGTGTCGCTGTCAGACACTTGTATTTCTCAATCATTGTTAATTACCATGGCATTTAGAGAGAACCAGTTACAGGGCATGCTAATTTATTTTCTCTCTTGCACTAATTAACTTCTAGGCTAATGGTCTCTTAAAGCTTCATTCTTGTATCCAAGCTACTAATGTGATCAAACTTTTCATGGTAGGTAATAGTCAGTTAAAACCAGAGAAATAATTAGCCAAAATATTGTTTCTGGTACCAAACACCAATGAATGGCTGCCCTGCAATTAGTGGAAAACAAAGAGCTATACATTGCTTGGGGTGAAATTTAGATCATACTTGTCATTAGACATTTCTCATTTTCAAACTTCTTCCTTTCTAAACAGTGACTTAGTGCTTCAAAAATTAGTTGAGGCTTTTTATGAGTATAAATGTTGCCCTTGATGGCCCTGTGTTTCAGCCTTCAAGCTATGAAAATCTTCCCCATCTTTCAAATATTGCAGAGGACACAGATCTGCTGTGGTAAACACCAAGGAAAAACCTATGAAGAAATAAATCATTCCCTATTCAGTGTAAGAAAGTAACTAAGATTGGAGTCACACACTGAACAAGAAAGACAAAAGCAAATGTTTTGTACTTATATTATTTCATGGTCAACCTGACTAAATGACTCAGAAGTCCTGTGGAGTAAAAATTATATGTGATTTAGGACAATGCTGTAATGTACACACAGAACAGAAATTTAATTTGAGCAATAGATTTAATATTATTTTTTAACTTCTTAGTGCCTGACCTTACAACCTGAGAAATGTCTTTTAACTCAATTTTTTTTTGGTATTTCTGAACGCACACAAATCAACCCCTTGCAACTCTCAGAAATTATTTAACAAAAAATATACCTTAAAATGAATTTAATTAATCTAGTGAAGGTAAAAAAAGGAATACATAATTTTATTTCTGAAAAAGGAAAGAAATCATATAAGTGCTTCTTAGTTGCATATATTAAAATCTGTATTTTATGTAATCTAGCCAAACAGATATGCAAATACCTACTTGGGGTATGGAATCAAATATCCATGATTTTTCTTAAACCTCCTGATCCATATCCTCTTACATCAGTGAAAAACTCCACATGCAGCTGTCCTGAGTGTATGTTCATTTTCACACTGCACTGGTCCAGGGGTCTGCACATCTCTCACCCCCCAAGTGACAGCACTCACACATCTCCTGACTCATATCCCATTTTCCCACGGGATTGAGACCCCTTCTTAGAGAGGATGACACCTCCTGTACCTCTGTGATCCACACCCGACACAGTCCCATGGGATGGTCTGCAAAGGACAGGGCTAGAGACTGACCAACATACCAGGCCTGGCGTTGCCATGGGAGGTTAGCCATGAGCATTGGTGTTTCCTCCTCCCTCCCATGCAGCTGTATTCCCAGAGCTCTCAGCCCTCACACCAGGGCAGCCTTCTCCTTATGATGCCTTTGGATTTGGTGACACTGGCAGATGTGTTGGGCTCACAGCTTTGTCATATGTGCTCAGTGTGAGGCAGAAAACAGGCTTTGTTCTTGGATTGGATGAAAATCTTGCTTTGGGCCTCAAGACCTGTAACTTGCCTTCTTTGTGTCCTGTCTCACAGGTAGATGTTACATCTGTGCACAGTCCCACAGGACTGCCTTGGATGAGACTTGTACAGGCAGCTGCCAATAGCAAGGAGCAGAACTTGGAAGCTTACTTAGAAAACAGTCAGTTGTACTATCGCTCCACCAGGAAAATCAATAAAAATGAGGAACTGCTTGTCTGGTATGATGAGGAGCTTTCCAGCCTCTTGGGTTTCAATGAGATAAAAGCTCAGAGTCCCCAGAATGGTAAGTACCAAATTGCTGGCTGCAGGGGTCACTGAGGACAGAAGTGAGTCCTCATCTTCCTTAGTATGTGCTTGTCTTGTAATACAAACCCTGTCTAAATCCTTAGCTGGTCAGCTAAGAGAAAAGACCTTTTGCTTTGGGGTTTGAGCTGGAGGCACAGAGTAAGAAGCAATTTGCAGTTCTTAATGCCATTCTCATTGCTACTTCCTAGCAGAGGATGGTGCACTAGGGATTCATGCTGAATTTTTGAGCTATGCAATGGAAATCTATGCATTTGGATAACTCAGAATCCTAAAAGTCTAAAGTATCAGTTGGAAATAGGCCTTTTTTAGCTCATTGAGAAATGAGGTATAGGCTAGTGTTCAGCTTTAATCTTGTAAATGAGCAGGATTTTAAAAATACATAAGCCTAACAGCACTGCATACAGTATAGTCTGCCTATTTAGTGTGGGACACAGTGGAAATGAGGAAAAGGGCAAGCTTTCATTTCTGAAATGTTGCTGGAAATTCATTGCTCCAAAAGAAATTGACCTGGAAGTTGTTACAAAACTTAAAATCCAGGTTACAGAGACACCAAGCAAGTCAGTCAGGTCCATGCCAAGTCTGACTCCAGCTGTCATTTGCTCCAAACCTCATCTAGTTAGACTGGAACAGAACCATTTCTACATTCCCTTTAGCTGATTCAAACAAAGCTTGTATAGATTGGTTGGTAAAGGTGTAGGTTGGTAAAGATATGAGTTAGCAAATTTATGTGGTAATGTGCTTGTCTGTAAGTTAGTATTAAATTAATACAGACACATTCATAGCAGGAACCAACTAAATAATTCCAGCTGGTTTCAGTGCATTCTGTTAGTTTCTGTGTAGACACACACTGCCAGGCCTTTGGATTTACCAGGAAAGGGTGTTGCTTGCACAAGAGACACTAATATCTACACTCAAGACTTTAATCTCACAGGTATAATGTTCCACCCATTTCAGCAGCCTTATTTTCTCATGAGAAGTTCAGCTTCTGTAGTTTGTAAAGTGATCTAAGCTGTGCTGAGTCCCAACTTAGGAATTTTTAGTTCTACCCAACCAGTTTATGAACTTTCCTATATATCCCAGGCCTCAGGTGCTGTCTGGCATCACTTGGCATTTTAAAACTGCTGTGTTGTGAAATAATATAGCATGGATATAGTTTACAAAGGTTAAGATGTACCATATCTGTGTTGATTGCTGAATTTGGTATCATCTGTTCATGGGCAATCAATCATCCCAATGAACCAGAGGTGCAGTAGGTCTGAAGGCCAAAAGGAAAGAGTATTCCTTATTCCTCCTGCCCATCACTGGCATTGTTTCACTTTGAACATCATTTTCTGTGCTGCAGACATCTGTGCCTTAAGGCATATAACAGCTTGCCAAATGAGCATGAGTAAGGGCTTCAGGCATTAAGGTCAGATGATTTTTGAATGGTATTAAACTTCCAGAGTATCCTAAAAATAGAAGCTCGTGTCAAAATCTTTGAATCCTGGTCTAAAACTCATTTTTGCTTGGATATATAGCATTTAACATTCATCCTGAATTAAAGCCAGTGACTTAGTTAAGAAATGTAGACCCAAATCTGGGTTTAGACTTCAAATCATTATAAAGTCTAAATGGTTTTACCTAGATCATGGTGTCCTGGCCGTTTTATGTACTTTTATGTAATATAATTACATTTTATGTAATAAAATCTAGAGTTGAGAGTCTAAATGAAATAATTTCTGGCAGTAGCACGGAAGCATGGAAGCAAATAAGAGTGAACCATTTTGCATAGCAGGTAGGGACCTGATTCTGCACTTGCATTAGTTTTACCATGTGTAACCTTGTGTGACACAAGAGGTGTTTCTGGTTTTTTGTGTCAATGACAGGATCAGGATCTGCATCCATCCATGATTCCACCTTTGCAAAACTCATCACTTGTCTGTTTCTGCAGAGTTGAGATGCCAAGAATGCGACCGAGTCTTTAAATGTGAACATTCCTATCTGTCCCATGTCCGCTTCCTCTGTGTCCCAGAGAAGAACGCTCTGCTGTGGAGAAACTTCCAGAATCCTAAAACTGAAAAGAGCAACCTAGCTGAGCAGACCACGAATTTCCACAGTCTGGCAAGGGACCTGGAAGTCAAAATGGCAGCTTGTAAAGATGATGCACATGGTCTTATTGGAGAAAGGAGAGCAAAATCTGAAGAGGCTGAGAACAACAGGAGCAGGAAAACAGTGTTGTTGGAGAAAACCAATAATTTGACTGAGGAACGTAACTGTGGGGGCAAGGAGGAGGTTGTGGGAGAGCATGCATTGGCTGGTTCTTTCTGGAAGCTTAGTTCAGGGAGGCAGTCAGCTAGGAAGGATGCTTTGGAGCAGAAGCAGAGTGCTTTCACTGAGGTCAGGAGGATGAAAGAGAAGCTGAGGAATGAGAGACTGCAGGAGCCAGAACAGGAGGATGGCACAGTCCCACTTGGTAAAGAGCAGGTATCAAAGGAGGTGTTGCTAAACTGCTCTGGCAGTGCATTCTCCTTTGTTTGGCCCACCAGAGCTCGAGGAGAACAGAAGAGTGCTTTCAGCAAACCCAATAAGTGTGTAATAGAAAGAGCTGCAGTAAATTCTTCTCATCCCATGAGTGAGTCAGCAAAGAGCCTGGGGGAGCTGTCTGGCTTCATTGCCACCACAGACATCATGTGCTGCAGCACTCTTCTCAATTCCAAGTTCTTTGTCAGTGATTTGTGTAATGCTCAGATGCTGCAGACAAGCATCACTCAGAGCAATGTTTTCCCATATACCTCAGAACCGTGGCCCAAGCAAGCAGGAGGACAGCTACAAAACACAACCACCACTTCCTCTTCCTCCTCCTCTTCCTCCTCCTCTTCCTCTTCCTTGACTCTTCTTCCCCCCACCTTCACATCTTTTGGAGTGGCTGCCCAGAACTGGTGTGCCAAATGCAACCTGTCCTTTCGCATGACATCTGATTTAGTCTTCCACATGCGGTCACATCACAAAAAAGAATACTCCTCAACTGAATCTCAGTGCAAGAGGAGACGAGAGGAGAAGCTGACGTGTCCCATTTGCCATGAGTACTTCCGAGAACGCCATCATTTATCCCGGCACATGACTTCTCATAATTAGAGTGCACACAGATGTCACCAAGGGACTGGGCAGGTTGGATCAAGAAGGGAATGATAGTTCACTTATATCCATTTCTTTTTGAGTTTACATTAATTTCTTTCAGGAAATCACTGTTTACAATAATTTATAATAGATGCTTTGCGAAAAAAATATAAAATGTTTACAAGAGTCTGAGTGAGTTTTAACTTTTGAAAACTCAACCTAGCCCTTGTCAACCTATTTTTGAGGAAATAAAATAGTGAAATGAATCCACATGCAGTGTTAATTTGCAGAGTAGGGAACAAAATTATAGTTATGCAAACAGAGTTTTCTTTGCTTATATTTGATTTGCTGGTGTCTGTGCAGTACAATGTAAATACAGAAATAACAACCACCTCATTGAATGAGGAACATTTAAGCACTAAAAAAAATCAGAGCTTTTATGCTAAAAGAAAATAAGTTACTATTTTTAGCAGCATTGGTGGACTCTTACTCCTTTATGCTAGCTGAATCAGCTCTTTTACCAAATTTTTGAGTTAAAAACTGACATCTTACCATCTCCTTGGCTTTGAAAGGGACCTGAATTTAAGAGTGTTTGAATATGATTGTCAACAACTGACCAGCAGACTGCCAAAGAGGATGGGACATGTAAAGCAGAATATCCAAATTCTGTTCTAGGCTCTGCTGCTTTTGAAATATCTTTTACACAGTGAAATCAACCTGGGTCTGTATCAAAATGTGACCTGTTGTCAACCTTATTGTGTAGACAGGAAGCAAATATTCTAACATCTGTGTGACTTCAGTAGGCATACAGATCTGATGGGAGTAGAGTTTAGCCTGCGGTTTTCAGGTTTTGGATATACCAAAGGAAGCAGTTAGGGTATCTGAATTACAATTAGCTACTGATAGATAGAATCTGCACTCTAATTCTGGATGATAGGCTCTGTTCTGGTAACTGCTAGAAGAGGAATGGCCTTCACAAAATTATACATGAATTGCACTGCATTACACCAGCCTGTCTATCCTCTGGTTTCTACATGGGCCAATTACAACTTTTTAAAAAAGAAAGTGGCATATTCTTTCTCTTGTCTGTCCATGAGACATTTTTCTCATCTACTTCATTTTGAGTTTTGCTGAGTCTCAGCAGCAGATAAATTTATACTGCTCTGGATGGTAGGAAACACTGTCTATTGGTACTGGAGCCCAACTAATTAGCCTTTCACTACTTTTAAAATCTATTTAGGGGCTAGATTTTGATGCTTTATGACAATGTGTTCTTCAAGCAATCATTTCTCCTGCTCTTGTGTAGGATTTTTTCAGGTTGTCTGATGTTTTTGTGGCACATCTGTGAACCTCACCTGCCTCATCAAAGGCTATTACTCCCTTTCAGACAGAGAATGATCAGAAACCATTCATTTCCCAGCTGAGACTAAAGGACATTTCAGTATATTCTCTGTGTTCCACCATACTGATGATACACTCCACTGGTTTTTGTATACTGGACAGAGTTTTGAGTTACTTTGATGATGCCTAGCTTGATAATGAAAATATCAGCAAGTAAACACATCTGAACAATAAAAGAGAGACTGACAGTCTTAGGCTGTCAGTTGAAACCAACATATTACACTAATTTTTCTCTCTTGGGAGATTTCTATAAGTGAGGAGATTGTATTCTTCCCAGTATATTGCTGTTGAACATTAACACATGGCTGTTCCCTATTAATATAAATCACTGGCTATGAACCCCAGCTTTATTTTTGAAACACAAAGTGATAAAACTGTTACATTATGTCTTTGAGTTTAGAAGACAGTTCTGGTTGGATTCTAACACAGCTTTCCAAGGTCAGTGGTGGAAGCTCTTTCACTCGAGCCATTAAAAACAAAAATGAACAAAGACTTCGAAACATGGAGCACAGGGAACAACCTTGCATTGAGTAGGGGATGATGTGGTTTCCTTGTAATCTTTCCATCTCTATTTTGTGTCCAATAACATTTACTATGTAAGGAATATATTTATGGCAAAGTGTAATGGGCCAAATTTCACTCCACCTGGGTGCCAGCCAGTTTACTGTGAAGTCAGTGTCCATAAAGTGTAATGAAGGACTCTGTGGTGTAACTGCATTCATATGTGGTCAGGGTTATATTTCCTATTAGCAGTTTAGGCCAGATTGTGATCTCATTTATTCCAGTGCAAATCCAAAATAATTCCATGTTGCTACTCCTGATTTACATTAATGACTTTAAGATCAGCCTGGCCAAGTATAAATAAGACTAAAGATTTTTTGGTACCATTACTGCAAAATGTTCTCTTCTGTACTTACTGAAAGATGCCATGTTTTCTTAACAGTTTTATGATTAGAAACCTAGCTTCAGATTTCTTCTGGAAAAAGACAGGACCAGCTGTATAATGCTCCCTAGTATTATTTTGGCACATCCTTTCAGCACTACCCTGCTCCAAATGCCTATTTTTCCAGCGTACTACACCTGGTATATAATTTAGATTGGAATGAAGCAGCACCAAATCTTACTGGTTACATTGTTTCAATGATTTTGTGTTGGACAAAGTGTAGAAAATCAACCACTGAGAAACAGATGCTAAGTCTCAAAACCTCTTCAAATGGTGTGTTAGACCTACCTCCTTAGAGTTCTCACCGGTAATCAAACTTCATCACTTTGCTTATGGTATAAGGCTAAGCAAGCAGCAAGGTTACAGGGAGAGATAGCCTCCCTTTATGTCATGGACTTGCTTTCTTTGGGAAAAAAGAAAAGGTAAGAACTCTTACCTAGTTTCCTTGTGGGCCTATCTCAGCCACAGCAATTCAT
This sequence comes from Coloeus monedula, assembly GCF_965178545.1. Taxonomy (NCBI): domain Eukaryota; kingdom Metazoa; phylum Chordata; class Aves; order Passeriformes; family Corvidae; genus Coloeus; species Coloeus monedula. Next base: position 20,330,658 of record NC_138788.1, read on the forward strand.
ATACTGTGATGCTGAGCAATGTAGGAATGCCTTCTGTGCACAGAAAGGCAAGAGGACCAGTTATGAAAAGTGGCAGAGCTGATTCAAAACGCAAAAATGAGGGGAGGTTTTTAATAAGCTTTATTTCTGGTACTTTCCTCACCTCCTCCAACTCAGAGGCAGTGCATTTTGGTCCTGGTATGTAAAGATTGAGGATTTCCCCCTTGTTGCAGGCGGTGTGGGCCATACTGCCCTTCTTTTTTTGGTAGGTGGCCATCAGTATAAAGATTAGATTAACAATTTGCTTCTTATTCTGAGGTAAAGGGTTTTGTGAACTAAGACTTATTTAGACACACAGCAGACCATTTACACACACAGCACAACAGTATGACATCTTGTTGCCTGCTGCATCTGTGCTGGTATCAGTGCAAAACCACACAGATGCCAACAGAACCAGAACTTGGTTCCTATGTGTAAAACCAGCTCTTGTGTAATGCTCCTTGTGCAGGCACAGTGAAAGTCTTTTATGTGTCTCAAGTTTAACTGAGTGTCTCATCTAAACTGGGTTACATAAACCAGGGGGCTTATCCAAAATTTTTAGATTTTATTTCTTTAAATGAAAATATTCGTATTAAAGCTGAGTGAACCAAATATTGAACAGGCAGAAGGAAGCCTAACGAGACAAAGAAAAACAAACTTCCTGTAATTGAGTCATGCTGGAAGCTTATTTCCCCTTATGTCTAGAAGTCTGAAAATTTAAATTGGTGCAGATGAAATCCTGCTGGAAGGAAAGCACTCACTAAGGCAGGGGGTTTGTGAAGAAATGAAGGACTGCATTCTGTACCTGTGAAATACTGTAACTTTACAGCAGGGATCTCTGTCTTTTCTACAAGTAGAAACGCTAGGGAGGGCAGGGAAATGATTTTGTTTTTAAAACAGGAGGAGAAAATTTGTAGTGAGCTAACTGGTTCTTTTCCTGTCTTTGCTAGCAACTAACTGTTCAGTTTGATCAAACAACAGTTTCTCATGACGTGTTTCTGGATCAGTGAAAAAGGACACAACACAATGCTGTCAAGCTTAGCTGTGCAGGCTGTGTTTCTGTAATGGATAATAAGTTTATCAATAGGAAATGCCAGATTAGGATATTTGTAGACTCACTGATCATTGATACCTGAACTTATTCTGATGAAGATGTGTTTCTCCATCGAAATGACACTCAGATGTGCTTTTGAGAAATATATATTTACTTGTTTTTTATGAGGTAATTTTTCACTAATCTAGGCAGCCTGTACAATTCCTTGGATCTACAGAGCACAGTTTGGAAATCACTGGACTAAGGTAGCACAAAAGAAATAAAAGCCGGCTGTCATTTCTTGGTTAGTTGTATGAATGCTAGAAGGAGAAAGATGATACTGCTAGGTAGTCTGATACAACAACTCCTTTCTTTAAATGCCTTTAAAAGAAGCATGATTAGGATTAAAATTCAGGAAGTTATTCTAGGTGGGATGATAAGGAAATTGTGCAATAAACTGTAGAATGTCCATGTCAGCTCTGGAACCAGATGAGAGAAGGGTGGCAGTTTCATCGTATTTCCTGTTTTGTTGTGGAAGGGCATTTCTCAAATTGCTTGTCCTTCCCTAAAAACCTTCTGTTTAACTTTCTCATTTAAACCACAAACCATGGATTTTCCTTAGCTAATTTTTGTTTGTGCTTTTGTGATATTCAGACCTTTCAATGCAGTGTAATTTTGTACACAATTACTGTCTGTAGTTTTGTGAGGTCTAAACTCATTGAGATGGGCATAACTATGACAGAGCAGTTTGTGAAGACAGGAAAAATTGCTTTTAACACACTCGCCTTTGTTAAGCCTGGCAGTTTCCATATTAATTAGCCAGTACTATGAAATAGTAAATAATATTTTGCCAAATAATAAAATTTCTCAAGGTTGCACAATAGTTTTCCAATGAAGTCAATCACTGTAGTAAATTAACAGCACTATTGATTTAAAATGGTCTCACCTGCAATTGCGTCTTCATTGTTTGTTTTTCCAACTGGATTCCAATTTCTAGACATCTTTATTATACATATGTATTTCCCATATTACTATGGGAAAAATTTATTTGCTATTTGTGCCCATATGGTGTAGCTTTTTTGTCCTTGAATGGATGGCTAAATTTTCTAAATATTGGGCTTAACAATTAACATTGTTTGTACATGACAGCACAACTGATTGTTTTTAGGAAAACGAAGCAGTTTATCTGGATTGAGATATTAAAGAGGCTTAAAAGACATTACAAGAAATACATTAGTGTTGTTTACTCATTCATTGACAACTCCATTTTTTTCCATAATAAGAATATTTAATATTCTTCATACATATATCACTTTACACAAAATTCTGTATGGGTTTTAATTCATTAAAATATTTTCCGCAACACTGAGAAGTTTAACAATAAGCTAGTGCATAAAAATCAGAACATGAAAATGACTCAAAAGAGTCCAGGTTAGAGATCACACTGAGTGTAGTTGATAAGACAAATAAGTAACAAAAAAGATGGAAAATCTATTTAGTTCTTAAAATTTTCTTCCTGTACAAGCTTGAAGTCAAGTGTTTAACACAATAAAAGAAAAATGGCAGGAACTTACAAATGAGCAAATGAACACCGATGTGTAACTACTCTCGATTCTAACTGAATTTTGGGAGACCATTTCCTTAATTTAATTACCTTACAGCTGGCATTCTGTAGAGATGAGAAAATCTGAGATCTAGATTAGAGTTACACATATTTTTAAATCATTTGGAAGATTGATGTTTAACTAAGAATTGTAGGAAATATAAGGAATGTTGTGCATTAAGCTCATGTCAATTATCTCTGTTAGTTGTCCTGGAATACACTATTACATAATATGTAGCTTGATAGCAGGGTGAAAAGGATATTTTTCAGGTTTTTTTGTGTTTTATTTTTTTTTTCTTCTGTCTTTGGGGCAGGACACAGCAATCTAATATTAGCCTTAAGTAAAAACATACTACTCTTTTCCTTGAGTCAGTTGATCTGGGCACTGGGTAAAAGAGTCAATGTACTGCCTTTGTCTTGCTCATCCTCCCCTCTGACAGACACTGAGAGAAGCAGGCATGTTCCTTTGAAATACCAGGAGTCTGGGCAACCCTGACAGACTGGGAATTTTTGGTTATTTTTGGTACATCTAAATGATGAGATGGAGAAGAGACTTAATTTAGCTCTTGTAGTTTGGAAAATAGACTCTTCCAACTCCTGTTAGTTTTTAAAGATGTTTAAATAGGAATGTACACAATTTCCAAAGAAGAAGATGTGCCTTTTCTGTGTTTGAGCTTGTTCACACGCTTTCAATACTGACAACTGGGATTTTCTATGGGACCACAGGAAATCTGTGATTGGTAGCTAAAGCTTAAAAAACTGACACACTGAACATTTATGTTTGATTACAGGAGAGGAATCCTGAAATCCCAGTGAATTATTGAAGTATTTCAACCATGCACAGAAAGAGCTCGGTTCCAAAGAATGGGGAAAAATAGCAGCATGTTGAAAACAAGTCACTGAGCTATGTACAGGGACCCAATCACTGACCAGAGAGACTGAAATGAACCTCCCACTTGTTTCTAGGGCTTACATTTGGGTAGCTAGCTTTCTGTTCATAAGAACTAGGGACATATTCCTCCACTGGACTATCTAGAGCTGTGTAGGTGAGCATTGAGCATCTCCTTTGCTTTGACGAGTGCTGCTTCAGCTGGTGTTTCTATGTGAGGAGGCACTCCTTTCCCTTCCCAAGAAGTGCTGTCTGCAGAGATGACTGATCTGGAGGTGGGGATGAAGATGTAGAAGTTGGTTTCATCTACCTGATACATCTGTGGGGAATGGCAGCCACCACTGGTCTGCTCCCCAATGATGAGAGCTCTGCCCAGTCTCTTCATTATGGATACAAACTCTTCAGCAGCCCCAGCTGTCACAGCACTGGTAAGGATTACCAGCCCCTTCTGAGAGCCGTACCTCTCCCCTGTAAGGTGGGAAAAAACCCATCAGAAATGAATCAATTTTCAGACATTTGTTTGTATAATAGAGCAAAGAGAAGCCAAGATAGAGGCTTCACTCCCTACCTGCTATTAACAACCCAAGAAGTTTGGAAATCTGCTTTGTATCTATGATAGTATTAAAATACTTTTAACACGAGCCCAGACTCTATGCTGTAAAAAAAGGCTGTCTCCCTATGTGGTGCTCTTGTGCCATCAGTTTCTGGTTATGAGCTCCATCCGGAGAGAAGCCAGCTCATGATTACTATTGTTAGCTCTTTTGTGGCTTTGACTTTTACAGGAGCTCCAGATCTCATCAGAATAGTGGAATAGACAGGTGGGAAAAATGACATCTTCCACTGTTGCAGCAGGAGTAGTCAAAGCTCATCCAGAAGCATTTTCAGTTTCACCCTCATCCCTGCTCTAGGAACATGGCTGTCACAGAGCTTGGCCTTCAACTATGCAGGCATCATTTTATGAAATTAGAATTATAGTGGTTTTCCACAGCTTTTTATAGTCTGTAAGTGGAAGCTATACATGGCCTTTGTCCCAAACCCTTCAACACCCCTTTTTTATTAGGATCTGAGCCAAATTATCTCATTTTCTCACATAAAACAGCTGACAGGAATAGGAAGGATTTTGAACCTTATTTTCAATATCTATGAACATGTTAGATACTTTTTGAGAGGTTAGTTTCTTTGAAAAAGTGACCAGTAGGTAATAGCTAGGACTTGATAACTTGAAAACTAAACTGCTCTAAAAATGTCATTCTATAAGTAAGTAATAATATGACTTAAAATCCTCATGCTAAATTCTAAGAGAGGGGCCAATAGCATGGTAATTAATTTTCACACCATTTTTGGTCTTCTCATTTCACTATAAACATAATAACCATTAGAAGACTCTTTTCACAATAGATATATATAATACAGGACCCGATCCAGCTCCTTTGAAGTCAATATGAGTCTGCCCATTCTCTTTGATGGGAACTGGAATGTGTCCATAGAAATCATATCCTTTAGCACAACCGACCTCTGACTGCCTGGGAAAATAGATGGACCCTGCAGACTGTGACAAAGTTTAACCATTTCAGCATGATCCAGGCCAACAACTCCAGACACCATTAACTTTTTTGCTACTGTCTTAGCTTAAGACGGGAAAATAATTCAACTCATGTTTAAGGGCTCTTAGAACTCTAACTGCAGTTTGTGAGCACTGAAGAGCTCTGTTTCTGCATGTTGCAGCATCCTTTCAACTTCCACAAACAGTGGGGCAGGCTATGTGTGGGGTGTGTGTCACATTGCCAAATGCTTTAAACTCACCCAGATATGCAAAAATTAATGTTTTTCTTTCTCGTCTCTGGACAAACTGGGGTGTTAAGGTGTTTTCATCTACTGATGTAGAGGATTACACAGGTAGGTATTAGGGAACAACATATAAAACTGTATGGGAGTATTGGAAGAGACATTACTAGAACTCTAGGCAACACTGGATTAATTTTTAATTTTGGCAACTTTTAAAAACAACAAGTTACAGCTGGTGTACACAGTATTTGGCTCAACTTCTGGGGACCAATTTACAAACCTCTGTGCCTAACATACCCCATTCTTAGGAGTGATAAACTGTTATTTGTAGATGGCATTGAGGGACGTGGCTGAAATGCACATTTTTTGTTTCTACATTCTCTACACAGATTGAGCTGATCATGGCAGGTGCTTTCACCAAATGAGTTACAGTATTTAATGGCTTGTTTAAAATGCACAAGGAGAGACATTTGAAATGGAAAGCTACTCTGGAAAGAAACTGCCATTTACCTTTGAGCTGTGGCTGGGTCCATATCTCCTTTACTGAGTCACTGGGTCTGTTATAAACTTTGTCCAGGAGAATTGGGTGTCCTTCATCAAAGAAATATGAGCATAGGATTGCTATGGGTGTAGTGGAGCCTCCAATATTGTACCTTTTCAAGAATTAAAAATATTAAGGAAACAAGTGAAAATTTGTGTCAGGCAGTAAATCTTCCTTCCCAAGTATTGTTTCATAACATCAGTCCCGAAAAGGCTTATGGCTACATTTTGATACATTTACATTCATTCTCCCCTATCAGCATTTGCACTTCTATCAGATCAACAAAATCCTGTCTAAGAGTGTTGGAGTTTTATTGCCCACAACTGACTTCAAAAGCAAATACAAAACATAAAAGTCTTATTTTTTTCTTGATGTTACGTAGAAAAAATCAGAAAGTAAGCAAAGACTCTAAATCTGCAGAGAAACATCATACTCTTGTTATTTTACTCTGAGTAACCCATTCTGTTCCTGGTGTCGGCAGCAAGGAGTGAATACATAAACCCTAATACACAAAGTAGATTCCAATTAAAGCAACATATGTTTGTAGAACTGTTGTGTTCCTATTTTTTGCTACACAAAATGGGAAAACTTAGAAATTTAGATAAGTCCATCTTTTTTGTGTCTAAAGATTGCGTTAGTTGCTTCATTTAGCACAGTCGTAGTTGAAAACTTTGGTCATTGTTTAATTCCATAGCAGTCTCTGAAGATTAATTTTACTGAAGAGCTTGTCACTGGAGAACCCCTGCTATGAATACACAAAATTAACTGCCAAAATATTTTTTCCTGTCACTTTTCACTAATACTAGAGCACATACAACTCTAGAAATGTTTGTACTTTGCTTACTGATAGAGTGTGGATATAGTACTTTCCTCTAGGTGATGTTAGGAGTACCTAGCACAGACATTCCAGCAAAAACCTGCTAGAAAATGAGTTTATTCAGTTCAATCTATAGCTAAGATTTTGCACCTCTGGAAAAGGATCTGACAATCCCAGAGGCCTCTGTTCCGAAGAGTGAAGCTACATCTTTATTCTTCAGCATTTGGGAGCTGCATGATTGACATTGTGATTGGCTAGAAGTTAAATAACCATCTTCAGTGTGTCCCTGATAGTGCTGTGCTGCCAGGGGTGCTGCTGCTGCACAGCCCATGCGACAGCTCAGCCCAGCAGAGCCCAGTTTCCTTCAGGTGCCATCACGGCTGAAGTTGATGGCAGGCAGGGCAATGCTGGAATGCTCTTCCTGGGACTCTCTTGCAGACACTGAAACTGCAGTAACTTTAGTCAGTAATAATGTCTGAGCAGTTGCCAGAGTTTGAACTTAAATTTTGGATGCTAGTACTCCTTCTTACAGATGCCTTGTGTGACCTTAGGGAGGCCTTTTAGTTCATCAGTGTCTCTTGTCAATGCTGTGAGAGTTAAAAATATGAAGTTCATGAGTGGCACAGCTGTTCCGGGAAGGGGAACTATTAAAGTGAGAGACATTATGCATTATGGTTAATCCCATGCAAAATTGAAATTATCCAAATATGAAGTTCATGAGTGGTACAGCTGTTTCAGGGAGGAAAACTTGTAAAATGAGAAACATTATTCATTACAGTTAATCCCATGCAAAATTTAAATCATTAGCCTTAAAATTATAAGATTGGCTTACAGAGAATTTCAAAAGGCTTGTTTGGGGTTCTCTTTTGTATGTCTTCAGAGACTGGGTCTTTTATGTGCACTCAAAGGACTGAAAATACGTTAAATATAAAAAAAATAAACCAAACCAAAACAACACAAGAAAGGAGCTATAATGAGACCATTTGGTACCTGAGACGTGATTTCATCTTTGCTGCTTCAGTGCCCCCAGCCCTAAAATTTTTAGCTTGGGAGAAAACTGGGGCAAGAAAGAGTAAAGTCCCAGTCCTATCTCAAGTCTATTGGAAGATGGTGGTGCTTTTGCTGAATTCAAATCCAGTCATGGGTGTGTTATGTTCGTCGCTGCCTTGCCTCCTCTGTTCTCACATAGTAAGATCTCTGTCTCTGCTCTCATCACTGTGGTCATCTTTTCCTCCCTATGATGCAAATCCCACAAGATTAAGAAGATAACCAAATATTAAGAGCCCCATGATAACAATAGACACAAGTGGTTCTAGCATTAAAACCAAGTCCTTACAAAGTCCTTATTTTCTTTGGTTTATATTTGTAATCTTCTGGGCTCACACACATTAACTCTGGACCACAACAAGGGCATTACTTCCCTAAATACTGTGTAGGAAATGTGAATGTTTTATATTAATCTGCTTTGATTGCTGGTGAAAAATGAATGACATCTTATTGCTCATAAGAATTGGAGCACTATTGACACACTGGAGTGTCCAACAGAATTCTAAGAAGAGGGCAGGTGTACAATGCTGCAGCTTGGTGCAGCAGGGCCCAGGAGTGCTACAGTACCTCTAGGCACCTCTGTGCTCTGTGCACAAGGCCCGTTCTGTACAGACCCGATTGCCCAGAATTATTTAGCACTGCAGATATGGCAAATTAAATGTTGTAACACAGCCTTGCACATAGTCTGTCTTTTTGACTGTTGAATCACTTGGCCACTACATGAAGTAAATATTTATTTTATAAATATATATATATGGTACATGGAGAGTTAGATTAGAAAGAAGTTAGAGAAATAAAACAAATGTAACATCCAGAACTGCATTCTGCAAACTATTCCCTAAATTTGCCTATTTAGTTCTAAACATCTCAAGTGATGATACAATTTATTTTGAAATATACTTCCAGACTGTTATTATTTTCCTTGGCTGTTTTTCTTTTCTCATTTAATCCCAGCAATGTTAGCCTGTAAACAGGATAGTAAGCCATGTAAAGCTAATTCACTGTTACAAATAAAATGCTGTTTTGAAAGAGCTTTGGTTATTTGCCATTCAAAGGTTTACCTCAGGTCTATGATTAATGCATCTGTGTGAACAATTTTCTTCCAAACAAGCTCTATGATTAGGTCGGACACCTGGGTTAGAAGTTCACTGTCTCCAAACATATCAAATCTCAGATAGCCGATGTTGTTTTCAGATACATTTGTGTGGAATGAAAACTTAATCAAATCTTCAAATACTTCTGGCGGAGGGATCTGAAAGAGTTTGGAAAAACAAAACAAATCATTTGCTGGCACTGGTAGCTCGACACAAAATTATGTGGGTCATGTTAATCCAGGGGGGACACGTGTGAGGAATGTGACCGAGTTTGAAAAACATAATAAATTTTACAACATTTTTGCATGTTAAACATAGGTTAGCATTGCCTGATGCATTTTTGCACAGTATAAGGTGCATCAATAACATGCCCAGAATCTGGATCAGGCGCCTATTTGCCAGAGCTCGTTTTATTTTTCAAACATACAAGAATTTCCTTAGAGCAAAGAGGCTAAAAGAACAATCCCAACCTGCAGCATAGATCCCAGGCCTGCCATCCAAGCTCACATGTTGCCTTTGTGAGTTCTTTCTAGAAACGGCACCTGGGACTTTCATAATCTCTTTACTGGCCTCATCTGACAAACAGCTGCTGGCCGCAGGTGCGAGTGGCCCCAGCCCCTCTTAATGACCCAGTCCCTGTGACAGTGAGGAACCCGATGTGTCTGGGCATGTGCTAGGATACTCATGAAGTAGACATGCTAAATCTCTTATATGGTGGCCATGTGCCTGGAGTCTCACGTGTTAGGTTGCGATTTATTTAATTTTGCTTAGCTTATGTTATTAAACAGTGGACTGTTTTAGTAGCAATGTGTAGCCAAATAATAAAGTTATCCTAGTAACCCCTGTATGCATTGAGACATAGCCAGTTCCTATTGCCAACCTTCTGTTTTGCATGCAGTATCTGAAAATGGAATAGTCTCCTTCAGCTTGAGATAAGAATTTAGAATACATACAACTTATATGACCTTCAGCCATTTGGTATTTTCTCCTCTGTTGCTGTGAAAATGGTATTATACCTTTTTAATCAGTTGCCCTCTGCCATAGCTCATCCCCAGACAATCCATTCTTTCACACTTGAAAGAACAAGGAGTCAGCAACGAACCATGTGCTAGCAGGTGCTCTTCAAGTTGACAACATGCCACAGAACTGGGGAGGCACTTGGGCCTTCTGCAACTACAGAGAAGTCAAGTAATCTCCTGACCTCTATATAGTGCTCTGGCCTGGAGTTTTGCTCCTGCTGAAAGCAGGTCTGCCACAGCAGAAAGAGTTTTTTCCGAGGTGTGTGAATGCAGCTGTGCTTGATGTTACTGAGGGGAAAATTACCCACCATATGACACTTCATCATTCAGTTCCTGATGTATGCCAAAATTACCAAAATTTCAATCATTAATTTAAAAGCCCTGTTGGCCAGTAGTTGTTGACTTGATGATAAGAGCAAATTCTTTTCTGTACCCTTCTTTATCACTTTACCTTGTGAAAATAACAATTGTATCTGGACTGTAAACACATCAGTCCAGCAGAACTGAGTTTGTCATTTCCATTCCACTTCCCAGTGACAGCAGTGTTACTTGATCTGTCCACTATACTTTGATTAACAAATCACAGTTTTGAAAAATATATTCAGCATGCATTGATTGTTCTGACAGAACTTATATCTACTTCAGAGGTACTGGTCCTCTCAGGAGGAAAATAAAAACATCACCCATTACTAACATCTGCAAGTAAAACTGATGTGTTACTCTCAGCTGCTTACTAATGATATTTTAATTGTACACACTAATGTCTTATCTCTGTCTCCAATGCTAATTGCTAAATGCATACCTGGAAACATGTTGATTAAGAATAGTATCTGCCTGATGAATTTCTTCTCTACTTACTCTTTTACTGTGATGCATCTTATTTTTGTTCCCTGAGGACTGCAGCACTGCTAACTGTTGAAAATTCATTACAAATTTCAAGGTGGGCAGGTTTCTCTTAAAGCCCCAGGTCTCAAGGGCTGAAATAAATGTGCAAGGATCTAAATGAAAGCCGTTCTTGGCTGCAGGAAAAGTTATGAAAATGTATCTATTCTAAAAGCTCCAAGACTGGATATCACATGAAGAGCACTCAGACTGTAATTTTGGGGTGCCAGGGAAAGCATCTGAATTTTTCAGCAGAAGAGGTGAGGAGCCTGTGACTGGTATGAGAGAGTTACTGCCCTGCAAAACTTCAGATTCATGACACTGGCACATGGGCCACATGCTGCAGGTAAGTAAGGCGGTAAGTCAAGCTTCAGGGAGCAACCAGGTGCTCTTTTTGGAAGGCAGGGCTCTGCTGGCCAAGGACAAGCTGGGACAGGATGCAGCTGAAAGTAAGATCCTGCTGCTCAGTCAGACAATGTTTACATACAAATGACTTGTTGTTAAATATAAGCCCTCAGGTGCACACTATAAACAATGAGGCTAGGCTAAAGGACCTCCAAGCTAGCACCACTTTAAGCCAAGGAAAAGTGTTTTTTCATTAACTATATTGTGTCTACAGTCCTGTTCTGCAGACTCCTTCCACAGGTGAGCGGCCTAAATATAACATATGATGTGACACAAAATAGGACTGTGGAATGCTGCCCTGGGACTTGTGCATAGAGTTAGATCCCTGATTCTGTTACCGACACAAACCCCAACCATCAGCAAACCGCTTTTCCAAATGTGCCTCTCTTCCCTCTTTTCTCTCCTTTCATCTCTCCCTTAAGTTGTTTTTAGATAGAAGCTGTTTTTTCAAAGCTATTTTCGTGCTGACTGTTTTAAGGTAACTCTGATTTTCATTAAGGTTGCTAGTGCTGCCAACTGCTGGCTGTGAAAATATTATCAGGCAATACCCTTGTGCCGCTGCAAACCCTGAGATAAGTTTAAGAACCATGAGATCTTGGGGGCTGAATGGCAGGGTTGCACTTTTCTTAGAACATTTGGGTTCCTTGTGTACGCTCACAGGTTGGAATGGAACTGTCCATCCTAGCAGGGCCCCCAGCTCAAGGACTGAGCAGGATCAGCTATAGCCCTGACAGCTCATTCTCATTTGCTCTTAACAACACACATTTCACTGGGTGATTTCCAAGCAATCCACCGTAGTACGTCACCAGCCTTTCTATAAGAAAGATGTTTCTAAGATCTAGTGTAAACAGTATAAGTTGACTACTTTGTACTCTTTAAGTGCATTACTTCTTGACCTATTTACTGTGGACAAGGGAACAGATTATTCTTTTCATAACTGAAACAGTCTCTTACGTATCTGCGTTTTCATGTCTCCTCTCAGTTTTCCTCTCTGGAATAAACAACTCAAATATTTTAAATTTTTTCAATATTAGTTTTATTCAGTCTTCCCTTTACTCCTGTTCCTCTTTTCTGCTGCCTCTGTACTTGAGCCACATCTTTCCAGAAAACCATTGCCCAGGTCTGTGCATATTATACTCTAGATGAATTTTCTTTAGACTAAATGTAGCAGAAGATTTCATGTCTTACTAATTATACTCATCCTTATCCATTCCAGTTTGATGATGATGAGTATTTACTGCAACATCTTGACCCTATTAATTTGTGCTCAGGTTATGAACTCTGAAGAACCCATTTACATTTTTACAGGACTTCCCCTAAACAAGCTACTTTCCTCCCAGAGTTGTGCAGTGAATTACTATCACCCTAGAAACAAGCAAGCAAAGATTGCAAAAGGTGAAGAGCCAATGAGAGTAAAACACGAGATACTTTTCTCTTGCATAAACTTGCATAGTTCCACTGACTTTACTGTGGTTATGTCAATATAAATCAACATCATATGGACCTATAACAATTGTTTGTCCACCTTTTAGCAATAGATGCAGCAATTTGATTATTTATTTTGACGCTTGGAGGCTGAGCATTTTGATTTCACTCATTAATGAAAGGATATAAGCAAACTGTACTTCTTTCTGGTGAAACATCTCTAACTATTGCCTCCTTCAGCAAGTACAACACTCTTCTATACATACATATTATTCATCTGGAAAAAGGAGGACTTGAATTGCAGGAACAATTTTTATAAAGGATTAATTTTTGCCTTTTATTCTGATCATCATTTTCAGCTGCTTATGTAAACTATCATGACAAAAATTCTCTTAGGTGTAAAGACTGCATTAAAAGTAGTTGGTGATTAAGAAGAGGCCAAAAGAATCACTTAGGGAGACCCCTCATCACTTGAAATGGGCTTTACAATTATGCCAAAATCAGGCAGCTGTTCTTCCATAGGTAGAAACTCAGTCACAAACACAAATGTTTCAGTATGCAAAGGAAGGTTTAACTGGAGAGGGAGACAGAAGAATAAGAAGCAGGGATTATTGAACTGCAGGTCAGCAAGTTCACAGAGCTCTGCCTTATAAGCAAAATGTTATTTTCTGGATCACAAAAAATATATAAAAAATTTGCTTCTGGGAAGTCTGACTTTGGAAAGTAGAATTTATGCAGCTGACAACTCTGACTAGAAGTGACCTTGCTGCTGCTCAGAGGAGACATATTCACTACTCTCTACTATGCTTCAGCAGCTATTCTAGTGCAGCAGATGCAAAGGTCTGCACGCATTTCACTTGTCTGTCTCCTATGTCCCATCCCATCCTTCCTGTAGTTATTCATCATCACTTTCAGTTAATTGTGTTGGATCTGCTTCACTGTCAAGGTCATTAACAGCAAAATCCTGCTGTCAAGGGAGAGGGTGGCTTGGAACGTAGGTAGCACAAGAGAAAAACTAGCTCTTAGGTTTTTAAGGAATAAATGTGATATAGATCAAGAGAGACACTATGTCCATGTATTGGGCTGCCAAATTTTTAATTTTTAAAAAAATTTACAAATGCAGCTAGTGCCATCATATATGCTTCACTGTAATCTAAAAGTATTTGCTCTCTGGGGTATACCTGAAATGTTCCACAGAAAGCATCCCTCTTATGGCTGCAAAAGCAAAACAGGAGATGAAGGTACTCTTGCTGCCCAGGGCTCTGTGGAATGGGCGAATTTTCTTTTACCTCCATCTCAAGGGAAATCCTTTACTTAAGTGACTTCAGCATCTTTGTTAACAACTTAGTGCTTTCTTGTCTGTTTGATTTCCAATTTCTTCCAGCAATATGAGGGAATGCTTATGCCTCTGGAAACCATTTTAGTCTCCTAAGAGACGTGATTCTCTGCTCTTTACACATTATTTCACCTTGGAGACATCTTACATTTGTCCTGATTGTCATCCAGACTGATGTGATTTCTTTCTTATGGATGTATCCCTGACCTCTTCCAATCATTTTGCTTGACAAAGAACTATGGTAAAACAGAGGCATTGAATAGTATAATGGCATTTCTTCACTAGCTGTATCAGGATCAGAATTTTATGTCATGTGACAAATAAGATACTTGTCCACTACATCCTGTTCTGAATATTCAAGGTCTGAATAAACTAAGTAATATCTGAACAAGTAAAACACCACCAACAGTATTCAATAACAGCCTTCAGTGAATACAGTGACCAATTTGCAAGATTTTTCCATTCTGTAGAATGGGGAGAAATTATGATGTGTCACTACTGATATGTTGATAATAATTGAGCAGGGAACTCTGTCAAAAGCATTGAAATATTTGAGAGTGAAGTTTTCTACACTCAACCAAGTTAGGAAGGAGAGTGCTGGAATAGAAAACTCCTTTAATTAATTATTTCCATTTAATCTTAAAAGCAAGAATGGGGCCAGCATCTCTTGGTTAGCAAACTTGGAAAAAAAATCTGCCCCTGGCAATGCTTAGACTTTGTCCTTGACCTTAGTATTTGTGGTAATACCACAAAGGTCATGGCCACTTTAAATCATGCATGCCAAAAATTTCAGAGTGTGGAAGTCCACGGATTTCCTCCCCCAGGAAACATTTAACAGTTACCTGACACTTGGTCTACTCTGGTTCATTGCAAAGGCAAATGCATTCTCTTCAAAAAGTAATTTTATGATTCCCTGGAGAAAATACGTCTCTGATAGCCATGCTAGTGCAGTAGCCAGAAAGCAGCTAACTCCATCCAAGGAGGGGATCAGGTTATCCTAACCCTCTATTTAATTTGAAGACGGAATTTTAACAAGTGCTCCTGGGAGCTCCCTCCAGCACAACAATGAACAAGAAAGATTGGCAAGGCAGACCAGTGTATAAACACTCAGGCTCAGAACAAAGCACAGACTGTTATGCAAACCACACAGCAAGGGCAAAAGTAGATTATTAAAAATCAATTTCTCCCTGGGGTCACCTAACTTCCACCCAGATACTTCTTCCAAAGAATTTCTAGGGCACTGGGAAACTGTCTGATGCTGAGCATGAGACACAATTAGAACAACTTTCAACTGCCACTACCGAAGGAGTTGCTTATTATTCTGGTGTAATAGATGTCAGTTACTACAATTTTATATACAGAAGTCCATCAAAGAGTACATGGTTGCATGTTTAGTGAGTTATATGCATTTACTCTAGTCCAACTAAACTTCCCTCAAATTACGACCTGGGTTTGAAACCAGAGGGTTTCTGCATTAATTACAACTGGAAAAGCTGCAGCATTGGAAGAGGAGGGATCACAGAGACAATGAGGTATCTTTCCCCTAACCCTGAAGAGCTGCATTTTTGCTTGTGGCATATGGCAACTGAAATTTACAGCCTGAAGGTTGTTCCCAAGATGCATGCATCTAGAACTCCCATCTAATTCTACAAGCTACTACCCTAAATGCCAGAGACAGCTCAGCCTACAAAACCTGCTCAGGCACTGGCTTTTCCTCTGGGTACTGGTAAATTCAGGTGGGTTTATGGTATGGGCTAGAAAAAAGATAAGGTATCTGACTCAATGCTCCCATTCCAGCTGGCATCTCTATAACTGAGTATGAGAGAACTGTACCTGTTTTGGCATGATCCCTGGGATGCTGTCCTTGGCATGTTCAGGGATGTAGAGTAATTTCAGGTGTTCATCATCAGAAAGAGATTGTAAGATGGCAGTCACCTTCCCAGCGAGTTCTTCCTCTGTATGGATCCTTTTATAATTGTCCTTGTTGATATTCTTGGTGAGGTTGGATGCTATAACAGTCCCAATGTCCACAAAGGCATAATTATCTGCCACAAGCTTGCCTACAGTTTGCAATATCTGTGGCACCTGGGCACGCAGGTTGGCAATGTGTTGAGCTACAGACATGGCTTCACTGGCCTGGATGGTGATGTGTGGCTCCACCCCAGACACACTCCATACTTTTCCAGTGACTGGGCTGAGCACCACTTGGCTGGGGATGGAGGCATATAGGGAGCTGTTACCAACACGATAAATGCCCACTGAGAGGGATCCACCAACTGTGGGCTCACCAATAACTGTGGCCCGGTGTAGATCCTTCATAGAGCGAGTGAAAGCCTCAGCTGCTGAGCCACTCATATGGCTTGTTAGGATATAGATGTCCTTGAGGGAGCCGTATCTCTTGCCAGAGAGCTGGGGGAGAGTCCACACCTCTGTGCTGCGGGAGGTACTACGATCGAAGACAGTGTAGAGGTGTTTCCGAGGCTCAGGCTCAAAGAAGTAGGAACAAAGTATTGGGATGGCAGTGGAGTAGCCACCTGTGTTGTACCTCATGTCAATAATCATGGCATCCGTGTCCACCAGCTTGTTCCATACCATCTGCAACAGCTGTGGCCCAATGGCCTTCACTGTTTCTGCCTCAGCCATCATATCAAAGCGAAGGTAACCTAGGTTCCCTGGCAATACCTCAATTTTGAAGAGTGCCTCAATGATGTAACTCAGCTCTTCAGGGCTGGGAATCACATTGGGAAGCTGCTCTTCTGGTGTTGGTTCCACATGGCTGTGGAAGACATGAAGCCGATGGTCTCCAGAGGCCTCCTGCAAGTCACTGGTAAGCTGGGAAGCCAAAGTCTCTGAGTCTATAGCTGATCGATAACCTCCCTGGGCCCGTTTGGTGCTGAGCATAGCACTGGCCTTACCAGCCACTTCTGGGATGGCATAGTGAGCCTCTAGGAGTTGCCCAGTACCCTCTAGAAGTACTCCCATGTTCTTGTGGAAGGCTAGCACTTCTTCGGCCTTTTCCAGTGCATCCTCAGCCAACACTATGGCATCAGGAACAACTCCTCCACCCATCCAGCTCTCCCCATGGTTGTCAATGAAGGTGATAACAGGAACTGTGATAGTCAGGCCACGGGTTATTCCCGGCGCAGGCTGCAGCAGAGGGAAGGTACGGGTGTGCGAGAGGCTTCCCGCTGTGATCTCACCAATCAGCGTGGCACGGCCTAGGGACTGCATGAGGTAAGCAAACTCCTCAGCAGCTGTAGCAGTGTGGTGGCTGGTGAGCAGGTAGACGCCACGCTTAGCCCCATAGGACTTGCCCAGCAATTCTGCCTGGCTGTTGTGCTCCTGCGTATGGTTGGTGCATCTGTCATAAATTGTGAAGAGATGGACAGGATCAGCAGCAGGGTCTTGGAAATAGGAGAGTAGCACAGGCACAGCAGAGGAGGAAGGGCCTCCAGGGTTGTAACGTAGGTCCATGATCAAGTTCTCTGTATTTTGAAGGGGCTCCCACACTTTGCGTACAATGTAAGGCCCCAGCTTAGCAAGCACAGAGGCATCTGCAAACTCATCGAAGCGCATGTAGCCAACATTGCCTGGCAACACTGACACCTTGAAGACAGTATCCACCAAGGCACTCAGCAGCTGCTCATTGTCAGGTAAGTCAGCTGCCATTCCAATTGGCTTCTCGGCTGGGAGATCTGCAGCTTCACCTGGCATCATGACTTGGACCATCAGACGGGGGTCTTCAGATAAGGTCTGCAACTCAGTATTGAGTTTGGTGGCCAAGTCCTCGGATGACTGCACAGAAGAGAAGTCAGAGGTGGCAAGGTGCCGCAGTAGCGCAGGCACTCTCTCCACTAGGCTGTAATAGTCCTTTAATATGTTTTTGAGGTGGCTAATGGTGCCAGGCACTGCTCTGCGCACTGCCAGGATGTCCAAGGATTTCTGCAAGGCTTGCTCTGCCTCAGTAGCCACACATGGCATCACCCCACTCACTTCCCAGCTCTGTCCACCCCCACTCAAGGGGCTCACAGATCGTGACACAGGAACCATCATATAGAAATTGGAAGGACCAATACGCAGCTTCTGGATGTCCAGTGAGCCCCCGGCTGTCTTCTCTCCAACAGTGATAGCTCTGTTCATGTGCTTGAGGATGTAAGCTACATCTTCAGCCACTCCTGTGGTGTGGCGGCTGATCAGAACAATGACATCCTTTTCTTTGCTGTACCTCTCTCCCAACACCTTTGGAAGTGTCCATATCTCTGTGGTGGTGTTGGAGGGACGATTGTACACAGTCTCAACATGCAGCATCTTGTCTTCTTCATGCAAGTATGAGATGATGAAGGGGAGGCCAGAAATCTGCCCCCCAGTGCTGTGACGAAGATCTATCACCAGGGCAGATGTCTCCATCAGTGTCTTCCAGACCTTGTCCACCAGAAAAGCTCCAACTTTCTGCACAACGTCCTCTCCTATGATATAATCAATCCTCAGGTAGCCAACATTGCCCTCCAGCTTGCCATACATGACCACATGCTCAATAAGACTCAGGAGTTGCTCACGGGTAGGGGAAACCTCAGCTTCTTGTTTGGGAGCTGCATGTGGTAATGGCTCATAGGAAATCACCAGTCTTGGGTCATTCAGAGCACCCTGCACTCCAGCTGTCAAGACACTTGCCAGCATTTTTGGATCTGAGATGTCCAGGATCTCCCCGCTCTTGATTGCTTGTTCAATGGCTTCTTGCATTCCCACTAGGTTTTCAGGATAACAGTAATTGTCCAGAAGGACTTTAGCCATGTCCAGCACTAGAGCTGGCTGAAAGATTTCCTCAGCAGGTATGCTGCACATGATCAGTGCTGAAAACAGCAAGAAATGTGTCCTGATCATTTTGTCTTTGTATGGAATAGAAAAGAAGTCAGAAGCTCTTATCGATCAAGATGAACATAGCTCTCCAATGACTCTGAATCACAGTGAAATCCCTGTGTTGAATCCAGGTGCACTGAACAGATCTTTTATCTGCATTAAACCTTTAATCTCATTAAAATGGAGTGCATCATTCAAAGTGCACCAATAGATAAAGTTCAGCTCCTTACTACTTCACAGGCCTCTTATGAAACAGTAATAGACTTCAATCACCAAGGAAGATCTTTCTAGCAGTTAATTGTTTCCAAAAGGTAATGCATTGCCTGTTACAAACTGGTCCTGGCTTATCCTGAAAGTAGATTGCTTAAATGCAACTCTTATTTTAACCACTGTTATAACAGCAATCATCCTCCCTTTTACCATTATTTATGAAGAGCTTATACCAGGAGATTCTTCAGTGACTTAGCTGTATCAATATTTAATATTCTTTCAAAAGTTGTTGACAATACATTGTCTTTGGTGTTTTTCAGTCTGAGCTGCAAAGGACTCTTCCTACATTCTATGACTAAGAGCTCCAAACAAGGAACTCCAGACATTTAGCACAGCTCATAAAATCCAAGGTAATGACAGCCTGTTAATTTCTGTGCTGAGAATTGCCAGCATTTTAAACAGGACTTTGAAACACATTTGCCTCAGCATAATACAGCTAAATCTGAGGTGACTTTAATCTTCACAATTTGCACTCAGTTAGGATTTACTTGTAATACCGTTGGGTAACATATGGTCATGTCTGATGACAGCTCCCAGCCAATAGACTTTAGGCTCAACATACCAAAATAGAATGTGGGGGGGGGTTGTTTTCTTCTGCTCACAATGTATTTGAGACTCTATTGTATTAAGAGTTTGAAAGAGGATCAGAATATGTGGAATGCAGGCTGTACCCACTCCGAGCTCCAGTATGACATGCCAAAGATATACAGGAACAGATTCTTGGCTTCAAGTTTGAAATTAGTTGCTACCCCAGCCATTCTGTTTGCCAGAGGTAGCTACAAGAATAGACTCTGAAACTTGGGTAGAGCACGTTTTTGTACTGCTGTCAAAATGTTGCTACATATGAATACATGTGGAGGGAAGAGTTTAAAGGTGGTCTAAGCCTGTCTGTTGGTGTAATGTGTGTCTTGAATGAAGCCTGACACTCAAGACTTTCAACTTACTGTGCAAAGGGTGCTACAGATGTTATATACAAGGTGTTAACAGTCACCTCATCTTACTCAGAATGTAACAGACATAGATGAATTTCCTTGAAGATAATAGTCAGAAAGGACACAAGAACAGACAGCACCTGAGTACTTTTGATCAGAGTATGTATCAGATATCAGCTGTGCCCCCCATACCTAAATGAGGTCTATCTATCACTGTTAAACTCTTTACAGGACAATATTTTTTGTAGCATTTAAGGAAGTATTTCCACGGAGTAACAATATTCTTCTCCAGTGAGGCCTTATCTAGAGGTTAAAAATCACAAAATGGCACTTTCCTGATGGTAGTTGTTATATAATAATAAGATTCGGAAAAAAACTTTTCTCTGTTTTCCTGACATTTATTTTGCAGTTTATCACAGTCTATAAAGATTTTCGTATCAGAAGTGCTGGAAACTGTAGCTGAGGTTCTTATGAAGCAAAGACATTGGGAAATATATACGGGACTGTGATTAGATAAGGCAACGCTCCACAGCTCAATTTATTTCTCAAGTTATGCACATTCATTCTCATGTACTTTATCACTACCACATAAAACCAAAACCAGCTTCACAATGTAAAAGTAAAATAAATGATTTTTTCCAACATGCATGACTTTAAATGCTAGGACAGTGGAAAAAACCTATTTTTCCACACTGGATTTGTTCAGTCATCTGTTTTTCTTGAAATTCAATATGGATATTCAGTATGGATTTTCTGAATTCAATATGACATGTAACTTTCACTGCTACCTTGGTAATTCTTTGTAGATGGTCTTACAAGGTAAGAATCCCTTATATGTGGTGTGAATTCTTTAAGATTTGGAGAATGACTATTTGCTTACTCATTTTGAGGCACTTATAGCTTAAATTTTTATCACACATGTTGTTTAATGCAAGTCTTTTCACTGAACTCTGAATAACCAGATCCAAAATGTAACTCTACTATCTATTCTAGCTTATAATATAACTCAAGTCAAATTCTTATTTTGATTTTAGTTTTGAGCAAAACTAAATAGCTAAGGCATAGTTTTAGCTTTTATAACTCATAAAAGTTTATGATCCTTTAAAATCTGTCCACAAGTATTTCATTTTCTGACTTCCTGTGGGTATGAACTTCCCACACACTCTGGAAAGAGGTATTTTTTTATCTGTCCCAGACTAGTCTGCATGCAAAGTCTGCATTACTCAGATCACATGCTAAAAATCTTCCATAGGAACAAGATTAAATGTTTTGCTGTATATTATTTGCTTTCTGTATTCTGCTCCAATATTCCCCAGTTCCCATCTGCAGCTGATCCCACCATTCCCTCATCAGACTCATGTAGATATTTGGTCACTGACAAACCGCAGTAGCGGGAGGCTCATCTGAAGGTGGCAGCAAGAGCACCTTTTTCACTGGCAGACATGCCAACAGGATAAAGGCGAAAGCTGGCAATAAACTATTTTTGGTTTTAGCAAAGCCTTCTAACACAGCCATATTTGAAATTAAATATGTGAATTAGAATTAATTTAAAGGTGATATGTGGCTTCTAAATACTGAGAGGCAGAGTTTATTAGTTCAAGCACAGGACTATGCTAATGAAATATTTAATGCTTCCAGGACTTCAGTAAGTATTTCTAGACAAACCTTCACTGCCTTTTATAGATGTACAAGTCTGGGTCAGTACTACTTCATAGCTGTCTGTGACAGAGATGACTGGATTGCATAGGTATGGTATAAGACTGTCTTTTCTGTTCTGTTCTTGTACTGTTTGGTACAAAGGAAACCTTGTTCTGAGTAGGCTTTCTAGGCTCCTTAGAAATAAAAAGAATTAATAATATCACCCTTGCATTCCTTTCTAATTCCCATGCCAAAAGAAGTAATGTTAGATTTTTGTCCCAACGTTTTTCAGTTCTTATACTGTACAAACCTGGAGAGATTAAAATTAAAGTTGGAAGTTTTCTTTCACATTCCTTTAATATTGAAATCTTTCTACTTTATGAAAATGGAAATAGTAGTCTGAGTTGTTTAATGATTAAATTTTTAATAAGAAAAACTTAAATCCAAAATGTGTTAGGTTTTGATTTTCTGTTAAGATTCCCTTGCCTTGCCTTGCCTTCCCTTCCCCCTTGTTTTACAGTGACCAAGAAAAATAAAAGAATGAGAAGATGATTTATATTTTTAATGTAAGATTGAGTGAGGGTAGAAAAAGTGTATTCCCATTTTGAAATCTCTCCAATTTCAGCCAGGAGCAGGTGGAGTGTCATCACAGTTTATGGAGCACAGCTGTGACAAACTCACATTGACCAGCTCTGCTGAACAGATGAACTGCTATATTCTAGATAAGTAGAAGATTCAGCAGGTCATCAAGAAAATGCATTTCAAATAGGCATCCTGACTTAGTTCAGAAATATACTTTTGAATGTGCAGTCCCTGAAGAACTGGTATATTATGGGTTTGCATTATATTGTCTGCATTCTCTACGTCCTACATTTTGGATAGATTTGCAAGTTTGTTCAGCATGGTACAGCAAGCAGAGTTAGCCAATCATAAAGACTGAATATTAAATATTCTATCAAGCCCTCCTATCCTGTGGTTATTATTGAAACAGTGAGAGCTCCAGCCACCCACAGCAGGCTTTGTTTAGTGGCCGTCACGAATGGCTGCCATCGAACCGATCCGATTCCTACCGATGGTTCTGCTGAGGGCCTGATGCCTCATCCTGGCACTGCTGCCCACCAGGCTGGTGTATGGCCCCTTTAGCTGTGCAGCTGTAAAGGACTGGGTTTCTCCCTGGTTGCAGGATCAGAAGCTTTGGTTGCCAGCCCAGTAGCAAGGGCCAGGCTGCCAGGATGCTGCTCCCTCAGCTCCTTTGGTGTGCTGGACCAGCGTCAAGGCTTTTGTGAGGGCTAATGGTGGGTGCACCAGGCTCCGGCCAAACCAAACACCTCAGCAAGGGGATGAACACAGGAGTCCCCTTTGCCAGGGCTACACTGAAGCCATTCTCCTGTCAGGCTGAATTATGACTGATGGTCCAGCAGAAGCTTTAAGGAAGATGACAGAGAATAAACAGGTGCAGCTTAGGAAGGACAGCATGTTTCTGAGGGTGCCAGGAGGCAGAAGCCAGGGAAGACAAGGCAGTGGGCCAGCTTGGAGGCACGGAGAGGGTGAAAGAGGGTGTGGGCAGCCCAGAACGAAATGGCAGGAGACACCTTTATGCTGAGAGGCTCTAAGGTACTGTGGGAGGGAGAGTGGGAAAATATGTGGGAACGGCAGTGCCGCATGGAACCCAGGGGACGCAGCAGCGCCGCAAACCGGAGGGGGCCCGGGGGGAGCACGGACCCCCAGACAGCCCGGCCCGGGGGCCCGCACGGCCCGGCCGTGGCACCGGGGCAGCGCTTGGAGAAAGCACGAAAGGCTGAGGGCAGGTCAAGGATGGCTCTGAGGCTGCCAGTGGGCTCCAGTGAGAGCCAGGGCGGCGCGGAGCAGGTTTGCGCCTCAGGCAGGCACAGCGTCCCACCTGGCAGACGGAGAGCAGAGCCCCGAGCCCCCGGAGGGACCTGACCTGTTTCTGACTGCTGAACACCGGAGAAGGGACGTGGTAGTCACAGGCAATGGCCCGTTAGCTGTTCAGAGCAGCCAGAGGGGATGCGGAGCAGGTACGGTCTGAGGACAGGGTCTTCTTGCCTCACAGACATTGTTCACTTTCTGCGTTGGCTTTGCCAGCTTGGTATGTGTTTCTACCTGCACCTTGCAACTCTTTGCAGTAACAAAAGGATTCACCGCTGCCTGTGAGGAGTTACAGCAAGGTACTGATATTTCCTGGAGTCCAGAGTGTGTGGCTGTGTGGACCTTCACGGTGTGTGGCCACACACCTGTGTGCATTACCTGTGTGGTAAAGGCCAGGCTCTGAGGAGGCTGGAATCAGCTGTGGTGGGAGCAGCATTACCCATGTAGGGCACAGCTGTGTCTGAAATGAAGATGTTTCCTTGAGAGGCCATCTAAAACCTTTTATTCCGAACATCAGTAATTGTTAATTTAGCTTAACGTTTCTATATTGACAGGATCTTTACAGTATAAAGGCATGTGAGCAGATACCAGCCAAACACCTCCAGATTCCCATAAGGCTATTGCCTCTTCACCTGTAGAAAAGTGAAAATGGAGAAATTTTTATTTTTAGTGACTGCTGGTGCTGTGTTGTTAAGTTGCATCAGCTGCTCCTCTGTAATGGGACATGGCGTGGAGGAGTAGGTGAGAGCAGAGGACACTGTGTCTGCTGTGTACACAGACAAGGTGGGAAGTTGTGTAAAAATAACACCAGCTATATATTCCAACCAGCTTTCACCAGCTTACCATGTTTATCTGTTCAGACTGAAATGCTATAGGTTAGCCTTAAAACTGGCTGTGGAGTCAGCTGGTGAGTCTGATGTTACAGGACTGTTACACAGATAGGTAACAGGCCTGAAAAGGAGGACATACATCGAACTTCTGTTTATGTTAAACAAGTAAGTTTTAATTTTAAGTGTGTGTCTGCTGAACACTGCACAAGCCCCAACCTGCTCCTCAGTAACAGCAAGCTGCTGGTCAACATTCATAACCCAGTGATGGGAGGGGGGGATCTCAGTGTCCAGTGGGGCCCAGCTTGAAGCAGGGGCAAGATGCTTACCTGTTCTTCACAGCCTGTGTACTCTCTAGAACCATCATGACCACCTGGCTGACTTGTTGCATCCCAAAGCAGTTGAAACATGAGCAAGCTCAAACAATTACTTAAAATGAAATGTGCAAAGCTACATAAATCAAACTGCTAAATATAAAGCCAAACATCAATTTGACACACTCTTCAACCATGCTGAAGGTAGCAGCAGCTGTAGTCACTACTAGGTTCTCATTTCTTCTTGACCCTGTTCATCACCCTGTGGAAAGATTCATGTTTCATTTTACTACCATGCCAACCAAAATGTTAAGCCAATGGGAACATGATCCTTGAAGCTGGCTGGAAGCTCAGTTGATCTTTTTCATTGAAATACAAAAGCGACTTATAGTCCAGTTTTGGGATGGGATCTGTAGGTCTTCTCTGGAATTCTGATGGCATATCTAGGAGCTGAGGTTTTGAGCCAAAAATGGTTTTGGGTATTTTTTTTCCCATCCAAATAAGGGAAATATAGATCAAAGTTTGACTTCAGAATGTAACACCCCCACCCCCCTGATTCTTGAGAATTTCTCTCTGTGAAGATGTGGGAACAGGTTTTTCTCCTTCTCCATTTTTCATTTAATTATGGACAAAGTCCTGAATTCAGTGAAGCCAAAATATAACTGGGACCTTATGTTCCAGATGGGATCACTGGAGGGGACTTTGCTACAATTACATTGACACGAGGGTGAATAAGTCTTCTAATGTGATCACACCAAGTGCACGTTTGGTCATTTCTGATACTTGATTAAGAGAAGTTTTGCAAAATGTCAGGAGCTTAGGAGACAGGAACAAAATAGGGAGAGAATACAGGGGGCTCTGGCAGGAGGAAGATGTAATGATAACTGTAAGGTGACAGAAGCTAGTGGGGAGTGGTAAAATGATTACCGCCGTGGCAAGCTTGAGAGGTTAATGGCATGCAGCTAGGGAAGTATGGAGTTTGCATGGACCCAGATCTCAGATCTGATCCAACTGCAGACCAGTTCTAAAGAAAAAGGCTATAAATCAGTTCAAGAATTCTAGTGAATCGTGCTTTGTGCTCATGGTTTGTGATCTAACCAGCAGTTCTTGATGGAATTACAACTGCTCTGCTCACACTCACCTGCTCTTTGCTCTGTATTAGGTTAACAATAGTAAATAAACTGTGTATTGGATTTCAAGCTGACCTGCTCATGCCGAATGAATTCGTCTTGCCCACAGGCTGTCCTAATTCAAAACATATGTATCGATTTAAATTCTGTTCCTTCCATACATTAAGGTACTGTTTAGGTTTTTGCCTCATCGTTGTTCTTCAACACTTTGAATTGATGTGTAGTTTGTTGTGGATTTGGTTCAAAAGAGTTCTTAGGTAGATGTGTGTGTGTGTGTGTGGGAGGTGGTGAAGGAGTAGAAGTGAGATGTACTGCAGTGACGTTGTACAGCACTTACACCTGTCACCTGCAACCAATGGAAGGCAGTTTGTCCTTTTACAGGCAAAACCTTCATTAGCATCAAAGGAAGTTTACTTTAATTTCAGGAAAGATGGGGTCCTTGTTTAGTGAAAATACAACTGAAGTCAGAAGAATGACAGCATGATAGTATATTTCTCATACAGCAGAATAGAACACAGATAGAAGTTTTCCATTTTTCCCAGGCTTCTAAGGGGTGAGAGAATTTCGTATGTAAAACAGTTTCTCCTAAGAAGAAATAATAAAAAAAAAAAAAAACAGAACCTCATAGCAGACCTTGAACAACAAATGTATGCTTCTAAATAAGCAGCCTGGGTTTTTCAGTGCTGAGCTCTTTCAACCCCCACTGCTCTTAGGATACAGCTTCTAAGGCTGGACATCATTTGACTGCATGTTCTTGCAAAGAAATACTAAGAATATGCAGTAGGTCAAAGTGGCTCCTTATCTTTGTGCGGCGATAAGAGCTGCTGTTCCTCCTAGGAAACAGTGTCTTAGAAGCGGAAGGCTGCACTTCTTATCATTCAAGTATGTGCCATAAAGGGGTAAAAATAGGGACGTTGAGGATAAGAAAGCTGAAACTAAGGCACCTGCTACCCACAGAAGGAAACTTGGGAATGAAATAAGTGAGAGTCTCTTCTGTTTTGAATACTGCAAATCTTCACTTACAGGAACAAATCATTTCCCTGTAAAAGCCTCTGAGATTACTGATATGAGAAAAGGCTTCCTGAATTTAGATTCCTGACTTTATCATGCAGACAACATTCCATTTACTGAGTTTTACAGAAGTTGAAAATGTCAGAGTTGACTGGGAGAATTAGATTTCAAGAGCTGTTAAACATTTGCAGGACATCCTAAACCCCCATTGAAAATCCTCTAGTTTGTGACCTAAATAGAATTGATTAAACAGAAAGTTTGAAATAAGGCATTGACATTGTATCGCTGCCACCAAATAATGCTTATTCATTCAATCTCACAATATTTTAATCCAGTATTCTTTTTGCCATGATATATAATGCAGGCTATTTACAGTGATTGCCATTCTTTAAATGCCAGTTTTCCTTTAAAACAAGCAGCGACAACAACAACCAGCCCCATACCCTGCTCCAAACCTTGTTTGCAGTGGTCTTCATTTGCATCACTATTGTACAGATTTACACAGGACAGGAAAAGGGGATGTTCCTATTCTTAGAGATTCTCCCTTATATACTACCTGCAGCCACATTCTGCCACTTTCATCCCTTCATAATTATATATCAAAGTGGGCACACCAGCATCATCCTTATAAAGAATGGAGATTGAATCCAGTTTGGTTGGAACACAACAGGCCTTGGAGGCTTTTTTGGGGTTTTGGAGATGCACCAGAGTTTGGACAATAGCATGTTTTGTTGGGGTGACGTTATCTGTCAGAGGGAAGAAGCAACCTCCTTTACACTCAAAAGCTTCATAATCTTTTGGTGCAATGATCCAGGAATCCCAGCCAATCTCTTCAAAGTTCACATGGAGGGAAGTTCTCCTGCAGTGGTTGGCTCCAATGCTTCTCTTGCTTCTGGAGGAATGCAGGTGGGATCCAGGGACGGCCTTTTCCTCTCCCTGCTGTTCCTCTTCAGATGAAGTGTTGTTCTTTACTAATTTCTTGAGCACACTTTCTTGTTCATGAACAATCATCTCCCGGAGCTCCACTTTGGTCTCTTTTGTCCCATTGCTGCGGTCATTGGAGAACACTATTAACAGGGGCAGATTTTTAGTGTCAGGAGTAACACTGATATCCAGCTTCCCACAAGTAAAACCACTCAGAGCTTTACTCTTTATAACAATCTCTAGCTTATTTTTAGTCTCCAGCTTGTCTGCCCTGACCCATCTTTTCACAGCACTGGACACTTCGAACATCTTCCAACCACATTCCTGGATATTGTGGGAGACAAGGAAAGATTTGGTACTTTCTGGGTTTTCCCAGTGGCCGTCATCTAGAACATCATAAATTATTACCATGTTGCCTTCCAGCCTAGAGAGAGACCCAACTTCCCTGTGACAGGAGATATAAATTCTCAGTTCCGCTCTGGTGATTTCCTCATATTGTGGAATAGAGATGTTGAAGAACAAAATGTGTTTCTGAAATGGGTTTTCTTCTGGTGAATCTAAAGAAACAACATCTGCAATAGGAAATTAAAATGTGATTACAGTGCTTCTGACTGTCCAAGTAACTTGATTTGTTACTCAGGATATATTTTGGGCATAAAATAAGAGCATGGTGACAAAGCATTAAAAAAAAAAGAAATCCTGTCTTCTGGCCAAGTTTCAAGGGCAGAGAGTGAAAAGAGGAAATGGAAGTCCCTAGTGTTGATTGTATTTTACCATGATTGCATAGCCAGGTGAGTGTGTGGAGGGAAGCCTAAAGAGGCTGCCTAGAACAAACTGTGGATGATGCTGGGCTGTATTAAGTGCATAAGTAAGGCATGTGCAGAGTTTTCAGATTTAGCAATTTGCTAAAGATATTTTTATACAAGGAATTTCTAAAAAGACCAATGATTTCCTACTCTTATAATCATGCATGGGATGAACAGCTCTAATATACATATTTAAGTGTCTTTAAGAACTGTCTGTGCTGAGGCCTTTGTTGTTGTCTTCAGATAAATTTGAAAACCACTTGGACTGGGAGTTCAGGGAAATAGAAAAGTTTTTGAAAGTCCTGAATTGAAGCCTCAGGGTATATCTAAACTGGGACTTGGTGATAAACAGCCTTTCATGCGTAGGTTCCAGACTGTCCCAGCCTGGATTCCCTGAGTTTGTGTGGATTTGTTCATGTTGTCTACAAATCTGTGTGCAGTACCAGCAACTCTGCTTTGGGAGGAGCAGATATTTGGCTGGAAGATCAGATTTGTAGTGTTTAAAAGTCATCCCTGATGTCTATTTAATGCTTAATGTAAACTAACTGCTTTATCGTGACTGGATTTTAGGGCAATTTTAATTTGCTGTTGCTGCCATTTCTTCAGAGCATTTACCCTCTAAAGTAGTCAGAGGGGAGAGTGAGATATGGAAACTAAAATATAGGTCATATTGTTGAGATTTCTTTCTATTTCAGGACTAGGGACATTAATTTGGGAATTTGGAGTTCTCTGTAGTGCTGTTACCTGTGTATGTCTATTATTCATAGAAAAGGAAACTTCATACTCTGTTTCATTTTTATAACAAGGATTGCACTTCTAACTTTTTTACTGCCTGATGGAGCTTTTAAAAGTCTACTTAATGTTACATAGACAGCGATCTTGAATTTTTTCAGTCGATATAAGCATGACTACCCATTTTCATATAAATCTTTGTCTAATCCAGAATTTTGGAGGAGCAGTGCTGTTCCTTGCTTGGATCCAGAGACACATTTCTCAGTTGGTTGCTGTAGTTTTTAAATACGTACAGAGCCCACCAGAAAGAAAAGCTGTCTAGCATCAGTCTCAATTATGGGTGATCAAAAGTTTGCATTCTAACATAGAAACTCAGTTCCAAATGTCTAGGATTGAGAAACATGCTCCATGTAAACTGTTATTTGGTGCATCATCTTAGTTCAAGCATTTGAGAAGAGAATATTGTACAGTGAAAATATCAAAGAAGAAAACTAAAGGTAACTGCATTTTTTAAAGACTGAAAGAAACTATAGAGTAAGAATAAAATCAAAAATTTTAATGTTGCATTTGTGGAAGTTAGGAACTCAGTTTCTTCTGAATTTCAAAAGAATCTGAGTATTTACTATCCATGTACTTCTTTAAAAATTCGAGTCCACATATTTAGGACTTCTCCTACCTTCAGTACTGAAGCTCCTTACAATATTGGATGCAGGGCTGGAGGACTTGTCTGCAGCATATCTGTTGTATAAATCAATCATGAACTGTGGTGGTTCTTCTTTAGTCTTCACTTGTGAGGGGACTCTTGACAAATTCAAACTCCTTAGTAAATCCATCTTCATATTCTCCAGGAAAGATTTAAAGTTGAAATGGGTCTCATCTTCCCTAGGATCATGAAAGCGTGCATCAGACTTTCCCATAGCTGATAGCCTGTCCCAGTCTTCCAAAGGCTTGCCTCTTGTCAAACAAGCAATGATGTTGAAAACAGACAGTGCAGCTAATACTCCAAAACAATGCATTTCTTCTATATTTACTTTCTGGTGGAGAGACAAGAGCACAAGGGTATTTTAGCTGATTACAGTCTTGTTTCAATACAGACAGAGGAAAGAAGATGTAAGGCAAACAACTGGAATGCCCTTTGCAAATCACTTTCTTGTGTTCTTTTTGCAGTCTGTTTCAAACCCCAGCCTCTTGTCAGTTGTCAAGCAGATTGGTTGTACACTTGTCCTTATCAGAGCCATTGATGCCATGCTTCAGCTTCTGTTATCTAGCAAAGCTCTTAGTTAATGAAGATTCTGTAAACATCTGACAAACACATGTGGCTGGTGGGAAGGACATTGTATATTGTAAAGAATCCACATTTCACTTTAGGGTCATCCTTGCTTAATTACATTCTTCTATCATTTCCTTGCCAACACAGAGAGAAGCTTTCTTAGGGACGCAGAAGTTTACACTGTTTCCAGCAAGACTAGAAAATACAGATCTAGAACAAATTCACTCTATTAGCTATTAGCAAATAACATCTCACAAATCTTTTATACAGTCCCTTCACATGCAATCAGAAAATGCCCAATAGTTTGATGGAGACCTGTGATTCTGCAAGACATGATCTCATGACATTACAAACAACCTTAAAACTTCTTTCTGTTTATCAGCCAAGGGCTATTGTTTGTACACAGTGAAATATCTGTTTTGTGTCAAGTTTGCTTCATGTTGTTTGCAGGCTCGTCCATTTTCTGTTTGATTCCTTTGGTGTATGGGAATTTAGCCTTGTTTTTATAGTATCTTATGTAATATATTTCATAAATTCATGATGGTCAAGGCAGTCCAAGAACAACCAGTCATTTTTTTCAGCAACCTCAAAATGAAGACAGAACTAGGCCTTCTAAGGCCACATGGAAAGTAAAAAGTCCTTTTGAAGATACAGAAGATTATCTCTGAAGATATTGTATCCATGAGAAGAACAGGCCAAGGCAAATGAATTTCTCATGATGCAGAAGAAAAAACAGGTTTATTTATCTTAATTAATGTATTATGATTTAATCTAATGATACATAATTGCTTTTTCTGTACTATTAATGCATTGTTTTTTTCTATGAACAATTAAATTCATACAGTAGATGTGCCAGAAAATCTGAAGAGTATTATGAGCTTTTACATTAACAAAACTCTCACTGCAAACATATGGTCTAGATTTTGCCTTTTTTGGCCATTGCTCTTGTTTTTTAGCAGTAGATACAGAGCATTTAAAGTGATCTGAGACTTCTGAAATGCTTGCTTATGTGTCTGTTCAAGATATAACGGGGATCCAAGATCCTGGTTAATTATGTTCCTATGACATAAAGTCAAAAGGATTATTTGGCATTGATCCTGGTCTCCTGCATAGTAAGACTTACATTTTACTCAGGGGCTCTGTGTTTCCTACCTGCATGTAGAGTCCAGTTGCTTGTGTTTGGCTAAACATAACTTCTTAAGTGTCTCCAAACTTTATCTGAACTTGTCAAAGAAACAAAAATTTCTTCAATTTTTGTAGAACTTACTCTAAAAGATTGTCACCTACAGTTAAAAAAACCCTTTGTGCTACATTTATTATTTCATTGTGCCTGACTTTACCTTCTGGACAGGAATTCTTGAACTTTCTGGCTAGTTTAAGGAGTTCCATAGTACTGACATTTTCTCCCTATCAAAGTGGTCGTACAGTGTAATCAAGTTACTTCTCAGTTTGCTTTCTGATAAACAGATTGTTCTTTTTAGTAACAAAAGACATTTTCTCTACCTGTTCTATTTTTTTCTTTTTTGTGTCTCTTTCGGAATTTGAATGTCTTCTTGAAAAGATGAACCTGAGGGCTATATATAGTTTTCTAGTGGCAGTCAACCAGTGCCACATGCAGAAATAAAATACCCTTTCCTTATGTGGTTCACTGCTCCAGTGTGTATCTTCCCAAAGCTTTCATTGGTTGCTATTACATAGCATCATGCTGGATGCTCATACTTCATCACAAATCCATGATAGCCACAACATTTTTGTTAAGAGTTATGACTTTTAAGGGTGCAGTCTTATACTCAGTAGGAGCAGCCTCCATTCCTTGTGTCTAAATACCTGAACTTCTGTATCTGTCTACTTTAAAATTAATTTTAATTACATAAAGTGCAGCTACATCAAGCAATCTATATAAATACCTCTCTCCTCCTGGAAATGCTGTGGAGGTTGCTATATACAGACTCCTAGTTCATACATAAAGGTGTCAAATACTGTCAGCCCAAGTGTCAACTTTGCAGAAACTTTACAATGAACAGTTTAACTCAGTGGAAATTTCTTTTGAAAGCTGTTCTTTGAGGTTTGGCAGTGAGACAATTTTTAATTAATGTGACACACAAATACATTAATATTGTCCAGTGGTTTATTTTAATTATGCAGCCTTGTGCAAGTGAATTGAATCGTCCACAAAAACCTAGGTAGATTGTAGCTGTTGCTGTTACCTCTGGCAATTAAACAGTGGCCTGAAAGAATTAAATTGGATTTGTTTTAGAAAAAAGAGGTTTTAACACTTTGCTGGCTGGTATCAGCTGTTTTCATGTTTTATCTGTCTTTACTCATACCATATTCTTTTAGGATTAGTTAGTGGAATTATCTTTACCCGTGTTTATCAGTAGTAACTTTCTCTAGGAACTCAAACATTGAGCAGAATGGTTAATAGGATGTTCAAAGAAATACAAAGATCTGTTGGAATCAAGATAGTGAGGGTATCAGTGTCCTCTGGCAGCAGCTGACTGCATTTGTGCCATTTCAAATGCAATTTTTTTTTTTTCTAGAGGAAGATTAGACATCCAAATTGCAAAGATCCAGAAAGGAGTAACTTAAACCACTAAAAGTGGTTGAAAGCCTTTTTTTTTTGCATTAAAAAATTGACCAGTACAGCTAAACTCCAAATGAAGTAAGCTTTACTAATAAGAGATGTGTATGACTTGTGTAGTAAGGGTATGTTTTGAGAGAAATGACACTTACAGGTATAATAGATATAATTTTGCCAACAGAACTTTAAATGCAGTCTTAACCTCTTAGAGTTTTGTAGGTGTCCTTACGAGTGTAGCAGTAGCATTTTTTTCTTATGGCCTATAGACCTTAGATTACAGTATGGTATCTCTTCCCTAATAGCTTGCATCAGCACATCTCAGGAGGAATGGTTTTATCCAAGGACTAATTCAAGATATAG
This sequence comes from Coloeus monedula, assembly GCF_965178545.1. Taxonomy (NCBI): domain Eukaryota; kingdom Metazoa; phylum Chordata; class Aves; order Passeriformes; family Corvidae; genus Coloeus; species Coloeus monedula. Next base: position 20,364,094 of record NC_138788.1, read on the forward strand.
CAAATATTCCTTAAGGAGAACAAAATGCTATAGATGAGAATATAAATACACTAAGTTAATATGTCAGGCTGTTCAGAGCTAGTGATAATTAGGAGCAAGACTAGACCTACAGAAAAAGGCAGATTTTCATAGAGAGCAGAAATAACACGGATTTAAGATACGTAGAAAAATGTTATTCTTATGGCTGTTCTGTAGGAATGATGACTTTCTGACAACTTCTAAATTTTTCTTTATACATTAGCATTACTCTGTCAATTGTAGTCGAGCTTCTAATGATTTATAAAAACATAAGATTGTAAATTTTTTAAGGGAGAGCTCTAACAACAACACTATACAAAGGTCTTCCCCAATAGTTCTAGTGTAAATTACTGTAGTAATTTACAAGGTATAAAAGTACTTTGGAAGAAGAAATGCAAACTGGATCTTTTGTCAGGCATAACTGGCAGTCACTACAGGGCACCATAGAACTACTTCTTAGAGCTTTTTAGGAGGAATTAGCAAGAACTGCTGGGAGAGTAACCTTGCAAAGGCTCCCATGGATGCTGAATCTTGCTTTTATGTGCGGTAGCAGGAAGAACCACATCTACACACCTATGTTGTCTGGGAATCTGCACCACCTGAGAATAGAAATTGGTGGCAGAAGATACCAGCACCTTAGTAGGATAGGAGCCTTCCAGTTACTCGCTGATCAGAAGGAAATGTGTGTAGTATCCTTCCCTTAAACAAAGCAACTCTTAATAGGATAAGGTAGTGCATAAGGTTAGACTGTTTTCTTGAGGAGGAAGCACTCTATCTCTTATACTCTGTGCTACCTTACAGATTTCAGATGTTTCTTCCACTCCTGTTCTCTTTATGCTATTGCGCAGCAGCTGGGTGAAAATGAAGTATGTGGCAAGTGTGTCCTGGAACACAGGGACGCTAAGGATTGACAGACACCATGACGGGAACACCAGCTCTTAAAGACTGCTGCAGTTACAAGGCTACCATAATTGTATCAACAGGGGATTGTGTAGGAGTTAGAGGGATGCAGAGACTTTATTTCTATAAAGACTTCCAATGGAACCACTGCCAAATGTTTCCCATTTTGATGTTCATTGTTTGAAAAGAAAGTTAATGAAAGTTCTGGAAAGAGTTCAGAAGAGAGCTGTGAGAAATTGTTTTAAGGCTTAGAATAAGAAATCAATCTATTTAAATCTTAGCCAAAATGTAACTTGACCCTACTCTCTATACTAAAAATACACAGTGAAAGTATTTTGGATAATAGATAAAAGGGATGTAATGAAATAGGTTACAGTAAGATCCATTGAACTGAAGCTAAAGCTCATCAAATTCAGTCTAGGATTAAGCCACTGCATATGAACAAAGAGCACTAACTTTCGGAACAACTACTTGTAGTCCAGTAGAGATATTCTACCACATGAAATCTTTAAAGCCAAATTTATGCATGTTTTTCAAAGATATTCCCAAGCTCAAAACAGAAGTTCCATAATGCATGGTGCAGAAGCTGCTGAGCAAGGTTCTTTGATCTGTGCTGTGCAGGAGGTCGGTCTAGATGATCATAGTATTTTCTTCTGTCTTTAATCTATTGAAGCACATTATGACAAGCTTAACATGTATTTACACATTTCCATCTAATTAACAGAATGTAGGAGAATGCATTTATAGAAAGACAATTCAAATATTTTTTGATACTACTGTACCTTTAATTTATTAGCTTTTGTTAAAAGCATGTAACAATCTAGAGGATATAAAGCATAATTTACAAAAATATAAATCTTGGTTATTTTATTTTTAGTATTTCAACATATTACTATATTGTATGTGTTACTCAGAGAATATGTTTAACAACCTGAAATTATCCAGCAAACCAAAAATGTGGGATATTACATGTTTTTTGTAGAACAAATTATATATTAAGGAAGGGTAACCAAAAATGACTATATTAAGATATTGATTATATGAAAATTTATGCAGTGAACTATACTTGCATCCTGAAGAAAATATACATTTTAAGCCCTTTATTACAGCATTTTTCAGTATAAATATGCATATTAAGAATATGAGTGTTTTAGGCAAAAATTTTTGATTTGTGTACAAAAGTGATATTCTAAAATAAGCCTGCCTTTGCAAGTTCACTTCCCATCTTCTTGGTTAACTGAAGAGGTAAAATAGTCAGAAAATAACAAATAACAACATATTTTAGTCCTTTGATTATGGAAAACTTCACACTTAAGTTTCTCACTAAACATCAGGTATCTTGGCTAGGTGGGTTAGGAAGGTATCTGTAGAAGTACTGAACTCCTGGAAGATGAATATGAAAGACAAATGATGACAGTACGACCTATCCTTCGAGGCAAGCACATGTGTTGTTTTAGTCTCTCCGTATGCTTTCTGTAGAGAAATTGTAGAATTGCATTGGTTCATCAACACAAGTGGATTAATTTCTCCTTTACAACTTCCCAGAGCAGTCGGGCAGGATTTGTGGGCCTTGTTAAAGGTGTACTTGTATGAACTTATCGGCAGGCACAAGTTTCAACTGACATATTGGGATATACTTTTAAAACAACATTTTTGTTCTCATCTAAGAAAAGGACACTGAGTGAGCTCATTTTGTCAGGAACACAGCAGGGTTCTGGGATGCCAGGAATGATTCCTACTGCTTTTACGATGCTCTGAATAGTAGCATGATTTGATGGCCGCACAATCTGGAACAGAGAAGGAAATAGTTATAGATTCATTTATGAGCACTCATGTTCCTAAGTGGACTTGGAAAATGATAACAATTACAGAGTTTTTTGTTTCTCAGTAAAGCAAATATGTCATTGATTGAGTCATAGGGTTATGCAGCACAGTCAGTCCCTCACACTTCCAGCTTTCCTGAGTTGGATGTATCCAACAGATATTTTGTGTTCCTTAGGCTGCCTTCATAAATACCAGAGGAGGGCACTGGTGGCACAGCCAGCAGCCAGAGGCCTGAAGAAAAAATGTCCCTGAATGTATCTGCTATATGCTGGAGGGAGGCATGGAGAAGAAGCCTAAGCTAGTTCTCAGCTGCTAGATGTTATATGTTTTTTTAACCTCGTCTGACTTAGAAAATTTGCTACTGTAAGTATTTCCAAAATAACTATCCCAATGTTCCAACATTCCAGAAATTCCTGAATTTCTCCTCGTGTACGCTAGCCTGGAATTAGTTACTTTTTCCTAGAGTAGTCGCTCTCTTTTGAAAGAGCAGAGTACTCCAGAAGTAGCATCCACAGGAGAGAGTTAGTATAGAATAATCAAGCACCCTGACAGAGCCCTTCTGATCATAATTGCATGACAAATAGTTCATATATGTGGTCTTTGCTTCCCTCTGCCTTCATCCCCAGGATTTTTTTTCTCCCCATGGGCTAGCCTCAAGAGGCTGGGAAAAGTATGAAATGAGGATTTACATCAGCTTTACATCTATAACCTGTTCAGGGCACTGAGCCACAATTTAATTTCTACTATTGATTTTTGGACATAGTTAACAACACAAGGAAAAGCATTTGAGAAGAGGAGGCAGCCATTAGGCATTATGGTGGTGAGAATAAGGAAGCAATAGCATGGTAGTCAGCCCACCACTGAGGCTGAAGCTTCAGTGACTCCTGTTCAGTTGTCATGCTTGAATACTGTCCCAGCAAATGAGTACAATAACAGTAGGAAACTTGCATTAATCCTATCAAGCTTTTTGCTACAGTTTCCTTTGTTTTCTCATATCTGCACATATCTGGTATAGGTGGCACATGGAATCTTTCATCACTATTGGTGCACAGCTATTTATCAGGTGGAAAATGACATCTGTGGGACAACAAATAGGGACTTTGCACACTACTGCATGAAAATAGATACTTTAGGTGAGAAGAATTATTATCTCCTATATCTTCTCTGTTTTTCAAATATATATGTATGTGCAAAAATTGGTTTTTCATTTCAACATGAAAAGTTATGTAGTCCATGGATAGAACAAAGGAGCTGTTTTTAGCATAATTCAGTTTTGAAACATTTGTATTAAGTGTAACATATCAGCAAATCAGATCAAACCTTAATTACCATTAAGGCTTTCAGATATTCCTTAACTAAGTAACTGTGAAATCTCTCCTTGACCCTTCAAGATAGTATCCCTATAGCAAAGTCCCAACAAATGACCAGTCCTGCACAGTGCGTTTCTGTAATTAGCATATGTTAGCATAATTAGCAATGGCTTGCTCTCTCTTGCCCCCCTTTATCTTTAGATTTCAAAACTGTCCACACACAAGAAGCAGTGAGGTAGTCTCACAGCTGCTCTGTGAAGTAGAAATCAGTTTCTACCCACATTGGTCATGTCAGCATATATGGACAGCAAGAGAGAGACAGGAGTTTTTGTGTGTTTAAGCAACTGCAGAGTTTAGAAATTCAAAGAATTAAGAGCTTCTAGAATCAAGTTCTTAATTTAGCCTTTATGAAAACCTCCTGAACTGTTCTTAGTACCTGTGTTATTTCATGTCGTTATTTGACAGAGTCACAGATCACAATGTGCTACTGAAACAGCATTTATTGCCCCCATGCAGTGGATAGCCATCATTGCCCTCAAGGCCAGTTACTGACTTACAGGATTCTTGGCTATGAACCTGCAGAAGATCCTACAAGGATCTTTTTGAGCTGTGCAGCCTCTAATATCTGCAAGGAACAAATAGATGTGAACAAAGTCTATCTAGACTGAGCAGCTGTTTCCCAAGGCAACAACACAAATTATGTTTCTAATGCCCGAAAGTGGGTACACCATGCACAAAAATGCTTAGAAGGGAAAATGCTTATGGTAGAGCAGTACTCTCTATGCAATCTGGCTGCCTGAGCCCTATATCCACAGCAGGGCCAGACAACACACCAATCCTACGCCCTGCCAGGCTCTGAATTTTTCCAGCCCATCTGGAAACATGGCATCAGTGTTCAGGGATTGTGGGCTAGGCTTCACATTTGACTTTGTCCCAATGTGCTAAAGCAGAAAGCTTGAAATAATTAGTTGAATGCCCAGTAATGATGGCACTGAGGAAGTGCTAATGTTTTAAATTCTGGCTGCTAAGTTATATACAGCAGACCAGGTTCTACCACGTGCAGGACTGGAATTTATTTGGCAAATGCAGCACTGCAGCCAGCCATATAACCTAGTCTTCCTCCTCACAGTTCAGGGAATAAGAAATTCAGCAGTAAGATAGGTGGACTTGCTATGAGAAGATTTGTACCCAAGCTGTTGATTATTTATCTAAATCAAGACTTGCAGGTATTAAAGTAGATGTGCAGAATGATGTACTAACACTGAAGAAAAAAAATAAACCTACGATGTGATGATACCCAACATGCCAGGCATGTAATTCTATCTCCACAGTTCTAAAAGAGTACTTTGGAAATAAGGTGTCTCTTGTCCATCATAGGCTGACTGTGTAGACCAAGTCCTTATGAGTCTTTAATCTGGCCTTTGATACTTTCCTGGCTTAGAGCATATATGAAAGAACAAATTTCTCCCTCAATAATATTGAGCAATTCTTACACTCTGAACTGAATCTTCATTCATGCTGGTGTCCTCTCTCTCTTCCTTTTGAAACAGTCATTAAAAAAAGTTACACCTGTAAATCTGCTTCTTTTTTTCCCTTCTTAAAAATACGGAGCTAACAAGGACTAGACCTCTTCCAAAGCAAACCCAATCAATGAATGTGTATTAAACCCAAAATTCCCAAGTCTATGTATCTGTGATTTAGTTTCTCTGTTTGTTTTTTTTTTTCAGTTGGGGTTTTTTTTTTCCTTATTTTGGTTTTTGGGTATCAAGACACTAGTGAAAGGGAATCTTTATTATTTAACAAGTATTTGCTTATATTTCTAGATAAGATGTTAAGTAAGTAAGCAATATAAGCTTATTTAATTATTCAAGCTAGAAACAGATCCTCTCTCTTCTGGCCCTGCCAGCTTTTGTGTAATGCTGTTTTGCTCACAAGAAGCCAGATGCCTTAAATACATCTTTTTTGGAGGGTGTGGTTGTTGTTTGGTTGGGATTTTTTTTTGAGTTTACATCATTGTGTATGAATGGTGCATTAGACTGTGAGTCTATGGCAAAAGACCCATATTCCCAGGCTGTCTTTTGTTTTGGGTAAGGTAAATGCTGATTATGGTGCATGATCAATTTGTATTACAAAAACAAAGTTGTATGTGAGTCTGTGCAAGCTTTAATTTTGCCAGACCATGTATCAATTTATGTATGCATGGTTCAGCACTGACCACCTACACAAGAACATGTGGTCAGATTTGTACACCCTACCATGAAGTTCCACTGTTCCTGGACTTAAAACTAGCCTACATATCTACTCTTCCTGAAATTATACTACTTGTTTCAACACAAACATACATCAATTTCTCTGGATGTAAAGTAGGGCACATTCCTGTTTCAGAGCCTTGCAATCCTCTGCTGTAAAACACTAGCCTTTATTTATGTGCCAAATGACCCATGCAAAAATGTCACTTGAACAAATAATCAAGCAATTTGTAGGTAGAACTGCAAAATAATTACAGTTTCTAAATATGCAGGTTATGCAGTACTTCAGATCCTCCCCTCTGCCATTACTTGAAAACCTTATAAAATTCTGATAATTCTTGTCCAACATAGGATTGCCAACATTTCTACTTCTTGCCACAGAGCAGAGTGGGAGTGAAACAAATGTTTGCCTCTCCACTAGCAAACTTCACACTGCTTCTACAGAAGGAATTTGGTACGCTTGCTTTAGGGTGCTAGAGGCAGTTTTGTGGCATTTCTAGCAACATAAGGTAAATTAACTTCTTTGTTGCAGCAGGATTATCTAACATATTTAGAATTTTGATACACAAATATCATCTTAATCAGTATTATTGTTTTCATAAAGAACAAGCAGTTTTCTAAAGTTAAAAATACCTGAGTGTAACTACTCTTCATTTTTCTTCTAAGGTATTACAAGTGGAATCCAGAAATACGCTAATAGAGTAGCTTGTTTTAATATTAGCATATAATACTTCATACTTCTGCTACTACAATAGAGTGTTTTGATGATTTAGTGTGTATAACCGTATTTTCATAAGCTACAGAAGTCTTTATGCTATGGTGTCAAGATATAAGATGAGAAATTATCAGATAAACCTGAGATATTTTTCTTATTCTTCAGATAGCATTTAAAAAAACTTGGAATCTTTTTGCACTCTGATGACTAAGTTGATGGAAACAAAATTGCTTAAATTCTTTAGGTTGAACAAGGCAACAAAACGCAATGAAAAAGGTAACAAACTAAAGGAAAATCTAACTAAAGAAGTAGTTGGATAAGCAGAACAGTAGGCTTACTGTTTGCAAGCTGACAAGAATAAAAAGTCATACTACCTTGGGCATTGGAAATTCACATGCACCTGCACAGTAGTAGGCATCAAATGATTTGGGAGATATGATCCATTCATTCCAGCCAATATCAGCAAAGTCAACTTTCATGTATCTTCTTGAACAAATCCTTGGCTCATTCCATTGTTTTCGCCTTGCTTTCTTCATTGTTTTCTCATCAAAATTTAGCACCTGAGACGTTTTAAGTGTTTCTGTATTTTCTTGCCCTTTTCTCCTCCGATCTTTGCGTGAGGCTTTTGGTTTCAAGGATCTGTAGGCATTCTCCCATATGTCGTGTTTGTTGTATTTATTGTTGTTATAATCTACTTCTGGCAACTCGTTGTTCTGAATAGAGCTAGCGAGGTACGTATCCCTCCTAACTCGAGTATCAGTAGAAGCATTAGGGGATAGATTTGGGTCCCCGTCATTGGGAGGGAATGGATCATAACGCTGTAGGGTGCCTGCCACACTGTTAGGTTCAGAGATTGCAAGATCATTGGCATAAACTAGTATATAAGGTAAATGGCTGGCAACCTGTTCAGGGAAGCCCTGGTGTTTCTCCCCAGAATCAAGCTCAGCACAGAGAATGAGCTCTCCAGCTCGTTTCGATTCTTTTACGATGTGTGAAATGTCCTTTGCATGCCAAGCCCCTCGCCTTTGAAGAAGCACAGTGATGTTCCCTTTCACTAGTCCATAAGCAGAATTCTGGTGAATGCTTTGGAAAACCAGGTTGAGCCGTAGGGCTGGAGGCAGGTGAAGGAGGCGACAGGATGAGTTCTTGGATCGTTTACAAAACACTTCCCGGTGCCGAGGGCGTTTGTCAGCATAGAAGTGAAAAGTGGCAGCAAGGATCATTTCTGAATCCTGCATGGATGTCAGATTAAAGCAGTACAAGGGCTTCTGGGCCAAGAATTCTGCAAGACAGCAAGGAAAACATGGATGTATATCTGAGACCAAAAATGGTAGTCAACTCTTATTTCAATTTAAGTGAATTAACAAATTTTATGTTTCAGTTACATCAAATAATTTAGTATAGTGAGCTTATCACTTCAGCTTAAAACATGGTGAATAAGGGGAGGAAAAAAATGTAACTCATTAATAGCAGTATTACAATAACATTGAGAGTGTCCAACACACTGGGCATCTTTTGTACATACGAGGGATAAAATTTTTTCCAGAGATTTTTAGTTCCAGACTGCCTTTCATTCTAAGCAGGAAAGAAAAGCAATCCTTGATTATATTTCATTTATAACAAATTCAGGCTCAGAGACGCTGTCAAATTTAGCTGTGGTAGAGCTCAGAGAAATACCTTGCTGAAACCAGTACTAGCAGAAACCAGGTTTGCACTTAATATTCAAGATTGTCTAATCTAAAGCTGACTGCAGATTCCTTAAAAATGTCTGGGTGCTAACTCTGTGGGCAACAGCTCATCATCTGCAAATAGTGCACAAGAGACATTTCACAAGGGGGCTCGCAGTAAGCAGTGTGACATATTTTGGGGGTCATTACTCTTGTGAGCAATCCTTCTTTCCACTACACATCATGTAGGAGCTTTGTTTAAAGCACTGTGAAACCCACTTGGTCTCTAATGCTTGTGTTTAAATCTGTGTGAAGTTAGTGACAAATGCTATTGAATAGGAGCTGACTCTTGAAATTCAAACTCCATTTGAAACAGCTTCTTTTTAGCTAGTTAAACAGCTTGTGCTCAGCTTACATCTTTACCCTCCTTTCGAGGAAGACAAACAATTTTACACTAATAACTGCTTACTTCATGTTTATTTAGACAGTAGAACCTCTCTTAGTTAAAATCTAATCCCACCCCAGCATAAAAAGACAATGCCTTAATAGCCTATCATTGTGAAAGGTTGCCTTTTTTTTTTTTTTTACTAGCTCAACAGTATATGGGACTGTGGTGGCAGAACCAAGAAGAGATTCCTGTTCTCCCAAGCTCACACCAGTACTTAGAACGCATCAAAGGATTACAGTGGGTAAATCTGTATCTTTAATTAACCCAAGTGGACCAACCCTCTGGCAGTCCTGTTTGACATACCTGAAAATTCTCTGGCAGAAGGAAGAAAAAAACCACTCCAAACCAAACAAAACCCAAAAAATGCAACAGCCAGGCTTCCCAGAAACACTTAGGGTTTTTTTTCAGTGCACTATGGATGACGAGCCACAGAAATTTTGGCAATAACAGAAAGGCAGTACTGTTAACTGCCACCTGTTGGAACATTCTTCCTTTAAAGCACAGTTTCATTTGAAAGAGGGAAAGGAATAGTGCTACATCTTACTAAATTGGTGGTTGCTATCTCCCAGTTCACGCTGGATAGAACCGTGATTTGGACTGAAAGAACAGCAGATTAGCTGATTAATGATCATTAATCCCAAACCCACACAGGCAGTCTGAGAATACAAATGCTTGAGTATGCAATTTCCATCTACACCACCTGTATTTTGTTCCTGATATAGTGAAGTGGAATAGCTTGTACTGATGTGATAGGAACCTGTTTGTTTCTGTCAGTTCAGGACAGGATTCTGATTAGTAAACTTTTAATCAACACTAGTCATAGGTATAGGTGCTCATACTATGAAAAAACTTAAGGGTTTAGATTTTATTCAAGTCTTTGAAGCACAGAAATTTCACAAGGCTATGGCCAAGGAAGAGATTAATTACAATACTTCCTTTAGAACACCAGGCTTTGTTAATGTATGTTCATTTCAGAAGGCATGTTTCTTAAAAGAAGTCTATCTACTGGTTCTCTCCACCTGAGCTGTGTACAGTTATTTTTTAATATTTCTTTTAGTAGTAGAATGCTCTGAGCACCATCAGCTTTGTAGTTACTGCTATGAAGCATGAGCATTGTTGGGATAAAGACATTTCAAACACCAGTGTTTCAGGGTTTCAGAAGGGAAGGTAACTGTAATGATAGATCAGAGAAAGGGAAGCTGAATTAATCTAAAATAATTCTGTATTCTAGGATGAAACAAACCCTTCAAAAGTCAAAATTCTGTGTAGAACAGAATAAGAATCTATGAATCTGCAGCTACTGACAAGCCAGAGGCTTGGAAGTACAGACTTGTTAGGAATTCAGAAGATTTGAATTTTGGATGGAGCACAGTCATATTTCCATATTGCATAAGTTCGCTCAGGCTTTTACCAACCTGTCAACCATGCATTGTCAGTCTTGATTTGGTTTTCTTGCACATATGCATTATGATACAATCTTAATTAAATGGCTGCTATTTTCTACTATTCATTAAGGTCTTTGCTTTGTTTAGCACAGAGGATGCATCATTGATGTTCAGGGAACGAGTCTGAGCTGCAAGAGTAAATTTATGGGGAAATTTCATGGCTTAGACAGTAAATTGCTGCCATGAAGATTAATTCCCCTCAATCTGAGCAATTTAGGTGAAGTTGGACAATAGCTTAATATTTCACATTTGGTCACAAACCATTTATGACCTGACTAACTTCAGACACTTAGTGCTGTTTTCTAAAGCTACAAAGTTCACTGTAAACTGGAAAGCACCTAAAGAAATAAGAAACCTGAGAAATCAGTTCTTAGACTTTCTCTCATCTTCTTACCAAAAAAATAATGAGCTCTTGTGAACACATGTAGAGGTGAGCTGAGAGGAGGTGATCAGATGTTTGTGAAGTACTCTTTCTGAAGGGGCAAGTACTGCTAGAGGCACAAAAAAAAGAGTTGTATTTGGCTACATGCAAATAGCACATGCACGTATATTTCAAGTGCCTCACACTGAATATGGAAAAACATTACACATTCCATAGCTCAGTCAACCCCACCTACCGCAACCTACCCTTTAAGGAACAGGTAGAATGGCAATACAGCTGGGTAGTTGAGGAGAACTCAATAATGCATATGACAAAGGACAAAGGTCTGGACCAACATTTTGTACCTCTGGAGCCCTCATCTTGACAACTGTAAGTAACCCTGATGCTTGAGTGTCACCTAACAAACAGTTTTAAACAGCACCACAGGAACAGACAGTTACAGATTTTCTGAAAGGTATGTGATAAAAAAACAGAAGTAAGTCCATTGCTTGGGATAAAGAAAATTATTGTGTGTGTAGTCTGTTTTGCATATTTAAATAGGACTACAATTATTATCCATATTTTATAAAGATGAATGTTCCACGTCTTGTTAGAAAAACATGCCAATTTTTTCTTTCAGAAGGAAATATTAGAATTTCTCAGGAAGATAAACATGGTGGCAGATAAGGTTCTTCTCTCTTCCCTCATCTTGCATCATTCTATGGTACATTTTAGAGTGTTTATCACTAGCTTGATGAATGCAGTTCAAAGGAACAGTACAGAGGAGCTTCTGCTTTCATGCCATGTTATTTGGGAAAGATGGGGTCCAGTAGAGAAAGTACATAGACAAGACACAGGAGACAGGAGTTTTGGACATAGATATGCCTTATTTCCATTGCAGGGAAAGCCGAGTTACTTTCAGGCCTCTCTGCCTTGGTTTCATGATCAGACAAAAGAGCGAAATAATATCTATTTGTATTTGGTCAGCACAGTCTACCTGTGGGTAAAAAATGCTGCTATTTTAGTGTTTTGAAACAGAATTACAACTTGGATTACTTTGATGCAAGTAGTATGTTCATCAGATTATATGAAAAATTAACAAAAAGAATATAGTGCAATTCTTGCCTTGTCCCCAAATCCTTGTGGTCCAGGACCTTATTTGGGTGAGTGCCAGTGTTAGCTGCTCAGTTCACAGAAAAATAAAAATGTTAACAGGAGGTCGTGGAAAACCATCCACAGTGGAAGTTCCTTCCTAACCCCTATTATAGCAACTGCTAGCTAATGATCTAGAGCATGACAATTTATTTTTCTCCCAAATGTCTGCAATTGCTTTACATCATAACCCCTAGATTTTTAGACATTTCATTAGTCACTTACTCTTCCATGGAGTCTCCCCCTCTTTGAATATGATTACTTTTTAATATTACAGTGGACATAGGATAGAAATTAAGTTGGGGTGAACAAGAGAATATTAATTATTGTGCAGTATTGTAGTAAGCATTCCCTAAACCACTGTATGCTGCACTGTACTCTATACATGAGACTTAAATGTAGGAGATACAGATTAATGAAAACTTTGCTTTTGTGAGTTTCAATCCATCAGATTTGTCTAAATAGAATAATGAATATTTCTGACAAGGTAGCAACAACTAGATTCTGGAAACTGATACAGTTCTTATTTTAAGAACTAAGATTTTAGTTATAGTCTGTAAGCGTTAACCAAAGAAGTAAGATGTTTTCCAGAAAAGTTACGAGTTTCCTTGGCAAAGGATAACAAATGCATGGACTATTAACTAGGCAAACCTCCTTTTTATTATTTCATGTAATATTGGGATAATGAAAGTGTGGTTTTGACACAGTATATATGTTTCTCCACCCTCATAATCAAGTCAAGTAAAACTGGGGAGAGGGAGGTCAGATATCTGTCTTCTCAGGTTTGGGCAGTGCAAGGAATTTAAGATGCCGAGCAATTTGAGGCGGTCCTGTAGGCGGCACTCTTCCTAGCAGGAACTTCTGAGGCTGCGAGGAGAGCCGGAGGAGAGGACCAGTGGCTGGAGCACTCGCTACTAGGCTTATGCTCCAAGTATTTCTGAAAAGACCTTTTGGCCCAGTGCGATGTGCGCTGGGAACGGCGCTCCTTTTGCCGCTGGTTTGCATCCACAGCAACGGAGGCTTTCCCAGGGGAGATACTCTCCGGGAAGGGAAGGGAGCCAGGGAAGGTGGGAAGCCGTCCGCAAAGCCAGGGGCGACACCCTGGCCGTGTAGGTAGCAAGGAACCCCTCAGCATTCACCCAGAGTGACACCCCCCGCAGTCAAGGACAACCTCGACGCAAACCCGTCACTTTAAAGCGAAAGAGGAGCGAGGGGGCTCCAGCGGTGCCCCCCGCGCCCGGCCCGTCTTACCCGGTCTGGCTTTGAAGCTGCGGACCGTGTTGCCGTCGCCTGGTCGGCTCCCCTCCCGGTTGTACTTCTCGTAGAGCTTAAGCATGTGGACAGCTACCATGTCCTGAGCGATGCTGCCCAGCCCAGGGGGCGGCGAAGAGCCGCCGCGGGGGTCGCGGCCGGGGGCGGACGAGTCCGGGTCGGCCGGCGGCTGGACGGGGCAGGCGGGCGGGCTGCCGGCGCCCTCCCCCTCGGGCGAGCGGCAGCCCCCATGGCCCAGGGCCCACAGCAGGAGGCAGCAGGTCAGGCGGGCGGCCATCGGGGGATGCTGCGGGCGGGTGGCCGGGCGCGGAGCGGCGGCGGCTCGGTCGCTGCCTGCGTCTGGGTCTCCCGGTTGGCCCTGCCGCACCGGGGCGAGGGGGCGGCGGGGCCAGAGAGGAGGAGGGAGGGTGGGGGCGGCCCCCCCCGGCCGCTGATGCCGTCTCCGCCGGGCCAATCCCCGGGCCCGGGGGCGAGGAGATGCGGGCCAGGGGCGGCGGAGCGGGAGCAGCTCCAGGGGTCCGGGTGCGGGGGGACTGCGGGAGTGGACGCTGCATTTCTCCAACGCTCCTTAAAGCGTAGCGGGAAAAGGATCTAAATTAATTAGCACCCAGCCGCTGATGAGAGACACATGTCACCGCCGCCGCTGCGGCATCGAGCGCTGCTGCGGCAGGACGGCACCTTGGCTGCCTGCGCCAGCCGGGAGGCGAGGGGGCTTGAAAATAATTTCTGAAAGATAGAAGCCATAGATACCAAGCAGGGCGGGCAGGCGGTGAGAGGACGAAAGGGTGAGTGGATGGCAGGGACAGCATGACAAGGAAAGGGTGCGCACATACGTGCCGAAAGTGGAAGAGTCTTTGCTGTTTCGGTCGGCAGAGCTGACAGTGCTGTCTTGTAAAGGCAGCGCTGTGAATAGTGTTTATTTCAAGGACCCCGGAGAAAAGAGAAGTCCCCGTGGGTCCGTACTCTAGAAGACCCAGTGTGAACTAGCCGAGAGTGTAACAAGGGTCACTGATAATTCCAAGCAGATACTTAAATGGTAGGGGTTAAAGGGGCTGTGCATGGGTAAACTTTCATCATTGGACTATTTCTATGTGTGATTTGAAGGAGGAGAATACTGGTGTGAATTTCTGAAGGATTTACATGGCTTAGGTCGGAGGGGGTTGATTTAAAAGTGAATGGTGCATGTTGCACTTATTCATCATGTGACACAGGTAGTTCTGAATCATAGTCATCCAGCGGGTATAAATGCTGGTGTAATGAATAGCAGTTTTAAAGACAACCTATAAGGAGAGGGGTATATTTTAAAGGAACTTGTTAATTCTGCCTCCTTTTAAAAGCTTTTTCTCAAGTAGCCAAGACAGTTACTTTTCTTGGAGAGTATACAATGCAATAATTGAAAAATTGTTGGAAAAAGCTACTGTTGCTGTGTATGACACAACTCTTTTGTGCCTTTTCTTTTTAACCTTGGAGTGTCAAATCTGAGCAGATACTATTGAAAGCCTCTGAGCCACAAGTTTGTAGTTTTTGGATCATGGCAAAGAAAGGTTTGATTCGTTTTTAAAATTAGCACCAGGCCTCATTGCTCTGTGCCCTTTGAATGTGTGAAACAAACAATTTGCAAATACAAATTTGCCCAAATGTACATTGCTAAAGTATCAAACCTCCTATTAATTAATCTTTGCATATAAGTAAGCCAAACTATCCTTTGATGCTTTTTTTTTTTTCTCCATGGTAGCATGCTCATGACCTCCACTGGGGGTGTGAGCGAACCTTTTGTTGTTTGTGGTTTTTGTCTGTACTGTTTCTATACAATCAAGGTCCTGTGAAAAGGAGGAAGAGGCAGCAGGAGGTAGAAACAAGCTGGGCTATTTTGGACCAATGTCCCATTAAAATGTTCTCCCTCTCCTTAACTCACTCCAAACTTCTATTCAGGCATACACTTTGTATCAGTCTTTAACCTGCACTAAAACCTGTAGGACACTGATACTTTGACATTGTTGGGAAAGAATTAAAGAATCAACCAGGGATGGCTAATATTTCTTGCCTTATTTTATTGCAGAACAGCAGGAATTCAAAGTCATTAAAGCTCTGGTACTTTGACTCTTTTATGCAGCTGAGATGATGAAATAAAAATGTGTTTGGTAAAGGAATTCAAATTAGCACTGGGTCACATAATTCCCCTGTTCTGAATATGGCCAATCAATGGCATCTCTAAGGCTTCTAGAGGCAAGAGCTATGCAATTTCTGCTCATGCAGAATAATATTCCTAGCGTGGAAATTTCTGCTAATTAAAGCTCTTGCCAAGTAGAGTCTTTTTTTTTTTTTTTTTTTTTTTTTTTTCCCCCCTTCTTCTTCTGAAATAGCTTAAGTCAAAGCTTTGCAAGCCAGGACATGGAGGAAGTCTCCTTATAGTTAGAGCAATGCATTCAGGATTTTAAACTGCAGATCTAAGTTTCCTACTAAAATCATTGTGATATAAATAGAGTCACATACCCTTAATAACAGCATATATGTGAAAAAGAAACCAAATAATGGTTTCTTATGGAATTAGTGATATCTGTACAAAGGAACTATTGTGACCTGTGCTTGTGTTTTGTTGTAGGAAATACACAGGAAATGTACAAAAGGGTATATAGAGCACCAGGAGCATATCTATTCTTTTTGTTCTATGGTAAAAGAAATTACTAACTCCCTTTAGGATTACGTCTATGTATATTAAAATAATTTTGCCTGATTCTTTATTTTTAATAATAAAGTCAGTAGCAGGGATAAGAAAGCTTAAAACTCCAGGGAAGTTAATGAAACATAAATTATTATTAAATTTGGGCTTCAGTCCAAATTTCTGGTTACTACTTATTGTAGGGCAGCTCATTCATTTTTCACTCAGAAAAATACTTCACTATGTATAATGCTACACAATTAGCTAAGACCATTCCTTAAGTATATAACTTATTAATTAGAAGTTGACTGAGTGAAATGCAGTGGTCTGCAGGTTCTCTTAGAATTTTGTGGCAGAACTCTAAAAAGCCTTTCACATTCCTTCCAAAATCACATGATGTGACAATGGTATTATATGGTCAATGATATACGGTCAGTAAAAAGGGCTTTTGTGTTTTGTTCAGTTTTCCTAAACAATAGTGAAATTATTTTAATACCCCAAAAAGAACAAAGACATAATGATGTTTAGGTATTAGAGGAAGCAGAATTCAGAGCTCTGGAAGGCTCTTAATGTGGAGAGAAGTGTTTGATGTATCAGGCAGGGAAAGCTTTGCCTATTGTTGGCAGGGAAATCTTCTCCTCTTAAGAAGCAGCACTGATTCTCTCAATCTATCCCATCAACTCAAGAGCCAACTCCCACCTTGGATTTCCATTCTGGATCCATGCTCTCTCATATTCCAGTCTGTCACAAGAATAAACTTTCCCCCTGACAGGTTCCCCATCCTTCATCCTTAGTGATAAAAGTTTATTTTGTCTATCTTGCTAAGAAGCAAAAATTGCTTCTGTTCACATCCTACCACACTATCAATGATGCATCATTACAGAAACTAAGGAATTAGGATGCAGAGATGAAGTGTAATTTGTTCCACCCTACTGTAGATGTCCAACATTGCTCATATGGTCTGTGGTCTAGTGGTGTCTGTGTCTTTTCATTTGCTACAAGAAATCTAATCAACTGGCTGAAATGTGCAGAGGATGAATTTCCTGAGGGTGGCTGTGTGAAGTAGAGAGCACCTTTCTGTTCCAGTTTCACTGGCAGTGGTAGCACTGTTCAGCCTCGGGATTAGCGTTTTGCAAATCTGGGTGTGGTTTCAGTTTCTCCTTACACAATTGCCATGTACCAAGCATTGGCATATTAATCGTTTATCCCCATTAGTAATGAAAATGTTTTATCCATTGCTTTTCTGGTTTTATCTCACTGACAGTTAAAGGTTTATTCTTCCATATTGGAAGACTTCCAGAACATGTTTTTTTGACAGGTCTCAGGAGCCAGAGACTTGTGTTTCTATCTTGAGCTCCACCATTTATGCTTGTAATGAGGATGGCATGGACAATTATCAGACAAGCATTTCCCATTCTGTTGCTACTCAGAAGTTCCCAGCCTCTGTGGGAGGATTTTCTCCATGCATAGGTTACCAAGTGCAAAGGTATCAGCTGGTATTTGCAGAAGTAGTAATTCTGTGATGTTAGTGGATACTGATCTGAAATGAAGACCATGTTTTGGGTTTTTTTAATTTTTTTTTTTCCAACAGCAGTCACTTTCGACTTTTCACTAGCCCATGCACCACCATGTAGAGTCATTTAGGAAGAAAACTTTTTTTTCCATTGAGGGAAGAAACTTTTCCAGAGGAAATTCTAGTGGTAACTCGTGTCTGTTGAAAAGCTGGTTCATCCAGGTTGGTTATTTTGCCTTCGAGCTACCTGAACTGCAGTAGCTCCTGTTACTGTTTGAGATCTCTCCTTACTGTGAGAGTGTGCATCACAAGTGCCTGGCTGTCGTGCTGCTTGGGATATCTTTCTTCCATGGGAGAGGGAAGCTACAGACCATGCAGGAGAATGAGAGCAGAAGGTAATCCGACCATCAGATTCATACTTTTGCTTCAGTGGCTGAAGGAAAAGTAGACAACTTCAGGGAGGAAAAGGGGTCGTGGTGGTGTTGTTTAAGCCCATTTCCCTGTTCAAAAGCAATTTTAAGGAAATAATTCAAGCAGCTCTAGGCACTAGTCTTTAAGTTCTGGCCCGCAACATCTAGGGCTTTGAATTCACAGTCCTTTTAGCCAGTTTGTTTCCTAGGCAGCAAAGACTTACTAAGGTCAGTGTTCAATACAAGTTCAGAGCTCCGCTCGAGGCAGGATCTGTATCTGATGAGCCACTCTAAACACTAGTGCTTGTCAAGAGAACGAGTGGGAATGGGCTATTGAATAGATGGACTTGATGAGGCTGCAGCGTACCCTTGTATTCCCTGCACCAGTGCTGGCATGGCCAGCTGTGATCTGCATCTTCAGACTCCTGCTTACAAGTGGAATCTGAAGGCTGTGGAAAGGGGGTGGGGGAAAGGCAGCAGCAGCTGGGAGCCATCCGTGACCACAGCTGGTTTTGCAAAGATCTTCTTGCAAATTGAGTTGGGATGCTTCCAGGATTTTCTGGGTCCGAGTAGCGCTGCAGTCGAGAGGAGGATGTGTTGTGCCGATCGCACGGGCGGGTTCCCAGACCGCTCGGTGGTCTGGCTGAGCCGGGTCCCGGGGCGGTGTCACGGACACGGTGACCAGCAGGGAGCAGGCGTGTCCCGAAGGCAGTGCCAGCCCGTGTGACACTGCCCTGGCCTTGGGGCGACAGCCCCGTGGTCCCGTAGCGTGTTCCCAGCCAACAGCTCTGCCCGGGAGGCTTCCGTGCCTCCAGCGTGAATATTCACAACCTTCTAAACCTTATGATAGCCTTGGCTGAACTGCTGCCAACAAGCGCTTGTGGGAGAACCTGGCCCAGTGAGTCCTTGGTGCACACAAGCCTCCCCTGAGCTAAACCAGCTGTATTAAGGATTCATGCTTTCTTAATTGAAAGTAGTAGAGAACTCACAAGAATTATAGTTTCATTAACATTTAAGGTTTACGCGTTATGTCAAATTTGTTGGATTTTGGTTCCCCTGCAGCTTTAAATTGAGCTCCTTTTTTCTTTGAACTGCAGTATGGTTTCTGTGCAAGAATAAGTGATTTGAGTGATTTGCATGCTCTTCCCAGAAGGGGCAACGTTGCAATAATGAAGAAGAGCAACTATGAGTGTACTAAAGCCTGCCTCAGATCAGTGGTGTCCCTTCCACAGATGCAATTGAATGTTGGTTTAGGTTTGGAAAATATGAAGTACTGTAGGACAGAAGATGCTGCAGATATTTATGTGGAGCTGATCCTGCCCAGATGTAGTGTGAAGAATGAAATTATATCCTGGAGAGCCCTAGTTCCTAAAAATCCTGTAGTTCTATTGTTAGAAAGGATTCTACTAATAAAAAGGAAATTAATACTGAATATGACAGATATGTTGTGACGATTCCTCTCTGTAAAAACTTACCAAGTATCTGTGTTTGATCCAGATACACTAAATCTATATTGAATTTTAAACTTTTCCTAGTCTTTACGAGATGCCAAAACATTTGTTTGCCTAGTTCTACTTGTGTATAAGGTCTTTTTTCCACTATCAGACACACGAGAATCTGTGCTCTTGCTATTATTGCAGTTGTGTGGATCCATGCTGACATTCTTCCCTCAACCCTCCAAATACTGCAAGGCACATACTTTTAGGTGTATTCTTTCCCTCAACGGGTGTTTGGAATGTGAAGATGTCTTCTTCAAGACAGATGACAAGAGATTGAGAGGTTTGAGAGGTTTTGACAGGTTCCAAAGTATGCTTTTTTTTTAATTAAAAAAACTTCTGCAGGAAACGCATAGTTCCAGGCAAAAGAGTAAATGCTGTACATGTTATTTTGACCGATTCCAAAAGCCCCCTTAGTTACTTTTTTTTAGTATATTCAACTGTTTTTAGGAGAACAGCATACTTTTGTGTTTTTGCTCTTGAGTGGCCTTAGTCTGATGGTCTGAGTCAAAGCAAGATTTGAGGTTAAAAGTATTTTGTATTAGATAACTAGCATAGGCAGGCTGAAAGGTTTTTTTATATACATTTTTCAGCCATATTTGTGGGTCTAATGAGAGCTATTTTCTCTATCTGCCTTGCTTCTGAATCCATGAAGCCTCTTGTCTTGTTTCTCTTGTAAGCAGTTACCTTCCTCTTCAGGCAATTCAACAATGCAGAATTTATTTCTCCAGATGTATCCCTTTTTTTCATATTTCCTTGGTCTACCTGTCCCTCATTTCTTAGATTCAGCATTTTTGAAGGGAGAGACCAACACTTCTCACCTTTTTCTGAGAAAATCCTATTCTGTCCTGCAGCCTCCAGAAGAAATGTGCGTAAGTGGATGAATGCAGAACACTAGTTCTTGAGGGTTTCACCATCAGCTGTCTCCTCTGAAAGAGTTATTTAGGTTATCATCTCATACTATATTAAATATGCTTAAAAAACTCAACAACCAACACAAAAATTATGCCAGAGTGGGGTTTTTATTCTGATTTCTAATAGACAGAATTCCTGATGGTGGACAGAATTCACACATTGTGTATAAACTCACTCCACAGATCACTGCTGTGTAGTTTGGGTCCATGTGGGTATTTTATTTGTTGCAAAAGAATACTAAGGAGATGTTTTCTCTTTTTCTGTTATATTAAGTCGTGGACCAAAATTTAATGTCACTATATTAACTTTGGAATTGCACCCAAGATGAATTTGGCCCTGTCAGTTGTTAAATTCTTGCTATGATTGATCTCAGCTTGCTTAGAAAGGGAGCATGCCAGACTAGCAACCACAGAAATCATCAGCTGAAACTCCACCAAAATTCTCATTCCCTGTAAATTGAAAAATTAAGCTTTGAAATAAGATGCTTTGTTCTTCAATCTCGCACTAACTTTTCATTAACATTATATAACTCTCAAACTATTAGGAAGATGACAATTAGAACAGTTTGAAGTGTCTGAGTGGAGAAAAATAGGATAATTCTAAGTAAGTTATTGTACTAGTTCTTGGCATCTTGTGGTATCTAATCTATGATAGTCCCAGTTGTAAATTTCATTGCCCTTCACCCCCATTGATCATAGATGTACATAGATATAAATAAAATAAGGCCTATCCTTGGCATACTTGTTATATGAATCTAAAACCATCTGTCATATAATTGTAGGATGTTTTGGGTTGAAAAGGACCCTTAAGATCCTATCTGTAGGAATGAAACAATAAGAACACTTGCCCAGCTCTTTCTCACAAACTCCATGCAGAGGGATATTTTTCCACAGAAAGAAGGAATACCAGAAATTCCATAAGACTTGCTTGGAAATGCTTTATAGCAAATTAATGAAAAAAGCTTTTAGATAAATATTGGAGCAGAAGAATCATGATGCTAATGCTAGATTTTTTTTTTTTTCAATACTGAGAAGTATAATTGCATATGACTTCTATAAATTTCTACTCTGAAAAGTTATTCTTCTAATGTAGCTTTTTAGATTATCAGCACATCAGTGGAACCAAAGGAATGAACAGATACTTAAAAATGTGCCATCAGTAACTGGTGGGTGAGTCAGTATTGGTTTAAAAGGACACTGATCTAATGGCATGCCAATTCATTTATTCATCCGTAATGGTATTGTACGTTCATGGTTTTTTACATGTTAGTGATTTCCACATCAAATAGCTATTTTCAGTTTGCATACCAGCACCAGTAAGTTTCTGTAAGCTAACAGTACTGCACTCCTGGTGGGGATGGGTAGGGCATATTTTATTAACTTATGCTAATACGATATTTGTCGTATCAATATGATTTTTAGATAGGCATAACCTCTCCATTCCTAACAAGTATAGGCATAAACCCGTTATATGTTTTTCCGTATTTTAATCTCTAATGTCCAAAAATAAGAAATGCAGGGAACAAGTTATTTTACTTGAAATTACTACTTTTTAGAGGGGGAAGCTAGGATGAAAATACCTCATGCATTAATAATGTTCAGCATTGTTTTGTAGTTTTTCGGTCCTATATTCCAACTTTTATTGCATTCATAAGAACATAATGCCTGTGCAATTTCATAAATACAATGTTTGCAGAAGCAGCATGGAGTAGCTGTGTTAAATCTGCTAATTTCCTGTCACTGAGAAGGTTTATGGAACCTTTTTCCTGAAGTGCTAGAAGAGATGTGTGCTCTTAGAGGCTGGAGCTTTTCATGGACATGAAAGATAAAGCTCTGTGAAGAAGGGTGAGGTAAACTTGAGCCTTCTGTGGAACAGGAACATAGAATTGATGACCTTCTGGTGTTCTGCCCAGTCCTACTTCTCCATATCATCTGAAAATGGAAAAAATTAGTCTTATCCAGCCTTGTGTTTACAAAACAAAAGGGTGATACATACCAGTAGTGAACCTTGACAAGCTGTTTGTAGAGAAGTGAATTTGCAAGTAAATTCCCATTTCAGCATTTATTACTGTAATAAGATGGTAGCAGTAGCAAGTATAGACACCTCATGTGTGGTGATTGTGCCCAACAGAATCACATTAAGTGCTTTGTAAACTCTAGACCTTCAGTAAGATCTGTATCTCCTGGTGCAGAGTTATCAGTGTTATTTTTAAGAAAGATGTCAGCAGCTCTGCTGATTAAATAAAATATTAAATCTGATTTCAGATCTTCATCTGGCTTGGTCTTTCATGAGCTTCTCTAGAAGGATTCTGAAGAACAAATTACTTGCATGAAAAGAAGGGATCTCAAAGCTACTAAATTTATTGACAGTTCTAAAGTAAATTAAATACCTTGTTTTAAATATTATCTAAGTAATTTCTGATTGTGAGTGATAGTCTTATGGACCCTTTCCTCACACCTTCCCGTCAGACTGGTATCTGATATGCCTGGTTAGTTCAAAATCAGTTCAATAAAGCATTAGCTGCAGTTCTTCGGCAGCACATCACCATTTCAGGAAATGGAGGTTCCTTCAATGCTATTTCAAACAGCAGAAGGAGCTCTCTGCGTAACAAAGGGCTACTGACGCCCTCATCAGCTTTTGCAAGATGCATTCTCAAGGTAGAGCACAGTTTCTTTTATGAAAATAAAAGATCACGTGTAGTGACTTGTTGATTTTTCTCTTTGTTTGTTTTATATAGAAACTTCAAACAAGTAAGGAAGTTCCATACCCAGAAAAAGAATTTCATTGCTTTATTAATATTTTAAAATAATATTTAAAAAACAAATGGAAAACATATCTGAACTCTGTTGCTCAGTATACCATTGTATGGCATTCTCATCTTAAGGTGATTTGGCACAACCTGCATAGGTTAGAACAGATATTCTAGACCTTTATTACGAACATCTTAGCATCTCCCAGAGCCCCCATAGAGAAACAAGCATTAGGTAGTAAAGTATTGAGATGGGCAAAGACTGCAATAGGCTTCTGGCTTCACCAAGGTCTAATCTCCGTGGTTCTGCTCAGTCAGACAGATGTAAAGCAATGAAGCAATGTGTTCTGAAATTGGAAAGGGCTGCAGCAGGCAGTAAAAGTTTGTAGTCAAAAAAGCTCTAAGCTTCTACTTTGTGTTTTTGGTGGGCCAGGCTCCTTCCATAGGAGCTGAAAGCAGCCATGGTGCCACAATGTCCCAGAGCTGGGAGTCAGAGACCTAGTAAAGTGGCTCAGCAGGGTTGCTCTGGAGTAGAGGCGGCTTCCAGCAGCCCTGTCTTTAGTGAGGAGTGTCGAGTTTTTATGAGCATTGTTACATTTTTATAGTTTAATGGGTTTTACTATTAAAGTACAACAAAGCACGTTAAAAATTTGCCGTGGCTCATTTCCACACTCAGTAGCAAGTCCTTGCTATCTGCAGTGTGGGCCCCTAGGAAATATTAAATAACAAAGACTATCTTAATACATCTTTCTTATCCACTTTAATCATCTTGGCCTCTTTCTAGTTAAACACAGTCTTGATTTGAGACATGTTTTATTCCGCTTCAAAGCTCTCACCACAGTGGCTGGACTGGAATTGACACCTACGGGTTGACTTCTCCGGGAAAAGAAGATGGTAGTTTGTATAATTACTGCAGATGAGAGATCATTAAAAAAAGTGTTTTGGATGACACTGTCATAGAAACTAGGGAACACTGGATTAAAGAGTAAGGTGAAGAATTTCAGTAAAGAAGCAGTAAAGAAAAGAATCCAGTAAAACCAGTAGCTGTAACTAGTTGCCGACACTGAAAGCTTGACAGAATGGAGAACGGTGTATTAGTTTTAAAAGGCAGTGCTGGCATATTCAGTTATAAAAACATGAAGGTAGATCCAGGCTGCAGTCCAAAGGAAGTTTAGTGTAGCAGCAAAATTCACTCTGCCTACAGGCCATGAGATCTCTAAATTGCTACATCACCAACTACTGTTAGATTGAGATGGGCAGTACTCCCAAGGATGGCAGTGTTGCAGAGAACGTGGTAGGACACTGAAGTATCCACAGCTGACAGGGATTCAAGCACTGAAACTAGATAGGGGAACAAGTACTTCAAGGACAATGAGAAATACGATGGAGAATATGGAAAGCAGTTCCTTAGGGTAGACAAGAGGCAGCATGGACTTTTTCATGTCTGTGGATGTAAGATAGAATCCTCAGTAAGGATATTTGTTTGAATCTCTTTCTGCATTTATAGAAAAAAGGTCAAAAGTATGATGACTCATTTAAAATCTTGTGGGAACTTTAAATGCCTTTTATTTCTATTAAACTGAAACCTGTAAGGCAACTTAAATTTGGTGGAACATGTATGTACTTTTATTGCTTTTTAAAGAGGTATTTAGATAATTTAAGATGCAGATGTTTCTGTGTCTAATTGCATTTTCAGAAGGAAGTGGTATCTATATTAGGAATTTTGGAAAATCTTACTAGGCACTAATCAAAATTATTTCATGTCTAAATATGATATAATTGGTTCCTTGTGAGCTTTAGGATCAAAAAACTTTAGAAAAGTAAAGTATTTTATTATTATTTACTGTCTTCGCTTAATTTGCTCATATATTTTAAAAGTTCTTGAAAGCCACTGCAGGGTTATGGCAACATGAACCAGACCTGGAATAAATCCACTGATGATAATGCATTCAGAAGGGATGTATTTACCACAAGGCCTTCCAGTGCTTCTCAGTGGTCACTTGTCCCTAAAGATGTTTTGTTATTACATTCATCTTCCTGATAACAGTCTGAATTTAATATCACTCACACTCATGATTCAGAGAACACAAGTTCATCATGGGGTTATTTATCATTGCCAAAGAAACTCAACTTATTCTTTTCTCCTTAGTCCCAGAAAAGAAATAAGGATTCTAGCAAACTATTCTGAAGGAAACTGGTAAGTTCAGTGATTCTGCTTCATGACCCACAAGTTACAGGAACTCTTACAGCAGAAAAGAATTATAATAAATATAATTGAAAATATATTGCAGATGACTTTTAAATAATCACTGCTTTATTGCAGCAAAAAATGGTTCAACAGTACAAAGATGAGCATAGAAAATTCTTCTAGTGACAGGACATATGGCCTTTTTAAGGTTCTAGAATGGTAGCTGACCTTCCATGAGAAGGCAAGTAATCACAAGTGACAAAGATGCCAGCTGGAAGATTTTAAAAGCTTCCACCCTAGGAAGGAAGGAGAAGGACCAGTAATGTGGCAGGTTTCTCAAAGGAAGGTGTCCCTGCTTGATGGGAAGGAGGACAAAGAAGCCTATTCTTTTATTTCACAGCAAAGAAGAATAGGAGCTAGGATAAGGAGAGGAAGGAAGAAGTGAGGCAGAGAATGCCATGGGATTGACGATGAAAGGAATGGTACAATATGATATTGGTGCAATGCAGGGAGAGAAGCTGCTTAGAATGAATATGATGATTTCATTTATCCATAAGGATTGAGAAAATATATATACTATGATGTCACAAGTGAAGCAGACATCTTAGTTGAGAGTGAATAGCTTGGAAGGGTTGTCTGCTAACACTGGCATTTTTGTTGAGCCTCAAACTCTCCTTCAAAAGATTTCAAAGTCCTGTTTAAGTACCTGAATTGTTTAAGTGAAGAGATTTGAAGTTCCTTTGAGATCTAGTTCTCTAAATTTCCTTCCAACTTTTCTACCATATGTTCTCTCCAACGTTTCCCCCATATATCCTTTTCAACTTTTCCATCAGAATCTGTGTAGAAGCTTCAGTTAGATCTAAGTTTTTTATTGAGCTGAATTAATCTAATGCTTCTGCTTATTTTTAACATGAAAAGTTTTTATCTTTTCCTTTCCTATAACTGGTGTAGAATTTTCCATGAAATGTAATTTACCTTTATGCCTGTTAAATTGGTACAGTTTACTTGATATACTTAACAACAAAGGACTAATGTGAGTAAGCATTCATTCCTCTTATTATTATTGTTACACCATGCAGGTCAACATTTTAGTAAGACTGATTCCTGTAAAATCAGGATGTGACTGCCGGTGACCCCCACAGATTAAAGCTACTGTTAACTGGAAAGATGAGGCATCTGGCTTTTACATATCCAGCATTATGTGAGATAGATTCACAGATAACTAAGTTCTATGACTGAAACTGGATGCTGTGAATATCCCTAAGGATGGGAAATTACAGCTGCCTAAACTTAATTAGTTTAGTGTTAGTGACCATTCCACCTTTCTATTCACAGGGCACATGGCAGCACTGAAAGTGAAATTGAATCTAAACATGATGAAACTGTCTTGCCAGCAATGTCAGTACCATCAATGTGTCAGGTACTGTAATCTTCCCATTACATGTAATGCATGACACGATGGATGTGTGTTACATCCATCAGCTGCTTACAGTCCTCTATCCCATGCCAGGCAACTTGCACTTCCATATGTCTTACAGTTTGTGCACTCCATTAATACACCAACACTGAATTGCTGTGTTAGCACACAGTAACACAGAATTACTGAGACTATTTCATTCACTTGTAAAGGAAAACAGTGAATTATTTTCATTGACTATTTCCACCCCTCAAATAGGAAGTAATGTCTGCATGTATACAAAATTATTTCCCATCTTTTCTGTGTCAAAAACTGATTCAGTACGGAAAATGCTCTTGCACACATATACAAATATACTTTCATACCTGTATCACGTATTTTGCATAGCAATGTTTGTTAAAAAAAAAGAAGTCTCTGTATGTCTTTCTTTTCATATTCACTTTTAAATGAAATGGAAAAAGCTGCCTTTGCAAGGAATTTTTATTGGCGAAGCATATCATTTACTTTGGCTTCATAAATCAACGTGCAGTCATGTTGCAAAATATGGGTAGCCCATTTAGAAATATTCCATCAGGAGGTATAGAGGTACAGTATATTATACTTGCTGTTTCAAATAAATAGCATTCTCAATTCCTCTTCATCTGTATATAATATATTTTATTGCAATGTGGTGCTTTCCATCAAGTTAGTTAATTTTGTTTCTGCAATTCAAGATGTAATTGATCACTACAGTACTTGCCCTTGGGACAAAGTATCTTTTTATCTGGTGTGTTGTTTCAACTTTTTACCATTCTTTTAAAAATATTCTATATGAAATATTTTAGCCTGTGCAATAAGTTTTATAGATTTTTCTAAATTATTTTTTCTATCTTCAGCATATGTATGTAGTCTGTAGTGTATACTACACATGTCCTTCTGTTCTCCACCTACATTTTGCTTTGCTAAAAGATGCATTTCAACATAATTTGCATGAAGTTTGTGGATGATTTCAGTTAGCTTAGGTCACGAGGCACATTACTTTATTTTGTATTTAATGTCTTGTTTTCATAGAGCTACTCAAATAGAGAGCAGTGCAGAGCTGGGTTTTCAATTTCAAGATATAATTAATTTTATTTATAAATTTTTTCTATTTGACTTTTAAACTATTGTAAATATTTTATACATTTGCACATTTATACTGAAAGCTTAGTACTTGGCATTAGGGGTTATGCCTATAAAGCACCAGGTGATATGCTGGGAAGATCTAAATGAGAGCAATTTATGTGGTTAGCTGTGTTTTGTGGACTTAAAATTCTAGCTCTATCCATCTGAAACAGGTTTTCTAAGAAATTCCATTGAAATTTTAAGCAGGCATGAAAGAAATAGAACAATAATGGATTCTTTTACTTTTGAATTCATATTTTGCCAGCTGGTTGAAGTAAAATAATTTGAAAAAATATGCATGTATATGTTAAAATTTCCCTGCATAATGCATTTAAATTTGTAGATAATCCAAGTTTGTGTTGCTGTACCAAACTGAAGAAAGGGGCTTTCTCTTAAAGAGAAAATTATACTAAAATATTTTAATATTAAAGATCATAAATTACTTCAGAAGTATGAGTTACCTAATCTTTCTAATGCACATATGCATCACTATTACAGCCAACAGATAATGGTGGAAATTCCAGAAATATTGCTTAGGTATTAAAATTTAGACTTCATTAAGGCATAACCCATGTGTTTTTGTGTTTGCCTTTTGTTAGGATTTTTATCAATTGAGCCATTGAAAAGAATATTCATAAATCAAGAAGTTAGTTGAAAATAGTTGCTTCATGTGCTATCAGCTTCGAATTTTAAATGGATAGCATTTATTATTGGGGTGATCAGTCACATTTCTGATTCCTGAAATCTGTGTTTTTAAGCAACTGGGACATAATTAATGCAATATGAATTGCAATAACAGATCTTCAGTAAAAAGTGAAATCCATTGTTAATAGTAATGAAAGCAACATTATATTACATTCTGAACAATTACATTTCCAGTATGCTTTCAAGGCTAACAAAAAATGCCTATGTAGTAGAAAAACTTGTATGCTTTAATAGTAGTATGTGAACAGGAAGAGTTTCTAAAAAATGTTCCAGAGTAAACATTAGTGATTTCCCTTCTGAAAAACCCTAGCAGAATAGCCTGAATGTTTCTTTAAATGTTACTGGTGCAGCTTAGCCAGTAACACTTTCTCCACCGAACCACATACTTAGCACTGGAAGTTTCTTGCCAGTGTAACTTTACTGTCTGGCTATAAATTGTCTTGTCTTTAATGCATTGCATACATCCATATTTCTTCTCTGAGACTTACGAGGGGAAGAATCTGGAAAAGACTTGTTGTTATCAGGTGACTACAAGTGAGTACTCAGAGCACTAAGCTCTAGGTCTGGCATACTCAAAACAAGTGTTGATTTGTACCATTCCTTTTTCAAATAGTACTGAACTCTCAAACTAGCCCATGCAAGGGTGTTCATTAAAGAAATGTTATGGCACTTACCCAATACTTTAAGACTCTTTAGGACTATTTTAATTTATTCTCGAAAAATACTGGGTTGGACTATGTGCTTGCAGTCCTTGACAGCACTTGGAGGTCATCACTCAGCTATGTGTATATGATGAGCTGCGGACTGTATTTGTGTGTTCCTACTTTGGCCTTTGATTTTGCTTCTGTAGATAAGATTCATGGGCTACTTTGCTCTTACCTATTGTGGTTTCCTATCTTTTCATTATGTTTACAAGGTGAAACTGTACTAGTCTCTTCAGGATGTTTTCCTGACTGTTGTGGCTGTAATTGGGGAACTGAGGATCCTTTTTTTTTTTTTGGTTCACTTCTCATTATGTGGTTCACAGTGTGCATCCATAATCCTTACTTGTTGATTGATGTCATCATTTACCAGCAGCACATGTATTATATAATTTTCATTATTCAGAGAAAATATGTTGCCAGCAAGAATTACAGAATTTAAGGTTTGGAGGGATAAGGTGCTGGGTCAAGGATTCAGAGGACGTTCATTTTGTAATCATCTGCCTCATTCTTTTTTTGCCATAAATGAGGCAGTTATTGAAACGAATTTTGGATAATTGGAGCATTGAATTAGAGCATTGAATTGAGCATTGAATTAGAAAATTATAGATGTGATTTTTGATTATCTCAGCATATATTTTTATACAGGCTAGAATTCAGGATGAGCAGGCAAACTGAATTATAGTATTTTCACATATCTGCTGTTTGACTTGCTACTTTAATAATACTTTTGAAATTATTTTTTCTGCATGTACTAAGGACACATATCCATTCACAGTGTGAAATTCAGGTATACACAGACTGGACAAATGGGCACATCAAAGGAAGGATGTGCACATAGGCCCAGATGTACTCAAAACTGGGAGGATATGGAGCCATGCATACATGTGCACATCAGAAGCAAATTCACATACTCAAAATGGGAGCCACATGACCATGAACAGCACTGCATGAATACACACATAGATACCTGCACATCACGGTTCCCTTCACAGCTGTATAAAATGACAGAAAAGCCTGAAGCTGTGCAAACACCATTAAAAGGCATCCACACAGCCATGACTGTCTCAGGCTGGAAAAAAGGGAATACTGAAAAATACTGTCTGGGAGAACAAAACAGGAGAGTCAACCCATCAAATGTCTGGAACTAAAATAATGCCAGAGAGTATACCCCGGCCAAAATCACTGCCAGCAACTAAGTTAGTCACACAGCAAGAGCAGTCATCCACACATACATATGCTGCAAGAAAAATATCCACCACCTGCCAGCTGGCTAACAGTGACCATGACGTGTGTGTGTGTGTGGCCAGTGTGTTGGCACCAGTGTTGGAAGAGGAAGAGGAGTGGAAAGAAAGGAAACAGCAATAGGAAATCAGAAACAACAGAGGTAAAATGGAATCAGTGCTCCCAGTCAAAACATTTGTTTAATAGAAACAGAAGTCTGGAATGTGTACAATTTATGTTTTACACAGTGAAAGGTCCTGGTCATGTGTGAAACTTCAACCTTCTTCAGTAGCAGGAGGTCCTGTATGTGTGAAGTCCGTTGCTTTACTTAGCACACATCAGATGTCTTGAAAATGCCAAACAATGAAACAGGTGGCTAATTGGCTTCCATCCTTTCAATTCCTACAATAGGAAGAAATTTGGTCAAGTGTTGAGAAGAGGATGCTCAGTCAGGCCTCCTGGATGGTGTTCTAGACTTTCTCTGAAGCGTTGTGTGATCTTGGATGACTCATTCATGGTTTTTGTGTCTAAGTCTGCTATGCATAAAATAGGGATAATAATGCCTATTTACCTCTTAAGGGTTCAGGAAGATCAAAAGAATGGATGTAAAACTCCTTCTTAAGATTCAACAAAGTAGAGGAAAGCGGACTAGCAAATGAAGTTCTGAAATCTGTCTGTGAATCAGACACAGTGTTGCAAGGCATATTTGAATGAAAACAGCATTTTGTGGGAGTCAAATTCCATTTTCATGTTGGTTGTGTATCTTCTGTGCTTTGTTACTATAGTTTTCGGTACAATTTTTTTTCCCCCAGTTTCATGCTATTACTGTATGGCATCTCCACACCTAAACTTTACTTTGAAAAAATGAAATTTGTCTTTTTAAATTTGGTATTTTCATACTTGCTCTGAACAGCTTGTAGGTGGTTTTGGTCTATTATTCTTACCTTTGCCTTCTTGACACTCTTTAGAAGTCTAAATCCTGATGTAAGATAATACAATTAAGTTAACTGTTTATGTATTCCTCCCTAGGGGATAAGCTATAACTGGAAACCCTTTTAACCATATATTCTTATTTAGGATAGTATAGGGTTTTGTGTTAACTTGATTTAATGCTGTGTTTTCTTCACTCTCAGCTCATCAGGCGCTGTTACAAACCAATCATAGTGGGAATCCTTTCAGCCATGCCATGCTGCATGTCTTGGCTTCTCCTGTGTCATGAGACATAGCTTTAAGTTGGTCAAGTCACTTATCCACCCAGACACCCACTCAGACAAGTGTGGTTTTGGCCAGAAAGTCAATTCAAGATCTAAGAACATGGATAAATTTCTCTTGAAATAAATAAATTTTGTTTCCAAGACATTCATGTATTTTTAACAAAAAACCATTTCATCAAAAAGTTACAGAGCAGCAGTATACTAGTTTTTTACCATGGGAATTCACCTCATGGGCTAAGTTTAGAGCTGCTCTGAATTTCTCTATGAGTTATTTTGTCATCCATCAGTGTGATTCCAGAAAACTAATATATGCAGGTTGTTGTTGATTTTGACAATTTCCCTTTAAGAACATAAAGAGGATGAAGCACTTTAGTGGGAGTCAGTGTTGTTTGGCAAAACTGAATTTTGTATTGAAGTGTATTTTTTCTTTAATTTTTTGTCATCAAATGATATTTCATCATAGCCCCCTTGGAAACTACATGGGAATGGTTCTTCTGAGGACATGCCTTTCTGGCTGCATGAAGGCAGGTGTACATCTGCTTTGCCCATTTTTTGAGCCCACCAAACAGGAGAAGTCCAATTCAGAAGCCATATGCTGGTGCTGAAAAGCAAGATATATTAGCTCAGGCTCAATGCCATATTCATATGGTTACATGGCTTTTGGAGATCTGGCTGCTGTCTGGCTTGTGTGAAGTATGGCAGAGTAAAAATCCCAACTGTCTGCATCTGTTCATCTGGACATACCCAACATCTGGTTAGAGAAACAAGCTGTAATTCACTGCTTAATAAACTTGCTTGTCATTCTTCAGCTTCACTTCTAACTTGTGTATTAGCAGGTTATCTTCATTGTTTCAGTGTTCCTTGCATGCCTGTTTTTAATGTACCCTGAAAATTTTATTTAGAAATAAAAATGGTAGAGCTGCTCAGGGTCCCTTCATTAAATTCTTATAATAAAAACTGACTTTACATCCAGTTGAGAATATTCATGAAAAAATGCTGGTTTGATTTTAAAAGAATTTAAGTGAAGAGTCATAAACCAAAAATTGTAACAAACCCAGAAATAGTTCAGGAGGAATGTCTCTTTTCTGGAAAACTTTGATATCCAGTTTAGTTTCATAGGTGTTTGTATATTTATAAATATATGTCTTTTTCTAATTGGATTTTCAGCGAAGTAAATAAAATACCCAAAGGGAAAAAAATCCTTTAAATCATTGCTGGTTAAAACCTGATCACTAAAGACTACATTAGACAGCAAATGCTTGGAGAAATTGCAGATTACGATGAACTTACAATTTTTTCCTCATTATCAGTTTATAATATTTGAATCCGTTTAGGGAGAATGTGTTGAGCTGGAATGAAGTTCAAGATTGTAAATTGTTTTAAGTCAAGAGCATCTGCATGACTTTTAAGCTGTTTGAGCCTGGAAGAAAATACTGGTTAAATTGGAGATGTAGGTATGCTTTATCAATGATTTGCTTCTGTTCTTAGGTTAGAAACTTCTCAGTATATTCATCAGTTTTCCAAGCAAGCCAAGTAGGATGATCTGGGAACTTTATCATCCCATTTAACACAAAATTTTTTACTCTGTTGTGCTGAACTCACAGGCGTGGTTTATCCCTCTGAAGTCAAAACATTTTCCTATTGATAAAGGGGCCTGCCACAAAGAACCTTTTTTTAGGAGCAGGTTTCAGACTCCCTTTGAACATAACATTCCTTTCTGAAGTTAAAGAACTTAGTATTTGTCCAAGTGAAAGGAAAGTGTTGCTGGAAATGCAGTGTGTAGGAATGAGGCTGTGTCACTAGTGACTAGTGGAGGCTGTAGTACGTTACCATACAAAACTGTGCTGCCGAGGAGCTAAAGGTAAGTCTTGAAGCATATTTCCCAGAGGCTCCAGGTCTCAGAAGCTGCCTTGCCAGATGGGGAAGGCAGTTCCAATCAGTCATCAAAGCTGCTTCCTGTAGAAAAAGCCAGAAATACTTGTGGAATGCTGAGTGGAACTGGCAGACAGCAGGAGAGTTGCCAGTTCCACTTTGGAAGTAAACGTCTTGGGCTCAGTTCTGCTTCTGACTTTCCAACAAGGCTCCTTCCCAGCTGGAGACATCCCCCATCAATCATCTTGGCCTGAGTGTACATGATGACATTTTAAAAGGCTGTTTCAGTGCTTCACATATCTCAGAGTGGGCATGGGGAGTTTGTTGGCAAGATGGGAGGCGGAAACGGAAATACGGTACCTTGCACGGGCATGTCCCTGGGGCCCTTACACACTGCTGTGGTACAAATAATAGCTGTCTTAATACCAGCACAGTTAATTCAGCAGTATGTGTGTGGGAATTTCAACTAAGTTAACAACAGTTCATCTTGAAACTCCTTCCCACTTCTTGGGATGATTGTGCTAAAGATGGAATACTGATCTGATACCACATGGTGACAGAATGCCGAAAGACTTTCTTCTCTAAAAGAAGTCAGATCAGTTCTGGTTCATTCAATTCCAAATATGACTTGCAGGCTGTTGTAACCATGATGGTAGTGAATTTGAAAGGTAGAAAGGGCTAAGCATCCTGCTTGAAGTTTCACAGAGCTGTAGAAAATAATCAGCTTTAATCATAAATTCTGAGATTTTACAGAATTATGGCTTTTCCCGTTCATAGCAAAGACTCAGATAACTACTTGGTGATGGTTATGGAGGAGACCCACCAGTTTAGGATGAAATAGTCATTCCCTGGTATGAAAAGCTGTTTTGTAGGCTCTGAACAGAATCCTAGCTCCAAGAGTGTTCATGCTGAAAAACATTGAGGTAAGCATATAATTTTCTCTGCAAGGTGGATTTCAGCTGAGCATGTTTATTCCATGCTCTCCTTAAAACACAGACAACATCTTGACACTGGTGTTGGTAGTGTCACTAATACATGATTACTTTAATCTTAGATGGTAAAATCTGGCAAGACAGTACATAAAATGCTAAGCCCAGGAAGAAAGCTTACTCTGAGGTTCTTATTTCAGTCCATTCTACCAACAAATCTAAGCTCTGGGAAACAGGTGAATATTCAAAGTGTGCAATTCCATTTTCCTGTGTCCTTTCCCACAAGTGAATGAGATACGGATCATTATGATTGCTTCTGTGAAGTTCAGCACTTGTTAAGAAGTCTGAGGCACTGAATCTGAGCAGGCTGGTGAACAAACTAAAGCTAAAGTGATTATTTCTATTCCTTGAACAAATTGGAAAAATTGAAAGGATCCAGTTTAATTGAGAGCAGATGCTTCTTCACACATTGGAAAAACACATCATACAAAGATAGGAGTGAATGCAGTTTCAGGGGAAGGGCTAGTCAGTCCCTTCCTTGTTCATGGTATGCTTCATCCAGTCCCTATAAGGATGTTAGACAAGACCATATTGTTTTAAGTTCTGCCATATACTCAATGTGTAACTTTAGGGATGTAATTTAACCTCTTCATCCTTATGTTCTCTAGAAATTGTGTCTTTTCTTTGCTCACTGAGATTCCAAACTCTGGAGAGGGGCAATAGTTTCTATTTAGCACCCAATACGCCATGAGTTTCTGGGTGCCAGACTAATAAAATTGTAATCTGTTCTTCTAAACAGCTTGTAGATGGATGATATTGTTTTATTTGATGCTCTAACCTAGGTAATCACTTTCTCTCTGCAGGAGCTTTATTCTTCTATTGGCTATAGAGAGCCTGAGAATATGAGTCAACTAATTTAATCTGAAGTTTGGCTTTGTTCATACCTCCTGTGGTTCTTATGAATTCTGAAAAGTCAGTTGTACTACGTATTCTACTCAGTGTTGCAAAGACTTGCATCTCCACCCATGTTCATTTTTGCTCACATGCCCATTTCACTTATCAGTGACCACCCGCCTCTGAATTTTCAAGGTGAATGATTGAATTGAATCTTGCTATATAGTCTTTCCAACACTGGACCACCCACTTATGCTGGGTCCTTTAAAACAAACAGACAAAACATCTAACTTCTTTGTTCCCTCTCAACTTTGCTGGTATTATTTTACAAGCATAATCTTGTTTAATACCTGATAATTAATGGTAATAGCCTTTTTAACTTCTGCAGCTGTCAAAACCACACATCTCTAGCAAAAGCATAAAGAATATTAGGTATCCAGGCGGTAGGCTACATTATCCCTCCAGTTTGTCTCAGCTAAGAAAAATATCTCCATGATGTAACTCACATAACTTTGGTTCTTGTTACTGATGAAATTCATGTGGGGTGGTTGTTTTTTTTTTTGATGATCTCAGTCCTTTAAGCATCTAACAAAGGCATCAAGGCAGACAGCTTCATAAAGGAAAAGGACACTTCTCAGCTTTGTGCCTTTCCTTTTAAAGAGGATCCAAGGAAGGCAGAGGAAACTATACAGCAGTCTCCACTAGAAACGTGACACACAGTCTTTAGTTTACTGTCCTGTTTGTCACATGCCAGTAGTCAGAATGTGGGATGTTATAAAGATCTTGGAAACAAGTTGCAAACCCTACAGCTATTGTACCAATTTAAATCTCTGCCCCCACAGCTGGACCCCAGATCACAATAGAACAAAAGACCTTTCCACATATTCACTATGTGTCTGCAACACGACTATGTTCTCGTTAGTGAATTTGGAAGTGGCATTGTCCATGCTTTGTGCATTGGTATGAGGATTCAGGGGGCTGGCATGGATGTTAATCTCAGTTCTGTGGCTGGTGTATGGTATAACTTTAGCTACGTTATTTAGCCTCCAGATGCTGGACCTTAGCAGAGGATAGCATAACAGGAAAGTGTGAATAATGTCAGCATATCTAAGATTTTAGGCTGTCTGTCAAATACAATTCTATGATTCTGGAAAAGAGAGGAATAATTAAAAAAGCTTGTCTTGACAGCAAAGCAGTGATGACTCACCCATCACGAGACAAATTTGTGCAAGCCTAGGAAAACACAAGTTGCATGAAGACAAGTCTGTGTTTGTCCATGTTGACAGATCCATTTTAGCCACATTGTGTATGGACATGAAACATGTTTAACACAAAGCTAATTGGAACTGGGCTTATTAGTGTTAGTGAAGCCAAAACTAAAGGAAAGTTAAAGTGATTTAACATGTTATGTTAAACACTATTCCATATCAAGTATTTTTAATTATCTTGGCTGATTACTATATGTGGATGTGTTTCCTTCCCATGATACAAGTTTATTAAAACTTTTGTGAACAATTTTAAATATAGCATAGAGAGACCACATCATGGCAAACCAAGTAGCCACAAAAAAACCTGAGCACCACTGTGGTTTCTTATTCAGTGTTCTTAGACATATTAAAGAAAGAGATTTTCTGTGACCAAAACCCACAGAACATCTCTGTAGGTCATTCTGTTTTGTTTGCTTCAAGAAGAGTGGATGTGGCACATGGTATCATGTTGTGTAGCCCCTTGCTGTTGGATCAGGATTGGATGTTCCAGGCAAAGGAATACTGAGTTGAGGTTTCAGTGACCGTGTTTAGCTGTGTGGCTCTTAGCTTAGCTTTGACTTAACTTAGGCATCCTGTTTCCATTTTGCTTGGATATTTCTTGTACATGTTGTTTTGTCCAGTTCAAAAGACTTTATGGACTGTGAAAGGGGCTGCATTGCCAGGCTTCCTTTAGAGAAGCAAATGTGTTTGCCAGCAGTTCAGTTTGTCGATGAAACTTGGAGGACTAGACTTCAGATGATTTTCCACCATTTCTAGTGCAATTCCAGTTAAGATTTATGGAAGTGTCAATTGTATCCATAGTTTAGATTTGATACTTCCTAGGCAGCTTTTAATTGCTCAGAACTGGAATGCCTACATTTTTTGGCATTCACACAAAGTAGTCATAGGAACGCCATAGGAACTTTTGATTGTTGCTGTGTCAAAGCATTTACTGATTCATCGGTCCAGAATTTAATCTGTCCAAGTAAGACTATTTCATGAATAGTCTGAATCTAAGGGTGACTTGAGAAACAAATAAATTTATGATGTCCTAATTTCCATTTCTACTTAAGGGTGGTTGCCATTTTCAGACTCAGACAAAGGGTGATATCCCTTTGCAGACCAGACATTAATTAAATGCTTTTTGGTGTTTATGTGACATAAACTCTAATGTTTTGGGGCAAATATTACCAAAAACTTATGAATTTATTGTTATCTAAGGATCTCAAAGCTTTTCACAAATATTAAATAGGATTATCCTACTCCAGCTTGTGACATCAGGTATGAATGAGACGGTTGGCAGAAATAAGTAAAGTAAGTAACTAAATAAATAAATAACTAAAGCAGAAAAAGTATTATGAAATTGAATAAATGGGGGCACAAATAATAAAAAAAAAATCTCTGAACTGTGAGATATCTTATGAAAATGTATTTTATGAAAGATGTAGTAGAAGGTTGTCCTCTTCCCATATATTTTTTTATGTCTAGCTATGCAGAGTCTTTAAAGGATATAAGTTAATTATCACAGAAATGACTTTACACAGGAAACCACTACAGTTGTCTCCACTCCCCTTAACTTCTGGCACAGCACAGAATGCCCATCAGTTGGGAGTTCCTACTGGCACAAAATGTGTGAAGGCCACACACAAGAGAGTGAAAGGCCAAAGTCTGACTCTCCCTTCTGAAGTCTTGTATGTCAGTTTTATAACTATGATTGAAACTCACAGGTTGGTATTGTCAGCTCTTTCAGGGACTACCCATGTTTAAGTGGCTTCAGAGTTTGACAAAGTATTTCAACTGAATAGCAAGCAGATTTGTGTTTTAAAAAAAAACTTTCTTCAGATTTATCTCTCTACTCATCTGCTTTAAAAAAAAAGTTCTTTTTAATTTCCTTAAAATTAAGTTTCCATTTATCAGAACACAATTAATTTAAACTTTGGAGTATCCCTTAATTTTATTTCTAAATGGAGAAAACAATTATCATCTCTCTAAATCTAACTACAAAATTTTGGTTTGGATTAAAATTGACACTGCTTGGGTTGAAGTGGTTCTTTCTTTCAACTTTATAACTGATAGTGTTGGTTTGTGATTAACCTGAGTCTAACTTGTTGATATTTTAGAAGTACCATCACCACCAGTGCAACTTTCATTCTCATCTCCTATCTTCTCCTGCGCACACTAGCACATTTTCTTTGGTATTTCAAATGAAAAAATCTCTGATGTTCATCAGGTTTAACAATAGCCTTCAATTAGAAAAATGTGTTTTCCAGGAGCATAGAGAAAGCATGAAACATGGAACGTGAAAGCTTCTTTGAAACATCACATTTCAAGTTCTCTGATTAAGAAATTGATTTTGAATCATTAATCTTTTTGGGAAGTCTCCTTTTTTGCATGGATCCTGGAAGTGCTTACTCTAGTACCATGCTAGAGACTGTGTGCTGCAGCAAATTTACAGTACATTAGGAGGATTAAACTTATGAAAAATTATTTTCCTCTAATGGAAACCCTCTTAGGAAGTGATGTCCATTGCTGCCAATGTAAACATTCACCTAATTTTCATGCCAGCAATAATTTTTTTTTTTTCCAGAAAAAACAAGACACCGAAACACATGTAAGGAGCATGGTGTGTGGTGGAAACATGAAGGGCACATAAGCAAGCTCCAGTTACACAAGAAACTGAAAAAACTTAGAAAAATTTGTTATCAAGGAGTGATATATGGTCAATTCTATATACATTGCAGCAATTTTTAGAGAAATCATCTTAAATCACATGACAAAAACTGTTAAAATCATTACAAGAAACAGCCTTAGCCCCCTTGAGTTCGCAGTACCAACAGGCTAAACAAGCAAACTAGAATGCTGAGAGGCATTAAAGAAAAAGAATTTACCCACTGTCATAGAGGAGATAGTTGCAGAGCTGAAAATCATAATCCAGGGCACTGTGTGGATCTCACTGAACTCAGTGCAGTTTTGCCATCTGATGATAAAGCGGTAAGAATTATTTGTGTTCTCTGCCTCACTGTTGAGTGCCAT
Organism: Coloeus monedula; assembly: GCF_965178545.1. Lineage (NCBI taxonomy): Eukaryota > Metazoa > Chordata > Aves > Passeriformes > Corvidae > Coloeus > Coloeus monedula. The sequence continues at coordinate 20,403,764 of NC_138788.1, forward strand.
ACTCACAGTCACATGCTTTTCTGACAAATTCCTGACAATGTTTAATTTCTGTGAGTGACAACAGATAAATCTACCTTCTGAGAGGGGCTTAGGGTACCAACAATATGTTACAAATCCTCTCATGCTACACTGCTCTTCTGGCCAGCTTGTCCCTGACTGGTATACATCGTTATAACTACTGAGAAAATGGTCATATGGACTGCTGAAAGAAACACTTTTTCACAAATATTTTAATGATAAGTTAATTTATTTTTCCACCAAAGCATACAGCTGCAAATATTTTGATTTTAAAAGATTATATTTTATGAAATGTATCATTAATCTCCTGAATTCTGAATAAAGAAGCATCAGTTTCCAGATGTTTTAATATCATCAATGCTGACTTCCTACATGGTGAATGCTGATAGGCCTGTCTAAGGGTGAGGCAGCTGGCTCCCCTGTTGTCCCTGTTTGTGTTTTTCTGGGTGCATCTCTCAGCTGTTAGTTTGTTGTTTATCCCTTTCCAAGTTGAATCTTTTAGGGATTTTTCCTTCTTGCACATGAGCTACTTCACACTGAATACTAGCCAGCACATTGTGTAGAGTTCAATTTATGTAGTTCAATACCTGTCATTCTTCCCTCAGGAACTGTATTAGTGAAGAAACTGGCAAAGCAGTGTCTGTAGAACAGCTTGTTTAATAATAGGAACAATTCATTAGAGAGAAAGGATTTTAAAACACCAAGCAGTTGGCATTCAAATTGCTGTGCTTGCCTTTGTGCTGACACTTGTGCTTATGTGGCTGCAAAGGGAACTTAATCAGGGAACTGGGTGAAAACTTCTCTTTGCAGAAGGAGCAGGTTGGTTTTTCAATTGGATTAGTTCCCTGACCCAAATTATTGTGCAGCCACAAAAGCATCCATCTCAGTGGCAGCCCACACTTAGAGCAACTTAATTTGGTAATTTCACCTCTGTTTCAGTGGCTGGTGAACATTAGGAATAGTGTTTTTCAGGTTAGTATTTCTGTAGATTTGTATTTCTGGAAGATGCTGTTTCTTATTCTGTGTGAAGTTTGTGCGACCAGTCACATGTGCCAGTGAGGAGTTTCTTGCCTTTGCTCAGCCTTCTGCCCTGGAGATCAATCAAGCCTAAGTACTTGTAACGGATTTTATGCACTGGGCAAGTGATCATGTTTGAAACAGTTTCTTAAGTGTAAGTTATTGAGGTGAATTCAGGACCTGGATAAGTAAACTGTGAACTGCTCAAGGTTATATTATTGCATCCTGCTGATCGTAAGCATCACAATCCGGTAGGCAAGGGAAGAAAATGGTTTTTTATCAGAGGTGTTTGGAACACCTCTCTCCAGAGACCTATCAGGAACATCTTCTCTTAGGCTGAATTTTCCATGTTTAGATCATTAATAAGACTGAACTCTAGCAAGAGTGTAGATTCAGTGAAAAAAGCAATCTCAGAATGTCCAGATATTAGTATTTCAGTTTGCATTTAAACATTTAAACAGCAGGACATTTTGTTTCTATTCAGAGTTGAACAGGGGTCTATTCCCACTTAGAGAAAATTTCACCCCTAGGTGCTTCCTAACTAAAGAGTGCTTTGACTTGTGAACAAGTAGTATTATATTAAACGATCACTGCTTTTCATTGAATTGTAAATGGTTTGCATTGCAGTGAAAAACTGCAAAGGCCCATGTTGCTAACATGGTATCAACATTTTTTGCACGAGTGTTAGAGAAGAATATTAGCTATAAGAATAGTTGCTTCATCAACCCAAATTTACCTGTACAGAGCTTGATTAGGTTGCGTTAGGCAGTCCTACTATGCAGATATGAGTGGAATATACCTATTGCTTTGGTGTTGACATGCATTACAAACAATTCTTCCCAGGCAATTGTCATATAACAAAATCTTACTAATATCACATTGGGTTCTTTTTTGACCACATGCTTTATACCAGCAGGAGGGTGCTGTGCTGTTATTTGGTGTGTTAAAGTCAAAATCATGTTTTGGCCAAAAGGGAATACAGCATATATATGGAATTCATAATATGTTGTTAGACAGGTAATGTCTTAACAGCCTGTAGGCCAACTGCATTAACAAAAACTCTGTGAGCAAATTCCTACAGAAAAATAATATGAACGGAAAGAAATGGTCCTCCAAAGCACACAATATTCTCAACTGACAAGCATTCCACTGATAAATGTTTCCCATTTCTGTTTATACATACGCTTATCTCCCATTACTAAGATTCCTTCCTGTTCATACTCTCCATTTTCAAGAGAGGAAAATAGTAAGCATAGGCTGTGAAGGTGGACACAAAATGCAAGATTTAAATTTAAATCAAATTTTTCTTTCAAAATTTCATTGTCTGGGATCAATGTAGAATTTAAGGCTTTTCATCACGTCAGAAACTTTGGAACCTGAAGGACTATCTGATTTGACTTGCATTCAGATAAAGGCCAATGAATTTAGTTCAGTTGATTTGTACTGAATAAGTGGGATTCAACCTCTGGCTTCTATAAAGGTCCAGGCTTTAGCAAAAAGTCATGAAGTTCAGATTTGGTCAAAGGATCAGAACTTCCCAGAGTTGGCATGTGTTGAGGCTATAAGAAGATCTGATCTTGTTTCTACTGGAGCATAAAAACACAGTCAACTTCTCTACATGTTTTTTATTATCATTTCCATTTATTTCCTTAATAGAAAATAAAAGCATGACCCCCGTCTGTCCTTAATTCCAGCTTGTCTCATCTCTAAAAATTGTAGAATCAAAAGATGTAAGCATTTGTGAAAACTAAAAGCCACTGGGATAACATGTCTTTTCTATTGCCCATCACATTTTGTTTAAAAATCTGAAGTTTTGGATTAAAACATTTCTGGCCATAGCCATGCAATGACAGGCCACCAGTATTTATTTAGAAGTGACATCAAAAAGACAAGGAAAATCAAATGTCACAGTGTATTTGTCACAGATAGCTTGAAACTGAAGTAAAATTTATTATTTTTCTCTTTCTCTGAAATGAATGCCTCTGGGGGCAAATAATAAATAGACTTTTGTGAGCAAAGGAATCCAACTGCCACTAGTCAAAGTAACAAAGCCTAACAAATGATTACTAGCTAGAGATTCAGATTTTTTCTTGTGAAATTGATTTTGCTGAGGTTTTTTTTTCCTTTTATATCTTTTATGTGCACTTACATAAATTACTGGGCTGAATAGAGTTTAGACACAAACTGGTTGCAAACTACTTGATATATGGTGATGCCTAATGGTAAGAGATGCAGATTCTCAGAGTATTTCTTTTGCTTACTGTTAGTAGCATGTGAGGATGAAGGCATTTGAAAGAATCTGAGCCTTTATGGGACAGGTTTTATGTGATCAATTAAAGATCTTACCTAGTGGAGCAGCTCACAATTACAGTGCTGCAATAATAGGGATGGGGACTGAGCAATTAAGACTAGCAGCATTTCTGGAGAGTTTCCAGCCACGCTGTAGCCCATATTGTCATTTAGCAGTTTTAAGCATGCTTCATGCTAGAAAATAGTTTTGAAAAGTGATTTGAAAATACTACATATAGTCTTATGGTGCAAAGGAGCACATTCCTAGCTTGCCTGAATGTCTCCTTCTATGTTTTGATTTCCTCCATCCTATATAGCAAGGCTGTTAATCTCTAAAGATAATGATGGATATGCTTTCCTAAGTCATAGGTGCTCTTGAGAGGTTTACTATATTGACATGCTTGTTATAATAGTCATGCTTCATGAAACAAGCTAGGTGGATCTTAGATCTAATTATGAAATGTATTGATAGAATCACAATTCAAAATTTATAATATATTTTATTGGATGTGATACAGAGATTGCCTTTTCATTTTCTGAGTATCCTGATTTAATAGTAATAGTAAGCCATAAAAGAATATTATGATTTATTTGAACAATACAAGGCATTGCCACACATAACTGAGTATGGGTCATGTTCTGATGCCCTCGGTCAGCTTTAAAAAAGTTTCCTCGTTATGACTTATAGTAGAGCCCTTATGCAAATGAGGAGCAATGTGATAAAATGCCCAGGTGCCAAAGAAAGGCTCCAGGGAGGGTTCTTACCTGGTTCTGCTGAAGACACACTAGGTAACGTTGAGTAAATTAATTTTATTTTCTTTTCTTGTTTGAGCAATAAGCTTCCAAGGTCTCTGCTGGGTTTTTATTTATTTATTTATTTCTGTAGCATCTAATGCAAAGGTTGTTGTTAGCCTTTTTTCTGTTTCTTTCAATTACTTAAGCCTACCTGTAGTCTGTATGTGGCTCCATGCTCCCTGGAGAATACTTTGCCAGGAGAACACAATATGTATGTTACGTGTATATATATGTAACTTGGCCAGGTGGGCAAATAACTATTACATTGATCTTTTCCTCAACCCTTACGAAAAAAAAGTAGCCTGCAGTTGAGTTTCCCTCTTAATGTCATGTTTTAGACAGAAACATTTTCTCCATTCTATGGTTCTATTATTCTTTTACACTTATTTTTTTACAGTGAGAAGCTAAAATACCTGAAATAATTACCTAGCAAAGAGTAGAATCAGATGCTCTGCTCATGAGCAGCAGGATTTTTATGATAGTAACAGACTTCTTTACTTAGCAGACTGTGGAAGCCAAAACTGGGTGCACAGAACTAAGGCACACATAAATATAAATACTTAATTTGGGTTTTGAAAGATTTTTGGTCTTCTAAGGTGAAGAATGTAAGTGACTACTAGATGGCATTTTGAAAGGTACAGTCTAGTTCATCCAGAAATGACAGTCATCAAGTCGCAATCGGTGGTGTGAATCTAGGGACTGTGTTATGCAGAGGGTCAGATGAGTTAAACAAGTGATCCTGTGTGCGTCTGAGAACCTAGGGTACATTTTTTGTGGTATTGGTGCTGTACAGATGTACAGAATAGGTAGTCTCTTCTGAAAAATGTAGTGTTTAATCAAGATATTCAAAAGTAAACAAGTAGGGAGTGATTCTTTCAATGTTTATTTTACATCATTATCAAGAACACTACTTTTCTGTGAATATTACAGTAACATGATTTATATGATGAGATAAATGAAACTTTGTGAGTTTGAAAGGAACTTAAGAAATTTTCCGTCTTAATTATAGTTGCATTAGAAATGTGTTTTGTCTGTATAAAATTACCAGAGCTATTACTGAGAGAATGGAGATGTCTTTTATGGAACATGCTTCCAAATAGTTCTGGGCAAAGCATACCCAAACTCACTAACTCTGAGGAAAGTATTTGTGGAAGGATGCCTCTGCATATTTCTGACATTTTACTTACGGTGTAGATTGCACAGTATTGCAGTATAAACTCTGTAGTTTCAGCTAATATGACAAAGAATTGGGGTTAGTTTAAATCCTTTGTAAGCAGCAGGTTGTCTTGCATAATTCTTCTAGTTGTTAAATCCACCAAATGCCTTGACTCCAAATGCTCCTTTCCCTTTGACTGCCAGCATATCAGGGGGGCTGTGTGAGGTGTGCATCCACTTTTCTGCCAAAGAACTGAATAAGGGCTGCCCTCCTGCCTTAGCCCTGCCCTCTGGAGTGCTTCTCAGAGGTTATGCTAGAGCTTCCAGCGTGCACCAAGGTAGCCCCTCAGCATATGAGAAAGTAGTTGTGATGGGGAATACTTAGTGAGGGACTTGATCCAGAGAAGAAAATGGGCAAATGAGAAAAAGTCCAGAATGAGGCAACTACACTAAAGCATCTGCACCACTCTACATGTCCAAAACAAATAACTGGTATTTTGGCCTAATTACTTCTATTTGGAATTCTTCTTCCCACAAAAGTGCAATTTTTATTTTTCTTTCATAAGGGAGCTGCTTTGGGGATTATACTATGTTGTGTAAAGAAGCTCAGGTTTCTAAAGAAAAAATTAAATATTTTTTCTACTAGAAGACTTTTCTTGCAAATAAAAAAGTCAAATAAACAAGAAGGTGTAGACACAGTAATTAATGTTTTTATGTTAGGTAGAAAGTACAGGAGTACTACATCTGCCAAATTCTGAAATAAGCACTATCTGACAAAACCACTATGATTTCCCCTTTATCAGCTGTTATAGTCAAGAGATGAAAAGCTACTTTTCTTGATGTGAAACTGGGTTCAGAATGGAGAAAAGGTGAAGATTTATTATGCATTATGTAAACAAATGACATTGGCTCCCAAACATGCAACCAACAGTCAACAATCTGATGGGAAAATGAGACCTTCATGAACAAATTTTTACTTAGAAAAAGAAAGCCATCATAAGTGCCTAGCAGGGATGCTGCTTTAACAAAACAGCTTTCCAAAGGAAGCATAGGTGCTGCTAATATTTAATTATTACTGTCAAACTGATACAAGACAATTGCTTCAGAAGACTTAACAGAACAACCCAATGAGGTAGCTGTTAGGAGCCCACACGTTTCAGTCAGTAGGCTGTCAGCTGGTATAGAGACTTGGGGCCATACATGCCAACAAGGCATTCTGGCTGTTCATGGAAAAAATAGGCTGTATCTTAGTATATGGAAGATAAGTTATGCGTATATGTCCAGCTTAACACATGCACCTTAATAAACTAGATAGAAAGCAGCATTACTCACAAGTATTCCATGCATTCAGCCGCTCTGGGGTACAGTGAAAATAGAACTGATCTGATGTGGTAAGTACTCAGGACAGAATATAATCTATTTCCCTGCACCTGGCCAACAAACATCTGTATTTAATAACTTTAATCACCCTGTATGTAACTTCAATAAACCTGCATTACCATGCAAATGAATTACCATTAAAATATGACCAGTCCATAAATCTACCATTTAAGAGGAAGTTTACCATGATAACCTCTATTCATCCTTAATAATTCAATAGAATATCTCTAAGATAATAACTAACATCTTCTATTTTGTTTTCACCTGGTGTTTATCAAATGACTAGCAATTGTTCACTGCTTCTTAAGAACCTTGTTGTTCTAGGTAAGGAGAGTATTTTTTGGAAGCCTTTGTAATCCACTAGCCTGAGACTCCATTCTTGGGTAAACAGATAATGATTTTGTGGCTTTTACTAAAACGGTGTCTGTCAAAATGTGAGCAGAGATAAAACCTAGTTTAGATGCTTAATATATATAGCTTAGTACAAGGAAGCATTGTGCACAGGAGTTACAGCTACTTTACAGAATCACAGAATCACAGAATAACGAGGTTGGAAGAGACCTCCAAGATCTTTGAGTCCAACCCGTGTCCTAACACCTCAACTAGGCTATGCCACCAAGTGCCATGTCCAGTCATTTTTTAAACACATCCCGAGATGGTGACTCCACCACCATCTCCATCTGAAGCATCTCTGGATTGCACTGGGTTTTGCAGACATTGAAACCCAAGTCAAGTATTTACTAAAGCACATCTTTACAGATATGCAGAACACCATCAGTACCACTGAAGTCAGTGAAAGCTCAAAGTAATCGTTACCACCTATGAAAATGACATCATTAACACTTCAAAAATAATGTGGGTAACAAGAGTTGAAGTGTACCTCCAGCTACAGCCATACATGTACAGTCAGTGAGCAGCTAGGAGCAGGAATAAGCCTCAAAAGAAAACCATATAGATAGGCTTGCATTATGGTATGGGGAGCACTTGAATCATGCTCTGTTGAAACCTGTCTCCCCTTCTGGCTTTTCTAATACTGGTCTCTCCAACTATTTAATGTAAACAAAATGGCAAAGGCCCGTTCTCTGGGCCCTGTATCAAAGGGCATGGAACAGATCATGTCCACTCTGCTTTTCTCTCTTCCACTCAAAGCAAAGCATCCGATTTTAAAGGGTAAGCTGAAAACAGTCCCTAACTTGAAGAATTTTCATACCATGCCCAGGCATTGCTTCAGAGAGTGTCAATTGACATGAGCCAAATTATCACAGGGAATATACTAATAATTCAACAGTAGGAATGGTTGCATGCTGGTGTATGCTTGAGCCTACTCACTAATTATGAATAGCTTACTAGCACAGGGATAGTTCTTTTAATGTACATGTGTTAGTTACCTGTGTTCTAACAATATGGTAAGGATGTCCAAAGCCTCTGTCTTCATTTTTACTCCTCTCTAAAACTGTATGAACTCCAGCTGGCTGCAAACATGAAGCAAAAGACTTCAGTAAATTCATGAAGGTGATAGATTAAAATCATAAATATTTGGAAGCTTTGTCACAACCACAGTGGAAGGCACGAGGAAAGTCTACTGCTTTGCCAGTGTTCAGCTATTAATTTGGATTTGCAAGGAATGGCAAAAGAAATGTTATTTAATGCAATGATTCAAAGATATCAGTATATTCCGATGGCTGGGGAAGCTCCCAGTCCAACCAGAGACCGATTTGTGTGCTTAGTTCACAAGATAACCATGGACAAGTCACTTCATTTCTCTGCTGATAGAATTGATGATATTTGAAAACCACTTTAAGATTTACCAGTGAGAAGCCTGTAAAGTGCTAACCAGTGTTAGCTGCTGTGACTGCAGAGAGAGGCAAATGTCCTTTGCCACTGTAGTCGCTGATTTGAGCTGCAAAAGAAAGAGCTGGCTGCTGCGATACGAACAGTGCTGGGAAAGAGTCATTGCGGCTGCAGGCATTTGTAAAACATTAAGAGACACAATTTCAATGGAATGCGGAGGGCTTTTCACCACATAACTTCCTTTGCTTGCAATGGGAGCTGACTACCTTTGAAAGCTCAGTTGTGTTGGCATAGCACAATGATGAGGTTTTCATCTCACAGTCATTTGCATGGCAATGATCTGTTCCTTCCATCAAGTCCTTTAAATTATGCAAAAACTGAATAATAGACTGCAATAAAAAATACACCCAGGGACATAATACATACTTTTCAGTAACAGGCTATGAAAAAAAGGCATGTACATTAACTTTGCAGAAAAAAAATTGCTTCCCAGTAGTCTGACTCTCAAGGATGGAGACCTAATGAAATGTCATGTCATGGATGATGACTCTGTAAAATTTGCTGGTACATCATATTTGAGAAGAAAATAATGGCAATCACTCCTAACTACTAGACTGCAGAGAATCTAGAATCAGTTGTATTTTCAGATCCATTCTTCTTAGGCACAAACCCAGTCTGTGTCTGATGCAAGGGAAGAGGAATAAGAGCTCATCTGAGCAAGATACTGTAGAATAGCTGGCATTTCAGAAGTTCAGTGAAAGTAAAACCCCTGGAACCACACCCCCGTATGTGTACTCTTCAAAATGATGTAAGGAATGAGGATTTGGCTGCAGCACTGTTATGAAACTTGATGCCACTGTGAGCTCAGTCCCTTTGGATTTATATGCAGTAGGTGCATACAGCTCAATATTTTATTAAAAACAAAAATTGCATTTTTGTGAAAATGTAGATTTTAAACAGCTAAAATTGGGATGCTGATGGTGAGTATGACCTTATGTGGAAAACCTCCTAGATCTGCATCACCATTCTTGAAAGAGCACTTTGGTTTTGTTGTTTGGCTCTGGGGTTGGTGGGGCCTGGCTGCTGATTCAATTTATACTCCTGGGTGTGCGGTACAGCTAGTGCACAATTGTAATCAAATTACTTCCCTTCAATTTCAATTTGAGCAGATTTTTCTTTGATGATATTTCTTTTTTTTTTGCCTTGTCTTTAGATAGTAACACCATGGGAGCAAAACTTCTTGATATTTGTACAGTGCTCTTTGATCAGTGCTTTCTTATCAAAGGTCCTGAAGCCACAGAAATAGACTCATGTTTTTAATATAGGCAAAGTTACACAGCTACAGAACTGGTATGCATAATGGAGAACCCAAAGAATAGTTTTATTCCTTTAAGAAATTCCAACTTTTGAATTGTTTCTCAATAATGATGCACAGTGATGTTGTCATCAGTTGTATATTTGAGGAAGGCACAAGCTGGAAATAATAAGTTCCTGAGAAAAAGTTATTATGGCCTTATTTACTGCTAGCCATTTATTTTGGACTGTTGTGGTGGGTTTGGTGCATCTGTTCCACAGGTCTGGCGGTCTGGCTTGCTATCACATGTACTAGTTATTACCTGCATTACTAAGGCAAAAAAAGACAAGAATGACTCTTGAAAATGACAAAGCAGGAAGCTAGAGCAAATTCAAAGAAAAACTACAATATTTACATTAATTAAGAAAAATTCAGTCTTTTTCACATCTTCAAGTTCAGACCCTATTTATAATTTTTGGTTTGGTTTTTTTTGTTTGTTTGTTTCTGGGTTTGCTTTTGGTTTTGCTTTTGTTTTTAGATGAATATATTACTTGGATTACATAAGCAATCACAGAATGTTTATGTAGCTTGCTGACTGAACGTCCCATGTCATCCAGTGCATGGGAGTAGCCACTACAGACTTCATTGCAGTAATTTTTTTTTCTCCTCACTGTAATTGATTCCTTACAAATTTGTGACTTCTGCCTGAAACTGAAAACCAGTTTCTTATTTTATTTGTAGTTATGTTTCAAAATAATTTGTGTTGTGGCTCAGGATAACTGCTGGCAATCATTTTCCTGCTGGTCAGTTCCATCTTTATTATTTCAGTACTTTTACCAGAATTCCTTTTACTCTACGTTTTAATTTGGAATCAGTTCTAATGTTATAAAATATTATCTTTTTAAAGTTTATTGTATTTTTGCCATCATCTTTGCTATGCTCAGACTTTTGCTGAAAGCAATATTCCAAACTCTTCAGCATTCTCTTTAATATGGAAATTAATTTTTGATGACATGTTCTCTCCCATGTTATGGAGCTCCTCCACCATGCTTTCAGAATATGTAATGTATTTACTCTCAGCTAAGAGGATTTTCAGCATGGTCTGACTTTATTCTGGTGTGATTTTTAACTAGAGGTGGTAGATAGAATCCACTAACTTTATTAGTGACCTTGATAATTAACTCAGTGGAATATATCCCTGATCTTTGTACATTGCCTGAATTTTGCTAAAGTTGGTGTTATGCTGATTTTCACTAGCTGACCTGATGGAAAGGTTTTTTTCTTTCATGGATGTGAAGCTGCTTCGTGATCATAATCAGGCTTGTAGCATACTTAAAGCAGACCGAGGTCTTCAGGTGTGGAATCTGTGGAATATGTGATACTGTGGGAGTACCTCATGAATTTGAACTGTGTAGAAAGAGAAACTCATGATTCCATCTAGTGTGTTTGGCTTTAAGTGAATTTTGTACGGACTTGACATCATTGTTTACCCATAGAAGATGTACAGCAAGGCAGTGAGAAAACTCTTTCCCCCAACATGTGCACACACTGCCTCTTCAGCCAACCTTCACTTCTACCAGTGTATATCTCTGAGAAAGAATTCTGCCTGGAGGTCGGGTAGTCAGGAAGAAAAGATCAGTTGCCAGAAACTCCATGTTTTCCTCCTGCTTCTTATTTTGAGTCTTTCATCTGTGCCAACCCTAGTCCTCTTCTATGTGGGACTCTGTGGTAAGGAAACCTCTCCATTCCTAGTTATCACAAACCCCAAGTGTAACATAAGTAACTACAGACTAGGAGCCCCTGACCATTAGAGCTCTATTCCTACCTATCCAGACATTGGGAAATCCATCTACTAATTCTTGTCTATCATTACTGATCCAAGCCCTCGTTCTTAATCCAAACTAGACTATCAAATGACTGAAATCTGCTACCTAAAATATTGAAAAACATTCCCCCTGGCAGCAGTAGTATTCATCTTATCTTCTCAACCTTTCAAGTCCAGTGGCTGGTTCTTAAGCCTTTGTTGTTCTTAACCCTAATTTACCCTCAGCCCTAATCCTTTCAGAAGGGCTTTCAGAATAGCCCAAAATCTCATAGTCACTTTAAGAATAAAAATAAGTAATTTGTTTCACAGCTGCCAGCATTACAACCTTTTTTCCTTAGAAATATGAGCAAAAGTTTGTTTGTTGCTGTGGTCTGAAATTGTAAGTCTAGATCTAACTGTAACCTTAGACCAGTGGTGATGATCTCTTTGATGTTTAGTGACAATTTTTTTTAAAAAATGTTTTATTTTTTTGTAAACACTCTTGTTAAGAGCTTTAATCTCGATTCATGCTAAACTTAGCTTCTGTGCCAGTGAAAAATCATTGCTTGTCTAAGAAGACCGTAGGTGGTAAGGAACAGAGCTGAGATAAGCAGGACAACAGAAGCAGGACTAGAAACTGTCTCCTGTCATTCCTACTCTTGGGCACAAACAGAGCCCATCTCTGCCCATCAGGACACGTAACTGCAGCTCAGGCTGAACAGTGTTTGGCAGAGTAATTGCTCTCTCAACCTGAGCAAGACTTGGTAGAAAGGTTCACAATTCATTTGGACAGTAACTAGCTACAGCAAGTCAAAAGTGTTTCAAGGACTAGATATCTCCTTCTCAGAGGTGCGTGCTGATCCTCAGAGGAAGAGGGAGTTTGATGCCACATCCCTCATTCCCAGTCATGTACAGTTTTGTACAATTGGCTATTACCAAGACTTCTTTCCTTCTCTCCAAAGCGAGAAGTATTTACAGTGGACCAAAGCTGAATGTGCACTGTGGGGCCAACATGGGCCAGTGATCCCCTCAATGAGGCCAGGTGCTGTTTCTAAAAGACAAGTGGCAGCAATGGCAGCAGGCAGACTGTCAGCCTGTGCGTGGCCGTCCTGCTGTGGTGACTTGCCAGCCAGGGGACTGAACTGTAAGTCAGTGTTGGAAGAATGCTGAGGTTTTGAAGTGAATGTTTGAAAGGGCTGTTCCAAGACAAAATTTTACTAGATATTGACATCTGGAAGTTTCCAATCCACCATTTAAACAAGAACAAAACAAAGCAAAATCAAAAGCCAGCCACTTTAGCTTGGAGGGAAGCATTCAAAGCAGAAATTAAAGTAACCACAAGACAAAGCATTGCCAGTATTCAAAAGAGAAAAAAGGAGAGGGAAATGAGATACTGCACTAGCAAAAGAAAGCATCCGAATGTTGTACAGCAGAGTATTATTACTTTTCAATTCTCATTTTCAGAGTAAGATGATCAGATCTTATGGCTTGCTTTACCAAAGTTGAATTACTTGGATTCTAGCACTAAAACTAGTTGTAGTTAGGAACTTTTTTACTAGTGTGTAGGATACATTCTGAAGAAATTAAGAATATGGATTTGAACAGATAGTACATATTATTTGTGAAAAGGTGCTGCTAATTAGATGCTATGACTGCTGTTCCTTTGAACTTCCAAAGACCACTAAAGGGGCACATGTGTCGGAGTCTTCACCTCCATAATTTTTCATATGCTTCAGAGTATGCTGGTCTGTCATTCTATCTGACTATTAAGGGCAAACTTAGGTTTCAGTTAAAGTCAATGAGGGATATTCTATGAGTTCAGTATATCATGACTCTCAACAGTGAAGCAGCTGAAGAATTTTCTGGAATAGTTAAGTTTACACTATGAAGAAGGGGGCAGTTTCACACATCTGTCTGGTTTTTATGAATTCTCAGACAGACTCCTCATTCCAGGGTATCTTTTTAGAGTATATATCCAGCTGTGAAAGATAAGATCTTTTTAAAATAAAACCTTAGGAAAACAACATGCCATAATAGAAAATTTGTTATTATGTGGAACATGTTGTTTCCTCAGTCTGGTTTTGGTCTTGTCAGTTGTCAGTGGTACAGTCTACAGCTACCCCAAAACCTGTCTCTCCTCATCAAAGTCCAGGACTTTAGTAGGCAGATCGGCACAATGCTAAAGTATTCCACAGTTGCAGTCTTCGCAGCTTAAGGAACTCCAGTGTATCATGAGGTCCCAGTCTCAGGACTAGCAGGGCAAAATAGTTCAGTCAAAGTGACTCCCATAGAAAACCACAGAGATGACTGTCTGGGTACACAATATATTCACTGAACGGGGAAGAGTTGCTGAATTCCAGTTAAGGGAGTCTTAATTTTTAACTAAAGATTTTTTCCCTTGCTGGGTTTTTGGTCTGGATGTTACTTAAGGCCTGTGTTCTTTTCAGTGGTCAGTTCTATAGATTATGCTACCTGTGGCCACAATATGTATATTTATGTAACTGTGATTATTTTATGTTTCTTGGACCTAACAGTAAAATTAGAATTGCCAATTAAAATGAAAGGTTACAAAGAAACACAAATTCATTTCATACTTCCCTCATTTGTTGGGGGAAAAAAGCTTTGCAAGTTTGCCCCAAAACTAGAAGGGATTTTGCTGCTTCACACTTTGTAGTGTTAGTAATTGCCTTAGAAAAGCTGTGCTTTTTACATTGCAGTAGCTCTTCAAAGTTATAAACAGAATGCAGACAGTACCCCTCTGGTTTTAGTACAAGGTACTCATAAAAGTCAGAGTTTTCTTTGAAGGACAGAACATTCTTTTTTTTTCATGGTGCTTTTAGAACAGATAGCTGCTGATTATTAACTAACACCACTTTTTATCACAGAATTCGGTAAAGGGAAGCCAAAACCACTCCCATCCCTACTCAACACTCAGTGCAGCTAGAAGAAAAGGAGAAAACACAATTCTTTCAACTATAAGGTGGCAGAGGGAACATAATTCAACAATGAAAACCAAAAATGAGAGCTCAAGCAAACCATAGATAGCCAGTTTGGATTTCTGCTCAGCTTTGCGTAACTTCAGTGTAGAACTGAATGTTCTTGTGGCTTAGTTGTCTATTCAAATACGTGACTCTGGTTGCCTGCATCTGATTTATGTGTTTTCAATAAAACATGCTATGATTTAGATCTTAATTTTAGAGATGTTGCTGGGAAGCAGAAACAGAGAAGAATAAATTCTTTAAAGTAACTGGGATTTTGGCTGCCTTCCTGGGTAGTTCTGATTAGAAATGTTTGTTCAGGGATTGATTTCCTAAGGTGCTAGTTACCTCCTGAAAAGCGTGTTTTAAGTGCTTCAAAATAACTTTCCCACAGAAGTGAAGGATAGGTGCTTCTGAAAATGTAGGCCTAAGCCAAGGTCACGTGGAATTTGCAGCAGCAGTAAGATCTTCACAGGACCCCAGATCGAACTTGCCCTCTTCTTCATTTTGTAATACGGGATAATAATTCCTGCCCATGTGAGGTCTCAAAACTCTAACAGTATGTCTTTGCATCCAAATCAGAAGGTCCTAAGGAACAGAGAACTGTTATTTTTTAAGCCCATGTGTGCAGGAGCAAGAACTTTGGCCTTAAGTTTGGGTAAAAATTTACTATATTGGATGACTACAGATTCCAACAAAAAAGAACTGTCAAAACCATGGTGTTATTATCAAAAGTGAAAGTTGCTGGGAAGCACCAGATGAGCATGCCATTTAGGCACTGTAAAAAGTCATCCCTGAACCTGAGCTGTACAAGAAGAGGGTCCTTTATATCTGTACTTTCTGTTTCTACAAGTCCAAATATATGATGAAGTACAAGTTAACAAAATTCTGTTTTGTTGAATACTGTCTCTCAATAGAGCCCCCAATGGTGTGGCTGCTTCTGTTGGCCTCAAAAAAAAAATCTTTCATGTCATACATTTGCAAATCCCCAAGTAAATGGTCTCTGTTTAAAATATACCTCAGTAAAGGCTAATTCCATTAGTCTCAGACTACCCAAGAAATTAGTAACTACCTATGAAAAATATTTCAGACCTTCTTGCTTGAGAAATAGCCACTGATAACTGAAAGAGGACCACGTCTGTGATAAAATGTATGGAGTAACTCTAAGTAACCAACAAATGGCTGATTAATAGAAATATTTCCACTAGCTCCAGAGTCCGTTTTACTGAACCGATTTGGTTTTGCTTTCCTGTATTTCAGAGAGTTAAATGATTACATATATGCATGCATAGGTGCTATCTGTACCATATCATTTACTTTTTGAGTCTCTGTAAAAATTCATTTTCTTTTTCCTGCCTTTGTGACAAGAAGTACCAGAAGAATAGCAAGTTCTGAAATGCTATCTGGGAAATTTTAACTATAAACAATTGTGCATATTTCCCCCCAAACTGGACAGAATTTAATATTGCTGTTTATATTTAATTTAGAATCTGTAGTCTTTTGTTATGGTTTTGTTTTAATAAACATTTTGAGGGAGGGTCCTGCTACATTTTTTTTCTTCCCCCAGAAAACCTCCCAGAAGGAAAAGAACTGGGGGAAAAAAAAAGAAAAGAAAAGAAAAGAAAAGAAAAGAAAAGAAAAGAAAAGAAAAGAAAAGAAAAGAAAAGAAAAGAAAAGAAAAGAAAAGAAAAGAAAAGAAAAGAAAAGAAAAGAAAAGAAAAGAAAAGAGAAAAGAAAAGAAAAGAAAAGAAAAGAAAAGAAAAGAAAAGAAAAGAAAAGAAAAAAGAAAAGAAAAGAGAATTTTTGTTAAGCCAACAAAATACTTTAAAACTTGGGGCATGGTTCTTCTGCTTTTGCTTTGACTGCAATGAGTATTCCTTCACAGTGCTATGCCTAAGGTTATGAGCTTGACAGGAGCATCACATTCTCCCAGAAGCACTGAGCCTGAAATTATGAAGCCCTGTTGATGGTATATTGTTTAGGGAGCTTTCATTTGTTAAGATGCATTAAGTTAAATTTGTTTTCATGCACTGAAATGGAATGGGTGCCTGGTAAGTCTAGACAGTGACAGTGCAGGGCTTTTACAATAAAAAAACATCATTCCTTTTTTCAGTGTGTGTGAAGGGCTTCATGTGCTGATGTGGCTAATCCATGCATTGGGTTTTCAAAGGCTGCTGGGAACCAAGTGCACCCTAACATGGCACAAGAAGAATCAACAAAGTTCTGTGACTGCAGCTTTTCTGTTGTTACTTGTTTACAAAGGGAAGAGCTTTAGTTGCATCCGGACAAGGCAGGGATGGGTTTGCAAAATTCCTATATGAAAGGAAAAAGCACAGAGAAGTCTCCACTCTGCACATTGAGTTGTGTATTGATTGAATAGAACTGGTGGAAAGGAATGGCAAAATTCAGGAGGAGAGTGGCAGAATGAGAGGAGAAAACATATGTGCCCTGGCTGGGAGTCTGCTGCTAGACACAAACCAGCAGGGAATGAATGGTTGCCAGTGTGTTTCATTGCCCCTCTCCTTGCACAGATTAGCCATATACCAAGTCCAGGCTCTTCAGACTGTATAAACTAAATGAGACTTTCTTAGTCTTGAGCTGGAGCAGTCAGCTTTCATCTGTTCTTCTGATGACTGTGATTCAATGGCCAGCTGTGTATCTTTCATCACTTTCTGTTACTGGTTTGGATGAAGTAGAGATGGATCCAGACCAAAACCAAAGGGGTACAACCTCTACGGTGAGCTTGGAATCCAGAGTCCTGGCCCAGCTGCTGCTGCAGGCTCAGCCCTAACACTGGAACTGTGATGAGACTTGGATCCCTGGCCAACCCCAAATCCAGGGTTGTATGGTTTTATCTCAGCTACCCTTTTAAAACAAGAAATTCTTCTGAACTAGCTGATCCCAGTAGCTGCACTCTCTGACCAATGTAGCATATCTTGTGTTTTCATCCCCCGCAGCCTTGGAGGACAGAACAGTACTATTATTAAATTTTATTACGGGTGAATCTGAGGCATAAAGGGAACTTGTGCATGTATGTGCATGCAGGAAAGCAAGGCACTTGCTAACACTTGATTACCCATTGTTGTTTCTAGCAGCAGGAATGCTTCATTACTTAAATGCATGTGCTATGATACCAGAATGCATGTACCAAGCTGAGAGTGAAAGTTTGAAACAGAACGATTTGCTTTGTGACCCCAGTGGATACCAGCTGCATGAACAAGCAACTCTGATTCAGGAAGGTTCAGGGAGATTGCAGAGATCATCTCATAGCCCATTTTTGTTCATTTGAAGTGAACATATATTTAAACTAAGTTACTGATACCAATGCAATTCAAAGTTAGAATTACCTGAAAGCTGATACCATCAGCTGATTGTTTGTCTTTGCCTATATTTTTCTTTCTTTTCTTTCTCAAATATGATTTAGAGCAACTAGGAAAACCAAATAAATTGCAGTTTTTTATGATTGTTATGAATCGCATTGCAAGTTTTTTCCTTTTTGGTTCAGCATAAATCTCACTTTTTCTAACTGCTTGTATATAAGGTGAAGCTGAAAACAGCTCAGAGAGCAGAAAACTTGGATTTGTCCAAAATCTTGACAAAAACTGACCTTTTGTGTGGGATAGGGTTTAGTGAGTGTGGTGGTGTTGTCCAAAAGGTTGGACTTCGCAATCTTGGGTGTCTTTTTCAGCCTTAATAATTCTATGATTCTGTGAATGCAGTGGGCACACAACTGGGAGCGCTCAGCCTGTGTGCTTATCCACCACCTGTAGCAGGAACCCAGTGCATGCAGGTAGAAAGTAGAGATGGACACATTAGCAGATGTTGAGAGGGTACTGCTCTCACTCTAGCATTTCCCTGTCTCCTTGTCAGTCATCAAACAGAGCAGCTCACATTCCTGCAGCTCACCTTGGAGATGAAATGACAAAGAAGAGAACAATAATGTGGCAGCAAAGATACACATGAGGAAGCCTGGCAGAAGAGAGTCTAGTCCTTACATTTTACAGATTTTTATGATAAGAAATTTAGGATCAAAATGTCTCTTGGAAACACTGCTGTCAGAGGGAACCTGTTGGACTTGACTCCAAGCTGCTCCAGAGTAACAGTGCCAGTGCTCACTTCATAAACAGAGACAGAAATTTAAAAATGGGTGAAAGGCATCGTTTGAGGTAGTGTTTGGGAAGGGTGCTGGACTGGATGCCAGGAGATAAGGCTTCTATTCCCAGCTCCACTATTCATCATCCTGACTTCACATGAGCTTCTTTAATAGAAGGATTCTTGTTATGTGTTTGTGCAATTCTTAGTTTTGCTGGGCTGCCATATCATTTGGCAATACCATAAACTAACACATTTTTATTTCGACCAGACACTGATTCTTCTTGGACTAATTCCCAGCTCTTTTTCTTGAAGTAACTTTCAACTAAGAAATTAGGGAATAAAACTTAAACCAAAAAGAGATTATGTAGCTCCAAGAACAACTGACAAGATTTCATTAAAGTGTTTATTCTCTAATCAAAATTCAAGTAACAAAACAATCTTCTTGCTATCCCATATCACCAGAACTTATTATAATAATAATTCAGTAATTTAAAAAAATACCAAAAACCTTCTGGGTTTACATATTTCAGCTCTCTGCCAGAAAGGAAACTACATAATTATATTAAAAACAAACAAACAAACAAAAAGCCCAAACTCAACCAAACAAAAAAATCTGAACAAAAACTAACTACAATGATATCAAAACTTTCTCTCTTCTTTTTCATCTAGAGCCATGGAAAATTTGTGGAAAATTTACAGGATCATAATCTCCTACGGTCAACAATTTTTATGTGGTCACATATTATGGGATGTATGAAATATCGTTTATGACTAAGTAGTCTGTTATTTTCCATTTTCTGTGCTGTTTACTCCTACCAAACTGGGAGAGGAAGGGACATTGTAAAGCAATGCAAGCAAAAACTGCAGCATCTCGTTATATACACAGGAGGAGTTAGTAGGGCAGGACGAGGACCTATCTTACCAAATATTTCTTCTATTTTCTAGAATCTTTTTTCTCCATTTCTCTCTCTTATTTCCCAAATCCTTGCTCAGGGTCAAGTACTAGCCTTACATAAGACAATGAGTTATGACACAGATACAGGGAACAATGATTTTACCATAACACTCCTATGCAAAAGAGCAAAAGTATGATACATGGAAACATATTTTTATTTTCATTATTATGAAAAGATGGGTAAATATTCAAGATATTCCCAGAATATGCTGAGAACCTGCAACAAAAGCAGGCTAAAGCAAAATTAGGCAAAAAATAAAACAGCTTGTAATTTGGCATCATCTAAATAATCACAGAATGTTTCAGCTTCATCATAACAAATATTTTAAAAAGAAAACAGTCATTTTGAACAGGTGTGACATCTAGTTAGCTACCACTGGACTAGGACCATAAATTTCAATTTTGAAAATGAACAGTTGTGAGATAATTGTCTCAGATATGCAAGTCGGGACTTGAAAACTAAGAGGATTTCGTATGCAGTAATATCATGTCTGACATTGATTTCCAGTAGACAAGTCATCTAATGGACAAATTATTCATCAGTTCAGTAGGCAAATGGTCATCAAATCAGACCATTTTGCCCCTGTTCCCCTGTAATAAAGCACAGAAAATAGCTACTGACAAGGATTTTCTAGTGAAACTGTCAGAAACTGACTATCAGCCCAGAGCTCTGGTTTAAATACCATCTTTACCTACTTGAAATGACAGAGTGACTGTTCCAATTCATGTTAGCAGAGAAACTGAGATCAAGATCTTTTATGCTAGCAAAGTCTAGGGACATGTGGATTCTATTTGCCCAGCAATTGTGAATAATAAACTAAGTCACAATTTGTTGGTAGAGCATTTATTGTCATAAAAAGAAGACAGATTTGCCAGAACTATTATTCTCATAGTTTAAATCCACAGATCGTTTAGTTGCTATTTCCTAGCTTTTCTATGATACTTTCGGCCAGCAATTCTTAAACTGTGGTTGTTTGACCAGTGGTGGTCCATAAAATAATGATAAATGGGTCTGTAGCTGGTTTCTCTAACTGCATCATCTTTGTTGTCTTTCCAATGAAAACTTGGATGAGAAGGGTGGAGCAGAGAGAAATTCTGAGAGTTGACAGTGACAAAAATTTTGGAGTCCACCATACTGAAAAATATAATGTAGCCTTTTACAAGATTGTGATGTATTTATTTCAAAGGTCACATGTGCTGCAGACAGCATTCACGATTCAAGTGTGTTCTGAACTGAGCCATTTCCCACCCTCCACAGGTCCTGATGATCCACTGTCTTAATGTCACAATGGAAAGTCTCGACTGCAGAAACCACACATTCTGGAGAAATCAGGTCCAGTGTCTCTGGCACTGACTAGTGCCCACCACTGGAGAAAAAAATGGTTGACAGCTAATGTAGAAGGCTAATTGTTCAGAACTTTATGAGGTAGGAGAGAGGGAAAGAGAAAGAATCCTATTTTGGCAAATAATCTGTGGCAGATACAGTCCACAGACAGACAGTTCGTGCCCTGAAGCTTTGTCTGATTAGTGCAATCATTATCTCTGCCTAACATGGCTAAAGATGTGAATGGTCATAAAATGATCCAAGCCTTTCATTAGTACCCAGACTAGTTATTCTCACTTTGTGACCTTCTGGGGTGGTAAGTTTTAACAGGTCAGTTTCATGCTGTTCAGAAATCTTTCCATTTCTTGCTTTTAAAATTTTCTGCCCTGTAGTGTCAACAACACTCTTCATGTCTGGTATTAAAAGGGAGGATCAGTCTTCTGGAAAGCAATTGTTTTCAAAATGCAAACCACTAATATTTATAGGAGTGCAACTGATGATTCTCAATATTGCTGAAGATACAGAACAATTTCCTTGCATTATTTGATAACAAAGCAGTACTTGATAGTAAAGCAAGATGCCCCTTGGCTCTATCACAACTTTGTCCATTAAGCTGTGGAACTCTTTTGCTACTTGTTTTCTAGGTACTACATTTTTAAGTTTATGAGACTGACACTTTGTTTATAGAGTAAACCCAGTATATGCTTCAAAGGTGACATACTGTCTTCTTAGAGACCCTATTTTCCTTTACTGTTTCTATTAATCTAAAGGGGAAAAAAAGAGTAGCATGAAAATGACTATTCATGTATTGTATCCATGTGTTCATCATAGACCAGGTCTTCCTTGTGTCAAGAGCAGTAAAACCACAAAAAAGGGCAGTGTTTCTTTCTTAAAATATATTGTTTAAAATTTGAAATAATGATGAACAAAACATGAAATAATTTCTGAATAACATGTAAAATTAAAGTTCAGTAGATACTGCAGAAAAATTTCCATGTGGAATTCCTTTTTCTGAGTACAGATAAATAATTCATATAAATTTGATTCTTACTATGTTATCTGATGGTAGGGAAAAGGACCCAGCTATTTTCCTTTTCTCTAGCTTGCTGCTTTAGTAAATCACAAATAGATCACGAAAGTTTTCTCTTTTTCCACTTGTTCAGTGGAGTAATTCTTCCAGTCATCTCCTTTTACATGTTTTTTTTTTTTCAGTTGCCTAATGGCATGTCAGCTGTTGCAAATGCTCTGGCTTCACTTACAAAAAGTCCTAGATGTTTCCATTTTCTTTGTAGAATAACTTTATAAATAAAAGGTTGCTGAACTTAGGCTGATCTAAGAATTTGATTTGAATTCATTCCATTTAATCCCTGGTGCTTTCCTACGGCATTTATTTTCAAAGGCATTTAGACATCTGTTGGTACTTTTGGTAGTTTCCAGCTGTTAGATCCATATAAGAAGGTAGAAAGTACATAGTTTTGCAATTGGATTATAGATTTGGGATAACCAGTTTTTGTTTAATTTATGGATGAAGTTGCTGCCTTTTCAGATTTGACTTTAATCTTTTAGATGTTCATAGCCAGTGCTTTTTAACCATCTCTCTTCTCTTTTCCTCTCTTTGCTTCATTCCCTCTTTCCCTTACTAAAGAAGCCAGGAAGCCTTTGACTCCAGCAATCATATGAAGTGGCTTTGGCTAGAAAAAGCTCAATTTATTTTCAAAATGGTATTTGTTGAATACTTCTAAAATATCCCTGATTTTCTACACAGTCACAAGAATTAGTATGTATTCCTCACATTATTTGGTTTAGAAAAGCTGAAGAAACGAATATGAAGGCAATTACCAAAGATTATGAGAACTTGCTGCATTGTACAGAGATGTAGGGAATCATAGGGAATGAATGAGAGAGAATATTGGCCAGTAATTTAGACTTTGGTCTTGGTATAGTAACAGGCTGAATCTTTTGTAGAGATCCATAAAAGCATCCTCGGATGACCCAACTGCAAACTGTTATCTAGTCATTCAGGCTAATGGTTCAAAGAAACAATACTCTCAGTCATTTCTTTATGAACCATTGGATATGGAAACTTTAATCCTGTTATCTGATTAAATTGTCTTGGCTTCAAGAAAAAGTTACGTGGTTCTGATTAAATCAGGTGTACAGAAATGTTTGAAAATTTATTTGAACATTGTATTAGTAAATTGGCTCTTGTGTAACAACTGTAACTTTTGGCCAGATATAAAAAACTGTAACATTTCCCCAGATGTATGACATCTTTAGAACTAAAGAGATACTACTATGTAGAATCAGAGAGAAAAGGTAATGATTTAAATCCCAAGTGCACTTCGAGTTTTCTTTTTCAGTTCAATCGCGTTTAGCTTCTGAAATTAGGTCTCATTTTCAATGTAGGCTTGGAATGGTGAGATAACATTGATAACATTGCAAGTCCTAACATAGGGTCAGCACATCAATACCTTTTCATTGGTACAGTCTTTTGCAAGCCTTTTTCAAGGTTTGAACCTGCCATTGATTATGGCAGCAGCAGCCATCACTTGTCTAGGTTTGTTATTATCTTTGAACTTCAGAGAAAACATTACTAGGAACCTATCCACATGTCTTTTACTCCAAAGAGGATGCTGTGAAGACATCTCAGAAGACTGTAAGACAGGTCATCCACCATTGGTGTGTCTCAAAATTCTAAGCCTAGATCCTAAAATCCTCAAAAAAAGCCTAAGAAGTGTAGTGAAAGATTTAACAAAATTTTTTGCTTAGTATCAGAGATCTAGATCATCAGTAGTACTAAAATGGGCACTCTTATTAAAAGATATTATCATGACCTTTGTGGGACTGTAGTGTGACTCTCTTGGGGGTTCTGGGTTTTTGTACTAAAAAAGACTCCACAGCTAATATTATGTCACGTTTTTAAGATGCAGAATAGAAAATGAATTTTACTATGTGCATATTTGCTGAAATTTTTGTGTTGCTAACCACTTGCTTCTGCTTGATATTCACGGATTTTCTTTTTTATCCTAAATAAAAAATCTCTCTTGTTTAAAAACATATGTTGTTTCAAATATATTGAACTGCTTGGCTTTCAGCACTTTCAGAAGATATTATTTTCCTCCTTCTCTTTTATTGCCTGAATTCATTCCTTGTTAATATTAAAACAAATATCTTGGCACCAAATGCAGTCTCCCTGATCCCTGTTTTTTGTTAGTCACTGTTTGAAAAACTTGCTAGCTTAGTGTCGGGCACTCATTAAACTTTCAACTTCCAGAAGCTGCCTCCCAGCTCGGACAGATTGTCAGTGCTGCAGTGTGCACATGTGTGAGCTTGTGTTTGTGTGTGTGTGTGTGTGAGTGTGTGACTTACTGACCCGTGGTGCAAGGCTAATAAAATCGTGAAAGAAATCCATACCCCCCTTCACACCCCAAATCCAGGGTGTAATTTCTCCCTTCCATCTGTGCTGTACAGAATCCAGCAGTGATCCCATACAGGGCTCCATTCTGCTCTCAAACAATGGGCTGCTGTTCAGTCCATATTATCATGTATTACCTTAGCTGTGGAAACTTCTCATTACTAAGTTAATAAAATATTATTCTTCCTTAGCCCAAAATTTTTCACAACATGCATCACAAAAAGATGCATGTCTTTGCATTCAGAATGATCAATATCTCTGCTAGTGCATGCAGGTGGTCTCATGTTTTTTGTTTAATTTTGTTTTGATTTTTTCGTGTGTTGTTGTTTTTGTTGTTTTTTTTTTTTTTCAAAGCAGGGCTACAGGAAGCACTGAAGATGAGGGGGATTCTGTTTTTCCAAAGGTCAGGCTTGGATATGCCAATGGTTGCCTGGCTTGCATATGTGGAAAACCAGCACAGCAGCTCTTTATTTTTTAATTTCTATTTGACATTTTAATGTTTTACTTTAATTACTTATCCCGTCTCCTAACACTTCTGTGCTGTTCTGGAAAAAAAAAAAAAAAAACAAAAAAGAGAAGTCCTTAGAGAGGAATAAAACAGCTAGAGACACTTCTATGCAAGGCATCAGAACAAAAGGGAGAGCTTAAAATGCTTTCTTCTATCTCAGTCCTCCATGACCCTGTAACCAAACAGTTTGAATTTTAGCAAAAGAAAGCATCAGGAATTTGAAATACGTCTATACAGGTCCTCCATTTCAGAGTAAATCAGCAGTGATTGCCACCAGTTAGGAATGTTGATTGGCGAGGCTGTACTAGTGTATACCTGCAGAGGAGGTGAGCTGAGACATCTAGAACACTAGTTCAGGCTTAGAGCACGGTTCTGATGTATCTGTTAAGAATTAGTCCCATGAAATTAAGGGAGCTTGTAACAATAAAAGGGAGGTTTAAATCAGACCTCTTTAATGTCTACTAACTTGCTTGTCCTCTGAATTTGTTCCCCTGGCTATTCATCTCTCAATAGCCACTTGTACTGAAAAATATCAATATTTACATTGGGATATGTTGCCCAATGGTTGATTATTTTTTGTGGTCTGTGCTTGAGCTGAGGTTCAAGGTAATGGGGGCTTTTCCTTCGCTCTTACTTACTCACCTCCTACTCATGGTGAGGAGGTTCAGATGGTTTCAGCTAAAAAACCCCCAAACGAAAACAAAGCCCTAACCAGCTTTTGGTGAATACGTTTAAGAAGATTTTGGCAATAGCTTATGAAATGCACAGTACTTGGTTTGTTCTTTCCAGAGCAATTCTCTCTCCAAAATAATCCTAGTTCTGACCTTCAAGACAACATTCCACATCAGTGGCAGGAAGGTGTCAGATCAACACTCATCTGCCCAGCCTGGCCAGCCAGGCTATGAGGCCTGAGCACCAGCAGGGATGTCCTTTGACTGAGATCCACCACCGTACATACAGCAGGCTGGGCACAGATCCACAGTGGGGAGTGGAGGTCTCAGGACTGTAGACCCTAAACAGCAATCCTTGATCATTTGTAAAGGCTACTCAGGGCATGGAATTGAATACAATTGCCATCCTGCTGGTTCAAGTCAGGGAATGCTTCGACCCCTGTGGTTCTGTCAGCCTTTTTTTACAGTCCGCTTATTTTTGTGCATTGCCTTCCTTTTCCCCCTCTATGTGCATCTCATATTTGGAGATGGGGTTCTCTAAAGAGCTCCTGCTCTGTTGTGGTCTGTATATGCAGAGCACAGCACAGCAGAGCCTAAGCCTACTGAGGAGTTCCAAGCAGCAGCTTTATATTACTGAGCAATTCCAGGCAGCTGCTTTTCCCTGTGTCTCTCTGGGCATACCACTGAGATGTGGCCCTTCCTGACCCCTATGAGGTGTGGGAATCTCTTGGTTCAGACTGACTTCACTTGTTTACATGGTTCCCATGCCCATGCATCAATATCTTTTAAAACTAGCCTTGTATTTGCCAGGATTAATCCACACGTGTGCTGTCTTACCTGCTTATCGAAATTGTATACTTAAATTCTTAGGTCACCTAAATTAATTTGTGCTGGTCAAAGGATGACGCAGATCAATAACAAGACCATATTTAAATGTTATTTCATTATCATGACTAAGCAGTCATTCCAGGGAAGCATTAATGAGTCAAAATGAGGCCAGATCTTACATCAATGAAATTATCTTTCCATTTCCTGATATGGCTGCATATTTATCTATCACAGTCTCTAAGAGACAGGCATCCAGATAGGTCAAATCTTCTTAAATCCCCTAGTAAAAACAGTGGATGTGCCCCCTATTTAAAGTAAAGAATGCTACACTATTTTTCTAAGGCATTGTTTTTGTCCTTTATAGCTCTTTTGTTTAACTAATATGAAACAAAGCTGATACAGGCTGATCTTGCACAGCTCTCTGGACGCATCTTATTTCTGTGGAATTGAATAGCTTCATTATTTTCTTCATGTCAAGGTGTCTTTCTTTAGCTCCCAGAGTCTTATGAAATTTCATCTCTAGTTATTTTACAAAACATCCTGCTTTTCTGGGTGCAAAAAATTGTATAGCACAGCTTGAAACCCTTGAACTCTGATAGCTCAAAGCTCAAAACCAAATTAATTAAAAATTATTTTTGCACTTAATCTCAGTTTATAAGACTCACATAATACAGGTTTAGGCCTGTAAGTTCCTGACTCATAAATAATTCTGAGTCCTTAGAAACTCTTGTCCCAAAATAACAGAAAACTTTCAGAGATTGGGAATAAAGCTGTTTAAATAAAATACAGAATACTTTAATTTGACTGAATCAGCAAGTTATGAGGAAAAATGGTTTATTGGAGTACTTCTGGTTGGTTCTACTTTGCAGTACTACTCTTGACTTGAAATCCATAATTTTCTTTCTGGAACATCAATCACTTTTGGAAATACCTCTCATGCCTTCTTCGTTATTCTTTCCACTTTTGCAAGGTGCTCTTCTCCTTTCTGTGGAGCTTACTGCGTGTGGAGTAAAGGGGGTGTTTGCTTCACCACTGGTATCCACACTGCTGCCACAGAAGCTCAAGGAGAGCATTACCATTGATGTTGATGACACCTGGCTGTAAATCAGTAAGTTTGTTGTCCTTGCTGTCTGCTTGCTCCATTTGTTGTACTAGCAGAAATTATTCCATTGCTTGTCACCAGCAGGAAGGAATTAGTTTTTATACATCTTTTCAAGCTAGACTGTTTTCCAAACAGGGTAGAGAAAGGAAAATGAGGTAAGAGGGGAAAAAAGGGTGGGGCAGTGATTTCCTTTTTCCTGTTTTAGCTATGACATAGAACAAAGCAGAATCCCTCATCACTGCACCTCAGGTGCAAATATTTGTTATCATGGGAGAACAGTGAATGTAGGGGGTGGCACCTGTGACCTGACCTGATGTAATGGTAGCACACTGAGTCACAGGAATGGGACACACATATTGAATATGCCAGTACTGCTGAAAGTTTGTTAAAAAAAGGAAAAACCCACAGATCGCTTCAGAGAAGCTAAGATGGAGACTTTGGAAGATGTCTTTGAGGTGACGGTTTGTATGCATGCAGATTGGGACTCCTGGTTTAATCTTATTTTTAGCTGTGTTGAGGAGATTGCAGATTCTTTCTAACCTGAATGGAAAATGTTCTTGAAACTCTCAGCATGGATTTTATCACCTTTTGTCCACATTATGGCAAATTATTGTATGGTAATAAAACAAGTATAGAAAAACACCACAGATATCCCAGTCAAGGAAGTTCACAACTGGGAGACTACATCAGAGGTTTTTTTAGTTCTATATTAGTATGGAAGCAAGGTAGATAACTCATTAAGGTTTCCTAGCTCCAATTTCTATTTTTTGTTCCCAGAAATTCTGTAACATTGCTGGATGGTTTCCCTCTTTCAGTCCTGGGCATATTCTGTGTCATATCTTTGGGTTTCAGAAAGCACCACTAAGAAGGAGAAACCATCCTTGTGTTTCTCTGGTTTTTGTGTGACCTAAGACTAATTTAAGATGGTAAATTGCTGTCAGTGCAAAAGTTGCAACATCAGTTTACAAAAAAAGTCCATTTTCCTCTACATGTTTCTCTTTAATGCCTCCCAACTCTGGTTTACCTTTCTCTGTCTTTCCTGTTGGAAACTGAAGAGGTAAAAGCTAACTCAGTGGGGACTTTGCCCTGATTGGAGGAATTCTGTGGTTTTGTCTCATGGGATTTAGCTTGAAGTTCTTGGTTCCATCTCTTTTCCCCATTCATGCTGGTTCAATATCCTGTCCATTTAAAAATAAATAAATAAATAAGAAAAAAAAAGAAGTTTTTTCTTGAAGCATTCAAGCCAGATGTTTTTGAGATTGAGGAGGGGATTTTTAGTGGAGTTTGAGTGGAGTAGTTTCTGTTATCCCCCACAGTGTTTAGTAAGGACAACAACATAACCTGAACATTACAATGCAGAAGGACCAAGCATTTTTAGTCTTGTAACTTCCAGCAGCATTCCCCCAAACACTTCCTCAGCTTGTTCCTTTTCTTCATATGCTGTTGTTTTAGCTGGCCTGGCAGGGCCACCTTCTGCAAGAGCACAAGCTGTTGGTTGTGGCAAAAGGAGAATGTTGAGATATTGCTGCCTTGAATAGCACAACTAGTTCCCCTCTTGTAGCCAGAAAGGAGGAATAGAGGGGTGCAATCTCCTTCTTCCTTTTAAAAGATGAGAATCTCCAGGTGTGCACAGGTGAAATTGCCACTGAACTCTGTCAGTTCAGGGACTGTCCTTGCCCTTATGTAGGAGATACGGGAATAGGATAAATCCCCTTGCCTCTCCCATTTACTTACCTCTTACTCTTGCCTTCTTCATCTTTCAAGCCCTTCTCAGGTATTTTCAGGTGCACCTGCAGTCTTCACCTTCCAAGATATGTCTCAATTGTAACTTCTGTTGCTAGCATTCAGTTGAAAAAGGCAAATTTATTTTGTGTGAGAACCTGTTAGTGAGAAAAATGCTTACATTTAACTTTCAAATAGCTGACATTCGTGTTCTTCAAAAAAACTAAACTAAGTAAAAATATCTTCAAGTGAAATTATTCCTCTGTTTCCTCTCTTTCAAAGGGAGAAATGTAAGTGAGAAAATCAGAGACTATTAAATTAAGAGTCATGACCACAACTTAAGTTCCATGGAAGAAATATACGTTCAATAGATGTAATGTTCCATCAGTAAAAACGTGTTAAATGTCTCAACCAGTCTTTACAGCACATTCCCCTTTGTGACAGTCATCAAACTGAGGGCTTCATGATTGCAGGCTGTGGGGAGAGTGGGCATCAGCCGTCTGCCTGCAAAACTATTTTTCAAACAATATTTAATTATTAGAAGCAGCTCTTCTGAGATCATTTGATGAAACCTGATGTCCTGTCTGACCTTCTCAGAACATAGCACTTTGGTAGCTGTACTCTTGGTTTATTTTATTAAGGAAATAGTTTTTTGTGGTTCACAAATATGTTATCATGTTGACCTTTCTATCTGCCACTCATATGCTCCCTCGAGTGGTCTACATCATGCATTGCATTTATTCACTCAGACCATTCAGCTTCTCTGAATATGGTCTAGCTGGTATTTTGAAGCACCTTGATTCAAGTTAAACCTTTACTTTGTAAGGTTTTACTTTGAAATACTGAATGTCGAGGTTGTTTTTAGCTGAAAACCTGCAGGATAGAAGCAGCAGGAATGAAGAGGAATGTCACCTTGCTTTACTGCTGAATTGCTGTCTTGATTGCATTTCACTTGTGGGTTGGGTTACATGACACCTCCTAACCACCACTGCATAACAAAGTGATATAATTTCCATAACTCTATAATTTGACATTAAAATGGAGGTAAAATATTTAATTTTTAGAGATTAGTGCCAAATCCATTTAGAATCTGAATTTCTATACTTATAATCATATGTTAATTACCAAGTTATCAGCATGACAGCTGTGAGGATACCCTCACACAGATCCTCCTTTAAAGCTGCAGTGGCAAATAAGTCAACAAAGTTTGGAAATGCTCTTGGCAGGCTTTCTTATAGGAGAAGACAAAGAGGAACATTCCAGGTTTTATTGCTTTTTTTTTTCAAAGCACAAAAAGTACTAAATCTTCATGGAGTGCTCTTCATTGATGGAAATGTCATAAGTATGCTCTTCTGGGCATCTCTGACAAGTATCACATTTGTCTTGCCTTTTCATGTTCTTTTTAATGCCATTTTAAGGGTCCAGTATGGGGAGAACCTCCTTCTCTCCCAAGTATACATGCCATTGTTGAATAATGTTTATAGTGATTTTTGTGGGTATGGTCATGTATTCTTCTGAATCATCTGGATGAAAAATTTTCCAGATTCCACCAAGCTGTCCAGGTGTAGGAGGAATTCTGAAAGTGTCATTGTCTGAATCTGACCGTAGACCATGATACTGGCCACAGGTGTCTCGATGAGGGGCACTAGCTGCTTGGTTTTCTCTGAATAACTGCAGACAGATGACCACTGTTATCATTTGTACAGTAGTAGAACGCAGAGTGATTCATCATGAACCAGTGGGCAGTGCTCTACAGAGCAAAAAGCTCTTGGATCTTAACTCCAAGAGCTTAAAACCTATGTCTGTCTGTAGTGAAGGCTGTGACTGCAACGTGTGTGTACACAGGTAAGTTGGCTTTCAGCTAGATAGTTTATTATCTGGGTAGCTCTTAGTACAGTAGCTGAAGCATAGGGACAGGAAGTGGCATCTCCAAGATTATTTAAAGTCCTAGAGCATAGGAAAAAACCCCAAACTTTGGAGTTCCTCTGTAATTCTCCACCTATCAGGCTATACACATACTGTTTGTTAATTCTACTAGGGTCCAGGTGCTTCAGTGATAAACATATAAGCACAACTGCATTTGATTTATACTGCAGCTTCTGACAGAGCTATTTCTCCTATGTGCTATCCCATGAGTAGAAAATCCTGTTAGGTAGACACAATTAGCACTGGGGAACTTGTTGATCTGCAATCAGCAGGCTTCTGGCATAATAATTTCCTGATCATTTGCCCATGTCTGATAATGGCTAGACATAGTAATATTCACCAGAGCTAAAGGGAGTGATATACTGTGGATGTTCTATCAGTCAATAATATCCTCACTGCTTGATGTGTCAAAAGAAGACAAAGGCTTGGCTTTCCCTGGTGTTTCTCACGTGGCAGAGGGAAATGCCTGACAGTTTTACATGGACTTAGTTAGTCAGCAGTGGAAGCTGTGATCATGAGCTGGCTTCATCTGGTTTCAATCACTCACTTCTCTCTCTCACTCTCTCTGCTGAATGTTCCTATGTTCATGGAATATTTTTCCAACTGTGTTCCTTTGGAATTACCTTTCCAGCCTGCAGCAGCAGGATTGCAGGAATAAAAAAAATGCCTTCATCAAAGTAGCTGTTGGAATCAATAAGTTGTTATCAACATTATAGTAGTTTTTTTGGCTGCCCTGGCAGCAAACTTGTTCTACTTTTTATCCAGGGAAGTTCATCTTAACCTTTCCCAGCTCTAGCCTCAGTGAAATGTAAAACAATCTGATCAATATCTTTAGAATCCTTAGCTAGCTAATATGATTCTATCTTGCTGATGTGAAGTTAAAGGGTGTTTGAACAAAGAATGGAGTAGTGTTCTTTCAAGATATCACATTATAACTTTGCTTTGGGGAAGATTTTTTTAAACAAATAACAATTGTGATGGAAAATAACCTTTCCTTTATCCTTGTTATACTTCTGTCACCAAGAATTTAAGCAAATCTGTTCTTCATCCCATCCAGATAAAGTCACAACCAGATTTCAGAATCACAGCATGTGTCAGTAATCAAACAATATAGAGACCAGGGGGCTGGTTTAACTTTAGCAGTTTTGTGCTGGGATTATTAAAATGAGTGGTGATGTGTTTCACGAATGAGAATATCAAAGCTCCTTCTTTTATGTGAAGGAAGCAATGGCACATGTGAGAATACTCTAACCAAAAACTGCATTTTAAATAGAAACATTTCCAATATAAAGGCAGTTTAATCTGTATATGTCTGCTGTGCGGTCCCTTCCTGACTCCAGAAAATAAATGTGCTAAGTGGATCATTTTTAACTTAGAAAAGCAAGATGATGTTGATGTCTTCTGGAAGATCCAAAGTGAAACCCATGCTTATTTCAAGAAAATCAAATGAGAACTTGAGTATGCAAGTATGTGTACATCTGTTCCTTTAGGTGAGGATAGCTTCTATTCCTTTGAAGAAATGACATTCAAGAGCTGTTCCATGTGGACTGATCACTGGAGAGAGCCAAAGATTTCCATCATGTTAATGGGTTTCTGCCAGCAAGATGCAAGGGACTTTTATTTGAATTGGTTGATTTCCAGGATGGACCACTCTATTGAGGAGGCTAAGGGCCTGAGGGAACAACAGCAAAATTATTCCTGTGCCTATCTCAGTGGTTTTAACAAAAGTTTTTGCTCTGGGTGGATTGTTTAGAGCAGCTTTACAAGTATATTTCATTACTTACGCCAGCCACGATGCAGAATACTGTATCTTTAAGGTGTAAGCACCTCAGACTACCTGACATTTTTTGGTGATAGTTGGCCAAAAGGAACTACACATACGACTGAACAAAATTCTATCAAATTTGAATATTGCAAGCTAGATCAACAAAGACATTAGTCTTCAAAGAAACTGCACACTCTAAATTAAGAATCTCCAGATAAGAAAATCCTCATGGGTATCTACTTGTTCAGATCTCATCATCAGTATTGCAAAGGATATAGCTAGAATAATTTTCTGTTGAGAGGCAAAATCACAGCTTTTGTTCCAGGCCTTTAAATAGAAAGGTCGCTAATGCTAAGTGGAAAAAAACCAAAAAAATACAGTAGAAGATAGTGGGAATAAAATGAATTGGAAACTATGATGGGAGTTAAAAGTAGTATCAGCTGCAAGTGCTGGCATGCAACTGCACCCAAATAATGTCTGACAAAGGTGTCTTCCTGGCATCAACCAACTGTTCTCTCTCACAGAAGGGAGGAGCATGTGGAGAACAGTGTCAGGTGGAATAAATCAGAACACTTTTTTTCCTTAAAACACAGGTGGCAAAAGCATCATGCAGAGCTTATTGAGCACGGGCCAAGAGCTGACTTTGTTCTATGGAGCAGATACGTCAGCTTACTGAGGTTTTGTTGAAAAGACCTGTACCAACACTTGCAACAGCTGGAGTTTGTCATTGCTAGAGAGTTACTTTGGATGATTAGCATTCTTTTGTATCTCTAGCAGTGAGCAACAGCTATTTTGCAAAGCTGCACCAACATTGTTTCTTCTTTTGGTCCTCACTATCTTGCTTCCACACTACCTATTGTACTAGCAAATATCTGAGAATGTCTCACAGTTCTTGTGTGTGAGTCAGCTGAACATGGGTATGATTCTTTCTGCTTGAAGCTGTCAGTTTCCTATGAGCAGGCTAGAATTTACAGTAAATGCGCTGTTTGGCCTGTAACCTGGGGGAGCCAGCTATTCTAATTAGGAAATGTCATCAGTGCAAAAGAGAAGGTTTTGGAATGGTTTATAGTTAAAATTTAAGAATCATGGATCACTTTAAAGAGAAGAAATGAGGCATAACTGTGTATTTATATGACACATAAGATGCATGGGAGCGAAGTTATGTCTGCAGTACATTGCAGTCAGCTGGACTATGGTGCAGGTCAGAGCTCAACAGCCTCTTCTGTCCACAGCACCTTGATGGTGAGTGCCTGTAGCTCTGTGGGTTTATCAGAGTTTCCATGGGAGCCCAGGCTGTGTGCAAATACTGATCTTTTGCGAAAGACAGGAAGAGTACTTTAAGACATTGTCTGCTCTCATTGTCTGAACAATAAGAACAATAGGAACAAATCTAGAATAGGTTTACCATGCCCACTCCCCACTGCCTGTGGAAGTTTGCACAGTGAAGCATTGTAAACCCAAATTCTCTCTAGAGGGTCTTCTTGAAGTCAGAAAGAATAGTGTGTCTTTATGATCCTTTCTTCCTTTTTTTCAGTCTAGAAACATTTCATACAGAATGTTCCTTATATGATGTAGGCAAAGCTGAACTTCCTGAGGACAAGTACGGTGCTTCCTTCTCCAAATACCCTGCCAGTCTGATCTCTATGCTACTTAGACCAATAAATCAGCCACTTTGATCCTGTAGAGATGCAGTTTTCTCCTCACAACATTTTAAAGCTACCTGTGATTCCTGGGTATAAACAAAAAGCTTTCGTTTTGGTGGGAATTTATCTCACATACTGCTCGCTAATCAAATATAAGAGGGTGTTTGTTCACTTGTATAACTTTGATAGCAGTTAAATGTCAGCAGTAATCTGTCACTGTTAAAAGGTATCATTCCTCCTTTTTACTTGAGTTGATGAATACTAGCTCGAGATCATATTTGCTAGGGGCTTTCTAGGCAATAAGGGAATAGAAACCTTATAAAATGCATCTAAGATTGCAGGGTTAATTTTTAACCTGCTGTAGAATAAAGCAGTATAAAATCAATTTGGCCCAAACCTGCATAAGTGGGTAATTAAGGTCACAATCAACCAAAATGGTTTCTGAAACCATTGCAGCTATAGATCATTATACTTCTCTTCCAGCACAATGCAAGAAGACAGGCCCCAGTTAAAGCTTTCATCTGGCTATCAATCATCATTACACTGTAAACTGCCAGGGTGAGAGAGGGCAAAGCTTTGAATTCAGAACTGATGGAAGTTCTATGACCTGAGGACTTTCTTAAGTTAAAGGCTAATTAACCATAAAAGAGTCAAAGGTCTGCAAGTCTAACACATTAAACGATGTGCCTGCCTCCTTAGGTTCTATTGTATCAGCAAATGTTAATTCCATTAAGTGAACACATCTAAGGCAATCATTGCCTTCTCCCACTCATCCTTCTGCCTCCTTAATTTTATATCTTGGGATTTTCTCCATCTGTGGGAAGTTAGGTGAAGCTTGGGAAATGTGCATCTGCTGGAGAAGGTTCTGAGCAATGCAGGCTACATCTGGAAGAGGAATTCCTGACATTCTTTCTTAAAAATCAGCTTGGCCAAGCTAATCACATTAGCTTCAGAGAGTATATTTAGTTATCGTAGTCCAGAATAAACAAGCTCATAGTCTAAACAAGTGTGTTTGAGATTTCATAGACTGTGTGAGGCAGCTGTAAAACCACATGAATTTATATAATAGATCTATGGATTGTAGTGTAAAATGATAACAGAGGGGTACAGATAAAAACTGAAATGTAAAGGTAGCAATAGAATGATATGGAACTATGAAAATAGCAGTGGTTAGTCAGACCTACAGTTTGGAGAGTTTGAATGTTTTCTAAATTTTGGGTTTTTTCCTTTAACTAAATATTTTAGCCAGAGAGGGATAAAAGGTTTATCACCTGCTTTTGGGGCTTCATTCAAATTGAATTCAGAATTTATTCATGAATGCTCAGGAAATGCTTAATCAGATAAAATATGGTATCAAACAATATATTAAAACTCAGAAGATGTGTATTTTCCATTGTTATAATTGTGTTGCCCAAGTACCAATATGCCCCTGCCCCTTCATTCTAGGGCTTCCCTTATGTTGGAACAGTTTATGGAGCCACTCTGCAGACCAGAACTAAAATAGGGTTAAAAGTTTTCAATTTCATCCAACCCATTTCTGTGATGGAATTGGTAATGCTGCAGGGAAAGAAAAAGAGCAGGTGCAGGGGAGGGCAGGAACTTCTTAGGTCAGCTTTGGCACCAGAGAAAGCGTTTATCTGAGAATATCCTGAGTCTCTCATTGATTTGCCATTAGCGTTTAGCAAGTTCAAGTTCCTGAGGTTGCTGTTCCATTTTACAAATCCTTTCACAGCTGAGTGTAAGGGGTTCCTGTTCCTGTCCCTGCCAAGCCTGCCTACATCCGTCAGCTGCTTGTTCTTGCCACCTGCTAGACACCACAAGCCCTTTGGTCATACCAGTGAAATTGTCTGTGTAACTGTGATCTAAAGAGATATAAGAAATGACCTGTTTAAAAGAGCACAAAATGGAAAATCTATGATCTTTCCCCCCTGAAATGGGATAAAAGAACCTCCTATCACCCAGGTATATTTGCTTTGCTAGATTTTTCCCTTGTGAAAGTGAGAGGGGAAAATATTTCATTACCGTTAGGTAACACAGGATCTTCAAAATATGCAAGTACAAGGTCCTTCACTGTCTTCTGCTTTGATCACTTTAGGGTATTTCAGCCTGTAAAACCAGTTTTGTGATTCATACAGTGAATTTAAGAGTATTCTAAACAGTTACCTTTAGATGAGGGTGAGTATACTATAGGTGAATCACATAGTTTTGCCTGCAATGCTCACTTTTTAAATTGCAGCACAGTGAGTACATGCATTATCAAAAATTTCAGCAGTATGCAATCTGACTGCTACAGCAGAATTCAGACTACGTTACTAATGAGACTGTAGTGGTGAAGACATAATGATACAACAGGCATAGTTTGCAGGGAGAAATAATATATTTGATTATGTTCAGAGAGTTAAGAAAATGGTCAAGTTCAGCATTGAATTTTCTTTATCAAAGCTGTATACCAGATGTCATGCTATGA
Source organism: Coloeus monedula (assembly GCF_965178545.1). Taxonomy (NCBI): domain Eukaryota; kingdom Metazoa; phylum Chordata; class Aves; order Passeriformes; family Corvidae; genus Coloeus; species Coloeus monedula. The sequence goes on from NC_138788.1 coordinate 20,440,706, forward strand.
TCTGACACAACAATCTCACAAAGTAAGTTTAAAGGGTATTAGCACTTGGTTTGAGGTTTTGTTAGAAAGATCCTTCCTGTGCTAGGAAAAAATATTGATGTGTTAGAGGCCACAGTTTTATGGGCTTTGGGCTACTACAGGTATTGTTTCTGGAGGAGACCTAAAATTATATCCTGACCATTTAGTGTCAATTAAAGATGGCTTAATAACATTTTCAGGAAAGTTAGTACTGGGATTTTGCTTCAGATCCACAGTGGCTTACCACACTGTAGCTTTGGTCAAAATAATTATTCCTTTTTTTCTGTCTCCTGAAGTGAATGTGTTATCCACCTCTTTCTGATGGGATTGTTGATCCATTTGTATGAGTGTTGTCATATAGCATACTTGGCTTTCTCCAAAGCTTTTGCCTTAGTACTGACAGGCTTTGGATGCATTTCAGGGCAGATATTTTTGTAATGCCCCATCACCTGGTCCAATCAAGTACTAATCTTACGATGATCCAAAGAGAGCACCCAGTAGAGTGCATGGAAGTTCCCTCCCCAGTCATTTATCTTTGCTTCCACAAGACACAGAAGGAGACCAGGACTGAAGGGTCCTTTTGCACCAGTCGGTACTGTTTGAATTAAAAGGCTGTATTAAAAGTTGTATCACCAATAAATCTCATTTCTTTGTTAAGACATGCTGGGAGGGATCTCCAGAGACTGCTTTTTGTTCCAATATAATTTTGTATTTTTTTTCAGCAAATGAAATAATAAAATAGAGTTTTGAATTATATTTTTGTAATAAAGATTAATGAAATAGTAAATAATAAAGAAAGCAAGATTTTATCATGGAGTGACTGTAATCATCTGAGCATGCTGCCTTCCAACAAACAGAGTTTTAAGACTGCTGACTAAGAGGGTAAGGTATTCCCACATGCTGTGAGACTCTGTCTTGGAAATTCAGAGGAGTGAGATGTTGTTATAAATAACCATCCCAGCAAGACCTCTTAGTGCCCCTATTTCCAAGAAGAACATGTAAGAAAGACATTACTGGGAGACAAGCTTAGATGTGAGGTTTGAGAGTTGCAATGCTCAGACATATAAGGTACTTATGCTCAGACATGTAAGGAAAAATGCCATTACCTCTTCCTGTTTGTACTTAGATGCCCCAAGCAATATGACATCTCAGATTAGATGATCCAATAGCTTCTTAAGGACTCATATCCTGTGAAACTTGTGAAACAGCTGCTGTTTCCCCTTCACCATTTATATATTGGATAGCTGCATTCTAACATGATGGCACTGTGACCCAATTGGCTTCAGAAGAGCCACACTGGTGTCAGCCTAAAGTAATGCAGTTGTAGTTGCATTTTGTACAGAATTTTTGGGATACCTCAGGATAAAAGGCGCTATACAAATGTAGGTCACTTTTATTAAATGCCTTGAAAATCGTTTATAATGCCTTTAAGTATCAGAACAGCCATACCACATCAATAATCCCTGCACATGTGTTTACTTTATTTTAGAGTTTGCCACAGTTCACTATAAATGGCTTAGATATATTCAGTAATTCAGTTATAATGAAATGTGCAAGCCTTCAATAAACATATGTGTTACAACTGGCCTCTGATGTAAATGCTTTGCCAATTATATGTACATTAGGGATGACTGTAGCAGGCTTGTAAATACTCTTTGGCCTCTATTCTCCCATCCTTTACAGAAGTTTTATAGTGGTGTGTAATTCTAGATTCACAGATTTTAAGGCTAGGAGGGACCATTAGGTCATCTGGCCTATTGGTGTAATAGGCCAGAGAAACTCATCTGATTGCTTGAGCAGAGTCCAACAACCTTTTTGTTTGACTAAAGCATATCTTCCACTCTGCGTGTCTGCATGAAGACCTTGAGACATTAAAAATTAGTAGCTTCAGAGTTTTACTCCAGTTGTTAACCATCCTCACACTGTGTAGTGGCTTCTTCCCCTACTGTATCCTACATTACATCTTTAAACAGAGCTGAAGATCCAGTGAGGACACCATCACCTTAGTTTTGAGCCTCAGCTGAGATAGTTTTGGACTCTAACATACATGAAGTTTTGGGGGAAAAATAAGCTTGAATTAATTCTTGCTAACCTTTTTTTCAACAGACTTCCAGATGTTCTTTCCACTTTCCTTCCCATAATGGATAAATTCTTTTCAGAGAAGCTGTGTGAGAGCCATATGCCATTTCAAATTCATTTTCAGCCTTTGAGTACATTACTGAAAGAACTCCTCTCAGGATTTTAAGCCTTATACATCCAGAAAAGGTGCCAGATTTTCAAGGGATAGACACCTCCTTAGGTATATAGATGAAATCAATACAGATTTGAAAAATCTGAGTGTGCATAAAGGCTGGAAAATAGGAGCTGAAGAGCTTGAAAAATCTTCTCACTTTGTGTGGATCTATCTTTTGGAAAATACAGATCTATTCTGATTTATGTGGTGCTTGGCAATTCTTTGTACTCACTAGATACTAGACTCACTAGAAAGTTGTAAATGTCCCCCTTTTCTACCCACCATCACACAGATTTCTCACAATCATGATGTTCATTTCTTTGGACACCTCACCTGACTGTTGGCACAAGTCTTTTTATTCTTCTGGGGTCTATTCACTACTGTCAGAAAGCCTACAGTTTTCTGACAGTATGGTTTTATTACCTGCCAGATTCACAGATGCTCTCATTATATGGGGTGGAGGAGGAGGAAGAAGATGGGGAGTCTGGATCTAAATGTGGTTTCATGTTTTGGGAAATCTTATTTTACTCAGATTGATTTTTCAGTCTGAGGAGAAGGAGAACTACAGCCTATATGTGAGAGGCAGGCAGAGGAACAAGTGACAGGTAGAAGGTGTTCAGCTGGTAGATGATTCCTTGGGTTTTGTGCCAGAGCAAGGCACAGTATTGGGGAATTGCAATCTGATAATTTAAGCAGAAACTGATCATGACTGAGAACCCATAATAATTATTATGTTAATGAAAGCAAAAAGGCAGGAGAGGTCTCTATTCTCTTGACAGATAGGGATATGCTGATCAGACCTATATCTACAGGAAAACATTGAAATCTCTTTCCCAATGCAAAGTTGGGACAATGTGCATTTTTGATTGCTCTATTAGCACAAAATAAAAATGCACATAAACTTTAGTGCTTTTATTATTATACTTAGGAACGTTTACTCACTGAAGGTAAAGTGCTTTGAGAAGGAAAACATACTTCCTCACAGGGGTTGCTTCCCATATTTGGAATACGACTGTTTAAATTGTAGCTCAGCAGAAATATTTTGATTCTGTGGGGCACCAGCAGCTCAGCAACAGTGCTGCCTTTCACATCCAGTTCTTAAGTGTAACAGATCATTTAGACCCTGGGTTGGCTAGGCTCACATAAACTAGGTTTACAAAGAGTTATAAAAGCTTGGCTTTCCTCCTTCCTTCTCCCCCACACTCTAGTTTTTCCCCTTATAATTTTACCACAAGGCAATGCAGTCAAGCTTTTCTTGGATCATATGAATGTAGATCAATAAATATCAGTTGCAGAATGGGAATCTACACACAGGCATGTGCTAGAAGGATGAAATAGTTATGTTAGCTTAAAGGAACTTCAAAGTTTGTTTTGTTTTATATTTTCAGGGCACAATGCCTATGCTATATAGGTACCAAGCTGAAGTTGGAGAGGAAGAGGAAAGTTCTTTCTAAAAAAGCAGCAATGCTGGAATGTGCTGTGGAGACTCAGATTGTTTTTCATCTCTAGAGGCATGTATGGTAAGCAAAATGATGTTGTCTCTGTCTGGATAAGGGTACTATACATTACAGAATAACTTACATTTCAGCTGTGAGCACACAGTTACTGTCTATCGATAGATGCAAAGCATCTTATTGGAACAAGATGTTTGGTTCAACAACAGGCTGTCAAAATCATTAAGGCAATTTTTTTTCTGCCAGCGCTTAGACTATGAGTCAGCCTCCACCAGAGACCTTGTCCTCTCCTCCCATCATATCCCTCTTGCAAGAGGCAGATGACTTTGTTAGCTCTGAAGTGAGACTCAGAGTGATACTGAACCATTTGCAGAACAATACTGAAAAGTTAGGCATTGTTTAGCAGAAGTCATATGGGATCAAATGGTCCCAACATTTATGCCAGCCCTGAGTCATTTTCATCCATCTACCTTGTCTCAAACACAGGAACCAGGGCAGTGAGTTTTAGATCAAGACTGTGCTCTGCGTAGTGCATGGAACAACTCAGCTAAAGTTATGATTCTGTCACTTAACTGAGCATCACTGTATTCCAGGATAGAATTCCTAAAGACTTATACTTTCTCAACAGTGGGTTTGGATCTTTGCATGGAAGTTCCTGTGAAAGGCCAGCATAGTTACTTGTCCTTTTGACTGTATAATGATGGAGAAATTGCCACAATGAGATCACCAAAGGCAGAGGGTACAGGGCATTGCACCTTTGCAATTAGAGTTAATTCCTATGAAGACACAGTCTTTCTGTTTATAACTAGTGCAAAAGGTTGGACTGGCATTGTATAGAAGTATGCTGGATCAGCAGTGATGATGGCAGCCTCTGAAGCTTGGTAAATAGAGAAAATCAAGCATGTGACTTGGGATGAGCTGTTGTAAACACAATTGTTCCCTGTATGAAAAATTGTTACTTTTATAATATTTTGCTTTGAAAGAAACAAGGCGCAAGATTTGGCAGATAGGAATCATGACAATGAGATTTTATTTAGCCATCTCCTGCAGGCCTGTTGCATGAGTATAAGCAATGACCTTCCTTCTTTGTGCTGCCATGTCTTAATTTAGAAGCTGAGAAATATGAACTCCTGGGGTGTTGTTTTTAGTTTTTTAAAAGTTAGAAGCAATCACTGTATTTATCTCGCCGAACCTCCTACATAAAGCAACCATAGAATTCCAGCTACAAATTATCACTCTCTTACAAAGTACTGTGCAATCCCTGGCCAGCTGCAGCTGTATTCAGGATGAACTGAGCAGGCTGCACACTGATACAGCTTCTTTTCATTCACATGACAAGGAGCAACACGCCATGCATGCTTGGACAGAAAGGGATGAGTAGTTTATTTTAGATTTCCTGATATATCTCTCCCACGAATTATGACACACAAAAGTAATTGTATAACTTTTCATACAGAAAGCAGCATCTCATTTATCAGGAATAAACTTTTCATGAAAAGGCCTTTTCATTAATTAACAAGCTTTAGTCATATAAAAATGTCATCAAAAAGTATTTTTTCCCTTCTTTATTAGCTTCACTGTGAGTAAAAGTACTTTTTCTTGAACTTAAGATAAATAATACATATATAGTCATGTAAGATTTATATTTATATGCGGAAATTCATGGCTTTCTATGTGCACAATCATATATATCTGTATCAGAGTACCAGGAGAAGTCAATCAGAGATAGTGTCTTGTTCTGTCTCACACACACACACATCTTCAAAATCTGAAAATTTGGCACTGCGCTGTAAAACTCTGTAAAACAGACCTCATCCTAATCAAGGCGAAATTAGCTCTTTAGAGCCCAGCCCTGATGATTTGCATGAGGCCCTCCACGTACAGATACCAGAATGTGTGTAAATGAATGCTTAGAGTCAACTCTCTGCAACCAGAGTAGGTGCTTTCAATAAAGCTGCTGATTCTGTCACAGTAATAGTGATCCTTAGTATATTAATATCAGGCTCCCCACATTCTATGACACAGTACCTTGATGAAGCCAAACTGAGAAATCTGGCTTTCAGCTCCATAGGCATATGGCAATCTGTTGTTAATAGACAAGTCAATATCTAGATGTTGCTAAATCTCATGTAGGGGTACCTTGCTTTTTGATTAAGTCCAAAAGATGCCTTTGATTTGAAAAACTTCCAGCTGAGCATAATTTACAAAGCATTTTAATAATTTTTGTTCTTTTGATATATGAAAACATGAGAGCTTGAATAAAGGATTTCAGAAGAAAGGGATGTTTAAATTAATTTCAAAATCAGATTAGGACCCAACTCCTTTTTTCCTCATTATGTTCTGCTTGTACAACAGAGCAGGAACACAGACCTTATTACTGTTTTTAAATCGTGTGGGGAGTACTCATCATGTATAGGCCCAGTGCAAACCCTCCTGCGCCTCATTTCTGTGGTCCCCATTGCAGAGAATGTAGCAACAGTGAGGAGACTCAGACCCAAGACAGAGGTGTCTGAACAACAGAAATTTGCTGGAGATCGGCAAATGCATGTCCTAGCAGCTAGTAGCCTGGTTTATCTTGAGTTTGGTCCAAAGACAGGTTGGTAGGTTGCAGCTACACTCAGTTAGAAGCATCAAATTTGCTTATAAATCAAGGACCTCAAAGCATTTTCCAAACGTTAGTCAATTAAGCATTGTAGCATGTGCCATACTTACCTGTAATGTATGTAAATATCAACGGATATATTTTACAAATAGGCAGATTTGAATTCCCTGAAACCACGTCAGAAACCTAGAATCAAGCACTGTCAGAGCTGAGGAGAAACCTTGGGATTTGTCACAATATGCTGCAGGTATTGGCTATTCTACATCTTTGCCCGAATCCAATAGCAGCAATATGAGAGGTGCTATGTCAACCCCTGAGCCAGCCTCTGAGTAACTCCTTTGTTTTTGTCTAGATGCATCTGTGAAAAGCATATGCTTGTTCTCTCTATCAGATAAAAGTAACTGAATGGGATTAGAATATTCTATTCCTCATCTCTGTCAGGCAATATCGTACTTGGTAAAAGACATGGAAAAAAATAAAAAGGACACCACGAACATGAAAAGCATGCTCAAGTCTGACAGCCTAAGTCCCAGAACACACGGGAATTTGTGCAAAGCATGGTCTGTTTATACAAGTTAGCAACTAGAAGAGCCACCGTAGAGAGATTTGCAAGGAGCAGTTCTGACTCTGGGCAAAACAGAGGTAGTTGCTTTGACTTGTTCACATCTGACTTGAGATACAGTGCGAAGGATAATCTGTGCAAATTCTGTACTGAGATGTACAAAATGCTCAGGAGCTTCTACCAGTAGAGATCAATGTAAGTTACTGGGGCAAAGATAATTTGAGAGAGCACAGACAGTTCAAAGGTTGAAAACTCACATTTTTGCCCTTTGTATTCCTGCACTGTTGTTACTGACAGAGCAGTAGCTGCTGCAGTTAAAAGCTCAGATGGCAGTAGCACAGATTGAGTGTCCTCCATGTTTTCAGAAGACAATCTTTAGGAACATCATTACCCTATATCAGACTTCCCAGGCATTTTATTGCAAGAAATATGTCTATTTATACAAGCACACACCTGCAATCCCTGAAGACATTTTGCTTGATAAAGTTCCCAATAATTATAAATTGACTTAGTTCCATTGCCCAATCTATGGCATGTAAGGCTATATTATTTAAATTAAGATATTTAAATTAAGAAAATTTTAATTAAGATAGAAATTAAGATTGGTCCAAAGAAAAACTTGATCCACCTGATCAAAAGATGCCATTTCCAACAGTTAAGAGAATCAGAGTTTTGGGAATTGCTATGGACATCACTAAGCAAAATTCCTGGCTTGTGATATGAGTCTATGGATTTTAAGTTGCTGGTTTATATTTAGTGAAATATGACAATTTGGCAAGTGCATTTAAGTCAGGAAACATAACCCAAACAGAGGCTTGGGTATTATTTACTCAGAATTTTCAATTAATATTCTTTCAGCAGTGTGCATTTCAGAGGTTAAATATATGATCAGCAATTTCAGAAACAAGGATATAGCCACATTTTCATGTTTTAACTCACTGAGTAGCACTTTCTGAGTCAGTTTTTCTGCATGTACTTCCATGAATTGAAACCAACAGATTTTAAGAATGTTGAGTATGAAAACTGGACACGGATAAGCTGGGACCCAGAAACAGAGAAATGACTTAATTTGAACGACATGTCAGTTCACTGGCTGGCATCACAACAGTTCAGTGATGAAACTGTTGGAATACTGTGGCTTTCTCTTTTCACCTTCTAATACGTCTGTATTTCTATGCCAATGTCATGCTATATTACAGTAGCACTGTCGGAGTCATGGTTTAAACTCAGCCTCTAGTGATAAGAAGTATTTTAGAAGAAGAAAATCATAAAAGCAGTCAATGCTCTGCAGAGCTTACTGTCTATAACCCCAGTTGTACAGCCTGTGGTAACCTCCAGTGCTCCACTGACATCACTGGGAAAATTAAAAATGTGCTAGTTCTCATAGCAGTCCATCTTACCTAACCTCTTATGTAAGTAAAATAGAGGGGCCATGTATTTTGCTGAGTAGAGACAGCAGGCTGAATTGGGACCCCAGAGATGGTTACATGGATCACTTGTTCAGGATTGTACCAAGCCCTTTTCCTGCCCCATCATGATCAAGTAACTTTCTTGTGGCAACCACAGTAATTCCCTGCAGGGGGCAGGGATATTAAGAAAGTATGTTTTGAGTCTCTTAATGTAATTTAGCAGCAGGAAACTAGGAAGGAGTGCCAGAACCATGTGAATAGCCAGTTCTTTGTGCAGCACTTGCAAATGCTCCACCTAGGCCACAGCAGGGCAATTGCTGCTTCGTATGAATTTATTACCAAGAAGTGTTTGTCTACAAGTATGTTCCACACCTGATTTAAGGCTTTTCATTTGCATGTGACTTATGTAATAGTAAATATACAGTTTAAATGAGGTTAATGAAAATTAGTATTTTATTCACTGGAAACAATTTCATGCCAAAAATGTTTCTCCCCCCAAGGCCAAGTAAATCTGTTAGGTGAAAGTGTTGTCAACACCTCTTAGCACTGAATGTAGTACATAGCACTTTTTTGCACCTGAATACTGTGGAAGAATCCTTGTTGTAGTTCTGTGGTAATCCAGCCATGAAAACATTTCACTGTAATAAATATTCACTTACGCCAAGTCAGTAAGGATTAAAAATAACTACTTAAGCATAGTGAAGAGATGGTATCTGGATTGAAGAACTTGTGTTGAGGGAATGATCTAGAGACTAATGATATCTAAAGGCACAGAGGACAAAAATGACCTGTATCAGACCATTCTCATTCTCAATCAAACTCATTCAGTGAGTTTCATTCTACGGTGAGAGTAACTCAGCCATTTAATCATGTTGTTTCCTACCTCTATCATATTGCTTACATGAATATATTAGCAATATTTAGTTACAGAAAATTAATGAGTAGTTTAGGTTGCAAATACCAAATGATGCATGGTTAAGAAAAAAACCCACCACCGAAACAACAGAACCCCCAATTCTCACTTGCGTACTTAAAAAACAGTTAAAAATATCAAGATAAATGTATCCATCTGTTGCCCTCAAATAAAATACATCAGGGATGAATTTGGCCTCCTTTTATTCAATTTGTCCTCAATTTGCTAACTTCATTACTTTTCTCTTGTTTTACTCTCTGTTAACTGAGAAACAGCAGCCTCTTTGCAATAGGCTTTAGAAGCAGGAAATCTCAGGGTATGTTTCTGATTGCCAGAGTTTCTTTCCCTCTTTCTGCTGTTCCTGTTCTTAAGGAAGCACAAGGGGGTTCATGAGGCGCCACTAGGGAAACAAAGAGTATCAAGGTCAGGGTGAAAACCGCACAAGAAGCAGGAAGAGATGCTTGCAGTTAGGTTCATGACCTTTGTATTTTTTTTCTGATTGTCCAGGAGAGGGAGGAAGGGGGTTAAAGAAGGAGAGATAGGAAGTTAACATATGAGCAGATGTATGCATAACCCCTGTTAGAAAACATCAGAGAGTTAGGAAGCTAATGCTGAAGCTGCTAAAAATTGTAGGGTTCTTACTGCTGAACACCTGGGAAAAACAGATGTATGTCTGGTCTTTGTTCCCAAACAGCTAAGGTGGCTCCAACAGGTCAAACCCCAGGTTTCAGAAAGAGAACTGAACAATAGAAAGTAATTGAAATATGTTTGGTTATTAAATAAGAAAAATAAAAATTAAAGCAAAACAATACACTTTATAGTTGGAAAACCGAAGTTCTTACCAAATATATTAATTTAAGATGTTCATAAAATCTGGCCTTAATGAGTCTTGAAATTCTCATTAAGGTAGAATCATAGATTCATTTAGGTAGAAAAAGACCTTTAAGACAGTTCTCTTTGTGTTCTGACTTGGATGTTGTAATGTACTTGTTCTGCTCCACAAATACACAAATGGAAAATTGTGACCATGTCAGAGTGCTTGCTGGGGTCTCAAACATTTCAGTTTAGTCACATTCCCGAAGAACACAGACTCCCTCTTTCCAGTGCCTTGGGTAACAGTTTTAGTGCATCACCACAAACTGAGATGGTAAAAATCTGATACAGAAATTGAGCACAGTCTTTGCCTCTTTCATTACATATGGAACTGCATAGCATTTTTTAACCCTCTTAAGACAAGAGTATAAAAATCAGTGACTCTGAGGCAGTGGGTGATGGATCACTGCAACCAACAGATGCCTGTAGAATGAATATAAAACCTCTGATTGTTTTCTGTAAGGTTGGAAAGAATGAGGAGTTTTTTTGAGTGGTGCAGCAGGTAATAAAAGTTGCTACACTAGGTGTGTAGGTGATCTTCTCCACCTCCATATTAACACTGCCCATTACATGGTCACCTAAATTATACTCTGAGCCACACTCCCTGTTATAGTAAAAAATGCCAAGAAGCTACAAAGCAGACTTCAGCCAAGTGTAAAACTAACACTGGGAATTGCAGCAACTTAATTTTTCCAACCACAATTAGCAGAAGAGGAGTGTGTAAAATGATGAGTGGAAAGAATAGTTAAAATACTGGTGTTCTGACTATGAGTAGCTGTTCACCTACCAGCTTATTCTATATGCAGTTAAGATACTCCAGAACTTAGATGGCTTTTGAGACTATGTGTGATATTCTCCAGTGTCTTGCACAAACAAAAGTGTTTAAAGTCCCTTTCCAAGACTTTTAACTTTGTGATATCCAAGACGGTGACTGTTCCATGTGTCTGGGAGCTTGCAATTGTCATGTATTGATAGAAGAAACAGAGTTCCTGGGAATTCCAGTTTATGTCTGGATGCGATGCTGTCAGCATCAGTGTGGAGTCAAACAATTAGACCAGGCTTCATTTGCATTTCTTCTATGTGACATTGAAGGGATAGTAGTGAAAATCAATTCAGTTTCTTATGTACCAATGATAAGGCATTATTGTCTCTACTGGATGATTAGAAGCCATGAGAATATCACCAAATGTGCCTGCAATTAATAGTTACCAAGACTTTTTGAAGTTTGGTGTGATTGATTTCTGAAAAAAGGAAAAATTGTTTTATTGAAGGGAAATGAAATGAAATAAAATAAAATAAAATGCAGGAAAAACCCAATGAGTTTTGTTTTCATAAGCACTCTTGAGGGTAATGATTCTGTTTGAAATATTGCTGAGCTTTCTGCGGGGAGCTAGTGCCATGACACCTTTTCTAAACCAAACAGATGATGTCTAGAGGTTTCTTTTTGACATCAGAGAAGCCAGAAGACTGGCTGATGGATTTCTAGGACCTCCCCATTCAGTCAACAATACCATAATTGCTGCATCTGGACTTTCAGAATATGAAGCCATTCCCAAAATAGGAGTTTGCCTGAATTCTGGTCTTTACCAGATCTGAACATCAAAACATGATCTGCAATCAGAGAGAGATGAACCCATTGTAATATACCATCATATTATACTTTCGTCTAGAGAAGGGCCAAGACTAAATCAATTTCTTTCTCTTACTTACTCTGTGAGAACCTCCTTAAGATCTACAGATACTGATGATCCATTATTGCTTCCTTTGCAAATTTATTCTTTGTCCATTTTCCAGCTTCCAACAATAGTCTTTGTTCATGCCGCTGCTTTAGTGCTTCCATTTTCTGTACATCTTTGAATATTTAAATTTTGTTCCAGTGCAAATATAAATAAATTTGTGAAATATTCTGATTCATCCCAAAATGGGATATTTGCTTTTCCTCACTAAAGGTCTGTTGTTATGTTTCCTGTTCTAAACCACTGCCTTCAGCTTGCATTCAAAAATCCCATCAATGTTAATACAGATTCAGAGAAAGTAAGTCTGCTAAAATTAAAAAAATTAGTATTTTTTGGTTGAAATTGTCTTAATTAATTTTTATTGATAAAAGACCGATGTCTGTAAACAAAGATAAGTTACTTATGAGCACCTGCATAAAGCTAATTAGTCTTGAGCCAAGGACACAAGGATTGGGATAAACACCTGATGGTTTCCTTTAACTGTAGCCTGAAAATGATGATACTCTTATCTCTTATAGAAATCTCTGTTAACAGTAAAGAGAATATGTTCAAATACTTGGGAGCCATGTCTACAATTGGAAAACTTTCAGATGTTGCCATTTTTACTAATGGTGCCTGAGCCCAGCGAAGATAGCAATAAAAAGGGTCCCCGAAGGCTTCATCTACTTGTAAACATTACCAGGAAGTGTTCCTCCACACCAGAACTGTTCTCTGTGCTAGTGGATTTTTAGAAAAGTTCTTGGCATAGTTTAGCTTCCATCACATGGAGTTGTCCTACACAGTTTATGAGTGGTTCAGGAGCCAGCAGTTTGCAATGAGCAGTTTAGATGTGGCCCCCCTGTTGCAGGGTAAGTGAAAGTAGTAGCATGAAATAGGACTGTTGAGAGTAGCACCAAAGAACACACTCAGGTGTGTGTTAGCCCTTTCAGACAAGCCACACACTGCCTTAATGTCAGTAGCAGCAAGTTTGCCTCAAGGGCAATTAAGGGAAATTTATTGTGCCTATAGTTCTAGAGACCAGGCTGGCAAAGCACCAAAGAACACCATGTTCTGAGTCATTGTGAGGTATCCACCAGCCTCATTTTTGCTGACTGGCTACCTGACCTTGCCTATAGCCTTCAGAGCCTGCAAGGCAATCTTACTGTGATGAGCACACTGCTGAGATACCTTGGATTCACTTTCCTAAAGATCAAAGTTCTTGTTTACCCACGGAGCACTCACAGTTTAGGAAATTGCCGGCATTTCCTCTACAGAGCCTTGCCAGCATCGCTTAGTCTTAAACTGGAGTGACTACTTCTAGAGTAATAAAGCCTGGTTTAGTTTCCATGACTAATTTACTGGCAGGCATCTTGATGGAGAACTATCAGTTCTGCTACCTAAAATGATGCTGTTTTCTTAGTCAGTTGGAAACTCAGCATCTGGTGCAGAAGTTAATATATATGATAAGGCCACCTAGGGCTAGCCCCTGATTCTGGCTTGTGTTCATCCTTAGTCTGAACTGAACTCTGTTCCACTGCTGCTCTTTTAAGTCACCATGTTTCTTTGTGCTGGGATTTGGCACTAAAATGAAATATAATATAATATAATAGCATAATTTCTGTCACTGTAACAAATGAGATCATGTGGGAGAGAAAACATGTATCTCTCTTCTCCTATACTCAGTATCACTCAGGAGGTACCTGGGAGGTGGCTGAGTTACCCTCTGCCATGAGAAGCTTTGCACTGCAGAGGTGAAAGAAATTAGAAGGTCTGACTTTCCAAATGTACAGTTAGAAATGTGTGGGCATGGAATTCAGTGAAGAATAAAGAGGGTGATGGTCAGCTGTTAGCTGCTTAAAGCCAAGAAAGTCCTTGCTGCTCTGTTGAGATTCCACTGGAAAGGCAGCAACTGGAAGATAAGAAAAGTGCCAGCTGGGAAGGAAAAGGGACAAAAATTTCATTATGAAGGAGTCAGAGAGCAAGCAAGTTTGCCAGAGAGGATAAAACAGGGAGATGACAGGGAATGGTGACTAATGGAATAACTAGAAATGGCAAACGCGTGAATGAGCCATATGGCAGAGACCAGTAATGACATACTGTGCATTCTCAGGAGCAGCTGTCAGTAGCACCCAGTAGAAAATGAAGCTAAACGAACTGTTAACTTCACGCTAGTGACAAGTGCTCAGACTTCTGAAAACTGCCTGAAACTTCTCTGGCAAAGGGCACTGATTGGCTCCCAGGCTGCTGCTGTCAGTAAGGAGGGCAAGGACTGAATGCTCCTTTCCCTCTTGGGGTGGTCTTGATGGTCTGAGGGAGCTGTGTGTGTGGCAGAGACCCTCTCCCTGCCGCGGCTTGTCTTGTACCTATTCTGCAGACAGAAAGCTTCTGTCTTCAGTCTTGTTAAACTGGCATCTTCTATCAGCAGTAGACTCATTAAAAGAAATATGTAGGAAGGGAAAGCTTATTTTGCCGATGCTCTTTATTTTAATCATACAAAGAAAATGACAATTTTTATATAGAAGCCATTAGGGATGCAGGAGGCATCAGTTCCTAGCTCTGGGGTTCTTTCTTTTAAACAGACTGTGGCAATGCAAATACAGCCCATCATGATATTTATATCTTTAATTCTAGCATTCACCACATTACTAACACACTGATGGGTCCCTTGTTCTTCATTTGTCTATTTCCTTAAACTTTCTGCCCCCTTTTTTATTATTATTATTTTTTCTGTCATGTGTGCAGTTCTTGAAGGTCAATCAGACGTCACGGATAGAGCCATTCTGTTCATGGGCTTGCAAGCAACTTGTTTATGAATGAAGAAGGCTTTGTGGACTTCCAGGGACATGCTGAGCTGTTTTATAAAACTACCAGTGGGACAAGGAGCTTGGGAAAGTAAGGCCTCTTACGGATACAGAAAACGGAGGCACTCTGCCAAAAAAACCTGGGCCGACATTCCAGTTTGTCAGAATCTTGTCCAAGTAACAAGTTTCTAGAAAACAGATCAAGTATCTGCATATCCAGGGTTCAAGCTGACCATATGTGAGCGCAGGGCAGTATGTGTGCTAGGACACTGCCACAGCAAATGCTTATGATTTGACCATAAAGGTGTCATAAAATGAAGAGGTCAGGAATACCAGAGCTCCATGGAACAGAAAACAGAAGATAAACACACCTTAAAGAAAAAAACCATAACTCTTGGGAGTGTAATACTACTTTTTTTTTAAGCTAAAACATGCAACGGATCCTTAGATATCTGAGGCATCAATAGAACAATTAGAAACAACTGATTTAAGTATCTTGGATTCTATTTGAATCTTGGATTCTCTGGCCTCTTACATGTATAGCACTCCTACAGCATTTAGCAGGGGAAAGAGGAGAGGAACCAGCAGAATCTTTTACCTGGCCAAGTTTGCTATTCTTTAATTTAAAATTTAGGTGTCAACACAGTTGAAGCCAGCTGCATTTTGTTTACTGGAATTTTCATTGTTGTGCTCGTTATTCCAGTTCCTTCAGGGAAATACTGATCTCATTCCTGAAAGCAGCTCTAGGAGCACCCAGCAAAGTAAGACAGAGGTAGGCAAGCAGAGGTCTGAGCCAAGCCTCAGTGTTCTTCCATGACAGTTGGCTCTGCAGCCCCTGGAGACGATATGTAATCTTTTTCCAAATGTCTTTGGCATTTTTTTAAAACAAAGGTTACAAGGACAAAACCTGAACAAAACAAACCAGTAATGCCCAAAGCTCCATCCACCAAACAGCCAGAGCAGTTTGAGGATGCTTGCTGACATGAAAGGAGCAGTGATTTGTGGAAAATTTGATTACAGGTACTTCTTGCTTGTTTATCACTCCAAGAGTCAGATTTTCTCTGACTTGCCTTTCCCATACCATTGTTGTCATCATCATCATCTCCATCATCATCATCATCATCACATTTCCCCTTCATGCTCCTCATGCCCTTGTCTCTTGGGATATTTCTAGTTCCATGCATGATTTTCTCTTTTTGTTCAAGTCAGTCTCTTTTCATGTGTGGATGTGGCAGTTTAGGGACATTTAGAGTTGGAACTGGCAGATTTAGGTGTATGATTGGACTTGCTGATCTTTGAGGTCTTTTTCAACCTAGATGATTCAATAGTTTTATAATTCTATGAATCTATGTCCTGTGACATCTGGGCACAATTAAGCCCTGTAGATAAAAGGGGAATGTTTGCCTTAATCTCAGATTTGATGTTTTAGCCAGTACACTAAACCAGCAATTTTGGCCAGCCCCTGAATCCCTCATTTGAAATATACTCACCGTAGCTCTACATCATTATTGTGTATAGGCAAACATTCATTTTTCCTTCAACAACTTTGGATTTGGCCAACTTTTAGTTGGTTTTAGGGAGAAAGATAAGGCCCATCTCTGACGTGAGATATTCAGTGTATTTCAAATCTATTTTCAGCAGAACCTTCTGAAAAAAGAGTTGTGAGAATATATTTAACATGCACAAAACAATATCTCTCACTAACTCCATCATTGGAAACTTATAATCTTTTTGAAATTTGAAATAATAATCCTCTGGCAGACATTTAGCATGTGAAATTTCTTTTCTAACAGCTAGTTTTAGCAAAGTCCTGTAAGCATCCAAAAAAAAATTAGGTATTGATATGCCTAATGGCTGTAAGACATTTGGTACTTGTCACCTTGTACAGCTTAGAGTAAAAAAACCTGCTTTGAAATACTGTTTTTGTTTTGATATTTCAGAATATTTTAGAAGTGCAAATTAAATCTCCCATGCTCCAGCTGTACTCATTGTGGGTGTAGCTTTTTCTCTAGGTATCTATCCTGTCCTATATCCAAAATATGAGGTTCATTTGAAGATGAGCTATTTCCTCAGCTGGGATTGCAGGCCTTGCAAAAGCTGGAGATAAAAAACCACCAAAGTGAGAGAAAAGTTTAGAGGGACTGAAGAGTACCTGAGCTGTAATTTTAGAAGAAGGTTATCTGTTTTCTTGAGAGGGGACATCCATACAATTGAATAACTGAATCTGGAAGGAAGTTGTCTTCTGTATCGGTGTTAGGGTGGAAGAAAGAAGACAGACTATTATATATTTGTTGTCCTGAATGGACTCCCCAGAATTAACAAACCTAAAATATACTTGGAGAGACGATTAACACTGTGGAGGCCATTGAGTGCTACTTTCAAGATGGAAGAAAGTTGGTTGGAAATCAGGTCAGAAGATCAAATCACCATATGAATTACTTCATGATTTTTCATGTTTCGAATGACAAAGGAAGACTGAAGACAAATTAGAGACCCCTGAAAACTTACCTTGCAGGGCTGGGGGACAAAATCCTGATCGGTACAGTTACTGTACCAAGTGTGAACATTCATCCACTTTCCATAAGTGAAGCCTCACTGATACCCATTTAGCAACTCCAGTTTGCCTTAAGGTGAGACCTGAATTGTGGAGTGGCAATTTTGTATTTTGTGCCCCATCTGCTACCAAAGTTTCTCCTGCTGCAAAGGTCCGGCCCGATGACTCTGATCCTAAGAATTCCTTCAGCTCTGAAACTTCTCATATAAGGATTTAATAAAGAAAGAGGATTTTTATTTATGCCGAAGTCTGTTTTGCTGTTTGGAAACCATTAGAAAACGTTACGGTCACTAATTGATTCAATATTTTTTGACAAAATATTGGCATGGCTGAGACCTTGCTGTTTTTCATAGATGAAGTCAGCATCACAGTTTGTTTTCATTCTTTACAAAGGCTTTGCAGCACATGTGATAAAACCCCTTCTTCCTCTGCTTATCTCCTGTGAGCTTAAGGTACAGATGGCAGAGTTTTCTTAGGCACGTGCATAGATTCAGAAGGGGCAGGCTCTAATAATCCTAATAATCACACAAACCTTCCTTCTGCTTCTGTCAGCTCCCACTCAGATCCTGGCTTTAAAACTCCTTGACTGGTGAGCTGCCCAGTGCACTGCAATTGTCTCCATGTCTTGTAAGGGGCAGAAGGATGTTCAGCCCATCTTGCAGCAGCCAGAGCAGGAAGTTCTCCTGCCAGCTATAATGCAACTAAAAGCCTTCAATACTGTAGCTAGGAGACCTAAGCTTTCCCTAGCTACAGACACCAGGTCCCTGGAAGTTTTAGGGCCACCCACCTAGAGCAGCTGATGACAGTAGCAGCAATAAGGCTGGAGCAGTTCCTGTTACTGTAGGGTGAGCATGGTAGGGAGGCAGTGAGCCTCCACAAAAGCCTGTATTGTACTGGCCACAGTAGAAACCTCTGCCTATTATTAAAATATAGGTCACCAAGCACTCACTCAATACCCCTTTGCTGTAGATTGGAGAATAATGGTCTAGACCTGAGGGCTGTGGGTCAGAGTCAAGCGAGACACGTAAGTGATGCCTGTCTACAGAAAATGGCAGGTGTCATGCAGAATGTTATCCTGGTGCTGAGGGGAAGAAGTGCCCTGATGGGACTTTGCAGAAGGCAAAAGAGAAAGAACATGAAAGGTTTCATAAGACAAATATTTCCCAATTCCAACTCAGAAACAGGTATTCTTTAAGTCCACAAATAGCTTCCACACTTGAGAAATGTCAAGTTTCTGTCAGAATGGTCGCACTCCATTTATGTTCTCCAACTCACAAAACAGTCTCATCTTGGTGGCCCAGTCTTGTTGCTTCCCTTCTTGTCCCTTGCTTTGCTAAAGTACTTCTCCCCATCACTATTTTCCTGCCTGATGCTTCTAGAAGTATGTCTGTCTCTCTGTCTTTAGTTATATGTTCAGAGCTCTTTCTTCTTTACCGTTTCCCAATCTCCCAGGTGTTTTTTGCACTTTCTTCTGGTACTAGATTGGTAAGAAACTTGCAAAAAGTTTGTTGGAAAGCATGTTCTATTTTTTCTGATTATCTCCTTTCATGCTTTATTTGCAAGTGTTTGTAATTGAAATATATTTTTGGCAATAATTATTCTTATAAGGCAGGAGTTATTTTATATATGGAGAGTCTGGACTATGTCTAGAGTGTCATGCTAGCTTCGGGCAGGGCTTTGACCCAGTTGTCCACATAAGCTATATATTAGTTCTTATTCCAGCTCTGAAGTGACCCACTGCCTGTAAATTAATGCAGGCTTGGACACAGACTGACACATGATTAATTTTTGTTCATGATTCATTTTTAT
This sequence comes from Coloeus monedula, assembly GCF_965178545.1. Classification (NCBI taxonomy): domain Eukaryota; kingdom Metazoa; phylum Chordata; class Aves; order Passeriformes; family Corvidae; genus Coloeus; species Coloeus monedula. The sequence continues at coordinate 20,459,649 of NC_138788.1, forward strand.
TTTGGCAGACAAGTAACACACACAACAAACCAGAAAAGGAACTTCTGCAAACTCGGGCTGAGCTACCAAAAACCAGCTAGGTGTAACTGTAAGATCTCAGACTTGTAAACTTCAAGAGGCATTGAGCAAGGAAAGGCCTGGGAAAAGTTTAGGGAAGAAGTTAGTGAAAATATATTGGACACTTCTTTGAAAGCAGGGATCAAGAGTCAACACAGTAAAAATTACATAGCAGATGATTGATCTGAAGAACTCATTGGCACAGATGTTGTGGAGACTGAAAGTTTACTAGGTTTGCAGAAACAGTTAGATGAATGTGAACATCCAGGGCAAGTTATGAAGAATATGAAATTCTTGTGCTTTGTAGAATAAGCCAACTGTAATAGCAAGTTCTCTTCAATTTACAATTGCCTTTTCCTGTCAAAGCAAAGCTGGTTACTTTCTGCTCTGATCATTCCTTTCTTGCATTCTTTATTGGCATACAGTACTTCAAGCATGACCAGAAGTACTGTGATTTCTGTGGAGCCCCAGATGAGACTTTAAGACAACTGTGACCTCTTGAGTAAAGAAGTTGTATAATCTTACCTGGAGAGTCCCATGTCAACACAATAATTTATATTGTATATAACATATTTTTTCCCCAGTTCTTTTAACATGCACAGTTATGTTCCAGTACTTTTTTATACCAAACCAATTTTCCACAGAGCTCCAGCATACAAGTACTTGATTTTTTACGTAGTGGCAATTGAAGGGACAATAAATTTTGCTCTACAAAAAAATAGTGTATATATATATATATATGGTAAAATTACAGAATACCAATCTTATTCCAATAGGAGAATTTACTGAATGGATTGTGCGAGCCTGCATTTTGTATTTTTACACAATTTGCATGAGTTAAAAAAAAATCTTTTCTTTGGACAGCTAATCAAATTTACAAACTGTCATAAAGATCAGTCTTGAGGAAATGGAAGGCCTGTGGGTAAACAGAACAAAAGCCAGGACTTATTTCTCGAAGCTTTTACCTGTGTAAGTCTTGATGTCTTCCGACATGGCATACTTATTCTGCTCCTTGGATGCAACAGTAACACAGATTGCCCTTTTCTCTTGTAAAAAATATGTGATCAAGCAGCTGCTGCTGCGGGAGCACTGTGACTTAGCAATGTCCTGTTGATCTACATGTAATATACCAGCCTTCACAAAAGCCATTTGGAAATGAAGAGAGATTCATTTCCAAACTGACTCTTCAATGAAAGCACACTCAATCTATTTGAATGGAATATAAAGGACTCTTGCTTTTTAATTCCATATTCCCATCTCTGTATGAGTCAGAGGCCACATTATCCCAGATGTCCAATGGCTTTTCCATACCAGCACCATATTACTGAGGCATAGGTGGTCTAGAAGCACAGATAGTGCTGCTAGCTTGGCTAGATAAACAGTGAATTATAACACTATGTCATATTGATGGCACAATTTTATATACTGTATTAAAGTTTGCAGGAGACAATACCAATCAAATCTTACTGGAATCTGAATCAGAACAAAGGATTTGCATACAATTCCTGAGAAATTCTGAAAAGCAGAGGTATTATTTCTATAGCAGTAATATTCTTTAGGGTTAGTGGGATTTTGACATGTAGTCCTGATGGGTAAAACAATCCCAAAGTCTTGCAAGTAAGCATTTTCTAGATCTGAAGAATGTATTAGATTAGTAGCTCCTATTAAACACTTCTTAGGCAGTCACAACTGTACTTGAGTTGCCATTAAGTTAATGGGAGTTTTGCTTAGTTTGAAAGATCTTGAACTCGGAGTTTGACCTATGAAAAACTCTGGGCTTGGTCCCACTCTTTGGATGTCCATTAAATAAAATAATTTTTATCTTTAACATGTTGGGACTATACAGCGTCAGAGGTCTGTTGTTACATTTTGCTTGAGTTTTTGTTCTTAAATTCTTAAATCCTTAAATCCAGAATTGCTCCAGTCATTTGGATAATGTATGATGAAAACTGTCAGGATTCAGAAGGCTATTGATAGAAGCAGCTGAAGGAAATGTCAAGAAATCATTCTTAATTTTCCAATACCCAAAATCAGAGTTGGATGAAAAGTTCCCTTCTTATTGCCCATAAGTAGTTTCTGTAATTGGCAAAATTGCCTGTTATTGTTTGAGTGTGTTTGGATCTCCTGTGGTACTTTTTATGTGTTTGAGAATTGACTGGAAAGAAAAGCAGTGGTTTCCCAAGTCACTGTTCCATTCACCCAGACTGAGCTGGAGGTATGAGATTAACAGGGTCTGACATGAATGGAGCTCCTTCTCTCTCAGGCCTATTGGAAAACAAAACACATACTGGCATACATTTGAGGAACTGTGAGTTGACTTTGGAGAGCACTGGTATTTTTACACGATAACAGTCTATTGGATTCCCTCATAAGTCTTTCAGTTCTTCATTACATAAGGACTTTTCCTGAACTGCAGGGCAGAGAGCAGCATGTATGTAATCGCTGTTTCACACTAATGCATCACATGTGCTTTGGATTTCAAACATCAATATTTGTAGGAACATACAGTAGGGCTCTTTCTATGAGCAGGGACTGGATTCTCACACTTACCACCCTTCACGGACTCTTCATAATTCACTGAGCATGGGCTTTGCTTTTCTTTATTTAAATTTTGTACTTAAAAGCGCCCCTTTATATTTAAGTACCATGGAACCCTTCAGTAATAATCCTTAGAATTACAACATGACATTTACAAGAAGAGGCTTTCTTATAACTGGACATTGCTTAAAAATCTTTATTTCTCTCCTAAGATAATTGCTTTAATTGATCTTACCAGCCAGGTTTTCATCAGAGGGGATTCTGCACCAATTTCAATAGTAACATTGATTTACAGCAGTCAAAGGGTTGGTCTAATCTGATTCTTGTTATACCTGTAGACAGAGAAATGTGTAGCAATATTTTTAGAAATGTCCCTTTATTATTTGGTTGATAGTGGTTCTTGTTGACTGATTCTGTTGTATTACAGAGGAAAGTAATAACCAACCACTGTCTCATAGATTACAGGAGATCAAGCCACAGAAAGAATTCTCAGATCTTGATTGAATCCACAATTTAATGTTAAGTGTGAAGGCTGCTGGTACCTGGTGGGCCAAGGTAGATGTCTGAGAATGGCAATCAAAGCAACCAGTGCTAGCAGCAGGAAGCCACACAGAGTAACCAATTGGACATGTTAAACAGAGAGCTCTCTCTGAAACAGAGGTTTGTATTCTAGACAGTACCCAGGTTCTTCTGTCCATCCATCCATCCATCCATCCATCCATCCATCCATCCATCCATCCATCCATGCCATGAATCAGCTCCTGAATATAGGCACCTACAAGTCTTGTTGCAGAGAACTGAGTAGGGCTCCTTGTCCTGCAAGCAAAGCAGGACACACCACTTACGTGAGAACAGAGTAGCTGGTAATTTCCCCCAGAAAGGAGAAGAGCTGAATTTGGTGCCTCCCCACACCCTGCTGAAGCCTAAGGCAGTTCAGCACATCAGTTAATAATGAGGCTACATACTACTGTGAGGAGGACTCACTGTTGACCCCTGAAGAAACTTTCCAATTGCATTCAGACTTCACCAAACATCTACATGTGATCAATTAAGCTATAAAAGGACTACATTCTTCTTTTAGTAACACCATGGCAAAACTAATCATATTAGTACAATTGCACAACAGATGTTGGCCTTGTATGTCTCAATTGTTTCACCTGCTTGGGTTACAGGCTCCAAAGATCCCAACAGAAGAAAGTGTCCTGTTTCTAAATATGCTGCTTGCATTTATCCACAATTAATCTGTAAAGAAATAATAAAAACCTGAAAAGTAGCATTCTGAGAGAGAATTGCAGTAATTTTCTTTTGCGTGCTCACAATGAAATGCTTCTGAGTGCTCATAACAGCAGACGGCTTCTGTTAGCTGCCTTTCGCCTGCTGAGTTAAACAGAAAGAAAAATGTTAATGGTCAGAGCTTGTCAGCAGTACATTGCCATTCACGTTTAGTCACACTTCACTATTGTTTTGTGTAGTTGTTAGGTTACAGATATTTTTAGGGTCAAAAGGGGAGTGGATTCATCCCTTTGGAAACTTTATTAAAGTTTCAGCTCATGTAAGTCCTTTGCATGTGGCATTACCCACAAAGATAAGTTCACTGGCTTCTCAAAAGTTGAATCAACAGGAAATGTAAGAAATGCTTATAACTTCTGAATAATCTGCATGTAATGCTTTCTACCCCTTTGATAAATCTATGTTTCCTCTGTAGCATAAGAATATGTTTTTACTTTGTCAACTTTTTCATCAAGAGATCTCAAATTCCCATAGCCCAAATGCTGACTAATGTGAAGGAAAAGATTACAAATGGACAGATGCAAATGAGCAGACAAAGTTCAGTCACAGGGTTAAATATATCTGAGTTTAATTCCATTCCTTCAGTGACAATGGATGAGTCACTTGGTTTTCCTGTGCCTGGATGTAAAATGGAGTGAATACAGCTTTCCTCTGTGCATCTTGTGTATTTGTACTGCACAAACTTGGATGCAGAAACAACCATGTGCTATGTCTCCAGAAGATAAGTTGGTAGAACTGGGTGCATTTTCTGATTTTTTATTTGTTATATGAAGGATATAGTGATGATTCAGAACTAAGTGAATGCCATTCTGTAAGTCTAACTCACAATCTTACACTCTTTATGTGAGGGCAAAATTTGCTTTTTTCTATAAATTCAGTTTTTACTGGCATCTCTACTAGAGGACTTTCCTTATTCTGTTGAATTTCAAGTGTGGCGTGGGTGGGCTGAAGGCAGTTGATAATTTTACTGAATTTGAAATTATTTGAACAAGCTGTTTCGAAGTTGCAATATTGGTGAGGGAGAGAAAAGGGTATTGTATGAAATTTCTTCAGTGCTTTTTTCTCCCCCGCCCCTTGTCCTGGCCTACTAATCAAACAGACTGAGCTAACAGATGTTAGAGTTCTATGTAAAATCTGGTAAACTCTACCACATGGCCTCTAACAGGCTATTGAGCCAAATAGGGTCCTCAGACTATTGGAAAGCATGTTCGGAAAATGACTGAGCTATGAATTTTGGAATAGCATGCCAGTCCCCAGCATATTCCTGGGGGAAACAACCTATTCTGAGGTTTCCTTGAAGTCCAATAAGCATCTGGTTCAGCCACAGAGGTTACAGGGAGCACAGTCAGGAGCAGAGCAGAGAGTATACAGTGACAGGGATGGTGAGGACGACCTCTCTATGGCACACAGAGGTTCAATGAGCAAAAGGGATCTTTACTTGAATTTACTTTCCATTCCTTACTGGGAAAATATATGTAGTGTTGCCAAATCCCCAAATCAGAAATCAAACCATGCAAAATCATGAAGTTGGCTTTCATGACAACCAAAAGAACTACAGTGCTTTTGAGCACAGGTTTGGTACTTATTTTCTTTGCATCTTGATCTTCTGAAAATAATGGGTTTTCCTCCTGCAAGAGTCACAGAACCACTCAGGTTTGTAAGTCCTGTGTTAAATACACTTTTCCTGTTCTTGTTTTATGGCCCAGTACGAAATGCAGCAATCAATGGCATTCACCTGAAATTGCAGTCTGCTTTTGAAGGCACCTTATGTTGTTATGACTACCACTTTGAAACAAAAAAGGCTTTCAGAGGTGAAGTTGCTCCTGATGGTAGGCGGATACAGAACAGAGGAAGCCATCATCCAGATTTCTCTTGCTGTCATTGGGAGAGGTGAGGTGTGCATGGTGTAAGAGCCTAGCTCCAGTGTGGGTTCTGTGTCTTTTATAAGGTAAGAAAGAGAGATGAGGACAGAATTTTAGATCCAAACATTTATGTGCCTAAAGGTGGTATGAATGCAAATCCTAAAAAGATGCTGTTTGCATAAGCCTGTGCTCCACAGTGGCTGGTATTAAGGGAATGGTAAAATGTAGCTTTTCCTATCTAAGAATAACCAGTGTCTTAAATCACAATTTTTCCCTATATCTGAATCAAAAGCATTTAAATAAATGGGAAATAACTTTAGTATCAGCAACAGTTTTTTGCTATTGAATAGTTCTTTCAACTTCACAAAGACATTAAGTTGTAGGGGGTGAGATATTCTAATTAATTGTCTCGTTTTGAAATTTACCCATCAAATGTGGAATCAATGAGCTGGTACTTCATTTAGCTGCATTAATCTTAACTATAAGCTTAACAAAAGCCCATTTAATAAAGAGTGTGTGAGAACAGAAGCAGGGTGCCTCCATCTCCAGACGGCTGTGTACAAAGCCTCTGCACAGCACTGGGTATAGTGAGCTGCTTGGCAGTGCTGCAGGTTTACCCTGGCCATCACACTCTCTGGCCTCTATTCTGCACCTCCTGCCCATAAGCCATTTCATAAGCCTCATGAAAAGGGCTTAAGTTTTCCTGTCAGCCTAAAGGTGAGTGAGCCATGGTGGGAATGATCAGATTCCTCTCCACTCTTTCTCGGGGAGATGTGGGCCCCGTGATTTAGTGCAGGGTGACCTAGACAGAAATTTGATTTTTAGAAAGAAACATAGAAAGGAAATTTTTTCTTGAGAAAACCTTTGACTGGGAAGATTTGTTTTAAACTTTCTGCTTGAATCCCTGCCTGCTGCCCAAATATAGTCACAGAAGTGGCAAGTAGGATAAGGAATGTTTATTGCTTTTGTTCTTCTGTATTACTACCTAATGAAACCTTCACCAAAACACCTGGGGCTGATCGGCAAATAAGAATTCCAGTTTTTAAAATAAATATTTCAAATTCTGGTTTTGCTATGCAAATGAAAAATTCCAAAATAGTCTATCGAAAAAGCATTACCAAGGACTTGTGACACCCAAGTTCACATCACTGATGTGGTTTTCCTAGAGCAGAAACTAGGGCATCATTTTCCTTTATGCATCGGCTGCCCCGTTAGAGACTGTTGCCTGAGCTAAAGGCTGCTTTTGCAGTTTGATCATAAATTCCATCCTGGACCTGAATTTCCTTCTTGAAGTTTCACCTCAACCACTGCACTGTGTAAGGGTGAATCAGTAACACCCAACTGGAAAAGAAAGTAAACGTATTGAGTTTGAAGTGTGACTAGTTCTTGTGCTGATTTGTTCAATAATATTGTGACTCTTGTTCCACTCCTTTACAGTTTGAAAAGAATGATTGCAAGTCTTAAGCACCTGCCTTAGATCAAAAGACTTAAGAAGCTCAAAATATTAATCTTATTGAAGTTAAAACAAAACACCCACAAGAGGGAGAGATTTCTGTTTAATCTGTTGATAAATAAGATTTTAACAAGTTCTAGAACAGCACATAATTCCCTAATGCAATAGTTTGCCAAAAGTATGCTGGATTCTCTGTCACTGACAAGTATTTGAAAAGACACCCATCATAACTTTAAAGTAACACTACAGATTAACCATGTACTGTAATGTTGTTGCAGGAATAACTGTGTTGTCTTGTATATATGATCATGGTGTCCCATATGATTTTAAAATTTTCCTGTCTTTGAACCAAAATATGCTTCACATAATTCAAGATTATATATCCTGCAGGACTCTTCCTTCATATTTACCACATATCCTGGAACTTCCCTTAGAATTGCTGTTCAAGAGATTAATTATTTGAGATTATTTCTGCCTGAAGTTTTTTTCTTGCCAGTTATACATACACTGGGGGTGTCATGTGAGAGTACATAATGTACTTTGCTACAATTCCAGGTGCAGGGGATCTCAGATCTGCTGCTGTTTTGGATGCCATTGGCCTTGAATCACTTAAGGAACAGACAGCTTTAAGATAGAATTTCTTCCACTGTTAATATAACAGGTCACTTGACAAATATGGAGCCCCAGGCAGAATTTGCATTTAATGGCTCCAAAATTCAGGTGTGCTATGAAGAGGGCTTGGTGTTCATTTCCTTAGGGGTCTTACCTCTCTTTTTGTTGTATTTTTATGTGCTCACTGGAATCTCTGATGTCTGAGTGGGGTGGGTTTACTGAGCACCTGGAATCTGGTTTATGATTTCTGATGCCTTGTATTCTTGTTAATTGACAGTCCACAGCCTTCAGCCCTTCTAGTACCATGTAGTTCTGCCAAGCCGTATTAGCTCAGCCTCACATCTCTTGGCCCGTGCCTCCCCTGGGGCACAAAGCGACCTGTTCAGCTCCCAACACTGACAGCTGAAGGTAAACATTTTGGGATAAGCAAATCTAATACTCTTTATTTGCACACCTAGGAAAAAATCAAAGTTAGCCATTCATCTCTCCTGTTTGATAAACACAGGAGCTGACCAGGCTGCTCTGCATGTGGTTCCCCTGGGGATTGTTTTCATAAGACTTCATGTGAGGATTTTTGTTGCTGTTTTTGAAAACATTTTGAGGTTGGATTGCAAATGTGATGTCCTCATTTACAGCCTTTCCTGAACCATAAATCAAGGCATATGTAATTAAATGAAACAGATAGTCAAAACCTTGACTAAGCTGTTTATTGAGCCTGGAAGGGAAAGAGATGGTGTGGTTTTACAAAAATCAAATATAAAGATCCACTTATAAAATGTAGTTGTCAGGGTTCATGCAGTGATGCATGATAACAGCTAGCATTGTATACTGTGTACCGAAGAAGCTCATTTGCTAAGGCAAAAAACTGGACTGGAGGACACTTTGCAGTAAGAAATGAGAGCTGTTCCACTCTGCTTGCTTAGGCCTGTGAATTATTTGTTTGGGGTTTTTTTTCCATGACAAAGCCAAAACTTGTTTTGCCTCCCCCCCACCTCCAGCATTTTTTCTAATATTAATTATAAAAGGTGGAGATTTTTTTTAGAATCAAATTATGTGTCTCATCTTCTAAGCTTCTTTAAACTTGACTTTTATAGAATAAAATTAGCTTTCAAAAAGAGTACTGTTTCTAGTTGAAAAAAGATTTGCATGGGAGAAGAAGAAAAATGTCAATCTTCTTGCTGTAAAAATTTTCAGAACAGATGTTTGTGAAATGTTTTCACCATACGTTTATATACATACATATATATATGTATACGTTTGTTTTATTTATTTTACAAATATTGATGCAAATAAATAGAGCTTCCTGAGCTCGTTCTTCCTTGAAATATTTTTTACCAATCCAGCCTCCTCTTGTCTAAATTGTATTCTTTGCAGGTCCTTACAGTCCCATTTTGCAAATATACCGTGAGCAAGTTTCTTAAAATCATGGCAGTGCATCCCAGTATGGGCATCTTTCCCTCTCCTTGTTTTACTTCTATTCTTGGACCATGAACACCTCATTATTGTTTGTTGGAATCTTCATGTAAGCATTAGCATTTAAGTCACTACCCTGTTCTTCACCACTGCCTTCTATTTGCTGCTTCTTACCTGGCAAATGAAAAAGGACCATTCATAGCAGGTGATGCATTCTGGATTGCCCCTGCTGTGGACATTTCCCCATGTCTTGGCCATCTGTGCTTGTCAGCTTCCAACATTTGAATAGTCAAGGTAACCCTGGTGTCAGGTGCTGTGCTCTCTTCTGTATCTCAGGAAATCCACATTTTCATAGCTGCTGGTGCACCTGAGCCCCTCTTTTCTAAAGCTGCTCAAGCCTCTCTGGAGCTATGGATCTTCAGATCTCTTTAAGATTGTGGGTAAGTTTTGAGTAGCTGCAACTTTTACTAAGGTGACCAATCCAAAATTCTATATGGATTTGGGGTAGTTTAATAGATTAGTTGGTTCAGTTGTGAGAATTTCCAAATGCAGGATAGAATCTGAAGTGGTACCACTTCTCAAGGTCAGGGAGCTGATCTCTCAAGACTAGCTTTTTCAGAAATCACTGCGGAGATGTAATTGGTGCTGGGGGTAGGCAGATGGGAAGTGTCCACGCAATGATTCCTCTTTCAAAGAGATGGCAGCAACAAAAGCAAACTCTTACTCGGTGTCTCTGGGAGTGCCAGGAATCAACAGTTGCTACTATCAATGAACTCAAGGTATGTTTGGAGAGGTTATGTTTTATCATCAGTTCCTTCCACAACAGTGATGTGTAGCTGGAGGATGATGAATGGAAGGTGTCATGATAAAGATTGTGTGGGAGGGTGTGGGAGAGCTGGGGACTTAGCTTGGAAGTGGCAAGTGAGTTGGAATGATGGACTCTTCATGAAATTTTCCACTGACATTCATGCTATTTCAATCTGATTTTTAAATTTGCAATGGGTTATAAAACATATATTTAAAAAGAGACAGTGCTTAAGCCCTCTTCTTAATAATAAATAGGATTTTATAAACTTTATCTGATTACTAATGAAAGTTACCAGTTCTCTCTCTCCAGAACTCCAGCCTGAAAAGCATATAAGAATCAGAAAGTTAAAATGTCACACACAAAATATTTCTAGTTGTTAGGAACCAGAATTATGCACGAGTTAAAACTTGGGGCACTGGTGTTTCCTAAGTACTGATTAAAGATGAGATACTGTCAGGAATTTTTGTTTCTAAAAGTGAGTGCAGCCAAAAGTTCCCTCTAAGATGAAAATTTTGCAGTGATTCTATCCTATGTATCTGTTGGTCTGTGATTAACTAGGATCTAGTAGGCTACATGCTGCCTGAAGGAATGCATTATTTATCTGTTCATACAAACAGAATTCTAGGCCAGATAATAACTGATGTTTAAAATACAGATATTACTGGGTTTGATTAAAGGTTTTGTTATTAAGTTTATTTGTTAGAGATTCAGGCCAAATAATGAGATACTTAGATTAACAGAACCTGTGGGTCTTTATGGGAATTATACAAGCAGATTATTTCTCAGAAATGAATGAAGTTATTTTTATTCCCCCAATGATGCAATTGTATACCAGAAGGAAATTGCATATACACAATTTTTTCACATACAAGTGACAAAGGCTAATATAAAATCCAAGTGCTACACAGAAGACTGGCTTGAGGCTTTTTCTTCCAATTCTCAAAAAGTATATTGAAATATATTTTTTGTTTACCTTTCTAAAGAGAAAAGTATGCTTTTGAATCAGGAGCACTGCTTGCTCAAAGGCTCAAGGCTTTGCTAGGACAAAATAACATCTCAAGCTGTGCAGGGAAAGTTGAAACACCGGGAAGCCCCCAAGCCCTGTACTTCATCAGGTACCAGATATCAGACCGTGCACCTCACAGCTCTCTGTGTACGTGTCTGGCCAGGAGTGAGTTATTTTGCTTCATGCACTTGCAATGTGTGTGTAGCACCACAAATTGCCAGAGGCTTTAATGCTCTTGCTGTGATGACAGGTAGGCAAAGGGGCAGCATTCACTGAGGCCATGCCTCAGGGGGAGCTGAAAATCCAGCTAAGACTGCAATACTTAGAACTAAGCATATGTTGATGTGTTTTGCTGAACCAAGATTGATTTAAATAATACATGTAAGTGTTCTCTGAAACTTGAGCCTCTGTTCCAGGCTGAAAATGATCAAAATAGCAATAATATTTAAAAATATACTGCGAAGATGGCTTCAAAGAGTTGTGAATAGAACTGGCTAGTGATTTTTTACCTATGAACACCATCTAAACAATGGAGGTAACTGCTAAGAAACTGTGTGCAGCCTGCCCAGCTTTTCTGTTTTAGCTCACAGGAGAGGAGGTGTCAGGCTGCCCGCAGCCATGAGTGCATCACTACACTTCACCAGCTGTTCATATGTAGTGTCCCTGAAGCAGGTTCTTGGACTTCACTGGACTCATTCCAGATCTACACTGAGATAGCAATCAGGCTGTATAGGCCAGTAATTAGTAATTTCAGCTTGGGTCTGTCCTTTTCGTTTCACAATTCTGCCCTAAGAACTGAGCCAAAATTAAGCTATTAGAGAAATATGTGATCAACCAAATTTGTTTTTTATTAATTTTGTGTTTGTGGGGGTTTCTGTAATTTACCGTTTTGTAGGTGGTAAGCAGCAGGAAGCACATGGAATTCTGGCACCATGTTCACATCCAGGAAGGAAAATTCCATCTATGGAGGGAGGAGGTCAGGAAGGGTGGGGAGAGAAGCAAACCACATTCTGAACATCCACTGCCTAGACACCATGCAGTAAAGTGGTCCAAATAATACTTGTTTGTTTGAAATATCTTAATTTGGCTGGAAGTATGGAACCCTTAAGGTAATTTTGAAAAGTAATACTTCCAATAGTGAAAAATAAGATTTTTCTTTTCAGTTAAATCCAAACTATTTGAAATGTCTTTTTTTCCCCTTCTATATCTACTTCAGATTAAACATATTGCTGAATTTAATTTAAATTGCCAATTTTGTTCTTATGAACAGAAGTTTTTTCAGATATCTATTCTTAGTAGTTAATAGGCTACCTGACCTAAAATTTTCATGTGATTCCAGTTCATCACAGATCAGAGCATAACATGTTTGGACCCTCCTGAGCTCTAAAAGAAAACCATTAGATGAACTCTAGATTCATGGCATAGCTCTATTTTCCCCTGCAGAGCCTAAACATTTTCACTGAGAGCTATTATCCTTAGCTGGCAGTAAGCTTACTTACTGACCCCTTTAAGATCAATGGCAGGGACTTTAAGTAGGTCCATGTTGTAACAATATATAGCAAGAAGCTCCAGTGCAGTGTGTTTTCATCTCTTTTTCCCTTACTCTGAAAGAGGTAACTGGCTGTGCGTTGTTGATTCAGCTGGAGCTCCTGGGTGGCCCATGTGCAGTTGGTCACAGGTAGATGTATTGCAGCAGTGCAGAAAAAATCCTGGATTATTGTGGTATGACTGGTTCCAGAAAAAAAGGTATATCCTACCAGCCAGCACATGATATATAGAAAACATTCCTGGCCATTGGTCCTACTTCGGTGCCCAGAACTGGGAGAGGACACGATGAGGATGCAAGGTGGCATCTACAAAGAGGAATGTCTCTCCAGCTATTTTCCAAGTCTTTTTCTGTTTTGTTTCTATCTGGCTGATCCCTCTGCATTTTATGCTGGAATTGATTTTTATCAATTGATGACATGACAATTTAATAGCATCAAATGTGCTACATATGAGCATAGTAGCAGGATAGAACTGTTACTGTTCTTAATACGCTTCTAACAAAATCCACTGACCTGACTTCATGAATACAGTTTATCCAAATGGTGGGTAAAATCACCACCTGTCAAGGCACATTATACACTTTGCTTTTCTTGTACCTTATCTACTCTAGTTTACCAAAGAATCCCTCATCACTATTGGACTTTATCTTTTCATCACAGTACTGTGTAAAAAGACTTGCTAAACTGAGGTCCTCAGACTCTTTCAAAATGTGTCTGAGCTGGCTGTGTCAAGAACCATATGCAGCACTATAAATTGCAAACTTTCTACCTGACAAGATTTCTGAAAGCAATTTCCAGGGTCTACCTAAACACTTGGGAATGAGTAACACCCTGTCCTTCAGTTTATCAGGGGAAGCATCGATTCTCATGATACTATTTTTCTTTCAGCGTATCTAAAACAAACAGATACCACTTCTATAGACACTCAGGTCAGGCATTCCCGAATGTATAGAATGATACATTTACATGGATCTCTGTGTTCACACAGTGTTCTGTATGTCATCATACTATTGAGTCTGAGTGCCATCCTTCAGGGCTTAGCTTCTAGCATTTTCCTGTAAGGAAAGGAGAGGGATTCCTTATCCATACGGCATATCATTTTAGGAAGTCCAGGATGCAGGTGGGCTGTGGCATCACACTGCAAGCTCACTGAGAAGCTCACTGTCTGATACTGAAGATAAGTTTTAGAATATTCTTTGATAGGAGTGGCAAGATACTTTGTTTTCCAGTTCCCACAAGAGATTTTTCCATTCTTTTATTTCTCTGGATGAAGAATAAGGAGTCCAAATAAAACTACTGCATCAGAGAAACAGAAGAGAAAGGACCCCACACAGAGGTTTGACACTAGAAGCATTTCCTTTCATCTATATACCTTGTTGCTTTTGTGGATTAAATGGAATGCACCAAGAAGGAGCTCCCTGCAAGCCCTTTCTGTGTCATCCTGTTTCTGATTTCCTACATTGCCAGGGATGGTAGGAGATCACAGCTGTAAGGACAAAGCAAAGTCATTTGGCCAAATATGTGGCCTTTAAGTTGAAGAGTGATGAGCTGGAGAGTTGTACTGCAAGAGTATTGGTGATCTCTGAGCTGCCTCTGTGCAGTACTTGGTTACATAACCTCCCCTCCTATATAACCGTAAAAAGTTTGTGTTTGTGACATATTTATATTTTTTCGGCATCTTTCCACAAAGCACAAGTCGTTGCCTACAGAAAGACATCCCATGGTCAGGAAAACACCTGCAGAACATGGTATTACTGTGTGGCGGTCTCATTGTGAAGATGTTCCATCCTTTTGAGGCGATGAGCACCTCTAGGTTGATATTTAAAAGCTACTGTCTAGCATATCAGGCATTTGGATGTTATGGGATTCACTTGTAGGACAGAGCACTTAGACAAAACCCCCACTTTTTCTTACTCTATTATCTACTGTATGTATTTGTACTGCTGAAAGAGAAGGGAGTTAATATTCAACACAAATCAGTGCTTAATTACAGCCTGTGGATACTACTAGTCCAAATAGTCTAGAAAAACAGAACAATGCAGCTGTCAAAGGAAATACTTGATGTACTTCATTCTGAAAATGCTCCTTAGTACCTACCAAGACAGGAATCTCAACCTGCTCCCTCTGCCTTAGCTGGTAAAACAGCTCCCTCTACTGCAGCCACGTCGGAAGTCTCGTTTGTAACAACCTGTGGTTCTTTGCCACCAGTATATTTATGAGCTATTTTCAAAGGCAAAATAGGTGTTTTCAAGGCCCCCTGAGAAGTTGAACAGTACAGCTGAACAGATTTTTTTTCCACTTGCACCATATACCTGTTGTTGACAGAGATCATTCTCTTATACAAGAAAATCTCCATATCTCAATGATTTGATGACAATAGTTGCCAAAAAGCAGACAAATGTTTTCATCTACACACTGGCGATATAGCCAAACTTTGTTTTTAAATGTGGGTAACAGTATGTGAGATAAGGAATTTGAAATCTGAAACCTGTTCAAAATAGAAAGGAAAGAATTATGAATGAAATTTGGCCTTGCATTCCAGAGAACTGAAATTGAATTTCTGACCATTGGCTGATTGCTTCATGTCTCTGGGATGCATTTAGAATTCCCTTGAAAAACAGGGCTAGTTTAAGAGTGATTCCTAATGATTGTAGAAGGCTCAGAAGCATTAGTGATTGTGATTTTGAAAAACGTCAGGCCCACAAAACCTAATCTTGTGCCTCAGTGGTAATATTAATGACAATTACTGGTTAGTCCATTAAAAAACCTCAAACCCACTGTTACTTTAGTACAACTGGATTTTCAAGAGCATTCACTGAAAAAATATGCACACAAGAATTTACACTTTACCTAATGAGCATGCTAGTTCTCTGCAATATAAAAATAGACATTAGTTTTCAAATTGTCTTTAACCTAATGTTAATCTCCTTGCTCGAATTGTTTTTCCTCTTCCTGGTCTTATCTAAAATACTCTGTTGAAATTACACAGGCAATGGCATCTGGAACACAGAGATACATATAACCATATGGTGGCAGATAAATGCTTTGAAATGTTTTGAGACAGTTCCACAAAATGAAATAGTCTGTATTTTTTGCGGAACAAACTCAAAAAGATGATTTTTAAAGATTTTCCAAAATACTGTTACGGAGTAGACCTTCCCTTAAGCTTCTTGGCTGGGTCTCAAGCAAGCAGAGAAGGCAGATCATTCTCTTACTGCTCCCCTAGCACAGCTGTGACCAGTTCTAATGCCAGACTTGTGATACGCTTAGATTTGTGCGGACTGGCAGCTGACCCAGGGGAACCTTCGTCTGTGGATGCACTGGAAGGTGTTGAGAGAGCAGAACCTTTGAAAAGAAGGGATGGAAAACATTAGATGAAATTCTGATACTTCAGTTGTTTGTGGGGTGGGAGAGGTTCATGACAGAGACTGATAAAAGAGAAATAAACAAAAACCATGTGGCTGCCTTACTACATCCCTTTCCATCAGCAGAAGTTCTGTGGGGATGCAGAACTAAGCATGATGCCAGCTCCTTGTTAGTTCTGGAAGGGGCTGGAAACAGACGTGTGTCTGTGCGTTGGGACACCTTGTGTTTCCTCAGTTTTTAGTCTGTCTAGGTGAAAAGTGTCACATTCTGGGCCTCATTTACAAATAGTTCCAAATCCGTTTTGCAGGAAATGGCCCCTCAAAAGCAAAGTGTAGAGGCAGAAAGAGTGTAAGGAGGGAATCTATACAGGTTCCTCTTCCATCATGACAGCCAGTTGTTAGATATCTCTTTCGATACACAAATTCTGAGGAAGAAATTGGATGCAGCAGCAGCTCCCCATCACTCAAGCAGGATGACAGGCAGAATAGACCCTGAATGAGGAGAAAAATATAGAGATTTCACCAAGGATTCTTAGACAGGGCAAGACCTGTACAGTGTTATGTGAGCGTGTGAGGGGAAAAACAGAAAAGGTGGTTGCAACCCCAGGAACTGGAAAACCAGATGTGATTGTCAGTGCTGAGCAGAAATGGGAAGACAAGGAAAAGGCTGTTGCTAAAGAAGTTTAGGATATAAAACAGACAATGAGAGGAGAAAGTCTTTGAGTGGGAGGAAGGAAACAGGGACAAGAAATAAAAGATTCTGCATGGGAAGAGAGTGAATAGGGAGTCTGAGAGATTGAAAGAGATTAAAAAGGGGATTCCATGCAGAAAGAGCTGTGTGAATATGCAATGCAATCCACTGATTTTTTCCTCAAGAGCAAATGAGCTTCCATACCAGTTTCAACTAGCTGACTAAATACAAATTATGTGCATCCAGCCCACAAGATCCCCTCTAGGACCTGCCTTATCAGTCAAAGACCCTCAGTTAGCCCTGTTAGCTTAAGCTGATAACTCCACAATACTGCTGCACAGACACAAGTCCAGTGTGGGGCAGCTGTGAAAAAAAGTCTGAGTTAAGTATACAGTGAAGATTTAATAGGTGCATTTACAGACCATTTATTGCAATGTGATGATGCTCTCAACTGGAGCTATGGGCTCCTAATGTAGTACAGATAATATTTAAATGAGAAAAAATTATGTTAGATTGATATTGGAGAGGGAGGAGGAATGCAGTGATGTTTTTGTGAGCCTTGCACTTTTTGTGCTACAGGTTTTGACACGAAGAATGGCCAATGAAGCCTTATTTTCTGCTTCAATGCAAAGAACAGATTTTCTGTTGGACTTGCAGAAGGTCATACAGTGATGTTAGTGATTCATAGTAGCAGGACAGTGGTCTCCTGAGCCCACTGAAATCTGAATTTGCTAACTGGAAATAATGATATTGTGGTGGAAGTCTCTCATCTGTTGCCAAAGACTCTTAGTGGAAGCTTGTTCCAAACCATTTTTACCACAGTTGTCTCTTTTTCTTTTGCTCACCATGATCCTTTCCTGGCACATAAAGAAGAGAAGGATCATGCAATTTGCCACTTTTCTTGTCCAAACAACAAAAATTTTGGAAATTCTGACTTTACCCAGAAGAGGCTTTGGAAGAAACAAATTAGCTCTGTTCACCTCAGTAGTGATTAAATGTCAATAAAACTTATTTATGTGAAATGGAACTTACTGACAGTTAGACCCGTATTTAAACCTCTCCAACCTCTGCTGGAGTACATGAGAATTGGACTGGGGCTCCTTGCTCCTGCAGAGGCTAGGAGGTTGTGGGGACATTGTTTGTGACCATGGGGACAGAACACAATTAGGGACTGGGAGGGCAGTGTAGCGCAGGCTTCTCTTCTATATAGTTTTTACAACATGTTTTACCATTTTATGAGATTTACTTAAGCAGAATCAAATTCATGGTGCAAAACCTTCAAATGTTTTGAAATGGGAACTGCTCACAATGTCCCATTTAGGTTTTTTTGATCATTGTTGAAACCTAGCAAGAGGTTGCTTCTTCTGAAGTTCAAAGTGATTCAGAACAGAACTCGATAAATATTCCAAATGTTAAAAACAACCTCCTTTTGTTTCTCTGGCGGTTAATAATGCTTGCCATGGAAACGCCTGCAAGCCTTACTCTGTCATCTTTATGACAGTCCAGTTCTTATAAAAAATCTCTTGCTACTTCTTATCTCCTTTAGCAATCATATGGACTTTGAGAGATTTATTTCTGTTGCAGTTTGGGTTGGGGGAGTATTTTCTGGGTTTTTTTTGTTGGATTTTCTAGTTTATTTTTCCCATGAAAAATAATAGAAAAAAACCCTGGGTATTTCTTTTTATTTACTGGGATGAAAAAGTGAAATCTAGAAAGTTGCTGGTCAAAATAAAAAAGTAGGTTGAATTTCTTGAAATGTTTCATTAGTTTAAAAACATTGCTTCACTTTGATCTTTTAAAATGCCTGCACTTTGTACACAGAAATTAAATTTTCAAAACAAAATTTCACATTGAGAAGAAAAACAAAAGTAGAAAAACTTAGTCACACTCACACATATTTTGAGGTTTTCCCCCCTCCAAGTACTGTTGTGTGCCAGCAAAGTTAACTTCATGAAGAAAGTAAGAACAACCTTTAGAACATGATACCTGTGTATCACGTTCTAAAGGTTATTCTCTTTGTATTTCTCTCTTCCATTCAGTGCTATGATGCTATTAGCATTCTTGTTTTCCTGCTTAAAATGTCTTACATTTTTTCTTTATGTGTTTATGAGAAAAGTAATCTCTCTCTCTCCTGAGAAATCACACAAAAACTCTCCTTCATTATTTCATTGTGGGGTCTGCAATCATCATGGATTTTACAAACTGTGCTTTTTAGGAGGTATGGTTTGTCTGCATAGGAGTCCAACAACTCTGCTTTAGTTTTCAACACATTTCTCTTGGCTTGATACCCCATAAAGATGGGTTATGTGTCTTCTTGTCCTCCCAAGCCAAAACTGGTTCTGATCTATCGACTCGGACAGCTTGCTCACGGTCTGCTTTTTTCCAATGCTCAGATTTCCGAAAACAATACAAAGAAAGAGGAAGAGTATTATTTTTAAATGGATCAGACCTTCTTGTGTTTTTAAACCATTTTCATGTCGATCACAATGAAATGTTCAAGTCTATATACACAGAGGTATAGGGCAAGTTAGTAAACACTAAAGTGTTTTAAAGCTCTTTTTAAAATTTATCTAGACATCCACAGCAGGTGGGTCCTGTCACTGCCCCCACAATATGTAAAAGGAGTTATGTGTGCTTCTGAAGCAAATAAAAAAGATGTCAAAACAAAAGGATCCTGAAAGGAAAGTCAGTTCAAATAAAGTTAGAGTTTGTTCTCATAAAATCAAAGTAAAGCAAAGAGCTGTTGAGGTGCAAACTGGGTTATATACAGCATGTGTGCTGTAATGGGGCAGCACTGGCAAACTGTCCTCTCATCCTTTGCCCTCTTATGACCTGTCATTATGAGACATTAGCTGTATCACATGTAACTGTATGACTTGGGAAAATAAAGTCTCTCCACACTTCTGTTTCACCAACACAAGATTCTGGATTTGGTGCTGTGTGTGGGACAGTAAAAGCAGGCTTCAGCAGTAGCATGTGTGTGTCTTATGACAAAGAATAAACTGGAATATGATGTTATTCATCATGATCAGTAAACAAGAAATTTGGTGTTAAGAAACTGCTGACCAGACCCTAAGCAGCACTGTAAATTTCAAGGCAATCTTTAGCCACATCAGCTTGACTTTTCTAGGCTTTATGGAGTTAGGCTGCCAGCATGGAAACTCATGCACTGAGTATGCAATGGGAGATCTTTCTTATTGTTCCTGGAACACAGCAGAAAAGCATGCTGAGAACTGGAAGAACAACTTAGCAATAAAAAGGTGAATATGACAAGCAGCTCCCAGGGTATGAGCTTTCGGGCAATACAAATGAATTCCTCACCCCATCTGGTCTGCAAGTAGTGGGTGAACCTCTAAATAAGCAGAGCCATCAGAATCATATGCCTGTGTTTTATCTCCAAAATGCGTAGTCTCACAAAACCTGAGCAGCAGAGCTCTCCTTAGAATATTGTATTAGATTTATTCCTGAAACTAAAAGTACAGCAATTACTAAAAAAAAAAAAAAAAAAAATACAAAAAACAAAACAAAACAACCCCCCACAAAAAACCCCAAAAAACAAATTAAAAATTAGCACCGTCTACTGCAGTCTCCAGGTTGTTATGAACATTTCCATTAGCACACTGAGCAAGGTTATGATGATATTTGCTCCTAGGGTTCAGTTAGACTCCATTCCAGCATGGAAGGCTGGCTTGGCACAGGTATGACATTTAGACTTGAATCTGGAGTTACATCTCAGAATGCATCACTGGCAGAAATTGTTGGCTGCAGAAGGCAGAAAGGCTAAGCAAAAAGATCCTGGTATAAACAAGTGAAAAATCAGTGTTACTGACCAGAGTTACGTTCATGAGTTAGCAGGCTGGAAAAGCCTGACATTTCTCTGGGTATGTCTAAGTGGCATGTTTACTGCAGATAACCCAAGCTGCCATTGATTTGGCCAGGAAATGCCAGACTAGTATTTTCCTTGTATAAACTGTTTCTGAGCTTTTCCCCCAAAGTACTGGGCATGCTTTTCATCAGTATAGGTTGGCATGACTTCTTTTTCCATCTGCTTGGAGGAGGGGGACAGGATGGAGTCAATATTTTAGTTTCTAAAAATAACCATCCCAGTTCCACTGCCAAAAAGTTGGAAACTTTCACTCAACAATAGTATTTAGAATTTCCATTTGCTTTGGCTTCCTCCTCTAGATGCCAATATTGTAGAAGGATATTACCTGTGTGAACAGTACAGGTTTATGTGAATGAAAGCTTATTATGCTAATCCAGCAGCCAGCAAAGTGTAGCACCCTGAGGAGTGCAAGGTGCAGGAGTTTAAAGAACAGAGTGGGATAGGAGGGGATGCTCTTCTTAAGGCATCGAAAATCAAGGTGGAAAATCCAAAGAGGAGCGGTTTCCCAGGGCAGCCCCTGTAGATCATCACAGGTGCCTGCTCATTGCTTGTGCTTGCTTTTTTCAAAGGCTGCATCTCTGGCAAGTGCATGGATTGGGGTGATTGGTGGCATAATGACAATTGCAGTTGCGAGCACTATCATCTGCCACCAACTGAACAGTAATTAATAAGGTCTGCCCTGAACAATTCCCCTGGCTTGTCGAATGCTGACATATGCAACAAATTCTAAAGGGAAGAGACACTCGGTCTGTGGTTCCACCCATCCATTCCCCCTTCTTCCCCTCATCTGCTCACCCTACTTAGAAGCAATTATTTTTCTTTCCTTTTTTTTTTTTCTTTTGTTATTTTTTCCCCCTCCCACAGCAAAGGTTACAGTATATAAAAAAAGGCTGCAAAATATTTTTCTCTTTCGTCTATGTTTCCAACAGTGTCATGGACTTCCTTGGTGTGGTATAGAGCTCCATTACGAATTCCCAGAAAATGGGATTTATTTTTTTATGTTGATGCTTTGCAGCCATAAGTGTTCTGTGTGTTGCTGAAAATCACTGGTCTCTTTGCTCAGTAATCACCTTCTCTGTATTTTGTTACTTACTTTTCAAGTCTCATTTTACTACAGTCCTTCAAGCGATTATGTACCAGAAAAAAAGAAAAATATTTATTTACTTTAATCTGAGGGATTCCTTGTACTTCATCTGGGTCAAAACATTCAGAGAAACATATTTTTTGTTTAAGTAGTGATCCATTAAATTGTCATATTTTTGAGGTAACTTCAAGATGTGACAGTGCCAGATCTGCATGCAGTATAATTAATCACACAGAAGGCTAAATCAGGTGGAGAATCCCAGAGCTTGGTGTGGTTATCATTTTCAGAGAGCCTAAACTGATGTTCTCTGTTGGGGTCCCTTCCCCCCTGCCATGTAGCCCTGGGAGAGGGGCCCTGAGGGGAGGCACAAGGTTTCCCTGGCCCTGCAGCCTCGTTCCCCATCGGTTGTTTTGTGTTCCCCTGCCCGGCAAGGACCCTCGGTCCGGGGATTGAGCAGTTCCTCGGCAGAGCCCCGGCCATGGGCTGGGGAAATAAACATCTCTGAAACAGCTACCAAGAATCGGTCCATGTCTATTTCTTTTCCACAGACCTCGTTGTCTGATACACATGGTGCAGTATCCCCGCTGTAACAGTTCTCTACACCTGAACATGATGTTCAAATTCTGAATTCTACTATAGTACATATATCTAGATTAATTTAATCACTTGCTATCATCTAATGTCCCAAGTAGACAAACAATTTTATAACTGCAGATGTGAAATGCAGAACAGCATTAAGTGTGTTTTTCTCTCGCACACTTCTGTGCTGCTTTTCTATACCCAAAGCTAGAAACATTTGAGCCAGCTTCAGGAAGCAATAAAGCCATGGAAAAGTGTCACTTAGTTAAACTAAAGTTAAAAGTGAGAGTGAATGTAATTAAATTTACAACTGTTCTTAATAATGCTGCAGCCATTGTTTTCCATTGATTTTATTAGATGCATCAGGTGTAATTTTATGAGTCCTATGAAATCATAAACAATGCATTATCCCATGGCTACTTTGTAGCATTTGGAAACAGGTGCTATTGACTCACTTCTGTGGAATAGAATACTGAACAAGAAGGAAGAGACTTCTCCCTTCAGAAAAGTTGGGCAGGAATTAACTGTCCTGGATTTGGCTACTTCGAGTAAAAGTAAGAAAGTACAGAGTATCAATGAGAAAGTGCAGAATATGTTGTATATGCATGCACACATACATGTATGTGTGTGCACATTTTCTTTTTTAGAAATAGTGACTCATGACAACTGGAAACTTGGCGCCTTCCTTTATTCCAGGTCTGGCAATGTGCCCACTTTGTACATAGAAGGAGTGAAAAGCTTTTCAATTTCTCCAATCCAATTCATTATGCAGAGGTTGTGCAAGTTGCCACATGTGTGCTGTTAGGAAGTCTCAGTGCAAATGAAATAGACCTTGTCACAAAATATAGGCATTCATCACTGGTGATGCTGAGCTTCCCCACTTGGAGAATGATTAGCTGTCTTGAAGTTCATTTAAAAACTGATCAAAGCTGTGAAATGGGGCTGACTGGCTAATCCTGTTTATTCCCTCATGCCATTTGAAATTAATTGGAGGAAGCTCAAGGGATGAAGATTGTTGAATACCACAGGTAAGAAAGGCCTACTGCTCTCAGATTTGTGAATCCCCTTTTCAATAGAATAAATGGAAACTTTTTACAACTATTTTGGATTCTCATGGTGTATGGATACAGCATAGCAAAAACCCTACCAAAATCTGAGGTTAAATAATATATGATCAGGCACTACTCAGAGCAGCCACTGACTGTATAAAATGTGGGACACCCTTAGAAGTTCATTATTTCTCATGATATGTAGATTAGTACAAATGACTGGACTGTTTTTTTGTTTCTCTTTCTGATCTGGACAGTGCTGGACACTTGGAACTTCACTTGAGTCCCCTGAAGTGCTAATGGAATATAAGAAGGGTTGTTATCTCTGATTTGAACTTAAGAGGTTTGAGACTTAGAATAATTCACCTCTGAAGATTGTATTGTCATGAGAATAGGAAATGGAGAAATTGAGACCTCCACAAGAAAAAGGTTGCAGTGTCACATAGACCGCTGGCCGGCAATCCTTGTTAGCAACAAGAAGGGTTATGCTGAGTGAAGCCACCTCATCACACGTGAATTAAATGTTACTGTATTTTTCCCTACATCTCTTTTGGTTATGGTCATTCTTAAAATCAAAGAAAGTGCAAGATAATTTTATTATAAACTTAATAAGTATTTGGAGTAGGGATTTTTGTATTGGACATATCTCCAGTGCAAACATACATAAAATCAGATATGATGTTTCATATATTAATTTTAGAAGGCAGGGAATGCACAGCACCCATTACAATGAAGTCTCAATGCTGGTGGAGACAATTTTCACAGTGAAATCAAGTAATTTTTTGTGATAGCAAGCAGAATAATACATACAACAGAGATTCCAGAAATCTTGTCATATTAAGAAGATAAAAGTGCCTTATTTGATAATGCCATGAGATAGCAATATTCCACCTGCCTGCATTGCACTCAAATGGATGCAGACTCATCTTTCCAATTCTGTTCTACTTGAAACAGTGACTGCTCAAATGGCTTCTGTGGCTCATCTTGGCAGTTTGGAAAATCTTGTTTCGAGGGGTCCCTTTTTTGTTAACAGTGTTTCTTTTCATGGATGATTCTATGGTCCCTAGTTCCAGCTGGAGTCTGAAACAGAAGTTGTGTGTTAATGTTCCACAGCACAGGCTGAGGTTTTCCAGCCGAGACAGATGCTGGAAATCTTGGAAGTCTTGCTAAAGAGCCTACATGTATCTGCCAGCTCAGTTGGTGCTTGGTTGTCTACAGCTGTGGAGGACTGGCTTTGATGGCCTGGATGCCCCCTACTAGGCCTCTGTTCACATGTTTCAGTTTAGATGGTTTGGTTAGGATCTAGAGAGAAAGACAGAACTTTTTTAGATACTCCCCCGATTTTTACTCTACCTTCTCCACTTAAGATTAGTACTGGCAGGTTGCAGTGTGTCATGAGAGTGGTATGGCACAAAGCTGTAAAGGCCAAGGCTGGAAATGGATTGTCACTTGAAAGGGAAACACTGGCTGTGCGTCTTCTCTTTTATCCTACAATTGTATTTAACTTTACCAACCATTTTTTTCTGGATAGCTTCTTTTTGTGCCAAATCCTTTATGCTGGTCAATGCACTAAGAAAACAGGACTCATCTTTTCCATGCCTGGCATTTTACTCTTGTAAGGAGAGGGCTAATTATTACTGCATTGAGAGTTTAAGAAACTTTAAGTACTTCATTTTTCCCCACTGTTTCAAACAATTTCATAGATAGTACACTGGATTGTGATATTAGCTTGTGACAGAAAATGCTGCTTTTATTTCTTTATTCAAACATTTTTGCATCTTCTATCCAGGAGTATGCCTAGTGTTAGGCTGCTGCTGCCTGTAAGGTTAGGAGTGTAAGAGCTGATTTGTCGTATAACACCAGGGATGAGTGAGTATGCATTGACAGCCACAGATAACAGTAGTGCTAAATTCTGTCACAGGTGTACATCTTAGAGGAAAGTCTAGATGGGAACAGAGAAAAACCATAACTCAAGTCTAGATGGGAACAGAGAAAAATTTTTTGTGCCAACCCTTCTTCTCTCTACCCACTTTCATCCCACCATTTTAGTACCAAACATAACCCAAACCTTTGGAGTGTCTAAACTATTGGAATAAGATGTTCTTTCATGTCTGGTTTCCATCTGGGTCTGGAGGCAGAAATGCCAGAATACCACAAGACAAGCCTCTTGCATGCTATTTCTGATCATGGACAGGAATCTGGCCTGCCCCCCAGAAGGGACTAGATGTGTTACAGGATTAGCAGGCATTCCCCAGAGCTCTGGGGAGTAAAGCAGTGTCAGACCATCAGCTCCTTAGACTGTAGTTTCTTGGTTACTGGGTACATGCAGACTTTCCCATGTAAATGTAGGCAGCACTTGAGGACTTTCTAAACACAGCACTGGGCCAGTTTGTGACAAATTCTGTAAGCAGATCACGAAAGGTATTGCCCAAAATGCCCAACAAAGGTGTGTAGATATCAGATGTTCTCAACTGTCGTTCAATTTACAGCTCTCCCTCTATGCTGTTGTTAAAGCCACAGATAAATGTATGTGATAATGATATGAAAGAGGATCCTTCCATGAAAATAAAAAAAACATTTCTGAAAACATGTGCAAATGAGTGCAAGTTTCATGGAGTACGAAGATAGTAAGTAAGAAAGTGTTGTGATGTTGGTTACGTGTGTTAGTTTAAGAGCATTCTTTGGGCTTCTGTGTACAGCAGCAAAATCCCTCAGTCTATCTTCCTTTACCCTGACAAAGTGCCCTCATTAAGGGATTGAAAATGTTATTGCAATGCTATTCATAATGTATATACTTTGCAGCCCCTCACATCTGTTTTCTGCACTATTTATCTAATCATCAAGACCCTTTCATATGTGCCTTGGAGATAACACAACAGGATACCAAAAGATTCCTGGGCTGAGAGGAAATGGCAGGGGGCTAGTGTAATGGACTAATTAAAGACTTCAAGGTCAGGCTAGAGAAATCCAGAATGCTGTGGTGTGGAGAGAATAACAGGATACACAGAACTACCCTATTTTTTAATGACACAGACACGATCAAAGCCACCTGAACATTACATTCCAACAAACATGCTTCTGCCAAATCAACCAGCTTCTGATAAGTGGCAGATGTTCTCAGCCACACATTATGAGAGATGACAGGTTTTACTTGCATGTGATGCATGTAAATGTTGAGGAATCCAGGCTGCTTATGAGAGCAGAGAGCTTTCTCTCAGTGAGGTACTGAAAGGCCATATGTGAGTCCATCAGACTTTTCTCTCTTCTTTTTGACCTCTCAGTTGTTTGACTGCCTTGGATCAAAGAGCTCTGATGGCAAAGTAAAATACAGTATGAAGGTGAAGTCTGTGTTCTTTTCAGTGGGTACTTTTAGATAAAATGCCTTCCCATATCATTTTCACTGCTAATATATGGAGCTGCAGAATAATCATGTTCATGATTTATTATAGAAGTGCGCTCAACAGCCTCAATCCCTGGGTGTTACTTAGGTTTCATTTCAAAAATTCCAAGAGAATGAGAATTATACACAATTTCACTGCAGAACAATAAACATGTTTTATAAGACAACACTTTAAAATTTTTTCATATATCTGTTCACCTAGAGATGTGTATGTGCCGTATAAGGTGGATGAACTTAATAAAAATGTTCAAGTCAAACCTTATTAATTTAAAAGTAGAAATTATGAAATAAGGTTTTCTGGGTACTTTCCAGGTGTTACTTTGTTGAAGTCAGATAACACTTCTGAAGTATGAGTTAAGTGAAACACAAGAAAAGATGTACAAGGTGAGAGGGGAAGAATATGTATAGTAAAAGGAGTTACAGAATGCTGGCTATTTCTGTGGCCAATGTGATGGGAATTTGATCATAAAAAATAAAAGGTTCTGAGCCTCTAGGCTTAATGAATTAGAGCCATACTCAGAAGGGATGGCTGTAGCAAACTCAGACTCTTTGTGGCCTGACAGTTGGATACTTAAAACAAGTGTGAGGACATTTCAACTGTCTAAACATTACCCAGTGTTTTGTACAGATCTTTATGGAAGAGAGTTTTAAAGAAATGTTTGAAGAATTTTAGGGTCACATGCTCTGCTTCTTCGTCTGGCTAATGTCACTAGTAAATCCATTCTAAACAAATGACTGTTTAAGTGTGTATTTAAAGAATTGAGAAGACTTGCCAAAATAAGAGATCCAAAGTTCAGAAAGAAGTTTGAGCTTCAATCTGCAAGAGTAGTTTACCAGCCTCCAGGCTACTGCAACTTCTCCCTGGCCATCCCTCAGCTGTGCAGACAGCCTAATTATTTTGGCAACCAAGTGCTTTCTCCTATTACAGACCAAAAGAGTATTTTACAGAAAGGCATACAATGGGTCCCCTTGGCTATCACGTTCCATAACAGGGTATGGCTTAATCAGAGCCTGGGTGTGCTTTCTGCATGACCAGAGCCCTTGCACACTCTGCAGTGCAGCTGGTTCTGCTCCCTTGGGGAATATCGGCCTCTGCTCGCTCCATGGTCATAGTTGCAGTTGCCTGACAGCCCTTGCCTCCATAACCCAATAAGGCCATGGAGCCTTACTGCTCTCCATCGGAAGTTCCTGTCTCTGCTTTAGAGCATTCAGAGCACAAATCCATTTTCCGTCACTGTACCAAAAGCTCAGTTTGGTTATGAATTTAGGGAGAACTGGTAATATGACCACAGACTTCTCTGACTTGGAGATATAATAGAAGCAACAGGAACTGTCTATACCCTGAAGCTTCAGTGGAAAGTCCATTTTGAGTTTGCTGTGAAATTCTGCCTTCTTTCAACTTCTTCCCACACTGTATCTCCTTCATTTATAGAGGACTGACTCAAATGTCCCTGTTTGAATTCTGCTGAACTAACAGAAGTTTGATAGCACAGGTGAGAGCAGATCTTCAGACACATTCCTGTTTTCTGACCTGGACACTACAAAGTGTTTGTCTGCCACTGTTTTCCCCCAGAAAGTAAACTCCAGCATAGTGGCCTGATGAAAATTACCTAAAGGCTGGGGAATGGAATAAGCTTAGTTTAGCCAGAATTGACTATTGTAGTGAACTATAACCTCTGAATTTCTGGGGGGTGGACAACGAGACTCAGGGCTGAACCCAGAGATGGGCTTCCAAACAGTCTCACTACAGTAGGAATTGCAGCCATTTAACTACTTTTAAGTCTCCTGCATGTTTCCTGTCAACTGTGCACAGGACTTCTGGAGAAGGTTTACTTATGATGTTGTTGTAGAAGAACACTGATTCTAGTTTGATTTTGATTGTCGAAAGAGCAGTGTATTAGGATTTGTAGAGTTTTCAATGTGCCAAATGGCATGGCTAGTGGTTCATAAACCATGAATTCTGCACCTGCATTTTTTTTCCTGGCTTCTCATGCGATCGTGAGAAAGTTGATGAATTTCCTTCTTTTCCCTTTCCTCACCACTGAAGTTGGACCTCCTTTGTAAAACACTTGAAAATCTGTGGATGAGAAGGATAAGACACTGGTTTGAATATATAGTATTACAGTCATATTAATATCAAAGATGTTAATGTTTGTGTAGTCTTCTGTACCTGGACCAAAGATTAGGACCTGATCAAAGATGCTGTTAGTTGGGTTTTCACAACCTGGCTAAGGCTTTGTCCATCACTCCCTGACGGACCCAAGTTATCATTAAAGGGCAGGAGGCCACTTTCTTATGTGCTGTTACCCCTTAATGGTCTGAGGAGAGACAGTGGCCAGTGTGAAAGGCCGTGATGAGCAGCACACCCTGCTGCCTGTCACAGTCACAGGTTAATCAGGGTACACTAATTTGTGAGAACATTAATAAATACAAATCACTCTCTAGAGGGCTGCAATACATTATTTTACCTCTCAACAATAACAGACCTTATTATCTTTCAGGGAGAAGCTCCTGTCAGGGCAATCAAGGATGGACACTTTTAATGAAGACAAATGATCTCCTTCAAAGGAGCGGTGAGCCTTGATTTGGCTTAATGGCTCACTAGTACAAAGCATGGATTTAATCAGAGCTCCAGCTTCTGTCACGCATGGGCCTTGAAGTCAGGTAATTGGAGGCAGGTGCTAAGTACCATTTAAATGAAATGTCTAGTTAATAAGGACAGTTTGAAACATGCAATTTATACCCCTCCCCCAAGCCTGAGTCCTCTCAGGGACATGAAGGCAGCCAGCTGTGCTTGGGAACCAAATGACTTAATTTCTCAGCACTGCCTTTCACACTCATAATACTGTACTGCTACTTTTAGCTTTGCCAGATGCTCCAGTTGGAGTGACCTTCTTTCAGACAGGATGGGCAACTGAGGGACTGTTAAAGCTCATTATGCTTTGTTTTGTGCTGGAAGAGGAAGCTGAACCAAAATTTGGACAGAGATGAGGTCCATAAGATTCTGGCTCTTAAATATCTCAAAGCCCAGTGAGGGAATGAGAAGGATCAGAGTAGTTTCCCTAAATGTGTATCACCCCTAACTGTGGATCTAAACGTGGCTTTCAAGGCTGTGCTGTGCATTTTAGATGGTCACCATTGCTGTGTTGATATTGGAGTTTGTATGATACCCAGGGGCTCTCATATTGGAAACTGAGGAACCTTCCGAAGAACACCAAGGCCCCTTTCCTACCTGCTAACCTGATACGTTTCCTTCAGGAACATCATCACAGTTTTTATTTATATTCATATCTTTTTCCTTTTTGGTGGTGATGGGACATGAAGAAGAGCAGATCCTCTGAACTTTTGGGTGCCAGCAAGAAACTTCCTACTCCCTGTAGCCTGTGTGCAGTTTCATTTGGAACCATGTAGGAATTGTCAGCATCACTATGTCTTGTGCTTTAAAGAGAAGTATTTTGACTTTTTTTTTCTTTTTTCCCCTTGAAAAACTGGGTCATGGAATCATCTGCTTATGAAGTAAAAAACGCTTGTGGCTGAGAAATAAAATCTGAACATATAATTTCAAACAACTGCAATACTACTGTATATATAAAAAAATACTTATATTTTAATGAATTCCAAAGTTTTGAAGAAAGGCCTCTCTTATTTTCAGGCATTTGATGTCAGCAATGCTTAACCTGTACACCTATAGGGTGCACAGGGAATTATAGAAAGTTCAGTGAATATCACTAATACATTTTTCATGGTCCAGATTTGAAAACATGAATCAACAGGACACAAAACTGGGGTTTAAATCTTAGTTATTGGTTACTTAAAAGTAGGGTTTAGAAGGCAAAAGCATAAGAACAATGCTATAGGTACTACAGGATCTCCTTTGTCCCTTTTAGGCCTTTGTTATGCCTTGAAACTAACACTTAAGAGTAGTGAATCCATAACAAACACAAGAGTTTTCTTCTGAGGGAGAAAGTAATTAGCCACTGGGTGTGGAAGTATTTTCCATTAGCAATTTTTTAAACTCAGACTGGAATGCAACTAGGCCTGAAGGGAGTACATGACTGGGAGAAACCACAAATCTTCACTACAAGGAAATTTCTACGATCAACTGCTGTGAGACATTTCTTTGTAAAGGAAGTACACACAAGCAAACAAGGACCATTGATGCAACTGAGTCAGATATTTCTGTGTGCTATCTCAGGATGACCTGTGCTGTTCTGCTTTGTGGTAGGGCCAGGCAACAGGTAGGGCTGCCTCTCTATAGCAGGACTAAAGTTACTAAACCAGGGCCACGGTAGGTAGGTGCACTTATTTCTGACAGCATGGTATGACAGTGATATTGGAAATTGATTTCTCTCCATTAATACTTCATTACAGCAGGACCGTTCAAGATAAGTTGACCTCTAAGGAATCTTTTTTAAAGAAGAATTAAAGTAATCTCTGGCTCAAATTGCTTATTGAAGTCCTTGGAAACAGGAATGGTTCCTGGGGGCCTCTACAGTTTTGTCTAGATTTCAGGAAAGCAAAGAGGTTTTGGCTTTTCAGATTCATTTTGAAATTCATTGTTAATATTTTTTCATTCTTTTCCCTTCCTCTGTTTTTTTTTTTAATTGGGAAAAAAATGATGAGCTATAATTAACGGATGAGAAGTAGAACAATATTGAGAAGGCAAATGGATCAAAAAAAGAGTCAGAAGTAAAATATGGGCCTTTTAGATTGGAAGTTAGTGTTCAGCTGATCAGAGTCCTGCTACCCTTCTGCTTTATGGCTTGAATTCCTTACAATAGCATCAAAGCTGGAAAATTTCCCAGTTACAAAACAAATAAAAAGCAAAATGCTCAGATGGCCTTTCAAGTTCATAGCAACGTTATGGTCATGTACCTGACTGCAGCTCAGGCAGCTGCAAAAGAGCTGCCAGCTATTAGAATCACTGTCTAGCTACACTGGGTACCAGAAGCAGTGGACATTCAGTAGCATGGGCTGTGCCACAAACTGAACAAGGCTGGCTGGTGTGTGAGCAAAGGCATTGTGTCAGTTGTGATCATGTCTGCCTGTAGTGAAGGAGAAAAGCAATGTTCTGTAAATGGCAGAGGTTTGTGCTTCTAATCCCAGAGTCACGTGTGTAAGTAGGGTTTGTCAAGACAATGAATGCTGATGGGAGGCAGAAAGGAAGGGTGGCTTGATTCTGTACTAGATGACAATGTGTTACAATGTCCACCTTGCCTTTTAACTCTTGGTTGTTTCTGTGTACTTGTCAAATCAAGATGTTTGTGGCAAGAAGAGAAATTACTATTCTGTTAGAAAATAAAGCATTGGAAACAGAAAGGTATTGTTTTCAGTCATTGTCCTAACTGAGGAAAAAGTTCCCAGAAGTCAGGGTGTTTGTGATAACTGTATAGATCAATTTACTTGATGTAGGAAAAAACATTGGAGAAAAAGCCCAGGTTGGAATTGTATTTCCCCTCTCTTTCTCAGGAATCAGAACTGGGGCTATGTAATCATGAAGTGGTGAATAGTTTGTGTGTGTTCCATCTGCAGTCATGAACTTCTCAAAAGATACACACAACTCTTAGAGGCAGCTCACACCTTAAACAGAAGGTATTCCAGTTTAGATTGAAAGCTATTTTGATAGGCCAGGAGGAGAACATAACACTGATAGCTGAAGCAGGCAGGACACAAGACTGACTAGGGCTACCCTCTGAGTCACAGGAATAACACATGAGACAGTCATGTCAGGGCACCAGCAAATGTGGCCAAACAGTGTTTGTTCTTCTGCATTCCCTTGGCTGCTGTGTACTCTGTAGGGAGCCATGTGTAATCTACTCCCAGCTACAAAGGACAAACAGGCTCCTCTGTTCTTATGGACAATGGTTGCTTCAGTAAAATGTCATTTTTGATAGCTGGCACAAAAAAACCAACTGCCAAGTTCCCATATGAGCAAGATTGCAGAAATAAGGCACTAGGGCAGAGGTTCATTGATACTGATCAGGATTCACTTTCCCAGCTCTGGGAGTTGTTCACTGTAAGACCAAGTCATTTTCTCTCAATATGTACTTAAGTGTCGGTAAAAAGCCCATAAATAATGCTCTCAGAAGTGAAATTATTTGAAGCCCTCCATGAAAAGTTCAATACAAGCCCAAGCTGCCATAGTCAAGCCAGGCCCAACAATACCTCATGAAATGTGTTCCTTTCGTGTTTGTTCTGCAGCCATGGGGAACAATGTCCTTTCAGGACAATAGATGTCTGCAATTCATGGTGAATTTCCTTTCCTTCTCTCATTAAAATCCATTCATTTTCAGCTCAGCCTCTTCATTCTCAAAAATACATCTTGGATATTTGTCAACTTCTATTCATCTTACTTAGTCTGTGCATTTAATCTCTTTGAGTCTAAACATTTCCTCTGATGGCAGAGCCTTGAGAGTGTGATTCTGCCAATTGGGATGCATTGAGGAGAGCCTCTTGGCAAGCTGGCTCATTCTTGGGGAACAGACATATTTGAGTAGTGAGACCTCAGGCATTTATACTGTTCAGGACACGACAATGCTCAGCACTCAGTAAAAATCAGAAGAGAACCACTGCCTAGGAAAGCAAAATGCTTACTGGCAAATGTTTTTCAAAATGGGTATGGAAAGCTGGCTTCAGTGCCCAGTTTAATTCAGTACTCCCTGTGCAGTTTCAGGCAGGCCACTTCATCTGAATATGTAGCCTGGAAGGCAGGAACACAAGCTTGTTTGTTGTGCATTTTATTGTATCTGCTTCCTGCTCTGACGTATTTCAGGTAGAGGAGAGCAGAACTGTGATGCTGTCATTCCCTAGTAGTAAGTGAAAGGAGATTGACTCCTTTCAGATAAAACAGTTCAACAGCAGTGAAATCATAGCAGCTTTGGCCCGCTGGTGATTCAGCAGCGTTTTATCCACTGACAAGGAAAAACTCAGCTCCTTGCCCCGTTCTCTTTAAAAGGGAAAGATACTGTACGTGACTGGCACTCAACCAGGAGACTTCTACTGCCCTAACTGGAGAGATCCTTGAGAGCTTGGTGACATCTGGTGGGAACTGGAAGGATCACAAGCCTTTTGTGATGAGTGCAAAATAATTTATAAAAACAAATTTTAAAAATAATCCCCCCAAAACAAGCAACAAAAGTTTATAGATTTTATGCTCAGAATCACAAGAGTACAAAATCTAAACATGATGTTATAATGATACATGCTGAACACTGTATAGTTCAGAGATCAGTGGCTTGAAATGCTGGTGGGACATAACAGAGCTGAAACACAAGGAATTTGTCACTGGATTTTTGCAGGAACGTAAATGCCCTCTTTTTATCAGTCTGGTCAGAATATCAGTATAAAACCCAAATTATGCAGGTCGCAATTACTCATCATGCAACTCTAGGCCCCTATGATATAACTAGTCTCTATCATGTTGAAATTTACAAAAAGCCCATATAATACCTTAGCCTGGAATGTACCATTGTGGGCTTGTTCCATGACCCACTGACCAGTAGATTGTGTGCCCAGAGTTAGGATAAAGTGTGGGTCTGGTGATGGGCACAAAACTTGAGTGAAGGTAAAGGTAGTGAAGTTAAAGTTATATTCAGGCTAATTCTGATAAGGAAAGAGGAAGGGTGTTGCATGAAGTTCAAATTAATTATCATATTTTATCTGAGTAAATATGTATGTGAATGGGTTTTCCCTTTTTTTCTGGATCTTTTAAATCCCATAAAGGTAAGCATTATTGCCTTTCCTCTCATCTTTGCAAGTGTACTTTATAGATCTAGCTGTGCACAGCATTTCTGCAGCTTCCTTCACAAGATGGAGCAAATAACCAGCAAGATTTTCTCCCAGTGTCTTTTAGATATTGGAACAGTATTTCCCCTGAAAAACAGAGCATTCCCTGCATTTGCCAGAGGTTTTGTGAAGTCTTTGATAAAGAGAGAAAAGCCTGAAATGTTATTAATCAATCTCCTTTTCTTCTTCCTCCCTTTTTAGGATTTATAATGGGAAAGAATGAGTTTAGGAGGGAGTCAGTAAAATGATGGTCAAAGTTTTCAGGAGCAATTATGAAGGCTACACCATAGATCTAGCTGCAACTGGGAGTCCAGAATGTGGATACGTATTGAAAGATGCTGAAATGGGATCTTAAAGCCCACTAAGTTTAAACAATTGCAGCCGGTTGCTGGAGCTTATTTATCTTCATCCTTTGGTAAGAAAGAGTTAGGTTAGGATACAATGTAGGGTGGATTTTCAGCCTATCAAGTCCAAAGCAGATGCCCTCTTAGCTACATAGGAGAAAATTTGTTCTTCTAAGGATTCCGGTTGTGTGCCTTGAGCTGCTCAGACATCTGCCTCCATGTGCCAGTTCATCTCTTCAGGGATGTCGTGATGTGTAGTATCACTGCTGATAACCTTTTTAGCAGAACCAGTTGTCCACAAACCTTCCTATATGAGGCTGCTTGCCATTGTACGAGCTCTGTCCCTATTGTGTGTGACAGCATGAAGTGACCTAATTCACGCCAGTGGGTCCATCACACATATCCTTGCTGGGTGATTTCCCCTTCTGACAGGCCGTTGTCACATCTGTCCCACTAGACTAGCTGGTCTAGTGAGTGGGTGTTTGCATGGGCATGGTGAGCACAGGGCATGAACCTAAAGCTAGCTGGGTAGACCTTAGGCCTTTAACATGGTAGACTAAATGGAGTCTTTGGAGTTTAGAGTTGGGTAAGGTCATTATTTTAGCTTGTCTGACCAGCACTGGAGCAGGATTCAGTTCTGCTGACAATGAGGAGTTAATGGAACTATTATGACACAGTGGTAAGCTGCTAAGTCCATGCACAGAAAGCCTTGTTCAATGCTATGCTATACACATGACATCTTTTGGGTCAGAAAGATTCTCCTGCCCAGACAGGAAAGAAGGTAAAATCTGCACACACAAAGTCTCTGCTAGCTGTAAAAGGACACTTGATTGAATACTTTTTATTCTGTTCTGTAGAAAGCAGTGTTACCTACATACACTCACATGCAAACGCACACGTTAGTGTGTCTTGAGGATTGAACTGCTGTCTGATTTTAGTGTAGATTATTCTGTGATTTAGCAGAAGGTGAGAACAAAGGAAGAAAGAACATTACTACAAGAAGTTAAAGAAGGGTGGGAATTCTCCCTGCTAGCCCCATTTCCTACCTAATTTGTTGGCAGCCTGCGTCCATTATCATCCTGCTCCCATGGCAGGTGAATGCATCCACACTAAAGCAGATGCCCTTCCCAATCTTGCCTGCTTTCTCACATACCAGTACACATCTTGTGTGTTTGTGATATGAGATGAATTCAGAGAGACTATATTCTACCTCTTCCAGAAGTTAAGACAATTGCAATATACAGGCTTGGTGCACTCAGCTGTTGAAGAAATAATTGAGAATTAAAAGCAGATCAGCCACATCCCAATCAGTGTTCAAAGAACAGCTGGACAGGAAGAGAAGTGGTGGCATTTTGGAGGGAAACTGTGAAGGGAATTGAACACGTGTAAAGCCTCTGGCTGGAAGCTATGGAGAGAACATAGCTACCCCCATATGTGCCATGTAATGATTTTGAGGCAAGTTAGACTGAAGCTACAGAGAGCAGCAGCTTTGATAACAGTTTTTCTTCCTGTCCAAGGCTGTAATCACTTCAGTTTGCCTGATCGGTGAAGTCCTGACCACCTGGAGGTAGCCTAGCTGCGTTTTGAATTCTCAAAGGCTTTACAAAAAACTGGGAGTCAAGGTGCACGATCAGAAGTGAGGTGTGTAAACATTTTGCGCTATTAAGGGAACAACTAAGAGGGGAGAACTGTTGACAAAGGAGAAGGAAAGAGAAGTTTTTTTGATTGGATATTTTAAAAAGACTTGTTGTTTGTGTTCCCAGTTTAATTTGTGTTCTTCTCAGAACTCCAAGGAAGTAACTGAGTTTCATCAGATGCTTTGATAGAGCTCAAAGCAGTGTTATGTAAATCCCAGGAGGACTCCTAGAATAATTGAACCTTTTGGGCCACTGACAAAGTCTAGCAGAAGAGCATAACCCAGCAGCCACCCAGCTCTTAGCAAGGGATCTAAAATGTTGATGAGAGGAGGAATAGGTGGAGAAATCCCTATGTCATTGAAAATCTCAGCAGGAGCTGGCATGGAGTGCTCTGGAAGGAGATGCTCTTGCCTAGAGCAATGTCGCTCTGAAGGAGTTGGGTATCTGTATTGAGCTGAGAGGTGTGGTCATCCCAGTGCTGCTGGCATTCCAGGCTTTGTCTGGATTCTGTCTATGGGAACAGTTTTAGATCTTTTGATCTAAAATTGCTGTCAAGCAAAAGGAATGATGCTGAGTCCATGCTAAGTGACTCAAGTTAGGTGATACTAGCAGAATTTCTAGCTGTAAAATAACCCCTCTGTTTCTACTCAGTTTTCAAATAATACATTAGCAGAACCCTACTCTTTCCCTTAGTGAAATGTTTCCCTTAATGACTCAGCGCTAATTTCCTAATAATAGAGATAGATATATGCTACATGTGTCCTAACTCACACACAGAGGTGAAGGAGAATGTGTGGTAACTGTAAAGTGCAAGCATGAAGAATATTTCATGTTTTGCATTGTCTTTTATTCGAGTACTCACTCAACACTTCCCAAGCATTACCTGTGGCTCATTCATCTTTAAGACAGCAAAGCAGTCGACAAGGAAATGGAGGCATGATACTGTTAAGGAACTTGTCCTAAAATTAACTATAGATATGATGAAGAGAGGAACCCAGGAGTTGTAGTGCTATTCCAAATTAAATAAACTAACTTTTTATTTCTTATACCAAGTGAAAGTCAAAATTCCCCAAGACTTACTGAATTGTTTCAGCTTTGGATTAAAACAAGTCAAAAAGCATTGTCTGTGTTCCTGTTGAATACTCAGCTACAAGTTTTGCCTGCTTTCAGTGGATAAAAAAGGGTGGAAGCAGCATGGGTTAATGAGAGACCAAGGTTCAGTTCCTGCTTCTGGAACAATGGCAGCCTC
Organism: Coloeus monedula; assembly: GCF_965178545.1. Classification (NCBI taxonomy): domain Eukaryota; kingdom Metazoa; phylum Chordata; class Aves; order Passeriformes; family Corvidae; genus Coloeus; species Coloeus monedula. The sequence goes on from NC_138788.1 coordinate 20,497,304, forward strand.
CTGATCAGCATGAAAGTGTCATCAGGATGGTTCCTTTGATGACATGGTGCTAAACCTGCAGTAAAATCTGGAGCAGTAAAATAAAGAGCTGGGGCAAGTTTAGGATTTTCTTACAAAGACTCAGATTTGGATCTGTTGTTTCATCCGACATTTCTGAAAGTGTGTGAGCTAAGTTTCTGTCTGGTATAGGGGTGCTTTTGCGTGTGTTACCACTTGTGGCAAGACTGCAGGCCAGGCATGCTTTCTCCTGATGTTGTAGCCCGAGCTCCTGCTTTATCAGCACTTTTACAAATACAATAACAGCAGTTTCCTTGCTCTCGTGGTGGGGATTTACTTTGTGAATGCTTGTGTTGCTATAGCTACATTTCTCTAATGTTCATTATTTCTTATAGTGTCCTTGTCACTCATCCAAAGGTGCTGGCATTAAGCAAGCTCACAGCATGTCTTTTCTGCCTTGGGAACTGTTGGTAGGTGTACTGAATGAGCCAAGAGGTACTACAACTGGTGCCTTGCCTGGAATAAATCTGCTTCAGCCATGAAGGAAGTGGTAATGGAAGTAGTTAGAAGCTTTTTACAGCAGTGTGATGGGAAAGGAAAGCCCACAGTCACTGGCATGTCTTTCCAAGAGTGTTGAACAGGAAGGAGAAGAAGGGATTGTCATCTCTCAAGAGAACAAATGCAGGGAGGGGAGGGAGCACAGGCAACTTCAGTTAATTGCTAGGTTGTGTAATGAGCTGGGATGCTGGACAGCTACTGTATAGTCCCCATTGTGTCTGTCGCCTGGTTGGGGAGGTACTGCTCTCAGGCATTTTAACTGCTTTTTGGGGTTTTGTTTCTGAATAGTTTAATGAGAAAGCGAAATAGCTGTATAATTCAGCACAGGATTGCAAAAAGTTCACTGTCCCTCAGGCGTGAATGTGTAACTGGTGCTGTGCAGAAAAGGCAGTGAATTCTGAACAGCCACCTACTTCATGTGGGAGGACACTGAGCAGTTAAGACTAAGTAAAAAACTAGAGATGACCACTGGCAGATCTTTCAGACTGACATCCAAGAGATGCTCCATACTCTACATCTTCTTAATCTTCCATGTTGGTTTCTCAGGCCTTGATCAGTCCTTCAGTGGTATTAAAAAAACAACAACTATCTCTTGTCAATAGGCACCAAAAAACTATACTTACAAATTTCAGTAGATTGTTGGATGTAGCTGTTGGATGGAATCTTACAATCTCTCTGAACCAGTACTTGCATATTGAGGCCACTGTGATGATTATGAAATTGGAATTAAGAAATGTCTGTTGTATAAGGAGAAGCTGAGAGGATTTTGGCTGTTGGAGAAACTCATGGAGAAGAGAATGCTCAGGGGGATCTTATCAAGATGTATAAGTTCCTAAATAGGAGGGAGTAAAGAGGTAAAGAAGCAGAAACAGGTTCCTCTTAGTGGTATCCAAAGACAGGACAAGATGCTAAGGACACAAACTACAATCCAGGAATTTCGTTTAAACATCAGAAAAAAACTTTTTTACGCTGAGGATGGTCAAATATCAGAACAGGTTGCCTAGACAGGTGAAGGAATGTTGATCTTGGAGATACCCAAAATCCACATGAACACAGTCCTGAGCTCAAGGTGACACTGCTGGGAGTTGGAGGGTTTATACTGGATGGTTCCCAGAGCTTCCTTCCAATCTCAACTATTCTGTGTTGTGGTTCTGTGATCCAGTGTTAGTTGCTCTATGCTATTGGGCCTGGAGAAGCATGAATGAAGTTTGAGGTTCTGTTATTCCTGGTGTGCACAAAGTGAGTGACCAAGACAGAAACAATTATATCAGTATGGCACTACAGAACACTTTTGTGGTTTCACAAGCTTATTTCTAACCCTACAGAGCTAAACCTGTACAAGATTATGTGCAAACCACCTATCTTTGTAAGTGCTGTGCCCTTCCATCACACACATTACTGGACATTAAAAAGATTCTTCTCATAGTGGACTCTCAGTCTGCTTAGCCTGCAAGGGCAAGCTCCCTTTTCAGTGTAAAGAACTCAACCAACTTCTACTTTTTCTAGTATTACAATAATATTTAGTCAGTTTGCAAGCAGTAGGCAGGCAATCTTCATGTTGAGTCCAGCTTTGTGATTTAACAGCTGTGAGAAATGCCATTGTCCTTCACTAGTAACTGAATGTTTTGCACCTGGAGTTGCTGTTCCTGTGTAATTCCAATAAGTAAAACACTCAGATTATGCAAAGTGTCATTTAAAGTGTTATTTATTACTGCTAATGCTGTAAAGGAAGAGAGAGTAGTATAGATAAAGTCACATCCCTTCAGATGTTGAGATCTCTGACTTGTGCAGCATCAAACAAGCATCCACTCTGGGTGCAACACATTATGCAGACCCTGTCTGTGGAAGGGTTGCCTCATTTTGGTTATTTAAACCATTGTATTATTTTTTCACAAGAAAACAATTCCATTCTATTATCCAGTAGAAAGGATGTTCCTGTGAGAGCTTCTTGCTGCACTTGTAGGTATAGGCAAGAAGTCACAGTGGCATAATTTCAGTTAGTGAGTGGGATCTGCCTACAAGCCCTCTGTTACATTTATCTGGCTGTGTTTACTCTCCAGCTAAGAGACACGGAGTGGGTCTGTGCCGAAGGCAGGAGCGACCGGTTGCGGTGAGCCACGTCGCAGTCACGATTTGCCCCTAGATGGCGGTGATTGCTGCTCTTTGGCCGGACGGGCCCTCTTTGCAGTTGCTGTATTTCATCGCAGAAGGGCCTGTTGTTCAGGGGGGCCATAACCTTCAACTGAAAATACAGAAAAAAAATTACTGACTCATCTCTCAGGCTTTCTAAGAAAATTTAAAGGAAGCATGATTATATTAGGACACGTTGCTACTTTTTAAAGTCAAGTATTTAAATCTGACAATGCTCTTGTAGACAATAACACCCATTTTGGCATGTGTGGGTATTTTCAGGTATCTTTTCCATTGCAGACGGGGTACTAGAGTACACAGAGACATCAGCAGGAAGCACTTCTGAGTCGATGGAGCTCAATGAAGATGTTAATAGAAAAATGGGGACACCCGTTTTCCCCTACACACATGATTTTGTAACCTTACAGCTATGCAGTGGTTGTCCTTGCTATACTTGCTTTTAAATGCAGATAAAATGGTAGATACAAAAAAGCTTAACAGGAGTCTCAGTGCGGGTAAAACACCTACTTCTCCAAAGTATGATTACAAGTTGTGCTGTTCTGTGGACAGAGCTACTGTCTGAACACAGAGTATGACTGACAAGTTTTGTGCTACACTATGAATCTGAGGACTAGCATATGTCTGCTTGTTTTGTGTGCTTGTTACGGCAGGCACTGTCTTCAGTGAACCTTTTTGTTCACATTTGCACTGCGGTTCATCCTGATTGGCAGCTAGATGCTAGAGCACAAAGGGTGATCTCAATACCAGTTCTGAAGTAAGAAGTGTGACCGTAGGCACTAACTGAGGTTCTCTACCATAACACATCTCTTGCATATTAGAATGTGTACAAATTCCAGTCAGAGCACTTTATATACTAAATAATATCACATCAGAAATCATCCAGAGCAGTCTGATTATCTTTTCTGACTGAGGAAAGATAGTTTTGCGTGTAGGCAAAGAATCAGAGATTTTATCATCTGTGTTTAGTTCCCAACTTTTCCAAAACTCTGTAGACCTTGGACAAATCACCAACCACTGCCTCACTTCCCCTTATGAATGAAATGGGACAATAGATTTTCCTTTCTTTTCAGTTTATCCTGACTTGTCAAGTAGTGTGAGCTCTTTAAAGAGTGGGTTATCTTTTGTTCCAAATGAATGCATATTGGTGAGCCTCTATCTCCAGGGGGTTTTGCATGTATAAAGAACACAGAAGTGGGACTCTCAGTTGTGCTGTGTGTATGGGGAAATGCTTATCAGCTTCTGGATGTGGCCACATTCCACTATACATCATCATAAAATGTGCCTTTAGAGGAAGTTTAAAGACAAGCCCCTATGAATAAAATATTTTTCCCTAGAGCTCTTATAGGTTAATAGTTAGGTATTGCAGTTTCTTTTTTATAAAAGAAATTGAAATTAAGCAGATTGTTTTCAGAAATCTTTTTAATACCTCTGTAAAACATGAGAAAATTATGTCAAACAGCAAACACATCTGTCAAACAGCTGCAAAAATGATGCACAAATAATGCTGTGAGGATTGTCTTTTGAATCCAGAATACTTGTTCTAAACCACAGAAAAAACACCTTTGCATAAAGTACAGGAATATTTTCAGTAAGAAGCTTACTAAATTACTGTGATACAAAAGATTAATTGTGCATTTATTACAGTGGAATGCATTTATTGCCTAGTAGTACACGTGTAGTAATTAAAGTCAAAGGCCAAATACCAAATGAAGGTAACAAAATTAGGAAAAAAAATGGCTGATGACATTTGACGAAATTGTGCAAACGGTCCTTTATATGCAACGTAAAGATATTAAATGAAGAATGTATGAAGAATAATGCTTTGAGGAAGAACCAAATTCAATGAATTTAAGACAAAACATTGAATTCTGTTTATGTTTATATCAATATGAATCCAGGGTTGCACCTGGATTTATTTAGCATTGCTCTGGAACTTTATCAATACATTTGAAATTAGCATCTGGCTCACATAATGAATTGCATTTCTATATTTTCCTTCCTCCAGACTATTGGAGGGCACAAATAAAAAATGGTCCTTGGCCTTAATTATAATTGTATTACAGTGGCTTTTTCTAAAAGCCATACTTTAAATTTTTATTTAATACACCATTCTTTCTGAATTATAAACCTCTTATTTGTAATGAAAGTAAATAGGTATTTTATTTTCTTGCTTCTACTGCAGTTTTATACCCAATGCCTCTTAATATTTTCTCTTTTCCAGAAACCAAATAAGTTTTAAAAATATGTACAATTCAGTTAGATTGTTTTAGTTTCCTATGTTTACAAGTTACACTTCCAATGCACATCTAATCACTTCCATATCTCACCTTCTAGATAAGGACTTAGAAGTAGAACTATGGAAACAAATACAATCTTACAACTTGAACAGCAGATTTCTGCTCAAATCCACCCACGTGAACAGAAACACTTTTTACAAGAGAAATAAACTGTACAGAGAGTTCTTTAATTTAAAGACCTGATTCAGCCCCTACTGAAACCAGCAGGACTTCCCATAGATCCAGACCCTAGGTAAGAATGAGAAGATAGTTAATCAATGGAAACAATTAGGGGCAGATGAAATGTACATATGTACCACAATGCACACACAGTTGCTTCACTTGGCTTAGTATTGCATTCCTTTTTATATGGATGTAGAATGAAAATACTGAGGCTATTAACATCTGTTCATATTGCTGGAAAAAATTAATATTCCGTCCAATTATTAGAACGCTCTTCCTTTGAAGAGAACCAGGGTTTAAAGGCATCCTATTTTTTCTGTCAGTTTCTTGATTTGTCTAGTGATAGTGGTATAAACTCATGGGCTGGAGTGATGACTGGAAATGGTTCTACGTTGTTCAAGCAACCAAAGGTAACCAAATTGAGTCCTTCTATGCAAAAGCACAACTGCTGGAGTAAACATTGATTTGCAGCCCAGAAGCCAATAGTGCACAACAGTAGATGAGGGACAACTAATCTTCCACCAACACCAACAGAATCTTGGATCTTTAAAGCTGCCCTCTGGATTGCAAAGCTAATTCCAAAGGCTGCTATATCCTTGCTACAGTCCCAAAATATATTCCTAACAATTAATATGTTATTACACAGAAAACAATAATTCTCCATGGCAATTTACCACAGCAGTGTTGCAGTGCTGGCTGGCTGTTTCTTCATACTTTGAGCCAAGAAATAAATGACTTACACAGGACATGTTAAGCAAGGTTTTTAAATGACTTTGAAATCAGGGTAATCTAAAAAAGCATGTAATATAACACTTGTCTGTGCTGGCTTGACATCTCTTTAAAGTAGTTGCTGAGTGGTCCCTGGAGTCCAAGTGGAATAGCAACAGCAAGAGTCATATGGTAGGAATCATATTCAGTAGGAATCCACTGCTCGGAGGATCTGAAGGACTTCCAGCACAACTTCATAACAGAATAAATACTCGTCCTGTATGCGGAGACACCAGTGTGAAACACCTGGTTACATTCAACATAAATTCTAGACAAAGAAGGATGGACTAGCTGAATTTTTATGTTACATGTTTATATGGTGTATGTTATATGTTTATAACATCAACATCTTTGTAATATGGATACAAAAACGTATTTAAGAGAATCCTTGTTCTTTTTGTTCCATCTCTGGTAAAAGTACAGGAACTCTGTATTTTAAGCATGTGCTCAATTCTCATTTAAGACAGTGTAGGTTATATGTTTGCTTAATTTTAGTCACATGCTCAGTCATTACCCATTACATCAAAGCATGTGCTAAAATATTTGCCTATAGGAAGAACTTCTTTTAGTCTTCTTTTGCTTTTATTCTACCAATTGTTTTCTCTAAGGTGAGTTAGCTGCATCTTGGTTTTTTTCTGTGTGAAAAAATCTTTTCAGGAGTGGGTTTAGCTCAGGAGTAGAAGGATTTACCTGGTGATGATAACTCAGCAATAGCAAGAATTCAACTGAAGGCTGTAATTTTGCAGGGTAGGGTTTATAGTATATCACTGGTTCTGTGATACTTGCTTTTCTTCTTGCTTTAGAAAAGGAAAGGGGGGGTGCGGGGGGGTCTGGTACCTGTCCTATATTGCTGCTTTGCTTTTATTCACTTATTTAGTAAGGAACGGGCTTTCATATTTAAAACCAAACACCACTTGCTTGGAAGGCTGTTACTTTCCTCAAATGAGAGCACTAAAATTATATTTTAAGCCCCAGATTTATCAAAGCAGTGGAGCAGTACCACTAATTCAGGCTTTTAAAAAAATAACAATCTAGTTGCATATTTAGAACTTACCTTAGTTTGGATCATGCCAAAACGCTGATCTCGCAAATCTCTCACTATTTGCTTGATGTTGAACTATCAGAAGAGAACAATTTTTATTTGGTTGACATGCAAGTTATAAAGAAAGATTTAAGCATATTTAGATGAGGAAGCTGTGGCAGTTCTTTTAGAAATAGTATATTTGTAGTTATTATCTTTGTTGTTTAAAACAATGAAAGCTGGGTTTATTCCATTTTGTTCAGGTGAATTCTTATAGTAATTATTCTGTTCTAAGATGCCCTGACCACGTTGTTGACGTCCACGCCAGTCTGTAATACTTAACAATGTTCTGTTTGATACTTACACATAAATCTTTTTCTATATAGCTGAGAAGAATTTCAACACACAGCAAAACTCCACTTCTTCCAATGCCAGTGCTGCAGTGAGCAACAATTGGTCCTGTCCTGTGAGCTTTTCTCATGTAACAAATAAATTTTACAAGCTGCTCAGCCAGTTTTGGAATATTGTGGTCTGGCCAAGTGGTAAATTGCAAATGACTTATAATGCGCTTTTCTTCTGTCTGGAAGAGAGACACCAGAAAGGTTAAAAATGATCGTCCTAAAACCAATTTTCAAGGAATTCCACTAAAAATTTTCCTTCAGCCTCATTCTTAAAATTGTTTGTTTACAATTCTTTAGCTTTTCATACTTGACTCCGTTCAGGTTTCTTTAGGCTTCAAGAAACGCACTCAGAAGACGCAGGCATAGGAAATTTACTTCATATGACTTTGACAAGACACTGAAGTTAATCTGTTGCCTTGAAAGAATGTGTTTATCTTATTTGTTGGTTAGAAAGGAAAAAACAAAAATGTTTGTTAAATTAGAACATTGCATTGCTGTTTGCTAAAACTGTTTTTGTAGCTGAACCAAGCCTTACTAATAGAAGAATAGTAATATGAGAGCCACAACAGTAAAATTGTAAATAGTTATCAGATATGAAAGAATAACTTGTGATTAAATAATCAATATGCAAATCAACTAAAAATGCTTACAAGAATAAATGAAATGTAGATAAAATAAAGAGTAATATTAATTGAATTGCCCTGGATCAACATTTCTTGTTGCCAGCTCACAAAGCCACATTAAAATCTGAATGCTAACTATCTGGATTTTTATTATCAGAAGAATTTGAACATAAGTATGGATTTCTGCTGAAGTAGACCTGTGGCTTTCTGTGGTAGTTTGCTACTAGTTCAGTACAAACACAGCAAAGTTAACATGTTCATTGAAGCAATAACATATGGTGTTCTATCTTGCCATTTTGATAGTCTTTTGGGAAGACTCGTATCAAATGCTTTACAGTGCTTCACACTCAGTGACATAAGGTGAATTTCTTCAAATAGAGAAATTGTTATCTTGATGGAAAAGGCACCAAGTTTAGTCTGGCACAGGTTTTTTAATTATGCCACTAAATAATATGTCCTGAAGAAATTTTTGCAAAGCTTTCCTTAATATTGAAACAAGACTGATGGACTTATACCTACCCTGTTTTCTATGTTCTTCCACCTGGATTCTGTATTTATTAAGGTCCCAAAAAATCACTGCTAGATTGGTAGTTTCATGTGTGTTTGTGTCTTTTCATGAACAAAAAAGTATCATTTGTTCTAAATTCTAGGATGAAAGCCACCTTTTTCCCCTGTTTCCATCCAACCACCATTACAGACTATGAATCCATTCTGGCGTGGATGTGATGAGAACAGTAAGTTATTCTGCAAAACACAGAACACACCTGTTCTGTGACTATTAGAGGTCTCGTTTTTGGAAGTTCTTCTCCAAATATAGGTAATATTGGATTCATTGCTTGTACAATGAGCAAAAAAGAAGCATCTCATTAACCCTAATTTCATGCCTGTTATTCAGATTTTTACATCCCTAAAAAGTACGGAGCACACGTTATGGAAGAAGCAAACAATACTACATGTATCTACTCACGTAAACTACATAATTGATTCCATCATTTATGAAAATATTAAGTCTACTTAACTTACCTGCTTGTTGATCATTTGTATTTTTCTAATTATGAAGTACTCCAGAATCTGGTAACTGTGTAGCTTGAGATAGAAATTAGCCAGGTCTTTACAGTCATGGGGAGGTTCAGGCCAGTATTGATGACATTTCACTTGCCCTAGCTCCACTTCTTTTGTCATCATGGCAATTACATCCGATTCACTCTCCCAGACCATTTGCCAGAAATCAGCCATAGTGGATGGCAGAGGCCCTTGGGTTATAATATAAAAATGTTCCTCTTCTCCAACATTCATTCTAATGTAACTTGCATTAATGTAGCCATTCTTTTCTCCCAGAGGAACTCGTGTCTTATCATCTGTACAGAAACAGAAAGATGCTATTTCAGCTGTGGATCTGAAAGAGTTCTACCATCTCAGGATATAGGAAATGTCAGTCTCTCCAGAAAAGTATGCCTCTGGATTCTGGAATACATTTGACTAGTAGCACTAATATTAATCACTGCCAGTAAGAATTCCCACGGATATATTGTATGGTTCATTGCAGCTTTATTTCTCTTAAGGTACTTGTGTAACACTGTGAAAAGCCTTCTAATTACCACAGAATTGTTTTGCAGTGTTCCAAAATAGTGTACCCAATGCTGCTTTTCATGTATTGCATAGGAACACTGTCACTGGATATTGGTATTATAAATCAGGAAAACCTCTAAGAATATTTGTACTGCATACTGATATATAGAGGTGCTACAAATTTTTGCGTGTGTTGTCCTGCTGCTGCAGTTTAGAAAGACATCAGGGGTCCAGAAAGTTTTCTCCTGTTTCTCTGATGACTTTGTTCACCAAATGTATGTTCTCATTTCTGTGCATACTTACATGGAAGGATATCTCGGTATCTGTTTTTATTCTGGTTTTCTGGTGCTTTGCCAGTTCTGCAGTCATCTGTTGGTTTCACATGTTCTAAAGCCTAGATCAAAAAGAAATAGTCAATCCATGTTGTTCACATCCTCAACAGACAACTTTTATAGTGTCAGTGTGAGCAAACTATATATGACCCAATACTGGGAAATAGACTTATTACAGAAGAGAATCATACATTATTCTCAAAAATTCTAGGCAAGGAATTAAAGTTGCTTTGTATTTTCTTCAGCCTGCATAATATTTCTGAAGTTTTCAAGTGATATTTCCAACCCTCATCCTCAGACCCTGTCAACACAAGACCCTGTTGTATGTTGCTGTATTATAGGTGTTTGAAATACTGTCTTGGCCAAATATTGGCATTTATGATTGATAATACACTGACAAAAGCACTAACTATTGCACTATTAACAGTGCAATAATGACAGTGAATACTTTTTAGTGATGGAGAAAGTGATGAATATAGGGAACAGCCCCAGTGATATTAAGTGCAAATCATACAGCCATTAAGTACTTCACAACAGATTTAGGGGAATGGAATGCAGTGTAGTCAGAAGCAGGAATGTGCAAGTTCATTTCATTTACAGTTTTGGGTTATCTTGACATTTTTTTATTCTTCTACCTATTTGCTATGCATTGCACAATGCTCAGCCATCACATTCTGCCACTATACATTTATATGAACTGAAGTACATATGACAGTTCTTGAACACTTTAATCAGTTACTACAGCTTTTACTCAGATAAAATATCCACTGGCTTTGGTAACTGGCACTTTGCTTATTAGATCTTTATGCTTTCTGTGCAGCTGTGTGACTCAGCTCCTAGTAAGGTATACCTACATCAGTAATGCAGTGGAATGAATGAAAATTAATACATGCCCTTGAGCCTTCAGGGAAAGTCAGCAAATCGTATACACTTGAGCCTGTGGGATTTTGTACCCAGAAAGTCAGAGATATAAAGGCAAGTGGAAGAAACTGATAACATTGCAATTACTATTGAAAAGTGGCAGCAATCCATTTCACTGGTAACAAGCATGTCCTTTAAAGGAAAATCCAGTGCTATGTTGAAGAATTATGAAATAATCTGGTTTTTGGGAATTTGATGATAACTGCATACTCTATTTATGTTCTGAAACAAGAGATTTTATAAGCCTTCCTAATGTTACTTTTTTTCATGATTTATGTGCAATCAGATGATTTCATTATCTATGGAGGTACATTACTTTTTTTTTGTAATTTCACTAAGTCCCTGTCCTTAACAGTATCTTGTGGCAATGAGTTCTATGGGTATTGTTTGGAACATTTTCATTTCAACTGTTTCTACACCAGTGAATCCCTAGCAGCATGGATTTCCTGCTTAGGTACAGCCCCTAGGATAGCTCTTAGGCAGATGTTCAGCAAAGCTAAGGGGATAATAGGAAGAAGTCAGTCTCAGAAAAAGTGATTCCTAATCTGCATTATGAATGTGACATTATTTGTTTTCATTCTACATGGGCAATATCTTTGAACTGGGAATGGTATGAGGCTGACATACGTGGAAAGAGAGAGATCCAAATGCTGTACTATCACCCAAACAGCAGAGTAGAAACCCCATTTTGGCAGGAATAATTGTCAGTGAAAAAGGATTCAGTAAAGATATACAAGTTGAACTCCCATCGAGTATCCAGAAGGCTATTAAAAGTCACTTTCTTAGCTGTGCTGAATTGTTAGTTCTTAAAAAGTAATCACACTTTACCATAAACTCCTTTAGCACCTCTTGATTCTCAATCTGCAGCTGAAGGCCTTGAATAAGACCTGTTATGCCCGTCCTTGGATCTACTCCGCTCTGTGATGGTTTCAAGTTAATTAACTGAGTCAGTTCATCTCCAGAAGCAAAGGTTCTGTCTATGTATCAACAACAACAACAAAAAGCAAACAAAAAAACCAAAACACAACAATAAAAAACCAAGAAGCTTGTAATTACTATTGTTCATAGTGCAAAATCTTGGCTTTAAAAACTAGGGAGCTGCAGTATGTATATATATTTTGCTGCTTATATTGTGGAAGTGAAATGTGAGAAAATGGAAGAAAATATTTTCATCTTACTTATGTTCACAGCAGAAAGAAGAATAAGTCAGCATCATGGATACGACCAGCACCACATTTCATGTTATTTGGAAGCAGATCCAACTACTGCAAGTTATTGCCTCACAGAGTTTCTAAATACAGTCTGTTCTAAATAAACTGTTCTTGCAGAATTGTAGACTTTAATGCTAGTTTATACTGGTATAGGAGACTCTGGCCACATCTTCACAGGGAATCATCTTCATATTTCCAGCACTTCCATGACAATGAGTATTGCCACACCCCACTGCTAGGAGTAGCTACGGCAAATTCTTCCTTCCTAAAGTAAGCAAATGTATTTTTCTTTTCCTCTTACCTCACACTCCCCTTCAAGAACAAGATATGAACTATCTTTGATGCACCAAAGGCAGGATTCAGTTTTACTACTTAGCTCATCCTGAAATATGTGTTCTGATCCAGTACTTGACAGATTAAGAAAATGGATAAACATTGCATCTCCAGAAATATCACTACTCTGCTGGAGAAACTGAAAAACTTTTGTTCCCATGTTAAATAAAAACAGTAGCTTGTTATGTAAAGAATAATGGTTTGAGGCAGAGGAATTACGGAATTTGGGTTTTTTAGTCATAGGCTACTCTTTGCAAAGGATAACATGCCAGCTGTCTGAAAGAAAAGCTGATTATATGTTCCACGGGCTTGTTGCAGGGTGAAGACAAGAAGCAATGCTCTACTTTCCTCTTGTAAGATATCATTGCTGCTCTTAACTAATTTCTGTTACAATAGAGTTGTTTTTCCTGTGTTTTTGTCTGGGCTACAACTTGCCCTTGCCTTGCCTGAGCTTCTAAGACACTTTCTGTTTACATTCCATTCTCTAACCCCCAAAGAGGCTCCTGTTATCTACTTGAGAGTGCCAGTGAAGACAGATCCCCACTCCAGACAGAGCACACTCTTTCCCATACACCTCTCCTTTCAGATCAAGTGGAATTAAAAAACCCCAAACTCTGAGCAGGTAGTAGATGGTAGATGGGTTATCATTTTCTGTTTGCTGGCCAGCAAGGCTTGGTAATGTGAGGGGGATAACCGTGTTTTATTTCTGATAAGAGCCATCAGCAATTCATTGGTTCCACAGGGTGAGAAGAAGCAGGGAGAGAGAGCCACCTGCACTTCACAGAATCTGTGAGATACTGCAGCATCTTCAGTATGATTCCTTTCACAAATTATTCTCATTTGGAGCAGAAGGAGCATACTTTTCATAAAGGAACAATTAGGCAGATTCTTTTTGTAAACTCTTCTGGTGTCAGAGGGGCTTTGGCACCTGAGCTGTGAAAGTGCTTCAGTACATGCTTAAGCACATCATTTCTAGAGGTTTTAATGAAATTGTCACGGGGGGTGAAATTCAGTGATTCTGGGAACAAAGTCTTGAGAGAGAATTTGACCCTTCATTCTGCATTTTAAGTGTTTAATTTACTTTTTTTTGGGAAGTTGTACGGGAACAGAAAGACAGAGAGGAGAGACCTCCGGATGTATGTCTCCTTTTAGAGGTACAAAGGTTTGGATGGCCTTCCTGGTTATCAGTGGTAAAGACTGTGTCTTGAGTACCCTGGTCTTTGAGACTGAAAGAGCAAATCCTTAGCTTGTATACAAGGGACTAGTGTCGTCCTCAATGTGCATATATGGAGGTGCTGGGCTATACTGTTGAAGAAACAAGACAAATCTTTTCATGATTACTTCTAGGTAGAACAGGAATCCTGTGGGGCACAACATCATCTTCATTACTCCAGCTGCCTGACTCAGACTGTTGATTTTCTCTTCTGCAGCTTTCACATTCTGCACATTTCTGTGACCTGTAAAACAATGTTAGTTGAAGTGGCAGAAGCTTTGATAATCTGAACCATACCAAGATTTTGTGTTTAATCTATTTTTGATCACTTTTAGCTTTCTTGAGCAACTACTTTCAAGAATTAATCTGAACTCTAAGGGTCATAAGTTCAAGGAGTTGTAGTAGCATTTTGTCTGGAGTATTGTTTGCAAATATAGCTACTGAAAAATACTGTTATCGGTATGCGATTGCTGTTGGGTTTTTTCAGAGATAAGAACATACTCTGAATAAAAAGATGCTCAAAAGGACTGGAAGTAAGGTTTCTCACAGCTAGAAAAAATTTTTCATGTATGACATTTTTAGCCCTTACACCTGGAAGCTTCAGTTCTCTTGTCTTAGTACTTGTGTGGAAGTGGTTTAGCAGCTCTTCCTGCAGGTGGAGCTGCATTCCAATAGACCCGTGCTTCTGTTATTTGCGTACCATATTAGGACAGAGCTGAAAATATAAGAATAAATTATCCATACTATTTATTTTAATAGTTTTACTTCATTCGAAAGACTTACCTGTCTGAAATGTTACTCTTCTGGCCTCGCAGAGGAGATTTGTCTGTATTTTCTGGATCCTGCAGGTTTCAGATAAGAAAAGTCAGTACGCAGAAACATCAAGAACATAGTTACTTTCATCAACACTCTTTCTTATTTCTGACAGAAATGTGTCCTTCACTCAAGAAGGAAAGGGAAAATAGAATAGTTCCCACTTTCAGAAGAAAGTGTGTATTGCAGTATCTAGTCAGAGTAAAAAGCCTTATGAGCTGCATTTGTAAATTTCTGAACAATAGAACAATACAGTCTAGAGACACCTCTACATCTCAGCATGCACGACTGAACTTTGAGAAGTTTTTTATATCCCCTCTGATCTCAGAAAGAAAATGCAATCACAGGAATCATGAGTCACACTTTTCCCCTCCCACTTCTTGGCAGCAGGAAGATCCAGTGTCTGGGATGGAACTGTTGGTAATAATTTCCTTTTTTTATCTTAGACACAATGATGCCAATGGTAGAAGCAGGGTGCAGCTGCTCCGCTGAAGAAGCACTCAACTAACAGAGAAGGCAGACCCTTGATGACCCTCCATATGCAATAGAAGCAATAGTATTGGTGGCTGTTTTTCCATCCTAGAGAATAATAACTAGGTTCTGCATTTAAGTAATGATGCAGGATCTGCTGTTAGCATGTGGAAGTACCTTCTTCTCAGCTGTAACACTTGATAGATAATTATTTAAATTTTAGTTCAAATTGGTGTTTCTTCTTTCACTGCTTAATATTTCGGATGCACCCAGAAAACATCCTGGCATACTACACAGTATGAACTACTGAATGCCCCAGAGAACCCTAATGGTAGCTCCCACTTATACCTTATTTTCTTACTTCTGTACATGTATTTCCCCATTAGAATAGGGACATTTGTAGCTGCTGATTTAAGCATAATTTCATCTACCCAGTTTCTGCACCTACTGGTTACATAGATCAGAGACTGCTGTATTGATTTAGGTTTTCGATTTGCAAAGAAAATGTGTTTTACTGCTTCACTTTTACTCTTTTTTTTAGTAGCTTGTCATTTTCAAAGTCTACATCTCTGGAGTAGATGGCAGCTGTGCTCTATAAAGTAAAGCAGAAATAGTTTCTATTCATAGGAGACAACTAAAGGCAAGCTGGAAATAATGAAGAAGAGAGAGGTTAATGGAACCAATTCAGGAAAAACACTAAGCACATGCTTAAATTTAGGTTTGTGCTGTGCTGAACTAGATAGACTTAACCACATTGCTTAAAACAAAATATTTGCTTTAATACCTCGCTAACTCAGGGATCTGATAGGTAACCTGTAACCTTACTACTATCTCTTACTTCTCATTGGTATTATTTGTTGGGTGTACTTCTTTGTCAGATCATAGATACAACCTTATTTTGATTACATTTCACCAGTCTCTAAAAGTAGCAGCATTTCAGCAGAATACTTAAACTTCTACAAACAAATTCCTCTTCAAGGTTTTCTCAGCTTATTCATGTAAAGGATTCTTACAATTTTTCTTTTTCTAGTTCGATTATATTACTTGAATCAGGGTTTGGGGTTTTTTATGCGTTTTCTGGAGGATAAGACCTAAATTTCTCACATTTTCTGAGGCCTTTTACCGTTTTAAACTTAGAAATAATAGATGCTGTGAAATTTAATGTGGAATGTCTTGCAGAACTTACTAGGATTCAAAAACATAACCATGTTTGAAGAAATTTAGATGCATTTGAATTATGAATATTAGTGGAGACAGCTGAATAGAAATCTTTTAATGTATATGGTTTAGAAATACTGAAAGAATGGTAAAATTAATAAATTATTCATTTCAGTATTATAAAGACTCTGAACAATGCATATGCATATGCAACCTTTCTTCCCTCCACTCTTTTAGCATATGTATTATAGTTATCATATACTCTTATCTCAGTGGAATCCTGACTCACTCAAATGTCAGCAGCTCCAGTCATTGCAGCACACTTCCCTCACATTAAACTTTTTTCATTAAGAAGGTGTGGTTCTTGTCCACATTGCAGCAAACCCATGTTGTAAACAAACATATGAGTACATTGCCTGATAACGTCTGAAAACTTCTCTGATTTTACCTTGTTGCACATTTGGTCGTAGCCTTCTTCCTTGAAACTGAAAACAGGCTGAGCTTGCAGGCTTTCCTCACCACTTGCTGAATACCAGAGAACAAAACCAAAATCAAATGCATGAAAATACAGGTCCATTTCTTCTCTGCTGCTTACACCAAAGGACTTTGACCTCAGATGAGGCACTGAGATACAGTGTCTTAAACTGGCATAGAATCTCCCTTTTGTGAATGCTCTGGGAGGGTTAGTACAGGACAAATGCCATATGTCACCACTGAAGAAGCCAGCATAATTCAGACTGCCAGAAGATACACTGAAATAAAGCCCTGTATCAACAGCAGCTATAAAAAAACCTGAAACAATTTAAAACTTCTCTCCCTAACCTAGCTCATTCTTTCACAGTGCTAAGGTAAGGGGCAAGTACCATAGATTAACTTTGCTGCCAGTACTTCTATAATACCATTGTATTTTGCAGGAAAAACAGTTTAAAATTCCCAGGAACTATGTAATTGACCCATGTCATGTAAGAAGAAAATGGCAATGGCTGTGTGTTCTTGGCTAAGAATACTTGAAACAAAGCATCCAATTTGTAACCAGCAGGCCAGAAGGAGGAATTCTATACCCTTCCCACTTAAGTTTCTCCACATTTTAGGAAATGTTTCAGTATTCAAAGAAATAGAAAGCTGAGGACTGTAACTCCATAATCCATTGGTAATATCATATCCTTGCTTCCACTCCCAGCTTTTATTATTATTTAATTTTTAAGTACTTAGGAGAGCAGAGCATAGAGCACAAAGTTCTTCCATAGTATTAGTCATCTCTCTAAGTGCTACCCTATGCAAGATGGGTGTGCTCTCAAATGAATAACAATAGACCTGGGAGCAGAGGCTTCTGGATTTGAACATGAACAAGCACAGAAGAGAGAGGATCTGTCTGCCAGACAGAACAGGAGGCGTAGTGCTTCCAGGAGATAAGTAGGAGTGATGGGATGTGAAGTTTGTGGGAGAAGTATTTTAGCAACTGAGTCAAAAATGGGCTGTGATTCCATCAGTGAGTTGTATAAAATGGGGTAAAATCAGACCAACATTCTTGACTTAAAAACTTAAGCTGAGTTAAAGCATCTTTGAGGGTCTTACAGTTTTGTTCCTAGACTGTTCCTAGACTTAAAAATCACACTTGGGCATGCCTTCCCTGCGGTCCTGTGTCTGGAGGAGTTTAGCCAGAGCTGCAAGTCAGGGTGAAGAATGTGTTTGCACCTACAGCTATGAAACAGGACTAACTCTAAAATTGACTTGACTAATACCAAAGTTGAATTCAGGCAACGCATAAATCCCACTTCTGTCATATGGTGAGGGGATGTAGCTGCTTACCAGGCTCTGCTTTTGTGTTGGGGGTGGCAGCTCTGTTGCTCTGGTTGCCTGAATAAGCCCAATGCAAAGCCACACTTCGGCAGACAGTGAGTTGAACAGTGCCTTGAGCCTTGCGCAGCAAATCTGTAACTGTTTGGCGTGGCAGACCAGACACAAAAGTCTCATTCACCTGAAAAATACAATGATGTGTATTTCCAGATTCCTGTAACACAAAGCCTTTTTCTAATCACATGTCCTAGGACTGAGCAATCTTTATATAACTTCTTTGAACTTCACGTGTCCTCAATTTCCTAACTTGCTTGATCCTGCATCTCTATGTCTTTATACCATGATTGCCAGCAGGACCACAAAAGTATAGTCTGAGATAGTAAGTGGGCATTCCCCCATTCTTCAGAGAGAAGATGAAGGAGAGATGGAAGTAAATGAAAACCAGAAAATCAAACAATTTTGAAACTGGTGGAGGGAGAAACAAAATAATTTGAGGTAACAAACAGGACAACCCTCTGACCACCAGGAGCCAAGGGACACCACCTTCTACATGTTACTGTGCAAAGCAGCATCAGATGTCAAATCTGCACCACCTTTATATTGAACAGATGCTCATTATAGAGTAACTAGAGAAAATGTAGGCTAAAGCAATGAAGAACAAACATTACCTTAAGCAGGATGTCACCAACTTGAAGTCTCCCATCTAGATCTGCACTGCTGTCCGGGCTGATGGCTTTTATTAAGATAGCCCTGCCATTTTTTCCACCTACCAGTGCAAATCCTAGGCTTCCATTTTCTGCTTTTTCCAGCTCAATCTTAATAATGAAATCCTACAATAGACAAGGATGCAGTCTAAAGTGGAGTTTATTCAGGGCTGTATTTTGTTTGCATTTTTATTACCAAAGATTCCCATTATGCTTCACAGTCCTCACTGTCTGATGGAGATTATGGGATATATCCTACTCTTGAATAGATCTATGGAGCTTCCAGGGATCAACATAACAGCTGCATGTATGTATCAGGATGAAAATAGTACATACTTATTTTCATACTCTTTTTAGTAATTGCTGCTGGGGAAAATAACACCTTAAAAGCAAAGAAAGGTGTACTTCTGTAATCCTTTTATAATGTTTCAAATGAATCACCTTAATTGACAAATAAGGCATTATTATCTCCAGCATGACAGTAATGCCGTACATAGTTCATTCTCTTATTTTTCTATAATTTAAATCTTGTAATCCCAATATTCCCATTTCTTTTGCTTTGGCACTTCATTTGCTTTTAAAATCAGCTGCTTTTTTAGGGTCAAGTACTATGTCAGAAATAGCAGCAAGCTAGAAATGCTTATGACTTGCAGCATGACTAGTTCCAATGCCACAAATATCAGCCTTGGAAATTATTTTTGCAAGTTGAACAGATAAACTATCATGGATTAAATCATGCAGAAGAAGCAGTAATAGTGATGACATAATCAAAAGTGAGAAAGTTGTTCCAATTTTTTTTGCCAGGTTGGAGGTCTAATTTTAACAAGAGACAGCTTTTTTTTTGCAATCCACAATCAAGAGAAAACTACTTAATCTATCCACATGAAATATCAGTCCTAATTTGGATAATTTCAATTAACTTTTCCATGTGTTTTCACCAACAGAAGTGATGTTTGCACTTGTAAGAATTTTCAAGCACTGTATGCTGAGCATGGAAATAATTTTTTCTCCCGAGAACAATTCCTGTGTATTTAGGAATTCATAATTTAATAATAAATGATTTTAAAAATGTATTACTTTTGCCAAATTCAAAACATATTGGTCTATGTCAGTGCTACATAATACTCCAAAGATTTGGGGTAATTTTACTCTCTTTTCAAATGTCCATCTGAAAATTGCAGAATGAAACACATTAATCTCAGTTTTCAAAGACTGTTATGGAAAATGTTTCACAATTGCACATATTTTCCCCAGAATCCCATGCTGTGACATTCTGTGTCTTTTTCCTGTGCTATTTTCTTTCTAAGCATTGAAAAGTATTAACAGAAGAGTCTGTCCCCAGGAAGTGCTCAGTGCATTCTACTCTGAATGCTGAAGCAATTCAACCCTTACAGGATACTCTCCAAATGCATTATATTCACATTTTCAAAGAGAGGAAAAAAATACATTATATACTGTTATTGAAAAAATCTCACTCCATATAGCTCACTTCACTTGATGAACCACCTCACACCTCAGAGTGTCACTTACTTTACATTCTGGAGAATTGGGAGTGTTCTGCTGAGCATCACAGTTTGCTTCCTCCAAATGTTTCTCTGAGAAAAAGCAACAACAATTTTTAGATAGTTGTCCTGGTAAAATATTCTATAGTATAACACTCAAAATCTTATTCAGGGACACAATAAAACATTTTATATTTTATATGTGAAATAAAAAATAAATCCTATGGATTTATGTGGCCTAAAACTCCTAAAATGTGAGCTGCACTGTGACTTTTTACCTCTCTGTGAGCAGGTTCCAAAACAAGCTTTAAAAACTGTGTGCTGCAGCATAAGAGACACCAGATGGACAACAGTAATCTATAAATGTTCTCTGAAACTCTGAGGGAGGCAGGTTTTTTTATGAAGAGTTAATCTTTCCCAGGCAATGCCCTTATCACCTATAGACTTATTTTCTTTCAAAGAGAAGGCACAAAATTTTACAATTCCTAATTGAAAAATGCAAAATTCCTTACCATGTTGATGCAGCAGATGCTGTTCCTGGGAGTTCAGGTTTTCATTTGACAAAGAAATATTGGCTTTCTCTGTTTCAGCTGATGGCCCTAAAAATACACACATATGTTTGTTCTGACAGGCCTCCTGCTAAACTTCATGTACACATGGAATGTAATCTCTGTGCTTATATTATTAAACAAAGCATCAATATCCAATATCGATACTATATGAAACAGTGTGAGACCACTGCATGATTAAGTTTGCCAATTTGCATAGAGATATAAACATTTCAGTCATGAATTGCAGAGATATTGCATCTCAGCCATTGCTATTTCAAAAATTGTAACAACAATCAGAGATCAGACTGAGTCATTCTAGACATGTGGCAATGATCAGGCAGATGAAGGAACACTCCCACCTCTACCCAGCCCCCCCAGTTTTGTGCTTTTGCTTTATCATATTTTGGTGATCGTAGCTGTCTTCCACAAAGTACTCTTAATGTGTGAATTACAGAAAATAATGAATGTCCTGTACTTTAAAAAAAGCTACCTGTTGTAATTGCAATTTTGGTATGTGTTCTTGTAACTAAGAGACCCTATAAAAATGAAGGCTTGCTTTCTTAATAACAAATTATTACAAATTTTTCTATAAATCTATCTGTGATTATAGCAAATGGAGCACCAAATACAAAATTACTATAGGTTTTTAAAAGTACCTGTAATGGGGAAGAATCATAGAATCATAGAATGGTTTGGGTTGGAAAGGACTTTAAAGATCATCTGGTTCCCACCCTCTGCCATGAGCAAGGACACCTTTCACTAGACCAGGTTGCTCAGAGCCCCATCCAGCCTGGACCTGAAGATTTTCAGGGATGAGGTGTCCACAACTTCTCTGGGAAACTTGTTCCAGTGTCCCACCACCTTCACAGTAAAGAATTTCTCCCTACTATCTAATCTAAACCTGCCCTCTTTCAGTTTGATGCCATTCCCCCTTGTCCTATCGCTACGTGCCTTTGTCAAAAGTCCCTCTCCAGTACCCCTTTTGGTACTGGAAATTGCTTTAACGTCTCCTTGGAGTCTTCTCTTGTCCAGGCTGAACAGCTCCAACACTCCCAGACTGTCTTCATAGGAGAGGTGCTTCAGCCCTCTGGGCATCTTTATGGCCTCCTCTTTAAATTGCTTCAACAGGTCCACGTGCTGGTTATACTGGGGACCCCAGAGCTGGATGCAGCACTCCAGGTGGGGTCTCACAGAGTAGTGGGGCAGAATCCCCTCCCTCAGCCTGCTGGCCACACTACTTTTGGTGCATCCAAGGATGTGATTTCTGGGCTGTGATTGCACATTGCTCAGTCATGTTGAGCTTATCATCAACCAACACCCTAAAGTCCTTCTCAGGGCTGCTCTCAATCCATTCTCTGCCCAGCCTGTGTTTGTGCTTGAGATTGCTCTGACCCATGTGCAGGATCTTACATGTCTTGTTTTATAGGAGAGGCAGGTAACTGTGCCAGTGTAGAGTTCATAACTCTGTATCAGAGGTGGATCAGGCCTGGTTATCTATCTGAAGATGTCTTGAGAAATCTTGGAATCTGCAAAGCTCACACAAGACTGTGTGAGCAAGATTCTACTGGGATATACATTTGCCGTGCTTTAGTTCTATCGTGTTAACTGAGAGTACACATAACTTTATCCTTATCTTGTAAGAAAATTCCTTCAGTTTATAGAAACAAACACATGGCTATGTGTGGTAAAGCAGGAAATCTGTAACTAACTTGATGTGGAATAAGTTCTTCAGGTAACCATATGCCAGTATTCAGATGAGTGTAGGCATGTGAACAATTGTGGTCCAGGGTTACTTTTGTAGGTCATCTTTGCATGATTTAGAAAAACCCATTGACATATCCATTTAGGTAAATAAAACTGGGGTTAGGGCTGACAATGCAGCCAAATGTGCATTGGAAAGTACTACTTGCATAACTAACACCTTTTACATGTGCTGGCCTAGATGCAATACCTCTCCTTCCTCCTGAGGGTGCAGGTGCAACCTGTGCTTGCTGAGACTCCTTCCACTGCTAGAGCAAATCTGGTCAAGTCTTTGTAGTGCACATGATTACTGAAGTTTTGTATCAGTTAGAGTATCAAATATCTCGCCTGACAGGGATATTTATATTAACTAAGAGATATTGGTGCTGCCTGCTTCTGATTTTATATAGTTTATTGATAACAGTTTAAAAAAGTTGTCTAGATGATGAAGTAGTGGCTGATATTAAATAGTGGCTCAAGAAGTGCTGGAAGACTCCTCAGAGAATAGTTTCAGTCAAAACAGATGTTGAAATATAACCACATAAAATTCCTACTTAATAACAAATTTAAAAAATAGAAACTAAATATGTAATAAATTATTTTTTTACAGAGAACTATACATTTTATTTCTGCCCTTAAACAGCTACCGAATTTTCTTCAGACCCTTAAAATGGCCATAACAGAAATACTGAATGCCAAGTTACAATCTGTTAATAACTTTTAAATCAATGAATCTATGCTTATTTTCAAAATCAGAAGCAAGTTTTGAACTAAAACTCAAAAATATTAGCCTTACTTACTATTTTCCTGCTCTATAGGAACCACTGGATTGCCATTTCTGGGGGCAGAAAAAGTGAAATGTGAGCCATTAAGAGCTGCATGCTTTGTAAAGCACATATGAAAATTATTTTTAGAAAGTCAATTGTCTAAATAGTAGTTGGGCTTCTATGATTTTGTTAGTGGTGCTTTCCTAAGGAGAATTTATATCAGTATATGAAAATATTTGACTATAGTGAAACATTTTATTGAAATGTGTTGGGGAAAAAAAATAGGCATGTTAAATCACCTGGCCCAATACAGAACTGCTTTCTGGTACATCTTGAATTCAGCTTTGATTACCCACTGTATAAAGTGGGAATGCTCTTTTGTAAGTTCCTTTACCCTCTTTCTGTTTGTCTCCTTAGTTTGTCAATTCTGACAATCAGAAGGTGCTGCCTACTAACTTGTACAGCAAGATGTATAATGAGGCAGCAGTTTCTTCTTCTATTAGATAAGCACAAGTTAATAAAACAATGATAAAAGTTTGAACTATGTTAAGACAGCTGTGACAGCCATTCCGTCACACGCTCTGGTTATGTAACTTAGTTATTCACATGCTTTGGGTTAATATTTAACCATTCCTCTGAGATCTTTGGAAGCTATTTCTGCATCATTCCAGGACCTGTGCTGGTGTGATACCAGACTGTGGAACACAGTTAATCTAGAGTGCAGCCATGAACTGATGAGCAAAATTCTTTACAGCTGATTATTATTCAGGCCTGGAAAGATTTTCTATTCATGCTGCAGATTAAATGCTGCATTTTCAGTACCTTTCTAAAATGTTTGGCTGTTGGAATTAACTCAGAATTTCCCATCAGAGGTAGTTTCTTGCTTGTAGTTGTGAATCTGAGATTGTAAGGAGAAAGTTGACACTAGTGCCGGAAATTCAAAGATTTTCCCTAGAGAGCAACACATAGGAAAATGGTGCTCAGCCTCACAGTTAAGGGCTTTACATTGGTTTTTGGATGATGAAATTTGAAGAGTTCTCATTTGTGTTGTATGAATCTACTTGTGCTTGCTGCGTTAGTTGAAATTACAAGGAGATAAGATATCTTATGAATGTTATTTATCAGGTTGCAAGACCTTTGAGATAAAGCATTTTTCTGTTTTGTGCCGTCTGACTTGTTGACATAAAATTTAGAAACCTGCTTCAGCATTAGGATCAAATATGCTCAGATTTACCTTGTGGCTTTGATTTGAACATTCTGGGTGGCAGCTTCACACACTCTCACTGCATCATCCAGGCTAATGCCCTCAGTCCACAGTCCACAGAGGTAAACAATCTGATCTCGTGGCTGCAAGCTGCCTTCCACACTGGCAGGAGAGCCAGGCACTATCTCTAGCACATAAATACCTTGTAACTTGCTTCCAGCTCCTCCTGTCAGCTTCAAGCCTAGAATAATGCAGAGAAAGCATCTTTTGTGGCAGCGTGTTTTGAATTTAACTGTCAGTGACATAAAGTCTAGCGGAATAGATGTGAATCATTGAAATACAGGCTGAACAAATCACTGACATTATAAATAACAGTCTTGCCCCAGTAAGATGGGTGTACAAGCTGGACTGAGTGAAATGTCATTAGATGTTAAAAAAAGTATGGAAAAACTTAAATAGTGGTGTCCATCTCTATGTTTCAGTGATTGTGTAGTGCTTTATTTCACCTGATGTTCAATAATCATTGCAATAGGACACTGAGCTGCATAGCAGCAACTCCCTCATTACCAGAACATTTAAACACCTTGCAGTGTTCAGGGTGCCATTGGGAATGGAGGCCTATGACAGCTGAGGAGGTGCCTACACAATGCAAATGACATTCAAAGAATCTCTGAACAAACTAGTTCCTACCTGTAAACAGGATGTTTTACATGAGCAAATGTAGCCATACTGTTTCCTGAGCCTACAGTTTTATCTTTGTGCAGTACTCACAACATGCTGCAGAAATACCAAGAACTCGGATTGTAGGGATTTCTTTTATCATTTGTATTGGACAATGTAGATAAAGCCTTGTGTCTGTGGTGAATCAAGGATTCAAGTGGAGATTTTTTGAATAGCAAACTGTAGTCTCAACCTGTGGGTCATCCTTCTTAAACTTTACCTTTTCTTCAGTTTTTGTCTTTCCCTCCAAATACATATTTATGTGTCTCTGCAGGTAGTAGACATTATTATCCAACTACCCAAAACTTAGTATATCAACAACATAAAAATATGAGACTGGAAATCTGCCAGAAATTCAGTTAATAGGGTGATAATGCAAAGATCAATTTTCCAACTATCTTCATTAGTCTAGTAAGAGATATTAGTCTTCCCTCTTAGGTGTTGCCCGAAATAAAGCTCTCATTCCTTGGTCATGGGTGATGATGAAGAGCATAAAGGTGTCAAGGTCAGTTTGGATCATGCTGATCCAAGACCACAGTTGCTTATGATTCCTTATGCTGTCATTCCTGTCCATGTACAGCAAGTACAGCATTTACTACACACCTAGCTGTCCATCGGCACCCTTTGTGAGAGTAATTTCAGGAATCTCATCTGGCCTACTTGAGGGACGTGGGTCACTGTCAGCACGACCAACCACAAGGTGCAGATCTGGAGGAGAGCTTTGCAGTAAAGTCAGAACTTCATTGCATGGTAAAGATGTGACATCAATTCCATTCACCTAAATGACAAACCAGTAAAATCATGTCACAGATCTCATTGATCATCATTTACTTCTCCCTCCACTCTGAATTTTGCATATGAACTTAAATTAGTTTTTACTTCCTTTTTATTGCTTTGCTGTGGTATTTAATGTCAGTAAATTCAATAGCTAAGATTGCAGTAATATTTCTTTTTTGAACTTTTATTTTTCTGAATGCAGATCTTTAATAAAAATAGCTTTTTTTCCCCTTGAAACTCAAGGTCTTGTTGCAAAAAAACAAGGAAGAGAGT
The DNA here is from genome assembly GCF_965178545.1 of Coloeus monedula. Classification (NCBI taxonomy): domain Eukaryota; kingdom Metazoa; phylum Chordata; class Aves; order Passeriformes; family Corvidae; genus Coloeus; species Coloeus monedula. The sequence goes on from NC_138788.1 coordinate 20,523,338, forward strand.
CTTAAGCAATACTGAACACAAACATGGCTGAAAAAAAGTTTCATTCTTACATTACAAAGGACATAATTCCTGCATCCTTTGTGTGCACCTATTACCTTATTACATTAATTCAGTTTATGTAATTTAATTGGGAAGGCATTTAATGTCTCACTTCTCTTGCATTACTCCTAGATTCATGTTATTTGCCTCCTCATACAAACTATTCAGTCTGAAATTTATCCAACTGAGGTCAGCAGAATAAGATTCATTATATGATTTATTTACATACCTAAAAAGGTCATAAACTGGATGCTACCAAATGAAGAATGCCAAAACTAAATGACATTGATCTGCAAGTATTTTCTCCTCTGTATAAACTTAAATAATTACTGTACCATAATGATTCTGTCTCCCCTTCTCAATCTTCCATCAGAAAGGGCAGGATCATTCAAGATTTCATCAACATACAGGCAGGTGTCCATTTTGTTAAGAACTACAGAGAATCCATAACCATTGTTCTCTGACTTTGTCAAAGTCACAAAGATCTCCATTTCCTGTTAAAACAAGCAGAAGGTATGTCTGATGTAGGCTTTTCTGTTCCTTCATTAACATCTTCCATTATTTTTATATGCAGGAAGGAATCAGATCCTCAGAAGGTACAACAAGGGTATGCAAAAGGTGTTCTGCCATATCCCAGAATCCTGGAGGTTCATGTGGATTGATTAATAGGGCCTAATAAGGCAGAGAATGCCACCAGGACATGGGATTTGGTCATTTGGAATGTGTAAAGAAAGGCTTGGAGTCCTCTGAGCTGACAAGCATTGCAATAGCAGGGTGCAAAGATTACTGTTGTTACTGCTATTGCTGTCCCACTCAAGAAAGTGCCTGGAGCCAAATTTTGTCCATGGTACTCTCAAATTAGTAGGAATTCAGAGCTCATTAGTGTCAGTAGGAATGCAAGATGTTCAGCATTTGGCAAGACTGAGCCTTATATTTGAATAGTAATTAGCACAAGGCTCATAGTTTCTTATCAGGACATTACAGCAATATCACTGTAACAAAGTGATTTTCTGCATGGGCTTGAAACATGGCAGAAAAAACCCAAGTAGCTGACTCCAATTAATTTTAGAAGCTACTAGAGAGCTTTTAGGCCTTCGTACACTGAGAATAATACTGCAGAATTTTGGAAAGTTAGAGAAATAGTAAGATGTCAAGAAAAAATAAATAGCCTTAAGGAAAATGGTTAAGAATTCTGGAGAGCTGGGCATAGTGGAAGGTCTGCTTTATTTGAAGCTTGTGGATATTCAGGAAAGTTAAAAAAAAATAAAAGTCATGTGGAAATAGCATAGAAAATTAGTTTAAATGAGTGTTTAAGAATGTAACATTCTTAAAATTGTTTCTTTTCCCTTGTATTCTACCTGTTAGTAATTTGGTGCCTATCACATACCTGAGTGCAGTGTTCATTTTCTTCCTTCTCTTCCTCTGGTTCCTCCAAGTCCTCCCATTCGTTGTCACTGTCATGTGTCTCTCTAGCAAGCAGGGGTGATGATGAGGGACCACAAACACGTGGTTGTGGGGTTGCAGTGGTTGCAGAAACTGTCTCGGAGCTTCCTCCTCGTGACATTGAGCTGACAGTGAGATACTCTTCATCAATAGGGGTTAGAGAGAGAGTTTCAGGCATACATTTTGTGTTTGATAGGTCATCATGACTCTTATTAAATACGCGGCTGGAAAAGAAAAAGATTGCAGTGCTGGGGTTTTCCTCCATATGCTTTATTAGATGGCCACTGAAAAGTCTACTGCTTATACATTACCTTATTTTCATTTTAACTGAATTACTAGTTATGATATTGAATTGCTGTCTGAATCCTCCAATGGTAGTACATAAAAAAAACCATAATCAATATTTTGCAAAGCTACTTGAAAGATTAAAAAGCCTTCATTATTTACCTTTGCAAAATCTTGCACTCTTTTAATTTTTTAAGGCATTAGTTAGTACTTTGGTTGGTTCTCAAAAACAATAACTGGACAATGCCCAGACCATTAATTATTTCATCTTCCATAAACAAATTAATTAACTTTTCTGGTAAGTGGTATTCACATTAAAATACCACTACAATTTTTATATTAGCATTTGCCTTGAAAAAGGAATCCCAGCCACACTTCTGGCTTCTACACGTCTTTCCTTGGTAACTGGGCACAGACCACAAACATGAAATATAAAGTGGTTCCTGTTTCTTCATGAAAAGTAGAAGTCCTTACTCCTTTTTGTAAGCTTGCCTTGAAGCATATGAGTTGTCCGAAAGACATTAATGGACTTACTAAATTAATTGAATTTAAATTATTATTGAATCTATTTCACTATATTGCAGACGAAGTATTCAGCACTTCTAATGTTCAAATCCAAACTGTAATCATACATGCTGCGTTTAGTAGTTTTGGCTGTTGCCCTTAATGAACCAACTGTGGCATTGTCTCCCAAAAATTTACCATTAAAGCTTGTAAAAATGCTGGAAACACTTTTTTTTTTTTTTTTAAGTATGTTTTGTTCATATCAATCCTTATTGAAATACTGCTAAACCGCATTCATCTTAAAAACACTTAAAATGGCCTGTTCATATCTAAGTCAGCCAGGATCTTTTGCTCTTTGATAGAAGTGAACTGTCCATCATCTCCTAAGCAAATATAGACAACTTAAATGAAAACAAATTGCACATCCTGTATGAAATCACAGATCTCCATAAAATTCATATCAGAAAATTTATACATTTGCATGAAATGTTTTGAGCAATTGGAAGAAATTTCTTCATTAATCAAAAGGAAGACCTTTATTAATACCTATTTCCTTCTGGGGATTTTTTATGGTTTTAGCTGGAAAGATTTAAATTGAGATTATGTTTAAAATACTGTTTAAAATGCATGCCATCTTAAACTTCTCTGGCTGCTTTTTAAAAACACAAAAGCTTATACTAAATGGTACTGAAAGTGTATCAAACAAAAACATTTATTTCAGAACTTCCTCCTTGGGAAGAATCCAAAACTTTTCTTGGAATTGATATTTTCCCACAATAAACATAGTTTTGTTGAATCTGTATTATCTCTTGGCAAATATGTTTGCTGCAGACATATTTCGGCTGGTTTTACTCTCAGAAGTAAAGAAGCAGATAATTAAGCAGGAGCTTCATTCATGAATCGAGTGCAGCTTCTCCACTCAACAAAGAGAAGCTAAAATTATGAATTGCCATTATGATCCCACTTGACTTGCAGTGTCAGGTAGTGCTGTCACTTCCCAGAGACTGGAATGTGTGTCTGGGGCTGTGCTTGATGAGTGTCAAAAGTAACAAAATTATTTCAAGTGACTGTGTGAAGAAATAGAAATTAGTTTCCCAGTAAAATTACTAAAGCTGCAAGTTAAAGGCCGCTAGGAGACTTTTAATTTGTCTTTGCATCAATTTTTTCTGTTCTGATAATTTATAATTTTTTGCTCTGGGAAAGATGATGAAAATGGAATGGATTGTCTTCTGTGTGACAGTGTCTGATATATCCAAAAGAGTGTAAAAGGAGACTGAGTCCATTTACATTATACTTTATTGTATAATTCCTCTGGCTCCGCGGTTCTCTTGGCTTCTAAGGACCAGAAAACAGAAAATAACTTTTTTTTTCCTCCTTGATCACAGTTTGTCTTCTGAGGTTTTTTTTATTTCCTATGAAAACATTTGAAATTAAAAGATCACACAATAAGAAAAATTTATGGTGCCTATTTAAGTTAACTCTGAAACAAGTTGGAAGTAAAAGATCATACAATCAAGAAAAAAGTACTTGTTTCCTATTTAGTTGAACAAGACTCTTCCCACTGATTTCAAATGGCAACCAGCTTCAGCTGAACAGCATAAATGATTACAGTGGTGCAGAACTCTTACAAGTATCTTGCAATGCAGACATACGCAAAATTCTAATAAGATGGGAGTAAATAGGGAAAGCAGATTAGGTGAGTCAGAATAAGATGATAAAATAAAATCTTCACTAATTAGGCGTGATTAGAACCTAAGTGATCCACTTTCAAAATTCTACGAGTCAAAGGAAGGCTGCAGAACAGATTTCAGTATTCCCTACCTTTTGGCCTGTCCTAATTCACATGGTGAGTAGCAGTTCTGCTTCACTTCTTCCTCTAGGGAGTGGAAGACTTCAGAAGTGGAAGCTTCTTGATGAATCTTCCAAAGATGCTTATAGAAACTCTCTCTGGAAGTTGGGAGTTTCTGTATGGGTTTCTCTTGAAACTCAGCTTCCTGCTCTTCATAAGCTGAGCTGTCATCCTCAGGAGGCTCACTGAAATCTTCTCCCAGTGGAGAATCGAGGCAGTCTTCGAGGTCTGGAGAGGTGCTACTTCCCTCACTGGTAGATTGATCCATACTGTTTCCTGCCTCTGTGCTGCCTGGCGTTTCTGCCACAAAGTCCTTAATTGGAGACGGTGCTGGAGTCTATGAAAATAACAGAAAGGTTAGTGGAACTCCTTTTTAATCTCCTATCTTTGCTCCTTCAAGAGAAAAATATTTTGAAAATAATAAGCTTCTGAATGGGAAAATATCAAATGGTAGCTGGAAGAGAGGAGAAAAAATAGGAGGTACTCTCTCACCAAATAACTCTTTTTTCTTTATGCTTATTTTTCATGTTCTACAAGAGTGCCAGATCACTTTTCCCAATGAATTATTTCCTAGAGGTTCTTTTTTATTATTTCTGTTCATATCATGCCTCGATTTTGTGTCTATATTCTCTTCATTCCATAGAAGTAATTTCCAGACTTGACTCCCATGCCACTGACCACAGAAATCAGCCAAGGGCCCACTGTAGCAGAGCAGCAGGAGTCAGTTTGTTATCTGGAGGTAGTTCTGACTGTCATTTCTGTCTGCCTGTGGGTGGCTATAAATCCTAGTGGGACAGGCACCATGAGTGGGCCATTTGGAATGGAACAAGAGTAGTACAAATGCATATTGATTGTAAGAGTATTTGTCATGTGTCCATGAGATGTGTTCAAGAAGCAGCAGTAATAATGCTAGCACATCTAATGTTTTAGTCTCTGCAGTGTCTACGGTTTGGGTGGGGTTTTTATTGTTTGTTTGGTTTTGGTGGGTTTTTTTGTTGTTGTTTGTTTTTTCATTTTGGTTTTTTTGTTGGTTTTGTTTGTTTGTTTGTGTTTTGTTTTTCCCCCTGCAGATTCTGCTAACCATTAATAAGAACTTGAAAAAACAGTTGAAACCATTATTTCATTTTTTTAACTTCATTAAGAGATAGTCTGGATAGGAAAAGTTCTTTATTTTCTTCTTACTTTGGGGAGTTACAGTACCTGGATCTGAGAATATCTGCAGTTTCTGGCTGAGGATCTGGTAGAGCATTTTTAGAAGCACCACTAGAAGAGGTGCTTGGGTATGTGCTGTTTCGCTCCAATGACAGTACAGCGACTCAAAAGTTGTTGGACTGGGATAAGTGTTTCACATCTGCCAGATTTATATTATTTTGGTTGCTAAAGAAATATCAGTTGAACTCTACAGGTTGAGTTGAAACCAGGAAGGGAAAGCAATGGAATAGAGGGCCTTGAAAAAAGGGAAGGTTGCCTTGTTCAAGACTGGATAGAACACGTAGCAGGGTCTTTCCAGGTTTACAGAAGCGAGTTTCTAGGAGAAGCTTTGCCTTACCAGAGCAATCTGCTCTATTTCTGGAAGAACACCTTTTGGTGGTCTGCAAAGTAGCAGTGTAACTTCTCGAGGAGCTCCTCTCAACAAATGCAGGACATCCTAAACAGAAAGGAGGAATATTTTATTTCTGATGGAACACAGTCTGTCATACATGTCATTTTACCAACTGAGATAGAGAAAAATTTTATTGTGAATGCTACATTTCTCATGTTTGTGCCTCTCAGCAGTGTCTGAGGGCCAACAGTCACCACTGAAGGATTGTCATATAAGTGGACCATAGTTTATATCTGAACATGTATCTAAAGTAAAGTCAGTTCTGTTTAGAAACTTCTGTTTCACCAACAGACACATAGATTTAGGTTAATTAATTTTCTTTTCTTGAAGAAAAGAGAATTTTCAGGCAAATTCATTCAAACCACACGTGGCAGTAACACATCCTTGGTCAATTATTTCAGCATAGCTCCCCAAACTGCCATATTCCAATGAAAAAAATAAATCCACATGTAGGCCATTACCATTTAATTTCTTCATTGAGTATAGAATTTCTCATTCCAGCTTAAAAACTTACACAGGACTTACTACTCTTGGTAGAAATTTGAATCTGGGGCATTATATTTAGCATGACATTACAAAGCACAAATGATCACAGGGGGAAAATTGTTCCAAAATTGTTCATGCATAACAGCAACAAAGATTCCAACTAATTAACAACTGGTGTGCATCTAACAACAGAACTCATACATTAGTGGTAGAAACTTATAAATTAAATAGCAGAAGAAATTCTCTGTCAGAATTAATTTAGAAAGGAAATTCTACACAGGAGTTCTAGAGCAGAATCCTACATAGAAATCAGATTAATTATATGCAAGTTCTGCCTCCCTCTGGTGATAATTAAGTTTAAATGCATTGTCTTTATTAATCTGTTACCCATATGGAACCCCAGTAATAATACTTCCTGCTACCTGATACAGGAGCCCATGGAGAGGTTTCCCATTCACAGCTAAAATGACGTCTCCAACTTCAATTTCTCCATTCTCTTCAGCTGGCTGCCCTGGAAACAGTCTTTTGATCCTAACAATAGCTCCTCCAAGGTGTTCACAAGCATCTCCTTCCATCTGCAGAACACTAAATCCAAGGCCTCCAGAATTCTTGGTTAATTTCACTTCAAATGTGTTGTCTGCTCAAAGATTGGAAAAAAAGTGGGAACCATGACATATGTACCTCCTAAGGAGCTGATATAAACAATACTCTCAAAAGACCTTTTCCCTGCATGCTGCAGAGGTAGATCTGCTGATAGTAATGTCAAAAGAAGGTTTAGGTGTTCCTTTATCTTACATAAGTCTTTGAAATCTCACAAGCAGAATAGGGAAAACTGGAATCTATTTCACCATGTGTTCACAGTCTGGTACAAGCCCATAAAGGAAAAAGCTTTTGTACCAACATAAAGAGATTCACATGCTATCTTTTTCTGACATTCTTCTGTAAGTGTTGCAGAGATTTGACTATTCTGCATCTTCCTGTTGTTAGTTTAGGTCCTGCACTAACTGGCATAAGCTAGAATTGAAGCTCCTGCTCTCTCCAGTCAAGAATGAGAGATCAGGCCTCTCCCAAACACCATGCTTGTAGCTGAATTCCAGTGTAGAGGAGTAACTGCCCCGTGGAAAAGTATGGTTCAGACTCAGTGTTTATGAGGCAACCTTCAGTAAAAGATACAGAATTTATTTGTTGGCTAAATTCTGTGGAAGTGATCTCTAAATCTTCTGCTTTTAAGAAATTAAGTGATGGCAGTCTCCAGTTCACTCCAGCTTCATCACTGTCACAGCATCAGCAGTTGTGCTGGTGAGGCTCTCTCTGGGTAACAGCCTGGCCACATCCACAGAGCTGCTTCCTGCCCAAGAGTGCTGTGGAGTACAGACAGGAGTGTCCCCTTGCCAACCCAGTCTCACAAAGGCTGAGAGATTATACTGCTATACCTACCCACTATAACTCTATGTACATCAGAAATATTTTGTTCAGAATTGATTTTTGATAATGTCATTAATATTGAATATTATAATTTTATTCAGTACAGAGCTTTTTCCGTCCAACCCACAGAAATCTCATAGAATTATTTTCATGCGTTCCTTTCCTGCACATTGTAGGAAGTCACCCTGAGTTCCTTCTTTATCACTTACCATCTGTCAAAAAGCAGCAGGCCTTGGTACCATCTGTGTGGGATGTTGCCACAGAAACAACAGCACACTGGTCCTCCTTTTTGTCATTAGCAGTCAGACATGGCTCTGCCAGTTGGTAGTTTCCCCTTTCTAAAACCAGGTTGGTAATCTAAAACCATGATGAACAGGTTCCAGTTACACAGTACACAGTGAGCCCTAAGTCTTTGTACTTTTCTGTTTAGAAGGAAGGGGTTGGAACAGAGCAGGGGCAGTTCTTCAGGCCAAGCTTGGCTACTGTGCTTCATACTAAGTCCAGTTTAGTCTACTGCGTATCCTATTGATCTCTGCTGTTGTACAAACCTGGCCAGATTTCTTAAGGTGTTCCACAGCCTGTTTGTGTGTGATGCCACAGAGGCTGATGCCATCTACTTCTAGAAGACGATCACCTGAGGTAAAAACAACCAACAAACAAAGAACATCAAGTTGCTTTGATGGTTCAGAGGGTGTAAACCTTGAGGCTGCCCACGTTACTATAGGTCTTCATGCTTACATGTGTCAAATTAATATTAATTCATAGGAAAGCCATACTGCTCGCTGTACAGCATTCTATAACTAGCAGCTAAAACATTCCAGGGTATTCTGAAAGTAAAAGCAGTGATAGCCTCTGGTTATCACAACAACAATAATGTCAGAGTCACTAGCCTGATGGCAGCTACAGAGAGTAACTCTACAATGTTGGTATGAGGCTTCTGGTTTCTCAGTGGAATCCCTACATGTAGTACAGGGACAGGCTGAACAATGATGGACCGTATATCACATTTCACAGTTGTAAAACCTCCAATCCCAAATGTGTTTCATTGTCCACACTAACACTGAGTTCTACAGCGCAGAGTTTTATTGCCAGACATGTTACCTATCTTTATTTGTCCGTCCTTATCTGCTGGCCCCCCGGGAATAATTGACTTCACATATATCCCACCATGACGCACACTGGTGTTAATTCCACCCTGCAAAACATGCCCACAGATTAGAGTCTTCATATATTCTTCCCGTGGTAAAAATCAAAGCAACTTACACATGCATTACAAAGTAACTGCTCCAGAAATTACTTTTTTCTTTAAATGTTGGAAAAAATGGAAAGAGGATATTACTCCCAAACCCCATCTAGTTAGAATATACCTCCATATGCAGTAATCTTCCTTTATTTTCTCAGGAAAATGCAATGTATTTCTGTGTGACTATATAAAATATTTACTAAACGTTCATAAATTTTTCCCTATGCTCACATAAGATGATCTTGCATCTTTCAATTATTCTCTAGCCCAGCTTCTAAGCTGTGCAAGATCCATTCTGCAATTACTAATCTTTCAGACAATATATAAAGCATGGACCTGATCTTGAGCACTCCAAGAAATTCCAGATTAAACTAAGAATCATGTTCTGTCCATCTACATCCCTGGCCAAATTTAGATGAAGAAAACATCCCTTAATTTCTCCAGCAGGCAATGAAATGGCTGTTGCTTCCCATTCCATTTCAGCAACGACCGTAAAGACATCTCAGCCTGGAGGGGTAAATTCAACTTAAATAACTAGGACAAGGAGTTATTACTCAAATGTGGCAGACAGTTTTCACTGCTGCCTTCTCTAGTTCTCCCTGACCAAACTCTGCTTTCTTGTAGATCTTGTTCTCAAACTAAGGACAAAAAGGGTTTGTACTGCCACATGCTTTGTGCCAGGACACCTCTTTCACAGATTGTGTGGGTAAGAACCAGGGAATGAGCAGAGGCAGTACTTCATGCATGCTAAGTCAATCAATTGAACACTTTGGTTTTAAGTGTGCCATGCTAACAGTTTCTGTTATCAGCCTATCTTCTGTCTTGTTCTCAGTCATGTAACAATTTAACAGACACAATGAAAGATTAACAGTAACACTTGCAGTCACACTGATTCCAAAAGTCCCGTCTTCTTTAACAAGGTCCACCGTGTAGATTTCCTTTGAGTTGGTTTCTGATGGAGATGGTAAGTGGGAAGAATCAGGTGCCTGTCTCAAAAATAAAAACTTTAATGAGATTACAGCATCCCAGTTTAAAAAGAAAGGGGTGAAAAGGAAGTTAAAAATAAAAGAGAGAATTTCCAGAAGACGTAAAGGGTTTGATCCTGCTGTCACTGTAAACCTGGAATGATACCATTTATATCCCTGATATTAGTTGAAGCTTATGCTAATGCTACTCAAAATGCAGTCTGTTTAATGCACATAACCTGAGTTTATATAGGGAGGATGTCTAAAAGTAGGAAATTAGACACAAAATGTTCTGTGACTGGTTTGAAAACTTAAAAGATTGCAAGAAAATAATCAAAATTTTGTCCCTCCACTGGAAAAGGAAGGAGAATTTAAAAAACATTTTTTAGAACACTTTCCCCATTTATTCACATATTCCAGACATGTCTATCATTTTGACATTTCCAATGTAATTTATTCCAAGGTTTCCTTTCCTTCACAGTTACTTTCCATTCTACATGTAGCTGGTATGTTATATGCTGTGTGCTGGGTGTAACATTACTGAGCAACATCAAAATCTCAGTTACCTCTACATCCAGGCTCTCAGCTGAAGAAACCGGAATTCTAGGGCCCAATTTTGGTGCTAAATTCCAGGAAAGAGTTTTCTCAAGTTCATCTATATTTGTGTCCTGTTCTTTGGGGAGAGCTGTATGACAATCCTGAATCTTTTTTCTCCCACTGCCTACACAAGAGATCTCAGATCCACTAGTGCTGTTTCCTCTTGATAGATTCTTTTCTTCATTTAATCCTTCTTCATACATGTCTGTAAAGCCATATTAAAATGAGGCACTGTTGAATGCAAATAGCAAATAAACTTAAAGAAAAATGTTGTTATAACCCAGCACAAGAGGACAAAGTAACTTCCTATTTCAACTGATTGTGACTTCAGATCTATAAAATGAGTTAGTCACTGTGAAATGGAACACTGCTGTTATAAGTGTTCAGAAATGTGTTTGCTTCATTACTGCAGAGGACTATGACTCTGTCAAAGCAAGAAATGCCAAAATTCCTTTAATGTTCAGCAATGCAGCCATAATAGATTTTTTCACACTGATGTAGCAGAGACATCACATGATACCTACTAGAAGCTGACTATTTTAGCATATAGTTGTTCTAACTGGCAGTCAGTAGCAGGAATGTAGTACTACATCCCAGTGCCTAATAAATATGTGTCCTGAGTTAACTATTAGCATCCCATAGCCAGCAGAGACATTTGCCTTTATACCTTTGGGTTGTGAGATGATGAGCTCTACTTCATCAGGAGAGTTCTGTATGATTTTAACTGCAGTATTAAATGAAACACCCTCAAGGCTAATATTATTCACAGAGATGAGTCGTCCTCCTTAAAAAAAAAAAATATATATAAAAATAAGACAAAGCACATATAAATAAGGAAATAAATCCAGAGCAGCTAACTTTAAAATATGCAAGTATTTTAATTCTAATTAAAAACTAAGGAAAATGACCTGGTTTGATATTTCCAGCTCTGTCTGCAGGTCCCCCAGGGATCACTGAAGCGATAAAGATACCAAGGTCTAATTTTCCTACGTTTTCTCCTCCAATAATTACAAAACCTGCAAAAATGAGATAGCATGAGAATGCAAACACTGGCAGTATAAGAAAAGATGAACCTTAGGAGCACAAAAGGCTCTTACTTCAATGGCATAAGTTTTATACATGATCTGAAGGATGGGGAGCTTTGATTTACATGGCATCAAGGTCTTGAGTTCGGAGAGCTTTAAACTTAAATTATAATTAAAGTGTGCTGGTGACTTTTGTCACTATTTAGATATAATTTCCCAAAAGCAATGCTTTCCTGGCTTGCTACTTTTAAAGACCCTGACTATGTTCTTGAAAGAGTCATGAACTAGGTGGACCTGCAGCATTTAACACCTGCAGGAGGGAAATGATGTAAAAGCTCATTAGATAGATTTGAACATCATTCTACATCATGCAACCAGGAAACCTGAGGTGGGCCATGTAAACTTCTAATGTAAGAGATCTAAGAAGATTAAATCTCATGTTAAGTAGTTCAGTTTTACTATCCTAACTCTGACTATTGCAGAATATATCCTTGGGTTTGGGATTAGGATATTACACACAGACCTGCACCATTTATAAATTTGATTTTTAATTGTATTAATGGTCATCTGTGAAACTTGATGGTTCTCTTAACTCATCTGCAAGAACCGGATACAGTGTGGTTAAGGTATTAGATAACAAAAATATCCAAATAACAATCCAAGAGTTAAGAAACATTCATGTTAAGTTTGTGTAAACATTTTTCACCCCCACAGACACTACCTGTAAGGTCTAAGATAAATAAAATCAGTACACATGTATTTCAGATGCAAAACTAAAACCATGTTCATTTCATTCTACTCTTAGCATTTGATTCCCTTGGTCTCTGTGGCCTTAGTTAATCCTCTGAAAATAAAATGGTCTTGATTTATGTGCTTAGTCCTTTTCAGTCCTGGAAATTCTGAGTCCTTCATAAAAATTGGTACTCTTACACTGTAAGAAGAATAAATGGAGTGAAAGAGTTTACAGTCTTGCCCAGCCTGAGTCAGCAAGTATCACTGTTAGCACCAGGATCTGATAGTCCCAGTAACAAACATAACATTTATATTCCTTACTTACCAAATCCATTCTTAGGGTCACGTTTTAGGCTGACACAAATGATTTCTCTTTCTAGACCACTTAGTAAAACTTCCTTTTGAGTGGCTGGTGATCCAGGTGCTGCAGAAATAAAACAGCTAGAATAGATGTAGATTAATGCAGGGACACAGTAGATTCATGTATTATGCAAAACTGGAGCTTCAAAGATATATTTTTTCCTTGATTTCAACATTACTGTTACAGTTGAATCAATATAATTCTGGATGGAAGCTCAAACAAGTGTTCTGAAGTTTTCATTCTTTAGAAAAACTTATGTACAGAGCTATGCAAGCTCTCCTACAATGTTCCTTTCTGGGAGACCATATTTTTTTTGCAATGTTTTTATTAAGATTAGAATATTTAAAGAGTCAGGCCTGTAGTGCCCATTGAACCTGAGAATGATTTGGACACAAAATCTCCTAGGGCTCTAGCCTTGGTCCCTGTGGGCCCTTTTGGCTCCGAAGGTGCAGTCCAACCAACACTGATTGCAATGGTGACCTCTGCAGTGTTAACAGTACTTAACATTGTGCAACTGCCACAGTGTGCTTAAAGTACTGTTCTAATTTTAAAATGGCCTAACCAAACAAGCATAGTTTCATATTCCGTAGATTGGCTCCCCATGTGCATGCAGTCTGGCTTCTGATAGATAATTAGATATCCAGTCCTTATTCCAGGAAGTGTCATGCAAGTGCAAGAACAGAGGAAAGACCTGGAGCCTATGCTGTCTCATGCATTAACTTACTGAGTTGTAGATCTCAGTTGCAAACCAAACAATGACCTCTGAGCACAGGGATATTGTCCTGTGCAAGAGTCTCTGGGTGTACTGAACTACATCTCTGTAGAGCATTAGGCACCATTATAGAATCATTTTATTACAAAGTCCCTTACCATTGAACCTGATGGAAAGTGGGAGTTAAGGGGAAGAAAACAGCTTGTCTTGCTAAACTCTGGATTAATTTCCAGGACTAGAAGTAGAAAAGGATAGTCTTTAATCTGTAAGTTGAATATATGGTGGTCTCCTTCAATTGAAACTATAACTATGGAAGGGTACTGTCTCTATTATTATTATACTCACCACTGATTGTGTTCTGAGTTGAATGGATAGAGAGGAAGTCATAACTCCTTTGATTTCCATTCAAATTGATGTGCATTTCTGACTGGGATAGCCCTGATACAGATCTGCACGGCAGGAAAGGAAGACTGTGTTATAATAAAAAAAAATCAGCAATGGTATTTAGCACTCTTCATTGTCATTAGGCTGTCAGAGCCAAGCTGGGAATGCACAGGTTTATAGCCTTTCAATGAGTAGTCCAATTTCTGGGGCATGTTTCATTTTAGGGGAGTAGTTTATCCTTGCCAGCATTTGCTTCCAAATAACAGCTGCTATTAGACCACTTGTATCATGACTGATTTCCCCCTATGTTTTGCTCTGAGCTGACTGCAAGCATCAGGAAAACTCAGTATAGCTTCACCATGATTCATTTAGCCCTGCTGTCCATTTAGACAAAACCATGTCTGAAAGTTTTCCTGGTAGTTCATGATCTCTTTGGCTCTATTCTAACTCTTAGTATTCTAAAAGGCACTAGAATTCATCAAAGGCCTTGAGACTGTGCAGTTATAGCAACCACCTACACAGGTGAATGTACCAAAACAAAGAGGGAGAAAGAAGTTCTTGCACTGTTCCCCAAGATTTGCACATTTGGACATGGAGGAATCAGCTAGGTATTGATCCCTCCATTCCAGCTTCTGCTGTTTTTTTAGTTCACATACTGTAATTTCCAGAGAAGATACACAGACATTAAAGATTTTACATTTATTCTCCCTCATTTTTATACTTCCCCATAACACAATTAGTGGTTTCTTCCTGAGTCTGGTACAAATTTAAATGTCACTCTTTTTCAAGTTCTTCTGTTAGTCTATTAACTTCCCGCCTGCATTTGCACTGCTGCTGGCACCATGGAGCCCTAGGCCTCTTGGTGTGACCACAATAAGAACTTAAAAAAAAAATAGTTTATGTCTAAGTCTTCTTACACATGTTCAGAGAAAAAAGCAAACCTACCTGCCAAGATTGCTTTTGTCTCTAGTCCTGTTGTTGGTTTCCACACTGAGGTTATCACAAGATTTGCTTATCATCCCAGCAGAAAGGTTTTCCAGGTTTGCTCCATAGAGCACATTCTCTGAGCGAGACAGTCTCTGAATAAGGGCAAGGTGCTCACGCTGAGCTGCATATGCAGAATTTGATTTGTCTATTTCCACAAATTTACTGTCCTCTGAATAAGAAGCGAGAGAGGGGAAGAAGCAAAGACAAATGCACTGATATTATCACATCTTTTTTAGCTCAAGGGAACTTTAAATAAAATCTTTTGAATATGCCAGAAAAAAAGATTGACATTACAGATACATTTGTTCCTGTATCCTTGAGGATACCTAGGCCTTGGGGTGAGTAGGAGTTTTCTTTCATAAAAAGTGTATGCTGCATTTAGGTTTAATTTCTATGAATTATACTACAAAGCCACTTTCCACAAAGGCAGATGAAATGTACAACCCTACATAATTTAAACCTGAATATTTCTGTAAAGTGTATTTTGTAAATGATTGGTGTATGAGAAACACCTGTCTTTCAGAGTCTGAATTATCCAGGCTGGTAGTTTCTTGTCCTTCACAGGCCTTCCACTCCAGTATGTGTATATCTGAGAAGACAGGAGCTCCAGTAACACATGCTCTCCAGAGTTCAGAAGGACGCCAAGGAACGGAGTGATTTGCACAAGTGAAGTCAAGTGGGGACCATCTTGGTGACAACACTTGCTATCCAGTTTTCTGTCTTTCTGTGAAATCTACTACTTGCTTAATGAGGCCTGAGCTCTGCTGTATACCAATGTGTCCTCTCAAAAGATTTCATGTTTCTGAAACAAGATGGTGTTGAAGGTGACATTAATTTACTTAGGTTCTCAACGGGTGGGCTGGTGAGGGAACTTGGAGGATGGAAAGACAGCAGGCAGTTGGAGACACATTGGAAAGTAAAACAAAAAACTTGTCTTCATACTGGCTAGCATAAACATGAGCTTAAATTCTGCTTGTACCTAACAGCTAAACTCCCATGTGTTTTCCTAACAAATGGTAGCCTGAATACAACTTTCTAGAACACTACTCTGCAGCATTAAATCTGGGTTCCCTCTTTCCTCAGTGACTTTGATCAGAGGCATTTCTTAAGGCATCAGAAGGCTTAACTGTCCAGAGTATTAGTGCAGCCTGGGAGTTGCCATGGTGATTCCAAAGTAGAGGGTTGCTATCAAGTTTTGAAGTGATGGTGACTTACACATCTGAATAGTGCAGCAGAAGCAAAAGCAGGGAGAAAGAGCCTCATAATCTCTTACAGCCTCACTGTGGTGGCAAAGGCAGTATTTTGAACTACTGTCTGTCATTGCCTTACTAAGCTTTTTTTTCTGGGACAGCAAACACACACTGAACCCCAGAACCTGTGGTCACATGGCTCGTGTAAGTCTGGCTTGTTTCAGTGATTTGGTGTACTCGGGTTATAATTTTCATAGTTCTCAATAATTTGATTCTGTTATATATGGAATGTAATAATTTTTTTAAGGTAAATTAGCACAAGCAAATGTGACATAGGAAATTTTAAGATGCACTATTAGCACTCATTTGAAAGCAATAAAGCATAGTCCCACTAAATTATGTTAGAAGCTAGACATGTCAAGTGACAAACAGTGCCTTGAACTGAAATGCCGTCCTAGGGCCTTTTTCCATGGTAACAAATTTGTGCAAGAATTTCAGCTTTCATGAAATAATTTTAGTGGTAAGGAGGCAATATATCAATTATCCTGTTACATGCCATGGTAGTATTTGTTGCCAATACTTTCACAGTTTTACTACAGAAAGGAGTATCCCAGTGGGTAAGGCATGACAATTGATTCTCCTGCAATGACTCACCAGGTCAAACACTCAGGGGTTGTAAATGATCATGGTTCTGTTCAAGGCAGTGGATGACCTAGTGAAAACTCATGTTGCTCCACTGAAGTCAAGAGTGATGACTCTTTGTCAGCTTATTTCTTATGTGCCTCAGTTTCCCAATAATAATCCCCACCCATCTTTACAAAACATGCTGAGAACTGTGGGTGAGATGTGCTATGTACCTGACCTGGGTTGAGCAGAATCTTGTCTTAGAAACTATGGAAAAATCTGAAGCCTGAGGAGGTACTAGTCATATCTTCCACAGACATGGCAAAATCTAAGATAAGAGCTGCTAGCAGCTGTGTAGTCAAGTGGGTATGACTCATGTGCCTCTGGTTTAGTGGTTTTATCCTGGGACTGAACCACTGGGTTGCATCCCTGTCTTATACAAAATGACTAGAGTTCATCTCCAGCATATCTGGGCACTATTATAATTTTGTGTGGAACATTTTTCAGGTTACATTTCGGGTAAGTCTGATCTATTTCTTCACAATTCTCAGCAGAAGAATTCTCCTGAAGGGAAGTGAAATCCTGCTTATTTCTTTTTTAAATCTGAGTTTAGCTGCATAGTTGTTATCATCAGAGAACCCCTCTTCACTCCCTGCACAAGCCTACTCACATGCCAAATTAGACTCCTCTAACTTTCAGCGTAGCAGATGACATTATTTTCTAACTGAAGCAGAGTGTAACTGAGGTAGCAGGTCCTAATTCTCAGATTTGCTGAATGTACCTTACCTAAAACACAGTCTTGTCCTATGGCCCCAGTAACAAAAGTGCATTTATACCCCACCTGATGAAGTTTGCCGAAGTTGCCTAGAATTCATCTCTGCATTGAATTTGTGCTGGGCAGAGCAGAGGTCCAGTAGGTATTTACATGTCTTCGCTGTATCAGTAATGAAGGTGTGTTTCTTGCCACTGAAGCTGCTTTCAATCATGAATTTTTTCCTCTGAGGGGGAAAAAAGCATCAGAGCTTGCTTCATAGATCAGTCATTACACTGAAGCACTGACAGTTCATTTATATAATCTTGTTGATTTGTTCAGTTGTATTTATGCCTGACTGCATCCCTTTTAGGTTCAGTAAATGCCTGTTGTAAATTCAGCACTTGTAAGCAAGGTGTCTGTTATTGGGATCATAACTCTTCTATGTCAAAAGTCAAGAACCTTAAGACATTGAATGCATTGATAGCAGGTTGCTAAAACTGAAAAATTTGGCCCTTCAGGTGTTAAAATTATTAAACACATTTAATGTGAAAAGGAACATATCTTCAAGGGGAAGAAGGACCATTTTTGGAGAGCAAACAAGCTGGGTAATGTGTGATGCAGTTTGACACCTAGACTGTACAATAGTACACTGATATACCTCTAGTGTCAAAATCCCATTTAGAAAGGGGTCACAATCTTGTCACCAATACTAGTTTGTTAGCAGACATTAATATACTAAGAGAAGAGGATGGGAATAATGAGATCTGAAAAGTGGAAGACATGATCCCATGACCTGATATAGGCAGAAAAACAGAAGGAAAGAGCAGTAAAGACAAAAGAGGAATGAATATAGTATATGCCATAGAGAGGTTTGGCATTCAGTATCTTCGTATCCACATCCAGATCCAGCTTTGATTTAAAACTGTTTTCAGAAAGGACTTGCCCATATAGAGTGACTCTCATTCTAGCTCTGAATGCAACAAATTTATCAAAGTGACAGAGGAAGAGGGGCAGTAAAATAGCAGAGTAGAGAAGAGATTCAGTTAGTTCCAACTCACATGAGCTGAAATTCTCTCTGTTTCACGCCACTGGAATCTTAAACTGGCAATTCTTGTGTGATTTTTGTTCTCATAGACGATGATGCCTTTGGCACAGATTCCCAGGATGATGTTCCCTTCTGTCCCTTTCTTCTCTTGGGACACGCGGTAGAATAACACTCCATATTCAGGAAGTTGCTGAGTCACCTTGTAGAGAAAAGGTTCTTTTACCATGCATTACTCAAAAAATTCATGGGAAGAAAAGTTGGGTAGATGGAGGAGAAAATGCTTTTGAGTGTCTGAGGAGCCTGTGTCTGCCCCTGCCATCTAAACATGCAGGGAATATTCTGAGGAACTCACCCAGAGGTTCTGGGTGTTCATGCTTGTCTTTCTACCTCCTGTACTTGGCCACAAAAGTGTTAAAATGTGACTCAGACACTTTACAGAACTATAGAATACGAGTAGGATTTACTGTCTGATCTGCAGACCAATATGAGTTTATCCTAAAACTTTATATTTTCTTTCTGGGAAGCTACTGTAGAATCCCCAAACGACTTTTCTGTTGTGAATAGAGATTTTCAGTGACCAGAGTAAAACACTTTAAGAAGATCTGTTTTTCAGAAAGTAACTATAGTACAAATGTTCAGGTCCTGAAAACTGGGGCATCTATAATCACTAGCTGAATCTGGGTTTTAATTTTTAATCCCTTTCATATTTGGAATTTACATCTTCTTGCCATGGGGTGTATCTTTCTCACTTTGTATGATGTGTTGGCTCCTTCTACAGACTTATTAATTGAAACAGATACTAAAAAAGCTGCTTTTCTTCATTGGATTTGCCACACATGATGGGACTGTCATTAAGGCTAAGCTTCAATCTATTTCTTCAATTGCACTGACAGTGTTAGATGAGGAACTAATATAATTAAACAGCAACTGAACTAAAATGATGCTATAAAGAAAAGCATGTGACAGTGCAGCAAAATGACTACTGATATTTATCCATTATCTAATCCCTGTTATAGTTCATTTGATGGAAAGAAGAGAGGTTTGGGGAGAAAGAGAGATTAGCAGGAAAAAAGTTAAACACACCATGGTGACACTTTAGCGCCTAAAGAAATTGTCATGTGAAAAAATACTTCAGATAATTCCTTCTTCACTTCTAGGGTTCACAGATACTTTTAAACAAACAATCACTACATGTTTAGAAAGTGGCTGAACTGCTGCTGTAATTTCAGAAGTTAAAAAAGTGCTTATTCTCATGTTTTATAATCTTCTGGAGCCCAGACATGTTGGTAACATGCCAAAAATTTGCATTAAGCCTTAGAATGCTGCAAATACACCAAAACGTGTTATAAAAACTCTCAGTGATGAGTGACAGTATCTACAGCAGAATGAAATTCTGAGGTTTTTGTTAACTATTCAAATGTTTTCACCATATCTAAAATCCACTGTATCAGGCAAGAAGAAAATAGGCAAAGGTAAACAGAGAGGGGCTTGGTACCTCAAAATTAATAAATAGTGTTTGGGGTATGGCAAGTTACCTTTAAAAATTCTAGTTCAGCTTCATCCTCAAATAGGGAGCGATTCATACGATGTAATTTAGCAAGCTCTCGCTGTACATATGCCAGGGTCATTTTCTCTATTCTACTTGCTGGAACATAGTCTTCAACACGAAAATAGCTCTTTCCATGCATCTGTGGGGAAAAAAAAAATAAAAAACAGAGACAGGAGCCTTTTGTTCTTTCTTGACTTTTCTTATTCATTGCATTTCATTTTCAGGGTGATCCATATGCAGGAGTCACCCTGTAGCCATTTCCCAAAGGAAGGTGGGAACAGCACGCAGAGTCCTGACAGCCAAATTGCCTCTTTCCCCTGTGCTCAGGCAGCTGCTCAATGCACACACCACTTCTTTGGGCAGAGGGGAGAAAGGAGCTGGGCCTACAGGTGTGTCCTGCACTTAGAGCTGACAGCTACAGCTGCATCAGTACAACCTACAGTGGGGGACCCATTGCCATGATGGATCTGACCACATGGATCAGACCACTCAGAGTTCAATTAATAGAGCTACACTGATTTACATAAATAAAGATATGGAAGAGAACAAAAATGGGTGTTTGCTACACACTGAAAACTAGGACAGCTAGTTCAGATATACAATCAGTGACCTTCCTGTCTTTGCAGCTTGTGGATCTGAGCCTACACATAAAACAGCTGTGAATTCTGAAGTGTTCATTTGCTTTTCTCTTCCCTTTTTACTAACTTCTCTAAGCCCCTCTGCACATCCAAGCTGGGCCTATGTTGGAAGCTTTCCACAGATTTTCTGGAGTTTCTAGGATATATTATCAATTCTGAAGGACCTAGACTCTCTCATCATTCTGTCATATTTCCTGTCAATTTCACCTGGCTCATTACTACTCCATAATTAGGAATATTTTGTAATTTTTAAAATTAAATCCGAAGGACTTAACTGGAGGACTAACTGAAATTCTGTGCTATTCACATTTCTTCTTTAAACGCTATGTAACAAACAAAAGGTGCAAAAGTTGTAGAGAGAGACCTCTGAGAAATACTGTATTATTTCTCCACACCTCAGGAGCATAATTGCCAAGCTCTGCCTGTAAAGCCAAAGCGCCGAGTTTCAGGGCAGTCTCATCACTGCAATATAATCGTTCCTCCAAAATATCTTTACGAAGCTGCAGGTAAAACTGATGCCTTGTCAAGCCGTGCCTGGAATAGAAAAGGGTTTAGGAACTCAGGAGGAGCTTTGAATGGTATCCCTATATGCTACTGCTTTTCCTTCAGTCAGCAGAATTATCCACTTACTGAATAACATTAAAGTGGTTGACAAAGAATTTTATCCTTAGAAAGAGTGTGAAATTAATGATGGACATTTTCTTCTTGGGTTGGTCATTCCAGCCATCTGGGGCCACTTTGTAGAGTTTGGTCTCCTCATCCAAAAAGAAGAATTCTTTACCTGAAATGAGAATTTTGGGTTCTGTGATAAACCTGGATGTACTTCAGCAGCTCAAAGTTCTGTGGTTCTCATAGAGTGCATCACTAGCAATAAAAAATAAAATGGATTGGGGATGTCAGCTGAGATTTACTCCTCTGTGTCATGATTTAACTTATTGCTCCTTTGATGAAGAACTTAGGACAGTATGTAATTTTGGATTACAAATGTTAGATGCTGGATTAGTATGGTGTCTGTGAAATCACTCAAGGATTCATGGGGCTTGCATTCTGCTCACCATTCAGGTTCTGCACCCCATTGTAATCCTCATGCCCTACACACAAGGTGTGCTTTTTCCCAGTGCCTCAGCTGTGCCTGTCATCAGAATTGGACTAGAGCGATGTGGGTCTGGTACATGACATAGCTGAACCTGTACTCCCACTTATGTCTAGGAATAAATACAGGCAGCCTTTCTCAGTGCAGTACTTCCTGGAATTTCTGCCAGAGCTGCATGGTTCAGTATTATTTGAGTACAACTCTGGGACACAGCCTTTTCTTCCTGGGAATATCAGCCAGTACATGTTGTATGGCTGTGCTGATGCACAGTCCTAGGGTAGACATGCTTTACATCAGTGCAGTACAGTTCAAACCAACATACCTTACTTTTGCACAAGCTTTCTATCTGCTTCCACCTGAGGATCTTAAAGGATCTCACTGGAATTCATTGATAAAGTGACCACAGAGACACGGAGGGACAGAGCTGTCACTGTACTTAACTGTCTCATTACCTTTCAGGTAAGCCAAGCCAAAGTAGAAATGTTCCACCAAGTTTGCATATGCCACCACGGTGTTGAAAACATCTCTTGCCTTGGTCTTGATGTCACATTGCACCTCAAGGCACTGCCCATTGAGTAGAATCACATTGAGATCTCTTTGGGACAAATAGGATTTCCCTTTTTTAGTCTAAGAACACACAAGAAAGAATGAAGAATGAGTGCCAAGTACAAGCAATGCAAGTTCCACAGCATTTTATTACTGAGGCTCACTAGTTGCCTGTCTCTATACAACCTGATGGAATTGGTCACAACACCATGCTATTTTCTGCCTCCCTTCTCATAAATTAATACCACAAACATTTCTAATTTTTTTAAAACCCAGAGAATCACAACAAAACAGCTGATCATACTTGAACTCTCCAGTCACCAGGGTTATTCTAGATTGGGGGCTAATTCCAAATTCCCTTTACCCTCATTTTTACTGCTGTCTGCTGTCAATTTTCTACCTTATCTTAATGAAAGGTAAAGTATGCAAGCTGGAGAAGTCCCATACGTTGGCACTAGATTTCATATTACATATTTGCTGTATAGTCTTTGTCTCAAAAGCCTTGGGCTAAAGTGAGCATTTTTAGCTGAGAAGGATAAATTAAGCTTTTTTTGCATGCACAGAAACAACTAAATAGCACTGAGAATTAAATCACCTCCTTTCAAGTCTCAATACCTCTGCAGGAACCCTAACTTGTTTTGAGAGGAGGGCATGGAAAGAATACTGGGTTGAGACTCAGATGCTACTTACAAAGAGCCCTAATTAAAATGTCACTAGATTAGTTCTAAATTCTTAATGTTAATACTTACCACGATTGATCCAGGCAGCTGTAAGGTCACTGGTGGTTCACTAGACAAAATAATAAATTCTGGACCTGAAAACTGCAAGGACACAATTTAGAAATTTAGTAAATATCTCCTTAATGGAATGAAGATCCTAAACACAAGTATCAATGAAACCCATTGCTGTTGATCTGTGTGCTAGACCTAATTGACTTCAGTGTCTAACAAGGTGCAAATGCTGATTGAACACTTCTCTTTGTTTATGGTATCTCCTGTGTGGACTCTCCAGAGTCCAAGTAGGGGTAAGCTCATGCTGAAGACTTTTCTTTGGTAAAGGCACTTAATCAAGATCCATTTCCTTTGCAAGACACCTATTTTCATGACACTTACAGAAACTTGATTTATTCTGAGACCTTTTCTTATTTGATTCCCAAATTACTCTGGGGACAGTCACAGACATGTAAGCACATACATACACATCACTGTGATTGCATTACCCCAGCTTCCCTAGGAACCAGACTGAAATGCAGAGCTGCTTTCTTCCCCATAATAAAGGCTGACTGATGGTTCTTCTTAGTAGACATCATATTCTTTTGTTTTAACTTAAAAAAACTTCAACATGTTTTTTTTAAGATCTTTTTTTTCTTGCTGAGCATCCACCTCAACTAATTTTATATATTGGGTTTTCAACAGTTACATCTATGCTTTTAGATCCCTTAAGCAGTCAGAAATAATTAAACATCTTCAAGTGATAAGATGTGAATCCTTACAGTCATTCACCATGCCTTAGTAACTTGAACCATTTTGATTTTTAAACAAATTTAGGATTTATTTAATTATAACAGTACTGTCCTACCAATAGACAATACAGTTTTGTATCACATTAGAGGGACTAGCACTGTGTTGTAAAAGTTGCTGAACTCCTTCTGAGAAATGCCATTATTATCCCCACAAAAATCATAATAATAAAATTTTAAACCAAATGTATATGAGAAAAGATAATTTTCCAAAGTATCTAACTGAAGCTCTTGACCAAATATCTGTCACTGGTCAGTGTTGAGCTTCTGAACTGGGAAGAGGTGAAAGGGCTCATCAACCTGAAACCTGTCCCTTCTTCTTCCACAACAGAAAGCTCCATAGGAAGGATCATGGTGGTGTTTTCTGTGATTCAGTTATTTCTGAATTTTTGCAATCCAACTTTTAAGGAAACATTATCCTTTCCATGTAACGGAGTCCTACCACAGCCTAGCAACTAGAAACAGTCAATTAGGTGAACTTTTGGTTGAGCACATTCACTGCCAGCCTATGCTTTCTGTCCAGACATACTATAAAAAAATTTAAGTCCTTTGAACACCATTGGCTGTCAAATGTTTGGGTTAAGTGTCTCTGTAAATTTTTTTGCTGTTCTGAAGCTGATGTCAAAGTGGTTGGTGAAAACAGTCCATATGGTGTTTGATGCTTGCAGAAATCACATATGTAGGTCAGAGAGGGTTCAGTTACCAGCTTTTTCATAGTCTTTATTGACAATAGCTTTCACTGCCTTCAGTTCTGATATCACAACTGATCATGCCTAATTTGGAGTCTGTCAATTTAGAATACTCATCTAATAAGATGACTTAGTAGGTAATATGTACATCACTGTCAAACAAAAATTAGATGACAGGCTTCTCTTTAGTGATATTTACATTTTGAAATCAGCTTATATGTTTTTCATTATTCACCTTTTCCTTCCTGTGGAACAAGCATTTCTGTGACGCAGCAGCTGCTGAGTAGTCCTTTGCAGACACAGAGAAGGTGGAGCCCAAGCTTAGCAGGTTCTGTTGGCTGCTCTTCTGAGTTCCACCAGGGATTTCTTCTACAGCGCTCACTGACCTTCAAAGGAAGTGTCACCATGAGCAAAATATGTAACATGCAATCAACACAACACTGACTTGAGGACAGAGAGCTTAAGGTACAGTAACTGGAATACTATGAACTCCAGGGCAATGTCTGTTATAAACTCCTAAATGTTTCTTTGCAGAAAAAGAGAACAAATTTAACAGGAATAATATTACTGATGCCCTTTATAAATAAATGTAAACTCTGTTTCTTTTTTTCATTTGGTGAGCCAGATCTTGCTGGTTTAAGTTTGGTGAAGCAAACAGGCAAAGACTTTCAGAAAACCTTAACATTTGTTGTTACATAATTCAGAGTTTTCCAGGAATGGAAATTTGAATTATTTGAATACTAATTCATTAGAATAAATTAATGTCCTAGGGAACTGAGGGAATTTTCAATTTAATTAAGAAAGAGGTGTGTGAAATCTCAGATCAGAAAGCTGTCTTTGTTTTAAAACTATTAAAACTACAGTTTTAATGCAGAAAGTAATGGTGTTTTCCATGTGAGCAGATGTGTGTCCTTAGAACAAACTTCACATATACTATGTACTTAGTAAAGAAAGAATGATTATATGGTTCAGAAGGAGAGGTTTTGTTGAGGAGGATTTTTGTTAATAACATTTTTTAACAAATGCTAAAGACACATGGAAGCTTTTTCATTATCCCAAAGTTTCATTCTTTTCTGTTGCATGTTGCAGATTTGCTTCAGGAGACTATTCAAGGAATTTCTAAAAAATTTTTAACAAATTAACGGGAGTAGTTTCTCATCTCTTCTGCCTGGTGTCCAATGACAGGGAACATGGGAATGGTTCAAAGATGGGGTTCAGAGATGATGTTAGGAACCATTTCTTCACTTAAAGGGGGCCAAACACTGGAACAATCTTCCTAGAGAGATGGTCACTGGTCCAAGCCTGTCAGTTTTTAAGAGGCATTTGGACTTGCCCTTAATAACATGCTTTAACTTTTGGTTAGCCCTGAAGTGGTCAGGCAGTTGGACTAGATGATTATCGTGAGTCTCTTCCAACTGAACTCTTCTCTTCTCTTCTCTTCTCTTCTCTTCTCTTCTCTTCTCTTCTCTTCTCTTCTCTTCTCTTCTCTTCTCTTCTCTTCTCTTCTCTTCTCTTCTCTTCTCTCCTCTCCTCTCCTCTCCTCTCCTCTCCTCTCCTCTCCTCTCCTCTCCTCTCCTCTCCTCTCCTCTTCTCTATTTTACATTCCTCTGTCTATAAAGATATCTAGGGTTTTTTTTGTTTCCATCAATGCAACCTCATAAAGATCAAAATTTACCTAAGAAATATGCCTCAAAATTACCTGAAGTGACCTTTGTGAACATTATTAGCTCAAAATCCAAGATTCTTTATTAAGAAGGCTTTCTTTTCCTGTAGAAAACACTTCCTGTTATTAGTCCTGTGAGGTGAGAGATGCCAGATTTAACAGTTGTGTCTTCTTTATATATAGATCAGTGTGGGGTATGCCCAGCCTCTGCCCTGGAGGGAGGTCTGCTGAGATAAGGAGATTGCATAACCTCCCAGCAGAACTCCCCTGGAAAGGCAACAACTTTCAGTTACAGTGAGAAGAAGACAGACCCAGAATCCTCTGGGAGACCCTATGCAGATCCTTTGTAACTCATTGGCTTTTACTGTCTGACACCCACCCCCTGTATCCCTATAAGATCTAGCCCTCTGCCCCTGGGAGAGCAGAGAGCTCGTCCGTGGCCTCCCTTTCACTGGGTGCGGACTCATAGAGCTGCCCCATGCGGAACTGCTACACGGGTCTCTTCATCTCTCTCCTCCTGGTCTGGCCTGGAGATTGCCCCGCAGAGCAAGAGCTGGAATCACGACCTGAGAACCACTAGAGAGCTGGTAGATTCTCTGCAAGGCCACTCTGGCTACGGCTGAGGGAAGACACCGAGCCCCGGGAAGACGGTTCCTCACGGGACCATCTCTCCGGACTGGTCACAGCTTCCTGGGTCTGAGCTACTGACCCCACACCAGCCAGAGAGATCAGAGCCTTGCTTACAAGCTTAACTTTGTCAGATGTAAATTATGTCAGTTGGGCTGCCTACAGAATGAGCATGATGGTATTAGTAAGCTTTATAAATAGTAAACCCATCACTAATTTTTGTGTTGGTTGTACTCCTACATGGGAAACTGGTGATTTCCAAAGTGATTCCAACTCCACTGCTGTCACGGTACTTGTAATAGGGTGGTGACTGTGGTAGAAACTCAGCTGCAGATGCAGAACCCAACCAGGAGTGGGGTTTATGGTCCTTGAGGTTCTATGGCAAACTGCTTGCTGGAAATTTGGAGAACAGTTTGTCTTTCAGCAGAGGAGGGGAACTTACTCCTGGCAGCATGATTTTAGATCAAGCATATCAAGATCATACCCAGGTAGTTAGTTGGAGGCATGGCAATTGCTCTGAAATACTGAGTAAATAAATCCTCTGTTACTCATACAAGTGCCAGATACATGATGCATGTATAGATGTCTGTATATACACATATAAATGTATGTGTATGTAGTTAGACAGGTAGACAGAGACTTCTTTCTTGACATAAGCAGCCAATATCCTGCAACCTGCTTGTAGATGTCTCTTGTTGCAGTTTTACAAGTGTACTGGGATATCTCATCTTGCCCAGATTGTCATGGCTGATTTATCAGGAAGTTCAAACTGTTTACTTGGGACACATTTAATTGGGAGTTGATCTAAATTCAGCATCTCCTGTGGGCCTGAATTACTCATGTCATGGTTAAAAGAAGAAACTCCTGTTTAACTGGGTCAAGAACCCAATTTAAATGGGATGTCTGTAGGGATTACATGGTGCTTAACTACGGGATTCTGTCTTTGGGGTGCCTAGAGGCTGACAGTACTTACATCTCTTCTTTGTTTGGAAACAGCCATGATTATAGCTGCACTATGATGACACCCAGTCTAGAAAACTCTTGTTTGGCAGCAGTGGTGTTTCCTGGGCTGTTGAAAAGGAGTTAGTATCTATCTGTTGTACAGTTCTCAGTTTTCTTTGTCGATATCTATAGGGCTGCTGTCCATGCCATGGCTGAAATGAGGCTAATCCTCATGACAGAGCAGAGGTCTTTATTGCTTGTGTCCCTGGGTTACCTATAACTCTCCATTAAAGTGGTAGTGCAGGGCTGGATATAACTGACACAAGTGAGAAAAATCAATCTAAGGACTGAGATGGAAACACAAATGAAAATTATGGATCATATAGGTGGTCTGACATAGCCACTCCAGAACACATGAGGTGTAACAGCACTTTAATGTGACAGCAAGGCAAGACCACATACAAAATGTGAATGCAGACAAATAAGGACTCTGACAGAATGCCTTGACAGGGAAAGCAATGACTATTCATACCTTTTCAACAGCTATTTCCCTTCATAAAATCATATAATCATTAAGGTTAGAAAAGACCTCTAAGATCATCAAATCCAACCTTTCACAGCCTGTGTGGAGCAGCTTCCCAGTTGTTTCAGTCACAGAGGGCTAGTGCTGCTTTGCTGCCTGGTGGAGACACAGCTGGGGGCAGCTGTTCTGGGAGGCCCATGGCATCTGGCAGGACACAGTGGTACAGAGTATATGTCAAAATCCTGAATTTGCTTGTTTTGTGTGGATTGTTCAGGGCCCAAGTTCCATTTCACTAGAGCTTTTGGACTGTTCCACTTGGAACCAAACCAAGTCTAGGTGAACATTACTTATTTATTCTACATAATAGAATATTATGTATTTATTCTACATAAATGGTATCTATTATCAAAACAGGTTCAGATAGCAATTTCTGATACTGGCTTTGCCACATTAGTTGCCTGCTTTACTTGGTTATAAAACAGCTTCCATCCTGTAGAAATCTGAATTGAGATTACCTGTTTATGAAGAGCTTGTAGCTACTTTGTGTCCTCGACCCACTATGTGTGGGGTCACATGATCTGTGTGTCTCTGGAACTCTCTCTGAAATAAATAAAGGAAATTTCAAAATTCAAGTGATAGTAGCAGCACTCAGAATCAGATGTTGGGACAATTACAACAGGGAAGAAATTTAGACTGGCAACTTCCTCTCTTGTGTTCTTGCCTGGACATGATAAATGGCTATTTAATAAGGTTAAGTGAATACTACACCAGCAGTATTCCCAGTTCCCTAGTTATTGTTACTTCCTCTTCATAATCCTTTATGTGAATGTAATTTGGAAAACAGCTGTGTAGGTACAATGGCTGTCATTTCCATCTGTATGGGGGTAATTTGTGAAACAGCTTTTTCTCTTTAGAAATTATGCCCAATTTTGTTCTTCTATTTCCAGGCATAAAATGGGTAGAAAAAGCCAGGAAGCTTCTCTCTGGCTTAATCAGAGTAGAATATAAAATCAATGAAGTGAAAATGATTGTATCTATTCCACTAGTTACTTGCTATGTTAAATATACTGTGAATGTTTTTACATCATAAAAATCTGGTGGGAGTACTGGATGGTTTGTGGGTCCTTAGCAAATAAGGATTGCATTGTTTTTCACCTTCAATCATCTCTGTTGCTACAGAATGGGCAGGTGTTTCTTTGTCCAAATGCATGAAGGTTGAAATTTAGAGGCAGAACCAGAGAGGGTTATGCAAGTGGTAGTTCTATGAATGTTTCTTGTATCAGCAGAGATGTTTGAAATCTTTAAGGAAGAGCGAGATTAAATTTTTCTTCACTTGGATCATTTCATTGATCTTATTTGAAGAATTGCATATAAAACTATTACATAAGCAGGATGATAGAGGTGATAAGATGTATGGAAGCAATCATTTAGATAAAACATTCATGCACTACACCCTGAGACTTCACTCTGAATTCCAACATGAAAACGTGACACTGAATTCTAGTGTACCAACCAACCAACTGCAATTTTAAAACCTAGAAAATCTACAGTCACATTGCTAAAATAAGCATAAACATGTGGGGTTTTTTCAAGCTGCAGATGGTAGTGACAAAATGTGAGATTTGAGATAAGCTAGTTACCAACATTAAGTTTCAATCCTGTGTTCTGAAATTACATGCTTTTTTGTGAGAAAACCTTGCAAAAATCTCTGCTTACACTGTGGTTTTCACGTAATTGTATAAATATATTTTGACAAGCACATAAAATTCCCCTTAGTCTTTCTATATCAGCTATTACAGCAGCGGGACAACTTGGCTACTTTCAGTGGCCCAAATGCCATGCTTTGATCACAAATCCAACACACACATGACATTAAATTAACAGTAACAAGAAGTTGATCCTGTAGATTAGATATGTTAAAAGAGCTACTAAAGTACAGTCTTGATATTGCTCTCCTCTAATAATGGTGCTCTACTAGATGGGAATATTTCTTCTCAGAGAAGAATGCTTTTTTTAAAATATATTATTTCATGAAAGAATGTCTGTGGCAAACAAGTTTTCACATTCTGTGTCTGCTCATGTATTTTTAGAATCTTGTCTTACAAAATCCTGAGCATGAACAGCTACCAGTGTTTCAGTGGAGATGGAGACATGCACAAAGTCACTGAAATGGGCCTTTGTCAAGTTTATGACCAAAATTTTCTTAAAAGTGCTTACAAAACAGGCTTCTGCTCTGAGTTTACCTTTGCTGTGTGCAACTGTGTGTGACTGACACGTATATGGCACTCAGGGAGCAGCTGCAGTCTCAGGTTTTTACTGCTGCTGATATTGATTGCAATTCTGGAGCTTCAGAAAAGCGCCTTGCAGGAGGAGAGCATTAACATGACTAACCTCATTCCTTATCCTTGGGCTGAGGGCTTAGGGCTGAGATGCTATGACATTATGTGTTTTTTTCCCAGGATATGCCCAATTTCTCTCTGAATTACGTCCTCATAGAATTGCAGTGAACACACAATTTTTTTGCCATCTTTCCTAGGGAAATTATTCCCTTGAGGTAGTGCTCTATGTATTTTTTTTTTTTTTTGTCTGAGGACTTTTAAACCTTTAAAATTCAAAAGAGTAAGGGTAATATGGTCCTAGATATTTCATTACAATGAGCATCTGGATATCAGAAACACAAATTAATGCTCCCCATTGAGAAAAAACAAGGACTACTCAGCAGTTTTCTGTTATTTATGGCTTCAATGAACTAAGCAATCAGTGTACACACCCTAGTGCATCATAACTGATGTTGTGAATGCTAGGGTTATTGCCTTAAGGAAGAAATTTCTGGGATACAAAATCCACACATGCTTACAGAGAAGATTTGAATCTATGCCACAGGAGGACCTAGTACTTAATTTCTCATGGAAGCTCATAGAGGGAGGAAGTAAACTCCAAACTATAGGGGTAAACTTCGACCTCTTGGTCTAGGAGCTTCCACAGGCAAGATGGAAAATAAGTTTGAAAGCACATAGGAGGATGGATAACTGTAGATTGGAGGATGGAAATGGGTAGGAGTCTGAGAGAGGGAGCTGGCATGGTAAGCTTGGTTTTTTAAGAGAGGCTGGTGGCATTTGGCAACAGCAACCTTTTGCTCTTGGGCACTGTCTTGTCTAAGTGATCCCAGTTCAGATTCCAATTTATACATGAAGATACAGATGCACAGCAGTACTCCCCTTCCTCCTGAATTCCCTTTTTTGCTTCATAGTATCCCCTTACACTGTGATTTATATGGCTTGGGAAGGAACCCAAACAATGTCTACTGCAGTGTCTTCACTGAACAAATTCTCTGCCAGTTTCTTTCATGTTCTTCTCACAAAAGGGTTGAAAGTGAAGCTAATTCCAACTCTGATATCTCCAGACAAAGTAAATCAGAACAGCATTGCAACCTGGCATTTAGCACAACAAAAACAACATGCTAAGCAGGAAATGCACAATGGCTCTGGGACAAAAATGAAAAGAAAATGAAGGGTTATTTGGTTGTTTTTTCCCCCCTAGATTTCAGAATTAGTCCGGTTTTTTTTTGAATGGGCTTGAAGAAAAATTAATTCTCAACATTCAAATCTTAGGTATTATTCATAGATTCAACTGATTTCAGAGTTGACATCTTGACATTGCCCACCCTATGCATTTGTGGGGTAGCCCCACCTTTTCTTTGTCAAGACCTCATGTGCTAAAAACATAATGTCAGGCTTTGTGATCTGCTGAACAGCTTTACCTGGCAAAGGGGGCATGAATCAAGAAAGAGGGGATGGGGTACATGGTAATCAGGGAATATATAGCTTTGCAGTAGGACACAAGTGAAAAAGAATCTAATATAAAAGTATCTTTCTTCTCTACAACTTAGCACAAATACACCTCCCAAGTCACATAACCACAAATTGCATGGGAGTATCTATCACCTGGTACATGGTTAGTCCCACACTTCAGGGGACAAAAGAGATGAATACATAATTCACAAACATAATCTTTTACAAAAATCTTACCTCTCCTGTGCCCTCTGTTAGACAGTATCAAAGATGTACTTTCAGAAATACTATTAGAGTCACTATAATCCACAGAGAGTTGTCTGTAATCTTCTGTTGACTGGCTATAGTTCATTAATCTGGATGCTTTGTCTGGAAAGAGAAGGAAATATAGTGAATCATACACTTTAATTATAAATATATAAAAATCATTGTATTTGCATGTTAATGTAATGTAAATAATATTTGGATTGACTAATTTTTATATAGTCCACATCTGTCTGTCTTTTAACCCTGACTCCATTTCCTTGAAGACTGAGGAAAGCTTGGTAACTTCATTCTATTACTTTCATAATCTTATTTGGACCAAAATTAGTTTTCATAGTTCTCTTCAACCATTCCATATAAAACAAATCTAATACATTAATTCTATTCTACATGCTTAACTGAAAGGCTGAAGAGTGCAGATAACCTGCAAAGTTCTTATTCCTTATACTCTGAGGTCCAAAACCTTCAGCTATAATGTCTTCTTTCTGTGTGCAGGGTGGACAATGCCCAGACACAATCCACTACCAGAATCAGATATAGAAATTCCATTAAGGGCTCATCCTAACTCATTAGGATGTATATGTCTCTTTCACACTGACTTTACTTTGCTTGAATTCTCTCTAGTCCTTTTACAGAATCTCTGAAGCATATTTTTTAATTTAAAAAAAAAGAAGAAATGGTATGCTGTCTTGCATATTTTCAATGTAATCGAAATCCTAATTCATTCAAGTCCTTTGGCAAGTGTAAGTCAAGCGACCTGAATCACTGGAAAACACAGATATCACACCAGATACATAATCCCTAGAATGAGGATAAGGAAACTGTCAGGAATTTGTGGCTAATATGAGGTTGAAGATGGGACCATCCCTTTTGGCAGCAGCAGAATTTCTACCTACTTTTGCAAGTGTGAATCTACAAGCTCAGTTTCTGAGTAAGTGAACCAATATAGCTTTAGGGGTGGTTTGTCTGTAAGTTTCCAAAAGAATCTCCTTATAACCAATAATACCTAATAGAAATGTTCTACATGTATTTAAGTGCATGTTTGATTCTAGCTGATTTAATGGAGCATATGTGAGATTTGCTGAATAGGAATTGTATTGCTCATATTCCTAATGTTGAGTATATAAAAAAAAATCCTGTATAGCTTGGGCCAGCTTCCCATTGCCCCAAAATCAGAGATCTCTGTCAAAGTACAGTGTTGATACTAGAAAAAAGATACAGTTATAGAATTACTCTGAGGGATAATAAATCTTGATCTTAGTCAAATGGAATACAAAATTGGTATATATTGGTTTATTTATACAGTGAGCAGTATTTGGCCTTGTGTCTTGAAATCACTCTAGCAATTCATGTGTGAATTTATAAAACATCTTTTGAATAGAAAATTAAAATCAAAAAGGAACCACAAATCTTTGTTTGAGTAATCAAATAGGAAAGATGAATATGTATTCCTTAATGGAAGGAGGATAACCTCACAGAATTGCACCTTCAAAAGTACACTGGAGTATACAAGGTACAAAACCAGTTTTGAAAGTAGAGGCGTTCTAGATGCACAGGTTTTATGGAAAGTGCTTTAAGAGTCAAATCTGTGCAAGCTGATTTGTTATCACTGCTTCACAGCCCTGAGACTACTGTCCTTTGTGGAAATAAGGAAAAGAAACCTCACTGACTTGCCTCAGAGTCTTTCCATTATGAATTAATTTATATGTAAAGCAATAACTATCCTATCCAACACTATATGCAATCACTACAGCATGAAATTAAGCAATTCATCTGCCTTGGGAAAGACACAGAAAAGGCTGTCTGTATCCTTATTAGAGAGTTCAGATTATAAGTATTTCTTTACCTTGGTGAAGATTCATCTGGGATGACAGTGTTGAGGTGTCCGATATTTTTTCATGCAGTCTTTTCCTTATCACATGACTTCTGTTCAGCTGAGAGGCTGTGCTGTCTTCAGTGACCACCTGCTCTGTCTAGAAGGTAGTAATATTGAAAGTCAATCTCACATGATATGTGGACTTCAGACTCTCATAGTGAAGTGATCCTTGCCCTCTGGCTGTCAGAGGCTGCTGATTTGCTTTGTATAAGCAACTTCATTTTCTCATGTTAACACAAAGCAGGACTGAGTATGTGGGCTCCATGCTCTCATGCTAGCTAAGTTTAAGAGGGGACTGTTACAGCAGTAAAGAGACTAATAAAGAGTGCCAGGGAAAAATTATTCTCAGAATCTTAATGAATACTGGTTGAGAACAAAAAAAAATCTGGTGTGTTTTCTTCCGTTGTCATTCAACTTGTCAACAAAAATGTTTTTTGATATTTCAAAGTTTGAAAAAACTCAAGTGCTCACTTATTAAAGACCTCATGTGGTCAGGCTTGATTGGACAGCAAATATTCAATTCCACTCAAGAACAATGAAATAATTTCCCTAACATGGTGTAAATACAATTTTTTTTAATTTCATGAAGGAAGTCTGAAACCAGAGTGGCAACTGAGAAATCTTTATTGTTGTGTTAAGTCCATTCCTTTGGCCAATAATAGGTCTCTGTAAAGGTTATGATTGCTTCAGTATTAACCAAAGAAATTAAGATTTGTAAGTACCAAAGCTGGATCACTTCCCAGGAGTGTAGAAGTGGTGTGTGAGACAGCTTAATTGCTTTATTTGCTTGTACATGTGCCCACACAATTTCCTGTGCAGAAGTTTAGAACCAAATCTCACTTCCTTAATCCATACAAACACTAATTTCGGCAATCACTCACCTGTGTCCCATGTCACTGCATGACTCTCTCACCACAGCAAAGATGATTGGAGTATGAGAGTAGTACCTACCTCGCTTACACTTCCCACTGCAAACTGGACCATTTTCTTTATGTAGAATTTTGCTGGTAAGGAAGCAGATTCCTTCTGATGTGCTTCACATGCTTCCAGGATTGATTCAGGAGAAAGTCTTTTATGTGGCAGATCTTCACACAGTGTCAGCAAGAGTGTATGTAGTTGGTCACCCAGCTGGAGGGACTGAGTCAAAATAGAGGTATTGTTAAATAACATCTCCCAGGGGACTGAAATCCTGTGTAAACTGGGACCAGGAATTTCTGTAAGCCTTTCACTCTGGGTGAGAAACAGGCACTGAATTCCTTTAGACTTTGGGAAAATTCCAGACAAGCACCCTAACAGCACTAAATGCACCTCTAGTGGGATCTAGGATAGCCTTGGAGAGACTTGACATCTCCAAGAGTGATCATCAGCCCAATTAGGGGCTTCTTGGTGACAGAGAGTTCAGTTTGCTCCAGAGCTTTGTTAATTCGACTGTGAATCAAAGATTCATGCAAGTAAGATATGTGGTAGCATTAGCTTCAAAAAGGTGAGGAGTTATACCAGCCAAAACTGTTGTCATAGAGACCAGATACTTGTATTTTAGGGCCATTTAGCTTATAAAGCCTTTTCTCTTAGAAGGTGAAAGGGAGGTTAAATCTACCAGAAGCCTGTGCTCTCCAAATCGAGAAGAAGCAACAAAAAGCATCAGCACAGAAATTAAGCAAAATGCATGTTACAAGTCTTTGAAAGGATTCTGGGTAAGCAAGAAATCTTTAATTTCAGCTAGCAGGGATACTGATAGAATTTGCTCAGAAATAAGGAGAGTTATTTAGTTTTATTCTTGCATCCCGTTTTTGGAAACCACATAAATGTGCACAGCACCCCAATCATGCCAACATGATGTTTTTCTTTTAGTCCTTCCTATCTTAGAATAATAGAATCACAGAATAATTTAGGTTGAAAAAGACCTTTAATATCATCAAGTCCGATCATAAACCTAACACTGGCAAGTCCACCACTAAATCATGTCCCTAAGTGCCACATCTACATATCCTTTAAATACCTCCAGGATGAGATTCAACCACTTCCCTGGGTAGCTTGTTCCTAATTGTCTTGGAATAAATAATCTTCACCCTTAAAATCAAGGTACAATTCATCTTGATAAGAACAATTCAGATTTTTGAAGAAACAGAAGGAAAAAGAAAAAGAAAAAGGAAAGATGATCTCTTAACTAAATTCCCTGATTGGGGTGAACTGGTATTTTTGGTGAAGCTTAGACCTTGACGCAAGCTTTTCAATTCTTTCTAGTGGTCCAAAACATAAAGCCCCTTTTAGTGATACTTCAGATTATGCCTCTCAATCTTTGAACCTACCAGAATAAAAGAGAACAAAAATGTTTGTGTTACTGGCCTGGTTTGGAGGAACCTGGTAATCTGCTGACCAATAGAGGGTCATTCCTAAGGAATACACCAGCATCTGTCAAAACAGAAAAAGAAACCCTCTGAGAAATCAATATTTAGTCTAGAAAAGCCTCATACTAGACACACCATCCTTTTGTGTCTTTGGTCACAAAATGGCAGAAGTCAAACAGATTATTTTTTTAAAAAACTAGACTAAACATATCTAAAAGTAAAATACTGACTCTTAGCTTATGGACTAGGTTTAATGCAATTAGTACTGTTCAGCTTGAGGGGCTGAGCCAGGCTGCCCTCTGTTCAATGATGCCAGGAGCAGGGAAAGAAATTTGAACTCCTTTCTTAATTTTGAAGCTCTCCCATTGCTGATTAAAGTTCTCCCCTAACTGTTGGACTGACTAGCAGTTATATGCAGAAAAATAATTACTGGACTAAAGGGCACCTATTCCACAGCTTCATTTTTCTGCCTAGTGTCTAAATGGTCAGTTACGTGTGAATCTGAAAATACTGTGTTCTGCCTGAGGGGAGTATGTGGTCTGAGGGGTATTTAAAACTTTTAGGTGACTGAATGTTGTATCTTCCTTTCTTGCCAGAGACTCATTTGTCAGAGAGAAGAAAAATAAATTGTTAACAAAGCTGAACATATTTCTGACTTCCTGGGACTGCTTCCACCCTCTGATTGTACAGATACTGCAGTCCTGCTGCTTCTGGGATTACAATTACCATATCTGCCTAAACACCATTTCATAGAAGTATTCTTCATTTCTGTGGGCCTTTACAAATAATACATTTCTGCAGGCCTTTAGGACTGATGTTCTAACTTGATTTTGATGTTGTCATGCATACTAATCCAATGGTAAGATGCAAGATACATGTAAATCTTTCTAACTATAGCCTAATTGGATTAGTTTTATTAGAAGTGGGGTGTGACAGGAGGTGCCTGGTATGCTGCATTAAAACGAGCTGGTCTTCATGAGGCGCTGTCAAGATTTACTTTACAATATACCTCACCTTTGTCAGTCCAAAGCGCTGGTTTTTACTTGGGCGGTAGAGCAATTCTGGTGGACTGAAAGGGGCAGCTTCTATCTGAGATGCATTGTTTTGGAAGGACAAATTTCCTTCGGCAGACAGTAGTACTGACCATGGGCAAATCACACAGATGGCAGGGTCTGGAAAATGTTGAAGTTGATAATGGAGATCTTAGTGTTCAATTCACTGCACTCAGAAAATCATATTTCTGGCATCTCAAACTCATCACTGGAGGTGTACCCAGAATGACTTGACTGACTGGGGACCTCATTGGTCCTGACCCACAGACTCAGTTCCCAGCCTGACCTCTGACTTGCCTTGTCACTGTGGCCTTGCCTGCTGATCGCTGGGTTCTCTGACACTGGTTGCCTTCAGCTAGCATTCTCTTTTGCTTCTTCCACATCTTCTGTAGTGTTGTATGCAAATACAACTCACACATGCTGGGAAGCTTGTCTGTTTTAGGAACAGCCAGCCAGCTTGTACTTCAGCCTAATGAAGAATACCTGGCCTTCCGTAGTGCTGAGCAGCCAATGAGTGGCGTTCCTGCCTAACCCAGCAGTGCTCCAGCACACCAGAAATATACTATAGCAAGTGGTGCTGACCATTACAAGATCTGGCATGATTTATTACATCAAGCACAGTGCAGCAAATGTGGCAGTATTAGCCTTGAAAAGAGGCTGATTCCAGAAACAAAATAGCTGTAATTGAGAGATGTGGAGCCAGAGATATGCCTTACTCAACTGGGATGATGATATGGAGAGGCAGGTAACCTTCCCTGTGCTCCAAGAAACTGGAGCACTGTGTATTCAGACTCCAACTTGGCATCACTTCTGGACCTGAGCTTTCTAAAGACATGTTTTAGCAGCCTTACACTTGGCCTATAGACCAGCTTGGTTGTACATCCCTACTTCTTCTTGGTTTAGTTTTCATCTTCTGATACCCTAAATTTATCTGGCACAGCATAGGGAACATAGGCTGATTGTATCATTTTTTTTTTTAATTTTGTTTTGTTAAGTCAGTAATCAGAAGAGCATAGTGTCAGCTTAATGTCTGGCACACAGTCAGTAGATGGATCTGAGCTGAACCTATCCAGGTGGGTATCTCCGTGCTTCACTGCTTTGCACATTCCTGGTGCTTGTATTGCCTGGGCTATTCTATCCTCTTTTTACACCAGATAATAGAGAACTCATGGTATAGTCAACCTGCTGTAGTGTTCCAGTCTATTAAAAACTTGTTGGTAATGAATATGAACTCCTCCAGCTATAGCAGAAGTAACACATCACTTGTTTTCTGTATTTTGTGTTTTGATTCTACATGCTCATGAGGTAATAAGACATCTCATCCATTCGCCCCTCAAAAGAAATACCCATTCACATAAACAGTTCTCAAAATGTGACAGGTTGCTCAGCTGTGCTCTCTTGTTGTTGCTCAGTTGTGCTCTGTGCTCTCTCAAGCTGGTCTGCTTGGCAAGCAATCATCATAATGATGTCACATTAATATCATCAAGGATAAAAGTCTCTTACTAGCTGAATGGAGAGCCATGTGGATTTGCCTGCCCTTCTCTATCAGTCCATGAAGGACATGATCCTAGCTGGCACTGCACTTTCTCTGAGTGCATGTTATTCAAATTTTAGGAAGGGTTCTTTGTCTGCATATAGTTGTACTTAGATTAATTACTACCTGATGTTTAATTTGAAAAAGAAACAAACACCAAAACCAAGCTGTGTGAAGACCTCCTATGTAGATAGAGCAATCTGCATGTAATGCCAGCAGCAATGAAAGATTTCTCACTTTTATTAGCAATATGCTGTTAGTGCCATTAGTGTTTTTTGTCTCCACCCCACCCCCCACAAGCAAACAAGCAAAAAAACGAGCTCAAAAGAATTAAAACAACTGAAGAATTAATTTCCAACAGTAAGAACTCTAAAAAGATACTTTTCACCTCACCTTTGTGAAGGTCGTCCAGAAGCTGCATTGTGGACAGGTACAGGAGTGCCCATATTTCTTCTTCCTCCAGAGGGCTTCCTTTTGCCCACAGGACCTCGGCCAATGTCACACAGGAACTGCTCATGCCTGCTGCAGTAGATACCGGGACTTGGACACACTGAAGTAGACTGAATTGCTCAAGACAAGCCCTACTGATTATAGCTGTACCGTTCTCTCACAGCAAGAAATATTTTGTGAACCACCCTGCTTTTTTGTTCAGAATAGGTAAGTATTGTTTATCCCTGTCTTAATCTAAATAAGAGTAAATAAAGGGCACTGAACTAAGTGACTTCCTGTCACTCATCATTTACCCATCATTTATGAAAAAAAGTCATAAGATTCTGTTTTTACTCAGGAGGTCCTTCATGAATATTCACTGTTCAGATTTTGTGAGAGGTTATTTGAATGACAGGTGATTGATTTTGCTGCTTAATTGGATTTTCCTATCTATAAAAACATGACAGAGTTAATCTAAGAAAAAAAGAATGCAAAGCAAAAGATATGTAACATGAAAAGTTTATAAACAGTCCAACAGAGCAATTAAATTTCATTCATTGCCAGATTGATCTTGTAGACTCTTACAGAATTCATTGATGAGAGCTTTTCTTGCTCACATATCAGAGACTCAGTGCTTGCAGTTCAACCCTTCCAACATACATATAAACTTGATTTGTTTTACTAAACCAAATTAAAAGAGGATTCTCCTTTTGGACTGCTGAACAGCAATTTAGTGGCTCCCAGCACACTGTCCTATCTGACAGGTATATAAGACCTGGCCTAGTGCAGAAAAATGTGGGTCCGCACACTCACCCTGTTTTGTCTCGGCTGCAACACAGCATCAGATCATTTAGACAAAGGCACTCTGTAGTGAATCATAATTTCGTGTCCTACGTACTGGAAAAGTATTTTCCTAATCCCAGCCCACTAGGAACTGACTTGTGACTTGAAGTATCAAGGTTGCTTTTCCTTCAAATGTTTCGTTCTGCTAAATATTCTCCAAGAAGATTTTGTTATTCATAAATGAGTCTGATCTTTCCATTTAATGAGTTTTACTTTTCAGTAATTTACTGAAGCTCTTTCAGAGCTGCCCTAGGTCTACATATCAGTAGGGAAAACTGAATCCAAACTTCAAATTTCCTAGAAGTTTTTAGACAGCTTTTGCTGTTACTCTCCTGTAACAGTGAGCTCCACAGGTTCATTTTATGTTGTGTAAATAGGGGAATAAGGAGAAAAGTTAGAAGTGATCAATTTACTGATTTGAGATTTTTGCATTGTAGACCAGCAAGTGAGGACACTATAGCCTGGGCTGCTATTGTCTGGTATAGGGTTGTAAACACCACTGTAAAATGAGCTCACTCACAGCCTGAGGACAGATCTTCCCCCTAGAAATTTCTTCACTCTCTGTACACAGCTCACTTACTGCCACTGTTTGCTCTCTGCCTGCAACAGAACTCACTGTGTCTTACAGCTGATTGCTTTGCCAGCTTCCCATTCATTATGGAGTCTTCAAGGGGTCACTGGAAGAGCATTACAGTGTCCTGCAGGACCAACTTGTTGCTGATTAATAGACTACTCAGACTTCGCTTCATGGGGTCTTGTCTTGGCTCACTAGCTTGCAAACAAGGAATCCCAGCATGGGAAGAATGATCCTTTGTTGCAATCACTACAGGATTATAGATCAACCTAGTGACATTTTAAACGGAACCAGAGTCCTAATTTTAGTCTCTGTAGCTTCAAAGGGCAGTAAAGCTTCTTACAAACCTAACCTTAATTAGAAGAGACAGACAAATCTTCTTAATCTAAGCCATCACCATTTCTCTTAATAATAAATTACTGTGATAGCATTTCACTTAACCCTGTAGTACTGGGAGTAAGCAATCAATTCACATCCCCAGAGCCAGAATCTGTGTGGCTTCTCCATACAGGTAACCCACCAGATCATACTTAGCACTGTTTTATTTGAGACTGCGCTGGGGGAAGAGAACTGCACCCTCTGTTTTAGATAGAAGTGCTTATATGAAGTGATTTCAGTGCTGATATTTCTCACTAGCTTAAGTTACTCACTAAGCAGCTATCCAAATTGCAGGTGTTACAGCTTTATAGTACCAAAGTGAAATCAGCAGTTACACCAGAGATGCTTAACTTTTGTAGCGAATCTTTTTTTCTGAGAGTGAAAGTAATGGCTCAGATCAATACTAAGTATGAATAAAATTAATCCTGCTATCAATGACGTGCAAACTTCTTGAAAAAATATTAGATTGTATGGCCATGGAAATCATAGTCTCTTTAAAGGTAACAAATCATTGCTTTAAAGCAATGGTGGAGTTAAGCAATGTGCTATTTTACAATCAAATTAGCAATTGGTTTTTAAAAACACTCAGAATGCCCTGTATCTTCAGGCTGTATTTTTGACTTCTGATTTTCAATACCAACATGATGTGATATTTAACAAAAATGCAACAGTGTGAGTGCTTGGGGAAAAAACTATAGCCAGGCTATGCTATGTGTATTATAAGAGAGTAAAAGTGATTGAAAGATACTGTTATTATTGTTGCACTGCCCATATTCATCCCTCAGTTTAATAAAAGCTGTGATCCAGAACCAAACAATTCTGACCTTTAAGCAACCTACAACTCAAAAGACAAGGCAGACAAATGAGGAGGCAACAAGGAAAAAGTTAACAGCAACTTTGCAAAAAGCGACTCTTTTTCAGTAACACTACATATCAGGAAATTATGCTGGATCTGGTTGAGTCTGCGGCGAAAAATTAGAGCAGCAGAATGTAATCACCCACTTTGGAGTTTGGCCAGGATATAGAGGTTAATGTTTCTGTGACTGGAAAATGTAGCAAAGAGCTTCCAGTGCCAATTCATGCTTTTGAGGTAAAAGGCTGACTTTGCCAATGTCTATGGAAGAAGACAGTACCATCCAAATTAGCCTAAAATATCCTCCCTGTTCTAATCTTTGCAACACATTTATTCATTATGTAGACTCTCTAAAGTCAACAGACTTTCCCCTACTCTTCTTGCATAGGTTGCAAGGTGAGGCTAACCCATCATCTTGCCAGCAACATCCACCTATTTATCACATTTCTTTCTAAATAATTCAATTTTGGTGCATTTTGTTTTATCATATGTGCAAGCTTTCATCCATTGAAAGCTGGAGTCAATGAAAGAAATTGAATTTATCATGAAAGTAAATGAACTACAAATTTGCATCTGAATTTGACCCTTAGCAACAACTGTGCTTTAGTTATTTCTATGCCAAGGTCACTTTACTGGATTTTGCAGTCTTGTTTAGTAAAATGTAAAGGAGCAGCTTTGCTTTGGTCAATCTTTACTTTTGCTATTTTGTTTACTATGTAAAGAAAGCAAAAGAGCTATAAACTATTACTCTCATAGAAAAACTGACCTTCCCTTATCAACTACAGTCAAGTACATTAAATATCCTTGAGAGGAATGGGTCAGCTGGATTCCTAACTACATGATGGCCCTTTTAATGCCCACCTATCAGAGGGAATGTACTGGGGAGTAGGCTCAGCTGTACAATAAGTTTTATAGCATGAAAGTCAATCCATTATCTGGATGATAGTGAAAAAAGATGAAGGAAGATCTGGACACACCAGTGAACAAGGTGATGAGGAAGGAGAAATCACATCTAGCTTTCAAAAATATGGAATCAAGTTTGTTTCTGGTCTCCTTGTAAAGGCATAAAGAAAGAACAGATTTGCCCCATCTGGACATCCTGAAGAACAACTGGAAATGAGAACTTTGGCAAAATAGTCTGTGTATAAACACAATGACAGCAACAACAACAACAGCAAAGGATTATCCTTGGTAGGAATCAAGCATTCTGTGAACTGGAAAGGCTTCTGTCAAATCAGAAAGGCCTTTCAGTTTTTACTGCCTGGAAGCTGTTCTTGCAGAGGTCTTGTCTTTCGTGCGACTGAACTTTCAGTTCTGCTTCATTACTCTGTGTCGGTATATTGCAAAATACCTAGCTGTAAACTTAGCCAACTTTTATTTTGCTGGAAGGTGTAAACAAATGTAGATTTTGTAAACAATTCTGTCTGGGAAGGCCTATTTATGGTTTGGACATACATGCCCATCACAGCCCCTCTGTTAGAGGTGACTAATTGATTTCGACAACAGTGAGCCAGAGAGGGGCTACTTAAGTAGGTCCTCTGACAGACCTGAGAGATTGCTAACATTGGCCACTACCCTCACTAAATGAGTGTAGGTGTGTACTGCCAGGCAAGTGAGAGAGACTTGCAGTGTAACTTCTTCCATTTGCACCACTATCTCCAGGAAAAGTTCTCTATCCATAACAGTCCATGGAAGCTGGTGTAAACCCACTGCACCTGAAGACACATGAAGTTGGCTAATACTGATTTTGCCTAATTTACCTGCAATGCCTGAGCATCCATCAGTCATTTTCAAGGGCAACTTTAGAGATAAGGAAATGCTTCTTCTAGTGTGGCATTGAAGGACTCACTAATAAAACTACACGCAAGCCTATAAAAAGATGGCCTTTAGCCAACTTTCTCTAGACACAGTATTGTCCTTAGCCTTCTATCCCTTTCATCTGTTGTACTCCAATTTCTTAGCTATGTTAGCAGTCCATTTTAGGACTCAGGTGCTACCTGATAGTCTAAAAGCACCTTCTGTAAACAAATGACCAAACCCAAGGAAACTCAATCCTCAAAATAGCCAAAGTCAGAACTTCTTGTATCAGTGGCAGCAAGATGCAGTGGGGGAAAAGAAAACTTTCTGAAAGAAGGTAATTAGCTGGAGCACCTCAGGTGCGGGTTGGCAAGACTTCAAGCAATCTGCATTCAAGACTAGGAAATATGGGAACTTGAAGTGACACTTTTCTAGGGTGTTGGAGGGCTAATAGACTGATTTTAAGTACTGAAGAGGGGTCCATAGAGACAGATTGACAAGATAGACTTCCTAATTCTGAAAGATCTTTTAAAATGAAAAGTTACAAGGAAAATGTATTTTTAGTCAGCATCCTTTTACTTGACCTGAGTGCTGGACAGTGGGTTATTTACATATCAAGTAATGTAATTTCTGACTGTATCCAGGTGAGGACCTTGACCGAGATCAAATCAGTCTGGTTATCCTATCTCTTGATTTTTCTCTGTGGTTTTCCCCCTCAAAGATTAATAATTGACAGTAACACATTACTTTGA
Source organism: Coloeus monedula (assembly GCF_965178545.1). NCBI lineage: Eukaryota > Metazoa > Chordata > Aves > Passeriformes > Corvidae > Coloeus > Coloeus monedula. The sequence continues at coordinate 20,567,871 of NC_138788.1, forward strand.
AGTGCCTTATGTTTAAGAGCAGGGATAAATTTGTATCTTTACATCTTTGTGACACAGAAGCTCAGAAACTTCATCAAAAGGGGCTGAAAATTCATGGAGGAATAGATGTAAATTAAAACACAAGTAAGTGTTTTTTCCCTCACTAAGGGAAGACAAATGATTGTTTAATATCAAGTATTCCTAATACACTAAGTTCTTGCAGCCTATCTCAAGACTGGCTGCATAATAAATCAAATTTGGAATACAAAATTAGGGGAATTAAAAATAGGATAAAAATGGGATTGAGCTATAGTTTTGAAATAATCAGTGTTAATTTCAAAGTAAATTTACAGAATTTATGAACAACCTGTCCTGAGCCTTTTCTGTGGTCACAGACAGAGAAGGAATGATGCGTCAATCTCACTGCCTCTGAATCCTCTGAGTCATGGTGGCAGGAACAGCATTTGGCATGAACCTGCATTCAGTAGGAGGTATCACCAGGAAAATACTTAACTAATTTCCTTCGTGCCCTTAAAAATCATATAGCTATAAAAATGAATGTAGAGACAGTTTTGGAATTTAAAATTATCCTAGTGTGCATACAGATTAAATGTTTGATATAGATAATCATTTCTAAATTAAAATGGGAAGATATTACTTGCTTTTTATAAAGGCACAAGGTTATTCAATAGCACATATGTTTTAATCTGATTCTGGGTCTCTACAGACAGTTTGGGATCAGTGATATAATTTTGCCACACTCCAGTGTCTACCCTGAAATATTCTTAAATGAACAGATTTCAGATGAGGATCACAATCCTTTGTTGCTCAAGGCTGCATATTTTGCTTCTTTAAAAAACCCAAACTAAAAAAAACAACCCAAATCCTGGAAATTAGAATACTGTAATGAGATTATGAGATTATGAGAGATGTTGGTCTCCAAAATTTTTAGGACTAGGTAGTTAGAAGATCCTGAAGAATCATTGAAAGCTATGACCAAATTGTAAGCGACAACTTTAAATCTTTTTTGGTTTTCATCTGATTCATAATAATCCACAAAACTGTAACACGCAAGAAGAAAGAAGATGATCACATCAGCCTGTAACCATGAGCTTTGAATAGGTTCTGATTGCATCTATCATGTTGATGATTGTTCTGATTTAATACTTCAGGTTGTATTCTGTTTTTGAAGAACAGTGTTCTTCCATAAGAAAAATTTAAATTATAAAAATAGAGTGTAGAAATAATTTACTGAGAAATTACAACTAAATATATTTGCTTTATAGGCACTATTCATCTACAGCATGTAAAATTGAAAACCCAAGTAAATTCTTAAAATATATTTAAATGTAGTTCAAATTGAATTAAGGTAATTCAATTGGTTGTTGCTATCACCAAATCGTTACTGATAATCTTAGGGGAAATACAGAAAAAACTATATTGAAAATAAATGTAATATCTTAAGTATCTTAATCACAAATGTATGCATATTTTAGACAGATGAAAAGGGAAATACTTTGAGGGCAAAAGGTGCCCACCCTGTGTACTTTAGACTTTCTTAAATGTCTACATTAAACTCTGAGCCTCTTTGGTATATAATATTTGTTGGGCCAAATCCAGTAACTCTTTTGTATATTTAAAGAGTTCTTGATACATGCTATCATTCGTGATACTATGGTTTCTATCGGGATACATAAGCATAGTAATTGGATAAAAAGCTGAATATTTGCTAATTACTTAAGTACAACCTACTGTATTTCAATGCTGATTGTCCATCAAATGCCAACAAATTTTAGCTATATGAAAAGTTGGAAGAGACTGAAAAGAGCACATTTTTTAAAAATTATAGTTTAAAATTAATTTACCTCATAACCTCATTTATTCACATATATTCCATATACAAATTTTGTACTCTGACTCACTGTAAACTTGTTATAATTTTGGAGAGAATACACTATATTCCTCATACCAGAGAGATGAATCTCATTAAGTATGAAATTTAACTCTCTGAAATATGGGGTGGAAATGTGTAGGTTTATAATTGGAATAAACACTTAAAATGCTGTTAAAAACTTCTGTTCAAATAAAGTAGACAGGCAGAGCCAAATCTGCAAACACTGACAAGTCAGTAAGGGAGTTGCCTTGTTGCTAAAGCATGGCCTTGCCTTAGAAAGATTGTGTTCCAGAAATTATAGCTGCAATGAAACAGCATTATATGGTATTTTTTCACTCTCTATTGTAAATTATTTTGTTTCCTTTCTAGAAACATGTACTTTAATCAATAGGAGAATTAACCAGACTACTGCAAATTATTCAGCACTGAAGGGAGATAAAATTTCACTGCTGAAGAGAGATTAATTTCTTTTCTAGGAAGTCATAAATGTCACATAAGTTGGGCCAGTCTCTAAACAGTCTAATCTTTGAAGGAGAGAGTTGAAATCTAGTTCCTGAATAGTGTAGTTATGTGCCTCTCTGCAGGGAATTTCATGAGCTGGGTGGTAAGGGTGCTAAAAGATGTGACTTTACTACAAGACCCATGGACATTGTTCCTCAAAGACACAAAATGTTACTGGTACCAAAAGAAAATTTAGAAAAAACCAGCATCCTACAAAATCAGACTTATAGGGTCAAATTCTTATTTCTTCTCTACTTCAAAGGGAACCTACCAGTGAATTTCAGAGGAAAATACTACACTGTCTGCAGTCAGTTTGCAAGTAGATAGTCTTTCAACAGAAGTTCCTGAAAATGTATGACTGGATAACTGCAATCAAAAGAAAGTGGTGCTATGCTCATTCTTGCTAAGTTTATGTGCCCTTTCTTCTCTGCTCTGGCTGATGCCAAATGCCAAAGACCTCATAGTCTGTGATAGACAGCTACTGCTTCTAAAGTAGCTACTGCTACTTTTCTTTGGTTTTTTTCATTCACCTTTCATAAAAGCTCATTCTACATGAGACTAGACCAGACTGGTGGCCCAGAACTAAATCTAATATATCTAATACATCTAATACATCTAATATATCTACATTCCAGCACTTCAAAGATTGAAGCTTCAAAGCCATGCTCTCTGCTGCTGCAGTGCCAGAAATAGTAGGACAGTAGAATTTCAGTGCCATGGTAATACTTCTCTTTTATACTTACTGATTTATGTCCTTTTTAAGGCATTATGTAATTCTCTGAAATGAGGCAGCCTCATGCCAGACATAGGAACAGGGAATGAAGGGTCAAATGATATGCTGATACTGAGGTTAATAGGTAGCACCACAACACAGGTAAAAGAACCTGAGCAGGCTGTACACCAGCTTCTTCAGGTGCCAAAGAAAAATGAATTCCTAAATGAAAGATGAAGAGCTAAGGTTTTAGTTTATGTTGTCCAGTCTTCCCGAAGTCTCTCCATAGCTTCTCATAGCTAATCCTATTGTAGTCAATGCTGCTGTGGTTTGCTTATTGTTAAAGCTAGTTCTTGAGCTCTGACAGTGCCACAGTTACACCTTTGCTTGCAGAAGAGAGATATTCAAAGCTTCCGATCCTGATTCTGATGCTGACCGGTTCTGTTACTTGAGAAAGACTCAGTGTCTTCTTTCACCACATCATTGAGGATGATGCAGTTTCCCATTATTAGCAATTCACTTTAGATGTAAATAGTAAATTATCAGTATTTGTATTCCTCTGGAATCTCCATCTATAAATTTCTAGATCAGTAATGATTATGAAGCCTGTGCCAAAACTTCCATAAAATGAGGTTGCTTTTATTTTAGAAACTGCAAACTGTAATTAAGGGACTTGCTAAAAACATTGGAGAGCAGTGGAAAAGAAATTAGGAAAGCAGTTTCTTAACTGAGAGCCTTTAGTTGCAGGTTGTAATCACTGGTAATCCTTCTGCTGTTTGGAGTTCAGTGCTCTTTCTGAAGTAATAGTATTTAGTACAAATCCATGAAAAAATAATGTACTTAAACTATGTTTTCCAGAATCATGTGAACTGTGTTATGCAAACAAAGACTTATCCCTGCCATAAGAGCAGTAACAATTTAGTGACTTTTACTCCTTTGCCTTCAATAGAAAACAATACTATTCTGAGGTACCCTGATTTTTTAACAGTGCAATACTGTTGTAGGTGAATTTTTTTAACTCCAGAAGAAGGCAGGAGGGACTGAGCACTGACATGCTGGATGACAATCCAGCCAGCCCTGTATTATCATTTTTCATACAAACAGGCAGCCTTCTAATCAGAATTAGCTAATGATTTGAGAGACATGAAATGAGGTTTAATGTAAAAAGCCCAAACAACAAGGTAAATATTAGATACTGCTGTACAAAGCAAAGATGATGAGTGATTTAATACTTACTTAATTGATAATGAGATTAAGAGAAATACGTAAGAACCTACCTGTACAAGTTGGACAGATGCCGCATCCAGAACAGTCTGAAATCTTCTATATTTTTGCCCAATAATTATTGTTTAGACCATAATAGTTGCAAATAGAACATTAAACATATTCAGGACTTGATTGGACTTCTGTTTCTTGGTTTTTTCTCTCTTTCTCTTTCTTACCTTCTGTCTTCTCTCTTTCTTTCCCCCTTTCTTCCTTTCTTTCTATTGCTTTGTTTGTATCTTGTAACTAAGCACTGCGTGGTCTGGCAAGTGGCTAGGCAAGTAAACAGTGAGGTTCCTTCTCTTACTTTCAAGCCAAACCTAGCAGCTCCTGGTTTGAAGTTGAGGGCAACGTCATGTCTGCTAAGGCTGTTTACAGTCCTTCCTTTTTTTTTTTTTTTTTCTTTCTTTCTTTCTTTCTTTCTTTCTTTCTTTCTTTCTTTCTTTCTTTCTTTCTTTCTTTCTTTCTTTCTTTCTTTCTTTCTTTCTTTCTTTCTTTCTTTCTTTCTTTCTTTCTTTCTTTCTTTCTTTTTTCTTTTTTTTATTTTTTTTTTATTTTTTTTATTTTTCCTGGGAGTTCACTTGCCAGGTAATGAGAGTCAGCTTTTAGGAAGTGGCTCAGTATAAATCTCTGGGTCTGTCGACTTACAAGGACTCAATTGGATTACCTGACGCACACGGGAGCATTAGATCTAAACCCCCATAGACTGATGTCGCTTTCAGCCCCTGGCCAATCCAGGGAGCAACAGCACAACCAAAGCAGAGACTGATGGTCTGAGGGGTGACTGTGTCTTTTCTGAGCAGCAAAATCCTTCAGCCTCAATAAACAATGCAGATAAGATTTTGATGGGTCTATCTGGCAGGAAAATAAACCAACCCAAAACTGAAGGAAGGAAATGTGATCGTTTTTTAATATTGCCCAATCTGAAAATTTTTTGTTAATTATAGCAAAGTGTAGCTGTGCTCAGAGCAGGGCAGAGGGAACTCTTGGGGTGCTGCAGGGCGACTGTGAGCTGGGTGTAAGTAAGTGAAGGGAAAAAAACCTTAGTAAAATAGAAGGAAGTTCTATTGGACTGATTCCAATAAGCTCTTCACATTAGTTGTTCCTCCATTTTTCCCAGCTCTGTCTTTTTATTCTAGTTTTTCTCTAAGTCCACAAATCTGTATTTGTTTAATCTTTCTCCCTATATTTTGTCCCTGAGCAACAGGATTTGCAAATGCATTTACAATCCTTATGGCAATACCTCACAGGTGACTGTAGTGTAGATTTCTCTCTTCATGTCAAAATGAAAATCTTGGACTTCTTTCATTGCCTAACTTCATGCAACTAAGTCATTCAAGTTCTGTGTGGGAAAAAACCCAAACCAGCCTCCTATTTCCTTTTTTCTCTCTCAGTCACTGTGAATGTTGCCACTGTTGCCCCTAGCCCACACTCTGGACTTTGCATTCAGTTCAGTCTATCCACTGTATCTGAGTGGTGACATGTGCTTTTGAGGAAAATATACAAGCTATGATCTTCTTTATTTATCTTTAAAGAAAATTTATTCAGGTTTTCATCATCTCAATTGCTGTAAATCCCTCTCTTTTGACACTTGGAAATGCAATGTTTCTTCATGCAAAATGTCACAGAAGACATATATTCTGCTGAATTCTCACACTGGGTTCATCACCCATCCTTTCATATCCTTCTCTGGTCCCTTTAGTTTATAGCAGCAAAATAAAACTATATTTTTATAAATTCCAGCTTGGTCCAGAAGTCATAAATCTGATCTGACAGGCAGTCCGACAGGACTGCAGGCAGGAATAAAACTAGATAGAGAGGTCTCACATCAGATGCCCCAAACAGAACATGCTGGAGTTGGCAAACCAACATTTATTGATAAACCTCACCAACTGTGCAAAAGAAACTACTTATTCCCTTCTCCCGTGATCATTGGACTAATACTGCTCTTCATTTTTTGAATTTGTGGATCCAAATACCAACAGATCAGCAAAAAGGCAGTTAATGAAAAAAGTAAAATCTGAGCATTGATGCAGCTCAGGAAGTATTTTGCTTGATTATCCAATGCAGTGACACTAGCAGGACAAAAGCAACACAAGTTTGTGGCTGCTCCTTCCCCAGGTAATGAGTGGGGAGGAGATAGGAAGTTATTTTTAGTGGTGCATTTGTAGCTACCAGATTGGATTTAAGCAGGTGTGTGTATAATGCTGTTTGTGGAGTTAACAGGGTGTGTGGCTTTTTGAATCATTTTGCTAGAAATAATGTGTTGTGTGAACATGCTCCTGTTAAATCAGGTAGAAATGCTGATTTGATTAACTGATCAAAGTTCCTAAAGACTTCATGCTCTATTGCTTTAAGAAAAGACTCAATGATTCTTCTCATGAAAACTTGCAGTTGCAAACCTGTGGTAGTTCTGTTGGCATAAGCAGCAGTTCCAGATTTGTGAGATCAAATTCTCACCCGTGATTCCTTCTTTATTCTAAATAGTCACTGAAAACAGACATTTTAGAAAATTACTCACAACCTACTGATTTGGACCAAAGCAGTGTTTCAGACTCATAAACTCAAAATATACAGTATGAGAGCTTCAGCTGAATTCCTTCTGTTCATCTATTGAATCCTCACTGTGTACAGGTGACATGTAGGTAATTGCAGCACAGTTTATGTAACTAGATCACTATGAAAGAAGGTTAACAAGATGAAAGACTATTTATCCCAGTGAAGGAACTGCTGGATGGAGGCTTAGGATCTCCCTTATGTTCCTTCCAGCTTTCTGAGAACCGGCAATGGCTAGAATCCAATTATTCTCTGACATTAATGCCTTTTTATCCCACAGAAGCTGAAGTGTGGGAAGCTCTTAAAAGTTTACATAAAGGTGAAGATTACTATTTACTTCTCAGCTGATGGTGGTACAAGCAAGCTGTCAAAAATACAACCACAGCTCAGGCCTGGGGTTTCTGTTAAACAGAGAAGACTTACAGTACTTCTGTTAAGTTTTAACTAGTTTTAGTTTGGAGTCCCATGGATGGGATCATGAACTGCTTGAGCTGTCAGAGCTAAATGGAGATCACTTGAGCTTTCAGAAGAATCAGGGAATCTCCCTTTTTGCCTTGGATCTGCTCAAATTGTACAACAGGACCTAACCACTTCTGATAGTGAACTTCCATGCATCATCCCTATGTCCACTAGATGTGAAAATTCAAGTTTTATTTCCATCATGGTTTCTAAGCAGATTGGAATTTGTCCAGTCATCTATATTTAGCTTAGCAACGTAATACAGAGATGTGAGTCTACGCTCTTGTTCTGGTCTTTGCTGTCAGGGGTGTTTCACAGCAGTGTCTTTGGGGGAATTACCTCTGATTTGTGTAACCCTAAGCTCAGTTTAAAAAAAAAAAAAAAAAAAAAAAAAAGACAAGAGGCCAGTATCTGAACAGCCTGTTTCCCTTTAAGAAATAATTCTTAAGGTAATTAAAAATACCACTAAACTGGGAGTGGAGGTATATTGGAGTTAGTTTCTAAGTTTGTGTTTGAAGAGTGTAGGAAGGCAGCATAATTCTTATTGCCACACTGTTCTATAAGAACAAAGCTGGCAAAGTCTGGCTCAAACCTCTGGGGGTTTCTAAATCTTTACAAAGTTCTATGAATGGATGAGACCCAATTAAAATACCACTTTCAGTTCAGTGTGTTTAATTTGCTTTTGCTTCTTACACGCTTTTGAGATGTAATGTGAGGCAAGAAAACATTGAACAAGTAACTCATGTTTGTGACGCCTGATTACAGCTCTGCTGATCCCAGCAGTAATTCAACAGGAGGCCAGTATTCCTATGATACATCCTCCAATGCATCCATCCAAGATACAAGAAGAGAGGCTGTGAAGTGATTACTATTTAATGCCAAATGCTCTCAGACTGTAATGGAACCACTTTCTAAATTATAAAAGTTCAGGCCATTAATCTGAGGAAAGACCGAAACTTTAAAGGTTTCAGGGGTATGGTGATGGGATTCCATGTATATACTCAATGCATAGTTTCACGAAAAGTAGACATTTTACCCAGCAAGGACATGGATGCTGGTTGTAAGGGGGAAAAACAATCATCTTTTTCTCTCTTGGAATAGAGATTTTGTATTAGTTATGCTCTTTGTCACCACAGTGAAACCTGTGTAGATTAACATATACTTGTGTATATTAGATTAACACTTATAGAGTGAAAATAGCTTTTCTTTACAACAGCTGAAGTGATCAAAATGTATCTCCATTTCAAAATGCTAGAATGGATGTGTGTAAGTTGTCACAGGATACTATTCCATAAGCCAAAGATGTGTGCAGGCACCAAACTAGCATAAAGAGGTACAGCTTCACCCACAGGGGATCATTTGCTATTGAAGTTATCCTCCTTATTCTGCCTAATGTGGTTCACTGAGTGCTAAGTAAGGTATTGTGCAATTTAGAAATAACACACACTCTTAAATATCTTCAAAATTCTTTGGTAAAATCATAAGAGTTACCAAGTCAAAAGAGATAAGACTAAGTTGTCTGTATTCCTCCTCTACTGCCATTTAGCTCACCGTCACTTGTTTTTCAAAACTACTTTCTGAAGTTATCAGATTTTGTGTTGGAATCATTATATGGAATGGTAAATTCAAGTAGCATTTAGACAGGATGTAACATAATTGGTGTTGGCCAATTTAATTTTCCAGCTCTTTTCAGAGATAATGTATGACATGTTAACTAACCTAGAAGGGCTGTTTGCATTTAGGAGTTGAAATTAAAAACTTTCACAAGAATTGGTGCACTCCTGGGAAATCTTTTTTTTTAAGCAGAAGGGCAAGGTTGGGGATGAAGAACACTGAATGCTGGTTGGAGAGACCGTTACTGAAAGCTTGCCTTCAGTATCCCCTGTGCCAGAGTCATCAGTGGTGTTGTTCTGTGTAAGGTCACTAAAATTTGGTCAACTTTGGATGGTCTCATGTAGCAGAAACCATGAAGAGAGGATGTCACAGGAGCTTTTCCAATTATGATCACTTTATAATAACACGGGAGAAAAAGCTGATATAAAATTCCCTATGGCTTTGTTCTGAATCCTGAAAATGTCCTTTGCTCTGGAATTATTCTTAGAAAGCCAAATACTAAGCTTTCATTGATAAGGGTGCAGGAAGGGATGTCAATATGTAATTTAGAAAGGTAATGCCAAACCCCAAAAACTTTTCACGCATTTGCCTATGAAAAATTTCTACTGAATAGTAGTATAAATAAAGAACACCCTATGCTGTGTTAATATCAGTGTGTAGAAATATGAGGTATGTGACCCCCATAAACACTGCTTTCTAACAGTTAAACTACATGTCCCTCCACAAACAATTTCTAGTTGGCTGAGTATGTCCAGTGATTGCACATACTTTGCTGCCTATTTACTTAGTGTAAAAATTAATATAAATTGGCTGTACATGGAATTATGGCAGCTCAGGAAGAACTTTTCAGGAACAACAAAGAAGGGGTTAATAGTATTAATGATATTTGAGAGAACAAAGTTTCTTGACTAGATGTGCAGAAACGTCTGAGCTTCAGCATCTGTTAGCCGTGAGCATGGCCCCATCGTCCCGCTCCCGTCTGTAACCTGTCGCATGGTGCCCCACGGTGGCTGCTCGCCTCCTGTTACATTTGCTCAAGCCAGTAAGTGCTCCATTCAGTTTGGTTACTACTAAACAAAAATATTTGCCCCAGTTCATCATTATTTGCTAATAGTCAGAATTCAAGTGTATAACTGCATTTTGCAACTCCTGTCTGTTTCTAGTTGCATTTAAAGAGGGAATAGAAATCCCTCTACCTGGTTACATGGAGTTGATTTCATAATGCTTTGCAAGACATAATTAATTTTAAAAATCTAGCTGTTACAATGTTTCTTTCATTAGATTATTTTCATTATTAAAATAATTTTAACATCAGCTGTATTCATCAACAATTAGTATGTGTGATTTCTCTTTGTACACCTTTCTAGGCTGTAATATGTCTATTAAATTGGGGTTTGCTAGCAAATTTCCATTTCGCTTTCTTATGTGAAATGCAGCTTCGTGCCACAAGCAATGGTGAAAAAAATGTTTCAGAAAGATATTATTACCAAAATGCTTTTTTTTATTTCTATTTGTATTATTTCTGGAATTTTCTGAAAACTTTCATAGTCTGTACTGTCTTTCCACATATATCTGTCTTCCTTAACAAACAATATTTATCAATGTGTTTTCACAAGAGGATATGGATGTTGATCCTGGCTGTGGCTTCTCAAGCCCTAGCTTGGATAAATTGGACCCCCTGAGTACCCACAATTCCTATTGATCTCTTCTTGATGAGGCGGTGCTTTCAAACACCTTCCCTTTGACTGAGAGGACTGATGAAAAAACTGCTTGTGCTCCAGAGTCCCTTAATGCTGCTCCCAGGGCTCTGTAATGCCTCTCCATACTCCTCAGATGGTTCCTAGCTGTACCAGAGATGCCCACATGAAATTCAGCAGCAGGTAACAGCCAGTGGACAGTGCAAGGCTTGGCAGTCTCCCAGCGACATTCCTGGGAAGCAGCACAGCTCTCAAGAGAGCGTGTCAAGGCAGCAACGAGTGCCTCGGTGCCTCCAGAAGAGAGTCACCTATTGCTGCCACCCATCACTTTTCTTAGCAGCACTGCTTGTTGTCCAGGGAGCAGAGGGGCTGCCTCACCCAGCTCCAGCACCTCTCCTGATGTGACAAGGTCTTTCCTCCTCAGTCTGCAGAGCGCTGAAGCGGTTCTCCAAGGGCACATGGACATGGATATCTTGTTTCTATTTGCAGCTTGTCTAAAAGCAACTGTGGGCATAATCAGGCATTTACTTGAAAAACAGCTATTGTGATTTAAGCCACCTTGTGTCTGTTCACTGCAGTCCCACTCAGCTGAGCTACTATGTGTATTATGCTAATCCATTTTGGTGCAAAAATAAATCACTGTTCTTTACTATGGATGCTTTGTGAACAAAAATGACTACTCCTATCTTTTGACCTGCTATTTTATGTTATAGAATCTCATTTTTGACATTTTGATTTTTGTACATCAAAATTTGTGTCAGACATTCAGATCTATTTCCTTGTCTCCAAAGATATCAGTCTGAATTTTTTGCTTTGTAGTTTATAGATATCAATATGCTAAAGCTTTGTTTACTACCCCGAGTATGGTAATTGACAAGTTAATGAAAATATTAAAAAAGACAAAACTACATTTTTGATGTAATTTCATGACTGTTGAATCCAAAAACTGTAATGTTCATAAACCTACTTGTATACCAGTGCATGGGAGTGAGAAAGTTTGCAGTATTTTGACATAATCCAGATTTTACTGACACTTTTAAATCCAAATATTTATTAAACACTCAACAACTGCTTATTTTAAAGCAGCAGTCTAAATCCAAGACTACTGCTACATAAACACTGAAACTGAGGAGGTAAGAGAATGATTAACAATTACATGTAGGCAGAGGTTGATTTTCATGCTCCAGATTGTTCATTAATTTTGGACTTGTTTTGAAGTTATACATACAATCAAAGAAACTTTTGTCTTTACTTGAAGAGTTACTATTTCAGTGTCTTGCAAATTTCATGTAATGTACAGGAACTTTTTAGCTTATCTATCATATTTATTTTTAAAGCAGTTATACTGGTGAACAGCAAATTTATGGTATGAAATTCTTCCTTTCAGAGTTTTCCTTTATAAAACCTTTACCTATTTTCCAGCCTCTACTATGCTTTGCAACAACACCAATCTGATCTTTTTGTATAATTTCTGTATCATTATTTGTGTTGCTTATCAGCTTTATATTCAAGATGGCACTAGAGGCTGATTGTATACAAGGTTGTAAGGACTGGTTTTAAAAAGTCACTTAGAAATACATCTCTTGTTAAAAGCATTAACTTAGTAAACTATAAAATCTTAAGGAGAATTTGATTATACCTTAAAGGAAAAAAGAATGGGACAAACCTGGATCCTCAGCAAAACACCATATTATACTTTAAAGGGACTGTTGTTCTTCACTTGAAAATCTCAATGCAAATTTACATCAGATGGGATGATCAGGTACAATCACTCTCCCAAAAGCATTAGGAGCAACATCAGTGCTGTAAATCCATGGGACTTGTTGCAAATAACTGAACTGGCTGAACATTATGCCACCCCACCTATTTCTTACTGTGCAGAGAACAGAGGTTAACACTGGAAATCTATGTGCCAACAGAACTAAACATCTGAAAGTGTCATGACCTGCATCAGCCCAAATCAGCAGGCTGTTTTAATTACCTGGCCAAGATGAATTTGACCCATCCAGATGAAGTTTTGCCTGCAGTGTATTTTGGGCATTTATATTGCCCCTTCTGAGCTTTGCTGATGGCAAATGTAAACACAAGGGAATGCAATATCTGGCTCTGATCTAACACATTGCAATAAGAAAAAGCCTCGGAGCTAAAAGCTGGTTAATTCTGTTTGGGGGCTGTCCCACGGAAATGATCAGAGGTAATGTGGGAAGCGTCTCTTAGAAACACAAAGCCCAGAGGCACCTAAGGAGGACTAGTGGCAGAGTCTGAGCAATAGCTTTTGTTTTGTTGGGGGTTTTTTTGTGTAGATACAAATGAGGCACCATATATCTGTCTGTGGAAATCTGTAAAAGAACCACTTTAACATGGAAAGAAATTGCCTAAATTAAGTGACAATTTTAAGGGCAGCATGCAGAGGTCTCACTAAAATGGGCATATGAATAGTATATGGACAGAGTTATGGAGGTCAAGCTTTTAACACCAAGACAGTGGGCAAAACAGGAATATTCTAAAGCACTACCTTTAGCATGTAGAAGTCTATGCTTATTAAAGAGGGATAAAAGCTGTTATCAACAAAAAACTTGATGGAATCTTTGGCATCTTCAAAAATGTGACAGAGGCCTCATGTTTGACAGTGAATAAAACGCGAAATGTCCATTTTCACAGTACCCTGTGCCTAACTGGCAGATTTTATGTATTTTTAAATACTGCTCATAGGGCCTTTTTTGGTAGTAAAATATACAAAGGTTTGCTGCAGGGTGCTGAGTGGCCTCCCTTTGTCTCTAAGCAGGGACATTCCTAAGGAAAAAGGAAAGGGGGAAAAAAAGAACAACAAAAAAAGATGATATACAAAGGAAAATATTTAAAGTCTAAGGAGAGAGTACTCATGTCATATGCCAGGAACCAAGGGCAATAGTAATGAAAACCTCAAAATCCTATAAAGAGGTACTAAAGATTTAGAGGAAAAACAACACCAAAACTGACAGAGGACAAGAAAACGTTACACCACTCCAGATGCCCAATAATGAGATAAAGCACTGCCATGCCAGGCATGCAGCGGGAAGTCTGGAGCTGCCAAGGCCGTGAAAGATGTCTGGGAGCAGCACCGATGCCAGGGTGCGACGGAGGGTGCCAGCGCACCGGCAGAGAGCGCCAAGGCAAAGGCCTTAAAACATGCAAATATTTCATGAAAGCCCCAGCAGAAAAGAGCTCTGGCTACCGGCGTAATCCAGGAAAGGAACTGCTCCAGGGGAAAGGGCGCGGAGGAGGCAGAGAGAAGCTGGTTCCGAGCAGGGATGCGCGGGCCCCGGGCAGCCGGAGTGCCGCAGGCCCAGCAGGGACGCGGTGGGAGCCGGGCGGGCCGGGGCGGTGCGGACCGGGGGCGGTGGGGACCGGGCGGGCCGGGGGCCGTGGGAGAGGGCGGGAGCCCGGCCCCGGGGCAGGCGGGCGGCGGAGCGGGGCAGCGCCGAGCCGGGCGGGGCGAGCGCAGGGGGCGGTGCAGCCGCAGCCGCAGCCGCGGCGGGCGGAGCGCGGTGCGTGTGCGCGGCCCGGCTCTGGCTCATTACTCAGCGGCCGAGGCCGGAGGCGGTGGTCGGTGAGCGGGGCCGGGGTCGCGGCCCCCGGGAGCGGCGGGGGGCGGAGGGGAGCGGGGCGGCGGCGCGGTCCCGGGGCGGGCGGCCGGGCGAGAGAGAGCGGCCGCGCTGCGCCGCGGGGCCCGGGCGCGGGGCCGGGCCGGGCGGTTTTGTTTACGTTTCGACGGGCGGGAAGGGAGCCGGGGCCGGCTGTGCCCTTGCCCGGGGACGGGCGGCGGTGCGGGGCCCTCCCGGCCGGTGACCTTCCGTGCCTGCTCGAGGCCGGGGGGGTCGGGAGAGGTGCGGGTGGATAATGGCGGGGTCCTCTTTGTTGGTGTGGCAGGAGGGGCAGGAGGCTCGGCGCGGGGCTCCTCCTCCTCCCGGGAGCGGGGGCACCCGGGCAGGCCGGGCTGGCCGCTCCGTCTTCGGGGAAGGAGCGTTCTAGGGCGGGGTGGTGGGAATGCAGCCCTCCGTGGGCAACTACCTTGCTCTCAAAAATGCCTTTTAAAGCAAAAAATACTTCTCTGGGATAATGTAACTGCTCTAGATACAGGGGCTGGGGGTGACCGTCAGTGTCTTTGATTCTTTTGCCTTTTAATTCTTAAATTTCTTGCAAACGGAGTGAGCTGTCTCTGTGCAGAATTTCTTTTGCTTTTGGTTTCTGTGTTGTTACATCCAGCTTTCCTTCCAAAGCCCGTTTCTTTATGCTTTTCTGCTTGGAGCAATTCCATCAGTGAAGTTTGACCCGAGCTCCTTTAATAACCTACAAAAACAAATCCCACTTGATTATTTATTCCACTCCCCAGCTACAATAATGGTTTTGGCACGTATGGCATGGTTTTGAATCTCACTGTTGTACAGAACAGGCTTGCTGAAGGCTTTCAGGCAATCAACAAATCCTACACGATTTGGCCTATCTGATAATATAAACACAAAGGGTGTTTTGCTTGTTCGGGATGGAAAGTATTACTTGCCCTAAGGCATGTGCATGTGAAATTGAGCAAGCTTCCTCATTGCAGCTGGGTTTTACTTACAGGTGTGGAGACTTAACCAGTGATGGTCTTGCAGGTCATGTGAGACCTGGTCTCAGTTCTAGAGATGCCAACAAATGCGCTTCCAGGGCAGAATAGTAACTGACATGCCTCTCTGTATGCCTGTGGGTGTATCAGTGTATTAGATAACTTGGAAATGGCTTAAAGTGTAACATGAAATGAATCTGGGCCAAGCTGAAAGGGTGCTGTCAAAGTGGTTTCACTGACTTGAGTGTTCCTTGTATATAATGAAGGGAAGCTCTTGATTCTTCTGATATTAGCTAATAAAAATGTTGAATTTAAAATAGTCCCCTGCTTTGATCTTGGTCTCTAGGCACAGCCATCCCCCCTTTTTGCCCCAGTTGCTTCACAGATGTGTAACACAGGCTAGTTTGACAGTAGGATGCATAACATGTGATGCCAGGACAGGGACCAGGCACATTGCAGGCTGCCTATAGGTCTGGATGGTTTTCAAGGCCAGCTGGGTAAAAGTGTGGTAGGAAAAGAGAGACAGAAGTATCTGCTGAACCAAGAGCAGTTCAGAGTTGTAGAGGCTGTACAAAGTTGTATTCTGAAACAGGAATTTTAATGGAGTCTTCCACTGCAAAAGCTCCCAAGGATTTTGGACCACTGGCTTGTAGAAGCATTCAGAGTAATCTTGTGGGCTACTGTATACTTCATGGAGACTTCTAAATCAGAAATATTATTAAGGTGATCTAAGAGGGTTCCAGGTCCTGTAGTTTTTGGACTGCACGTTCTAGGCAGAAACAGAGTTGGCTTTTGTGTGTGGTTTTTGTATTTTTACTTTTAGCCCTGCTCTTGAGGGACCAAGGCTTTTTTCATGGCTTTATAGCTGTGCAGGTGTAACCTTCTTTGCAAATGCTTTAGGGAGAACTGTTATGCAGGTATTATAATAATAATGAATAAATGTTTCAATAAAAATGAATAAATGTTTCAAGATGGTAACAACTGAATTTATTTCCTGCTCGTTATTTACCTGAAATGAATTAGTGTGTTTATTTCATGTATTATTTATTTTTTTAATTAGTATTTGATATTATAATGCTACCTGGCTATTTACTGTATATGTGTTTTGGTTTCTTTTTCATCCTTCCTCAGCTTCCTAAATTATTTGGATGCTTATGGTTTAAAAGATGCATGGGAAGTACATGTTTAGCTCCTCATTTCTGAAGATTGATCCAGCATTCTGGACAAATACAAATGTCCTTTTTAATAGTCTCCTGAAATGTATGCTGTGCTATTTCTTAACCTTCCTTTCCCACCATTCCAATTCCTCCCCTTGACAAAAAAAAAGTGCTCTGTGTGTATACAGTTTTACTGTATTTGTTATTTTCAATATATATAATGTTTCACTTTGGAAATTAGACCAGTCTTGTTTAGAGCCTGTTTTTTTTTAATACAGGCTAAATGTATTTTATTGCTGTAACTGCTGCCTTTAAAAAAAACCCTCTTAGTTTAATTCAAAACCTGCAGAAACAGGCTTCCATTTATGTTACAGAAAGATCTCTTGGCATTTGAAAGCTCTTTAAAAATCCAGTTGAGGCTACTTATGTTGCTTGCCTGTTGTGAAATTCACAGTTTTGCCATGGATTCTGAAATATTTTTTTAAGGTATCCTTGTGTGTGAAGAGATAATGATCTTGGTGTACCAAGTGTGTAATTAATAGCTACACATTTCTCCTTAACTTTAAATGATTTTTTTCTATTAAGTTATTAAAGACTAATTCTTGGTTCTTTTTCTGTCCAAATTGATTGCCTGTAAGCTTGATACTAAAATTGTTGTTGCCCATACTGTCATTTTTATTGTTGGATAAATGCTGCTTGATATGTGAACAGATGGGATGCTTATTAATCATTCTTAGTTGAATATTGCAGACTAATGGTAAAATGGGGACTGACAGAAAAATACACTTCAGCTCAATGGTCAATTGTGTTGCAAACAAAGCAAATACTGTATACAAGCTCATTTGTGTGTACACTTTAAAATAAACCAAAAGGGCAAACATTGATTCTGCAGTGCTACTGGACATGCCTGTTTGCTGTAATTACTGATTTTTGAGTATTAAAGAAAAAAAAAAAAAGACAAGCACGCAACTCTGACAACATTCCATTACTTTATTGATGCTATACCAAGGGTTTTTTTATTTTTTTTTATCTATCTATCTCTTAAAAAGAGAAGGAGAATGTCTTAACCCAGTATTTATTCTTTTAACTATGAAATATGGCTGAAGTGTGTGTTCCCATCGTTGTAATCTGTGTCCATTCAAACATTTACCTTTCCTCTTATCTGCTGAAGAAAAGCTGAAATGTCTCAAGTCTGGTGTTTTGATTTTTGTGAAATAAGAATGATGAACAGTGCGTATCCTGTTTCTCACTGGGCTCTCAAAGTCATGGAAATGCCCAGGTTTATAAAGTGAAACTGATTCTTCAGCTGTTGGTTGCTGGCAGACGAGGAGCTGGTGCTTCTGCTGAGCAGGAGTCAGCCCTGTGCCCCTGAAGGGTAATTAATTACCGACTGGGCTGGGTTAGGAAGGGCCTGACCGGCAGGTGCCGGGAAGGAGCTGTTCCCATCTGTGAAGCTCCCCTGCAGAGCTGCTCAGATCACGCACACCTGCACTGTGTGAGGGACAAAGGGGGCATCCAGCCCTGGGTTCCGCAGGTGGGTGGGGGCTCGAGCACCTGAGCGTGCACAAAGAACTGGGTTTGCATCTTGAGGAAGAGCAGGCTGTGGGAGAACACAATTGCTGCATTTAACCAGCTTTAAGCAAGGGGTTATAGAGGTGATGGAGCCACTTGCCCCTCTGAATGAGTCAATGGCTGCAATACGCAAAAATGGAAATTTCAATAGGTCAGGAAATTTCAGAAGGGAATGAATGTCTTGGTGTAGCAGTCTGTCCCTCTCTTGTAGCAAGAGCCCAGAGGGGCCATGGAATCTTCATCCTAGAGACTTTCGACTTGACAAGGTCCAGAGAAGCCTGAGAGGAATACAGATTTGAAGTTCTACTTGTTTTGAGCAGGTAGATGATCTTCAGAGGTTGCTTTCAAGCCATATTATAGTTCTACTGTTTATAGATTTTAAAACTTCTGTTTTCCAAGTAGCTTGAGGAAGTTGGCAAAACAAAGGCACAGTGATTTAAGTAAACCAGGTTGCTCAGAACTGTGTTAGAAGTTGTGAAGGGAAAAGTAATGAGATGTGATAAGCATCTTCGTTTGAGTCTGCCAGTGGAAATATTGATTTTGCTGCCCTGCATTGAACTTTCCAGCTGACTAGGCCAGAAGTGCTTGCAGGCTAGCATAAAGGTCAGAAAAAAAAGGGTTATGGTATCTGTCATGCCTGTGATAAACAGAAACCCATCTCCAAAGAAACAGCTGGCAGTCAGCAGCCTGGTAGCCCACTGAAGTTAGTCCAGGTCTTGTTTTCTGTATTGGAGGAACATGTTGGTGGCAGCTGCTGCTGCAGGGCTTTGATTTGCTGGATGGGTGATGGTTCCTTAGCTGGAGTGTGGTTATTTATCCCGGTGAGTGGCTTCATGGTGCAAACCAGCTCCGAGTTCCAGTTGGTCACAATAGCAGTCCATGACTGCAGAGGGGTGTTAGGACAAATGGCAGCTGGGAGAAGGAAAAAAGGGCCTTGGCAGATGCATAAATCTCTCTTTAATGCTTGTGCTGCCTTGAGAAGATGTTGTCCTGCACCTCATTTGTTTCTACAAGTTTTTACGTATTTGTCTATTTAGTAAAACCAACCAGAGATCTTAGTGATAAGTGAGGTGAACAGTACAGACAGTTACAACCCAGAGTGAGTGTTTTGTATCTTAACAAATCAGCTGTCCTGGTATGAACCTGTAGGTGTTTTAATGTATGAATACAGCTGCTCATATGTGACTCTTGAGAGAACTGTGTAGGAAATCTGGTGTTAGGGATGGCACATCCTTGAGAATCCTCAATGTATTCTTTAGTAGCTTTAGCACCTAAGATGATGTTGGAGTAATTACGAGTCACAATGCGTACTTGCAGTACCATGGGTGTAAAAGTACATAGTTTTGAAGATGTAATCCTAATGTTACATTTTACTATGGAAACAGTAAAAGTAAATGCCATGGTTGACGCGCCAACCAGCATAAATCTTGGTAAATTCTGGATTATTGTGTTTTGGATGATGACAAACATCCTGGCCACCTTAAGGAAGAGTAGTAAAATCATAACCTAAAAAGGTTTATTAGAAAGGTGTAGGCTAGGTTCACTTGTTTCATTTCATGCCAAAAAGTGAATGCTTGGGAGACACACAGTAATAGGGAGGTCCTTGTGCGTGGCAGTGGCTCATTTAATGAGTAGCAAAGCCTTCCAGCAGTGGTTGACTTTTATTTGCACAGTTGCAGCAGTGGAAAACTCATCTTTGTTGAACAATAGACAGGGTTTCTCTTGCTGCTTTCAAAAAAAGCATTGCAAGGTTCTTGTGCCAGTTAAATGTCAAGATGGTGGAAGAAAAAAGACGGTTCAGGATTATATTGGACATAAAAAGGTTTTGTTAATAGCATGGCATTGTGGGAAAATCAGAAAGCCTTGATGTGACAAGGGGTACTTTATTCTCCCCCTATTTTAGTTTATATGAAATTGTTTCTTAGTTTTCTTCAGAAGATTTCTCATCACAACTCTTTGTATGCATATCCAGCAGTGCTAGTGTACAGTGCACAGCAGTGCTTCTGAAGGGTAGTATTCTTATTCAAAGAATGGGAATTCTCAAACTCTTCCTATTTTCAGGAACTTTTGTCATATGTTATGGAATATCCCTGTTGTTAATTTGGGTCAGCTGGCCTGGTTGTGTCCCCTCCCAGGATCTTGCCCACTCCTGCCCCTTGATGGGGGCAATGTTGGAGAGACAGCACTGATGCTGTGCCAGCTCTGCTCAGTAATAGCCAAAACCCTGGTATGCTGTCAACCCCTTTCTAGCTCCCAGGGCAAAGCCCAGCACTGTGAGAGCTGCTGTGGGAAAATGAGCTCCAGCTCAGCCAGACCCAGTACAATCTGCTATCTCAGAGGTGTTCCCATCATTCCTGATCAGCCCAGCCTTGGCCAGCAGCATGTCTGTCTTGGAGCCAGCTGATGTTGGCTCCGCTGGACACAGAGGGAGCTTCTGGCAGCTTCTCCCAGGAGTCACCCCTGTACTTCCCCTGCTACCAGGACCCAGCCATGCAAACCCCATACACTAGGGCAGAGCATCAGGCACTACTGAGGTCTAAGAGAAATGGGGCAATAGAACAGGCTATTGCTATTAGTAGTTATTGGTGCAGTTTCCTACAAACTACCTAGAAAGTAGTTGCTTTATTTTGAAATGTGTTGCCTTCCTTCCCACCCCACTCCCAAAAAATAATTGTGCAAAGTATTGTATTGTGTTACAATAGGTATCTCTGAAGGAGTTCTTAGTGCTGAAGTTGTCATGTGTTGGAGTTTTTTGTTGCATTCTAAAGCTTTTATTACAGAAGTATTTTATGCCAAATACTTTAGACAGGATTTCATAGCACATTAATCTGCTTGTATTTCACAGATAAATGCATGAATTAACAAAAGTAGCACATTCATAATTGGATTCTAAGTTTTTGTAGCTGGGATTTAAAGTTAAAAGTAATGTAGTTTTAAAACGTTCTGAAGACTTTTTTCCCAGCTGTTATGCAACTCCTTCCTTCCTGTAATGTTCTATAGCTATTGTCCTCTTGATCACTGATATTTAATTACTATTTTAGGTCGCTTGGTATCTTTTGTTTGCTGTTGTCCTTTAAAACAATTAGAGAACCATTTGATTTGTTTCTTTTACTGAAACAATTAGCTTTTATATGCTTTGCCTTCCCCTGCAAGAAGAGGTTGAAGAACAAGCATTTCCTATCATGGAGTGGGATTTTGCTTCTAAACTTCCATGGATCTCATTGAAGCACTCTGAGTCATGTTTACTGGTTTACATTGCTGATGGTTTGCCTGTTTGTTGCTTTGCCAGTGGTCATTGGATGGGCAGAGAGCTACCATAGGCAGGCAGACCTTTGTGGAATGGTTGGAATTAGTGGTCCCTTAGGTAGTCAGCTGAAACAGTGTTGTGGCCAGATTAGTAATTTATTCTTTTCTTGTGAATTTCAGGTTAGTTTATGGTTAAGCTTTTTCAAGTACCTGAGTAAGTTGAATGGGCCCTGACACATGATTCTGCCAAAAGGAAGGTACATAGAGCAGTCTGGAATGGCATTCCCTAGAATGCAGTAGTTCCAGTCATCATTTAGGCATGATTATGATTAAACCTGTTTTCTGGATCCAGCAGCAGGCATTCAGATGGCACTTCTGACAGTTAAATTGGGTGCTTAAAATAGAACAGCTTGTTGAACTCTTGCTTTGCTGAATTTCCACTGATTTGAGATTTTCAGAGCATTATTAAAAAACCCAAAACAAATTAAGTTGACAAATAGTGTCCTGAAAAAAACCTGAATATCTTAAGCTTTTTAAAAAATGTGTACCTTGATTTTCTCCCTATTTACCATTCTTTTCTATAAACTTTTATTTGAAAAAGGATTAAGGAATTGGAAGATCCTTGTCTTATCCTATTATTTCTGAAAAGGAGAGTTTTGCTAAGAATAGTCTTCTAATCTGTTGTCATAACAGCTTCTTTGCCAAAGTAGAGAGTTACACAAGTTTTCTTTTGTTGAAGCCATTGTAGTTTATGATTTCTGTGGCAAAACTGACCTGGAAGACAGTAAGTGTTACTACTTATATTGTGATAGTAGGATTCATCATGGAACTATCTGTAGTGGAGCTTCATATGACATTGCACTGAAGAAGCTGTAGAGATGCTCTCCTATCAAATGTGTAGCACAGCAGGGTTTGCAGAGTGATATTTTTTCTGTAGATATAGCAGTACTCATCCTGATAATGCTTGTTCTAGAAAAATGCTACCTAATAAATTTCTTCGTGGTTAATTAAAGTCACAGTTCAGTAGTCCATAAAAAAAGTGAGAGGAAAGGTAGGATGAGAATCTTCATCATTAGAAAATCCAGTTTACAGGCTGCTTAGTATTGCATGCTGCAGCCTGTCTGCCTCATTTACAGCCTCCTGGCATTTGAATCTTAAAACCTGTTTTAAAGGGAATGGAAGATACTTTTCTCAAAGAATCTCTGCTGATGTCTAATGACTTGATAAAACTAGAATATTTAAGAACAGAGGAACTCTGCAGTGTATTCCATTACAAATACATTGTGTCGCTGTACAGCCTCCTGTGTTAAAGTTTGTGTCACATGTAGCCTTATCACAAAATACAGCCCCTTGGAAAACATGTAATACAGAATACCATGTTGCAGCAGAGTAGCACTGTAGTAAACTAGATTAGAAGTGATCTGTGACTTGGTGAGAATTAGTGAAGTGCTGTTGGCCACAGGTGAGGGTTTTCCAGAGAGGGTGCACTGGTATTCCAGAGCAGCTGTGTTGTAGGAGTTGACCATGAGAAACGCTGGCAAGTTGTATGTGCTGCTGTCTTACTTGCTGCTGATTTGGATTACCAGGACTGTGTCCATCACTGAAATCAACTTGAAAGCCTCAGATAAAGTTTTAGGTAAGTCTTCAGCATCATAACTCTTAGTGCACTCTTTAGGAGGTTTAAATGTTTATGTTGATGTCTTTCTCTAGAGATAGCTTCATGTTTAGATTATGTACCTTTAAAGTATTGCAGAAACCTGGAAATCTGGATAGCACCCAGTGTGTAATAATTACAGCTGATGAAGAAATGTAAGGTTTCATTTCCCTGTCACAAACTGGCAGACTCTCCTGCTTGCTTAGAGGAGAGGGGGATGACTGAAGGAATGTTAGATAAGCAAGCACAAATTTTCACCTTTTCATGGAGCTGATATCATGCATTCACTTATGCATCTTTCTTTCCTTGCTTTCAGGCTACTGGAAGTCTCTATATTTTGACTCCTCATTTTTCTGTTTTCTGAATCTTAATTTTTTTTACTTCCCATGTGATGAAGTTAGAGTTGCTGGTGGCTGTAGTGTGTGTTTTGCCTAGTTGGCAAGCAGGCCCTAAGCCAAAAGTTTGGATAATTTCTTCTGTGACCAGCTGCTTTAGTCACAGTTGTAAAAGAGAGATAAAACTGGGTAGCTCAAAGTGCCAGAAGTGAATCAGTTACCTGACTGGTTTAGGTAATGCTTGTATGTGTAAGATAAACAGAAACAGAAAACCATGTGACAAACAGAAAGCCATGTGGCTTTTTTCCTGTGCTTTATGTCAATCTCTTTTATTGTCTCTGTGCCATTAACAAACAATGCCTTAACTCGTGATGCATAACTATTATATGCTTTTTTTTTTGGTAGTAGAAGGGCTGTAATTTATAGACTAATGGCATTATGGGACAATGTCTTAGAGCGTAGAGAAATTGAGGTGCAAAAGGAGGAAAGTGGATTAAGTGAAATCCTGTCAATAGGAAGTTTACTGATAAAAAGCAAAAAATGTCTGTTTTGAAAAGAGAATCACTGTAAAACTTAGGTTGTTTTTAATTTATTGTGGGTGCATTTGTTACTTGGTTCTTCATTTTCCTGCTAGTGCAAGGTGTGTGATGTGTTTTATCTGACTAAAGAATTCAGTTCTCAGAGGAACTGAATTTGATATTAGACAAAACAAATGTTTTAGTGGTACCAGAAATGATACTGATTGTCTTATTTTAGGTGTTTTGCAAGAGATGTTTCACAATAGGATAATTTGCTTTAGAAATGTGCTTTAATACTGATTTTTATATAGAGGGTACTCAGTAGCTGTGAATGCAGGTTCAGCATTTTAATTTGGTGCTGCTGACCCTCGTTCAGGAGTCAGGATGAGAAAATACTGGTATGTTGTACTTGGTTTGCATAAATGCTTGCTTTGAGCTTCTGAGGGAAATGTGATGCGGACGTGCTGACTCTGCCTGTGCTCCATGGGGAGCAGTGTGTGAAATTGCTGTTGGAGCTTTGCGGGTTCTGTCCATCCCAGCTGCCCCAGCAGTCCTAGGAAATGGCTCACCTGGAGCAGTGTTTAACAACAGGAATTGTTTCTTGTGACTTTCTGCATGTTTGCATGTGATCTTACACTACCTCTCTATAGACGCTATCGGTATTCTGCTAGTTACAGTCTTAATTTATTGCTGCCTGTCGCAGGTCTTTCCTTACAGTTAAACAGCCTCTGGATCATTAGTTACTTTTGACATTATATCAGACTGTTTGTGGAGGTACTTGAGACATGGAAGTGGAAAAGCTCAAGTTCTTGTTGCCTAGTACAAAAATCCCTGTCTCCAGGTTTCCCTAATTTCAGGTTCAGCTGTTTATATTTTGGCACTGGTGACTGCACCTGTGAGTGATGGCTATTTCAGGCTGCCTAGTATTTGAATGTAATTTGATGCAGGAATTCCAGCACTGGTGCAAAAAACATGATGTCTAAAATTAGCTATTTGAGCTCATTCCTGATTTTGTTATTAACCTTTTATTGTGAGTTTTGAAACCGTTTGAAGTGAGGTTCCCAAAATAGTGCACTCTTTAGTGGAAACATGTACTTTTGGTTAGATGCTATGGTATCAGTCAGATGAATCTGACAAGGGAAGTGCTAGAGAAAATGCCAGGTTCAAGTTGCTGTCTGTATGACTAACTGCGAATATAATCCCTGGGGCATCCCTGCTTCAGTGACACCGCAGAACATGTCTGTCCTCAGTGTCAGTGCAATTGGCTTTTTCAAGAGAGGATGAGGAACAGCATGAAAAGGGAAAACTCAAGGGGCTGCGTTAGCCAGCAGCTGCTGCTGGAAGCTCTGCTTGGGAAATAGGTATGTTCCTCTTTCCTGGAGAGATCCTTGCCTGGCTGCCAGTGATAACTCCCCTCTCCCGTCCCTCCCTTCAAAGCAAACAAGGAAGCTCCCGGTGTTAGTGGTGGTTGGAGATCAGGCTCTTTACCTGTGCTCTACCCAGGTGCTGTAGCTGCTGGCATGGCCCTTCCATGGGTATCACCCACTGACTGAAGTGACTGAAAGAAGCAGCAGGTCCATTTGATTAAGATGAAAAAACTGCATTTGCTATCCTTTTTTTGCGTATATGTTTATTTTCTTTTAATGACTCCTAGTCTGTCCCTAAGCTGGAAGCTGGCTTTCAGTATGCATGAAATTTTATGGACACATTCTGCCCCCTTCCATTGTAGTTTATAAAGTACATAAATATTAGGGTGGGGAAGATCTAAAATGTAGGAAGCTCGTTAAATGTAATTTAGATAGAAAAGTTGCTGGTTGTTTTTTCTGTGAAGAATGTTTCTCCTTTCCTGCCCCTCAAATTCTACTACAACAGTATAAAAAGTAAAAGTTCACCTGTTTTTGCAAGAGGAAAAAATAGAGGGCTGGGCATGGAGTCTGTTGAAGAATTTTTGAGAAATGGAGTAGCATTTATCAGTCAGTAGCTCTGGTGTTTCCCTAGAACATCCTCAGTTCAGCCTCAGGGCATTTGGATTCTGACCTCCTGCATCATCCTCATTGTGTGTTTTATAGATGAGGTTAAAACCCACCCAAATGTTCTGCTACTAATTCAGGCTCTGCTTTGTTGTTGCTTTTGTCTTCGTGTTATCCTTGGTAAATTTTAAATATTTATTTCTGCTTTGATTCAAGTTGTGGAAAAACTCTTCAGTCACTACTAATCAGGGTGAAAACTCTTAAGTACCTTATGACTCTTGAGGCCCTTTATGTTTTTATATACTTATATCGGGAGCTAAGCATTGCAAGAAAGCTCCCTCTATGTAAGGTAATAGGATTATTTGTCAGTTCCAAACAGAACTGGTATTTGGGGAAAGACATCAGTTGTGAAGATTAAAATCAGATTATCAAACACTGTGAACCTGTGCTGTTTAAGTGGTAGGCACCTCCTTTTTATTGATGGGCCTCCAGGTGACTTTTGTAATGCATAATTAAGTTCAGTCCATTGCACTTGTCTAACAGATGATCTTTATGGAAACTGTAATAAGATGAATACTGGCCTGAAGACTTCTGGAGTGGAGAAGGGGGTGGTTTATTTCCCTGTATGTCCTCCCCTTCTAGTAGACTCCTCAAATTACAGTAACTATCTTAATAAGGTGAGATGGCAGATATATATGAAGAAAACTATATCTAGTTTCCTAGATGACTAGAAGGCATCATGTGATCCAGCTGGAGCATGCTGTTAGTCACTATATGAACCTGTAAACTGCAAGATTGAATTGTGGCAAAGGTTACATTAGTATTAATGGATTTTGTTCATTGTTTTTTAGTGTAGGACTCTATATAGTTGTTCCCTGTAAACTGTACTGAGAACAGAGTTAGTTTAACACAGAGGGCTCTAAATCTTTCCAGGTGACTTATCAATCTGGCAGCAATGTTTGCTGAACTAGTGAAGTTAATTCCTTGATTCAAGCAGCCCATATTACATTTTCTTAAGTTTCATTGTTATTGTGTACTCAGAAGTATTTTGCTTTTTAGCCAAATATATTTTTCTATACCAAACCTGTAATCTTTTCTGCAAGTATCATCTTTAGTGGAGAAAGCCATCTGTTTGTTGTTAAGTACTCAACAGGTTCTGGGAAATCAAGTACTTGGCTTGGAATTTTCCATATAAAAATGGCTATAACAAAAATGCAACAGTCCTAAAGTTTAAAAAAATTAAATGTGCCTTAAATTTCTTGTCTTCGGGCAAACTGAAGTGACTTACCCTTTTCTGTTGAACTTGAAAGCAGTAGGCAACTCATAACACAGAAATCTAAATGTGCCCTTTTGTTCATGCAGGTTCCCCCTGCCTCAGTACTTCTTTTCTTGGTGAACACTGAGATCTAGTGTCCGCCTTTGCTTTACTGAATCTGTAATTAGTGAAGTTTGACTTCTCGGTGGACAAAAGATGCATTTAAATATACTGTTATTTTAAGAAACATACCTGCACTGTGCTTCAGACTGGAGCTATGTGAGAATCGCTCCAGTGTATTTGTGGTTTTGTTTCATAGTTGCAAGTAGAAAATAGTTCCTGAGATCAGAGCTGTAGACTTTCAATTTGTGCTCTGCTGCTCGTCCTGTGAGTGGTGTGAGCAAGGCAGAGTTCTGCTGTAATGTGGGTGTGCATTAGCTGAGGGGAGAGGCACTGCCATGGCCATTGTGCATCAGCTGGAGGCCTCGTTAAACACGTCAGCATTAGGAGGAGTTTAGGCAACTGTGTGGAAGTTGTTCAGCTTAAAACCATCTGATCTGTGAAAGCATAATTTGAAAGCCATGCAAATCTTAGAGTCAAAAGTGCGAATATTTCATTTTAGAATAAGCTTCAGGTTTTTCAGACATCTTTGGCATTTGTAATGGTTTAATAATACCTTGCTGCAGTTTTCACCCAGCTAATGTTATTTGCGTTAACATTTAACAGAGCTGGAAGTATTGCAAAATACAACATTCAGTTTCAAGGCCAGCATGAACAAACAAAACATTAAAACCATAATTACTTTTGAGACTAACTGAATGAGCAATGAAGTTACCTTTAGAAACAATTCTTTTGTTTTCTAAATTTGAGCCTTTGAAGCATATGTGAAAACTAGGCTGTGTTTGCACTATTCATTTAGCAGATGTCCAGAAACCTTTAAACATGACAGCTGAAAATTGGACAAGCATTCAAAAACACATGATGCATACAAATCAGCTGTGTGTGAACTGTATTTTCACAAAGAAATTAAATACATTAATGCAAGAGCTTTATATGTACTGTCCGTTTGTTTTGCATTCAGTAATAGACTAGCATGTACTTGAAGAACTGTTGGATTTTTCTAGGTCAACCACAGATTCCTACAGAATATTCATTTTCAGAGTGTTAGATGCCTTCTAAATGGAGTTATTGAATCATTATTGATATGTAGTTTATATTGTTATCTTCTGTTGATTATATTACTATTTAATACATTAATATATGTAATTGTTTTATTTTAAAATTGCTTCCTTCCATTTCTGCATCTCTTTGACTGTCATGGTCTTCATTTTTCATCAGGCCTACTTCTGAGCAGCTCCTGTAGTAATCTTTCACTACGGAACAGTTCTGCCAGCACATGTAGACAGACTGCTGGTGTTGGTATTTGTGTTGTACTTCAGACATGTCTTGTCCCAAAGACTGTTTGCTGGCTTAGCATCCAGAGTTTCTTCCAAGACTTAGCCCACTTGATGCTTGCTTGTTAGGAGAGGATTGCTTTAGAAAGCATGAACATGAAAACCAAGTCTGATTTCATGCAAAACTTGTAGTTAATGATGGTTGTTCCCACCTTTGGTTTTTCTCATTTCTTATGTTTTACTGCTTTTCAAGATACTGGGGTATGAAAATATCTTCTCAGCTGTACTTCTTTACCACAGTAGAAATAACCTGAGTATGTATAATTTCTTATATAAAAGGATACTTCGAGTAAGGGATTCTGCATTATAGCATGGGACGAATCCTGGATTTTCATGTCGTCTAATGAAGGTATAAGCCAGCACTTAAGAGCAGTCTTAGAGACTGAGCTGTACAGGGCAAATGCTTTTCCACCCTTTAAGTTGGCCTTAAATTCTGGCCTATTCTATTTCCATGTCCCTAGTGGGGAAATTATCTCTGGGGTTCCATTTCTTTGTCTGAACAGAAGAGACACCTCAAATATTTGAAGTTTTCCTGTTCATTGTCACTATCTCTAGTGATGGGAAAGTGCAGAAGAGGTTGTAAAATACTTTGTGCTCTTATTTAAAAGTGAGAGAAGCTTTCTTTCACAAGACCTGTTCCATTTCTGTTCCTCTGTATGCCTGGAATGCATGCATTCAGGTCACTGCCTAAGCAAAGTAACCTCGTGCATAATTATGTGTTGTTTTTAAGTAATCTCTAATTTCAAAAGCACTGTCTTGGTCTCTGATGTGAAGGCTAGCTGATGTCATAGGCAAGAAATGGTTATTTCATGGTGTTGCTGTGCAGAAGGTAAATACGCAGATGTCTTGGGGAAAGCACGTGGTTTTGCAATTAATTTCTAATTGTGGATACATAAGCTTGCTGTGCTTAACTCAGGGGCCCATGAGCTGAGCATGTTTTTAATTGGCTGCTGTTTCAGCTACACTTCTTGGAGTCCTAGTGCAGATGAGCCTGGACTGATTTTTAGAAGTACAATTTGAGGTTGCCCAAGTTCAGCCAGAATGATACAATGAGGACAGGCCTGATAAGGCTCTGTCCCATGAGCTCTGCACAGCCGAGAACCTCGATGGAGCTACGCTGGTGCCAGCTCTGGTCCAAACACATTATGTTCATTGCACTTTGCAGTGTGCTTTTCAGTGTTAAAGCTCTGTTACTCTGGAGGCTGCTTTACTGCACTGACCAGTGGTGTCGTATGTGTAAAAAGCATTAAATGAAACAAGGTCTGGAATGAGTATCAAGCCATCTCTCTCTGCTTTCTAAAGAAATCAGTTTATGAGGTCTGCAAAGACAAGTCTACCAGATACATTCCTATTGTTTATATAATTTTGCACTGCAAGTTTTTGTGTTTTGTTGGATTTTTTTTTTTAATCTGGCCATTTCTAAAGTTTTTAATGCACCTGCAGTAGGGCTTTTAAACTGAAAGCTGTATGAGCAAAGAATTAGCTCCTCCCTTTCCCACCATTCATTTCTATCCCAAACCCATCTGTTTCTCCAATATATTTAGGCTGTACTGGAAAAACATGTTAACATGTACTGTCTGTACAGTCCTGTCCTGTATCTTGATTAGTAAATTGAATGTTGTCTGTATTAGGGACAAAATTTAGTATTGAAATACAGCATTATGCTGTCTTACAGATATCTTGAGGTCAGCAAGTTTATGAAGAACAGTCTTGTTGAGACATGCTAAAGGTACATGCCTTTCTTTAAGCAGAAGCAAATGGCAAATGTTTGCATATTTGGGTATGAACAATGCTATACATGGTTTCTTTACTGTTTTAAATATGCTTGTTTTAAAGTTGGATGAAGACTTTTGGTCAAACTTCATTCTAAGTATTATTCACTTGTGGAGGAGGAGGTCTTAGTGGAACAATTTATAAATGTCTGTGCTTTTAAGCCATGATACTTTCATGGATAAATGCTACATACATTTTCATGGAGCTACATGTTCAGTGCATCCATGTTTGTTTTTACAGCTGTATCAGGCTGCACAGAACTGATGAGTGGAAGCTGTTGGCCACCTGAAGTCTCCTGAAGAACTGTTGAATTGTAGTTGCTGTTAGTGAATTCAGAATAAAACTTACACACAGCCTTGCAGATCCACTAGGGGATTTCACTCTGGATATAGTGTTATGTTCAGTTCCTACATTTTTGTTGTGCTTCCTTGGGTAAATAGTACTTCTGGCAATATGAAGAGTTAGTAACCACACAGGAATATATTAGAATTCAGTTTTGAAATGTCCTTATCTTGACTGACTGCAGGCTGCCAGTAAAAGGTTGCCATGTAGTGAAATTTGCTTAGGCACAGTATTTTCAAGGAAAGGCACAATGGTTGATGTGTGAGATGAAATTGAAGCTTTCTGTGGGATTCTTCCCCTGCTGACAGTTGACAGCATTCCAGCAAGTTGACAGTTAATGGGACAAATGTATTATTAGTTTCCTCATTAATAATAGAAATCTCGAGTCTGCATCCTCCCTCTCTTTGCATATGTGCTTCTGCAAAATTGCTGAAAAAATGGAACAAAATGTCAGATTTCAGACAGGCGAGTTTATCTGATATAGCTTAATCATGTTTTAATGAAGGACATGGCACACATACATTGTGTAAGAATCTTAGAAGCCTGACAGTTTCTGAATTTAGACTTGCTTTAATATTTAAAGATAGGATTTTTGGTGTTGTGGATCTTTGAAGCTAGACTTCATAAGACTAGTCACCAGTAAATTAACAGATAGAAAAAATAAGTATTTGGCCTTTTTCTGTGAGCTGTGTTCACAGAGCTGGGCAGGACAAGGCATTTCTGAGGATGCTTTCGTTGAGATGAAGAAACGGGGAGCACGACTGGTTCTGAGCTGAGTGGGATGGAAGTTAGCTTGTTTATAAAATGAGAGGCTGACACTCTCCATGGTTGATGGACAAAACTGTGTAGAAGTTATGAGACACTGAGGCAAGGGGTGTGGAAGAGATGGATGTCAGGGCTGGTTCAGTCTGAGGAAGCTGTAATAGCCAGATGAAATTCCAAAGGGTTGGAGGCAGGGATAAGGCATATATGGTATCTGAGACCTCTTTGCTGATCTGAGTGCATTACATCCAAGTGGCTTTTTTACATCCCATACTCACCACACAAAATGTGCAAGAAATGGCTTTTCTGAGAATTGGCTCCATGTTTTCTGAAGCGCTGAGTAAATCTGTTTTATGCTGGGAGACCACACATTTAAAATGGAGAGAGAGACTGTACCTCTTGCTGTCACAGTGCAGACTGATAATTTTTGATGAATGCCATGTAGGGCTGCAGAATAAAGAATGATAATTTAACAAGTGGAGATACTCCTCCTTCCTCACTTTGGGATACCTCTCGCTCCTTCCTCATATTATTAGTAAAAATAAAACAATGATTTCTTTTATTTACATATTGCTGTATACTAAAATACTATTATGAATTATAAAATGGTTAGTAAATACAAGTTTTCCTGGACGTACTGTCAAGCATATTTTAAAGTTTTGAACGTGTAGCAAATTATGAAGCTTCAAGGCAATAAAACTTGCTTGGTCATACTACTATGTATGGTATATGTGTAAAATCTGTTAATACAAAGGAATTATTTTCTCAGAGAACAGTGTCTCTCAAGATCCTTTTCTTAAACTATACTTGCTTTGTTTCACTCTTTGATTCTATGAAGTTTACCAAAATGGAAGAAAACGTAATTAAACACTTGGATTTGGCTATTCAAAATACTGATTTTTAATGGAAAGGTGTCAACATTCACCTGGAAACCTTGGAGGGAGGGCAGCAGTGCTTCCTGCATTTGTTTCTGAGGAGTTATCCATAGTGAAGTATTAAACTTTCATTATCTTGATGCTGATACCAAATAAGAGCTCTGTCTACTAAGCTGTGCCAGCTAATCCTGCACTGTTCAGTGTCACTAGATCTTAATACAGTTTTAGCGGATAAACTCAAGATACTGGGTTTTTTCTCAGCTGACAATGAGCAAATGTAAGATTATAGGAATTAGTGTCTTTGTTCTTTGTTTTCTGATTTTCAAAAAGGTGTTTGGCTGATTTCATGTCCACAACAAATTTTCTCTATCCTAATTCACAGGAGGTTTTGTCATTATATGTTGTTGGGCACTTTTATTCCAAAACTATGTGCAAGTATATCTGTGAACAGAGTGTTGAGAAAGTGGCAGAGTCCAAAGATGTAGTGGTAAGGTGGATAGGGAAGAAAGAGCTGGAGTTGGTGTCATATATTGCTAAGAAATTAGGCTTTTTGTCTCCCTCCAGTAAGCTGACCTCCCCCTACCAGTACAGTCTGGATACAGATTTTTCCTTGTGTTAAGGAGCAGTTACTATAGTCCAGTTCTGCCTCCACTGTCAGCTGGGGAAGGAAGCCTTTAACAAAATTGGCAGTATACTGAGAGAAGCTGCTTTGGTATTTAGTTAACTCTTTATAACAGAGGTTTGGGGATTTTTTGACAGTATTTTGGAAAAGGGGTCTTTAAATTGACATTTCTTTTGAGATAAATGCCAATTAAGGTAGCACATTTTTAATTAGTTAAATATCAACTAGTTTAAAATGTCTGCTTTAAAGAACTTCAGAGTGTTTTGATTGTACCTGTCTATCTGTGAAATGAATGCAGGTTAGCTAGTAGAAAGTGGAATGCATAGATTCTTAAAAGAGTAGTACTTGTACAACCTTTGTAATTATTTGTGGAGGCCATGTTTGCACTGTCTGAGTTTTCAAACCTTGTTTAAAATTTAGCTAATGTATACTGTTGTGGCATATGGAATGCAAGAATCTGTTTGGGACTGATGGATAATATTGGGAAAATGTTCCTTAAGTTAATAACGGCAGAAGACATCATGCTGTCACTCTTGAAGAAACAAAGACAGTCCTTCTAGTCAAATATTTGCACTACTAGGCATCTCTTCTAGCTATACTCAAAACCTATGTAAAGACAAAGTTAAAAGTCCACAGTTAGCATCAAAGAAATTAGAAATATTACTGGAAAAGCCACAATGCAGTTTTATTTTTTTCTCCTGTGGACATCTGCATTGAGCTGTTGCATTTCTTTATTTTTAATATGAGAGGACTTAGGTGGGGTATACATCTGTTTTTCTTACTTTTGTTCTCTCTGTGATGATTACTTTTCCTCATGAAAGATCTCTGACAAGGCCAGTTTTTCTTCTCTGGCTTAGATTGACTGTATGTGTTTCCATATCAGTGTCAGGTATTCCTGGTGGTTGTGACCAAGAGTATTTTGATGATTGCAATGTTTGGAAGACTCGTTCGTATATTTATGGATTCATGCAACAATTCAGGTTGAATGGGGCCTCTGCAGAGTGTCTGGCCCAAGCCCTGCTCTCTTGCTGCATGTGTGTTTATGAAGGGATGGTAGGACTCCTGGAGCTCTGTGAATGGTGTGGAGCTTCCTGCGTTTTGATCTTCTGTAATTTCCATCTAAGATTTTTGCTACCATCTGTTCACTTTTGGCTTTCTATTATTTTTAATGTTCTAGAATTTTACCTTAGGAACACTCCTAAAAATACAGCATTTCAAACACATGCTTTCTTATTCCTGCAGACATTAAAAATAACTTACCTGTGCAAATGGGACTTATTTGGGAAGT
The DNA here is from genome assembly GCF_965178545.1 of Coloeus monedula. Lineage (NCBI taxonomy): Eukaryota > Metazoa > Chordata > Aves > Passeriformes > Corvidae > Coloeus > Coloeus monedula. Next base: position 20,601,954 of record NC_138788.1, read on the forward strand.
GTCTTATAAGAAGTTCTGCCTTATGTCAGATTACATATAGTTGTAAAATCTTAGTTTTTCTGACTTTATTTCTTCATAGGCCAGAGGCAAAATTTGGATGAAGTGAACTAACCAAGTCGCCGTCATGAGCAGGAGCAAGCGTGACAACAACTTCTACAGCGTTGAGATTGGAGACTCAACTTTCACCGTGTTGAAACGGTACCAGAATTTGAAACCAATAGGATCAGGAGCACAAGGGATAGTATGGTAAGGTTTCTCTAGAATTTAAATGTACCTTTAGGTTTCCTTAATGTAGTTTTTTGAGGTGTTGCGTCTTACAGAGCAGGAGTGGGGAGAACTACCTTTTACAGGCAAAACAGCAATGGTAACTGATGGCCATTTTTCCTCAGCAAGGGCTGTTGCTGTTGTTTTTTGACCTGTGTCCTTTCCAGCTTCAGAACTGATGCCCTTCTGTGCAAATTCAGCCAGCTGTGCTGAGTCCCGTAAATTAGTGGGCGAAAAAGAAACTGGATAAAGAAACTAATCCGAATCCTAGGACACACTGCTTGCAGTGAAACAAATGCCAGAAATACTCTATATAATATTTGCTACTTGTGAATGTTTGCACTTCTTGAAATGGTTTGTTAGGAGTCTATTTCACTTAATTTCATAATCTGAGTAGTCCTTGATACCAGTGAGTGAGCATTTGGGATGCTGACTGCCATACGTAAATACCTTATGCAGTTCAGAAAAGTATGACTTGACAGTGTCATTCTTTGAATAAGAGCTCTGCTGTGTGGTCTGAAAAGTGTCCAGCTGATTCAAGTTGTTGACAACTGGCTGCCTGTAGGCACTGTTTCCTGTGCAGTGCCATTGCCTCGAAGAGAAACGTTGGTTTACCCTTCCTGGAAGCTTTTTTTGACTGTTTGAGAAGGATGTAGATATCACAGGACCTTGCAGATTTTTCAGTTTATTGTAACTCTTAAGATGTTAACCAGGTACATAAAAATACAAAAATGTCAAGGAAGAGAAGGGTAGGGGAAAGCATAATCTCAAATCTGTAACCTCTTTACTACTTTGATCTTGTCTTGATCAGTGTTTAGAGAATATGTGGTATGGGTGTTAATTCATGTTTGTGTTTTAGCAGGATTAATAAAACAGTGTAATAAGTGCAAATGGAAACTTGAAGAAAGAACTCTAGTAAGAGTTGTTTTCTGAAATGGTAACTTCTGGCATTAAGATTACTGGTATTAACTAGCAGCAACAAAAGAACTGATCTTAGTTTTGTTAGCATGTGTGTTAATATACTGAGGATGTAGGCAGTTGCTTGGCTAGTTTGTTTAGTTGCTATCGAAATGCCAATAAAAGCTTTAGATGTTACTACTATCCTTCTGATGGCCAGTCATATGTTCTTAATGCCTGTTTTCCAAATTTGTTGCCCTTCCTAGAGCTGAGATCTGAAAACTGACTGTGTAATACTCTAGTGCCATTCTGTAATTGCTGCTAGTGGTAATTGAAACCTTTTTAGTTTAATCTCTCTGTTTACCCTGGTGAGGACTGTGGTTAAATCTTGCCATGTATCTCCATACAGTGCAATTCTTGTGATTTGGGTTGGGGTTTTTGTTGTCAGTGGTGATGGCTTGTATTTGTTTGGGGTTTTTTTTGTTTGGTGTTTTGTTTTGGGTTTTTTTGTGGGTGGGGTTTTTTTTGTTTTGTTTTTTGGTCTGTTTTTGTAACTGATGCAGCTTGATTTGGGAATATTAAGTAGATGGCCTAATACTGAAACAGGCTCTCAGCTGCTGTTATGTACAGGGAATGCAGAAGTTTAAATACTAAAACAGGAGTCCCATGTTGGCAGTCTTTCCTAAAATAATCTTTATCTTTGGGGCAGGTGGGGAAATTCCAGATATAATGGAAAATCTACATCAGAAAAAGTTACCATATATGTTGCTCCCATTCTTTTTCTTCAGTAGTGTCTAGAGGTTTTGTTGATGATAAATTGCAAATCACTCAAGCCTACATAGTACATAGACAATCCACTTTTTAAAGTAGTTAGTTGGATTTAATAGATGCTACTGTTTACTAGTAGATATCCTTCATTAGATTTCAGTACCATTCTTGAGAAGAGACAAGAAAATAATATTGTCCCTGCTAAGACGTTTTTAGTAACTGCTAAATATTTCCTGAATCTGCATGGCAGTCAGCTGTTGTATTAGCTCTTACAGGAAAAACAAGCCATGCCTTCCTGTCACGGAAATGTGATATGTAAGGGAGCTGTCTCCAATAACAGTCTTCATCAGTTAAACAGCCTGTCCCTGAATCATATGACAATCTTGGCATTAGTCTGCAAACAAAATGTTATTTTTTTTTTTCACCAAGTTAAAGCCAGTGACATCTAGAGGTTAAAGATTTCTTAACACTTTTTGTCTCAACTTTGATGCTGTCATTGTCATCAGGATATTAAGCAACTACATAAGTGAAAGCATGGGACCTTTTTATAACCTACTTTTCCTGCCTTCTCCCTTCCTTTTAGTGTGAAGATTTTATGTAAAATTGATGTGCTTTTTATGTTTGAAGTGTTTTGGATCTTTTTTAGATGGTCTGTTCTTGAGTGCCAATGAGTGGCAAGAACTCAGTATCTTTGGAAGCAGAAATACTGCATTATATTGTAGAGGTTGTCATGCGTTAGTACTCTAAAACTGGGAAATAGCTTTAAATTTTGAATCACTCAGCATACAAGAGCACTTTGTTATATCACATTCCTAAAGCTGGATAACACTGGAAATCTGGGGTTTCTGCAGACATGATACAAATTATCTGAAAAAGTTTGCAACTGCCACAGCTTGAAGGACCTTGACACTAGAGATGTAATACTGTTATTTTAATTACAGTGCAGCTTACGATGCCATCCTTGAGCGGAATGTTGCAATCAAGAAGTTAAGCCGACCGTTTCAGAACCAAACCCACGCTAAAAGAGCCTACAGAGAGCTTGTTCTTATGAAGTGCGTTAATCACAAAAATGTGAGTGCAGTGTCCTGCTTCAGATGTTAAAAGAATTAACTGGAAGGCTGTCCTTTGTAAAAGTCTGGAAAGTGGCTTCAGAGATTTTCATTGCATGGTTGTATCTGCATGATAAGTACAGAAGGGTCTTGCATAATAGCTATTAATGACTAGTTTTAATACCTGCCCAATCTTTAAATACCCCCTTCAAACTCAGCAAGGGAGTCAGTGTTATATTGCTAACATTTACAAGCAGCTGTCAAATGGCTGGTAAGTGTGTCCTGCTGATAGACACATAGGAGAAAAAAGGAAAAGGCTATAATACTTTTATAAATACTATATATTTATAAATACTATAATACATAGCATGAATGAGTTTAGAGTCTTGTATTGTGACAGCAGTAACTCTCTGGTGTTTATGAAGCTGTGCAGTAGACAAGATCACAGAAATGGGGAGAGAGTAAGTGATAAATTTATTGGAGTTGAACTGCAGAAGGCTGGTGTTAGCTATTTTTTTCCTTCAGAGTCAGATGTGTGCCGTATTCCTTACCTTCTCTTTTAATCCCCCATCAGGAAGATAAAATTTGTCCTGGCTGCTAGGGAGAAAGAGTGTCACAGAAAGCTTGCTCTCTTTTAGCTTTTTGGGAAAATTTTGTAATTTTTCTCAAACACAGACGGTTTATATGTGAATTCTCTGAAGGATGTTCCACCTAATAGCATAATTTGTATAATGATAAACTATTGCAAGCCTGCCTAGTTCTTGATGAGTAGTAGCTTGGTCTCTTTCTGCACATCACATCCATTCTTAATAGAAAATGTCCTAAAGCATCTGTAAGAACCTGTTTTTCTGTTTGGATGAAGTTGTTTCTTCACCTCTGTCAGTGGTGAAGTGGTATCTTTTAGGGAGTCTTCGTCAGGTTTTAATTTCATTGTTCCTCATATACAATAAAAATCTTACTAGGTCTTCAAACTGAAAGTAGGAGGAAGGGGAAGAGTGACTAAGCTCCTTAGGTTTTAAGATTTGAATATCATCTTGTTAGCACACACACAGTGTCTTTAGATTATGTGATTTGTGGAGGAAAAATACTCATTCCAAAATCATTCGTATCTGTTTACATCATGTTAGGCCTGGTTGAGCTACTGAGCATCTTGAGCTTCAGTGTGTACCAGGAGGTTCATATCAGAATAATAGTTAGCAGTTTTGAAATGTTGACTCTGCAACTTTCCTCTTGCTGTGGTACAATTACACTTCCTCTCCCCCTCCCTGCAGATAATCGGCCTACTGAATGTGTTCACACCACAAAAATCCCTGGAAGAATTTCAAGATGTGTAAGTCAGATTCGAGCTAAAGCTGAGAATTTATTTTTAAAGTATTCATACCAAAAGATGAGCAAGAGAGAGAATACAGTAAAATGGCTGTATTATCTGATTATTATTCTTTTCTTTCTTCATAAGCTACATAGTGATGGAGCTCATGGATGCAAATCTTTGCCAAGTGATTCAGATGGAGCTAGACCATGAACGAATGTCCTATCTTCTTTATCAAATGCTATGTGGTATCAAACATCTTCATTCAGCTGGAATTATTCATAGGGTGAGTGAACTGAACTGTATAATTTGCATTGCACCTGGTTTTACCTTGAGTATTTAAAGATAAAAAAAGTTAGAAATAGGAGCACGAATAATGTTTCATAGGCTGTCCCATAGGCAGGGAGAGAAAGCTGAAAGGAAAGCACCATACCTTTTTGCAGGGTAATTCTGGAATGAGCCTTTTGAATGTTTAAGTGATTTGATAACGATCTGCACAGAGCAAACTGAAGATTTTTGCAGTGAGTTGCATTACCTCCTCTAATTCTGTATAATGTTCTACTTTAGTAGTTGTGGCAGGGAAGGATATCTGGAGGCATCTCTGCCTTTATTGTTTTGGTAACCAAACCTGAAATCCCATCTTTTGAAAGAACTGCCCATTTTATTTCTTCTCCTTGACTAGCAGAGTAATGAATAACTATCTGAAATCTGCAGATAAGCAGATGATAATAAAGACTTGTAAGTGGAACTTGGATAACACCTGTCTGTCACGAATCATTCACTCAGTTAACAGGCAAAACTGACTACTGCTTTTTAAATGGCATTTGTGTGTTATAATCCAGTCGAGAAATTTTGAATTTAAGGTTGCCTGTTCAAGTTGAGCATCTCATATTTAATGGTATGTGGATTAAAGATTGCTTGAGATTATCTGGTTATAGCTTTTCAAATATAATCTTGTTGGTTTGGGAAATGGTAGGCTTGTATTTTTACAGTACTACATTTTTCATTGTAATATTTTTAAAGAGTTTGAGAAGTTTTCATTTCTGAAGTGATAGAGAAGGTTGAATTAACCTTAGCAATGTGGGATAGTTTCAGTCATTACTACACAGTCTTCTCATGACGTGCACAGGAAAGCAAATCACAAATGGCAGTTCTGTGCACTGCCACAGGAATTGCTGTGTTAGGATGCTTGTCCAGGTCAGTGGTCCACCACACTGTGACTGGGGGGTTGAATGGTCTGCAAGCTAGCTCTGGCAGTCTGACACTCCTGTTCAGTCTTTTTTGCTGCCTTTTCCACAAGGGAACAGGAGCAATTATATGAATAGAAAATACATCTTGAGTGGGCAAATGCTGCTTCCTTTTGCTCAGCTAGTTCTAGTACTCATCAGCTGCTGCATTCCAGTGAGGAGCTCAGGGGATGAAGGTGAAACCTTTCTTCTTGCATGCAATTTCCCTGAACTGATGTGTTGGAAGAGATGGGCAAGGATAAGTAGGGAGAAGCATTGCCTGCAACCAGGCATTGTATGTGATGCTGGTCTGCTTATGGGCATTTGAGACAGGTCAGTTGGGCTTCTTGCATTGTTCTGGGAATCCTCAGCAAAACTAAGTTGTTTAACTTACTGTTGTGGTACTGTATTACCTATGACTGAGATGATGCAGCCCTTGATGTTCTAATGTATGTGCCTGTGGGTCAGAAATAATGGTTTGCATACAGTTTCACATTTCCTGGTCCCTTCAATAGTTAGGTATGAAAATTTAATGCTGTGGATTTTCCTATATGGTCTTTTTTAGTTTCAGAAAATGATATATTATTTGGACATGGCTAGTGTAGGTGAAGTAAGAATGTCTCTCTGTGGATCTTAGCACAAACTTAGGGGAGCTTCTAAAACTGTGCTTGCCTCAGGGTGGTTTGTACTCCTCTGAAGTGGGCATAGATCCTGTGGAAGTCATGGATAAAATTTAAACATCTTTACATTTGCATAAAAGAAGTAGCTGCTTAGGTAGTTGGGCAAGAGTAAAGACAGCTTTGAGGATAGAATTCCTGTCTCTGTAAATATGGGTTAAGGCTGTGAAATGCTTCATATCATACAGGGATAAACGATCCTAAAGAGACTAAATACAATTGCTGTGTAAATAGCACCGTATGTATGCACGAATGCTTTTAAAGGACATGTGCAGATGCTTCTGAAGGACATTTCACTTGCATGTCTTCCTGGCAGATTTTCAACTGACAGCTTCTTGGTAGACTTTGTTAGAAGATTGAGTATATTCAGGCACAGCGTTACCGCCTGTGTGCATTGTGCCTTTTTACTTCAAGGTGTAAAGTATCAAAGTCTTGTTTCTCTGTGGAGCAAGCTGAACAAAACCTTGGAAGACAAGGAAGATATCCTGCAAAGGCACATGTGTCACACAGACCGTGTGGCTGCAGTGGTAACTCTTTGTAGCATTCTTCTGGGCTCTCAGCACCAGTCCTTAATGTCCACAGCCAGTTACTTTATTGAAACTTCTTAAGCATAGCCTGCACTACTGCGGCTGCCCAAGGAGCATTTTGGCTATGAATCTAGTGTTCTACTTTAGTGATCTCTAAAGCTTTAAGATTTTTTTGCTGTTGGTAGTTTCACATGTTTTTTGACTGGGTTCTTCAGCTTCTAGCGTAGCTGTGGTAATCTCAGCATCTTAGTAGCTTTTTCAAAGCTTGTTGAATGACTGAAATCAAAAAAATCTGTATACGTGCCTTATAGCACTGGATACTACTTGCCATAGAAATAACTGGGGTTTTTTCATAGCAAGTTGGGGGCATGGAACAAAACAGAAATCAAACTTCACCTTGAAGTTGTAGGGGCAAACTTGGTTGTCACATCAATGGATAAAGATTTGGATGTAACTTTGCACTGACTTTAACAGATGTTGGCAAATCAGCATTACTGGGTCCTGAACACTGTGCAGAGATGCAGTTTCCAGCCAGTGTAGAAGTACATGTTCATTTATATTTCATAGTATGAGGATGAATGATCAGCATTGCAGAGTTGTGCCTCACTGACTTTCTGAGGGACACATAGTGTCTCATTAGTCTTGCATGGAGGCTCTGAAACATTGAATTCTGCCCGATTTTGAGTACTTAACAAAGGGGCCTAATTATGGAACCTTCACAAATCTTCTGTTAGAAAGAGAAAAGCCCATAGAAGCCATGAATTACCCTCTAGAGATGTCCCTGTCTCCTTGTCTGGCTTATAGGGAGACAGCCCTGAAGAATCTGATTTTTAAGCACTGACATTTTACATTTTCAAGGTTCAGTGAGAGATTTTCTGCTATAGGTTCTGGATATATTTATCCATCCTAATTAATTTGATCACTCTCAGAGGAGCTCTCGAGTTTTGGTTTATTTAACAGAAGATATTAAGTGATGCAGGTTTTGCATCTCTGCATGAATCTGAATGTAGTGTAAGTCAATTCATCATTTTGATCCTAGGCTTCATGACAACTACATGGTGTTCAGAAATAAGGATGGACAGCATTTGGTAAGCAAAGAGAAGATCTCTTAACATTGGAGTGTTAATCCTGCAGTTTTGGGGAGAATGAGTGTAGTTAATACCATGAGCATGTGCCTGGTGTTCTGCAGTGAACTTCCTGAAAATAATAGATGTGTGCAGAAATAAAGCTGATAATAAAAAGGACTGTAGAAAAATCTGAAACATGTGTATTAAATGGCCAGAAGGCCTTATAGAACTTGAATTAATTTGTGGTGTTTGAGAATGTTTAAAGCTAAAGTTGTCTGTAAAGTCTTTGTGTGGAAATGTGTGTGTGAATATGTATGTATGCAAGACTTTTACTTAGTCATTAAAATTCTGTTGTTCTGGAACTCTTTTTGTTGTTTCCTCTTTATCTTTAATGCAGTTTTCTCAGCATTATGAGGAGATTGCTGAAAGCCAGCCAAGTACAAATGAAAACTACATAAATCTTGCAGATATCCACCTTTAAGTCTTTAAGAAACAATGACAAATGGGACTACATATCAAATGCTTGCAGCTCAGGTGCTGGAGTCCTCTGTCATATCTCAGGTTTTGCTCTCAATTAATCTCAGTAGAGTGTAGGCTGGAAGTATCTAAGTCTTATCTGTGTTAGCCCATGTGCTGCAAATGATTTTATGATTGCAAAGTTATTTTGAAGTTACTCTGTAATATTTACACTGTGACATTCAGCTTTGTGTAAGATCCTGCTGAGGTGATGACAGAGTAAGCCTGTGTAGTTTTTGTTTAAATAAATGTTGCAAAGCCACTATTGTCAATAGGGTTCAGGTGTAGAGAATAGTTTCCATGTTGCTAACTAGAATGATCTGAAGCTATGTCAGCATTTTCCACTCCAATTTAATGATTGTGTTAATTTTTGGCAGTTTTTCAATGGTGCATTTTTGGGTTTGGTTGCCAAACTTAGTATAAAACCAAGTCCTAAATAGGAAACTAAAATCATGTGGCCATGGAGATTTTCTTTCTGTTCAGAGAAATACATTGGTTCAAAAGAGGTAATGTAACCTCAACTAGCAAATAAACCTTTCACATTGATATTATAATTCTAATAATTCTTGTATTAAGATGATTATTGAATCAAATGATTGTCATGTTACTTGTGTTCTGCATTGTAGTAATAATTCTTGTTCCAGTGAGCAGTTTCTAGACCTTTCCTCAGAGCTAACACTTCTTACTAACCTCGATTTATTTCAGACATTGCTAACGTATCTTGTATTGCTGGTTGTGTTTTCCTTCTTTAATTGCTATATAAATCTACAAGCAGAATAAAGGAATTAATTCTGTAATCTGCTGAATGCACATAAATTAATGCAAGGGGGAAAAAGCTGCAGTTACAGCAATAACCTAGTTGTGTTTGGGATTTAATGTTAGCAATATTATCTTTTTAAAATGTGAACCACAGAGTACTTTGTGCTTGTCTTAGCAGTCATATATGATGTTTCTTTTTAAAGGATTTAAAGCCCAGTAATATAGTAGTAAAGTCAGACTGCACTTTGAAGATTCTTGACTTTGGACTGGCCAGAACTGCAGGAACTAGTTTTATGATGACGCCTTATGTAGTGACTCGTTACTACAGAGCACCAGAGGTCATCCTAGGGATGGGATACAAAGAAAACGGTCAGCAAATACAGTCTTTCTTTGGCATAGCTTTATCTTTTTTGTTTGGCACACCACATTTTACATGTTAATGTTTTTTTCAAGCTGTAGAAATTTTATAAATTAGTCTTGTGACTAAAATGCAGATTCTGGATACACCAATTTGTTTATTCAATTCAACCCATTAGAAAATGTTTGCATTTAATAGGAGAAAAAATGGAGGGCCTTGTTTGTTTAAAAATTTAAATAACTTGCTTGGTAGATTACGTGACATCCAGGAAGAACTGGAAATGTATTTTCTTGATATTTGGTATGTACTTTGTATGTACCTTCATCTGACTTTATTCTTGGTGAAGATGTAAATTGTATTTCATCAGCAGATGTGTGTACTAAATTTGATGCTAAATAACTGTATTGTGTATGGCCTTTCAGGAGGTAGGGAGCATAAAGTCTACTGAGGAACAAACAAGCTAAGACCTACTGTGGAATTGCTTTTTATTAAAACCAGCCTCCTGTAAGCCTTTTTCACTAAGTTCTTAATGTTGCTGAAGAAAAACTCAATAACACACTTAAGCATACAGAGAGTACTGTCATGATGCATCATGGATTCTTTGAGGTCCCTGGCAAATTCCAAGGGAATTTTACTTTGTCCCTCTGCTTGCATACACTTCCGCCTCACCATACTAGCTCTGTGACCAGTCTGCCTCTCAGTATCTTCTACAGGAAAATAGAAAAAGATCTGTCATTGGAGGGAAACACACCATCAAGTACATTGCACCTTCACAAGGAAGCAGCTGGTAGTACCCATTAGGAAACCAAAGTGATGTGTCACTCCTGAAACTCCATTGGAGCAGCCTGATTCCGCTCCGTTTCACTGCTGTGCTGCCCCCGTGGTCGGGCAACTCCCTTGTTTCACTTGTGAACACATCAGGCTGGTGGAGCCTACAGGTCACCATGTGTGTTTCAAACACTCTGCCCAAAGCTATCTCCTGGGGAGGTGTGAGGTGTGGCTCCTCGCCTTCCTGACACAACTGGGGCTTGCTCTGCCTTTCAGCATTCCTAATACAGTCTGCAAACCTGCCTGGCATACCATTGCAGCAGGTGACTTCAGGCTGTGTGAATGGTGATAGCAGTGAAAGAAGCCAGGTCAGAGGAATGAGACTAGATCTTTATTGCAAGACTGTGGTTTTTATTTGTTTGGATTGTTAATGTGCATGAGAGGATGTACATTTCTTCGAATGGCCTCCATGGCTGGCTGATTTTCCTGTAATTTAGGAGTTACAGGTTGAGTAGAGCAAATTAGTTATTTCTTTTAATTCCTAAAATTTTCTAGATTTGCAAATTTAAGTTTGTCTTTTTTTTCCCCCAAGACCTTATATTGGCAATTTAAGGAACATTAAATACAAGTACCTAAAGCTGTAGTATTGAGTCATGCAACTGCCTTACAGAAGGAATTGATAAAATGAAAGTCACAAGTTTTCTGACTCAGCTTGCCCATTTTAAATTTTTCTTTTAAATAGTAAGTAATTTTGAGTAGCAGAAGTATGAAACGTTTTTTCCACCACTGGAGTTTTCCACTACTGGAGATACTCTACAACACAATCTATCCTGTCAAGCTTGTGACAACCCTGTTCCTTAAGGAAGTGTGAGTTGTGTTGTGCATCATAAATCATAATTTACTTTCATTTGAAAAACTATCACATCTTCCCAAAGCCAAATACATGGTTCTTGAAATGAGAATGGCACTTCTGGAGAATGTAAATGTAAGGAGTGAGTCCAAAGACAATTGTATTTCCATATGTACTGTTCTCATTAAAAGGCAGTTTATGTGAGCTGTTACTGTTCTCAGTGGAGGAGTTTGTGGAGCTCCCATGACAGGGAGATGGGTAGCAAGGATGCATTTACAGTAAGAACCATGGGCTGTCCAGGAGCCTCACCTGTTCATATTGATGCCTATTATAGCCCCTTAAACCCACAGTTAAATTAACTGTGAGTTTACTTAATGTGGAGTTTAATATTGAAAATTTACAGAGCTGTCTGGCAGTTTCCTGCAGTTTGTGCCCTGCTGAACTTGTGGGAGGATTGCAGTGTATATTTTGATGACTGAGATATGTACTGCAGACTAACATCATTTTGGTACTATACTTACACACATACAAAATCTTCAATTGTTTTAAAACTAGCAAGGATCCCAAACAAATACATAGAGTTAACTTTTATGTAGGGTTTATTACTGAAGGATGTTTGGGGGTGTCACATCAGAAACCAAGGACACCAGAAGGACACCAGAACTGTTCATGCACATGCACCTTAATAGATTTATGCACTATTCTGTGCATGATTATCAGGAATGAAACACTGAAAAACAAGGAAAGTCCTAAAGACTCTGAAACAACTACTTTTAAGTTTCCTAGTAGATACATTGGGTTTAAACTTCATTTTCACATGGTATTTTTTCTCCTAGATTTATAAAAATCAGTAAGTTCAAACAGGGTTGTTAAGAATAAAATGGACTCCTTATGACAGCAATAGATTTGTTAAAGTATTTTTCAAATCTGTGATGTGATTTTACTCAGTTTTCTATAGAAGTATTCACAGGAGTATTAGTTCAGCTTCCTAAAAAAAGTTAGAGACCTGTAATTAGACAGGTTTTGTCTGATTTAATGAAAGCAGCAAATCAAAACACCCCAAAACATCTCAAGTTTGGTTTTGTAGGGAGACGAGAAGAATGGTAACTTTATCGTGTTGGTCACAAACTAATTACAACAGATTTGGGTATATAATGGGTTGTGATGGCAGGAGGTTGTTTAGCAGATCAAAAAGTCAACATTCAGAATTTTATTTAAAAAGTCAAATGCAAAACTTGGCTTCTTTGGGTCTCTAAGCCAACGAATATATACTTAAGTATTTGACAAAAAAATTTTAAAGGAAAAAGAGCACTAAAAGTGTTGACAATATTTTTTTAAATGAACAAGGCCCTTAATTTTGACCTATTAATATGCACAACTATGGTCTCCTATCATATTATTTAGATACTATTTTAGAGGAACTTAAAAATAAAGAAGGAATATTGAAAAATAAGAAGCTATGTTGTTTGCTTGACATTGTTGAGCTCCTTCAGAACATTGACATATAATTCTTACTATATGACTGTTCTCACTTAAATCCCCTTCTTATGTGCTTAATTGAAATTCCAGTGTCATATTTGACAAAGTATTCATAATAATAAAATGTCATTATTATGATTTCAAGAAAACTTTTGCATACAGAATTAACAATACCTCTGAAAGCAACTGCAAAAGAAATTGGCTTACCTGTACAAAGTAAACTTGTGCATCTTTAAGTATGTCTTCTGAGTGATTTATTTTAAGGTAATGTAGAAAATGCATATCTCATTTTAAAAAAATTGCTGTTGAGTTTTTCTTTTATGAAATGTTATTTCAGCATAACTGGAGAAATATTTTAAAACAAATGATTTTAACTGAAAACCTAGGAGCATACTAACATTGTCATTAACTGATCCTCTAAAATTCCTAAGTGATCTTTTACTGATTCTGTTTGCTTTTTATTTAAAGCAAGAGAGAGATTCATGGTAATCTGACTTCTAGGAAATACTTGCTGTTAAATTTTAATTCCTATGTAATACCTAATTAATTCTCCTAGAAAGTGTGAACTGTTTCAATAGGCAATATTTTTACAGGTCAGTGTACTTTGCTACTTTTAGAATTATTCCAACAGCTGCAGTGGAATTACTTTCAAGAAATCAATCTGTCTTTTGTGCTTGAGTCTAGTCTCTTGGCAGAGGTAGCTTTGAAGCCTCCAGCCTTGGAGAAGGGCTTTACTCTGCTTGATTCGTGTCTCTCTCTCTCTGCTCAAGCTCTTGCTCTAGCACTATATTAAACAAAAGGATGTTTTTCTGCCTTGTATTTGAGACAGTTAAAAGCTAATCCTTACACATGGTTTATGTTAAACTGTTTTCATTGATTAATACAAAGACTTGCTCTTCTTCCTGTGCTGTCTCTGCAGTTTATAGGATGCAGTCATGTTATGCTTCTTTTAATTTTAAATGACCGTTTGCTTTGCTTTTCCTTCTTTTTGTGCTACAAACATAGTGGATTTATGGTCTGTGGGGTGCATTATGGGCGAAATGGTTTGCCACAAAATCCTCTTTCCAGGAAGGGACTGTATCCTTGTGCTGCTGCAGCAGGTTGAATTAGTTAGGAAGTGATTAACCTTTTTATTGATGTTGTGTCATGAAGATGCATATTGTACAATTTTTTTTTTTATTAAATGAACATGGATTTTTCTTGTGATACACTTAAAAAAAAAAAAATCATTTCTATTCAGGCTGCACCTAGCAGTAGGACATAGTCTCTGCTGGTCCTGTAGTTAGCATACATTCACTTTCACTCATTTTCATTGCACATGCTTTTTAGAGTCACTTCATGTGTATGTGTGTGTCTAGATATTTTTATTTATTTTATTTTAATAACTATCTTTTATGTTAATATCATTGCATTTTGTTTTCAGTTGACATTTGGTCAGTTGGGTGCATCATGGGAGAAATGATCAAAGGTGGTGTTTTATTTCCTGGTACAGATCGTATCCTTACCCTTGGCCTAGGATGTAGTTGTAAAAGGTCAAAAGACTCTGCAGTGATACAGTTTCAGATTAAGGTGGTTCTAATTTTTAAAATACTGGTTTTAGACTGCCTTTTCAAACTGAAATTTGCAAAGTCATTATATGCCATTGGGGCAAACAGACTTACTTTTTTCTTTTCCCTTTTTTTTCCCTCTTTTTTTCTTTTTCCAGTTTAATATAGTCCCTATCCATTACTTTTGAATGTTGTCACACTTAAGACAGACTTCTTTTTGTTTAGGTGGGGTTTTACTGGTTCACATGCATTGGGCTTTAGTTTGGAGGTCATTTTTATGTAGTAATTTACTAATCTTGTTTAGTACCTGAGCATGTTAGCAGTTATTATGCTTTGTATTTTATAGAAAATGTTTACAAAAACATTTGTAACCCTCTTCATTAGTTACACTCTGGAGATTTATTTTTTGTATGCAGAGATGATCCTGCAATCAGCTTTCAGAAGTATCTGACATTTGTCTTTCTACTCTATGAATGGTTTGGTGGTGTCTATATGGGTTGTCCTGTGAACAGTATTTCAGACAAAGAGTCTGCTCCAAACAAATAGAATTGAAACTTCAGTGTCATTGCTAAAATTAGTGAAAATAATTGGACTTTGATATCCTATTTGTTTTACTATTACTTGCAGATCATTTTTTTAGATGCCATCAGAAGTGTTTCCTGCTTTTGCTGCAGGTTACTGTTTCAAAATTGATATAGTACCATTTAGGGGTGAAAATGGGGTGGAGATTTTGAGCCATGGTAAGGAAATCCAGAGCATCTTTACTTTCACACAGCTCTGTCATTGCATGAGCTGCACCATGCTTTGCTTTATGCATCTGGTTTGCTAGCATGGCTTTTCAATTTAGACTCAGTGCCATACAATGTAAATACTACTTTTTGTGAAGGCCTGTACTAAAGCTCACCAGAGCTTGAGAATCCTTATACAGAGATCTGTTGTTAAGTTTTAAGAATATAAGAGAGGGTCTGCTTCAGCCCACTGAAGATTTAGGTAGCCTGGTATCCAGTCTTTGATGGCAGCCAAAAAGAAAAAGTTGGGGACAATGTGAATAAGTGTATATAAAATTTTATCTGAGCTCTCCCCCAGTATTTAACCATCTGCAACTAGGAATTCCTGTGCCAAACCTTACTTTTTTTGTTCAGTAATGTGTATTAAATTCTTCTGCCATGAAGTGGTCAATCTCCTCTTTACAGTGTGTAAACTTCTCAGTTAAGATTTTCCTTATACATCCTTGAAACTCTAACTTCATTCAAGTCCCTGACAATATTGTCAGTGACCTGCGTGGGCCCAGCCTTGGCCCTCTGTGTGCCCACTTGTGCTCAGTGTTGCACATCCCTGGTGAGAGGTTGCCCAGGCCTGGGCTGAGGTACCAAGATAAGAATGAAGGACAAAACACCCACCCACTTGGGGTCATTCTCAGGAGTGCCTTGGTAATGGGTAGTAGCTTGACTGCTGTGTGTGTGTGTTCAGATCAGGGACTCAGTCCCCCAGAACCCAAACAAGGCCTTAAGTTAAATCTGTTATATTTAAATATTTTGTGAGTCTTCTAATATTCTGTTTCTCAGAATTATATCCTTTTCTAGTCAATAATGATTTTGAGTGAAGTACATGTTGCCTTGACTACACTATCATAGTCTTGCATTGTTTCACCACTTAAGAAAGTAGTCCTAAGTCATGATGATGAACTTGATATTTTATTATAATTTCCTGTGTTTTCTCTGTTGGTTATTTCATGTGGTTTTAACATAACTTTCTAGCTGAAAACTAGACACAGTGTTTTTCTTAGCTGCATAACTTTAGATATTGATCAATGGAATAAAGTTATAGAGCAGCTAGGAACACCATGCCCCGAATTTATGAAGAAATTACAGCCTACAGTCCGAACTTACGTGGAGAACAGACCTAAATATGCTGGATATAGTTTTGAAAAACTCTTTCCAGATGTCCTTTTCCCAGCTGACTCTGAACACAATAAACTTAAAGGTAAGGTCTGTCTTCTGTGTGTTATATATTTTAAAAGTTTTAAAACTCTGATACATTGAACAGAAATGTAGCTCAGTTTTGTTCACTATAAAATCATCCTGCTAAGGATTTAAATATTTATATCATGAGAGTGGATGAATGTGCTGACATGTGCTTGCCTCCACTTTCATATCTTCACGAGACAGCTCCTATTCTTGGAGCTGTCTTTGTAAAGGCAAGTAAATATCTATATTCTTCTCAATGGCAGGTGCCAACATGATTTAGAGAAAAGTGGGGGGAGGTTGGAATAGAAGTTGTGTAGGCAGAACAGATCTTTGTTTTCTAGGATGAAAATAAGGGGTATATGTTAATAATATATAGATACCCTGTAGTTACTTCAGTGACTTACTGGTTCTAAAGGCCACCCACTCAGTGGAGTCACTCACTGTGTTTTCTGTGACTAAAAGCATGTGACAGAATGGGGCAGTAGGTGCTTGCCTGCTGCTATTCCAAACAAGGCTGCACTGCCACCTGAACTGTTTCACATAAGGATGTCACACCAAGGGACACAGTATGCTGAAATTGTATAGTGAAACATGTCTGACCCCTTTCCCACCTATGTCATTCTCTTCAGGTTTTTTTTCCATTAAATGGAAAAACCTCAAATTATGTGAGGAGTGCATAGATATTTAACTGGAACTTGGTTACTCTGACCCTGCTCTTTAAAAGTTTTGAAACACTGTGTTATGTGTTCTATATATGGCAGTAATCCGAACAGATTTTTTTTATTTTTTTTTTTTTGCAGCAAGTCAAGCAAGAGATTTGTTATCAAAAATGCTGGTTATAGATGCTTCTAAAAGAATCTCTGTGGATGAAGCCCTACAGCACCCATATATCAATGTTTGGTATGATCCATCAGAAGCAGAAGCTGTAAGTTCTTGTTTTAGGTCTCTGCTTAGGAAGCTTCTCTATAAAGCCATGTTGTTGTGATGCTTGGTACAGCTGCTTGAATGAAGATTGTTGCACATTTCATTAGAAGCTTCACTGAGCCATAATAGCTTTCATTGATGTTGATAGATGTGTTTATTTGAAATAGCATCAGGAAGGGGCTGAAGTACCTGTCTCCGTGTATAATTGCCTATCATCTGAACATGTAGTCATGCATCTGAAATCTTTTATATAGGGTTCTAATGTATTGAGCTTCGGTTGTTTCAATGTGGCTTGACTGGCCTTGGTGGGGTTCTGAGGTATTTACTCCTGGGGAACTGAAATAATTTCATTAGGAATTGATAGTACTCTAGAACTAGAAATAAATGTTTCAGCAAAATCTGAATACAAAATATTGAGCTTTCAGTTATTAAAACTAAGAAACAAAGGGATTAATTTAAATTTTTTCCTTGAAAAATCAGTTTCAGGACAATTCCAGCTTGTGAGAAAAGTGTCATTTTTTTAAAAAAGAAAAGTGCTTGGTGATGGCTACTAAGAATAGAAAAAGGTACTTGATGTAAACGGAGCAATTATAATTCTGCTGCTCTGTAATAGCTAGATAGAAAATTTAGTAATTAACAGTAAGGAGCTAAAATGAGCTGCTTGTGCTGGAGATTGCTGCACTTAGGAGCTCTTTTACCAGACTGATCGGTTTCTCTGTTAATTATTACAGTAATGTAAGCAAATTTGTTAATCAGAAGAACTTTAAAGACTGTGGTAGCATCTAAAAAGTAGGCTGAGTCCAAGTATGAGTGGATATATAATCGTTTAAATGTGTTATTTTTAAATCAGGTTCATGTTCTGAATGGTTAATTTCATTTTTAATTTGTACTGGTTTTGTATCCCTTTTGATTGTTTTATGATGAGTTAAGTTTTGTTTTTCAGCCTCCACCAAAGATACCAGATAAGCAGTTAGATGAGAGGGAGCACACGATAGAAGAATGGAAAGGTAAGAAAGGCATTTAAAGTATAATAAGGCTTTTGGGAGTATGCTGGGTCCCTGTGATTACTGTTATTAAAGTTCTTCTGAGCAACCTAATAGTATTTATTTCATCTGCTTGGATGGCAGGGGAACAGATCAGTGCTTCACAACCTCTCAATTGTTGGGACACTAAAACTTTTCCTGCAAAGGAGATGAACCTTTGAAGTGAAAAAAAGACCTGCTCATCTCAGTCACCTTTTACAATCCACAGGACAGCATTTGTAGGGAGGGTAACTCTTCTGGACAAACTGGTACAATTGAAAAAGATGCAGGAGCTTGAGCAATGTAAGGGTGAATTAGAAGGACAAGTCTTCAAGTGTTCCTAGCTCTTCCTTTGAAGACTGCTGATCAGGTTTACCTTACCAAAGATGCAGTTGATAAAAACTGAGTGGGCCTTAAGACTCAGCTTAGCCTTAGGTCTCCAAGCAGCCTGGACAAAAGAGCCTTAGAGCAATGCCAGTGCATTGTCAAGAGTGCCAGGCCCCTGTAGCTGCAACAGAAAAGAACTGTATGTTTTCTATATCATTTGCCAGTTGTTGTGTAGCCTACAACCTGTTGTTCAAAACTAATTCTGAACAGTAATAAACCTATGAAATGGAAATGGACATTTTAATGGGAGATATGTTTTCGATCCAGTCTTGGGGTTGCAAATTCATTTTTTGCCTTCCCTTCTCTGCATTTTCAGAGTTGATATACAAGGAAGTCATGGACCTGGAGGAGAGAACCAAGAATGGGGTTATACGCGGCCAACCAGCCCCTTTAGGTTGGTTACAATAAAAGCACAGTACAAGGCTCCATTGAGTTGTAGGTAGGAAGGAGTAAAGCTGATCAAGACATCCAAAACTTGAAAATGTGGCTCTTAAATGGCCTAACCTCTTGAATTGAAACATTGTGTATTTGAGTGGAATATATGGGGCTGACATGCCTTTTAATTGACCTGTTCAATCCCTCTGTCGTGCCCACTAACTGTCGATAAGGCTTCATGGCACAAGTTGGACTGCTATTGCTGCCTCTGCTCAGGGTTCACTGAAGTTTAGACTCTGAAAAATCCCTGGGTGTCTGAGATTGAATGGATGTGATGTGGCTGGGCACCAGCTATTCCCCAGCCTCAAGAGGAGGAGGAAAAAAGCCAGGCTCCTTCTTTCTTTGTCAAAATACACAGATATGTTTTATCTTAGGGTGTCTTTGTAGGGTATATTTGTAGCGTAGCGTAGCTCTGGCTTTATGATTACTGTCTTTGTTTGGGATTTTTTAGCCATTAGCTTTTACTGTGATTTGACAGCTGCCCATGCCACGTGAGTTCTGTGGTTCTTGACACACCATCTGTTAAGCCCCACGTTAAGGACTTGTGGGTTTTATTTATTGTGACAATGGATTGAGACGCATCTCTTCAAACTTGCCAAAGCAGGGAAAAGTAACAGGCATTAGGAAGAGACAGACTAATGCAAGTACTGAACTGTGCAACTGTATCTGCAACTGATTTGCTGTTTTGTTTCTCATAGCACAGGTGCAGCAATGATCAATGGCTCTCAACACCCATCTTCATCGTCATCTGTCAACGATGTGTCTTCAATGTCAACAGATCCAACATTGGCCTCTGATACAGACAGCAGTCTAGAAACCTCAGCTGGACCTCTGGGTTGCTGTAGATGACTACTTGGTCTTTTGGGGGGTGGGAGGGGGATCCTTTTAGTCATTAATAGGGCACTTTTAAAATTTGGTGGTATTTTTGAGTGTTTTTTCAAAAATAATCATGGAATTCATCATAAAGTGCTGTAATTTCAAACTGTAAGTTGTGTTATAAGCAGCCACTTTTTTGCTGTAATTAACTGTAAAATAGTAAACCTGATAATTTTTATTGTGGTTTTAAAATCTGCATATTTGCTTTACTATTATGCTGCTGATCTTTTTTTACTGAATTTGTAAGATTTGTTTTATCAAAGCACATATTAATGTTGTGGTCATTACCATATGATGAATTATTTAAGATTTTATAGGTTTTCAATTTTTTAATTGGAATTTATTCCAGATGTTTTGTTCATGATATCCTTCAAAGTTTTATGCTTGGTCATTACATCTGTGTCCAGGCGGAGGGGGAGAGAATTCAGTGCAGCCAGCTGTAGTTTCAGGCATATTACTGTAGTGCTGGGTAGTGAACAAAATCCTTTTATTTTGGCCAGTTGCCTATAATACTTCAGGAAAAGCAACAATTAGTGATCTTTTTTAGAGAAACAGAAAAAATCCTTTGCAAAGTTACATCGTCTGAATGAGTTTATGAACTTAAGAAAGCAAAGCATATCTTCAAAGCTGCAGAAATATCCAGCCTAGCAAAGTAATGTGATGTTTTCTGCAGAGTTGTGGCATGCCAAATCTTGTGATCACCATAAAACATGAGGATACTTCATGAATAATACATTGCAATGCCAATAAACTGTTTACTTCTAGCTCGTAGCCTGTTTTTGTACACACAAAATGAAGTGTATCCAGGATGTTTAGACTGACAAGAGGGAAAATGAATATGCTGTAGCTATACTTTAAGATGTGATGCTTGGGAGTTTTGGTTCTTACTAGTTTTGTCTACTAAGGCAAGTGCTCTTTGAGTGCTTTTTGGGTCAAAGAGGGAATGACATGAATGCAATAGGGGCAAAACTTCGGCTACTCTTTCTCCACCAAAAGTAACTGATTGCTAAAATCCATTAAGTGGTAGGAGAACCTCAGGATTTCTGTAGCTAATGCATCAATTGAGCAATATATGCCATCCAAAGGAGGGAGAAGTAGTGCTGTATAAATTAATATTTATATCTTTCATTTCACCATGAGATCAGTGTAGCAGAAATCTTAGCAATGGTTCATTTTAAGTCATAAATATTCAGTAGTTTTCATCACTGAAGCTCCAGGTTTCAATACACTTTTTAAACAAAAGATATATTGAGATATATAGAACAGTTACTAAAGAGTCATGTAAGATGGTGCTGCTCCTCACAGAAGTATTTTAACTGTTTACATTTTATATTTACAGAATGATTTATGTATAACTGACTTAAGTTTATGTATGAGTTAAACAATCATTCAGAATTTATTTCTTTGGAAAATGCAGATTTTTAGTGAAGCTAGGCTGTATAATTGATTGCCTTGTGTAGATGCATATTTTGTGTAGTGAATTAGAATGTGAAGAGGAATTTAAATTAGTAAAGCTCACAAAAATGAGCATAAAAAATACAGAAGTCTTGCCAGGCGCTGAGCATAAGCAAATCATGTATCTGGCTACAGGAGTGACTGGTGGTCTTCAGTGTGGTTCCTTCTGCTTGTTGGGTTAAATAAGCATCTTTTTGAAGTTTTGACTGAAAGAGGAAAATTTGTCTTCACAGTAACTTTCAGAAAAATAGAAGTGATAGTAATGCTTTCAATATCTAACATGTCTTTTAAAAAACATGCAGAGTTGCAAGGAATGGCAATGTCTCAAAGATAACTAAATTGATAAATTGCACAGTTGTTTTCCTGGCCTGGCTAGACTGCTGGTAAGTGCTGTGTGTGTAATTTTGCTTTCCTCCCTTGTATCTACTATTTCAATATTGCCTTCCTAAGCCACATTTGTAAGGCAATTGTTTTTACAGGATCCTGCCAAATTGTATATTACCTCAGAACAGGCAGGACAAGTTTGGATTCATCTAGCACTGGAATGTAGAAAATGTTGAACAGAGACCAACAGAACAGTCGATTTTGTAATTTTTAAATCAAAGTTTAAGCTGTGAATTAAGCCAAAATTTTTGGTCAAACAACAATACTCCATTGTTATATTGAGTGAAATGATAGTGTGGTCAGCACAGTGTAATGAAGTTAAGACTGACAAAAGTAACTTCTGATGCCTCTCAGTGCTGTTAAAAACAAATTGGTAAATATAGTTCCTATTTAAATTTATTTTAGACCTCACTGGATTACAGTGATGATTGAAATATTTTGAAACTTAAAAATACTTTTTGCTATCACTTTCCAGTGTCCTAAATATATAGTAACTGAACTGAGCTCATAAGCTCTAAGGAAAATGGAGCTTTTCTTCTTTCAAGGCAGGGTTAGTGAATGCGTGGAACTGTTGCAGTGTGAGCAAGCTGTGCTTAGAGGGATTGTTTCAGTAGGGTCAGAGCTCTGCCTGTGGAAACGGAGAGTTCACTTTTGGCACCATCTTCCTACAAGTGTTGCTTTTTCTTTTTTTTTTTTTTCCAGTTGCTTGCATTTTAGGCAAATTAAAGTGATGGCAAATTTCAAAGACAAGAAAATCGTATTCAGTAATCAAGTTATCACAACAGCATCCTAGTCTTAACTTCTCTTTTTATTTGTTGAAATATAAATTTTTTTCAGATAGGTGTACACTGCCACAAACAGATAGCAAACAAATGGGTAACTGGAGTTCAGGTGTCTTTGTCTGTTGTTAGATTATATGCTATCCAATACACTGTACAATTTTATTGTTAAGCTTTATTTTAGACTATGATTTGGAATCTTCTCATGACAACAGGCTTCACTAAAGTGCATGCAACTTTCTAGGGCTCTTCCAATCTGCTGGGAGTTGGTATGGATTCAATTACCACGAGCTGTGTGATCTCTTACCTCAGGTGAGGTTCAAAGTTGCGCAGTAATAGCGATACTGAGTTCCACCTTCTCTGGGCAGAGCTGTGGCATGCAGCAAGGACAAATCAGCTCTCTCCTTTTTTAGAAGTAGGTTCTTCAAGAATTTGAAATAGAGATGGGGGCGGGGGGAATCAGTACCCTTAGGGTGTACTGGAATGCTGTGCTGTGAAGTCTTTCTTTGGTGCAAGACAGTGGGTCAGAGCAGATTGTGTGTTAGTGTGTGAGCAGCTGTGCTGCCTGAGCACAACCCCCTGGAGGAACATGCCCAGCCCTGGGTCACTGCTCAGCTGAGAAGACATGGCACTTTGCCCTGCCCAAGCTTGGGCTTTTAGCTTTGAAGAACTTTTACTGTGTGAGATGCAGCAGCAACTTTCTGGGCAGGAATTCCAGCTCAGTACAGCATCAGCAGCAGTGGTGTGGTGGGGGTGTCCTGTGTTCCCAGCACAGGCTGTGGTAATAGGGCCCTGCTGCCTGGGTTTGGTGGGGCCAGTGCAGAGCACCTGGGCAGGGGCTCTGCAGGGAGGAAGGGATGGATGGAGCACTCAGCTCAGCAGTGTGTGAAGAAAAATGTCAAAAACCTCCTACAGGAGGATGGTCCTACCCAGCCAATAATCTGAATTGTATGACAGTAAATGTTTCTTGATTAAGATTATGGGCAAAAGGGGAGAAGGTGGTTCATCTTACATTTGGTCTTACTCTTTCAAGTTGCTAAAGGGAGTGAATTACAGTTTCTGGATCTGTTTTTATTTGCTGTTGGCAGCAGGAGCTTGTCCATGCTGTTACATTTTATTTTCCTGTCAGTGGTTTGGTGCAGTTGAAGGAGAGCCTGTCTGTATTTTTCAGTAGGATTAGAAAGAGGTTTTTATTGAAGAAATGTGATGAGAATGTACTGCCTACCCAAATTTTCAATTAATTTATTCTTAGTTAAGGGCACTGGATAAAAGTGGTATTTTAAGTGATCTCTCTCACGCCCTTCTCTTCTTTATATGTCTGTGTTAGAGAAACATGTTATGAATCAGATCACATTGTGTTTCTACTTCTGCAGTTCAAAATTTAAGCTAGGTTTTCTTGAACTACCTCACACAAACTTTCTACGTTTCTTAAGTAAGCAAAGCTAACCCTTGCTATTGGAACTACACTGAATGTGAATAGAAAATACACCTCCTTTAGAAAAACAAACCTATTGGCCAATGTTGAGACAATATCAGTATGTTTCTTATCTATTTCACGTAAGATGTTCATGTGTAATATATAGCTTGTGTACAGTAATGTACATCTAGATTATTGTGCTAGCTGTAAATTGGTGATTTTATTATTGTAGTCTGGTTTTGTAGGGTAAAAATAGCTTACTAGTAATGTCAGCTCATCCTTTACATTTTACAAAAGGAATAATTCTTGGTAAGCTTTGCATACAGATGAATTACTTTTGTAGGCCCAATATCTAGTCTATTTTTGAGAGTTCTTTAACTTTTATTACTAAAGTTGAGAAAAAAAATCCCACCCCAATTATTGTGGTCATTCCTTCTGCCCTTTTTGAAGTATATTCTTAATTTTATTATGTCCCAAGAAATATGAAGTGGAAGACACACCATAAAAAATACTGGGGAAAACAATTTTTTTTTCTTCCCCACATTTGATACCTTTTCCTGCTTTTCCTTTATTCCCTCCAAATAAGCTGTTGGTGGGCATTACTGAGAACATTGTGATTTTTTTTACTCATTCATGCCATAGGTCATTACATGTGCACCACTGGAATGTATACATTGTTATCTAGTATGTCAATTGGTTATAATGATATTTTAAATAAAAAAGAAAAAAAAAAGTTTGACCACCATGCATTTAGTGTTTTTTCATTGCCAGGCTGAAATGGGTTTCATATGGATTGTGTAATAGGGCTGTACTTGAAATCTTATTAAGAGTCCTTCCTGAGAATTCATTTGTTTTTTAATGGTCTGGTTTTTAATCTGTCTTGTGTGTGAGCTCATTCATGGGCAAAGTGATATGTTTTTTCCATTCCTCCATCCCCATGGACTTTGGATGTGCCACAGACTGTTAACAGCCACATGTTCAGTGTCTTTGTGACTCCTGGGAATCTGTTCTTGCTCCCTTGCTGCCAGCTCTAGCTGTCGTAATTCCTGAAAATCCAGCGGCTGAGACCCTGTGCTTCGGAGAGAGGTAAGCCATGGGCTGCCTAGTGTATGGGGAAGATTTCCCAAAACCGAGTCTTGGAGAAGCCTGAAGGATTTGACTTCTGGAGACCTGGCTTGGATGCCTGGACCCCTCACTGCACTGACACTTCTCCCACAGGTAAATCCCAACATAATGCATTTGATTGCCTTCACTTCCAGCAGGGTTTTGGTGCTTCCTTAGTGACTGCAGCTGCCCTTGAGCTGTGGTGTTGCTGCCTTTGTGTCCAGTTTCAGGGGAAAAGGACTGTGACCACAGTGCAGCCAGCTTTGTTTATCAGGGCCAGCAGTTTGTAGGATGATCTTCTAGGAATGTGGTGGGACTCAGAAATGCTCTTCTTTATTTGCATATGTCAGCGTAAAGTGCAGCCAATTTCCAGTGATACGCTGCTACAGAGCAAGGCTGGAGAGCCAGTCATAGCTCTACCCAGGACTTGTCTGGTGGCTCTGGACTGAAACACTCATTCCACAGTGCTGCTGGCATCAGTGGAACTCACTTGTGAATGTAGATGAGTCATTAAGCTATCCCTGTTCATCTTCCTTTTTGTGTTAGAAATGCCAAGGCGATCTATGGAGGTTTTCTTTGTTATTCTGAAGTGTTGGTGTTTTGCTTTTTTCTAAAGCATATGCTTGTGTTGGTTTTTTTACTGAAAAGTTTTGACTGATTTTTGCCTGCGTAATACTGGAAGGATATTCCAGGCTGGGAAGATGGCACAGGTGAAACTCCAGTAAAAATGCATCTATTCCAGGAACCTTCTGTCAGTTTAATTAATAATAACCAAAGCTGTATCTTGTAAACACCTGCTAAGAAAGCAGACATTTAAATCAGGGACTGTAGTGAGTGACAGGCCTGCAAAATAAGGAGTAGTCCCCAGTGCTTGGTGTGGGGAAATGCATTGGTGGGGAAGAGTATGGAAATGGGAGTTAAAGCTAGAACAGGGTCTGTCATCTTCCTCACATAAGGGCATAGTGTTCCATGAAGTTTGTCCAAGTGGATTCCCATTTCTTGCGTAATTGCCCATATCAGGAATTTAACATTATGGTCCTGGTGCTGCACTTGGCGTTAACATCCTGCTGTGGTGCATTTTAGTGTGAACTGGGTCA
The DNA here is from genome assembly GCF_965178545.1 of Coloeus monedula. Classification (NCBI taxonomy): domain Eukaryota; kingdom Metazoa; phylum Chordata; class Aves; order Passeriformes; family Corvidae; genus Coloeus; species Coloeus monedula. The sequence continues at coordinate 20,627,862 of NC_138788.1, forward strand.
TTTGTGGCTTCTTGCAGGGTTTATTTACTGCAGTGGCTCATCTTCAAAAGCAGCTGAAACTTACTCTTCATGAACAAGAGGCATAGATGTTGCTGGAGCACAACAGTCAATTTGGAACTTTCTTGTTTCACTCATCATTTTGAGTGGATAGAGTTTCATTTGTGATACTAAAAAGAATTATCTTGGATACCAAATTATGTACTACAGATCTCATGGGCCTATCCTGGATCTGCAAGTCTGGGATAGGTGGCTGTTACCTAAGGTTAAGTACTTAGAGTTAACCAGCAGTCCTGTTCACTGCTTGTCTGGCATATTTGGTGTTTAGCCCTCCAGTCAGCAGGGCTCAGTTCTTGAGTTTGTAGAGTGAACTGAAGGGAGCAGTCTGCACTTTGTACACACAGGAGATAATGCACTATAAATAGGGTTAGGGGGGTGTGGGCTGTCAGGATCAATACAGTGAGAGATTTCCATGTTTTGGGTAGGAATAACAGAAGGCATTGAAATACTGTTTGCTACTACTACTTAGATTGAATGTCACTTTTTATCAGTCCTGGTGTTCTTACAGCCTGGTTCAGACCACCCTCCAGTATTAAGGTTTATTTTGTGATGACTGACCTGGTACCTCCAGCTACCTGACACACTGATGCTCTTCCACCTCAGTCACTGTTACTGCTTCTCTCTCACATTATGCATCTTATGCTGCTGTTTTAAAAGGCCATTTTACTCCTTGCAGGATCACTTGTGACCAATGGTAATGAATCCAAGGCAGAGCTGGGAAAAAAAGATGGGGATGATGCTCATGCCTGCAGGTGGCAGGCGGCTGCTGCTGAACATGCAGGTACCTGCCTTATGCCAGGGGCTCTAAGGAATCCAGGGCAGCTGGAGAGCCTGGGAAGTAGGAAAAAGGTTTTGAAATAACTGAATGAACCTATCCACATGGCTTACTGTACTTGCTTGACTTTTCTTATCGAGGAAAGATGAAGTTAAAATTCTGCTTTTTGTTTGCTTTAAATGTTTTACATTTTTTACATTTCAATAGGAAGGAGAAGTGTTACAGTGCAGTAGAAAACAACACCCAGATGTTTTAAATATTGAAGTACCTGGATATCTGTGAGTTGATGAGGAAAAAGTACACCTTTCAGTATCACCTATCTCCTGGTATGTAAAAAAACCCCATTCAAAGGTTATTTCCAGACAGTGAGTCATAGTCTTCTCTAGTAAGAAGTGAGATTCAGGGCATTTTTTCAAAATACTTAAAATAAAGCAATCTTCTTTGTTACAGTCTATACTTTCCCTTTAGCCAATTCATGTTGTTGTGGCACGTTTTTGTTAAAAATCCTTCTCCTTAGAGACTCCCAAGCTACCTCAGGATGTCAAAGATAAGAGTGCTAAGAAAGAGTGAACAGTGCTGGGCTTGCAGGTGGAGTTCAAGCTGAAGCTGGTGACTGTTTTCTGTGTGCAGGCTCTGCATGGCTCAGGGTACTACAAATGCTATGCAGAACTTCTTGAAGTCACTTGGAAGGGAAGTCAGCCCTGGCAGCAAATTACCAGAAATTACAGCCTCATTCTAATGATTTTTCCTTAGCAGAAGTAAGGAACTTGGGATGATGGGTTGTTTGCAGTATTCCTCCTGTCCCCTCATCTCCCTGTAAGAACTAACAACAAAAATATCAACTGGTATCATGAGAAATATTAGTGTAAAGTCCAAGAAAGGTTAAAGATAGATCCCCACCCTCCCTCCCTTACCACCCTGATACCCCCCACCCCAATTGCACCCATTCCTCTTACCATAAGTTTTGCTATTAAAGTTTGGATGTGTTTTGATGATAAGAATCTTCCATCTTCTACCTTAATACATATATCAACTCAGGAGATTTTTTTTTTTTCTCACAGCAAATACTGCTCTATTTTTGGCTCAAAAAGCCCCCAGATACCTAGGGCGAAATGTGCATATTTAAAGTTCCACGGAGATTGTGTATCCAGTTTAATTTCAAGTTGCATTTTTGTCAAACACTGAAACCATTTCACGGATAAGTGAATTGTCAAGATTTTGGCAGCCTCAGTGTGTTTGCAGACCTTATTTTCACAATATCTTCATAAAATAACGCCACTCTAGGAATGAGAAATTTGAACAAACTTTATGTACGGAGTGGGGCGAAAACCACCTCATTAAATCTGTGGCAAACCCCTGGCCGTGGTGGAACTGCCACCTTTCCAAGCACAAGTGCAGGAGTCCCTCAGCTCCAGGCTCAGCTTGTCCATTTGTTCTGGCCATCCACCCACCCTGCAGGACCTTCCACTGTTCTTGAGCAAGCAAAAAGATGGCAGCAGGACACCCTGGAGAAGAGTGTCTGATGTTCTGTGGATACAGAGGAGACCCACTCTTTCTTGGCAATGACACTAAATTTTCAAGCATTATGGTCAGCAGTCTTTCCCAGCTGGCCCAAATACTATAGCACATGTAAAGACAACAGGGAAGTGTCACTGAGAGCACAATCACTATAGAATTACTCATGATGCATGAGTATACCAGAGCAAAATATGCATTTTCACTCATTTTGTCAGGAACAGGATTTTCTATGCTTGTTCTACTTGGGGACTTTAGCACTTGGACTCCCAACAGTTAAACATCCTAATGTTGAAAAAAATTCTTCCATTTCCTTTTGCAGGAGGTAATTTCTCTTCTCAGCATCTTCACGAGCGCGTTCAGAATTCCTCAGCTTTATCTCCAGCATCGTGTACTTCTTTCGTTCTTGATCCAGTTCTTCTTCTAACCTAACCACTTGGTTCCTCAGGTCTGCACTTGCTTCTTCAATTCTTAAAACCAACAGAGAGAAAAAAAAAAGGCTTTTTAAAGTAGCTGGATAAATACAGCTGATAACTAATAAATTTAAGTTGTTCCTCTTAGCATTAACATATTCTAAGAGGAAGTTTTAAAGCAATAATAAGTAATATTAATTGCCATTTCTATATGCCATTTCATTACTGTTGAATTTAAGGGCAGAGATTCCTTGGAATTGGGGCTTTCTTTATTTGTATCATGTGAAAAATGCTCAAATCTTAAGCATTGTTTTCTACTTTCCAGCACCATAGTGGAGAGCTGAGATGTATTAACTCCTCACTTAGGCAGAGTTCAAGTATATAATAATCTTTTAACCTCTGTTTTCATCCTGTATTTCTCTATGTGGATATCCAGTACAGAGAAACATCCTTGGGGATCAGATAGAAATGAGGTCACAATCCTTCCTCACCATCCATTTGCTAGTATTTTCTGTAAAGTTTATCACTGACATTGGGGTGGGGTATAAGATTTTACAAAACTCAACCTTTCATATGAGGAAGAATCAGAAGAACAGTTTTTAAATGTATCCGGGCACAAAGCTCTGAAGCAAAATTCAGAGCTTTTCACTGAAAAAGTTGAAGAACAAGGTTCATGGTTTTGTGATTTGAAGAAACACAGAAGGCACAGCATTTGCTGTCCTCCCTCTTGTGTTTCCCAATCACAAGACTGAGAAGTGGTGTTAATACTGAGGAAGGAGTATTTTCAGTTAGGCATTACTAATCACTGGAATATGAATTTAAAAATTAGGCTTTTTCAGTGAAAAATGCCCCTCCTCTAAATAAAATAAATACAATCTTTAAAAATAATTTCAAACCCCAAACCACCCCCACCTCTTATTGATCAGTCCAACACTCAGCTGTGAAGCTGGGGTGTGGCATCCCAGTGGAACTGTGAAGGGGTTATTTTTAGGCAGGGTAACTGATTATCAAGGCCATGCTACTGACTCCATGACAAACAAAAATGAAAAAAAGGGGGCCTTTGACAGTCCCAGAAGGGTCTGAATTCCATTTTATGACCAAGAGGCAATGCAATGCCTCACCTTAAACTTTTCCTTTCTGTTCTTTACGTACAGCTAAAGATGGCAGTTTGATTATTGTCACAATTTTCACAATGAATCAAAGTCCCAGGTCCACTGATCTGCCCCAAGTCTAGCAAAAATCAGCCCCCACGGATGAAGGCAGACCTGTATCTCCAGCCAGCTGGCTTCTGGAATACAACACTTCTGAAGCTGGGATGCTTCCCTACACACACGTAACAGCTCTGAGCTGCCAATTGCATTTTTCTACCACTATGTTTAGGGGTCAGCTACAGCAGCCTGGGCTGAATGACATGGCCACAGTACTTACAGCATTTCTACATTCCTAACAGTCCTCTCTAAATACTTACACTTTCTTAAGAGTCCCAGATGGTAAACATGAATTACTGAAACTCAACAGAGAATATCTGATAATTATATTAACCTTGAGGGAGAAATGCTCTGGAACACAGTGGTTACAGAAAGGCCATAAAACTTGCCTCCCTCTGACTAAGAGAGAGAAAATGGGCAGTTGATGATGAGAAATAACAGCTTTTCCATCAGCAAGTGTGCCTTACCTCTGCCCCAGGCAGGTACTTACTCTGCTTTCCCTTCACTTATGTATGTGCCAACAAAAAGCTCATATTCTTTCATTAAAACAGGTCCTGCTAGATACACACAGTTCTGCAAACCACACAAGCACATGTACAATTTTGGGGGATTAAATTATCTTCAATAAAATAAAGCTGGTGAGGCAGCCTAAATATTTCCTGCTAAGCAGCCTCCCTTCTTTGCTAGTTCGCTCCTGTCTTTCCATAGCAGCAGACTTCTGTGCAGTCTCAAAAGGTACGTACTTTTGCACACATAAATTGTTGCAGATATAGTAAAAACATGGCAAAATTTTTGAGAGCTGAAAAACTCAGCTTGAAATTCTTAGACGTGACAGCACAGTCCTTCAGGCTGTAATCCTGAACAGCTGGACTCATCCTGTTTAATACAAAAAGGCAGTGATTGCATCGTGCCTGGTTTTATGAAAATCTTTAGCTCATTAGGCATTTCCCTCTCAGCTACATTACCCTGTGAGACCTGGCCAATTCAGAGTCCTCCCCTTGAGCCACAGTGCTCTCTGCCCCATCCAGCTGCAGGGGAAAGGCAGGTGTTGGAGCTGAAGCAGCTCAGCAGCTGGAATGAAGAACAGGTCTTCCTGGATGCTCCTGATATCAGCAGCTTAAGGCCCCATTGGAACAGTTTTACTGGTAAGAGATGGAAAACTATCTCTTCCCCCAGGCAGCGGGCAAGAATTTGCAGCTACACATTTCAATGTTCTGCAGCCTAGTATTTCTGTTTATTACTCTGTATCCCTGCAACAAGGCTTGCCAGGGCAGCTCTGCACAATTAAATGCAAGGCACATACCCTCACCTCCCTCCCATTGTGCATCAGTGAGGCATCTAAAAAACACCCATGTAAGCCATGAACTTCCACCCTCAGTCACAGACCTTTCCCAGTACTCCATGCTAGCAACTGCTGGTGTTCTCATAAGCTCTTACACCTGGAACACAACAAGGTGGGGCTTTTCTTCCACTCTGGGATGTTAGGTGGGAACTGAAACTGCTGCACAGCCTCATTCTCCTTGCAGCTCCACACACCAAGGCAGTACAGTGCAAGAGGCAGAAACGCTGCACGGGCTTGCAAGCCACCACCAGAGGAAATCATAAAATAAAGCAGAAAGATAGCAAGTGGAATTCCTACCTTAACAACTGGCCCATGGGAAGAGATTACAGTTCAGATACACTTTTGAGAAACTACCCTAACAAGAAAAAAGTGCCAAAAAATACAGCCTAAAGCTATGCTATACAATCCCAACAGTCATACATGCTTTTGGTACCATGTTTGGGAGACTGACAGCATTTCCATACCTCAATGTCCAATCTGAGTTTTAATAACTGAAGGAGTATAACAGCAACACCTTAACACAAAAAAACCCCAAACCCCAAGAACTCAACTCTGTAAGAAATGTGACTAGAGCCCTTCTTCAGTGCAGAGTACTGGTGCTGCAAGAGCAGCATGTATTATAACATGGTGTGCAATTTTGCACATGGCTGTATATTAAAATATATATAATTCTTTTAAGCATCAATATTTCATGTGCCTATTTCCCTGAATACTTTCCTGAAAATCATTCTATAAAGCATATACACTCATAAAACCTAATATACTAACTCACACAAATTAATAAATACGACTCCTTCATTAATACTTTCCACTTCCTACATCCCCAGCCCTTACACACAGCTCTCCTGAAAACTGAAAGGAATTTTTCTGAGCTCAGGTGGAAAGTACAGCACCAGCAGCTGTGCAAAGAGACACCAGTTGGCAAATGACACAGTTCATGCTGCTCGCCCAAGCCAGGCTGCCCCATCAGCCAAGGACCACTCTGCATCAAAAACCAAAAGTGAGGTTTCTATAAGTTCAACACAAAAGGGCTCCTGACAATGTTGTAGCTGAGATGCAGTCCCAATACCACCACCTCAAAAAAACCTGTGGAAAATAGTGAAGAGCAGTTTCCTCAAGAATGCTGCTGTTGGGAAAAGCAACAAGAAGCCCTCAGTTTCAGACTGGTTCGGTACAAGTATCAGCACCTGCACAGATCAACAAAGTTCCTTTTTGAGGCCTGACCATCATGGGTCCCAATTTCTCCCTACAAGATGTTTGCTATGTTGTTTCTCTGAGGACATTAAGAGCAGACTTTGGCATTACCTGTGCAGTTCTCATTTACAGTGAAAACACCGAATATGAAGTATTGTATTTCCCTTTGTCAATAGAAATCCCCCTTCTTTGGTGGTTTTTTTTTAATGTTCTCTTAAATCAGAGGAAGGAAAGCTGGATTCAGAGAGTAGCAAGGAAAAAGTAGAACCAAATCTGCTGTTACCCAACCCCAAACTTTAGGGCTAAGAACCTGACACCCTTGGTAGCCCACACCCATGTTCAGACAGGGAGAATGTTGACAGATAACTTCCTTGTGCCCCCTGCAGATGACATTACCTTTTGATACTAGTCTCATACTCAGTCCTCTGTTTGCTCAGTTCTGTCTTTAGCTCCACCACCAAGCTCTGTAAGGCCCTGGAGCATTGGACAGAGTCTCGGGAAGCTGCAGCTGGGTCACTCTGTTCGCTGCTGCTGCTGCTGCAGGCTTCAAACCTGTCCATGCTGTTCTCCAGATCTGCTGTCTTGACCTCACTCTGAGACAGTGAGCCCTGAGTTACCCACTCAGTTTTTAGGGAGCTTAAAGCAGAAGAGTCACTAGCCCGGCAGGCTGGGCAGCTGCTCACTGAGTCCATCACGGAGATCTCACAGGATGATGTAGACCAGGTGGTGCTGGCCATGCTGTGTGTGCTGAGGGACAGGCTGGATGAAGGGACGTTGTCGTAAGTGGAGAGTCTCTGGGAGGAACACGAGTCTTTCACTCGTTCCCCAGAGGCTGTCCGGCGATGGCCTCGGAGGGAGTACAGGCCGTTCATCAACCAGTTCCCGCTGGAGGAGAGGTTGGGGATATCTAAGGATGAGCTGCCCAGCTTTGGACTCACAGACCGCGCTCCCTGCTGGCGGAAGGAGTATTTCCATGGAGGCAGCGTCTGCACTCTTTTACTGGGGCTTGTGGCAGGCTGGGCCGATTTGCCACTGTGCTCTGGAGGAGTGATTTTCACTGTAGGTCCCGGAGTAGCCTCTAGTGCCACCGCATTGCCAGAAGGCAAATCAGCAGGGCTGGCAGCGCTGTTCTGTGACCTGCTGTCCTCCCCGTCCTCCTCTGAGATCCACTCGACAGTGCTGCGCTGGCGCACCGGTCTGATTTCCAGCTGGCTCCCTGGCACCTCCGCCTGAGGAACAGCAAAGATCCGCCCCTGCTCACTTATCAGCACTGTCATCAGGTGCTGAACTAGCGAGGTGCCTGTAGGTGGAAAACAAAGGCAAGCAGTTGAGGAGACATGGAAGACCTCTGCAACTCACCCCACCTGCTTCCATGACTCGGTTGCACCCAGTTCCATGGTCTAAACAGGGCCAGAGCTACTGCTTATTGTAAAAACACAAATGTCAGCTCAGGCCTTCTGCTGCCGCTCTCAGTGTATAGAGAAACTTGCAGGAAGTATGACACCTGCATTATACACACACTGGCAGACAGTGTACAGCAAGTGCAGAAGGTACTCACGATTATTTAAATTCACAGAAATGTGCTGCTGTTGTTTTCCAGGAGTGGAGCAGACCATTATGAAATAATAGAGAACGCCACTTACTAAACCTAATACAAAGTGCTTCCTACAAAAGAGGAAAACCTTTAAAAGGATGAATAAGCAATTCTATTTTGAAGTATTGCCTGAAATAGAGAATAAGGCCAACATACTCAGGGGTTCAAGGCAAGAGCCTGGTTTTATTGATGAGTTTTTGGCCTAATAGCAAGATGTACAGAGCTCACCTACCACTATTTTATGTTTGTGAATGCAGGAAGAGAACTAAATGTCTTGGAGATATGGGCATTCCTAACAATTTAGCTGTCAAACTTCAGGTACTTCTATTTTAAATTCATTATTTAAATTTGAAGGCAGACATAATTAGAGTGCTTTTTGTTAAGATCTCATTATCAGTTTAGTTAGGAGATTGAAATTACCCTGAAGCTGCAAAAAATTTAGTGTTTCCACTTCTCTGTTATTTTTATCTAACCAACATTCTATTCTCAACTGAAACAAAAAATTGCCAATCCTGTTATGAGTATAATGATTAAGTCTCGAAATCCAGCCTCCGTATGCCAATTTTTTTACAGTTCAGATCTGTGGCAATACAGAATTCCAGGTCAGATCACTGTAGTGTTTTCATACAATGATTAGGAGACACCCCAGCACCTGCACGTGTGCACCTGCACACAGTACAGGCACCTCTGCCATCAGATGAGCTGCAGAATGAAATGCCTGAGGTGATCTGAACTCAAACTTGTCCCCTGTGCCAGCTGAGCAGAGAGCACGCTGCTGGCCAAGGCTGTGAGAGCCGTACCAGCACTGGCCCGGTGGCCACTAGGGGAAGTCCCAGCATCGCACACAGGCTGACTTCAGTTGTCCCCATATCCAACACTGAATAACCAGCACTGCTCCCGCACTCCCTTCTCGTCCCCGATTTTCCTACCTTCTGCACCTCTAGGGCAAGGTATCAAATCTACCCTTAATAATATGGCCCACATCGCTGTGACAGGCTTTCAATCCCTGAACTATTATAATATGTTAAGTCATGCTCTGAAGTTTTCCTGTTGCCTTACAGTGAGCTGCCATCACATCTGCACATCACCTGTGAAAGAGCTAAAGGCACTGCTGCTGCTAAGGCATGACAATACTGGCCTTCTGTGAAGGATTTGCATCACACAAAATACCATGTCAGCTGTCCCCTACAGCTAGGAAGCAAAACCAGAGCCAAGTTCAAGCATCCTGGGCACAGCATCTCCATCTGTGCCTAATTAATTCATCAATTCTTTTTGCAGGCTTGCCAAAATCCCACAAAACTTTATGCAAAGACCTTGCTAAAACTTGCACCACAGTAGTTATGTTTCAGTGTGACCTGGGAGAGGAGCTGTATCCCAGCCCTCGTGTCAGCCTGCTTAATTCATATGGAGGTAGACAATTTTATAGCTTCAGACTTTTTACATCCTAAATTAACAGTGATTTCCAACTCATTTTTCGAATTCTGTGAAGTTTTGATCCATACAGTCTGCTTAGAAGACAGCATTTCTAGTTATAGCCACAGTGGCACAGCCAAAACTACAGTGCTCTCCTCATGGCCCAGATGTTCTCTGCAGGGAGCTGTATAACCACTGAAATGCACCAATACAAAATTATTGCAGTTTGGTACTTAAGCACAGGCCTTCTGGAAAACAGCTGAGCTTTCATTTCAGCAGTAGGTTCAAAAAGAGTTTCAGGGGCACAGAGGCATCTCCACATGGTAGAGAGGAGAGGCACTCCCAGTCCAGTGGTGAATGGGATAAGATGCCAACTGGAATACCCCTCACAGGCCCTGATGAAAGGGGTGGCTTGACTTGTTCTGACTGTGCAGGCAACTGATACAGCTACCAAGGAATGTATGGCTTTCACTTCCAGTGCCAAAACACAGCTGCTGTGCCATCCCACCAGAGCAGCACCTACCTTCCATCATGGTCACCGGATCCTCCATTTTGGGCCGCAGTATGTTTGGTCCAAATACTGTAGCCAGGTTCTGGACACTCATCTTGTTAATGCTGGAGTGAGCCTGAACTTCATCAAGGAACCTTGAAAAGTCCCCACAGAAAAATCAAAGGAGGAGGGAATTCATGAGTAAGTCACTTCTCAGAACATAAACATTCAGTTTTGTCCTGTTTTCATACAACCCTGACACCTGTAATGATTCTAGGAACTACTGTAGCTTAGAGACTCAATATAACCCCAGATCCCTCCGAGTGTATGAACCAGAGAAGACAGGATGTTTTCTGCCAGAAGTACCCACCTAGGAGGGACCCAGCCTTCTACTGGGTCTGAAAGGACAGATTATTGCATTTTTACAGGAATTCTCCAATTACATGGATTGACTTTGGCTAATTTTCACTTGCAGATGTAAGAGAAGTAATAAGTCATTTTACTCATCTCCTTGTCCAAGAACTAGCAGCCTGTGAAAAGAGCTTTGTGGCTTGGCTTGAATCTAACAAAATACAGATCACAGAATCATAGACTGGTTTGAGTTGGAAGCAGCCTTTAAAAATCATCTCCTTCCACCCCTCAGATAAAGAGGCAGCCCAAAAACTGGGAAAATCAGCAAAGATTAAAGGAGACAAAGCTGTGGAGTCCCTGGTAATCCAAGAGAAAACCACTACTAATCCCACTTCCAAACCAGAGCAAATGCCAGACTGGCTATTCTGAATGCATCTGCTACTCAGCTTGTGTCATAAATCTTCCAAGTGTTCAGTGTCTGGAATGAGTGTCTATCTTTAGTGGTCTGTAGGTGCTTCTCAAATAAACAATATACTGCGTTAGTATCACTCGTGCCTGCTGCCAAGGCTGCAGGTGGCAGCAATTTGCTCGGCTGATCCTCTTGGATAAACCAAGAGCTTCCTTCAGGCAGGCTGCATTCACTTCCACGTGTTTTAAAGGAGCTGTAACTTACACTTAAGTGGTTTTTGAATATTCATACTTTCAGAGTTTATTATTTGCATATAAGACAACCTCAAAAAACTTAGAGACTTTTCCAAGTGTTAATTAATTTCACTTACTTGCATATGTATTTGAGGAGGTTGTAGTTGGCTTGGGGCAAATTCTTCACCTGTTTAACCAGTTCCTGGGTACCCTGAGGGACAGGAAAAACAAGAAGCAGAGCTATTAATGTAAATGCTGCAAAGCAGACGTGAGTTTCCTTCAGGACTACAAAGTCCTCTTTCCACAGCCAAATGCTGAACAATAGATGGTAACACAAAGAGGCTTTGCTTCAGAAGAGGTGTCATCCAGTGTGTTGTGCCTTACCAAAAACCCAATGTCCAGAATTCAGTTCAGTTCTCAGTGGAAATCCTCCTGTAAACTTTAATGGTTGATACAGAAGCTTTCAGTTAGTGAGGCCTGCCAGCCTTCAAAGCCTGCCCACTGGCACTGGTATCAGTGTACCAGCAGATGTGCCTTTGCTTACTTGAGACTTGGAGGCATTGAGTACAGTATAAATACATTGCAGTAATGCTCAATTGAGCAGAGGGAAGATTTTCTTTAAAAAGCTACAAGTCCAAATCAACTGCCTCCTTTTTAATGACGTACTTCATTTGCAGTCATTCTCACCTGGGACATACTTCTTCATGAAATTTCTGTCTTTACATTAAATGTAAGATGAGACATCAGCTGAAGGAATGACTTAAACCCCCGAAGCTACTTAAATCATCTAATGAAAACCTCTGACTCAGGAGGCTATTGTCCTGCCACAGTCCCAAGTATCATTTGCTTGTTCCTGTCAATGCTGCTGTTGCCCTGGAGATTTGGTTATTTTTGGAGACAACTCAACCTTTTGTGGAAAAACAGATACTGAAGCACATTTAAGGAAAGACTGATAGCTGCTCACTACTGATGGAGAAATTCCAGAAGCAACTGGTTCCAAAAAAGTGCAGTTGAACACTCATTTCAAACTCTCCTTGAATTTTTAAGGACTGTTAGGAAGGGAATTCTGTTGGCCAGACTCTTGCCATGTATTCCTGATTTCTCCGGTCCAGACAAGTCAGAAAGATCCGGAGAGCAGTGCCTATTCCTGCCTTCCTCCTTATTACCTTAAATATATAGCTACTTTTTTATTCTGTACATCCCAGCACAAAAAAAAAAAAAAAAAAAAAAAAAGTTCTCTAATAAAAACCTGAAACTTAAACCAAAATTCTTAAAAGCAGTAACCCCTTTATAATTCCTTAGCTTAAACACTATGCTGGTTTAATGGTGACAGCAATGGAGACACCAATAAAAGGCCAGTCTCTTCTGAAAATCTCAATCCTCTTCTTTAAACTTTTAAAAATTTTTCAATCAAGGATGGCTGCTACTGATGTGAAGGTTAAGGTCAGTTGTTCAGGTCAACCAGCTTTCAAGTGACAAGTTTGAACCAGAAATAGGTGAGCTAACAGACCTAATTCCCTCTTGAATTTTTCTCTGTAACCCAATTTATTTCAAACAGGGAAATCAGGATGGTATTTGGGACTGTATTTCAAGTGCTCTGAATTAAAATGCTGTTGACTCCACTGGATGTAAGAGGAAGCTTTGGAGCAGAAACTCAGGCAGCTGTGAACAGCAGGAAACATGATGTAAAGGTAAAAAAAAAAAAGGTTCTAAAAATTTATAATCCATGCTTTGTCACAAGGAATCTCAGGCACAGTATTACACAGAATATCTTTATGTTCATCGAAGTACAAACACCTGACAGGTAAAAAAAAAGCGCTCTCTCCTACTGCAGCATTTATCAGCTCTGCCATAGATTCATCCTCACCAAGGCCTGACCAATGGAAGGCAGAGGCTTAGCCTAGGAATACCAGAGTGACAGCATAGAGGAAAACATGAGCTTGAAACCTCTGTAGTAACAAACAGCACTGAGCAGTGCCAGTGGCTGCAGCCCAGAAAGCCGTAGAAGCACTGTACTGTTATTTATTGTGGGATTTTGCAGAAATAACTCTTACCTCCTTGAAAACGTTGCTTTCCAATGAATGATCCCAAACCCAAGGACTTTGCAATGTGTGTAACAGATCAGCACCAATTCAGAGCTTCTAGTTTGGCTGGAAAACTAGCAACACTTTAGATGTTCATAAAAAATTCATATGCCTCTTTAAAAACACCTGAAGCCTTCTGTTCAATCTACTGAACTGCTCTGTGCATCTCTGGAGTACAGGTAGCAGTGAAGGCTAAAATACTACCATGTCAAGGCAGCTCAGACTCAAATGAGTTTTTAGACATTTGAAGATCTCTCTTGGTCTAAAGTTATTTTTAATTTTCAACCCTCCTCCCCATCAGTTGGGATCAGAATCAAATATTTTTTAATGCTGCAGTCCTGCTGAAATACCTGGAGACCTCAGCACCACCCAAGGTCTCTGTTATGTCCCTGTTTGCATTCAAACACCAGAGATGAGCTGGGTGCAGAATGAAGATGAAAAGCAGTTAGTATAAAAACTTAGGGCAGTACTGGAGCTAGGCCAGGTTAGCAAACCCCACAATAATTCCTATCCATGGTCACAGTGTAGCAGCATGAGGTACCAACAATTTTATCCAAAACGCTATTTTGCCTTAAGCAATTCTGGTTTTTTGGGTGTGGGGTGAGGGTGGCTGTACAAAACTAAAGAAAATGATATTAGCAGTCCAAAAGTCTCATTAAAAACTTTCAAGTGAAAAATGAAAAGAAAATAGTACTTCAAATTAAACCAGTACAATTACATTTTGTTTCAAAATACTTTTACAAAACAAAATGTTTGATTTTTAAATTCCCTGCTTACCATTACGTGTTAAAAATCATGGTTTCAATGAAACCACGTTTCTGAGCAGGGGGATTTTCCATGTGGGAGGCGAGTCAGGCCCCACAGGCTAGGTATGACTTTGTGCTGCATTCTGCTCCACGTGCTCCTGTGCACGTACAGCCTCTCCGCCCCTGGTGTGTGCACTCCACCTTCCTTTCTGAAAAGGTAAACAGCCCACGTTGAGGTTCCAGATTTCCCTGACAAAACCAAAATTGCTTATGTTTATAACAGCACCTTAATAAAACAACTCCGTGCTATGAGCAGTGCTGTATTTTGTAAGTGTTCATTTTGGCTACCTAGTGCTCCCCATTGCCTTTCTAATCTAAAGAGAATTCTGCTCTACCAGTCATTTGAGTCTGACCTTGCTCACACAGATGTTGCTTCCTAAACTGCTGCAGCCCGTGCAGACAAAATCAGGCAAACAAGGTAGTTAATAAGCTGAGCAGTGATGTACAATTATGTTTGCCCAATTTGGCAGTGTCTCTACTCTTGTGCAATGGTGCTTAATGGATCCAAAACTTCCCAGTCTGCACATCTTATGACCAAAATCAAACCAGCTCCACTGCCTTAGAAATGCTGCTGTTTCTTGTGAAATAACCGCTGTGGGGTCTGTAACACGGCACCCTGCAGAGATGCCTGAGTTCACTGAGGTTGAGGCAGAAAATGAGCAAGTTTTGGAGGTAGTAGACACCTACTAAAATATAACAGAAGTGCATTGGCACCCTGATGTGGCTGTGTCCAGAATGCAAGGGCATATCCATGTGTGGTAACATGCTGTGTCATGCACAGAAATCTGCTTTCTCGCAGTTGACTGAGGGTTACATCATTTGAGTGTAGAGAGTAGTAAACTTGCCTTTTAACTATAAAGAACTTATATTGCCACATCTGCTACATTTGATGCATGCAAACAAGCATCTTCCTGTGGGCATCATCAAGGACAATCTCCACAGAGCCTTCTGCCACTTGAACTGAAAGTGAACCCCAGACTCACAGTGAGGAAAAGTTTTTACAAATCCCACCAGAGACAAAGACGAGACCACACACAGAAAAGGGACAGAACTGTGAACCACAACTTACAAGCCCTCAGGCCTTTGCTTCTTTAGCAAAGAAAAGACACAAGAGACAGCCCTTGCAGTGTCTTTGAAGTTCTATTCTAGAAGGGGCACCCGCATCAGGCCAGACCTAACACACCTTTGCACTCTGCAAAGGGCTAAGGGAGCGCCACAAGAAGAACCATATGGATGAAACAGATCAGTCAATCATCTTGTAAATAATCCTGTTCCATGACTGCCACAGACTTGGTAGTTTTTGTCAGCCCTTTCCCTTGCCTGGAAACCAAAGAGAAGAACATCGTAAGAAGGTTCTGGCAAAGTATTCATAGCATTATTTCCCCCCCATTCTGGATAATATCGTAGCCTGTCTTCTTGTACTGCCTCTCCTCTAAGAAATACAAAGACCATTGCACTGACCAATGTCTCATCCACCAAAATCTTTGGGAAGGAGAATATACTGTTCTGATACATAAAACAAAAAACACAGCAAAGGGGAGTGACTCCATACAGCTTGTTAGTGAGTGAACAGCAAGGCTGGGAAAGGAACCCAGATTTCCTCCTACCTTGCATCTCTTGCCAATTATGCTACACAACAGCTTTGCTTAGAAGAAAGAAGCACCAGGCTACAAGACTGACTTTTTTTAAGCAGCAGCCTGTGATAACAGCACCCAATTCACAGCTTCAGGAAAATTCAGGGAAAGGTTCCCGGGGACTTCATTGATTTAAATCAAGTTTGAAGAGTGATGAGGATAAAACCTGTACTACATTGAGTCTTGGGAACATCCTCTGAGGAGGCAGATTAGAAGGATCACTGACCTCTCC
The DNA here is from genome assembly GCF_965178545.1 of Coloeus monedula. NCBI lineage: Eukaryota > Metazoa > Chordata > Aves > Passeriformes > Corvidae > Coloeus > Coloeus monedula. Next base: position 20,643,612 of record NC_138788.1, read on the forward strand.
CTCATCTTTTGAGAGTAGCTGTCCACAAGAAAGAAAGTCTTCGTATTTGGCAAAGGGGATGACAGGCTCTGGCAGCTCTCGAAGGTAAAGCTTCAGGAGGGACGCCACAGTGTGAACATCTGTGTTGCTGCAACAGAGAAGAGGGAAGGAAATTTAGAAACTCACACTACCTCAGAGCTTGATGCCTTTCATTGGGGGTGCATCAAGGTCCCTCCTAGGGGCAGGGACAAAGCAGGCACATGGAAGGAAGCTCTTCTGCCAGTCATTTGTACTAGGCAGGAGCGTCTGCCTGGGAACAAGAGAAATCTCCATTTTGTCAAGATAGAAACGCACCTCAGGCAACACAGGCAGTGGAAGGGATATGCCCATGATACTGCCTAAGGTAGGGTAACAGTGTGGTTCCTCTGCCAGTGGGGACCAGGAATGTGAGGAATAGTCCACGCAAGTGCACAGTGATCACACAGCATTGACAAGTGAGCTCTGTATCTTGATTCTGTGAAACATAACCTCTGAGCCTCTCATTGATCCTTCCTGATACTCTCCCCAGCCAGCACACACATACAGCTGATGGGCCAGCTCCCAAACGTCCTGGTCAATCATTCAGAAAAAATGGAGGAAGCTGTACTCCGTCCAAGTCCTGTATTGCCCTTTGGTACGGCTGCCTGGCTTGTGGTATCTGGAATTTCCTAGCCCATCTGTTATGCTACTATATCAGCTTTTACTTTCTCTCCCAATCCAGGAACTTCTTTTTCCTCTTCTTTCTCCTTTGCTTTAAAGTTGGGGTTGAAGTGTCAGATCTCAGGATGAAGATGCACCTGCTCTTCCATTTCCAGCTATCCAAGTTTCTGGTGTATGGTGATACCTCTCCTTCATTCCAGGTTTCCTGTTGTACAGGATTGTTATTTGTTGCAGATGACCTCCTCAAAGGTTTTGACTGTTAGAAGTCTAAACAGATTCTGTCACCAGCTCCTCCCTACCCACCATTGCCCTGACAGTCTTTAAAGAATTCTGAGAAAAACATATCAGCGAACATTGGGCAAGAGAGCTGCAAAACATCTCTTCCCTCCAAAACCTGAATCCTTCTACTTAGTATGTTTCTTTTTTAGAACACAGGGCTAAAACAAAACTGGAAAAATGACACCAGGAAACTGTCAGCAGATACCACTTACTACTAATCCTGCTAATGCTATTGCTATTAAATAACTCCAGCATAGTTGACAATACCATAGCTTCACACAGTGGTTTTCTTCAGTTGATTATAATATTTCACAAATGAGATCGGTACCCTTATTCTTTTTTTGCCTTTAGTATAGAGTTTCAGGTGTGGATGGTGGATCTGACTATCACTGAGAAGCAGAGCCCAGAACAGACCTTCAGGGCCGCTGGCTGCAGTAACTGTTTCGTTTACGATGCCATGTGAAATCCAGCCAGACTTTCTGTGGCATGAAAGTGCAACAGGAGCAGGCTGCTATAGGCGCTTCCAAAACAGCAACACCTGGCCTTTCATAAGAACGTTGGAAAAGAAAGCTTTTAAAAATAAATATTTTAATTATCAGTCATCACAAATGTCTGATCCACCATGGGGCAAGCAGGCAGTAAGCACCTGGATATCACTGTAGTTACAAAAGACATCTAAAAGCACTGATTGCAGCTGAGTAATAAGGAAGGCTATTCCTTTCACTGCACCTGATTTGGAAAGAAGCATTTGGATTTCACACTTCTGCTCCTAGGAATCCCAGGCCATACATTGATAAATTATAGTTACACAAAGAAAGAATTATGGTTGCTAGGAGGAGAAGCATTTCACTTAGCCAGAGTGGAACTGCCTCCCCGCCTTGCTGCTGCCTGTGACTGCAAATACACACGATAGACTGCATGTGTACATGTGGACATAGTGGGAATAGCAAAAGGCAGGAACTGGGAGACCCTTAACTTTCCAGTACTCAGGTACTCCGGGCTTGCTTCCTTTAATTCTGTACTGAACCTTCAGTTACCACATAACACACTGACTACCCAAAAGGCAGGCATTCCTGCCTGGAGGTCCTTAGTGCCTCTGTTAAATGGGAGACAGCACTGATCCATTTAGCCAGTGCAAATGCCTATGGAAATAAAGGTGCTTTCGGCACCTGAGGTGGTAAGGCACTGGAACAGGCTGCCCAGAGAAGCTGTGGATGACCCATCCCTGGAAGTGTTCAAAGCCAGGCTGAATGGGCTCTGAGCAACCGGGTCTAGTGGAAGGTATCCCTGCCCATGCCAGGGGGTTGGAAGGATATGAACTTTAGGATCCCTTCCAATCCAAACCATTGTACAATTCTATTTTGCTTTAAAAATGCTGGGTGGAGGCTTGGTTTATCTACATAACAATGAAGTTAGTATAGATAAGGCTAAAGTAAAACATGAAACTGAAACTTGCACTCCTAATTAATTCCTTCTGTAGATACTCCTGTTCCAGAGTATAAGCACTAAATTAAGATAATTTTAATTCTGAACTAGAACACCCAGAAATTAATTTAAAAATGCAAAGGTTTTGTTAAAGAAAAGATTAAGTGAGACAATTTGATGATTTCAAACTTATTTTTTCATGAAAATATTTCTAAATGTTTGACACTTCCATTTAGGGAGCAAATACTGTTTGTGGTTAAGAATCAAAGAAAGGAGAATGGGTGGTCTGGGAAGCTGAGGGAAGGGAAGAATTAGAAGAATGTTCCAAATAAACTCTGAAGATATACTTCCCAAGATGAGACCAAACACTGTTTCTGCCCACGCAGGAGACAGTGCTTGCTCTTCCTGCAGTGGTAGGCAGGGAAGGTATTGGCAGTGTCGAGACTGGCTGCAGGTCCAGGGGAAGCAATCCCCTAAGGTTAATGTGTTGATAATACACCAGATGCCACCGGCACCAACTGGAAAAACAAGGCTAGTGAGTTCCAGCAAGAAATGGTGCCAGGTCTCCAAGACAAGATCCCAGATCCGATCTCGCTTATGGACCTGTCACAGAGATCAGACCAGATCTACACAATGCCCTTGGATCCAAATATCCCTGAAGTTCAAGGTCTCTGTTAGGGTCAAGCCCTATTTCACAAAGGGCTATTAAGCTTTGCACAACGCTGACCTTCACTCCAGGCAGGATGTACATAAGACAGAGTAGAAGAAATGTTAGTTACAGGATAAGGACAGTATTTGGCTGGAAGGACCCTGACAGCATCCACCTTTGTGGTGACTTGCTGGGGGCTAATGTAGAGACAGCACAGCTGAGAGCTGCCACTTCCCTTGCTGCCTGAGACAGGGCTGACACTTCCCATGGGAACCGTTACTAAGCTGAGCATCTACAAAACAGCCTCTGGCATAACAACCAGGGAAAACATGTGAGATAGTGGTGACTATTCTGAAACCTGGTGACAGAGGAAGAGTCAAGATATTGCCTCAGGCAGATCTGCTGGGAGAATGCAACATTTGAAAGCAGTACCTCACCTAGTTCACCTCTGTATACCCATTTCTTTGATGGGATCCCACCAACTGCTCGGTTTGCTGTACCCCAATCTAGCAATGCTTTTCATTCAACATGTGCTTAAGCTGGAACACTGGAGGAGCCCCGTATAGACCAATGAGCTCTGCTCCACCACTGAGCTGTATAAAGGCCTCCACACCCAACACCATGTGGGAGAAAGCTCCATCAGTGCTTTCAACTGAGAATGATGGTGTGGAAAGAACATGTAAGCTAGCATTGCCACTGCATGGATACTCCTGGCAGATTATACATGTCACAGATACACTAGCCTGAATTTGGTGATGTCAACTCACCTGTCAAAAAGGGGTTTCTCTCCACAATCAAAAGAATCCTGCAGATCTTTGACAAGGTTGGCTTGTCCAGGCATCCGAAAGAGCCCCTCCTCTGTAAGACCTCGCTCCCGAATAAAATCCACACACTGTTCCACCAGCAGAGGGGCCAAGCGCTGGCCATACTTCCGCTCATACTGTACGGTGTCCTCCAAGCGCTGTCCAAAGATCCCTGACAGCAGAGAGCAAGAGAGACATCTGGGTGTCAGCTTAAACTCTTCCTGAGCTGTTGCTCAGGGCACACAAGGAGGAGAGCTTTCACATGGAGGGGGCAGCCAGTGTGAAGGCCCAGTTTCTAACAGACTCTGAAGAATAAAGCTATTTTAAAAAACAAGAATTACATGATGAATAATTTTTTTTCTGCTTAACAGTGCTTCAAATTATCCTCTACCCTAAGCTGGTTTATATCTCATACACAAGGAAGGTGGGTTTAAGGTTATGTTTATGGTTATCCACGGCTGTGCTGAATTTGGATTAAGTAATTATGCTTTCATTGCATCTTCCATCCCAAGAAGACCAAAACAAAGGCTACATTGACTTTATGGGACACATGTCCTTCCTGCATGCACCCACTGCTTAGGCTGTCGCACAGCTGCCCTCCACTAGTTTGCAGCTGGCCAGCCCAACAGGCAGCAATCCCACTAGGAGGGGACTGCTAACACAGCAGAGTACAGCTGTTAACATTAAAACTGGATATTGTGAGAATCTTCCTCCATCCTGGGAGACCCTTTCTATTTCTTTTCCTTTAATTAAACTTGCTGAATGAAAATTAAAAAAAACCCCAAAACCAAAACAGTAAAATGTATGCAAAATCCATTGCCCTTCCTACTAAAAAGCACGTGCTGTACTTCTTGCATCTTGAAAATACCAGAAGCACCATATTCTCTAAAACCAGACTGGCCTAGGTTAATTCTTTAGTCAGATCTAATGTAGACATATATCATTAAGTATGAAGCCCTGTCTTCTTCTCTGGGGAATATGGAGCTCCTGGCCAATACCAGCTGCTGAATGCCACTACTGGCATCAGATATTTCGACAATGCAGAAAGGGCTCAGGCTGTAAGGGCAGAGGTCTTAGTTCAATCCCTACCACTAGGAGACTGCTCCATCTAAAAGGACTGCCGCTCAGTTGAGTTCTGAAACTCTAATTCTAGCACCCTGTGATGTTTGGTGGAGTAAGGGAGGATAATATCCAAGTTAATCATGTTTTGGCAATAAAAATTAAGTAAGTGAGGGAATCCCAGAATCTACTCCCAGAATTTCAGAATCTACTCTCAGAATTCCAGATGACACCAGACCAGAGGAGATAGGAAATTCTATTCAGGGATTTCTCAAAGCTACAGAAAGTTTTCTACAGATATCAAGGATCTTTAGATCATTAATTCAGCACTCAGTCAAACCTGCAGGTCTAAGGAAAAAAAGCAGCGTGCAATATTGGAGTCACACTGCCAGAAGCAGTGTTTAATACTTGCACGTATGTGCTCATATCAGGCCAGGGAATTTGGTCATTTCTGAAGGCTTTACTTACCTTCCCCTGCTAGTGTCTTTTTTTTAGCGCTACATTCATGAGAGGCTGATAACTTTGGGTAGGATGTTCCCTAACCACCGACCACCGTTCTTCATAGGAGACACCATATCAAACCATACCTGCTTTCTATATTCAGTCCAAACCTGCTGAATCCTCAGTGAAACAAACCTCTCATTATCAGTTTCAACTCATTGAATGAACAAGAAGGATCCTGAAATCCAGTTTCCTTTCCCTGCCTGTTTGTTATACATCAGAAGACAGAAACTCTCCTTACACCACAGCCTACACAACTGCATTACAGTATCAAAGCCGGAGGGCCATGGAAAGTCTCAAAGGAAATTCCCTCATCCTGGCAGGAGGGCATGCCCTGGAGCATGGGAGTGACTTATCTTTATCACTGTATGTATTGGATTTATTGCAGAGTAAAGGTTTTACTAATTCTCATTTCTAATCTCTTTAGTTTTCACTGAGTTAGGTGTCTCTGAAATCAGCTTCTAGGATAGGGAATCTCTGCTTTTGCACGGATTGCTTTGTAATCTCATCACGTAATCCTTGCTGTCATGATGGGGCATATTTATTTCCTTAAAATGATACATGTTCACTTTTCTAGATGCAAGACATATAAGTTCAGGAAGGTCAGGATGTGGGACATGTCAGGGCAATAGCAGCCCTCTTTTCTCAAATCCCTACTTGCTGAATGTGTTTCCTAATGGGTCTGTCTAGAGAAAACTCTGGGAAAGAGGTAAATGCTCTGTATTCCCCAGGCATAAAGCACATATACAATGTTATTCTGTAAGCTCATGTTCTGATGTTCTACACTTAACTCAGATCAAGGACAAAGGCAGTGTCAGACACACACATAAGCAAGCACACAGAACAACCACACGTGTAATCTCCACTGAAGCTCTGCCTACTTTTCCGCAGCCTTGACTGGTCTGTGCTCAGCAATATCTCTAATACATTTCAGGCAACATTGGTCCTTGCCTGCACAGTCAGCTTGGATCACAACAGCAGTCGCTTTCTATAGGTGCAATCTACCTGTGGGTGACTTCTGGTGACAAGTGGACTACAGTCAAATAGAGAACCACCAACACAGAGATTAAGGAATGTGATGCTAAGATAACAGAGATAGAAGGGTGATCTGCTTTGAGAGTCAGCTGGAGCAGCAGATAGACCGTTCACAAACACAGTATCACCATTACTGTAGGTGGCTCCTGCACAGCCAGATGCGGGAGATCCTATCTTTCCTCCTTCTCACACACTGAGGTCAGTAACATCTTTTTCTCCTGGATGAAAACAACAGTCTTTGGAGGAAATAAAGGCACTGAAACATTCTTATACTGCAATACTCTTCACCTCCCTCCAGACCATTTCAAATAAGAAACAAGAAAAACCAGGCATGAAAGCAAACATGACTGAGGATGAAGCTGATCTACCTATCACATGATGAGTGAAAGGAGCTGGCACAAGTGTGGGTTTCCTCTTGTGTGACAGTGTCTGCTGAAGGGCTGTGCTAGTGACATCACACAGTCTGCACAGGTCATTTTTTGATGGGGAAGAAGACTCTGAAGCCATTTCCAGGGTGAAAGGCTTCCCCCAGCCCAGCTCAGCTGCCTCCCATCCTGGTTTGGCAGCCCCACTCCAGCCAAACTCTAGTTGCAGACCTATGCCTTTCTCTCTCCCTTGAACTCGAACCCTTATTTTCCAGGTAAGCATTAGAAGGGATCGCCAAACATTGCTCAGACAAAATAGTTCACCCAAGCTAAGCCTGTTGCTAACTGCAACTTTCCCTTTATTACATTTTTCAGTTACACTGCAGCTCTATGCCTTTTCTTTCTCTCTATCCTACTTTTTTTTTGCTGAGCCACAGAGAAGGGCCACCACAGATGCTGCTCAGAAGAAAGACTGCATGCAGGCCAAGTCTTCTGGCAGCAAGAGCGTTATGGCTGGTGTTAAGAGAGAAAAAGCACAGAGTTGCAATTAGTGGGACTGGAAAGTTGGCCTTGAAATTATTCATCTGTGCAGGGGCTGCAGAACTTGTCCATGGCTTAAAAAAGAAAAGTAGTGTTAAGGTTCATAAAAAGAGCAAACGAAGAGCTGTCTATGGAGTGGGGCTGGAAAGGGTCTGCAAGTGTGAGATGCTGACAGTTCCAGGCTTGCAGAAATCTTTCATCTGGGCATCTGCTGGGGGGCCTTGATGAAGTTCAGGAGAATTATCACTTGGGCCCTCTCAGTCACACTGGCAACAGACTTAGTAGATGTGCCTACTTCAGTCTCCCAGGGCTACACAAGGCAAACTGAGGAACTGGTGTCCTGCTGGCTCTGTATCGTTCATCTCATTTCTGTCAGGTCTTAGAGCTTGTAAAAGTGATGTAGTCAAATGTCCCTGAAACTACCCGTATATGACAACATCTCTGGTTTGGACAGGGACTGCCCTGCCTTGCAAGGAGAAGCAATGTGGAGCCAGTCACACACAGCCTCATCCGCTGGCTCCTCAAGGCATAGGGCCTGTTTTTAATCACTGGGCCCTGCAGCTCAGACTGAACTTGGCAGCGCTTCACTCCATTTGATGATCCCGCTGGAAGACATTAAAGTCTTTTTTCTTCATTCTAAAGAAGGGGAGCCAGTGCCATCCAGTCACACTCCAGACAGAGTTAAGCTGGAAATAAAGTCAAAAGCTTACTAGCAACCCATGGGTTAACTTTCCTTGTCATACCCTCGTCTATAGCTAGGCGCTTTTGTTTGGTTTCAAAGCAGAAAAAAAACTCCAGCATGCCTGGAACCACATCCTTAATCTCAGAAAGATTCAAGAGATACTAAAAAAATGGGCTAGCAGAGCTACAGAATTTCCTTCCTCTACTCCAACAAGCTGCCTCTGTTCTTTACAGATTTAGGTGACTCTTTGTGGAAAAAGCAAGCCAGGAATGATGTACTGACTAAGACACAGACAGGCTCTCTGTCCTGGCCTGAATAGCTCACCCACCAGCTCCAGGCATACAAAGCCTATACATTCAGCTATGCTGTCCAGACACGCAGTGGGCAGGAAAATATATGCTCTCTGCTACGTTTTTCCTCATAAGAGGCTCTGATTTCAACCAAAATAAACTAAAGACAGAGATAAAGTCAGTTTTTGAGTAGATTTTCTTCATGGGGAGGACTACAGATTCCGCATCTGCTTAAGTGTGAAAAGTCCAGGTACACCTACGTCAGCTGTATGTACAGCTTATTACACACACGTTAGAAGATGTGTGGGAAGATAATCAGGCTTACACCTGGATGCTGCTATACAACAGCACATACACCCGCGCACGCATGTGGTGCCTCAGAGACAGGCAGTTTATGGATATAAAGATTGTGTACGTGCTCACCTGCACAGGTAAGTGCCTGCTTTTACCTTCCCACTTTCATGCTTAAGTTCCCATTTATCTGTTCCTCTCACACATGAAAGCACCAAGAAAAAATCACAGGTGGACATTCAGAAATGAATATGCTTCCACAGCACAAAACACACACAAATCTTTAACTTGTTTCCCCTCCCCTAGCCCACCCAAGCACACACTACATGAATTACTGCAGCAGCAATAGAGAAAGGAGTTTCATGGTAGGAGCCATATGTACCTAAAAAAAGATAGTCCTGAACAACTAAGCAATCCAGCCAGCCAAAGAATGCAAGAATCGGAGAAAAGAACGGAAGCAACAGACAATTAGGAATCAAAAAAAATTGATTAAATAACTTGCTCAGAGTCACACAAATGGGTCTGTGGTAGAACTTGGTGTCTTCTGACCCCATTTGCAGAAAAAGCAGTGTCCATATACTAGAAGCTGATTGCTCTCATCCACATATGTCCACTTAAATATTCTGTGTATATGCAAAGAAAAGTACTCCTTCCCAGAACTATCTTCACATGCTAGCTTGATATCCAGTAGTATTTTTGGCCATAGACTGTGTTCTTCCCGCTCCTTCCCCCTTTATAAAGCCAGCTCCTATTTTAGATTCTTAGCCTCTGTCTAAGGCTATGCTTAAATATCTGCTTTTTCTCTAGCAAAAGGAAACCATAACAAATCTAAACTCTGGAAAATCATCTCATACCTCTCGTTCTTGTGCAGCACTCTGCTACATGACAGGCGCTGAGCTTCAAGCAGAAACCAGGCAGTGTCAGACAGCAGGAGCGGCAGAGAAAGAAAGTCCTGACTTCAGGCATCAGACACATTCTGAGTCCCAGCACTGGCAGCTTTCCATTCACCCAGCACTACAGAGCACAGAGCAGCCGATCTGCCCTGGGAGATAATCTCGGCAGCACATCTGGTCTTAGCTCCACAACTCAGCATTAATTATGACTTGTGCAGAAAGCATTTGAAATATCCAATGGGATGCAGAGCTCCCCGGCTTGCTCAGCACAGGGAAGGAGAGAGGAGAAAGACAGGCAGGTAGGGTCTTGCCCACCCTCGAAGCAGCCGCCAATGTAAACAGCAGCTAAGTATGGGTCACAAGTTTTAACAAAGGCATCCCCCATCGGCTCTGTAATATATTCATGCTCTAATTGCTTGTCAGATCTATTCTAGATAGCTGGAAAAGCTGAGCAACAGTTGCTGTCTGCATGCCACACTCTGGATCCTTCCTGATACAGGCAGTATTACTGTGCTGCAGGCAACCTGGTGCCCTGGTCTGGCTTCCCGTCTGCTTGCAAAGCACCAGAAGCAGAAATCTGGTTTTGGAGGGGAACATTTCCCCACAGTACCCTTAGCATGCTCTGAGAATACCTCCACAGCCCTGGGACGTGTTGGAAAGTCTGACAAAGCTTAGGAAAAGCTACGCTCCTTGACCTGTGCAGGTTTTTTGGTGCTTACCGCCTCTGCTTTAGCTTTTTACAGAGAAGTTGCCTGAATTAATAGCTCAGCTGAATAACAGGTAGGGGAAGGGACTACCACTCCTTACATGTGAACCAATACCCAGTCACTTTACTTGTAGGAAAAGATTCATCCCCCCTCAGCTCCTGCTCTCAGGGTAAGAAGCCTGTCATTAACAAAACGCTTACCATGCAATGCCCTGTGCAGTTATAATGCGGTCAGGCCTCCATCCCATTCACAAAACGCACTCATGTGACTGCAGATCTGCAGCAGTCACCACCCAAAACCCTTGCACCAAGCTTCTGAGTAATTTTATCAATATTCGCTAACTTTTTCTCCCTCTGCAGAAAAAAAAAAAAAAAAACCAAAAAAAAGTTTTATCTGTCCACAGCTGCTCAGCTGCTTCAGCTGTTAAAATCTCTGTGGTCACTATATAGAGCACATTCACCTTAACTTAGCAGCCCACCCCTTTCTTAGCTACACTGTGGCCCAGTTTGAACACACGTCTAAGAAGATACTGAACCAGCAGACAAGTTACGAGATTCTAGTCAGTGAGACAGTGTTGTCCCACAACAACATTCTCTATATTCTGTTTTGAACAAAAGCTCCTGAAGAAAAGAATGCCTCTTGCTTATATGAGTGAAGGCAGAACCAGGATCAAAAGCTTCCATTCTTGAACACGGTGTGACTCTTAGGGCTGTCATGTGCAGGGCCAGAAGCTGGGACTTGGATGATCCTAGTGGGTCCCTTCCAACTCAAAATACTCTATGACTGGCAAGACAGTAAGGTATTCCCGAGCTATTTAAGGTATACCCTGAGTAGCATGGTACTGCACAGCTAGACACCAGAAGCCCAGTCAATACACTAAGCAGCATTTAAAACACACTAAAGAATATTTAGAAAGTGATAGAAATCCTTAAACAAAGGTACAAATGAGGTCCTGAGTATTCTTCACATTTTATTATCCTCTCTTTCCTTGTGGTGAACACAGCAGGCTGCAGGTTAGGGAGAGCCTGCCCACAATGCTAACTGGCGAGCAGGACCAATTCTCTTAAATGGCTGAGACACCACCAGAATTTCTGGCATTATTTCCTGGAATAATACCTCAAAACGTGTCATATCTGCTAATAACATTATGGAGCCTAGGACTTAGTGTTTGGGATGGGAGCACAGAAGATAGCAAATGCAGATTTTTATTCTTCCATTCACTTCTTCATTTCTGTTTTCCATCTCTCAAAACACAGGAACAAGGAGGTATCCAATGAAACAGAAAGACATGCTGTTGAACAGGGATATTGTTAGACCCAAAGTATAATTAACCTGTAAAACTCAGCCTCTCTGTGGCCAAGGACACAGCATGACTCAAAGCATGATTAGACTTCAGTAGAATTTACAATGCTATGAGATGATGAAGCTGATGCAAACTCTTCTCCGAAGAGCTAACACAGCTCTCTGGTGAGAGAAAAAGGCTGGAGCACATGCTTGCTCACATAAGCACCAGAACTGAGGCAGAAAATGGCAGCTGCTTCAGCGTTGTTCCCGGCACAAGGTAACTCTGCAGCTATAGGTATCCTGTGACAGCAACACTGTGATACACACTCCACAAGTACCACCTGTCTTCTTATATGAAACTCTTAATCCTTTTAAAATCATGGTGCTAAAATTCATGACTTAGACTAAAGAATATGATGAAACGGGAATAAAAATCACAAGATATATATATTTATATGATATTTCTTCTGTGTTTTGAATTTCCGCATCACACTTGGATCCTGCTTTCTCTATTAACTACATTTGTCAAAAATGAAATCCAAGATTCACACATCATCACTGGATTGCAGGGGCTGCAGACTCCAGAGGTATACTTGATACTGCAAGAATAGCAATATAATCCAAAGAATTTGGCACATTGCGTATAAAATTCCATCAAAATTTTCACTTGGAGATCTCCCCATACTCATGTGCCAAGGAGAGAAGGGGTAATGGAGACTGGACTGCCTCTTTCCCCACTGGTATGAAGTTGTTTAACTGTAGAAAAGTTTAGGACCTCTTATTTTCTACAAAACAACTTAGGTTTATAAAATTGTTCAGACATTACATCTCCCATGAACTTGCTGATGAGGAGCTGGATGCACTTTCTTTCCCAGTGTCATTGCAGGGAGAGAGCCCTAGCACTGCTCTCATAAGCTAGCACCACTGCAGTTATTCTGCTGCAGGTACCAGAACAGGTAGAAAGCAATCTGCCTTTACAGGTCACTACAAGCCTCGAGATTGGCTGGGAAATTCACTATAGCTCACACAACCTCTGAAAATCCAGGCATGTTTCATGCTTGGCATCTAACTCAGCTGAAATTCAGTCTTCAGTCTGGTTGCAACAGACAGGAATGGTGAACCCACATGAACTCAGAGTATTTCTCCTCATCTCTGATTGTGAGCAAACCTGTTGGCTTGCACAGCTCTAGCAAGTGCCCATGGGGTGTGTGTATTTTTAGATGCTGGCTTAGAGGATTAGCTAATATACAGGTACACTCAAGCAGATCTGAGGGAGCTCAGATGTAGGAAATTGCTCTATTTGTACAGAAGGGCCTAGTATCAAAGTTAGAACCATAGCTGAATTTCCCTGTTTTTCAAGATGGTTGAACCTTGAACAGACTCATTTTTTAACCCAGGCAAACCTGGGCACTTGAACATCTATCTGCTGAAAGCTGGCAGTGAACTGGCTAGAGGTGATCAGTCAGAGCTGAACCCAGCAGGAAAAACTTCAGCACAAATGTCTTCTGTACAGAAATTTTCCCTCCTCATTTCCTCCCTCTCCAAACACTTTGGTCAGGTCCTTCTCTCAACAAAATTATGCCCCCACACCCCTCACCTGCTCTGGGCTGGGGTCTCAACCTTTACTGGTGAAATTAAATCTTTTGAGGATAAACAGACTTCTGTTTACTGATTGATAAAACAGTTCACTCTAGGTTAAAGATTAGCAAATAGCTATGCTCACCTTTCTACCACAGTAGATTCTTCTTAACCTGTGTGATGTGTTTTCCCATCTCTCTAAAATGTGCCAGGAAAGGAACTGACTAAGCAGTACTGTAAATTACCCTGTGATGGATTGACCAGTTCATGCTCCAAATTGAGATTGTAACTGTGCTCACAGAGAAAAGATGATACGCAGATCTAAACATCACTTAACCACAGAATTCTAAATCCAGAGCCAACCCCCTGTGTTTATTGCTCTATTTCTCTCTAAACAAAAGCAAGAGAATTTGGAGAACAAAATATCAAGAGCAGCAAAAAATGCCTTTTGGCAAGCAGTGATCTGGACCAACGTGCCCTGTACAACTTTTTTCTCCCCATAACCTAAGACCATATTTTACAGAAATTTTACTTATTGACTCTTGCATGTGTCTCTCTATGTTTAAAAGACAGCTTCCATACAACTGTCCGAAGTGATGTCTGTAGAAAGCACCTGATCAGCAGGTCATCTCTTTCAAGTGGTGCTGCTTCTTTATGCCTCCACTGCACAGAAAAGCTTTACAAAATTCTGGGTGTTGGTTAGTAAAAAATAGTTATGACATAGTGTAACTGTTGCCTTCAGTGTCTCATCACTAGAGACGGATGAGAATTCCAGCTGTGGGTTCAAATGAAAGGATCACGGAGTCTGAAACCTCTAGTATGGAATAAAATTATTCACCTGTATTTCTGGCCAACCAGGAACCTGGCAGGGACTGCGATCCAGACGCACAGCCAACATTTAGCACATCAGGCACTTTTATCCATTCAAAAAGCCAAACAAGCTTATGTCCTGAAGCTTTTCCATATCCCAAGCCTTCCCATATCCCAAGGTTGATAACCTAAGCACAATCATTCATTGAGATGCAGACAGGATCAACACTGAACACATGGATTTTTATCCAAACCAAACTTCATCATAAATACCTCTGTCAGTCTCTAACCTTCAATTTTAAAACTCACTACCAGGTCAATTGTATATGGTTTCACTTTATTGCATCCTCAAACACAATCAGCGATGAAAATATGTTACCTAATTCCCATATATTTATCTTTATCCTCCACTGTCCACCTAAAATCCTCACCAACGTACAGCTTCACCACCCAAGCAATGAAGTCATTGTCTAAGTTCCAACAACAGCTGAACCTGACCAGCTGTGCTTGGGGAAGGGGCAGCATTTAGCTCCTATTTGTAAAACAGGTAAAACACTTCAGTAAATTTGCAAGTCTTTAAAGAACACTTCTGAGTGGTAAAGAGCTGAATGTTCCCTTCTCTAACCTGCAACTCAGGAGACACGAAGGGGAAATTGCAAGTCCAATTACATGATGATGAAGAAGTAGAAAAAAGGAGCAACTGTGGGTGGAAGAAGGGTAACATTAGAAAGAAAATAGAAAAAGAGAGACAGGGTGAATTTATTTCTTCTCAGCTCCTAAATGGTTAAAATTGCAACTTGCAAGGAGCAGGCTACCATTCCCTTTCATTCAGTAATCACATATTCTCATAACATTCATCAAAGGACTAATACACAGAAATTAAAATACTTGCCTGCAAGCTGAGAAACACCACAGGAACACGTTTGTCCCATTAATACACTGCCAGGACGTGCAGTGAGAACCACCAGCGTTTTAAAGACTGTCAGCTCTCAAATGTCAAACATGGATCTAATGATTACAGGAAGAGTCTCACTGAGAAACCACCAGTGTAGGGGGTGGTACTGGTCAGACTGTGTGCTACAGGCAGTAGCCACCAACAATGTAGCAAATGCACAGCCACTGTCAGCTCTTCGTGGCACTTACTAGCTGAAGAGAAGAGGAAAGCAAACACAAGCCCCATCCTGTTTTATCTAAAGTTGAACTGCTCTTTGTGAAATGGGCATATTAAGCTAGTGACTACCTCCAGAAATTTTTCTTTGACTGCCTAGGTAGACTTATCTTCTATGAACATGTCTAATTCTATTGTTAATCCACTTATTGTTTTTATTTCTGCATCTTGTGGCAATGAGTTTCACAATTCAATTGTGCTCTCCATGAAACTTTTTTTTCTTGGTGTAAACCTCATGACTGTGCAACTGTTCAGATTCTCCTTAGGTGTGTCATTTAATCAATCAGACCTTCCTGCAATCTTCTCTTTTGCCAGGACCTTTTCAAAGTAATTTTTTGGTATTTTGAGGAAAGGGCTTCAGATAGATTTTACATCTTAATTGCTTATACAACCTCTGGAACACAAGACCATTTCAGGGGCTAGCTTGTATTAAAAATTCTACCTTGAGCTCAAAAAAACTTTCCTAGCACAAGTTTCATTCAAATGAAAACATACCCATATGACGTTTCATTTTATCAAATCAGCATTTCCCAACGAAAAGAAGTTCCATCAAGCAAATCCCATGAAAAGCTTTACCCTGCTCACCTGCAAATGTAACAGAGGTGACTTCTGTTTGTAGTTCTTCCTCTGCCTGCTAATCTGGTTGAACAAAGACACTGAGAAGCTGCCTGTGATTCCCCAGCTCTGGGTCTCTGCTCTTTGGTGCCCCAGACTGTCCATGGTAACAGATAAAGCACTAGAAATTCATTCACCTGATGCCAAACTGCATCATCCTTCAGAAGCCACTGGAACTAAGCTGGCTGATGACAGCTGAGGATAAGGCTGCAGTGCAGAACTCATGCTGCTGGCCTGGGGCTTTTGAAACCAGTAGCAAGGGACTTTCCCCCTGAGGAGCCCTGACACAGCACTCCAAGAACACCCATTTCTGCTTTGGGATGACCAAGCTACTGCATGGTCTCCACTCAGAGCCCAGACCCAGCCTGAATTTCACTGACAGCCTTGAGCCAGCAGCTTTAGAGGTAAAATACCTACAAGGAGCAGGGGAGCAGGATCTGACTTCTAAAGGCAAGATCTTTAAAACTCAGTAAGGAACACCTTGACATGCTTTAGTTTTGCTTTTAGTTTTAGAGCCTTCCACCAAATTTTTCTACGCACTATACATCAACCTTGATAAGAACCACTCTGAACCTTATCTTCTTTTGGCTAAATAATCCCAGCCTCCTCAGCTTCTCTTAGCATTCTACTTGCACAATCCTTTAATCATTTTAGTGACCTTTCATTTGACTCACTCCAGTAGTCTCATGTCTTTCTTGTCCCAGGCAGACCACAACTGGACAAAGCATTCCGGGTGTGGAATTACTAGTGCTGAGGTGAAAGCTCACCTCCCTGAACCTGCTGGAAATGCTCTTCCTGAAGCAGCCCAGGAATTTGCTGGCCACAAGGGTGCATTGCTGGCTCATGTTCAACTTCTCCAGGAGCATCCCAGTTCTCTGCAAAGATGCTTTCCAGTCAGTCAGCTCCCCATATGTACTGTTGTCTACGTTCATCATCTGCAGGTGCAGGACTTTGCATTACTCTCTGCTGAACTTCATGGGGTTCCTGTTCACTCCTTTCTTCAGCCTGTTGAGACCCCTCTAAACGATGACACAATCATCTGATGCACCAATCAGTCCTCCCAATATCATCTGCAAGCTTGCTGAGGGTGTACTCTGTCCCATTACACAGGTCATTAACAAAGCTGTTGAACAGTACTGGCCCCAGCATTGCCCCTCCCATCCCTTGCCAGATTCAACTCCAGATTGCTTTAGCCTTCCTAAATCCATTCCTGCATGCTCAGGAATTTCTCTGTATTCCTCCTCTTAGATCACCTGTCCCTGCTTCCACTTCTATGCTGCCATTTTAGCTAATGAGCTTTGCCACAAGCATCTTGTTCATCCATGCAGACCTCTGCCACCTTTGCTTGGTTTCCTGCACAAGGAAGAGGACTGTTCTTGAGCTTGAAGGAAGTAATCCTTGAAAATCGCCAAGATCTCCTGGTCCCCTCTTCTCTCCAGGACCATATCCCACGGCATTCTTCCAAACACGTCCCTATGGTCAAGCTCCATGGTTTTAATCTATTTGCCTTCCAGAACGATGCCGTCAGAGTGGTTCTTTTACAGATAGTCACTGTCACCTCAGGCAAGTCATCTGACTGCTCAATATTTCAGATTCCTCCTTAACAAAAAATGAGAACAATTGCCTTTCCCTACCTCAAGGCTGTAACATGATGGTAAAATATGTTGGTCATAAACCAGTAATAAAAGCCCCAGATAGACCTGACAGAGAAACATTAGAAAAAAAAGAACTTAATCAGGTCTCAGAAACAGATCTTGAAACATTCTCTGCTGTAAACAGTTGTGGCAGCAAGATCCACTCTCAACTTACTTTAGTTATTGTATCTTAGTTTCCGTATCTACAGGTACCATCTGCTTGGGATACTTTTGCCTGAGGGCAAGGCTAGCCCAGCACCTCCTCACAGATGACTCAGGCATCCCCTAGTCCTGGGCAGATACCTGACCTCATAACCCCCATCATCTTTCTCTTCCTCTTCCCCTGGCTGGGCCGATCTCCCAGCATTAAACAACAGCAAGAGCAAACACTGATAAGCTGCATCAGGCGCCAGCTATCTCGGTGTAGAGATAACGGCAGGTATCAGGCACAACAAACACCCAGCGCCACTCCCCACACACCTGGGGGGAGCCTGCACAAGGGAAGCCCACCCTGACACCTCCTGAAGGGGCTCCTCCTGACCCAGTCAGGAATCCTACTTAAGGCTGTCTGGGGGAGCCCGCTAAGAAGAAAGGGAGCAGAAATCTCCTCTTTGTCTTCAGACCGGGCAAATAACAGAAGCCACTTCTCTTCTCCTCTTCCTTACCTCTTCAGTGGTATTTTAGCATCTTAAACTCACTGACATGGCTCTAGGTTTATGATGCTCTTACTGGAAAATTCCCATACCTCAGGTGGAAAAACTAAAACTCAAGACTCCCAAAACTTAATGCCTAGCTCCTAAATAGTTTGGCATCCTGGTGAACATGCACCTAATATCAGTATCTGACCCTTCAAAACAGTCATGGTTGCTCTCATGCAGATGTTATCTCAAAGACATTTACTCATCTAAAGCAGGATTCCTAATTAGGCCTATGTAGGGCTAGTCTTCCATTACCCATAAGGACATTGATTCAAGAACTCAGTTGCACTTCAGACACTCATCCCACATCTTGTAGCTCTCCCTTAATAAAAGGCATAACTGCACAGGGCCCTGGTTCCCAAAAAAGCCCATTCTCTGCACTGTTTGCTGGCAGAAGAAGAAAGAATCCACACATCGTGGTTTATCTCTATGGGAAAGATGTCTGGAATTAATGACAGTAGAAGAGCTTCTTCAATGGGCACTTCTTCAGACCCCACCAGTTTAACAGCGACTATTCGTCCTGAGCAGAGAAACTATTCATGAAGCTCTTGCAACACAATTACTTTGTCATAGGGCTAAAGCTCTTCATGTTTGCCTAAGGGAAACAGATCCCTTCCAACTGCTTCACCTCCCCTCCATCACAAGTGACTGATGAAAGCTTGGGATGAAGAGGAGGAGAAATTAGGATAAAGTAATGGAGAAAGAAAGGGGCTGAGACATGTATTTCTGGCAGAGAAGCGAGGAACTGCTCATGGCAAGACAGAATACGTAAACAGAAGAAAACAAACACAAACATAAATCAAGATTAACACAGAATGATTCTGTCTCCATGCTGTGCTGGTTGTGTGCTGAGCTGTGAGAGAGTTATGCCACTTGGCATGCAACTCAGGCACCAAAAAGCTGAGGTTTTGTATCTCATGGCCAGAAATGTAGTCCTAGTCAAACCCTGTTTTCCAGCTGATGCAAGACAGACATGAGGAAGGCATGCCAACTGAGAGGTGGGCACACAAAAAGGAATTTCTGGAAGGCTGCACCTCCTCAGACTAGAAGTACAGTCCCACCACATGTGTACAGTCTAAGATCTCCTCTCTCCCCCAGCTACACCAAACACTTTCAACACATCCAGTTTGGGAGGGCAAGGACAAGGTCACTCTCATCCAAGCCTGTGGCCAGAAACCCTTTGATTTAGCACTGTGGCACTGCTACAAGCACTTCACGTTAAAGAGCAGCCACTGAATGGCAGGACTGTAGGACATAGAGGGACTTCTCTAGATAAGCTTTCAGTGGTGTAAACTTAGAGCAAAATTTGTCACAGAGATAAGAAGGATCATAGAAAACAGTTTCAATCACCCTCTGTCAGAATGTGCTCCAAAACTCACTTTTATCAAGTCACTGTGACAAACTTCTTTCTGAAAGACAATCAAAATATATGGAGTACTCTCAAATCTCAGTTTAAAAAATCTTCTGCTCTGAATGAGATGTACTAGACTCAAGAATTCAGGAACCTGAAACTCAAGGAAACTTGTTAAGAGATTATTTTCCCTATAAACAAGACAGCTCTTCTTCAAAAGACTTCGGAACTCTAGGATTTTATTTTAAGGCCACATTTGAAGTGTATTTCAAAGAACACATTCCATATGGCTTTTAAACCTGACTGTGTCTTCTATTAGTAAATTGTGATCCTCAGCAGCTTTGGGGAGTTTTCTGTTTTATTTTAAGAAGCCTTTGCTGTTCACCTTTAAGCACAGTTCATGTGCCCGCATCAACACGCAAGAAGGTACCCTCAACCTTTTTTTATTTATGTTTCTTCAATACATCAGCAAAGATTAAAGTGTGGTTAAGCCTTCCCTTTTATCTTGGCATAATTCATTTTTACACCATATCAACCTTCTCCAGGGCTGAATATTTGCATATTAATAATGAAGTCTGCTTTTTAATTCCTCCCTTTAGCTTAATACATTAAAAAGTGTTGATAGATAAGACTTGGCTCTCAAATTAGTGGTGGTGGCAAAGCAGAGTTCGAATTATTCAATTAAAACAGAGACAGCTATGTTTATTGTCCTCCCACATTTGAGTTAAGCTGGAATTTCACTCAGGGAAACTGTCCTGCTCTAATTTTGATGGAGAAGGTGTAGGTTTGATCATTTCCCCAAACTGGCTTAAAACCATTAGGGAACAATGGTTTGAATATCTTTACTGTTTCCCAGTTATTGACATTCCTATATATTCTTTGTGAAGTGCAAAGAAACTGAGGGTGCAGCTCCATGGTTTCTTTAAGCCAATTTACGTGTGGGTTGCAGTTAGAATGAACAAGCCTGCCCTCTTCCACACCCTCACATCTCCCCATTGCCCTCATTGGGCTGGAATTACTAGTGTTGCAGCTGCATGGTTAGCAGGGCCAAGGCATCAATCTACCTACAAAAATCCTCCCCCCCTTTTTTTTTCCTGCCAGGTCGTTTTCTACTGCACAACTCATAACCAGTATTAGCAGAATGAAGCGTGCTGGGACCACATGGTTGCCAGGGGTAGGAGACCACTCCTGACAGCAGCTGTCACTTCACCAGCTCAGAAAAGTGACCACGGCACGAAGATCTGCTCTTGCAGCTTGGACTACAAAGCAGGCATAGTCAAACTAGCTTTAGGCTAATACATTTGTGTATTAGGGCAGAGAGCTCAGGCTAGACTGACTGCCTGTGCCCATGTTCTTGGGCAGTTTTTATCCACAGAAAGAGAAAAAATATATACACAATTGCAATTCTTTCCAACTCTGCAAATGCCTGTGCTTCTCTTCTACAGTGCTTAAGCCAGCTCCCAGCAACAGCCAAAGCTGCCTTTACTGACTTTGATCACTGAACCAGATCAAGTCTGCAGCATGTGAAAATAGCAACAAGCAGAAGCTGCCGTATTCCCCCCTGCACTGCTGTAATCTCCCCTGTGCTGCCTTGGTTCCACATTCTTTGGTGCTTCATAAAGTTCCAGTTCCTGGAATGAATGTAAGAATAAGAGAATCTGCCTCATTTAAAGAAAAGACAAAAATGTTATCTGACCACTTTGCAGAGAAATTCAAAGGTAAAGAAACTTAACCAATTAATTAGGACAATACTAGCCCCATAAAGAAACAAACAAACAAAAAAAAGGAAATCCATCACTACCTTTATGCCATTCTCGTGTTTTTGTTTTTAAAATATTATGATTTTTAATTATTTATTATTTTAATACTTAAAGAAGTTTGTTTTGAAACTACTTCAAGAGACTGACAAAACAGAAGCAAAACATGAAGCCAAATTTGCACTGATACCAGCAGTGCTGACAGTACACTGCCCAAAAGATGGCTATTGCTAGAGGGTGCACCATTTGTCATGAATGAATGTCTCCTTCTTCCTCACAGTATTTCCCATATGCACGTTGCAAAGTTATAAAATACACACCATAAGGTCTACTACAAATGGCCACAGAAATACCAGCTCTGAAATTCTGAGATTTCCAATGGAGGACCTGCACTGAGCTCAGTCTAAAAGACCCTTCATTGTAGACTGGAATTCAGAAGGGAAGCAAAACAAGCACATCCTCATGTTTGAGGAGAAATTATGGTGGATCAGTTTTCTACTAGAAAGTAGAGGGCTTTTTCTGTCCACAGCACAACAGCATCACATGCAACCTCTCAGATCAGGTTACAAGCTAACTTTTGTACCTACACCCTCTCTGCTAAGCGACAGAAGGACCTTGGAAAAATTGCATCAGTAGAGATTGTCTCTCCTCCATGCAAACCAAATGCTGCTACACATAGACTCCAAATTTCAAAAGGCACTTAAAACAAAACACCGCCTGCCCCCCCACCATCAAAAAAAAAAAAAAAAAAAAAAAAAAAAAAAAAAAAAAAAAGCCTCAGGTAAAAGTGACTAACAAACACTGGATCTTCTCGTGCATCAAGGTCACTTTTTTCCCCCCTAGATCCAGGAAAACCAGTAACTTCATTTCAGCAAAAGTAATTGTATTACCTAGCCCTTATCTGGCACTTTTTTATCTGTACCTCTCAAAAGAGGTTGACAGCACTATCTGCATACGATACCACTATTTGCATGAACTCCATCAGTAATACACAAGTCACTTCAAAGCCCAGTTTCCAGTACTAAGGCAGTAGCTGCTGTCACCAACACTGAACCCATAAGAAAACATCTGTGAATCCTTGTTCTGTGCTAAACCACAAAAACAACTCCTATCTAATCTGCTGACTTGAGAATTTGAAGATTGTGGTATAATATCAACACTGAAGGCTGGATGTTTTGTTCATTTTAACTACAGGGATTGTCAACAGCTGTATTACCCTACAGGTGTTCACTCAGCATGAGCCTGTCCTTCCTCAAGCTACACCCCACTGAAGCCAGTGGAAGCTTTGCCTTCTCAACTGGGCCCTACATTAACTTAACTAAGATTGAAAGTTTTGTTGTCTCTAGCTGTACAAATGTTTGAGATGGGTATCTGCCTTTATGGAAGAAAATTGAGATAACTGGAGAAATCTTTCCTCCCCATAAGGTCCACAGAATAATTTGCTGTAAAAAACTGAATAGTGACAATAGTGGTATGTCTGTTATCACCACCCATTTCTGACTGAGACAGTTATACAGTCGGGATGTGCACTCCCCTTTCATTCCTGTCCATCCCCTGGCAAGAGAAAGAAAAATCAACCCCATCCCTTGCTTCAAAACACTTCAGACAATCAAGAGCTTATCTAGACATCTCAGTGATTTTACAGTGTTACACATATCCTAGTATCACAAGAATATGTTTTACCTTGAGGCAAATGTTTTAATTTATGTGCATGTGAGCTATTTGCAATACCTCCACCAAATGGAGCCCATATAACCCGTCGGATGGCTTTCACCCAATCTTCCATTTCATTCTGGGAATTAGCCATGAGCAGGAAAGCCTCATGATTGACAGGCATCTTTTCCCGGTCCCCTGCACCACCTGAAAGACAGAATATAAATCTCTTTTAGTATCTAGTTCAGAAGAGAGCAATCAACATTTAAAACCACCAAAAATCAGGGTCAAAATAATAAAATTATTATTTTAATTGAGCAGTTTTACAGCCAACTACTACTGATGTGCTGCAGCACCCACAGAGCACAGGTTGATAGAAGATCAAAGCAGAAGTGCAAAATGTGCATTTCCAGTGTGGGAAACCTGGAAAAGTTGTATCTGCTGTCTCAGCAATAAGAAAAGCAAAAGCACAGGCTGTAAGACCCTATAGGAAAAGTAAAAAATTAATTCCACATACCTGTGCTGAGATGTTGAGAGATTTTTACCCAAAAGGGGGACCAAGTGAAATGCAAGACATTTGAAAATGCTCCAGATGTAGAAGTCATAAGGACATCCACTTTCCCCAAGTTTCTGGGATATTTATAGTCTCAATAGAGATCCAATTCAGAAGAAAGTTAAGAGCTGGGGATGTGATTCTGACTCTTCCACTTGTAAGAACTTCAGGAGCTATTAATGTTGGTGCACAACATGTCAGAAAAGCACTGACCAGAATATCAAATTCACTCAAGCTGTCATAAAAAACTGTCCCTTGTGGATACTCCAAGATGTGAAACATTTTGACCCTCTTTTCCTGTTTCATTTTTAGGTCAGTACTCACTCCAGCCAATTTACAGCTTCCCCTCATCCTTCATTTTGTTGTTCCAGAGCTGGACACAACCTAGTGAGTGCCACACAAACACATAAAAGCTTTATTAGAACAGTCTCTGTATGAAAAGGCTACTGATCCTGTCCAGTACAGCAGCTGCATCCCCAGCAGCCTGGAGCTTTTCCATAACCATGGCAACTGCCTTTGGCTTTGCTACAGAGATAACATCTGAGCCGTTGTGTCACTGCTGTTTCCATGCTTACATGGCTTTCAGCACCTACTGGCAAGCTAAACCTGCCAGCCTGTGCTGAGCAGCTGAGATTGCCTGTCCGTGGAGTTCAGAGATAAGAGCAGGATGATGGTATGCTGTGGCTTCTACAGAGATGATTTAGCATACACAGAACATGTGCTGCTTAAATCCTTGCTAATCTGGGGAAAGAAGCAAGCTGGGAGCTGCCTGCAAGCCAAGGAAGTACTTTTTCTTGCTATTAATTGTTTTCTTGCCTTGACACACTCATGGAACGTTTATTGATTTACAAAGCAGAAGTGGTAAAATGAGATGCATGGAGAAGTATTTGGTAGCTCTCTGAGAAGCAATTCACTAAACTGGGAAACTGAGGCAGTCTTTCAGTAAAGAGGAGAAACAACAGCCACCAGGGACTAGTCATGCATCTTAAGAAACAAAAGCCATGATGCTTTTTCCCCACATGTGCCCAAATTCTGCTTTTTTCCTCACACCATTCTCTTGGACAGTCTCCCATTTTTTAATTTACTGAATTATTCATATTCCCTAAGGTATATGAAGAGAACAGCTCTCTAGCTCAAGGCTAGGATGCAGGCATCTAAACAGATCAATGTCCTGCCATACTGCACTGCAAGGATGACATACTTCATCCTTTGCATACAGAACTGTCAGAGCAGGAAAGTGCAGTCTGTGAAATTCCTGTCACTGCCTAAATCTTTTTACCAACATACTCAGCCTCATGGTGAAAGCAGAGGTAGTGAAGTCTTAATTCTTGTTCCTTACCCAGCACACATACTGACATGCCCTTTCTCACGATCAAATATTTTATAGGAAATACAACTTAAAAAAAGAGGCTTTCCACAGCCCTCAATACACATCAGAAATGGGTTTCAGGATGTAGTATTTGGCAGATAGATGGCCTGAGCTCAAGCCAGGCCATCATTCTTCAAAGAAATGAAACAGACTCAAAAAGACATTTACTGTATGGGTCCCACCACCAGCAAACAGTTTGGTCAAGGTAAAAATACATCTTGGTCTTAAGTTTAAAGGTACCAGCTGAGCCCTTGCCCACTCAAGCCATGAAGGGCAAGAAGAGACCAGAAGCTTGTCTTAGAATTAATCACAAGCTGTAAATAGTGGAATTAGCTGCACCAATCCATACAAAGACTGCCATAAGAAGCACAATAAGCAGAGCATGAAGATCACCTACTGGGCTTTTGCAAAACTGGCATCAGCATTTTCCCAAAGAATCACTGTACCACAGGGACCTGACTACAAGTCCCCTTCCCCCTAAGATGTTATTTTTGACCAGCCAGCTGCTTTCTAAACCTTCACAGACAGCTGTCATGCAAGCATTTAGGGGAAAAAAACCCATGTATACTTCTATTTGAGTCTGTAAAAACTGGACGGGGAAAAAAAGATTTCTGTACACACTAGACCTGAGATTCTACCAATGACTACATATAGTTCCTCCATGTTTGGCTTTCCCCACTGAAACTTGAAATAGGAGCAAGGTCATGACCCTACAGTCTGCCTGTGGGAGAGTCAGTAGTGACTAGACATGTAAGTACAAGAAAATTAAGGCAACTCCACACACAAAAGCCAGCTTAGAAATAAGAATGCACTTCAGAATTGCTTCTTATGCTAGTATGATGTGACTATGCAGTGGCAGAGCATGTAGATCCACCTGTAAACATTTTTATTTTTTAATAACATTTTATTCATTTCATTACTCATATTTCTTTGTACACTTGGCTGGTTCCTGTTACTACATCCTTGAGGCACCAAGCAGAAAAATTATGGGTGACTAAAAGGCAGAGTTCAGACACATCTCTCTACATTGTTGTGACATTCAACAGCTTTTGAGTCTTGGTAGTTACAAGAATGAGAAACAGCTGAATTCAAACACCTAGATCTTCTTAAAAAAAAAAAAAACAAACAAAAAATCCAACAACCTCCCCAAACAAACAAACAGCCCAAGGAAACAATATCACAAGAAACTTCTTAGAAATCTAGAATTTTACCTGAAATTCACATTATTTCTTTTATGGGCTCAGACTCAAAACAGGATCTTGTCCTGGATTTCAGGTTTGAATTGGAAACACAACACTGTATCAAATCAAACACACTAGACTTTAGGAATTGTTTCAGGAAAACAATTTCAAAGCTTCCTGTCCAGAAACACTTGGAGACAAAATTTTAGCTTTGCCTCTCACAGCAGGATGAAGTTCATATCCAGCTACTGAATTCCCACCTCCTCTCTGCCACTAAGGGAGCTTCAGCCCTTACTATGGTTGATGTTGAACTCTTAACCCTGAAGCACTCAAGCTGTACTTCCATTGTGTGAAACAAAGATGGTGTCTGCTACTCAGCACCATGACAGGAAAGAACACTGTTAACGATTTTAAACACAGACAAGGGTTTTTCATACCCTTGAACAGAATTTCCCACTCATCTTTAATCAAGCTTCCATATAAACAAGACTGGGCCTCAGAGACAAACCCTGTGTAGCTCAGGATTGCCATGGGCAGACATTCCAGTCCTTTCGCTCAAAGCTACTTTCATCTCCAGACCAGAGACAAAATAAAACTGTCTGCAAACACAAACAGAGTGCAAGTGTCTCAAAAGATGTGGCAGGAACAGGAGGCTTAACTTTGGGGATGAACAGTCCATTTGCTTTAGCATTAGCCTATGACCAGGGGATCCTGTATTCAGTTGCCTGCTGCAGGCTTCCTGCGTATGCTGGACAAGATGCACTGGATTTCATCTGTATCCATGAAGCAAGCTGGCAGCTCTATTTGCCTCTCATCCAGGTGTACAGAAACTGAACCACTCAAAGAGTGGGAAAGGTGATGGCAACCATGTCAGCATATACAGTAAATGTAAGAGCCTAGAAAGATTAAGAGACTTGTTCGGTTGTTGCTCCCCATCAAGAGGGCTACAGGTCCCAGCTGACTTGAATGCTTTGCTGCCCCTGTCCCAAGGTCCCTTTGTCAAGGTGCTCTACATACCCTGGTAGGTATCTTTGCCTGGAGGGAACAGTTTAGCTCCAGGCCCGCAGCTGCAGTGCACAAATGCTCTCTCCCCAGCACCAGACTAACTCAAGCCGGCAGAACTGCTCTCCTGTGCCTCCACTCATGGTTTCTGCATTTCGTATGGCCTGGGAGCCATGACCTGCTAATGACAGAATTTACCTCCTAACCCTTCGAAATGATCCTCCTTTCAGCTTTCCCTCCACACCCCATAAAAGGGAAGGTTAAATGCAAAACCACTGGGACTTAATCTTGCTAAAGTTCAGATGGAGTGCTGCAACAGCAGCAGCAGTCACTATATACTCTTTGAGGCCCTGTTTACTGAAAATTCTTTTTTTGACCATCCTTAGTCTGGTAAGCATTTGCCAGAATGTGAAAAGTGTGAGGTATAATTTTGTTACATTTACTTATCCTACCCTGTGTTGCTGTTCAAAGAACCTGCAACAGACAGACTGCACCTCTGCCTTTATACAGTTTTTTCCAGTGAGGAAAAGCTTCAATTTTTTGTTTGCCTTGAACCTCATTTACTCAAGCTTAACCTTCTTAGAGACACCTGTGAAACCAAGCCTTAGATCCCCTTTGTCCGTACAGAACGGAAATTCAGGGGGAACAGGACTGGACTTCTCCATGGGAGATGTTACTACCTCATTGCATGTAAAAGGAGGAACTTTCAAATTCTCAAGCAAAGCTGCTGTTGGGTTCTGAAGTTGGCAGCTTTTTTCTTTGCTTAGGTAACTTCTTTTACTTCCACCTCCCCCTCTCTGGTTCGCCTTTCACCCATTTCTTACATCATTCTTCTTACTGATGTGCTTGTGTATTGTCATTACGTGAGGCTCCTGAGAAGTTACACAATTACAGTAACTTGTGTATGTGTATACACTGACATGTTTGTTTACATGTTTGCACTGCTTTGGTGTGGATGGTAGCTGTAGTACTTTCAGTGAGAGTGAAATTCAGCTGGCTGTGCGCAGGTGCTGCTGCAGCGCGCGGGAGGCAAACGGCAGCTCAGGGCTGGATTGGGGAAGGGTGGCTGGTGGGAAACACAAGGCCCAGCTGACGTGTTTGCCCTCAGTACTACAGCAAGTAGGGACAGGAAGCCTTTGATTGCAGACAAGCAGCAACAAAGATCTTGACAAATGGACAAAAACTAGCACTCACTGCTGAAAAGAACAATTGCAGTGATTCATCTTCCCTGACCTGCTCTTTATGATTGACTTAGAGGTGAGTATCAGAATTTGGGGCTCAAAGATCTCCCTGATAATGAAAGAAGGTGAAAAATGAGAAGATGAATTCTGTCAAGAGTAAGGGCAGCTCTGCTAAGGGGAATCTTCCTTTGCACAGCAGGAAAAAAAAAAAAAAAACCAAAGAAAACCTGTCTTGATCTTTGGATTATGGAAAGAGATGAATGAAATATCAATGAGTAAGCAAAAGTTCATTAAGAATGCTTAGAACATACATTTTAAACCTAACTCCATTTCTTCAGTCTTCTTGTCTTTGCTTCCAGCTAATGTTAAACCTCTACCCTGAGCACATTCCACCCCACCCAAAGGTTTTCAAGAGCCTAAATGCTGGCGATAGACCCTAACACAGCTGAATCCTGGGTTAACCTGCCATCAGCATCAGTTTAAACCTCACTGGGTTTTTTTTCCATTTTTTTTTTTCTGAATTATTCTTTAATAGAATGGAAAATTTGCTGTGAATACAAAACTCATCTTGGAATGGTCCATTTAGGCTTCCTGAGAACAGAAAAAACAGCAAGAAAAATCTGAAGTAGTCAAGGAGTGAGATAAAAACAAGGGAAACTGGGGGTTTTCCAGTATGGGTATGATTTGTGAGGAATTAAGCAGAACAGTAAACAGTGATGTGTGCTTGCCATGATTTTTTATTTGTATCTGTCCATCTATCCCCACCCACCCATCTAATCTATATGTGGAATATATGAGTTGGAAGTTGATTTGGAGCTGAGTAAATGCATGATCATATTTTAAAATGCATACAACACTAAGAAAAAACAAGGCACATGAATTTAGAATTGTGTGGAGTGCGAATGAAAAAAACAAGCTCTGAATCAAAATACATTCACTGTGTCACATCTCCGATGGACAACATAATGGCAACTTTCCTAAAGAAACAGACACCTTTGTAGGTGAAAGGTGTTTCATTTCCACAGTTTGGAAGGAGTTTAGGGGGATTATAACATTCAACATCCATTTGGTTGTGTCAATGAGGAAACGGAAATCTTAAATACCTTTTATTGTAATGAGGAAGCTCAGTGCATAAACTGACACAGTTCACAGTTTCTTAGGGCAGGATTTACAAGCATGCACTAAAATCTCATTGACTTCTCAGTCAAATATAAATGCCTAATTTCCTTAAGCTCTTTTCAATTCACCAAATTCGATGGTAGTTACAAGTAGAAGTTGATCAAATTTTCCAAGTAAAATTCACTGCAGATGATTTTGGTGAGTCTGTAAATGGTTTTTCAATACCATATCTTAGACCTCATCCCAGAGAATAAAGCACAAGCAGACAAATACTCTAAAGCCACTGCCATCTATTAAGCAATCCAAAAGCCCTGTGATCTGTTCTCCTCTCCCATACCTTCGTGGTTTCAGAAGCCATTAAACTGCTTTAAAAATGAACCAACAAAGAGATCAGACCTCACAAGTGTGGTTTCTTATGCAAAAACATCTGACAAGATTTAACATGAACAGAGTCACTAATAAAGCTTCTCTGTACTGGTACGTGGACTACAGAAAACCCTTATAAACCTAAGGCTAGTGATCTGTGTCAGCCATCACGATGAAGTGTAGGATTACTAAAACTATATGCAAGAAATGAAGATGAAACTAAATCTTTGGCCTGTTATACATAAAAACTGTGTCTGGCTAGCTTGACTCTCCTGCCTCAAGATACCCTTCTTGGTAACACATGTGACCTCATTACTCTAGACTTATCTATGAATTAAACTGAGGAACTGTTTAAGACTACCAATCACTTCAAATAAACCAATGCCTTGGAAATAAACAAAACCCATATTCCAGGTAGGCCAAATGCTAGTAAGTGATGTCACACTCCAGGAACCACGGCAAGCAGAAAAGAAGATGCAAGATAAGAGGAAGGAAGAAAAATAACTTCAAGTACTCTTCCAGAAAAAGTAAGTAGCATTACACACAAACTTCACCTTGAACCCCTGCTTGTAAAACCTGCTTACATGAATTCAGTGCTTTGTAATATTTGAGTCTACTTGAGCTGATTTTTCCTTAATGTGCTTTGTCTGCTGCTGTCTCAACTTTCCGAAGTTTCAGTAAAAAAAGTGCAGTCATTTTTAAGTTATACTTCTGGCATTAAAAACATTTATTGTACTAGTATACCCATGCCCTTGTGTCTCCTTGTTTTCAGTTCTTTGCAATTTTAGAGAAGAGACTACTACTATGCTGCCTGGGATGTGCTGCTCACTGTGGCCATGAAGTACAGCTTAGGTTGCCTGGATTCACAATGGAGGAAGGCCACTTCTACTGCAGCAGCCCAATATTTAGAGTTCAGATGAGCCCAGGCACAACACACAGCTAAGTACATTTTTTTCAAGGATGCAGCATCTCCCTTGTACCAGCACAGCTCAGGTACCAATTCCTCCACCTTCTGCCCACAATTAATTTGCTCTGTAAAAGGAACAGATATTAACAATGATCACACTGCCTCCCCAAATAGAGAGGTTTCACAGGGGCTTGTGAAATGTGCCCACAACACCATACAGTATCCCTATAAGCAAGCTGCATTGCAATTACTTTGTTATCAGCTCCTACTAGCTAGCAGGAAGAGATGAAACCTTTCCAACATGGTCACAGCTAGTTTAGGAGGCCAGCAAGGAGGATGCCAAAGAGGAGTAATTTCATCCCCTCATGGAAAATGACCAGGTGATGGAAAGCAGGGATGACAAGGGGGAGCAAGAAATTTTTTTTCCCCCAGCACATTCTGCAGACAGCCTTGTAGCAATAGCAGGCTGCTTTCCCTTACCCTCCTTTCTTCCACTCCAGAAAACTAACCCTTACTGTCTTTCCTCAACATATTTCAGATCTAGAAAGCTACAATGAGCACAGTCCTTTATGTTGATGGCATGGAACTGCCTAGACTATGTGCCTAGAGTCATTTCACTGACCTCTGATTTGGAAGGAGAGGAAATGAATTTTTTCTCAGGCCAGCAGAAGCCACACACTCACAAGGAGGCAATTTAGGCCAGCTGGCAGGAGCTGCATGTCTGTCCCTACAAGACACATTGCAGGAGACATCTAAATTAAGGCAACTTAATTTGAGGGTACAAAAAGAAGCTACAAATGTATGTATGAGACTCAGAAAATAGTAGCTCATCTGTGCAAAACAGGCCATATGGCTCCATGTAGTTCCCCAAAGCAGCAAGTACTCAACACTTCTGAAGAATGTATCAAATTATATATTCCAACTGTGGTTATGTTTACATGCTATTATAAGGGAGGAAATTCCTTCCTGACCAAAGATGATGATACTTCATGCTTTGAAAAATCTGAATGAAAATGACTGGATAATTTTTATGCATTACCATGCAACCACAAGTAATTTTCTAATTCTCATAAATTTCTTCAAATCTTTAACACCAAAAACAAAAGTTGAGGAAAATTTTATATGCTGAAATTATCTACTATAACATCAGAATAGTAAATTCTTATCTATTTTTCTTTAATAATTTCATATTGGAGAGATAATATCCAATTTCTGCATTCTTTTGGAACTGTTGTGCTCACATTTGCCAGGTCTGCTCCATGACAGGAATGAAGTGGTTCATGCCTTCTAAATACATCTCTCTACAACCACCTTCTCCCCTCCACCTTGCCCCTCATAAGCCTGTTTTTTCTTTCTCCTGCACTTAATCCACCACGAAACCAAAGACATCTTCACTGTATTTTTAAAGGACTACATGTCTCCCATCTTAGATAGTGCTCTGAACATTGAACTAAGGAGGATGGAAAAGAAACCATCCACTGGTAAAGCTTAGGCTGCAGGTGCCAGAGCCTGTAAAGACTCTGATTCTCTGTAGACTGAATACAGGGTACTGCAGAAATTCAAGCCAACCAATTAGGAACATTATTATCTTCTTTAGTAAAGTAACTGAAGCTTTACAAGCACAGTTTTGGCAGCAGCAAATTAATGGACTATCATTAAGGACTCAACAGTTGCAGACTTTGTTTTTACACAAAACGAAGCTATTTGTCACATTAACACAGAAAAAGGACTGAAATGCGAAAGCATATATAGTGTAGGCCATTGGCAAGTTTGAAGAAACCCTTGCCAATACTAATGATGAGACAATGCACATGGAAGTACTGCTGATCCACATCCAAACTTAAGAGCTCAGGGATATTCTGATCCAAGTCTGTAGCCTTGTTACAGTTCGCACAGACTAACAATTTTAGAGCAGTCTCCTCGCTGTATCTGGCTATGCACTGAGTGGTCAATAATCTTCTAAACCTGACAGTGTAGCACACAGCATTCTCCACTCTCACAACAACATTGTTTGAGAAAAAATGGGAAGTTCATACTTGTCCCTTGGGCGCAGCACTGCAGCCACTCAGAACACAGCTGCAGATGGCTAAAGGACTCCAGGCTGGGCAGATGCAAAAAGCTGGGCCCTCAATTCTTTGTGCTTTAGGACAACTGTCAGTGAACTGCTACCAGAACAGTGCTTAGAAACATCAATTCTAATTCTGTCCACTCACTGGCAATGAACAAACTCCTCCCAGTTAATAGTATTATCAGAATGTCCATAGAAGTTCCTTTGAAGTGGTTAGTTATTAGCTAATATAACCTCACTTTTCAGAGACATGATGGTTTAGATCAGATTCTAAAAAGAAATAAAAAACCTGTTAGGTAAACAGCTCATCCTGAGAGATGTCTTCAGCTGGTGGCCTTGTTCCCACTGAAATTCAAGGGAATGTTGCACAGAATGCTTCCCTCCGACTCTGGATTTCGCAATGGAAGTTCTGTCTTGCAACATTCACTGCTACTATTACATACAGATGTACCCTTCCACTGCCTCCCATCTTGACAGCTGTGTGTCTCTACCATAGGCCAAAGGCCTGCACATAGGTAGCATCTCATCAGACAAGCTGAGATCATCACCTTTGAGTTGTAGAGGCAGAGAGTAAAGCTCAGGTGTATAACCTTAGAGACCACAGTTCAGGCAGACTGCTCATGGAAGCCCACGTAGGGTTTGTGACTATTCAGAATTTTCATCAAGCACAGCAGAACTGCCTCAAGCCTTACTGTGCAAGCTTCCACTCCCATAGTGCAGAAAGTTCACCAGCACAAAAGCAATCAGCCACTGAGCCATTGCTGCCCAGCTCCTCCAAACAGCAGCTTCCGAGCTGGTATGACCATTCCTGCCTGTACATCTCAGTACTCATGGACTGGGGCAAACTCCAGTGAAGTGACATCCTTCCCACAGAGATCCTTGAACTTCTTATGGTCTTCCTAGAACAGCAAGGCATTGTAGTCTGCATGTTCTGTCCTGATAGTCTTCATCTAGAACAGTTAGCTGGCAAAAGGGAAATCCTTTTATCTGAAAACCTGGGTCAGCAGCCTCTTCTCCACTATACTGGCACTCACAGTCCCTTAGTAAAGCACACTGTCACTTACGCTATGTTGCCAAAACGTTCTCGAAACCTTCTTATGTTATTTGAAAGTTTACAGGCCTGTCACATTTCAAGCAAGGCTACTGACCAAAGCTAGGTCACAGTCCTAGGAAGTCAGAGTCTCTTTACTAACAAGGGAAACTAAAAGAATTTCCACAAAGGAGCACAGAAAGGACACAAATTCTTCAGGAGACATTACAACTCACAGGAATCTGCCCCAAAATTCTTGAAAGCTAACACAGATATGTACAGCAGCCAAATGTAACAGAGCAATTTTCTCCTGGTGCAAGAGCGTATTTGCAGCATGGATGATGAGACTGGGCAGCCAAACTCTTTAACTACACCCCAGTTACCTCTAGAGCAAGAAGCATTGCACATGCAGTTTGCACATGGCCATTTTAAGACCCACATATTCTGCGGAAACCCAGCCATCAACATAGTTTATGATGTTCAAATACAGAAGATGCAGTTCTTATCCCAAAGAACTAAAAAGCATTGCTCAATCCTCCTTGTGATAAACTATTCAAATAGAAATGCCAGCACTGCCATTTGAGCTGAATCTGCCAGTGGTATGAACTACATAAAGTATATCTAATTACACAGATTTAAGCCACAGAGAACTAGAACTTGCATGAGGCCAGGAGAATATAACCCTCACTATTTGGAATACCCTCTACAGACAATGTATTTGTGTATTTTTATGCTTATAGAAGCAGAAAGCCCATTCTAAAAATGCTGACATAAACTGGGTTGCTGCACAGATTCACTGAGCCCTGTTGGTCCACTAAGAAAAATGCAAACAGGAAACAGGGCACAAGCATCTGCCTTGTGAGCCTCCTCCCTCTCCTCACCCTGCTTCTTTCTCAAGAGCACAGAACTGTATGCAGCCATGGCAGGCAGAATACGTTATAAGAATTTGTCTTTGTAGTCAAAGGCAGAATAACAGCCAGAAACCAGGATCTGCTTGGCCAATGATAGGGAATGTATTAAAAAGCCTTCCAGCTTCTGTTTCAAAACAAAGAAATCTTGATAAGCCTAAAGGCAGCAGCTGCTGCCAGCAGCATGCTGCCTTCCTTACCTTGGGGACACCTGCTGAGCTGCTGCCTGTTTAATATTACATTAAAACAGCAGCTTTCCAGATAATGAATTATGTATCTATAGTGAAACTGTGGTACACAGGGGCTGGGAGGACATGGTTTGGAAATCAAAGAACCATTTGGGTTAATGGTCTGCAAAGCTGAAAAAAAAAAATTACTGATGGCTTTATGATTTGTCAGAGCCCAGTCAGGTAACAGAGGGAATGATGGGAGCATAGCAAGTGCCTCCTACTCTTCCCTTCTACATTTTTTTTAGTTAACAGCAATCAGATGAGTTTGAAAATCCATAAAAGGGGATAGGGAAATAATAATAATAATAGGGAAAAATAACAGGACTATAAGCTTGTATGCTTGTGACTGCAGCCAGTTTCAGTACTCTAGCATTAAAGACACAGAAGGTTCCATTGTATCATGGTTTTTATTTAAATAGTTCATACTGTGAAAGCAGAAACCCAAGACAGCAGTAAACTATTGTCTTTGACATCTGGTCTCCGCCAGTTACCTTTAAGTGAAAACTTGATCCATGGTCTCTGAAGCAAATCTGCAAGCACTTGTCAAACAGACACAGCTTCTCCAGCCTTCCAGAGAGGTTTTAATTCTCTTGCCTTGTTTAATTTAAGATCATCAGTTAGGTGATCCAGATATTAATCATGAAAGCATTACATGGTTGTAGTGATCGTTATGAAGCAGCATATTTCTAAATGCACAGTCAAACGCTTGTACGTCTCAAATACTCCTGTTTGCAGATATTCTAGTCCTGTCTATACGAAAGTCTAAATATGAGGAAGGCTGATTCTCAGGAAGCCAACAGTAAAAAACTCTTTATACCACACTCTTTATCCTAAGATCAGCTTCATCTAGTCCAGTTCTGTTACTGCTCTGTCCAATTAAAAATATCTAACACAGCTTGGACTGCCTTTTTCAGATAAGGAACAGTCACACAACAGTAATTGCAAACCAATCTTACAACAAGTATATGAAAACAGAAGTGATTTCAGTGTATGCTTTAGCTATTAACAAACAAAAGAAATTTTAAAAAAAAGATTCTCCATTGTTGGAAATATGCTTTTCACATAGAATTAAACATTAGTGTTTTGAGAGAACAGGCACTGAGACTGAAATTACTTCCCAAGGTTATATTGTGCATCAGTGTAGAAATGCCTTCTCTGTATTTAATTAAAAAAAAAAAAAAAAAAAAAAAAAATCCCTTGAATGCCACAATGAGAAATTCCTACATATCAGTGGGGAACTGAGATACAGAGACAGTGATTTCCAGTATGATGCTGGCTAGCAGCTAGCAGAGTCAGAATGAAAAACACAACTACCACATCCAGGCAACCTGGATTAATCAAACATCAATTATCACAAAGCAAGGAATATGGTTTGGAAGGTTGGTTGTGTGCAACTGCAAAGGCAGTGCCAGCCCTAGAAAGCAAAAAATGAGTGAAAACAAGCCGAACAGCATGATGATTGTTCTCCCAGCACAAGATGGAAAGGAAACCATTTTCTCATCAAAGCAGTGCTCTTGAAATGGGAAAGCCACATCAGAAATTAGGAGTGTACTGTGTCTCACAAAGCTGCTCCTTCACTCAGCAGCTCCAGAGGTTGCCTGGCACCTCCTCTCTTTGGAGAGCTTTAACTGGTGAGCTGAAGTCACCACTCTCTCAGCAGTGTGCACATGGGTCACTGAGAGGCACCACAGTGTTGGCCAACTCTGCCTCACGAGCACTACGATTCTTGGCAGCGCTGGCCTCTCTGCCTGCTGAATCCCAGAGCCCTGTGGAGAGAGTGGCCCAGATCCCACAAAAGCCTAGATACTGACTGTATAAAGCCCCAGTTCCACTCAGATTTTAATACTGATGAGGAAGATTTGCACCAGAGCCACATGGCTTTGCAAGTCATTTACTGAACAACAGATGTGTCTCTGTGGTGTCCTTCCAGCTCCTTTTATATCTCCAGGCCCATGGAATCCAGCACACCATTTCCTGGAGGCTCCGACTACTCGAAACAGTTGGGATCCAGACTGTGGACTCATCCTCTACACCCAAGTGCCTTGCTTTGATCCCAGATACCATGGGGTATCACCATGGCATGTTTGCACCTTGCTGCATCCCAAACCTCTGGAATGAATTGATTTGTAGGAATTTTAAGACTGATTTCTAATCAAGGAATCAGTCCTAGTAAATAACACACCAGTTCAAGAAGAGTTATCCAGGCCCTTTCCTACCTCATGAGGCTTTTTTTCTACTTTCTGAACTGGAGCATCCACCAGATAAGTGTAATAAGGAGTTTAATAAAACACAAAGGATTAGATCACATTGCTTGGGCTTCAGAGTTGAAAGAAAAGCCATACACCACCGCAGTTTCCAAGTCCACCTAATGATGGAGCTATCTAGCTCCTTTCTTCTCCACGCTCTGCTGTATTGAACTGGAGATGCATTGTTGGGCTAACTGCACAAAGTATTAACACAAGAGCAAAATCACAGTGGCCCCTTTTCAACATGACTGGTATAGATGCAGAACATCCTCATTTCCAGTCCTGGACCTTATTCCCCTCAAACCACAGTGTTGTATGGATTAAATGCTTCCTTGCACCAGGACAGCCTTTCCCAACTTTCATAATGTGTATAAAATCATCCATCCTGTGAGCACATCAGAGGAGGAAAACAGTCACAGACAAAATGAAGCAGGAGAGGTAACAGAGCTCAGGCTCAAATCCTGCCTTTAGCATGACCACCCCTGGAAGTCAACAGAGACAGAAGCTTAAAGAATACCAAAAGCAAAGCTGAAAGTCTTATAGGTTGACATCATAAAAAAGTGACCTAATTGTCAGCCATCAAATATCCTGAGGTTGCTGGGTGTGGGCTGCTCTTCTCAGACAGCAGCCAGCAGACTCCCTCCCGGGAGTGGCAGCCACATCACTTGTCTGCTGCACATGGCATTTTCCCCAGCAGTTCCATTTGCTGAACACAAAGAGCAAGCCTACAACATTAAAGAACACTCCCCTTCTTTGAAGTTTAGATTGTTTGGCTTGCCTGGCTACAAACTAAAACTGCACCTTAATCATCCAGCTTTGAAGTTCTGTAAATCTACAGCTGCAGAAAAGTAAGGACCACTTGGCAATAAAACATTCATTATTAAATTCTTTTGAATTAAAGTAGAAAAGGCTTTCCTGAAGCTGAAACTTTCTTTTTTGCCCACTAGAAATGAAGACATAAGTGAAAAATTGACAATGACTTGCCAGATCAGAGAATGACTACATGACATTTTATTGCCCAGTTTTGAACAGTATTGAGCCAGTGCTCAGGGAATGGCCAAAGAAAACAAAAACATTTATTGGAGAAAGACTTATGAGAAAACAGAAGGTTTTAACAACAGGCTGCAGAGGTTAATAAATAGTTTCATTGTTTTAATTCCTTATTTAAGGTGTGTGTGTGGATGTAACTGATAGGAGTTTGATGGAGGTTAAAACTGGTAATAGAAAAAATAAAGGAACCCTTACTTGCATCTTTCCAGAATCTGTCATTGCTGCATGTTTACCAGAGGGTATGAGTAGGGTAAGGCTGTATCCCCAAATGAGACCTACAGAAAGTCTCCATAGGCACAACAGTCTGCATAGCAAAGGATACACAGCAAGAGAGAACACTCTACTTTGGCTTGGCTGTTTCATTTCAGGCATGCCTGGAAACTCTTGCAGCCTCAACAAAATAGAGAATTAATCCAAAACACAGGGTGGCCTGGCTGGAATACTAGTGAGGAGATAAAATGGTGCATTGTGAGAATAAAGCTCACTTGGAAAGAAAGAGGCTTCAGCTACAACCTGGTACAAAAGAACTAAGACACAAAATCCTGCACTTCCTGGGATTTCAGGCTATAAGATACTTTGGAGAATCAGTTTCCAGTTCCCATCTCTGCTGCCCACTTCCTGTATTAATCTAGCCAAGTTCCCTCTCAAGGGTGAACCAGGAGTGTTACCCGGGAGTTTTGTTTTCCATACAACCAATATTTCTGGCCATGAACTTGTCCATAGCCCAGCTTCTGTCCATAGACCATCTGAACCCGTGGAAAAGAGATCACAGATCATACACAAACCTCACTGCTCCTGATGGCTTGCCACTTCCCTGTTCAGGGACACAGAGAACAGCAAGGTCAGATCCACTGGAGCCTGTGGCTACTATAGTTTTTATGCAACCACATTTTTGATGCTATGCCTAGGGCACTCTAATCATGTAGAGCCTTTGAACAACCACATTTACTTACTGGGAATGATGTCCTTATTCAGATGACAGTAAAACCCTCTGCAAATGAAGTGCTTTCTGAAAGGGAGTCAAAGGGGATTGCCTTAAGTACCTGGATGGAAAGTGGCTCAAAAGCTGTCAGGAGTCCAGCTTCTTCAAAGCAAGATTAGCAGCAGACTGATACTAAACAGCTCATGGAGAAGCTCAGCTACCTCAGCATTTCCCACTCAGACACACAGTGCTTTGGCACTTCCCTGTCCTGGAAGCAAGAAAGGAAAGGACAGCACACAGCATAGAGGGCACCAGAAGCAATCAGGATCCCTACCCTGCCAGTGGGCCTGATTCAGGAGGTGTTCTGTACAGCTTGATGGATTTCACAGATCAGATAGATTTTGGCAGAAACAGGCTCCAAGAGGAAACACCCTCAGTTCAGTCAGCTGACAGTTTTCCTGTTGGCAGTGACTTACTGAGAGTACAACTGGCTGCTGTTCCCTGAACGTTCCTCAGTCATCTCTTAAAGGCTGAATCTTACATTTCCTGGTTGTACCATCAGCCCCCTCCTGCAATGCCTTCTGCAGGCACAGGTAAGGCAGGTGCCTTTCCTAAGCCCCTGTTTAGAAATATATTGCTACTGTGGCACACGCTATAAGGGAAGGAAGCATTGGACAGCTGGGTGCCCCCAGGAAAGGAGCAAAAATCATCCTATGCACCCTTGTAAAGTGGCATTTATATGTACACACATACAACAAAACCCTAAAAAAGAATTTAGCATAATCAAATTAATAATCCAGTCATAATATTTTTCCTTCTTTCTAATAAAAGCTTTGCTGAAATTATTCTATCCTTAATAACTTCTGAATTATTGTATAAATTTGTGTACATGTGTACACATTTCACTCAACAAAATACCAAATAGTTGGTACCAGCATCTACAGGTCAGCTTAACTAAATTATCACATCTCAACTGCTAGTTCTTGTGCAATCCCACTTTAAAACAGAAACCCAGAATAAAACACAAAGGTAATGCAAGTTTGTTTTAACATTTTTTTCCAAACGTTTTCCTCAATTTTACACCTGTGATGAAAACCTATACAATTCCCATTTGCATGTATGCCTTAGAAGAAAATTAATATTCAAACAAGGAATTAGACAAATACACATACTAGGTAAACACATACATAAATGCCAAAAGATATATATATGTGTGTGTGTGTGTGTATATATATATATATATATGTGTATATGTATGTATGTAATTAGCCAGGTGAGCAAGTCAGATTCCTCAGATCCTCTGGAACTAATGCATGTCCCAGATTCAAGAAATCCCTGCTACTTGCCTTTATGCAAAGCCTACATCTGGACTGCTGGCTAAACAACAAATGTCACAATAAAGACCCATGCAAAGGAAGAAAATAATTTACAATCAATGTGTGTATTAGGAGTTTACTACACTGCCCATTTCTACAATGCTAGAGGCAGATTGCTCTCATGAAGAGTTTTGTATGTACCTGGAGAAAAATCAGTATTTCCTGAAAAAGCCCACATGGCAATTCATAGTGAACCTCACAACAGCAAGCTGAAAATCTCCGTGGAGTCATGTACTCAGGTACCCCAACATGGGAAAGATGCTAAGAGGAAATATGCTGTTCCTTCACTAGGTATTATTTATTATTTCAGTGTAGATTGAAAAGAAAATGCTCCTTTTGTACAAAAGAAACAAAAAATAGTAGAGCATTACTCAGCTGCCTACCTAAACTTATCTGTAAAAACAAACACACATATTCTCTGTTGCTCTTTTGTTCTACATCAGGGATTCCATCCCTGTGCAAAACACATGCTCCATATTTAAAGAGTTAAACATCCTCTCGCTTAGTTGACTTTTCTGAATGTAAAATGCAAGATAACAACATACACTGTATCTTGAACCAAAACTGCACACAGCATAACAAAAACCCCAGTGCTAAACGACAGGCAGTATGAATAGATCCATTCCCACTGCTTGTTAGTTCAAAATAAATCCTTTACTGTGATTTAAAGGAAAACAGACAACACTAAACACACCAAAAAAATCATGACTTACCCTTTCGGAGACACTTGCTTTTCTTAAGATATTTGGCAGTAAAAAACGGCATGGCTGCAACACTAAGGTTTCAGCCAAAGCTGACCTTTTATTACCAAGTGCTAAGACAGAAATGAACAGACCAAAAAGAGAAAGCAAATTATTATACCAGATCTTTAAAATGCTCAGAGATGAGCAAAGGGAATTCAGAGTGGGATAAAGTATGTCAAGTTGCACGGTGGGGATTGCAGATATCTTTCTGCTCATTAGCACTGCTGTTCGAGTTATTTAAAGTGTGCTCGGGGGAAATGAGGACAATTTCCATGACAATATGTACAGTATCATATAAGGAGGAAGCATTTTTTAGGCAGAACTTCTGCATTACTCAGCTGCTACAGCAACCAGCAATATGTTGAGAAGAAAAAAAAAACAAACCCACAACAGGTTTGGATAACATAAAAAAAAAAAAAAAAAAAAGCCTGATTCTATTAACCACTTCTTGTCTTGAGTAGAAGATTTATCACTATAAATCTCCTGTCATGTCACTGGGTTATCTCTTCATTTCCTCCTTAGGCACTTCTGGCTATCTCCTCATTTCCACTTAGGCACAAGGAACCTTGCTTCAGGATGTTTTGATCCCAGACAGTTATCCCACTACCCCATGCCT
Source organism: Coloeus monedula (assembly GCF_965178545.1). Lineage (NCBI taxonomy): Eukaryota > Metazoa > Chordata > Aves > Passeriformes > Corvidae > Coloeus > Coloeus monedula. Next base: position 20,685,224 of record NC_138788.1, read on the forward strand.
CAGTTTCCCTGTTTTTCAAATGGGGCAACAGTGTGACAATTCTTTCATTTAAAACAAACAAACAAACTTCGAGACTCTTGGGCAGTAGGTAATTAGAGAAGAAGCAAGGCTTAATCCCAGTGCTTTGTCCTACATTATTACAGCTGTTTATTTCCCCTCACTCTACCATGCTGCTTTTAGGTCTCCTAAAAATCTTTTGCTTTTATTCAACCAAGATGACCTAATTTTGAATTCAGTCTTATTCCTGTTGCTTCTGCTGCCTCTCTGGAGAGTTTAAGGCCGTTTGGTACTGACTCAGTATCTTTTTGAATTCCATAGAGTTGGGACAGTACATTTAATGGCAATGACATTTATCTGTGTTTGCCTCCTTCTAGTCCCCAACCTCTAATTCACTCAACCACAGCACATTGGTTGGGCAGGCAACACCTCATTCCTTGGAATGTAAAGGACAATGCCATGAATTTGACTACCCAGTCTTGGACACACTAGTGTTTCTATGCTTCAAGTCCTTCTATGTGTAATGATTCAAAGATGGAACTCACCATTTTAAAGGTTCATAGACTTATGGAAAATGCACAAAAGCAAATAATCTATACTTGCAGTGGTGCTTTAGTGCTTGGCTTTTACTGATTCCAGCCTTTGGGGTACTGCCAAGTCATCACTGCACTAAGATACAAGAAAGCAGCTACCTTGTAAGCAAGGGAGAACATTTACAATCTATAACCATTAACCTACTGACTGGATGTGAAGTCAGGTTTCTAGATTGGCAAAGCAACTGATCCAAAGGAAACCAGTACTACTCTTATAAGGTAAAAGAATATACCATGCTATAATGAAGACTGTAAAAACCAGGGGTGCACTCCACAAGATAGGAAGCTCATAGCTGTGCCTTTTCTTGAACCATTTGTTGTCAGCACAGAAATAAATATTAAGATTTTTTGGAAAAGTTTTATGCTCAAGTAAAATCCATTCAGCATACCATCTGAAAAACTTCACCACAATTTAGTATTCATAAAGCCCACGATGCTCAATAGGATGTCACTGTTCTTGTATCTGTACCATCATACAAAAAAAACTAAACCAAACAATGAAACAACTGTCTGTTCTTTCATTAGATAGTTTTGAAATCAGCTGACAAGATTTCAGGCATAAATAATTCTTTCACAGCACACCTCAAACTAAAGTCAGGTTAACCTGATAATTGTAAAAACCTATTTGGTACTAAAGCATGTATGGAGCAGAGAGGAACAGTAGAAAAGAAAGAGAAAAGAAAAGAGTCCCTAATAAGTCAGTGACAAAGGCAAGTTCCATCTGTGAATGACTGGAGGCTGTGGGTTGGACTTGGGGAATGTACAGTATCATAATAAGGAGGAAGCATTTTTTCAGGTAGAACTTCAGCATTACTCAGCCACTACAGCAACACGTCACCTTGGAATGGAGGCCCAAGCTTGCAACTGCTCTGCCTTGGAGATGGCCCAATCTACACCATATTTAATCTGGAAACAATGCCTGATCTTGTGTCATCAAAAAAACCCCTCACACATTCCCCCAGATTTAACAAAATTTATGGCCTCACAACTCTTTCCATGGATATCTGGAAATATTTGGGGATGTGGGCCCTTTCCATCACTCCTAATTCCTTCCAGCAGACCCTAAACAAAGATTTACACTAGAATCTGGTTATTTTGAAGGAGAAGTTCAGCAGTCAGGATAAACTGTGAGTTCATCCCTGAACCTCATGACACTTTCTCCCACTATTACTGTGTGGTACATGGGAAAAAATGTCATGCCCAAACACCTCTCAAAACACCAGCTTCCTCTTTGGCAGCAGACATGTCCCACACTCAGTGATACACCAAGCTGAAGTTCCTGATGAACTAAGTCTGCTGTTTTACACTCAGTAAATATGAAAAAAAAAAAAAAAAAAGAAGAAAAAAAGAAGAAAAAAAGAAAAAAAAAAAAACCAGTAAAAACCACAGCACAACCACAAGGGAACTCCCTTCTCTGCCAGTTTAACACAGGGTCAAATACAGACTAATGCAGTAATCCCTCCCAGCTGCCTAAGATTCTGGCCCTTTAATGACCTTGCACAAAACCCTAGTGCTTTTAACTCCAGTACCCTATATTCTGCCTCATTTCCAACTCACTCTGCCCTTGGAGCTAAAAGCAGAGGTTGCCCTCCTGTTAGACTTGCAATTTCCAGGGAGAACTTTGAACTTACATAAACAAACATTTGTATCTCTCATCCAGGGCAATGAAACACGGGATCTCTCTCTTCCCCTCCCCACCTCCTACCACCACAGCCTACTTTGAGAAACCCTAAGACCTTGTATCTTCATGATGAGAGAACTGTTTATTCTTTATCCTCTAGTACTCTTCTGTTACTCAGGCACAGCTTTCCTTAATCAGCTCTCCAAACAGACTGAAATCAGGTAAAAATTTCCATCCTGACAAAAGTCTGCAGACACCAAGAACAGAATGAATTGGACCCAAACCCTCAAATGTTATCATTCACCCACAGTTAAGTCTGCTTCCTTCAGCAATGCTTTTACAAAGGGCCAGATACAACTGGGACTGCAAGAAATCTAAGATTTTTCTGTTACATATCATCATACCAAAACCACATTAGTATAAGATTAGTAGGGTTATCCTCTTTTATTCATCCTCCTTCCTCCAACTTCAGATCCCAGTTCAGAGAGACTGACTTAAGAGTGCACAGAGCACAACCTTTACTGTTAGCAGCAGGCTAAGTAGTGTGGAGAAAAGCACCTGAGACTCTTCATACTGTATTTTCTGTAACAAATTTCAGTATCAGGTTTCAAAAACCTTACTGAAAAACAGCATCATCTTCTCCATCTTACCGATGGAAACTGGAGAAAAGGATTGTGACTTCTGTACAACCACAATATGAAAAAAGGGAACAACAGGGAAATTTTTCTGATATGCAAGCAAGCAGCACATAGCTTTTTGGTTCCTCTTCTCTCTTCTGTGGCCCAAGAGGATTTTACCATCTTAGATGAACCATGAAATGACAACAAACACAAAAACTCCTGATTTCTATTAAAGGTCATTAGTTGTTTGCACATGTTGAGATTTTCCACTGAATTACAGCCTTGGGGGATTTTCTCCTGTTATTTCTCATCTGGACCTAGTTAGTATGAAGAAAGAGAGAAAGGCAGTAAGACCCCACCTTATTTTTACAGGATCTGATCACAGACTGTGTGATAAGACTGTGTGGCTCTCATAGCCCTTGAATGCCAGTGAGCAGTGGGCAGGAGGAGTGGAGGTGCCCTCCACCACACAGTAACATGATGCTCTAGAACGGCAGCTGATAGAGAAGCAGGTGCTCCCTCCCAGACTCCAGCACCGTGTCCAGGCTGGAAAGGGACCAAGGCTCTGCAGCCCAACACGGTAAATGAGCAGGCAGGTGGCTGTCAGAGGACAGCATGGCCACATGCCAGGCAAAAGCTGCTGTGCTATGCAAGCCCAGACACAGGAGTGATACCATATGACTGCAATAATACTCACCTCAGCCTGCTTCCATATCCCCAACTCCTATTTTATCAGATGAAAAGAGCATGCACTCAGGGTACCAATTTAAAAAGATTTCTCTCCCCTACAAAGTGACCAGGAGAGATTTCTATCTGTTGCTGATTGGGCTGATAAAAGCAGTCTTTTTTCCTTTCAGCAGTTTAGAACTAAGCCTGCCCTAGAACAAGTAGGGTCATTTTAGTCTGTGACCACCTACATTAATTGTATCTGCAGAACAAAGGAATCTCAGGTCAATTAAAAAGATCCTGTGGCTATAATATTCTTCTGGGAAGATGCCATCTACATATGCTTATTACAGCCACATAAATCCCACCCCCTCATTCGCCTCAAGCAAGTAATTGTCTTTAAAAGCAAGCAAAATAATTATTTTTCCAACATACTTGTCATCATTAATTATGGCCAGAATAGCCAAGTAGGAGCTCATGCCCAGGCTTTTAAATGCTTGTAGCTAGTTAGCATGGCTGCCTGTAACTTTTCAGCTTTTTCTGCAGTGTTAACATTAACATACTATGGCTTCATTAAATCAAGGCAACCACTGATGAGCTAAGTATGATTCATCTGAGAACACTGAGACCCTTCATGCTTATCTATCCCCTAGCAAGAATGGGATTTAATTTATGCCTATGTATAAGTATATTCGAGCACTGCTGGCTGTATTCCTAATGTCACATTCAGGCAAACATGTTCCAATGAAGAATAGATTTTAAAACACAACGACTGGAAGCTGCAGGAATTAAATATGCCAGAAGTCCACCGAGTTAAAGGCATTTCATGGGCCTCTTTTGCAAAGCTATGTGGCATTAATCTACAAACATGGGATACTAGCTTCTGAAAAACCAGAATGAAAACTTTGGCCTGGCTCCTGTACTTCTCCCTGAGCCAAGTCTCCCACTGAAGTTGATGGGACTTTCCCTGCATAAAGGCTACAGAGTTTGCCCTACTTTTCTCTTTTTTTTTTTTTTTCCCCTAGTGTAACAGAACAGGCAATGGTAGGGAAAGAGATGCTGTTTCCCTACTACACAGAGGGTAGATAAATGTGCTGGGTAGCTGTGACGTGATGAAAACCCACCTGGTTCAGAAGATTACAATGTAGTGGAAAGTCCACTGATAGTTTCCAGAAGGCATTTTTATCTTAATTGATTTTTGAATGACATGTTTTTAAAGTAACAGTGACTTATGTCGGTTAACCAGCCTGAACACAAGCGGGCTTCTGAATCATTGCCACTCCAGGCATTCAGAAATTTCAGGTCAGCCCACCAAAATCAGGATATGGGCTTCCAACCAATGGAAATTTTTTATTATTATCTACCTTTTGGTTTCTGAGCCTTTGCAGATCCTATTTGGTATCTTTATTTTAAATCCATAAGCATTAAGAGATTTGTTCCTTATTAATGAAAGCTGCAAGTTTTACATAATCATATTATTCAGAATAAGGATTTTCAAGGCAAAACACATACACAATGAGAGAGCATATGACTTCAGGTCTAGGTACTCTAAACAGGAAATCCCACAGCCTTATCACATTTTCCTTAATTCACTCTGGAAATGAAATAAATTAAATTATTCAGGTACCTAAACCAAGATGAGGACAGATGTATCTATAGCACTTATAAAGCAGAGCAAGACAAAGTATAAGTCTGTAGTGCTTAGTTAAGAGATACTGATACAATAAACTGATTGGTAACACATTTTTACTGCTTCAACTGAGTGTAAAGCATGGCTTTTAGTGACACAGTAGGTAAAACAGAATATAATAAATCACTAAACCGGTAGATGTTGTGAGGCTAGGGAAGGAGCCTTTGCTTACAGCCTCAGCACAGGAAATAGCAATTCTGTTGCTAGTCCTACTAGCAAGAAGTTTAGCACAGACACATGTACTCTCCACCCCAAACAGGATAATGGAAATTGAAACAAAGCAGATCCACTGGTCAGAAGCCCCAGACGAGCCCCTCAAGCACCACAGTCTCTTGCTGAATCCTCCAGCAGAGCTACTCCGAGAGCCACAATTTTGCCCCACAGGAGCAACCGAGATGATCAAAGCCCCAGGCACCAGTTAAGGGAAAGGGTTTGTTTTCTCTTCAGAGAAAGCTCCCTTTTTCATCCTCATTACCCAGTTGCCACTCCACAGTATCTCAAGCATAGATAATGCACCACAGCAATCCCAGTCACACCATGCAAACCTCCCCGGGCTTTTAGTAGGGAAGGGAAAAGAGGAATAAAATAGTGAAATGCAAATCAGTCACGTACTGAATTTCAAAGCTGCCTTTAATTACAATTTCTTCCTGTTTCCCTGGATGTTTGGAGCACTGCTCTAAGCAAGCCAAACTGATAAACAGAGTCCTGATCATCTTATTAAACTCATTCAAGCATATAACATCTGCCTTGGCAAGTCACTGGCTTCAAACAGAATCTGAATTCAATGCTACAGTCAGGCAGAAGAATCAAGGTACTATACTTCAGTATTTCTATTTTCACATCCCTCCACTGGGCAGAGACTGAGACAGAACTTCTCTTTCATGCACAAATGTGAGGAAACAAAGACAGCACAGGTTCCTGTAAGACTCCTAAACAAGTATGCATCTTCTTTAAGGGTTACACCACTGCTTTCCTGGGACCTGCACCCTTTAGTCCTGCACTCAGGCCAGGATCCCTTCTTTTTTGGATGACGCCTCCTCAGGGCAGCAACTTGACAGTGAGCTTTCTATTCTCCCTTTGCCTCTACCAGAGATGACAGCAGGCAAGCGCCTCCTCTTGTGAGCTGATAATTACAACAGTAATTGTCCCACCTAGAAAACAGGCCTATTCAATCCAGCAAAAGCTGCCTGTATTTCAAGGTGCAGCAGGAGAAATAAATACAACCATGGCACTGGGCCAAATTCTCAGTCAGCAATAATGATGTCAGCATAGCCCAATTTATCCTCAGCTGAGGGATTTTACCCCACTTCTTTCCAGCAAAACCACAGCTGAGAATTTTAGGCCTGTTCCTTGAGCTCCAGGGCTAGATTTATACCAGGAGCTTTTCCAGTGATGCCAGAGGGGTAGAAGACTGAAGCATCATTCCAGTACACCTTCAGCTCAGACTAATGGAACTGCAGATCTGCTACCATAATGCATCCTGTAGTCCACACTGACAAAACCTTCATGGTAAAGACAGGTAATGGATATTTAACTGCACTGGCAACGTCTGCTAAGGCAGATGTGCTCATCAGAGAGGGCATCTATTTTCACCCTTGACCAGTAAAGAGAGTATAATGTACATTCAGCCTCAGACTGGTACACCTAGAGTAATTTAAGTATCTTTATCCATAGAAGCATCTTCACAACAGAACAGAGACAGAAGAAATGAAAGCTGTATTTCAAGGATATCAGAACAGTTTTTAATTCAGTGCAAATGGGTTTGGCCTAAACGAAAAACTCTCAAGATGTTAGATTTTGCAGAAAGTATTTCTATGTCTTTACTGATAAATAGGTTTCTTATCTAAAAGCTGATCTACAACAGAAGAAAAGCTCAGGCAAAAGCAATCAATGCAAAAATAAACTGAAAACACATTTGAAAGACAGTTTGCTGTCTTGAGATAACACATTATTTTTTTGCTTTGCTGAAAAGCAATTTCAATATCTCTGTCATCCGATTTTCCCCAGAAAGCCTTAACTGGTATCTTTCCCCAGATTTCTTACCCTGCGATCATCACTTTCACAGGAAAAAATGTAGGCAAGTAACAAAAAAAAAAAAAAATTCCAAGAAAAACAGAAACTCACAAAAACCCCCAAAACCCAAAAAGACAGTCAAACAACCAAAACCACGAAATTCCCCCCAAACAAACCAAACAACAAAACACACTTTTACTTTTTTCCAGTAATATCTAGATTAAACCCTAAAAGCTTCTCTCTGTTCACAAAAGGCCTGCAGGCGAGAGTGTTACAGGGGCTCAGACAGCTCCTTTCCCAGTGGAGTAGAGCAGAGGGCAGGAACCATTTGCACACTCTGCTTGAACTGCTTTGATCCATCAACACCACCAACTAAACACTTCACACCACCAGCCTCACTGATAAGGACTCTCAGGATCTTCATCAGTCTTCTACTGCACACAGGTCCACAGCCTGTAGGTGTCACTTCTCAGAGTCTGCATTACTTTGCTCTACTCTTTTGTCCTTACAGACTGAAACAGTCTCTCTTCCTTTCATACTGAAATATTGATGTGATGCTTGATGTACTATGCAAATTCATCACCATTCTGCCTTAAACTGCACTCTGGCTCCTCCAAGTTTCTTTCCCCCATTGCACAGCAGAAAAACATCCCAATACACAATGCAGTGATACACACTCAAACACCTGAAGAGCCAAGAACTGAGATGTTAACTCTAAAACCCACTGGTGGTGATGCAAATATCCTCATATAACAGGTTAAGATGATTTACTGCTAATCATTTGCACACAAACGCCCAGGTAACACACTTGCCCCCTCCCTCCCTCCCTCCTTTCCCCCCAGCTGCACGATGACAATATCAATTTTAGAGTTGGGGACAGCTCCCTACAGCTAACAAAAAATTATGTTTTTCCATCATGGTACTACTTCAAAAGATTGATAATATTTAGAAAAAAAATCATTATTGATTGGATTTGATAACAAGGGTTCAATGACTTATATCAAATACATAACGCAGCCCCAGGATGGGGAGGGAGGGGGATGAGGTCTCAGGATAGAAGAAGGATCAGAGAAGGGGCATTCAAAAGCCTCACATATTTTAGGCTCAAAAGGGTTGGATCTCACAGCTTTATCTGACAAAATGGAAAATGAACCATATTCATTTCCAAGCCTGGAACACCTTGATTCACAAGTTCCAGTCCCCAGTATCAGCAGTAAATAAATTGTTTAGTTCAGGGTATACCATGTACTCCTCAACGCTGCTAGCTGAAACAAGTTTCAGATGATCACACAAACTTGGGACTTTAATCAAAACAAAGAAACTAAACTAAACCAGCGGAAGAATGCCATATTCAGTCAGATCAGAGCTGGATGTATAGGGAGAGGGCACAGACAAAGAGGATGGGGGGGTTGTTGTTGTACATAGCACGTATGTACATTTGTGTGTTACAGCTCTCAGCTACTTACACATGTGTTATCCCACATGTTTCTAATCCCATTCTAAAGACATTTTGGTTTTAGGTCCCATAATAAACTATGGAAGGAAAGCTGCAAATTAATTGTGAGTTGTCAAGTAAAAAAATGCTCTCTTGTTCATTTTTAAAACCAAGTATTACGATCATTTAAGTGATCATATCTGCTGTGCTATAAATAGTCCTGAATACTTAATTACTCCATTTTTGTTTTGCCCATACTATTCAGAATTATATCCAGTTCTACTGTACCCACCTCTCAATCACCACTTCGCATGATCTAGGCAGTTTCTTCCTGCATGGAAGCCATCCATACACTTGAAAGTATTTGTGGTGCTTTTACAGTTGGTATGTACCTTTCAGGAATTGTTATAGCAGAAGAGAGGAGATCAGGAATATGATCAAAGTCCTTAATCCATTTTACAAGACAGAATATCTGTGAAGAGTAAAAAATGGACAGATGACCCCAGGAAATGGGTTCCCAAGTAATTGCCAGAAAGAAAAATATCCTAATTGCATAACTGAAGGTATTTTCTCTATTTTTGAAATGGATGCAAAGCTGTCAACAAATCTCCAGCCATATCCTATTATGGCACAGAACAGACATCCTGCTATGGCACTTGAGGGAGGCTTGGAGCACAAACCCCAGGTCTGATTATAAACCTGCAGGTGAAAAAGGCAGGCCCCTACAAGCTCAACTTTCCAGGTAGCCTTGCTCTACTCAACTCAGCAGTGCTATACTGAATTATGTCTGTTGAGTACCATCCCTGTGAAAAAGGGCGTGCAGGGCAGCAGCATAAATTCAGGTAACTGTTTCTTTTATGGCAGGCCCTCTCTTCTGAATGCCAGGCTTCGCTTTATGTTTCTATAAAATACTTCCAGGTTTTTCCATTTTCTCTCTTAGGAGAAATGTATATGTAGGACAGAAAGTAAGTGAAAGTGAAATCAAAATGATCTCAACATGCACAAGGAATACAGGAAAAGCTTCTGATATTCAATACCAACATGACAGTGATGATGACTAATACACTCTCACTGGAGAAGTCAGACAAAGTCAGAAGCGGACAAAGAGAGGTACAACATGTATAGCAACTTATTCTTACATTTCAGACTCAGGAATTGCCCATCAGAATTTGATCATCTTCCCCAGGATACCAGTGTCTTGGTGGTGGTGTGGTCCAGAAGGGGAACAAGACATTTCCTCATCTAATTTTTTTGCTTTGCCATTTCTTCCCCATTCCTGCAATGTACGTGTACAGTGTGGTTTCGGAGTATGGCAGTAGGATGTCTGCATTTTAAGTCCTAGCACTCATGCCTTTGATCCCTGGGTGGCTATATTTAGGACCTCTGAACACACTGCTGAAACCAGTGTGAGAACCCCTTCTGGAGTCATCTTGTCTCCTTAGATCTTTTCTGATACACTAATTAGAGAGAGCAGTACCTTAGCTAAGAATGCATCAGACTTTTCCTGTTTTGAAGTACACTGCAGAGGATGTCTTCCTGTGCACTGAGAGTGCACAACAGACATGGTGCTGAGCACTGTCAATCTGCTATACCTGGACAAGGACCCTTGCTGAAGCCACTGCTCAGCTGCAGCCACCTTTCCTGAAACTGCATCCACAGCACTGCTGCTGAAAGAACAGGCTGGCTCAGACCAGCTAGCCTAAGCAATCATACCACAATAATCCACTGAGCAAGATAAGTGGGGTTGAAAACAGAAATTGCCCAACTTCCCTGTGTTCAGCTCCTGATTAAATTCAGCATTTTGCATTATTACCCAGCATTAGGCATTGCAAAACTCCTTCAGTCACCTGTAACACAACTGTTTTGCACAGGATTACCTGTCTTGCATGCTGGGCAGCTCACCCTGGGCAGCAAGGGTTGTGTGGTCTGGGATGGATCTGCCACTCCTGCCCAGTACTGACAGCTGTCCAAGTCTTTCTGTCCTGGTGGACAGGAGTCAAGTGAACTCAGCTAAGAGTCTGACTGGGTCAGGGAGAACATCTCTGCAACTGATTCTTCTGAGATAGAGCCTTCTCACCTGCCACTTCTGACCTGGCCTTCGGGTCTTTCCTGCTGCCCTCTAAAGCATTACCTTTTCCCTCAGCACTTTCCTCACCAGATCTTCCCCCAGACTGATTTCCTAAGGCCGATGGGTAATTCCCAGTCTGAAACCTCTGGAAAGTTATCTGGCATTCAGCCCACTCCATCCAGGAGCCAAGAGAACAGAGCTAAGACTGGTTGTTGGACTTGCAGGGCCTCACACAGTACCTTTGACAATTAAGTTTCCTCATTTTGCTCTAATGACCTTGCATGCATGACAGTGTTTGCTGGGTGGACAGTCCTGCTCTGAACAGGAACATGGCTTTGATTCCTTTGCCACAGCTCCCCATATGCAAAATGGGGAAGAGGACAACTTATTTCTGTCTTGTGTAACATGGCAGAGGCTCCACAACAATTAATGCTGGCTGTAAGCTACAAAATCACTTAGTAAGGCATGACTGATCTAGATCAGGCACAGACACAATCACATTTCTGTCAAGTTAAGGAAAGCACACAATAGTTTACATCAGCTTTATACCAGCTGCAGGAGGAAAGATACCTAATCCAACAAAACTGGAATGATAGAAGCAGACCATATCTATAGAAGCAGACCATATCTGTGTAAAAATAAAGCTTGCTAGTTTACAGCCTGGGGGGAATCTCTTTTCCTTTTTTTAAAAAAATTGAAACATCAAAAAATTTATATCAGAACAGTACTTTGGATCACATGTCTACATCTTTGGTACTAACAGCTCCAAAACAGTGTTCATTTTTTGAACAGTCTCAGACTGTCAACTCTTCAGTACATGTTAAATCTCTCATCAAATACACACAGTATGAGGCTCTAGTCCCAGCTGTTCTTCATGTTTTGCATCTAGATTTTTGCTTGCATCTCCATTTAGAGGTTTCCAACCTTTCTCTCTCCCCAGAGAATACATCTTTTAATGTTTTATTTAGTGTTCAGACAATATCTTCATAAAGATCTGTAAATAGAAATACGTGAGAGCATGTGAAGATAGTACAAGTGTTACAAACTGTAGTGACAAAAGTAGAACAAAGAATCCTAGATAGGTTGCAAAGACAAAAATAAACCACAGGAGATGAAAAATAATGTATTATGTGAAAACAATGCATATGCTATGGAAAAATGAATCCTGGCAACCACCACAGTTGATAGGGAACGGTTAATTATGAAGGAATTTGTATGTGATAAAAGCAGTAAAGAAGGCATTGTTTGGTCTGCAAAGTAAGTGATCTCACATCATCAATCCTCTTCCAACATATCACATGGCTCTGTGAACTTAAGATGCTTTTGCACAGTTACCTGCTGTATGCCCAGCTGAACACCTTCTCTGCCTCACAGACAGGATTCTTTCCCTGCTACTCTTGTTTGAATTAAGTGATTTTACTAAAACTGGAACAAGACTAGTTTCTGTGAAAATCAGACTTCTGTGAAAGCTTTAGTTTTCAACAAAAATACTAGGTGACCTAGCCATGAAAAAGCAAAGTTAAGTAAAATGGTTACTGGCTGTTCAGTTACTACATAGCCTACATACAAGCTACTGTAAACAGTTTGGCAAGGCTATCACAACTACTTATGTGATTCAGAACTAGTTCTACCCCTTCTCCCTGCACATATACCATGTAGGGTTTTCTTATAAACTGCTATCGGGCATGCTGAATTGTTATTCAACCAGGCAGGCAGTTTTGTAGCTGTCACCAGTAGGTAAAAACCTTACTGTCCTGCACTGACGCACATGCCTTAATGCTGTCTCATGCTTCCCTGGGATTTTCTATAAAGCTATCCATTTATACTTTAAGACTACATCTTCTGAAATGGGATAAGAAATTGAACTTCAGCATTAGTGTCTACAATACTATCCAGAAATAAGCCAGAGAACATGATGCAAACCTCAAACCATGGAGAATATACACAAGGAACAATTCAAGTTGACCCTCATCCTGAACAGGCAATCATTTCTGCTGGAATAATCTCCCCCCTACAGCACTCCATGGCTTCAAGACAAGAAAGTGAGTATAAAAAAAAAAGGTGATGCAGAACTTATTAAAACGGATGTGAAAACACCACAGGGCCATGCTACTAAGTCAGAAAAAAATTCCGAAGTGGTCTGAAAGCCAACAACCTGGAGTACCAAAGGCCAAAGTGGTAGGGAGAGTGGGCTAGCTGACCTTCAGTTCCTGCAAGATCTTTCCCACCAAAAGCAGCTGGGGTGCCACTTTGGGCTTAAAGGGGAAACCAATGGGACAGAACAATAATGATACAACATGGAATCCATCTTTCCCCCTGCCTGCAGGGAACCCTTGCTAGAAGCCACAGCAACATTTCCTTGTCTCTCTCTCCCCTCCAGCTAGATTGGTGTTAAGAGCAGTGAGGTACACACACTTTCTAATCAACTTATTTAAAACTGTTTATTACAACATATACACACCACTTGCCTGTTTATGACAAAAACTAATCTCAAAGGCTGAACTGCTACAATATTAACAAATCAGTGTGGTGCAACAAACAAAACTGGTTTTTCTACTAATAGCAAGATTGTCTTTTGAGTCACAGTTAAAGAGACTGACTCACTACCTCATTGCTGGTTTAAGATTAAATCTACTCTGATCTCATATTTTAGCAGTCTTACTCCACCTATACACCTCACTGCTTGGGAGTGGATTCTGCTCTCCCCATATCCTTATACAGTAAACACAAGGTAAATAAAATAATTGAATACTGATGTCTGTAGCTTCACTGAATGAGGGTTTTTTAACTTTCCCATCCATCAAAACTTTAATAGTGTTTACCCCCAAACTTATGTGGCTGCTATTATGTCTAATTTCAGTCAAATACCCTTACAGTCAATTCCTTTCATCCTTCTCACTTATGTGTTTATATAAAAATAAAGATGTGTATTTTTAACTCTATATAGAAATATATTTTGGTTTTAAGAGCTGTGTTGAATGCTGTACTACACTGAGCCAGGAAGAAGTGGTCCTTCTAAGGATGATAACTAATATGTCTATGGGTAAGTGGTAACTACATGCTACCTACTCTCTGGTGGATGATGGCCCACAAGCCATCACTTTCACAGAAGCTAATGGGACAGTTAACATTTCTGCCCAAATTGCACTGAAACTGAATTTGTTGTGAAGTTACAAATGGCAGGGAGTCTCTGGATCTTCTTAGAAACTATTTAAAATATAAGTGGATGAATGTTAGTATTTGTTGAGAAGTAAATACATTATTTTATTGTAGTGTCTCTTTAGTGCTCAGATACATTTCAGAGGAGCTGACAAATCACCTTGCCCACTCTGTGATTCCATGAAAAATCACCCATACAATTAATACAATTGGCCATACCCATTCAAAGAGATGTGAAAAATAATGTTTTAAAAGAAAGTTTGATCTTCCCCATTTCTTCTAACACAAATGAATCTCTGAGTATGCAGTAATCTACAATATTATTTCTTATTCTAACTCTGCTTATAAAGTTCTTTTTGATGACAAGTTAAACCTAGAAAGTATTTGGATGCATGAGGGAAATCCTAGCAATGAGATTTCACATATCTTGGATACCTCCTTGTCCCAACTCCCACACGCAATGGAATAGCTGCACTCAAAAGAACACCAGTTACACGGGCTGAGAATTTCACACTGATAACCCAAGGAAGAACAATCGAGTCATCACTAATCACAATTGTTGCAATCAAGTCCCTCAAAGCTCCCCAAAGATATGGCCGGAGGATTAGTATTATAACCTGGCAGGTAAGCATCTTTCAGAGATGGCAACCCGACTACTCTATTCAACCCAGCTTCCTCACTTCCATCTCAGGTGTCTGAACTTCCTAAAGCACTGCAAGTGGAGTGGGAATAGCTGAAAGAAAGAATAAAAAATTAACTAAGTGATCTCTATTAATAACAGCTCAGGGGAATCAATGAGAGACTGGCAGAGTGATACTCCCAGGAAAATGAGAAAGGACAGGCTGGACCTCAGCATACCAACAAGAGCTTCATATTCAGAGAAAGAAGCTTGGAAACAAGTGGGCTTTAAAAATAAATCCCAATCATTTCTGAGTCTCTCTCATGGCTGCAGTTGTAATGCTGAATCTCTCCTCACAATGTTTCTGGCTTTCAGCCAAATATTTGAAAGTCACTGATCTTTTTTCCCCTCCTCCCTAGCCATCCATAATTTTTAAGCATTCCCACAGCTGTGAAAGAAATGATAGCTGGGAGGGAACAGTGCTTGGGTACCCAGAGGCTGCTCTCTCACATTTGCTCACAGCTGGAATTCTTCATGGTCTTTGGCACAAACCCTTGCTACTGCCTTGGCTGCTGGGCTGCCCTTTGTATGGGCAAAGCTATCTGAACAGTTTCAGAATTATTTTTAATTGGAGAAATACTGGATTTTCCCATAAGCTCACATAAAAATAGGCAGCTGTTACCATGCGAAAAAAAAAAAAAGAAAAAAGTAGCAAATCTATCTGGACTAGAGGGTAATAATTCAAACAGATTCATATTACAGACTTCAGAGATGAAGCACAGGGCTGCATCTTAAGCACCTCGAAGATATGACACCATTTCCCTTATTCACATGCCCCTTACCTTGCAAAACTAACTCCAATGTGAAGTTCAGTTTGCAGCACTAAACCTGCTAACCATGAGTGAGAGCTCTTGGAGAGCAGGCAGCAGGCAAGAGCCACAGGAGCCAGGAGTCAGCCTCCTGCCTGCCCAGTTCTTCAGCATGGGAGCTACCTCAGGCTCAGAGTTTCCTGCCATTACTGTCTGTCATTATTCAAGTGTAAACAGGAAAAACACAGGAAATGGCAGCAGGGTCAGGCCACTTGGGATGAATGTGGAGAGGTTGTCAGAATAAGTAGAAAGGAAACAGGGAAGGCCAAGACCCATCTGGAATTCAGTCTGGCCAAGGATGTTACAGACAACAAGAAGGGCTTTTTCAAGTACATCAACAACAAAAGGAAAATAAAGGATACTGCTCCTAAATGGAGGGGTGCCCTGGAGCAGAGGGTGCCAACAAAGGAGAGTCACTGAACACCTTCTTACATCAGTCTTCATTGACAAGACCAGCCCTCAGGCATCTCTGACCCAAGAAAGGGTAAAGGAATTTTGGAAGGAAGACCCTCCCTTGGTCAAGGAGAATGGGGTTAGAGAACACCTAAACAGATTTGACATCCAGACTTCCATGGGCCCTGATGGGATGCAGCCGCAAGTGCTCAGAGAGCTGGCAGACACCAAGGCAAGGTTGCTCATTATCATCTTTCAAAGGCTGTGGCAATCAGGAAAGATGCCTGAGGACTGGAAGAAAGCAAATCTTACCATGGTCTTCAAAAAAGGCAAGAAGGAGGACTCGGGGACCTACAGCCAGTCAAGCCTCAGCTCAGTCCCTGGGAAGGTGATGGAGAACCTCCTTTGGGAGGCCAGCTCTATCCACATGGATGACAAGAAGGTGATCAGGAGTAGTCAGCATGTATTCACTGAAGGTAAATCACGCTTGACCAGCCTGATTGCCTTCTATGATGAAACAGCTACCTGGCTGGATGAGAGGAGAGCAGTGGATATTGTTTACCTAGACTTCAGTGTGGCTTTCAACCCTGCCTCTCACAACATCCTCATCAGCAAACTCAGAAAGTGTGGCCTGAATGAGTGGTCAGAGAAGTGGATTTGGAACAAGTGAACAGCAGACCCCAGAGAATCGTAATCAGGGTCTAATTGGAAGTGTGCCATTCGTGGTGTCCCACAAGGTTCAATAACTCCAGATCATGGGGCAATCAACCCTTCTAGAGGCTCTTAAGCACTAAGAGGCACCCCATCATGTCATTAGAGAAATCCCATGACAGCTAAGTGTCACACAGAGACATGTGACATCTCATAACGGGATGTGCACATACAGAGTCAAATGCAGATATTCCTGGCATTTTCTAACACATCACCAGATGTGTTCTTATTGCATGCATAGGAGCTGTCAGAATTTAATTCACCTGAAATATTTACTTTTTTCATGTGCTAGGAAAAATCTATGGAGCCTCTGGGTAGGAGCATAGCAGGGACAGGACTAACAGATTAAACCCTCCAGTCCTCAAACCACTTCCTGCCCACAGCTGAAGAACCACCAACAAATAGGACTGGAGAGGAATGTTCTGGCCTGTGCTGGTGTATGCTTGGCATCCTTGGATTAATGTTTCTGAAACCTCAGGCTGTCCTGACAGTTTTGAAAAGCTATAAATACAGGATGAAATGTCCTAAATTAATATGCCTGCCTAAACTGAAGATTTTACTTTGGCTAAAGAGAGTTGATTTTCTATCCCCCCCCTCAGTTTTCAGGAAATTGAGCTCAATGTGCTCATTTACATGCCACTGCTACTATGCAATGATGGCCCCTCAGTCTATGCCCTAAACTTTGCCTCTCTCAACTTAGTTTATTAACTTGATACCTGAAATGCACTGAAGTATAGCTGATAACACCAGCAACTGAAGCAGCTGTGACAAGTGCCACAGCTAAAATGTAGG
Organism: Coloeus monedula; assembly: GCF_965178545.1. Classification (NCBI taxonomy): domain Eukaryota; kingdom Metazoa; phylum Chordata; class Aves; order Passeriformes; family Corvidae; genus Coloeus; species Coloeus monedula. The sequence goes on from NC_138788.1 coordinate 20,702,470, forward strand.
TGGTACCAGAAATCCTTTGTGTCATACCACTAAAATATAGAGCTGTGATGGAAAGACAGTGACAGTAGCGACTAAGGATGCTCACCAAGTCTGGGCTGCCAAGTACTGGGTGCTGTCTAAGCATGCAGCTGGCAGTCTCTGCTGTCTGCAAGATAGAAGTAACAACTGGTTGAGACAAACAATGACTAAAAATAGTCTAAGGAGGGAGCGGTAGCTAATGAGGATGTGCCTGGCTTTTTTAGACCGCAACAAGAGTTGGTCCATGCCCTGCAGAGTTTATCACCGTAACAGACTAGAGAACAGACAGGCAGGGAGTTGCAGGCAGACAAAGGGAGCAGTGTGTGTTCACAGCCTCACAACAGGCATCAACAGAGCAGGAGAAGGAACTCTTACAGCTTCGTTCTGTGTCATGCCTAACCCACTATCCACAACGGGAACCTGTCACACACAAATATACGCATTCCCAGCAGATCTGCTTTCTGCTTTATATTCCCCTCACCTCAGGTGAGCTGAGCAGTGTGTGCAATTAACTTTTACAGACACCTTTCATGGGGTCTGCCAGTTAATCACAATACTACAGGATTGGAAAGTATCTCAAAGCTATTATCAAAGGAGAAAGAAAAAAATAATTATATGAGTAAAAATAACTGAATGAGATGTCTGTTATTACAGCACATCTGCAGCAAGGAGAAGAACGCAAAACAAAAGGCAGATTTAGGTTATTTCTTGACTTCAAAGTGGTAATTCATGCAGTGTTACTATTCAATCACTCTTGTTCTGCATTTTATAAAATAAAATAAAAAATAAACCTAGAAAATGTTATCACCAAAGACCAAGTGAAAAACAGAAGCTGGGGTAAAACCTGACCCAATAGGAAAATGAGCTTACAATGAAAAATTCCATTAGGAAGCACTTCAAGCTTGTCAATACTCACTTTTATACAGATTCAACTAAACTGACACAAACCCCAACACAGTTAAAATAGATGTAGCCCTTCAGCATAACTAAAGTCAGAGTACATTAAAAGTATATCAGCATGGCTTGGTTGGATAGTGAATTAACTAAAAATCAATATCCATTTAGTTAAGTGGGTTCAGTAATAGAGTACCAACCAGACACAAACAATGATGAATTCTAACAACTGCTGTTTTTTCTTCTCTAGATTCCAAGTCCCAGCTTCAGTACTATGACTGATGTGCTGAATAAATTAGTCCACAGGTCTGATTCATAAAACCATAATGACATACATCTCAAGCTAAGATATAATCACAGTTAATGCAAGAAACACTAGGCAACACTGATTAGGCAAGGCTTTGTTAGATTTTGACCATCTCTAGCACTCCGTTTTCAAGTGAGTCTGGGCATAATGGTGGAGGAATTCAGCTCCAAAAACCTCCCTATATCCCTTTGTGGGGTCTAAAACGAAGACACGAGCAGAACTGTCACAGTGCAGTTTCCCCTCTCTGGCTTTTCTCACGCTCTCCCTCTTGTGGCAAAGAGACCCACTGTTTCCTTTCAAAAAAGCAAAACCTTCGGATTCATTCACTGAACAACTTTATGCATGAGCCAGCACTCATTGCCGACTCAACACAGAAGAGAAAAACAAAGGCTGTTATGAAACAAAACATACCTTGTCTTTTCATTTCTAATAGTGACACTTTCATCAGACAAAGTGTTGATACCAGAAATCTGAGATCCTATCACGCCACCTCCTTTCTTTATACCTGTGGGTTTTAAATCACCTCCTTTGATTCTCATATTTGGCCCATTGTGACTGTGTTGTAAACGGTACTCTCTGCCATGTAAAGCTCATTTTCTTATAAGCTTTCACCTCTTTAGCAGGAGCAAGATTTGCTTTTAGGTAAAAACAGCAGCAGACCAGTGAAGATGTTAGGAAGGGGGGGAAACAGAGGGACCAAAGGCCATTCTCTGTAAGCAGATGCAGAATACAAACATCAGTCCTGTTCACTCCGTTGCCAAGCAATTCAAAATGAGGATGGATGAGGCAAATCCAGCTTTAGTATCCATGAAGTCTCAGAGAATGGGATATTAAGAACCATGGCATGTCAACACCTGTAATAATGGTCTTTCATGACACACTTCCAAAGAAAAATTAGTATGTCCTCTCAAAGGTTACATTATACTCACTCTGTTTCCAACCCTATTTCATATTAGTTACATCCAATGTCAACTCCCCTCAATTAGACAAATTTATTATTCACACTAATCCAACATGCCCTTGAGAACTGGGATGAGGAAACAAGGATATCACTGCAGAGACAGACATATCTTCAAACAACTGCAGCTTTAAACAGTCTACAAATGGTGGAGTCAGGCCAAAGGACTGCAAATAGAATTTACCCCCCAGATCCCAAATACAGAGTAATCTTAGTGCATCACATTTTCAGACTAAAGAACAAGCCAACGATGTATTCCTTCAAATGACAACCATTATATTCTACTGTCCACAGTTTACAGGCTCTATGTTATGTGCATACTCTTTTCTCCTATAAGGTTATATTGTAAGAGTCAATTTCCTTAAAATGTTTTTCAAATGAGTATCAAAGTGATATCAAGCCAGCTTACATAAATAACCTAGTGAGGACCATTAGCTGAGTACAAAATTTTGATTTAGCCATAAAGGTTTGCTGTAAGAATTAAATAAAGCAGACAAAAATTAGAGTACCGCAGGCATAACTACTTCATGCTTTCCTTCCCTTATTAAATGTTTATGCACTAAATATTAGAATTGTTACTCTAGAAGTCTCCCCATGAGATTGGAATGTCATTACAGTAGTAGACCCTATGATCTGACACAGCACATAAGAAAGCTTCAGTACAAGCAAACAGCATGAGAACCACATGAAAATTAAATACTTTGATGGTACTCTGAGGTCAGAAATTGCAAGCCCAGGCAGTCATGACACATCAAGAAAGATCTAAGTACTACTTAAGAGTAAGAACTGTCCTTAAGGATGTGGAAAACAAGCCCACCACAACACTAAGAAGAGCTGTACTGCTGCAGCTCCTGACTTCCCAATATAGTGGGCAAGCAACACAAATATTTGCTTGTGTCTTGTCTAACATGCATATAAACTAAGAGGCCACCAGTCTGTTAGAAATAATAATTGAAGCCCAGGAAGATTTTAAACCAGTGCAGGAGGGAACCTCAGTGGAAACAGGAATTTAACACCATAGGAACTATAATCAGCTCCTCTTCCGTTACATAAAGACCTGCTAATTTGCTACTCTGAATTTACTAAATCTACCCTTCAGCATAATTTTTTTTTTATTCTTTAATTAGTTTAACCAGCTTGATCTAGAGCTTCTAGTCAGTTTGGATACTGCAGTGAAGAGTTCATTCCTATATACAACATACTTCTGCTTTCCCATGTGTCTTCAACATTTCTTTTTGGTCTAACTTGGGCTAGAAGCCTTAACTCCTAAGCAGAGATTTTTTTTTATTTATTCATGCAGTTATTTTGTATTTACTTTATAAACTGCATGTTTCCTTGGTATCTGTGCTAAAAATAATGGGGCTGTGGATAATGTCTAGGGTCCTTAAGTAATGCTACATCTACCTTCTCTGAGAGTCGTTCTGATGGATTTGAAGCAAACCTGGAAAGTCATTCTTTTCAAATGGTGCACAGTGTGCTGGTCTGGTCCCACCCACAAACCCACTATCAACTCCACAGCAGAAGAATGCATAGCCATTGACAAGTATTGCTAAGAAGGTTTGCCTGCTACAATGGCTCCAGACAGAGCTTCAACTTGTACTTCAACATTTAATGCTTTCAGTAAATTCCATTCAACCCAATTTGGTAACACCATGACAGACTTCAACTGCTTGAACTTTTTCTAGGCAATAACAAGAACCAGGGTTTCAGCACCAAAGTTTCACCTCCTCACTATGGATGCTAAAATAAAGGAAATAGAAAAGTCACTGTCAAAATCATTAGCCTCATCCCTCTGATTATAAAGCACTACCAGTCCTGAACAATTAATTGTGACAACGGCTATTTGCATGTACACAATTTAGCCAGACCATTAGGATAACATCACTAACATAACTATTAGTGAGCACTCACATGGCACTTAAAATCACCCAAATGCAGTAACTGATCAAGAAGTTAGAGAAACTACAAAGTGAGAGCACTCCATGCATTTTAGATGGCCAGATACTAGGAACTGAGAATTTGTTGGTTTTGGTTCTGTCCCTCCCAAAACCAACTGTGAAGGCAAAGTGGGTTAGCAGTGTGCAGCACAAAGGGACATACCTCTCCCACAACAGGACAGCATCAAAGCTACCCCCTTTGGCACACTGTGAGCAGGCTGATACACAACACCAAGGACCACCTTACAGTACCAGTCTGACTGCTCTGAAAGTCCTTTACAACACTGTCAGAAAAGCAAGTGTGGCCCTTGGCAATAAAGTGCAAAACAACATGTCCTGCCCCTTCCAATCATCCCCATCCTGGGGGGACACTTTGGATGACAGCATTCATGTACCCTCCTTAAACAGAGCCTCATTTCAATAAGCAGCAGCTCTAGAGGAGCATCTGGTTAATGACCTTGGCTTCCCTGGAAGCAAAGCACTAAAAAGCATAAAAAAAAAACCCCAAGAGACTAATGCTAGTCAAAGTAAACCAAACAGGCTCCCTACTTGAAAATTACTTTCAAAAAAACCCCTTAATACAGATTAGCACTAAGGATAATAGCAGTGTCTATTTTTTTTTAATACCTCCTGCATGTTTAGATTAGTCTGGAAAAATAGATAAATTACTTTAATCTCCACTGGGATAATAACTGTTCCTTCATATTACTGAGCAATTACTATAAAACCAAAGCAAAGGTCTGCCTCAAAGAAACAGATAAGAGCAGAGGCAGCTCTTACAGTGCACACACAATGAGCAAGTAAAAATACTAAAGTTATGGTCAGACCATCTACTCAGCACATCTTCGGGATTTACCAGCCCTTATATCCAGCAGTCTCCATTTTTAAGAGAGATGCATAAACACCACATATTCTTCAGCTAATGCATTTTACTTTGCATTTCCAACAGAGAGGTACACCGTAAGTTGTCATACCTCTGAGAAGGATAAAAGTTCAAGGTGCATTAACTTGCTAGCCAGTGATCACAGAGCTCCATCCTAATACTTAGAGCAGAACAATAAGCTTAACTGAAAAGAGAATAATAGATTCTCTGATGATTATAACAACAGAACTCAGGAGGGATTATAGTTAATCACCTGATTTTCCTCATTTTTAAGAGGGCTCATTACATCAAGAGAAGGAAGCAGAAGTGCTGCAAGCTTTGACAAAAGAGCTTGAACTATGCATAAGGAGTAAAGAAGGAGAAAGTTGCATCTGATTCACTGGAGAAAGAATGCAAGGGGGAGAATGGAAATAACCAAGCAGCAGAAGACAAGTCTCCACAGGTCCAAGACCAAGGAATTGTGAGTAAGATTTTGATTCCACCTTCTCAACAAACACACCATCTTCCTCACTGCACTGTCCTGCAGAAAAGAGCTTCCTCCAGATGAGGAGGGCACCAGACACTTCACATATGATTCTATATATCCTGCTAGGACACAGAAATCACAGAAGGAAGATTTTTTTTCTTTGTTTTGGACAAACCAATGGATAAATAGAGAGATGTTCTCTAATATTAAGCAGACACAACCACTTGTAGAAACAGAATGACTGTTTTGAAGCTGCCACCCGTGTACTGCAGTAGGTAGAGAAATGCCAGTACTGGGGGGAGGAAAAGACATTTGCACGTCTTATTCAGGATACAAATTGGTTCTCTGCTATTTTTGACATGCTGCACAAAATGAACCAGAGTATTAAATATAAACCTAACAGTGATGGTGACGCAGTGTTAATGTCTAACACTCAGTGTAGGCTAAATAGCCGTAAGTATCTCAGGGGTATTTCACAGATATGAATATACTTAATGGTTGCAAAGGGAAAAATTATTATATAAAATTATGGCTCCTCCTCATTACTGGACCTCCAGTACTGTGCATCTCAGGCTTCCCAGTTCATTTCCATGGATTAAAATTGCTGTCCAACCCTACACAACCTTTTCTAGGCCCACAAGCAGAAGCTGCCTTCCCTATTTTTTATGAGGATATCCTCTCCTGCATTTTCTGAGGGTCATTCTCTTTCAGTGATTCAGAAATCACAAGGATGCAATACAATGTAAAAGCATGTTTTAATGCATTATTTAGCCACTTTTGAAAGTTCTCATGGCTGCTGAATTCTGTATGGCAACCTGGACTAGCTCTGCACACAACTCACAAAACATCAAGTTCACTCATGTGAAAGTAATTATAAAACTCCCATAGGAGTAGACCTGGATGGATGCTTCAGTTGAAAGCTATTATCTCATTCATATTGATTCCCAATAGCATTCACATTTTAGAACAGAACAAATCTGCCAGGACAGAAAACTACTGGGACTATTACTCAGATCTGACTGGACACAACATCCTAACACAGACTGAGGATGTCAGAACTGACTGATTCCCCCCCAGGAGAAAACTACCCAAGAAAATCACCCTCCTCATCCCCACACATAGTCACAAATGGAGATTCTCCTTTCTATGATTATTTTTGACCCGGATTATCACATCCTTTATCCCTGACTTTGATGACATTTATTCACATTAAGAGCATTCAATATAGAACCAGTATTGGACACTAAAGGATGTATCTTTCAGGAAGTTGCCACTAAAATATCAATGCCTCCCCTGCAGATCAGACAGACACTGGTTGCTGAGACTGGCATACCTTCCCAACCCATCATCAAGCCACACTGTCTCACTGCGACCCAGGCAGTAATAGATGGCTTCTGCTGCCTTAAAGATGGCTTTCACTTGAGACTAACAGAAGATAGAGCTCATCTGCCATGCTATTAAATGACACAGGTTTGGACCTATCTCCTGGGATGAAGACCATCCCAGCATTCTATGGTTTACCTGGACTGCTAACAGCAGCAGAAGTTTTGCCAAGAAGTCACATGCACAGGTCATTTCATGTCCTACACACAAGTTCTGCTCAGTTTCAAACCTGGAATTAAATTCAATTTAAATTGAAAGAAGCTAAAAGGAAAGGGTTAAGAGTAAAAGCTCTGCTACAAGCCTCTAGCTCTATTCTTCAGATATACTTAAATGTCTTACAGAGCTCACTCAGTGGCATTAGTTTCAGGGTCTGCCACCTACCCCAATGGTATTAAACCATCATTCCTCAGAGCCATTTTACACCTTAGCCCAGAAAGTGTTTTTTGTGCACAGTACGAAGAAAATTAAAATCAGACAAAAGCAAACTATTTCAGGATGTCTTCAGAGCAAAACTTTCCCACTGTTCCAGGACAAAAGGACACCAAGACCCTTGACAGAGCATTGCTGCTATTTAAGGAGAATTGTCTCAGTACATTTCATTTAATGAAAAAATATTCCACATATTGACCCCATGAAAGAACAGTCTGTGCATCTTTTGATTCTTGAAGACAGCAAAGAGACTTGTTTAGAATAGCCTACATAAGTCTTCATCCTCTCTCCTCTGAGGCTCTGCATTCCTTCCACAACTGAACAGACAGAAACAAACCTGCATTGTCACACAGCAAAGCATAGGGTTAAGACATCTATCAACATTGCATTTAAGCAAGTATTTTTCTGGACAGGCTACTGAATATTAATCTATGCTGGGAGACAGGAATCCCAGGTTTTCTCCTGCAGTCTGCCAGGATTTGCTTTTCAGAGCTGCCATGCCCTCCTATCTCCCACTGACTTCGGTGGGTGTTCTGCACTGCATTTCTAAAGGTCAGTCCCTCAACTCCTCAGTGTCTCAGCAATCTCATCAGTAAAACAGGAATGGATTAGACCTGTACTCCAGCTGAATTACTCCCAAGGACTGTAGTAATGTGTGGCATCCTTTATTTTCGGCCTTTATTTTGCTCTGAACCAATGGAGCACTCAACAACTGCAGACTTACAGCTGCTGCAGGAGGTTTCTTCAAGCAATACAGCTCTCAAGTTATTATACAAATTCAAGTTATTGTTCTAGCTGTCTGTGCCAGGATATTCACAAGCAGCTCTAGGATAATAATCACTGTTAAAATTTACAACAAAATAGGTCCTGCTGGAACCTGAATTGGAACTACACTAGGTGATGATATTTGGGTGGTGCTCAGTGCTACTGAGGCTACTCCATTCTCAGAATTCAGGATTCTCAGATCATACACTTCTTATTTAGCTGAACTAACAGATCAGTGTCTCAAACGCAGATTTTTCCTTTCAGAAATAGTGCCCATTAGTGGACCTGAGATACCATACTCCCTGGCTCAAATTCCAGCTGATAAAAGTGCATTCTTGGTCTCTGCCTCAGTTTTCCTTTCTATAATACACAGAAAATACATCTACAGAAGTGGAGCTATTTTTACTGAACTGAACTCTGGCTAACAAAAGACCAGGGCAGCTAAAGTTGATTATGCTTCCACAAGTGGCCAGATGGCATCTAGGCAACAGCAGGTTAACACTGTTCAGCAGAGCAGCCTCCAAGAGCAGTAGATAGCAAAAAGCACTTTTATAATCACTGCAGCTGAGTTGGCTTCAACAAAGAAGAAAACTTCTTTTCTTATGAAAGAGGAGTTAATTTCACTGAGAAGCTATGAAGAAAAAGTAGAAAAACTGACAATGCAATAAGCAGAAGCAGTACCACCACATAAAGGAAACAGATCTTCTGAGGCATCAACCCAAAAAGAAAAGGGGAAAAAAAAGAAAAAGACTAGGGAGAACTCCACAAAATTTATGATTCAAAAATAATGTATACTCCCTGTGCTAGCAAGACTATCCAGAAGGATCAATTCACTCTAACAGACATTTAGCAGAAATATTAAAATGCCTTTTCCAGAGCTTAAGTTACCTCTAGCTGTTAAAGACATGATAAAACCTAGTGTAGGGGTAGATTAACTCCCACCTGCTGCTCCAGAGCCCTATCACTTTAGAGACATCTGGTGCTAGCCACTGCCAGAGACAGAATACCAGACCCTGGGTTAGACCCAGTCTAGCAACTGCTGCTTTCTTAGAAAAAGAAAACAACAGACTCGTTAATTTGATACTAACAGCACAGCAAGAGTTCTGTCCAGGGAAACTGAACTGTCAGTGAAAACAGACCTTGATCATGTTTTGGTTTAGCTATTATCAGAAAAAGGCTACTGCTGCAGAGTTTTCTGCAAGTATGATATTACTCCTGTTTTAGGTAATTCAGAAAGGAGTGTTGAGAGAAGATGAGAGGTAGATAAAACAGCTTCAAAACGAATGAAGTCAGAGTACACTTCACTTTTGTTGAGAAGAAACCACAAATTTCCAAGGGTTTATTTGTATTCCTTGACTCAAAATGTTCATTGCTCAGTTATACACTACCAACCACTCACCTACAGCATCAGAGAAACAAAAGAGAATGATTCTTCAACCCTCCCTGAACTAGACAAATCTGTCAGTAACACCAGCTTGTGTCTCTAACATGTTGAGTTACTCAGGATGGATAAATTATTGGGATGTTGTGAGCAAGAGGAATGACCTGATTACCGTGAATTTATGTGGGAGGCTCAGTAATGTAGAGCCAAGAAGATACAGAGTTGTGAGAAACTGGAGTGGGTGATGCCAACAGACTTGAAAGGCTATTGTCCTGTGAGGCAGTAAAGCAAATTTTAGGGCATTTTCCATAATACCAGAAAACATCCCAGCTGCACAATACAAAACAAGGGTGCAAATTCTCCTTATTCAGCTGTACTAAAACGCTGTGAAAGGATAAACTTCTTCATGTCAGATCAGGCACTGTCTACTGCCACAGGCATAAAGTACCATCATGAAACTCTACTATGTGCTCTGCCTTATCCAATATAAACACTGATAAATTGACCACATGGATAAGAATCACATTTATACTGTCAGGTGATCTAGGAATACACATTGTGTATTAATAAACAGGGAACCAGGATGTTTAAAAGCAGTAATTCACAAAGCATCTCACCATCAGTGTGTTCAGGGACCCTTTCCAGCTCCCTAAACAGTCTACAAGGCCTCTCAACTAGTCTATTCTCCTTTGCTTCAAAAAATTAACTCAAGTACCACACTCCCTTGTGTGTTTCTCCTACACTGAAGTCTCTCTCTACCACATAAATAGCAATATTGAATCTTCATAATCATAAGAAAATTTCAACATAATACAGAAATATACAGTAAGGCCATAAGTCATTGCTACCATCAGCAGGTACAAAACAGCCCAAGTCTGTCTCTGGCTGAGACTGGGTAAATCCCTGACAGTAAGGTCTAAGAGACCCTTTACATCACTGCTGTTTTCAAGCAGATTCCCCTCATTTCCTTGGAATTTCATTCTCCTTCCTACAGTGATGGCTGAACTATATTTTGCCTCCCAAGGGAAAGCTGGATGCCTGTCACTTGAATTGCTTACAGCCAAGCTACTCAAAGCATGTGAGAATATGCTGGGGGAACAATACTGCATATGGTTTCTCAGCATTCCTGAGAGCTACAGACAGAAAGGGATTGATGGAGTCAAAGCCCTCCCTCCCACCACCCTTCAGTCCGACTCTTTGCTCTGGAGGGGTGTCTGACCCAGTGGGCTAATCAGCAAGGCACACACATTGGCACACACAGATTTTCCCACACAGAAAGCCAAAACACTGGTTTTTCAAAGCATTACTTCAAGAGCTAGACACAAAAGGCCTACATGCCTTGGGCAATGGGAGTAAAGTCCCAGATTCCACCTTTTTAGAGGTACTTAAGTGGTTTAACTTCAGGAAGATGCTGCCCTCCATATGGAAAAGAAACCAGTCCTCACAGGGTATGAGGAGACAGTAGTAAAGTGGAAGTTTCATCCAAGAGTTTTCCTTTAAGGGACTGAGTGCTCTCTCTCTCTTACCCTAGGCACCTGCCTTTGTATCCAGAGAAACTCAAGGCAAAATCACCTCGGGCAGCAGACTGTGGTGGGAAACAAACTGGACATACCTCACTCCCTACTGAGTTCCTAATGATGCCCTGGAGTACCTTGCTGAGTGTCACTAGAGGCAGCCTGGGCTCTGTGGGACAGCAGCTGCTGCAGGACAAGGAAGGCTTCATGCCAAAAGCAAGAGCAGTTAGTGCTGACAGTACGAGTGACAAGTATAAAGACAAGATTTGAGGAAAAAAAAGACAACTTCCCTGAAAGTCAGGGAACAAACATCAGAGTCCAGTGATTACATATAAACCTCACCCTAAAGAGTGCAAGGACAATACTGTAAAGCTAAATAGGCAGACCTGAGTCTAGCAGTAAGACATAAGAGTTTCCATCAATCATACAGGTGTGGTGCTGGATGTTGGCAGAAGGCTGCATGCACTGGATGTTAAAGGAATGGGGATTACGAGCATGAGCACAGAGACAGCTTCTTGAGCGAGAAACATCCTAGAATGAGATATTTAGAACACTTCAGGGCAGAAAACAGCCCTTCTGTTATCCATTGTCCCTATATTTAAGGAAATTACTTCAGGAGTTTGTTTTGGTTTTTTTTTCAAAGAACACAAACAATTACTTAAACAACATACCCAATTTACATAATCAAAACTACCTTCCCAAGTCTTGGCTTTTGGGTTAGAAACTTTTCTAAATTTAGGATTTTAATTTTCTGCCATTATCAGATATTCAAAAAGTTCACAAAACTATTGGTAACAAGGAAAATACAGCTTTCATTCTTACTCTGCTCTCAGTGTTTAGTCTGATTTTTTTTTCCAAAACCTTTCAATACTTAGTATAAATTTCCCTTGGAAAGTTGCTAAAAAGCTTCCATCTCTACAGAAAACTTTATAGAGGAATCATAAACGGTTGAAGGTGGGGAGCAAAATAGTGTGATTACATTTACAACCACAACACTTTGCAGCAAAGAAAGAGTAAAAAACCACACATTCTAGATTGCCTAGCACTGCTAGAATGATTAGTTACTGTATTTCTTCATGTGCAATTCGACTGCCATGCCATGTCCTGGCTTCATCTGGGATGGAGTTCATTTTCTTCTTAGTAGCTGGTACAGTGCTGTGTTTTTCTGGATGTAGTGTGAGAATAATGTTGATAACACACTGATGTTTTGGCTCATCTGAGCAGTGTTTGTCTTAAGTCAAAGGCTTTTCAGTGTCTCGTGTTCTGCAAGTGAGAAGCTGCACAGAAAGCTGAGAGGGATCATAGCCACGATAGGTGACCCAAACTGGCCAAAGGGATATTCCACACCATAGAACATCATGCTCAGTATACAAACAGGTGAAACTACTTGGAAGGGACCAATTGCTGCTCTGGGATGGGCTAAATATTGTTCTGTGGGTGGAGAACAATTGTACTGTGCATCACTGGTTTCATGAATTCTGTCTTCTCTCTCCCACTCCTTTTTATTAAAATTATTATTAATATTATTGGTGTATTTAGTATTACTACAATAATGTTTTGTTACAATTACTAAATTGTTCTTATCTTAACCCATAAGGTTTACCTTTTCTTTCTGATTGTCTCATAACACATTTACTTAGACAAAAAACATACAATCTCACACTTGTGACAATAATGTAACTCCCATTACAACAGTATCTGAGCAAATCACAATCTTTGGTGTTCAGTCTCAATTCCAGGTGTCATTAGACATCTTTCACAAATAAAAGTGAGGAGTTATAGGACTAAGCAACTGGCTTGGGGTCACAACAATGACTAAGGCAAAGCCAGGTACTAAACTTAAGTCTCCCAAACCAGTGCTCTTACCACTGGATGTTGTTAGATTCTCTTACCCTCCACATACGAGTCTTTATCCACACCATCCCAACAGCAAGAACATAGGTGAAAACACCATGGTGACAGAGGCTTTTTCATTTCTCACTCTCACAGCAGCAGTTCACTGCATATCCCAGCAACCTCATAAAAACAGGATGCCCAGTAAAAAAGACTTTACAGTCTACAGAGATAATGACTTCCTCTACCAACTGCACTTCTGATTTGATAAACAAAAGGTACGGGGGAGATAAGGCTATCCAATCATGGGTAGTGCTAGGATACTGCTGTAACCACTAAAACTGGAAGTGTATGCTCATCTGACAACAAAACATTAAACAAGATTTTGGGGGAAAAAATCCTTCATACAGGATTCCCCCCCCCCCAGACTCAGACCAGAAGCAGAGCCCAATTCATTTCTTTGGCAATGGCCAACTCACAGTAACTAAATCACAGACGGTCCTGCCAAGACACGGCCAAGAGAAGCCATATCTGAAGTTGCTGGGAAGCAAAGGTTGTGTCTCACACTCCCTGGTACAGCCAGGGCCTCAATTACTAGCTCAGTGTCACAGGTAATTAATGAACTGGCACATACTTGCAAGCTGAAAGGTAATGGCCTTTTTATAGATGTTAGAAATGAGTTAATTTAAAAGAAGAATTTCAAATAGTTCATTACATTCATTTTGCAACTCCCCACCAGATTCACTTGCTCAGTTCATTAAACCTGGCATCATAGCATAACCAAATATCCATTTCCACTCAGAGATGTGACTGCACCTTGAAAGTCTAGAGATAACATTTTTGCTGCAAAGGCTGTAGGAGGACAGAGAGCCTCTCCTGCAATGCCAGCTGCTCCCAAAGCAGAACTGAAACTCCTTAGTTTTGCTCTTTCAGGAACCAGTTCCCAAATCACAGTTATTGACAAAGAGCACACTCAACTCTCTCTCCTTACCTTTTAAAGACAAGAATTCCTGTAAGTGCAAAAGGACCATCCTGTCTATGAGGTCAAGCTACAGCAAACTCCATCCCACCATCCCATTTTTTCATGTAGCATCTACCAACTGTGGTGTAGAAAACACAGTCAGGGGATCACCTACACAGTACATACCTTCTGTAATGTTTTATGTGATATGCCCTCTTCTCAGTTAAAAAACAAGTTTAATTACTTATTCCTTTCAGAAACACACTGATTACACCAGAGCTGCAAAACTTACCTCTCAGGCTGCTGTTTCACTACCTACACTGATGCAACTGCTGAAATGAGAAAACAGCAAAATATATACCTGCTAAAATAGTAAAATGAAGAGTCTATCTGCTCCTACAAAGTATGCCAAACACTGCAACAGTTCCTGAACTTCTTTCTCATGCCACTTAAAAAAAGGCAAAATAATTATTAGACTTATCATATTCTAACACCACCCACTGTTCTTCTGTTCTCTTGTCATGCACCTTTTAATAGTTTCATTTATGCTTTAAAATACAGACTTGTTGGAACAAAGACTACCATCTTGTTTCAAAGTGCCAACTCCCATATCACAGGGTCAAAAAGCTATTGATTTACAGAGGATTTGTATTTGCATTTAGTTGCAGCTTCTTCGATAACCTAAATATTAATGACAGAAAAGAAAAACTGCCTGAAGTCCAATTTGGTTCAAATGCTGGAAAAGCCTACCTTATGGAAATGGTTTGGGGAGCAGTGAGGGGAGTGTCCCACTGCCAAGCAACATTCTTTCTTAAATGGGATAAATTGCCAGATTATACCATGACGCAACTTTCTGAAAGTCACTACAAGACGCCCAAGGCTTCTGATAACATAATTCCTTAAAAACATTATTGCCTGATTTTATCAGGCAATATAATATTAGCATTAATAATGCTAATATTATACTTCCTGGGAATAAATAAAAATCAACAAAATAGTGTTATTATTCCAATAGCCATTCAACAAACAGAGGGTTTGGGCTTATTTTTTTGTTAAATTACTCACATCCCTAAGCACCATCAGTAACACATCTGAAAAACCCTTTCGTTTATAGCAGCTGCTCACAGCAAAGTCATCACCTAAACCAGATGCAAGGCACCCAGTGTTGACATTTGAACAAAGGATCAAATATTAATTACAGTAAGACCCCTTGATAATGACATGCACAGCTATTTTCAACACATGAAACAGAAGCATCAACTCCTTCAAGTCAGCAAGCATGCCCCAGAGGTTTCAACAAGCCTATCATTTACAGACTGCATCATACAATCCCTTCGGATGACTGATACTTGCAGCAGGCAGGGGACTACAGCAAGCCTGGAGGATACATCCCGGGATGTTTTGAGAGAAGCAGCAGGTGAGCCACCACCAACATACCTTCAGCAACGTTTTGAGTTTTCCAGAAACACTCAGGGCTCTCATGTTTAGGGAAGAAGAGACTGGGTTTTCCAGGCTTCCCCAGAAGGCAGTGGGGGATTCAGCAGTGCTGAATCTTGCCCAGCCAGCCCACAGCTGCTCCACGAGCAGGTTGGAGTACCCAGACACAGGCTCCATTACTGCCATTTCAGTCTGAGTATTGTGCCTAGCATACAGATTATGGTTTGTGGCATCATTATTCAATTGTTATTTAAGAAAAAGAAAGAAAGGGAAAAGAAACCCTGCCACACCAGCTTCTAACCACCAAGTTTGTCCAAACACCACCTTTTTGCTCAGTTCTCACATACCACAGTAAAGGGTTCCTCTCCAAATCAGCCCCTGGTTAAAACACCCAGGCACCTCATTTGCTTCATGAACAAGTTCTGTATCATGCCAATCAGCAACAGCTAATTATTTATCCAACCTGCTTTGACCTCCAATTAGACAGTCATTTTTAACAGAGCAGCAAAGGCAGCACACTTGCTGTGCTCACCACACCTCCACCCTTTGTTTCCAACAACACTTTAAACCTCAAAAGTACTGTCTGGCAGATTTTTATTTTAGCACTACAGGCTGGGGGCAGAGTGGCTGGAAAGCTGCCCAGGGGAAAAGGACCTGGTGGTGTTGGTCGACAGCAGCTGAACATGATCCAGCATGTACCCAGGTGGCAGAGAAGGCCAGTGGCATCCTGACTTCTACCAAGAATAGCGTGGCCAGCAGGACCAGGGAGTACAGGATTGTCTCCCTGTACTCAGGACTGGTGAGGCTGCAGCTCAAGTCCTGTGTCTAGTTCTGGGCCCCTCACTTTAAAAAGGACATTGAGGTGCTGGAGTGTGTCCAGAGAAGAGGAACAGAGCCAGAGAAGAGTCTGGAACTCGAGTCCTATGAAGAGCAGCTGAAGGAGCTGGGGTTGTTCATCCTCGGGAAAAGGAAGCTCAGGGGAGGCCTTATTGCTCTCGGCCTGAAAGGAGGCTGTGGCAAGGGTCAGACTCTTCTCCCAAGCAACCAGTGACAGACCAAGAGGAAAAGTTATGTCAGGGAGGTTCAGGGTGAATATTACTCAAAGAATAGTTAAGCTTTGGAAGAGACTGCCCAGGGAAGTTGTGAAGTCACCATCACTGGAAGATGTCCCCAAGAACAATGAATGCGAGTTCTGCCTGTGGTAGGATGCCAGGCTGAGAGCCTTCATGGAGGCATGAACACTGTATTTAGGAAAAAAGAGAAGAGAGGATATAAAACAAGTTGGAGAAGAGAGAGTACATGCCATTTCATGCAGTTTAGAGAGCTTTTCTGTCACAAGTGAGTGAATCAGTAACAGAGAGCAGAAGCAATGTCACTGCAGGGGTTCATGCTGCATTTATGAGCTCTCTCACTATGAAAAAGCCTGAATTTAGATCAACAAGTAACAAGACTGTTGACAGTAAATACAAGCCAGAGGTTATGTATACAGCAGCTGTTACCAAATCTTCAGGTGTTAATTCAGCTGTGTACAGATTAAATGCAGCAGGCAGTTCAACCTATAAATGGCAGTTCATTGAAGGGGCACAGACACTGCTCACTAAGGAAAGAACTGCTTCAGCTTCCCAGCTTATATAGTTGTTACACATTAAAAATCTCCATGCAGCTGCCCTCAACATAGCAGTATTCCACAGTTCCCCCATTTCACATACAGGTAGTGATCCACTGCTTTGCTGAACCTCAGTACCCCCATTTCTAGTTTTGGACCCATATTTCCTGTCCTGCAAGTATCCCACTCCACTTAATATGCCATACATGCTCATTTTTGAGGGATGTGGTCCAACACCACACGAAGTAACACTTTCTTCAATAAAACGACAACAGAAAATATTTTGTACTTCTGCTAAATTATTAATAATATGTGAGGAAATAAACCTTTTTAATTGAAACTGGTATTTTCAAGTTACAGTAATCAAGAACTGTAGAAATACAATTTTTTATTTAAAAGTGTTTTTCATGAAGTGTCTCAACAAAAGAATTGCAATTAGTTCTGCTTAGCAACCAGCCAACATCAAAAAACCAGATGGTGAATTAGACAAGAAACCAAACATATGATCAAGCCTTTAAAATGCTATCAGTTAATTCCTTTCCTCTTCAGAGCATAAGTAGTAGAGACCATAAAGGTAAATAGTATTTTTCCATCAACTAACACAGCAACAGCTCTGCTGTGTTAGGTCAAAGGTTACTCTTTGCTTTCATTGACAAAACCAGTCACAGAGAAATCTTCTAGATGAGTAATAATTGACCAGGTAACTTCAGGACAATATTTCTTCTGAAAACAAATCTCTCAACTCTTCAAATTTCTAGTTAATTTTTGAATGTTGGCAAAAATAAGTAAAGTCTCCCACATGCCCCAGGACATACCTTCCAAATGCCACCCTTAGCAGGCACATGGAAAAAGAAGAGGAAGCATATTTGGGTGTGCACCAGGGAGTGCCAGCTTGAGAGTCATGTAGGTGGCATACTCTGCTGTACTCACCAAGAAAATCAGTTCACTTTTTTCTTACATTTTGGAAGAGACTGTGAATTCCTCCTTTATCTCCTTTGTTATGTCTTGGGTTTTCAAAAAAAATACAGAATGCAGAATACTCTGAAGTACTTTTTGCTACTATAGTTATAATGTAAACTGACCACCCTGCTGAAATGAGGAATGAGTTCACATCCTAACTTAATACACATTCCCACCTAACACGGGCTGTTCTTACAGTGCTTAGGTCACATCACAGAGAACTGTTTCTCACAGGAAGGAAAGTGTGCAACATAATAAGCACACAAGTTTATTCATACACATGCTCTCTTATCTGGGGACTCTACAATGCTGCAACTGTGCTACCGTGTGCTTCACATGACTGCACAGCCAATCAAACTGTCCCTGGGAGAGCCAAATGTGTAGAAGTATGGTCAAAATCTACTCAGTTCTTCCAGTGAGAACTCATCCTGGACTTCTCTAAGAAGGTATATTTAGTTACTGTGGAGGCTCAAAAAGAATCTATAAAAAGATGATAAAGGAAACAATTTAGCTTTTTTTTTTTTTCTTGAACAGGAAAATTAGTTCTTTAGCTCTGAGGTAGTACTATGAATCCCAAGGCCACATTTCTGAAGTATTTCAGACTGGAAGATACTGTACAGATTTTTTGCATTAAGAACTGCAGTCTTCCAAAGTATGACCTTCTCCTAAATCCTCACCCCTTTTCCTTCTACAATGGAATATATTAAGGTCATCCAACAGATGCAACTTTTTCAAGACTTCCTTTTCTATTCCTTTTACACAAAGCACAATCATTATCAAAAAGCCTAGCAAGCTTTGGCATCTCAGGTAAGCCCTATTTTCCCAGTGTTTCCGGTCTTGCAAGGCTGATACATACACTGCATCCTTTTAAACACAAAATTGCAACAGAAAACACACCTTGGCAGCTGACACCAGACAAGACTGAAAGAGCAAATCCTGTTTGCCTGTGAGCTAGAGTTCTCTTTCATCCTTTATGTTTGCACCAATTAGAAACTTTTTATCATAGTGAACACATGGTGGGTCTCCCCAGGAGACCTAAACGGAGCAGGACCAATTGATGACCAGATTAAAGAAAGTAAAGGCAGAAGTCACAATCTTGGTTACATTGCATCACTGGAAAGCCAGCAGAAATCTCTGTAACACTAGAGAGCAAGATTTTTTTGGATCATCTGGTGGGGAACAACTCTCAGTATAAAAAAAGTCAAGAAAAGAAATACAATCACACTGAAACAAGCAAGCCCAGGAAACAGCAAATAATCAACCATAGCACATGGCAAACACTCCCACCAGCTTCAGGTTCCAGGCTATTTGGGAGCTAACAGTACTACAGGGTGAGGTGGAACTAGGATTTTATTTCTAGTTCCCTTCCAGTTCCTTCCAGCAGTCACGTCCTTCTCCCACATTCTGATTTCAGCACACAGCAACCGACTGAATCTAACAGACAGGGTAAAGGGACTATTCAGTATTCCTGCCCAGGAATCTGTTCCTTTCCAGCCACTAGGGTAATTCTATTACAGGGACAGAAGGGGAGGTGAGTGGGGAAGGATGACAACTCAAGCTTTCCATTCTGGTGTTAAACAAATGCAAATACCCTTAAACACTCACCCCCTTATTAAGCTTGTCTCTGCTATCCGCAGATAACCTGCTGCATTCAGGGAGCCACTTCAGCCTGCAACTTCCAAGAAGTAGGAATCTACTCATCAGTTAGCCCTATCTGTGCCTGATGTGCTAAAAGGCTATCAGAAAAAGCTGATAGGGCAAATGCAATAACACAAAACATTGTTATCAGTACCCAGGTCCCCAGTCACACCCTTCCCACATCTGCTGAAAATACTTTCACAACTCCTTGAAGCTGATGATCAAAAGGCCAGTGCACCCGTAGCCTAAACCATTCCTTAAAGCCAAAAAAGCAAAGCAGCAGGGGCAATCTAAGTCAGTGACTTCTCTACATATCTTGTAAGTTTAGAGGCATCTGAAAAACACTAGAAAATAAGCTTACTGCTTTAAAGGGGCCCATGCCCAGCACCAAGGAACAAATGAATTTCAGCAGCATCATACAAAGCCAAATTTGGTCCCCAATTAAGAATACAAATGACAGCCTGGCACTTCAGGTCTTCCCTCACAGTGACAGATCAGCAAAACAGGGCCTAGACTTTTTACCTTCCTGATCATATTAGTACCAACAGCAAAGCTGTATTAAATTTGAGACTTACTAAGTTACATGCACACACACTGTGCAACAAGCTTCAGCCTCCTACATGGGTTGAGTCAACTAAGAGATAGATTTATTCTGTTAGACAGGAATTATTTAAAATAACTTTTCAAAATAAGACAAAAGAATCATGCAGGACCTTTAATTGGCTAGCCTTGAAAGAGGTCCTCAAAATGTTTGGTAGTGTTACATACTCAATAGGGTTCCACAGGAAAAGCACAATTTAACACAAATATCTATTCCGACTGTACAAGTTCTCAGAGGATGGTGTGGCTTTACCAGTGTCTGAACATTTACACAAATGTGCATTTCTAACACAAACATACTTTGTTCTTTCAAGCCTGAATGCAATATGCTAGCTGAAACACCCATTGTTTGTAGAAGCTCTTCCCGAAGAAGATAAATACAATTTCACCCAAGTGAATGAGGTGACTGGATTTATGCCAGGAACTAGGACAAATGTTTTTTGATAATACCCAATCTAAGCCTCCCCTTCCTCAACAGATTAAAAACAGACACATATGAAAAATCCCACAGTATTCCCAATCCAAAATTCAGGGGTATTTTGCTCAAAATTTTTTTCCTTAGCCTGTCTTTGGAAGGCAATTCAGATCCATTCACTGGGTGCCACACTGACAATCTGGGCATAGTCAACTCAGTAATAACTGAAAGACTAGATATACCTTTACCTGGCCTTCTCTACTCCTGACAGGGAAAATTTATTTCAGTGTTTATGCTTCTAATATAACTGATAGTTACCGTTTTTACTTCAGAACAGCATACTTTTCCTCTAGCTTTTATACTGCCTTCTTTAGCTTTTTGAAGCTTACCTTTATAAATAAACTTTATCCTGATACAGCTGTGATGCAGACAGCAGCCTCATGTTCACCAAATTTCCCCCAATGTGTTTATTTTTCCTTTTGTCTCAAAACTAGAGTATGGGTGCTAAATTTCTACCATTTTCTGAATCATACTTCCAACGTAGTGACTATTAAGGGTGTTTTTTCCAAAGTTTTGCACAAAAAGCAATTTTTCTACCTATTTTCTCAAGAATCTAACTTCACAGGATTTTGATTATTAAAAGAGAGTTATTTTCAGCTGTCAAAAGTCAAAACATCTAAGTGTTCATTTTACAAACTCCAAGCATGGTAATGTTTTTGAACACTATTCTTAAGAGGAGACTGCTTTCTACTGACGAAAGCTACACTTCTCTTTGGGCTCACACAACACCTATTCTTAGAGCTCCTAAATATCAGCTACAAACTTTCCCCAAAACAGACAGGATGTCAGAGGCTGGTCCCGATAAAAACCCATGTAGGGCCACCCTGGAAGTAACCGAAAATCCTTAGAAGAGTTACAGTAGCTTTAAGTGGGTTGGGAGACACTGTCTCTTAGCCACCCAAAGTGGTTTCTTCTAGACTACTGGGCGCTCGCCCCTTCAGAAAGTATCCAAGTTCATCGCTATGTAGAATAGATGAGGAAAGGTTGTCAGCTAATGCTATTGCCACGTTAACAGCCTTTCTGAAGGGGAAAAGAAACAACCAGTTTCCCTCCAATCAAATCTTATTTGTTAGTGGAGAAAAAGAAGAACCAAGAATTATGTTTAAAGCATAAGATCGCATCGAGACCATTTTTAAGGGTTTGGTTTAATTTGCCGAGTTTTTTCGAGCCACAGAAGAAGTGGTGGCACCTCCCGAAGGACCAGACGCCGAACACCGCACAGAGAGGGAAAACGGCCTCGCCCCGCACTCCCCCCGTCCCTTCCCGCAGAGGGCGGCTGAGCCCGGGGCCGGCGGGTCCGGAGCCGCGCTCCCGCAGCCGGGCTGCGCGCACCCCGCGCCGGGACACACGGGGAAGGACAGCTTCCCGTCACATCTCCGGGAGAAGGTTAATTACCTGTGGGCTCCTCACGGCAGCCTTTGCAGGAGCATAGCCCCATGGCAGGTGGCAGCGTCCCTCTCGGCCCCAGCCAGCCCGCTCCCTGCCAGGCGGGGCCGCCTCCAGCATCCCTGGCAGCGGGGCGGGCGGCCGGGCACGGGCTCCCGAGAGGCTACGCAGGGGCAGCGGCAGGTTGGTGCCCTGGAGCTCCCCGCCTTTGTCGCCCGTATTTCCAGCCGGCCTCGAGGCAGAACTCAGCGCTTCACGGCTCCCTGCCCCTTAAAACGCACCGGCTTATTAATTGTAGTCGCCCCTTTGAAGGGGTGAGAGCCACCGGAGCCTGCTTTACGGGAGAGGCTCTCAGATGGCCAGAGGGCAACAGAGAGTACACGTAAACCTTCAGTGTGCATAAAAAAATACCAGAAAGACCATTTCACCTCTTGCAAAATTCTGTCAAGCACAGGACAGGGTCATATGGTATCCCCCCACAAGAGTAAACACTTCTCCATATATCTGAGTCTCCACAGAGATACTGAGTGTTGCAGGGACCTTGCATTCTTGCAAAGGTCAGCACCGCTCTAGCAATATTCAGAAGGCTTGTTTACACACTCACTTTTAATTGCATTAACCTAACTAAATCAACAGCCACAAAGACAAGATAAGAGTTTTGCTTTGGAATAAGGAAAGAACAACATCCCTACAACAGATGTTTGCTGGTTCTCTGATCACTATGGGCTTGTTTTCTAGACCCTGCAGCACTTCACTTAACCCAGCAGGGACCCTACTTATTGAAGCCCCACTGCCCAGGTGCAGCAATGCCCTAAGCACTGCATCAGAGTCACACAGTTTTTGTTATACACCAACTCACAGGCAAACTGGCTGCCTTTGCAAAGCTTGGATCAAATGTTAAGAGTTAGATGTCACAAAGAAGCAACTGAATGATATAAAATCTTTTCCAGGCTGGAGGCTGGACACTGCAAAAAAATACACTCCTTGATAGCAGTGTGCAATGCACAAAAATTACAGTGTGGGTGGGAGGGGAGAAAGATACACAAATAAGCGGTTTGGGGGTGGGGGGAGTAACAGGGAGCTACATCTTTTAATACAGTTAAAATACCAGAAACAGCCTGAACCCAAGACCTGATGACAATCTGCAGCTCCTGCTCCCAGTACATATTCCAGCCTCTTGAGATTGAACTATAGTTCTTCAGAAAGGACTTCCAAAAGAAAAAATTAGCAACCTAAAGGATAGACATTTACCAGGTCTCCCACCATAAAAAAGAAAAAAACAAACCACAACCAAAAAACCCCCCTCAAAAAAGCAACAAAAAACAAACCAAAAAAAACCCAAAAACAAACAAAAAAAAGCCCCAAACCAAAAATCCCCAAAAGAAACCAAAAAACCCCTACAATAATGTTCTAGAGAGAGGTCCTCCGGCAGAGTATTCTGCTGTTAACTGCACACTTGAGCAATCCCAGAGTATGAGCATTCATTAGTTAGCACAAAAAACCAAACAAAACCAAATCCCACACAGGATAGAGGATGGACAGGGCAGGAAAACTTTCTCACCACCACCAAACATACTAGAGGAAATTCAAGGTATTCCTGCAAGAGAACTGAAGGAAATCCAGTATTCTGGCTTTGCTGGTACCAACTTGCTCCTCTGGAATAGATGTGTGAGAATTCATCTCAGTTGTTTTGTTGAGCCTCTAAAATCATCAGACAGTGCCAATAGCTGACAGCTGCTTGGAAACCCATCTCTTGTGCAAAGTGCTACCTTGCCCTTGTAAAGCAGCAGATACTTCCCTTTCTTCTTGGCTAGAGGGTGATCTAATCTCAGGGAAGAGGCACATAAACCACCTGCTTGAGGGGCTGGACAATCTCCTGGCAACACTCCTGCATTTCATTTACCTAAAGCAACTCCGGGCAGCCACCAGCAGGGTAAGTTTCCCAAGTTCTGGAAAAGCCAAAGTGTTTACTAATGGCACTGTCAGATCAGTGGTAGATAAAATGGATGGAGAAAGCACCCTGCTCTCCAGCTGTTCCAGCCTGGCAGCCAAGTCAGCTCCATGGGGAAAGGTGCTAGATGCTGTATCTCAGAGAACCCCCCAGACTACCTAGAAGTTACTGAAATTTGAGTATTTAAGAAGTTTTAGGACTATTGTGTACATCACATGGGCAGATAGAGGCTGATGAGGGGTTAAGCACGGATGTCTGATTTAGACAATCTGACCACTTCAACAAAGCATTTCAAGAATTTTTTTGTTTCTATTACTGAAACATTACAATTTTAAACTCTCATTACTTCCACAAAACATTTGGAAAACTGACAAAAAGTTTCTCTTACCTTTTGATTATGTGACATTACCTAAAGGAATTAAATGGTACCAGATGAAAATAGTTGAGATTCATTTCCTGCAGTAACCATAACCATGTATTTAAAAGAACAATCTTCAGGGTGCATTCACTGCAAAAGGAAGGCTGAGCCTCTGATATCCTTACGATGTGGACATAGCGTGACATTACCCAAAAGCACCACTTATACAAAATGGAGCTAAAGAACACTCAGTCCTTCCCTCACTTTTGCTCTGGATGGCAAAAATTACAGTGAAGGTCAGCAGTAAAATAAGCCAATATTGACAGCTTTCAGAAAGCCATCCAAAGCTTGCATATAAATGAACCATCCATGCTTTGAATTTCACAGCAAAATACAAATTTCGCCCAAAACAAAGCAGTTCTTCAACACTAGCTCATTAAGAAAAGACTCATTTAAGAAAAATCTTCTGTGTATTGGTGCCCTTGATATATATTTGTGTCAGTCTTGAATGTGAAAAAAATACACTCAGAAAACACAAAACCCTTAAGGGAAGAAAATCATCACTAGAGAGTTGTTCATTGAAAATTCAACCAAAGAAGTGAGAGTGAAAATGTGATTAAATAAAGAGCCCTAATCTCTAGTAAACTAAAATACTATAACCACTACCACCTCTTTTATAACCTGTAAATTCCATATAAATAATATAAACCAGGACATTCACGCTCTACATACCTTCAATGCACTTTGCAGATCATTTGTCATTTTAACTTCAGAGGGCACTCATTAAGTTTCCTAAAATTTAAGCCAGTACGTGTCTGTTGTCAAACATACTGCTGGACAGAAGGAGCTAGCAGGGAATCAGGCCAGCAGAGTACATACACACAAACCAGACAGCTTTTTTTTTTTTTTTTTTTTTTTGAGGGGGAGAGGAGTGGTACAGTCAAAATTAAAACAAAACAAAAACATTTTGAGATAACTGAGCAATGTTTGGGAGATGCAGAAGTCAGATGTCTAGATCTGTCACCCCATGGGAAATTCAAGATTCTTTAATGTCTAAACCACACTTAGCTTCCCTTCTGAATGCAGTCAGGCCCAGGCAGATCATCTTAGCAGTCAGCTAATGAAGGTAAGAGCGCAGAACTGCCACTCAAATCTTTTGCCTAAATAAAGGGAACCCTAGAAACTCTCATCCTAGACCCTAACATATTGATTGATTGCTACAGGTACAAGGTCTGACACAACCTGAAGGATTTGAAGGCTCAACACAAGATTAATATATTAAAGATAGCAAACCCGTCTAGGTCAAATAAAATTGAGATTTTATATATAATTTTTAATATTATAAAAAATGCATTTATATTTACACACAGCAAAAATTTCATGTAGGGATTAGTCTATTCTTGCAATAAGAAAGCTGAATATGCTTGCACTTTTCCAGCAACAAAACCTACTTACTCTGCAATGTGATTCTTTTGAGACTCATTTCTGTTAATACACATAAGTCAGTCTGGATAGCAAGAGCTCTTCAAGGTGGGATTTCTGTAAGTCTTAATGTGACCTTTTAGACCTATAGTTAACCATGCATGTCTTCTCTTTAAACAGTACACACCAACTTTAGACTACGGTTTATAAAATCAGGAGCCCAGAGTTCAATGTCTAAATCTGGATTTCAAATACTAAACCATTAGGCTGATCTTTCAAAAACTCCAAGTACTTAACAGATCCCTGTAAAATCCACTGGTGCAGACTGAGTGTCCTAAGATTTTCTGAGTAACTTGTCTACTTTGCACTTTTTTTTTTCCCCTCCAGCCACAGCTCACAGCTTCACCATCTGAAATTCTTGATTTGAAGTTTACATTCCCTCCCATTTCTTAAGAAATGCAGTAGTGTACTGGCTGCCACTGAAAAGAAAAGCCAGCTGCTAATCACTGCTGTGTGAATAATGAACTTTGATATTTCTTGACAATGATAAATACCTGGAAGCCAGAGGTAAAGATTTCAGTTTTAGTTAAGTCAACCACTTATTGTCTGAGGGGAAAAAAACTCCAACCAAGTACATTTTAAAAAACTGCAGGATGGCAGAGGAATATGTTATTCTAGTTCAATGATTCATTCCAGATATGGCAGAGTACTAGTGGCTGAAGGTATTTATTAATCATTCCTTTACTAGGAAGTAAATGGTTTTTGTGATTCCCAACCATGTCAGAGTTACATCTCTAGAGCTGGACAAGCATTCATTTTGGAAGCTTTTCTAGACACCAGGCAAGGATTACAGAGCTTTGGGGTTTTTCCCCACCATTCCCTCCTCCACAGAAGGCATAAACTTGTCTGAAGAACACAAACACTAGCACCACCTTGCCTCATTACTGTTAAAGAGGTGAACTGGGCTTCATAGAGAATGGGCCGAAGCCAGCGAGTATGAAACGTGCACTCGTGAAAAGCTCACAATTTATACTAATATCCATGCTCAAAATTCAGAGGAATATGTTAGAATTTTCAAGCTTGGCCAGTAAAAGCTTGTTTTGTCTGTTCTGTAAAATTATTTATTCTATGATCTTCTCCATATCAATCAAATAATCCATAAGTTAGGGCAAATTAGACAGTCTTTTCAAGAAAACTTAGAGTCTTTGTAAAATGAAAAGTTTACTTTCTAATTGAAGTCAGATTCAGCATGAATTATTCCCATGATTTCCAAAATACATGGTGAAACAAGTAGAAGTGGCTTGCCAGGCTACAGTGGGAACACCCTATGACTCTCCACAGATTTCCCAATAGCCATTGGACTCAGAAGAAAGAAAAGACTATTCAGGCAATGCAATAACACAGGTAGAAAATACATTACACCCAGTCTTAGTTCATATAATCTCTAACTCCCTTAAAGACCTACTACATTTCCTATAAGAGCCTGAAACTACAAAGTGAATTTTCTAGTCTAGTATTTATTAATAAAGTGACATGCTACTTCCCCTAAGGCTTCTTTCCTGTGAGAGCTGAGCAATGTAAACCATCCTCACCCTTTCAAACCCCAGTCTTCATCATCCCCTGCCCTCCAAATACACACTTCTAGTATGTTTAATATAAACCACAAAGGAAATGTTTTTGAAAACTCCAGTTCTCTGGGCTTCTAAGACTCTGAAAAATAAACTGCTGAGAGAAGAATTAGACCTTCATCGTTTAAAGGAACAATTTATAGTTCATCTATTCTTCACAGAAGACATTAGCACAGAAAACAAGAGTTCAGTGGAGATATATCACCAGACGGTGTGAGAGGTAGGTTCAGCATGAAAGGACACATTCTGTATTCACAGGCTGCCCTACCCCAAGTGCATTCCCATTAACCAGGCTAGGCTAAGTTTATAATGGAGCACAGCTCCGTTAAGAAAAGCCTCATGGGCTAAAAAAAAGAAAGGATCAAAAGTCACCTGTCAGGAATAACATTTTAAAACATCGGGCCTTGTCCTGTTAAAGAATTTCTAGTCCAGAAAGAGTCAAAAGATACTGAGTTCATAAAAAGTTCTTCTGATTTGATGAAGTCCATTGCTTTCTCTTCTCCCTCCAGTCACTAATTCCAAGAGAAATTCAGTCATACCATCTGACACTCCTATGACAGTAACTTTCACTGGCATTTGGACATTTTTTCATATTAATGGCCATAATACTTCAGGAGATTCACAGGTGTCTACCTTCTTTTTTTCCCTTCAAATAATGACTCTGCAGCCTAAAGCACTTGTGAAGTGCAAAAAGGAACTCCATGAATTCTCATAAACTCCAAAAATTGAAGAATTTTAGGTGGAAGCATCAACAAATGAAGAAAGCTTGGTTAAAAATTCCAATACGGCTTTAGCCACACTATGCTAGAGAGTACATTCCCAGGTTTTCGCTTTGCAGGCATTAGCAAGCTTTTGGGGCTCTGGGGCTGAAGTACTGAGGGAACGTGAAAAAAATCCCTGAATAGTCAAGCCTTACACACGGACAAAGTCCCTTTATAACCAGTCTTCTGCACCTGGTTGTGGTAAAGCTGACAATGCTACTGCTCCATTTTTGCTGGTAGACAGGCAGCATTGACTGGAGTGCTAGCACAGCTCTCAGCAGCAGGTAGGCACACTGGCTGACATCAGCAATTCCTACCTGGCACTGCCATGGATCCATAGCTGCTCTTGTACAGTTCACACCAGCTTAGAGCCCAAAGGGGAAGGTCAGCTAAACACATAGATTATAAGAAGTGGTTTTACTGCAAACACCTGAAGGCATCTTGCTGCCCAAAGCACTTTGAACTGCTGCAAAAAGAACCCTTTCTTAAGAGATTCCAGCGTACAGAGAGCAAACAGCCTACTATTAATGTATGCAAGCTTTTGCACTTACTAACTTCAAAGAATCCTTGCTTCTAGAAGAGAGGGGAGGATCTGCTTTGGCTCACAGAGAGACAACTCTTCACTAACTGCAGAACTTAGAGCTAATGGCAAAAAGGCCTGAGCTTGATAAAAAATATCTGGACTCCTATAACCTAGGATGTCTTTGTTGAAGGTGATTAAGAAATAACTCCTTATGGGTAGCTCAATACTTTCATTAAAGTTACCAAGACCAAAGCAGAACCCTGTGCTGATGTTGGCATTACAACCAAAGGCGAAACTGTGCTTTCCAAGAGGAAACACTGGTAACTTCTAAACACTGCTAAGGGAGAACACTGAGTTTATTCTCACTGGTCCTCCCCAATCCTTATGCATCTCCTTCTGTAAGACAGGCACCCTACAGGTCCGCAGCCATAATTATGACACCTTCTACAGACCTCCACCAGCTTCAGAACAGGGGCTAAGGCAATAATAATTCCCTTACCAAACATGATCATAAGCATAACATTTCCATTTGTACTAACTTCCTCTATTCTCTGCTGCAATGTGTTTGGGTCACAGAGCTAACTAAAGGTAGGATGTCTACTTTCATATTCTAGAGTATTAACAACACATGACACACGTTACCTGTGTCCAAGACCTATAAAGGACACAGGGACAGAAACAGGTTGGTCTGTCCACTCAAAGTAGACCAGATGAAACAATCTGGAAAATATCTTCTGCTGAACCATTCCAGAAGGCATTATTTTGACTTTCTGATTCATATACAAACCACATTCGGTAAAAGCAGAGCCTTTATGGCCTCTGTGGAGCATAAGGATTCTCACACAATAGTGATCTTTGCAGACACTTCTCTTTGTGTTAATAAAGGTGATCTTTCTCCTCATTACACTATTATGCCAGCAGAGGCTTTCTTTTTGACACAATTATTCTGGGACAGAATTACTAATGTAGACAAGGGTCTTCATCTCTCAAGTTAGCAGTTGCCAGAGTGCTTATAAATTCTCATAGTAAAATACACAACCCAAAATTCAGGGAAGCACTACAGTTTGCACAATTACCCTTCAATGCAAATAATATATGGTCGGTTGTAACAGTCCTTCCCTATTGCCTTACACACATTCCCTTTTAACACTGTATACTTTTGATTTCATAGCCCTTTTCTTCATTATCTCAAATTCCTCCTGCTCCTTCCCCCAAGTTTTCATCACTGTCTGACAGTTGGTGATTAAAAACAAATCCCAGAACTAATAACAGTGCTTTACCAGTCCAAGATGATACATAGCATCTTTGATACCACATGGAAACATGGAGATCAACATCTTAAGTGGACTTCACTTAGATGAGCAAGGGGCTCTGGCTGACATTCAAAGGCAGACTTTGAAAGAATGTGCCTTTAAAGGCCTGTACACCTGCTAGAACAGACAGAAGACACAAACTTCGAGAAAGTAAACATTTAGAGTCTGTCAAAACAAAAACTCTATAATTATGAACAACCTGAACTTTGGCTGCCTAATGGAAGAAATCATTCATTTCAATTAGAGTGCTTGCAAAAAGTCAGGAGTATTAAGCTCATGAGAATGCACTACACTGTACAATACAGACAGTAGTCCTGATCCCAGCTGCCTCACTGCCTTTAGAGAGCAGTACCTTGAGCAGAGCCCCTGCAACGAGTACTGGAGAGACACTGGGAAGCTTATAATGAACTTCCACAAAAAAACCCAAAACGCTCTGGGTGTTCTTGAGCTGAGTGTAAGGCTTAAGTGTTACACTATGGGCAATACATCCTTGTCATATTTCCTCCTCCCTACGAAGTTCAGAAAGCCCAATGCAAGCTGGTTCTCACTGGTAGCACACTAGTTATACCTAAAGCATTTGAGACAAATACAGAGGGGGTTTTGCCTGGGAGCCCTCCCTCACAGGTGTCTGGCAGTGGCCAGCTGTCACTTCAAACTGGCACTAGTGCATTCATAAACACCCCAGATAGCAGTTTCTCAATTATACACTCTTTTGGATCCTGGACCAGCACAATATCAGCAGTGCCACCCTTTCCCCCATACACTTTTTGTGGGCCTTGCGTGTTTTAGTTTTCTCACCTTTGCTTCCCCAAATGACTTCCACACGGTATTTCCAAGTTGGTGTATTCTACTGAGAAGGTACAGTGCTAACAGGTACCTCAAAAGCATGAGAGGTGCTGTCCTGCAGGATTGTCAGTATCATAGAACAGAATCACAGAATCATTAGGGTTAGAAAAGACCTCCAAGATCAAGTCCAGTCTTTGACTGAACATCACTATGTCAACTAAACCACAGCATTAAGTGCCATATCCAGTCTTTTTTTGACCAGTTCCAGGGATAGTGACTTCACCACCTCCCTGGGCAGCCTGTTCCAGTGCTTGACAGCCCTTTCAGTGAAGAAATTCTTCCTCATGTCTGCCCTGAAACTCCCCTGGCACAGCTTGAGGCCTTTTCCTCTTTTTTTTCACAACTGCTAGAATTTGGTGTGTGCTGTGACATTACTGTACATCATGTATCTTATTTTACTTCATCCTGCTGACCTACTAGAGTACTTTATTAGCCTCAGGGATCCCAGACACTGCATAAATCTTGTGGAGAATTCACCCATTGTTATTGCAAATGGGAACACAGCTGTTTCTGGGGCTGAAAAAAGCTTAACCCATCAGAGCAGTAACAGAGCACACAAGCTGCAAAACATCACAGAAGACTTGATTCCTGACAAACCCGCAAGAAATATGGAGATGGTACAACATAATTGATCATGTTGACAGTTTGATAAGCATATCTCTATGTAACAAAGCTGTACTTGCACCAGAATACTTAAAAAAAACCCCCCTCTACTGAATACACATGCCTTAGGACTTTAATGTATTATCCTCAAGGCAGAATATTCAATAGCAGAACTTACTCTGGAAGGTCTCAGCAGGAAGTATTCAAAAACTTACCTCATTTGCACTGAAAAATCAACCTGAGGGGATCAAATGATGCCTTGCACGTTTCAGCTACAATGTGCCACCACACTACAAAGCCATATTTCTATGCCCAAAGACAACTGATATAAACCGCTGTATTTGTCTCTTAGGAATACAATGGATTAAAGAAGACTGCTCAAAACCAGTCAGAGGTTACATTTTAATGATCTGCACTAGCAGAAAGCCCTATTCACAAAACTTCTTAAGTCACATGCTCCTTTCACAGCAGGCCTTATGATATTGCAATTGAAGTTTTAAAAACCTTCATTCTTGTTGAAAGCCAACACGTGCATTAAAGACAGCTAGGTGCAACTGATCAGGGATCAAATGCAGAACTTCTCCTGGAACACAAACCCCAGGACAGCAGAACACACGTATGCTGTCACAGACCATTTCCAGTCCTACTTTCAACTGCCCAGGGCCCAAGAGCACTGAGGGATGGAGACAGCACAACCCGAAGTAGGATCAAACACTTCTAATAAAACAAAGGCAGAATCTTGTTTATTTCATGAAGCAGGATCATTACCTGCCAAATGCAAACATAAGCCTTGAGCATTGCATATGCTAGGGGAAAAAAGAAGACAAAGGAAAAAGCAATTTACAGGCTGCAGGTGCCTCCTGATGCCCTTCAAGATGTTTTAAACTGATAACATAAGGTGAGCCAAAACATTCTTAACTATCAGAGAGCCTCATAGCCTTCAGGGGAAAAGAGGAGCCTAACAACCTTTCTGCACAAAACTCTGGATGCAGTCCGAAGACCTTCACCTGCAATGAGTCATCACCTTAAGTAGGCAGAAGTGGATTGGTCAAGCTGCAGGGACACAGTGTTGGGCTGAACACAGCACTGTTGAAATCAGTAAGGTTACATGAATTGAGAACAAAGTTCAGTCCTTTTTTCCATGTTCTCTTTTCACAAGAATTCAGTGACATGGTACAGTCAAGCATTCAGGGAAAGCAGAAAAATCAGTAAGCAGAGAAGCCTTGCTTACTGAAGATTTGTGCTGCTAGTATGTATCTGCATGAGGGAAATGAGGGCCTCCATTAATTAAGAGTTCATCAACTTGAATCCATTTGTAAAACAAGCCTAGAAATACTGGCAGCTGACTGATACCTCTGTTGACACTAAAGGAAGTTATCAAGGTTTGGACAGGCCACAAAAGCTATTTTTTCAGTTCAATAAAATAGTATCAGTAGAATTAGGAAAGGAGTAAACCCAAGGAAGGCAATTAGTACTTTTTGGAAAATGCCAATTCATTAAAATTGCAAAATTTTGAAGATACATATTTTGAAAAATAAGTTTATCAGGCTCAGAATGGGAGAAGAGGAAAACAGTCTGACAGATGTCACTAAATAGTCCATAAGCCCTGGGTCAGTATGTTAATCTGAAACAGTGGACACCAATGCCCAAGTTGCTTCCCCACACAGTCATTACTGTATGTGTTCATACAGAACATGTTCTGCTCTTACATAACAATTTTAAGACCAAAACAAGATTTAAAGAGGTAAAAAATTTGAACTTGAATGTTTTCAAAGACTTGAGTTTAGCATGTGTGACAGCAGCTGTATATTGTGAATACATGGAGTGTGTTCAATATAGAATATTACAGAACCACAGAATATTGTGAGTTGGAAGGGACCCACAGGGATCGTCGAGTCCAACTCTTAAGGGAATGACCCATACGGGCATCGAGCCCACAACCCTGGCACCATTAGCACCGCGCTCTAACCAACTGAGCAGATGTGCAGAATTTTATTCAACACTCTATTCTGCCTACAGAGCACAGTATTGGCTTCGCAGGCTGCACAAAAACTAGGGGACTCTTGCTTGCTGATTTGCTTTGAGGAGACACGAACAAAACAGAGTAGGTAGCTTTCCTCTGAGAGGATGAACTAACACTCCAGTGATTGAAGACATGTGCCACCACTGACAGCAAGAGACCAAGTAGAAGCTGGAAACAACCAGCACCATCTAGTGCTCAGGAGAGACGGAGCAGGAAGAACAGACAGAAGAACGCACCAACTATTTTCAGGCACAGAAGTTGAGGAGACACACTTTCAAGGAGACTGAAACTGCACTTGAACACTAAAAGAGACTCTACAGCAGGGAAAAGGCAAGCAGATGTACCTGTCATCATCTTAGTGCTTAAAGGACTTCAATGCAAGCTATAAGGTAATAATAAACAACTGCTTCCAGACATGCAAAGAAAGCATACAATTTTATCATTCTGGGCACTCCTTTGGAAAGACAGTTTAGAAAAGACATTTATTGTTTCTCACCCCTCAATAAGTGGGGGGGGGAAAAAAAAAAAAAAATCTCTCTCATGTTCCAAAAGACAGTTATCTACAAGTAACTGCATGCTCTCAGCTACGCTCCATACATCTAGAAGTAGTAAACACAGATCTGACAGGGCCCTCCACTGCAAAACCAAGACCACCAATCTTCTTGTCCAGGTCAGTGCAACGCCATGGACACGGTAACATCCACAGTTCTGTCTCGCTAAGTGTTTCCAGAGTGGACGGCTGCAACTACACTGCCAAACTTTCAAGTAGGACCCAAAACTACTTTATTTTGTTACCATTTCCCCCATCAGTATGGTGGGTGCCAAATCTCAGAAATCTAAATATACCTCTCAAATATCAACATCATCACATATTCAGATATGCACAGTCAGTTTTCAGCTGTAGACTTCAGGAGAAAACTTAATTACCAATGGCAAACTCTGTATCCTGCTGTTAATTAGAATTGCAATTTGCATTGAATAATAGAGAACATGGAATGATTTTCAATGTATGAATTTCTAATTTCTCCTCCAGGTATTTTAATTACACACCATCTCAACAGGAACTGAGATAAAAAGGCCACAAAAATAGCTTAATTGGTGTCAATCACCTGGGATGCAGAAGTGTACCACAGAGCAGACTGCTTTGTAGGCATCATTCCACCTACTGGCACAAGACAAACAAGCTGCCACTCCAACTTCTCTGTCAGATACTGTCAACAACACAAATGGACCCCTACAGATCAAGTAGACAACAATTACTGTCCCTGTAAGAATCAGGACTCCCACCTTCTGATTCTGCCTTTCTTGATTTTCCTTCCTGTTATATAGCATAACCAAGGCAGTGAAGTAGCTTCTACATAAGCCCTGCACAAAGTTTCTGCACGAGGCATTTTATTTTGCCCCAGCCTAACTTCCCACATAATGCGACCATTACTCCATCTTTAAAGGGTTCAGTATTAAAGACAAATCCCTTCTGCAAGGGAAAGTTGCCTATATTGAACTAAGTCTCTATAACTGAAAGCACACACCATAGAGAACTGACTTCTAAAGTTTTGAAAATAACCTTCGACATATAAATCAAGTATAGGCTGCGATCCTTGCTCTGGCTAAGTCCGCAAAAACACCAAGGTAACAATTATGAAGAGCACTGAATGGCCTCACTAAGGAGAGGGCATGGAGCACAAAAAACAACCTGAAGGTGCAGTTTTCAACACCTCAGTTGAATTGACCTGAAGTCCAACTGGTTTGAGAACTTTTTTCAGTTACAAGAGCTGAAACGAAAGATATGATTAGATGTATGGAAACAAGATAACCCCTTCAGCAGCTGTTTCCAATGAAAAAAATTAAACTCATTACAAAACTGTACTCTCACAGAAAGTCTCAGCTAAGAGCTGTCACTGTTCACCTTGGCAGAAAGCACTGTGGCAAGAAACAGGAACTAGCTATCATCAGCAATAAGGAGACACCAAGATGTGTACCATGAGTACTTCCTAACTTCTGAACCTTTTTACTGCTCCCTTCCTTGATTCTAAAAACCCTACTATATCAGGGAATTCTCAGTCTGCAGAGGAATTTGAGCATCTCAGTGCTGCAAACACTGGGGAATAAAACTAGGTAGACCACTTGCAACAAGTGGAGATTTCAGGAGCACTTCAGTCATCAACATTCCTTAAAAGATTCTCAGAGCATAATCCCTGTAGCTTCTTACAAGCTGCATTACACCACTCCAAAATGCACTGTAACCCCAGGTCAACACTAAGTTATTCTGTTGACCCTAGCAACAACAGATGCTGTTTCTGTTGCCAGATTCAGACTCCTCTCCCAAGCAACATAGATGACTTCCATCCCTAAATACCAGCTGCTGTGGAATTATTACCCAAAATGGTACAACTTTTGCACCTGACCCCACTACCCCATAATATTACAAAAACATCCCTCGCCACCTGCTATTGTGCACTGAAATATGAGTGTAACTTGCACCCACAACTTACCCCACCATTCCACTTTGAACTTCCAGCTATGATGAAGGGAAGCATGAATGGATTCAAAAGGACCCAGAAATTTACACAGTTTCCCCAAAAAGGAATATAGAGAATGTATTTCAGGAAGTCCTGTCATCAGATCTAACACTGGGTTGATTGTAGAACTGTTCTGCAGTCTCTCATGTCCCTAGTTAACCCTTCTCCCAGCTGCTCTATACAGCTTAGAAATGAACTTGATGAAACACGAATAATACACAATGTCCATCATTAGTTCTTGTTACTCAGCAGAAAATCAATACATGCTCTGTTACAGCACAGGACATGCTGTTACTCTAGTCCCTGTACTCTGAAGGAACAGCTCCCACAGCCAAGCGTAACACAGCCTGCAGCAGAGGAAAGGTGGCGAGACCTCAGCAACAGTTCCACAACAAGAACGCTGAGCTCCTTAGCTATTAATCACAAAACAGGGTTTTTGGAGATAACTGGTACCACAGGCTTTAGAACTCTTTGGACATTTCTCAGATCTCAGCTTCTCCTCTTTGCCAGATAAGCTGTTATCAGCTATAGGTACATTTTAGGAATGCTACACTCCATTCTTGATTTTGTTAGTTAAAGCTCTGATGTTTACTAGCACAGTAAAATCCCACATCTGTACATACAGCTATTGAATGTACCTGGTATTCAAAAAATCCCCAACATAGCTAAGACAACTTAAAAAAAGTATCTTATCCCTATAGAAACTCTAGAGTCCTAGCTTATAGTGGGATAAATGAAACACAGCTAGGCAGAAATGAGAAATGTGATCATGGCCATACATCCAACATAGGCAAAGACAGGCAGTGACAGAAAATAAAGATCTGGGTCCTGCAAGACCATTTGTGCTTTCCTTCCTATCTGGCATCTGTTTCAGAGCTATTCACTATGTGGGTGTTCTGCAGGCTGGCAACCATGCAGAACACGGTCATTTCAGAACACATGCAAAAAAAAGAAAAGGCATTTACGCCAAAACCAGCACAGAGTAAGTGTACTGTGAACAAAATGGGGAACTCTTCAGGCCACATTCTCCAGTGACGTCTGTGTCAATGACATTCTGTATTGACTGGCTATTTATAGTGTTTTCCAATACTTACTATCCATGTAGCAACTAAGTTTGCTACAAATGGGAACGGATTTAGCTGCATAAGTTAGGGAAAACATCTTCATTTTGCAGACAAGTCAGTGGTACACTAAGACTAAATCATTTTTCCAGGGAACACAGAAAAGTGCAATGTTAAAACCCCCATGTGAATAAAAATATCCTGGGATCCACAACCATGTTGAACAGCATCACTTTTTTCCACCCTTCTGAGCAGCCCCTTTCAACTAGCCACATGGCCCTGCTTTACCAACTCACCTGAAGCAACCTGCAGTGTAGGACCACTCTTTTGCAGTAATATAACCTGACAGGTTGGACAAGCAGAGAAGAATTACTACTTTCTCATTTGGAATCAGAAGAAACTCAAGCCTGCAGGAAGTTTAATCAAGCCAGACTGTGGCTCAGTTAATTATTTCAGATCACTGCCAGAACACATGGAATCATTCACAATCACAACAACCCAAGTGCTTTCACACTGCAGGTCCACAGTCCTCCTGCATCAGTATGGGGCACAATCTTTGGAAAATGGTGCAGATGTGTCACATTCAGACCAACAATGAATGCCACTTCCTTGGAGATCCTCCATGCAAGCTGGGCCCAATGCCCTGTGGTTTGTGGGACCCTGCCTATGAAGGCATGGTGCAGTATAAGAAAGAAAAAAGGCACTAACAGATAGTGCACAATGATAAGTAAGAGAAAAAAAATTAATCTCTTCTCCCCAGGTAGCTTCCTGTGTGTCAAACAGAATTCTGTGACTAAGTCACTGCAAAACACTGCTTTCTGGTGTAGTTCAAAATCTTACAGCACTGCCTGTTCTTGCTCTGCCTGACACTGTGTCAAGAGGGATGTGCAAAAAGGCATTTTAAGCCAGCCTAACAGGGTGGTAAGACAAAGACCCCAAAGTGTAAAAACACACCTGACTTCGCAGCAGTAACATTTAAATACAGGGGCAAATGTTGCTTTAAAAAAAAAATCCATTAAAAACAAGAGGCAGCCTAATGCAATTACTTTTATCTACCCTACTGACAGCTGTTAGTCTCTCCAATACTGTTGGGAGAGACAATGCTAAGCAGCATGGACAGGGAGTCCATGCAGAACAAGCTGGCAGTGAAGTGCACGATGACTGAGTCAGTGCACTCACATAATTTTTAGCAGAGTCACATTTGTCTCCTTCTTTGTTTCTGGGAACTCAGTCTTCAGGTACTGGGAGGTAGAGGAGCTGGCCTAGTCCTTACACAGCTCTCACTCATCGACTGTAACACTGTAGCAGTGCAAGAGGTTTTTGGTTTTTTCCTCTGTAGATCCTGTCACTTGAAACTGCCTCCAAAATACACTGCATTCAAACCCATGCACAGGGCTGGTCATCCCCCAAATACAATCAGAACTAAATCAACTGAATTCAGTTGCTCCTATGCTGCAACAAGGAACTTAATTCTAAATCTACTCTGGAGATACCAACTCTGTCCACAGGAAGCACTTATATGGGAGCTAAAATGACTGCAAAAGTTCTACATTAATACTACAGTGACAGATCATTAGATTTTCTAGCTAAAAAAATTACAGCCTCTCTTCCATGCTAGGTCATCTATTTTCTTAAACCTTTCATCCAAAAGGGAAATGTTTTGAAGCTTTTTGTCTGCCCTCCCACCTGCTTCCCAAAATAGGTAGTAAACATGAAAGAAATTGCATCCAGGTACTGCATGTCCCTTTTCCACAAGTTCTGTGCCTGTCTCTCCCATAACAACTGGAAGAACACAGTTTGAGAGACTGCACAACACTCCAAGCAAAGAGCCCTCTCCAAACAGAAAATTCAAGGAGCATGATGCATCTCAACCACTATGAAATGAAAATGAGATATCACAGGAGCACTCATATCCAAAACAACACCATGTAGTCAAGTCCCATTTCTCAGTCTCACTAGATTATCTGGCCGGTGTATCAGAACACTCAGGAGCGATAAGTACAACTCAATTACCATTAATGACAACTGATGGGAATGAGGTGATGTTATGTTGAAAGCACAAAGAAATGCTGGCATACCTGGGGTAATTTCAAAGAGATGTTTCCCTGGTTCATCAGGATTAGGTGGCAGCTCATTCACCTGACTGCCTTGCAGTAGTATCAAACCCTGTAATGGACACAAACATTAGTGAAAAGGGAAAGGCCACTAAAAGGGAAAGGAAAGGATGATGAAATGTATAGTAAATTCAAGTCCTGCTCATCTACTGAGCCCAACACCTTTCCACAGTTCTGAGCAAGAAAAGATTTGAGCTGGTCAAGCACCTGCTTCACTGTCCTTCCTCTCACACTGGACACTGCTGGTTAAAGGCTCTTTCCTCTGGAATAACACTACTCTGAGCACGCAGAAGTGATTCTCCTTGGTTTCCGTAACTAATTATCCCTTGCAAAAGTTTTATCTCACATTACATCTGTTCTTCCTACACCCTTGAATTTCTGGTTGCAGCATGCATTTGAATAAAATGGCCAATTTTCCAGAGATCCTCAGTACACAGAAGTTCCCAGGGAGGTACTAGAAGAGAGCAGCTAATCCAGTTTGCAAGGCAATAGACTACCCTTTTAATCCAAAGGACTATAGCTTCCCTAGAAAAAAACCTGAGCCCTTTTACTTCCTAAGTTCAAATGCTGCCAGTATTCAGCTTCATTTCCACTTTGAGCCCAAGCATAACTAACACAACGTATTCCAGTTTGGGAATTCTGGATAGCTGGTGACAGAGTATCTTCAAAGTGGGCAAAATGGTCTTTATGGAAAAGCTGAAAAAGATATCACAGGAAGCTCTTGTCCAGTAACAAGAGTGAAACAAGCATTTAATCTCTGATATTTTAAAGGGTTTCCAGTTAACGTTCTTCAGGACATATGCCTAATCAGACAAAATACCGTAAGAACTGGGACTCTCAAGAGTTAAGCCATGAAGAAGGTAATCAGCAGTTCCCACTCCTGCACTAAACTGCCCTGCAATGCAAACTGGTTCCAAAGCATCTTTTCTTGCTGAACAGAAAACGAAGACAGCTGTTTCAGTCAGGTTTTTTCACACATATCCCTGGTTTATGAGAATGTAGCTATGCATGTTTACTAATCTGGCAACAACCAAATCCAAAACACACTCGACCATTATAACACTGGTAATCAAAACAAAATCTAGTTATGCTATTTGTCAGTTTGCAGATCCACATATAATGGAGAAACATAATTAATGTCTCATGAGACAGACTATCCAGAATTTCAACTAACAGAAGACAACTCATCATATGACCTTTGCAATCTTCTCTCTAAAATAATGAGGCCAGATATGTTACTTATGATTGCTGCTATTCAGTATAACTTCCATAGCTTTGCTCCTTGGGAATACATCTTCCTACAGATGCTTTGTTCAACAGTGTAAAGGCTCAGTTCCTGTCCCCTGCTAGTGTAAGGATAAGACTATGGAAGGACACAGTGTAGGAGGGCACTTAGCAAAATCCATGCTGAGTGGTTTCTCAAGAATGTTTGTAAGATTTAAAATTGAGGTAAAATAAGTCAACACAACAGGATAAACCTTCAACACCCTTTCCTCCCAGTCCTGGTGCCCTGCAATTTGACTCTGAGGTTCACTGAAATTCAAAGATAAACTGAAGACATTCCAAAGATAACCGGAAAACACTGGAAAGGCAACTTGACAAAAATGCATCTGAAGTTACTCCAAATGGTATCAAAAAGTATTGTATAAAAACATCATCTTTCGAGTCCAGTGGACAGAACACATTCTAGAAAATTATGCTGTTTCCTAAAGCACAAAATTCAAGCCCACTGCAGATGCATTAAAGCTTTTTATCACGCCAAGCCAATACTGAAGGAAGGTTAATGAATTAGTTGCAGTGACTTCTGTTCCCCTGGAAATTGGGGAGGGGTGCCTGCTGTCTCCTTTCCTGGGAATAGAAATGAGCCCAAAGCTACTTAAAAAGCCCACACATATATTGACAGAGTCAGTAGCAGCATCAAAAGCTCTTTGCAAGTCAGTCCTCACTTCCCCCTGTCCTCATGGGGGCAAAAAAAAAAAAAAAGAAAACTCTGAAGAAAAGCAATGGCTGCAAGTCTACCCTCTAACCTTTGGTGCCTGATGGAGTGGGCTGTGCAACTGCAACTGTCAGGTGGCACACAAATATACACACCTTCAACAGTACTCTGTCCATTAAAGACAAGAATAATTCCTCTTCAGAAAGCCTACATGATTCTCCTGCCATTAGATTACAGTTCCACCTTTTCAGCAATACTATTAAAGGAAGAGTATCTACAGTTTTCTCTAAGAATCTGAAAAAACAGGTTTTCATAAAAATAGGCAACATGACATCCATAAACAAAAAGATGTGTTTCATGTTTCTCTTTTGAAACATTATGTCATAAATCTCATTTGACTTTATCAAGTAAACAACAAGAATACAACTCTCTTCCGGAGTATGTATAAATAATCAAGTAGGCAAAAGATCAATGAGAACTCTGGTGAAACTATTGATTTTGTTTTTACACACAAGCTTAAAGGCCATACTTAATAAATAAACCAAGAAGATTTAAATTAAGCATGAGTACCTTTAGGCTTGAGGGAAATGAGGGATTATTATAAATAACAACTGGTGAAAATATCTCCATGGCCAATAACAAAGAAGTCCCTCCAATAAAGAGTCTCAGTTATCCTCCTAAGATGCATGGGCACGCCTGTGCCATTGCCCTTTCATTCCAGAGAATCCCAAGCAACAGCTCTCTACAAGTCCCAAAAGTACATCTCACCCATGGGATGCATACAGTCGTAGCTGAAGTCAGATGCAAATCTAATTTGCAACTCCTACAAGAATAGTCAGGACATAGTCCTGTATCATCCTACAGAAAATGGCTTCCCACATTGATAAATGTATGGCAACCCTGTGCCCAAACAGGGCCAGGGTTAAAGAAATCCTTTACAACATGACTACCTGAGGCAGTTTATTCCTCTTCATGTTCACTGACACAGTTCAGAAGTGCCCAGCTCTCCACATGCATTGCATATGAAGATAAGGTGCTTGGCTTGAAAGTGCAAAATCCAGCTGCTACCAGCAGCATCCTGAGTAATCAGGTTACATCATCAAGTTGAAATCTCTCTAGCCTTTACACAGCAGACTATCTGTAATTATAGACCAAACCCCTGATCAGGAGAGTGCAAGATATAAGATGCAGTCAACATCCTCATTCATCTACCATATTCATGTCAGGCCCACAGGGGAATATTAATTTCCATTCTCACTCTACAATGAAATTTATGTGTGACAGTCAAGCAGACAGCTGCATCAAGCAGTTTAATAATCGTCCATAATGAGCGTGTGGATGGTGATGATATTACACAGGCTGACTGTCACTCTGTAATGCCTGTACTGACTCATCAGGAGCCAGCAGTACAGGGACACTGTCTGGCTCATTCAATTATGTTCCCTCTGTTCAATAACTCTGGTTAAAGGCCTGACAGTCAAAACAATGACTAGTGAATTATGATGCATAATCTACTGCAGCAACTAGGGAAGACCTTAGCACAAATGCTGCAATAGAATTTTACAGCCATTTGAAAAACATGAATAAGAAATTCTTCATCTCCTCTGTAAGCTTTAGCCCATAGCACAACAGCCACCCCCTCTCTCCCCACACTAAAACACATTACAGCCCATTCTCAGCATGTAACAAAACCTATGCACTCCACACACACACAAGCCAGCCCTGAGCTGGTTCACCTCATGGCTAACAATGGATTAACTGGGAGATAACGAGTCCCAGCTGAGCAAGCAAGGTTAATCACTCCTACCTCAGTAATCTGTAACTCCATAGCTCTTCCTGTCAAACTCCAGTCTCATAGATGACCATATTAAGATCTGGAGGTCAGCATGCCCTAGTGGGTAAATAAACACCTTCTAACCTTTTCTCAAGCTCTGTGACTTGTCTGGTAGTAGAGAAGCCTCCCTGCGACATCTCTTGCCTTTGAACCTCCTTAAGTGTGTATGGTTTTGGTGAGGATAGAAAACAACTGAAATGAGCTGTCAATCAAAGCATGACTGTGATCACAGAAGTCACAACCATTAAGTCCTACAGTTCTCTAGTCACACCTGAGGTTTAGTTTCCTCTTCATCCTTATAATAGGAGAGCTGATCCCCACGCAGCACAAACCACCGCTGCTGCCAGTTCTTCATAATGCTCCTTTGTTTCTTTAGCCAGCCACACTTCAGCACACGTTCTTGAGGATTTGGAGAAGATGCTCTGGAGGGAGGCCCAATCTGTTCACCCATCACCAGACTCC
Organism: Coloeus monedula; assembly: GCF_965178545.1. Lineage (NCBI taxonomy): Eukaryota > Metazoa > Chordata > Aves > Passeriformes > Corvidae > Coloeus > Coloeus monedula. Next base: position 20,745,655 of record NC_138788.1, read on the forward strand.
TTGACCGGGCTGAAAAGAGAATTACAGAGTAAGTGAAACAAAGAAATAACAGTAAGAACACTCAGAGAGGCTAAAGAACTGTTCCACATTTTCTTCTCAGATATGGACAGACCATTACATGTTCCCTCTTTGAACAGGTACTTGTTTTTCAGGGTGTACTTTCAAGTTCATGACAGCAAACACAAGACAAACGTCACCTTTTTGGTATTGCTCACTCCAGGGTGTGTAAAGAGACACAATACCACCACTAAGGCTTCACTGCTCACACTACCTTTCTTTGTGGCAAATCATTACTGCCTTCCACCTCTACATGGGAATAGTGATACTGCTCTCTCCTAATGGGATATTTGCCCAATGAGGATGTACAAATGTGTAGTGAGGGGGCACAAAGAGAAGGAGAGAGTATAAAAAAATACTCTCCCTCCATGCACTATCAGTCTGGGGTGATTAACCAGTGAAACCAGTTGCCACAGGAGAGAGAGGGGAAAAAAAATTAAAAAACTGGGGAAGATTCAAAAAGAGAATTGTCAATCAAAGGAGTGACTGTGATCTACACAAAAGGCATAGAGATAACACAGCTATCCAGAATTATTAAAGCCATCTCACTCTTCAGGGCATTCTGACATTGGTGCAGAAAAACAAAATTTAAAAATTTAATTAAAAAATAAAAGGACAAAATAGAGGAAAGAACCAACACGTAAATCTGAGGAAGAGTTTCAGAAACAGACAAGTGAGGAAAAGTTTATGCAATAGAAGAAAAGTCTATCAGTCTTTCTATCCTCCTCTTTTGCAGTAAGAGTACTAAAGCTGGGGCATTTAGAACTAGTCTGGAGTAGCACACAATGATTATATATTGCAGGCAGTAAGCCAGTTCTCTGGAATAGATAGGTTAGGCGACCTCATAGGTCTTTTTCACATCTACTTCCTTTGGATTTATGAAGCATCTTATAATAACAGTTATTATTTAATATTTCATGCCATTTTTCCTTCATTAGAGCTAACACAACCCTGCTCCATCCCATTTTCTGCATTCAGCTAACTTAAAGCACAATTTATAACTGCCCACTTGGAACAAGGCATGAGTTTACAGGCAAATACCAGTAAATCTGCATCACTGATGTCTCACATTAACATTGAACTGTTGCAGCTAAAAACCACGGAAGCTTCTTATTCAGGTATCCCTGACACACTACAGCTAATTCAAACTATCACAAGAAAGGGCAACCCTCTGCCTCTCAGAGTAGCATCTAGTTTTGTCTCTTTCGGGTTCAGACAACTAAAACGTGGCCTTGATGTTACCACCTGGTTTCTGCTCCTGGTGCCTCAGCACACAGTGATGAAACTGCCAGCATACGCCAAAGAAAGAAAAATAACGTGGATGTTGTGGTGTCTGGGGAATTAAAAAAAAAAAAATTAAAAAAAAATAATAATCATGATTGCAACATTAAACTTGATCCTATTCCTTCACTTCCATGAAGCAAACTGCAAAATAAGGAGAGGCAGATAAGGGACTTTGGTCAGATCTTTAGAGAGCCTCCTCAGTGTAATCCAGTGAAGGAAATTACATTGGTGTCTGTGATAAAATCTGCTTTAACCTTCCTCATGACCTGGCAGTCAGGTCATCATGTTCTGCTTTATAAAGAACTATAAACCAGCACATCTACACGGTTTTCGTCAGCAGAGGGCAGATCTGAATGGCATCACATCCTCTCATTATCAAGAAGTCTCCGTGACACAATCTCCACTTGTATAGTTTCATATCCTTTCTCCTCCCACTCTGGCTTAAGGATCCGCTCACCTCTCCTGTAACCATCCAGAAGGCACTCAAGTCTGACCCTAACAAATTCCCAGTTTTATAGACAAAAGATGGCATCACTTTTTTAGTCCTAAATTGCAGACTCGGTGCAAGCCCTAGCAGGCAGGATAGAATTTTTTTTTACATTTTTCTAAACTGCTAAGGTAAATCCTGCTACTCTCAACAGAGCTGTGAATAACAGGTTTTTATCTTGTGGCTCAGTCAAGAGAAATTAGGTTTCAAATTATAACTGTTTCAATGCAGTAAGAAATTAAGTTTTTATTTTGCTTTTAGTTTCACTTAAAAATTAATTTAAAAGTTGAAATGTTGTAAGAAGTGCTGCTGCAGCATCGCAGCTTTTTCAAAATTACTCTTCCCTTAATTTATGCCTAAAATACATTGCTGAATTCAATGTGAGCTAATATATAGCATTAGTCCTACATTAGTAAAGTTTACGAGCAACTTTTGGATTCTCCTAAGTAACCCAGTACTCCTTCATTCTGATTATTTCTGCACACTAAAAAAATAGTAGAAAAAAAAAATCTTAATACAGAGTTCACTTAAAATCAGGCCTTGATGTATCCAGGCATATTCTCTAAGCTCACTCACTGTGGTCTGAGCTCTCTCAGACAGGTATTTTCATTCCCATAAATATATCAAGAACCACCTTCCCCCATGCAGCCAAGATCCTCAGGCTTTAATTCGGCCCTTCTGGCCACACAGCAACCTCTGGCAGATGGTTACCAGAACACCTGGCCCCTCCCCATCAGGATGTGGAGGACCCCATCTCACACACAGGCTGTAACAAAACTCACTGGTCATGTTTAAATCTCTGTTGCAGAGGTCCATAGGAACTGAGTCAAATGAAACTTCTCTGCCTCATCCCAGGCCACACTTTACAATTATTATCAAACTGTAATCTGGTTTAGACTGTCCAGATTCCATTCCACATTCATGTTACAAACTGTGTCATTACAAAAATAAATATCCCAAACATTTGCTTTTATCAAAGGCACTATAATGGTTCTTAGGCAACATCTTGGCTATTAAAATAACCAATTAAGTGCTTACTGAAAGATGGATTTTGGTAATATTAGACTATCTCCACACTGAAGTACCTTAGCACCCTCCAACTTAAGCATGAAAATGCCATCAGCCCCCAGTTTTCCTGACTTGCATGTAGTATATACACCCTCTGCTACTTTACCTCTCCCTCTAAGAAATTCATTTAACTGGAAACCTACCATCTATATTGACACAGACCTCACAAAAGACATCAAACATCTTGCTTTGAAATAACCCCAAATATGTTACCTTGTATGTTCCCTCACTCCTGCTTTGGTACTACTTGTACAGCTCACCTAGTAATTATTTATTTTAGCCAAGACTTAAAGCTTTCCCAATCAGTCACTGGAGAATGCAGATCTTTTTCTTATTTTATTTTATGCAGCACCACATCTCAGTCAATTGCTCTGATTGTTAATTCTTCATGCTGTCTTAGCTTTCCATTTCCTTAGTTTCTGGTCGTGACTGTAATAGTTAATTTCATTAGGGAGATACTTAGCAACTTCATCTGCAAGTCAACAACATGGATCAGATAGAAATTTTTAGAAAGAGGAATTATTTATGGCTATTAACAGCATTGATGCTTATATTGCATGCTTCACAGAATACAGTAATTGCATAGAGGTCAGAAGAAAACTTTTACAGATGAGCACAGCCTGCCTTTAAAGCAGCAGCTATCTCAGACTACTGAGATCAAAATATCTACTTCTATAATCTGATGCAGTACATCAAGACCCTGATTCTTAATGGTAGAAATATATTATTTGTGCTCATCTATTTAACAGAATTATGGAATCAGCAGAACATAAGGAAGAAAACAAAATCAATAAATCAGACTCACAACTCAGCAAATACTTTACATGCTCTGGAGTTCCGATCCAGTAATGCGTTTTCAATAACACCACACAGGTTGGTTTTGCTCTTCACATTGTCATTAGTTGATTATTGATTTAGCCATATGCATAAGTTCTAAACAGAAATCAGTGTAGAAAGGATTCAAACTCTCCACGGATAAAGGTTTGGGATTCATTTGCACAGCACGGCAGTACTGAAATGCCAACCACATACCCACACCATGCCCACTCCAGGCAATTGTAGCACGGCAAGGTAACAACAGACCAGGCAGACACATAGGTGCCACTAACGAGTCGAGCCATTTTGGGATGGTAAATCATTGTGTAAGGCAAGAATCAGAATTACAGACCTTGAAAATACTCCTGTGACTGGAAGTGACACTGGCATATGGAAGTTCTCATATCGAGATGAATATGAGAGGAGGAATACAAGCAAAGGCAGTGAAGCAATGCTTAACACTCAGTGTGCAAATGCCTGAGACTACACTAAACAAACTCCCCTCCAAAACCCCACACTTGATTGTCATGCCTCTAATGGTAAAATCCAAGATTATCCTAAGGAGTGGGTGGGTCAAGTTGGATGGAGCCATACTTCCATTCCTTACAGAGGCAGCGATCCCTATCCAGAGGGCCATACACCACTACAAGAGTTCCTCTACAACTTAGACCTGCCTCCAAGCAATATCCACATTCCTGTTTTCTATCACATCTATTTTCTACCCTGAATATGCACATAACAGAGACAACATCTGCCCTTCCCTATCCATACCATCCCCCCTTCCTGAGTTCAATCCTGCCTGGCAACATTATACAATCTCTTCTGCTCTCCCTCTCCCAGCTCTGAACACCACTAGAGATTTGAGCACTCAGTAAGTACTTACTTAAACCAGACATGGAAATCAATCAACTCAATGCAATTCAACATCAATTAAAGTTGTAATCTTTTGAAATTTCATAGGCAGTTAGCTAAAATCAATACAGTCATTATAATTGATTCTGGCCAACAAACTGTCCTACAATAAAGGCACTTTGCTCTGGTGTTCCTTCAGTCTGATGACACAGTGACACTACATATTATTTCTAATATAATCTGTTTAAAGCACTAGCCACAAAGGGAAGTGGTTTCCCATACTATAAAAAATATTCTCAGTTGGTTTACTCAATTCAAATTTGGCCTTATAAAAAGGTTTCACTGGAAATACAAGTAATATGCTTGAATTTCCTTTCACTGAATTGTAGGCAATAAAATACTTGGTTTAGATTTTTCTGTATCCATCTCACAACCATATCTATGTTTGAATTTGATTGCTAAGATACCAGAGTCAGTAAGCACAAACAAAACCAAGATTCTTCCTCAGCACAATCTGAGAATTAAGCATCTTGAAATACAATAAGCAAAGAAATTAGTCAGAATATTTAATATTTCTAAGGAACTGGCAAGGGCTTTTAGTTCCCTCAAGACAGAGTAGCAATCTCTACAGAAATAAAAAGGTGCTACACAGTCACGTACCTGCTCCCATTTTGTGATCAGGATGACAATTGCCACATTCAGAAACACTAAGAGCCAGCTTGTGCTCCATCACTTCTACTCAATAAAGCTGCACCTGTCTGCTCAGAACATTTTATAGAGCAAAGTGATGTGCTGTGTTCTACTTCGTTCCCTTGATTTGGTTCTCTTTCAGCCAAAATAAAAACAGGAAAGGAAAAAATAAAAGGGTGTGGAAACCTGTTTCTGTTTGGGTTTTTTTTCCAAAAAAACCCTGTGCAGGCATTACAGTGGAAGCAGTTCTGTAACATTACAGTCCAACCAAAGGAAAAGCAGGGAGACAGCTTTATATATGTTTGTCTACTAACTTGTATTTTCTGCAGTGGTTGGAAAACCAGACTGAAAGTACCAAACCAGATAAAAAAAAAAAAAATACTTAAAGTCTGAAGGATTGGTGGATCTGTTTGTATAAATATTTACTTGTTATTAAATTCCTGCAAGAAAAACTGCATTCCCAAAAACCAGTTCACAAATGTAAAATCCAACATAAACTAGCACAATATACTATACTATAAACCACTGTAATTTCACTCTCAGACTAGGGATGACTGCTGTTAGAAATTGGCTATATTCACAGTCTGAAATACCTTTCAGCCCTTAACTGAAGAGCAGAAACTTTGGTTATACATTATTTACCTCTAGGTAAGCACATTCTGTTTAAAAACAATCACCAAACCCAAATAACCCTGCCCCCCAACCACATAGATAGCCTTTTGAGCAGAAAAAATACCAAAGGGGGGGGGAAGGGGGGAGGGGTGAAGAAAGGTCTGAATAGAAAGGAGATGACCAAAAAACATATTTCAGCTATGGCTAAAGAATCTGAGCCAGCATGAAGGACTCTGACAAGAAAAGATGAATGCCCACAAAGGAGCCCAAATGGCTTGGGAAACTAGACTGGTCCATGAAGGAGCACCCTATCTCCAGAACACAGTTCCATCTCCTCTCAAAGTCCAAAAGCTGAGGGTTCTGCTTTTAAGATGTGTGCTATTTTGCAAAGGTTGTTCTCGCATGTCTTGCACTGCCAGATCAGTCAGTGCTTTTTCACTGGCAAACTCCATGTGCACCAAGGAGTTCTGAAGAATAACACTGGACTGTATAAATGCTTCATATCAGCACTTTTTAAGGGTGAACATGCTGACAATACCTGGCAGAAAGGGAGGCAGGATTTCCTGCCAGTAAGCAGGTTCGGCACACCCAAACAACACTTGGAATACACGTAACTGGAACTGCTTCTGAAAGCTGTGTAGCCCCACCGTCCCGTAAGCTCAGGCACAGCAACACACATTACAAGTTGCCTATAGCCTTTTTAGGGTCATCACAGCTGACTCAGGTTTTCCATCTATCTTCAACAAGATCACAGTATTTCCTTTGTAGAATATGTAGAAAAACGATGCCTCTGTTCCACTGGCACAGCATTTATGGAACACAGTCAGAAACGAGGCAAAGACACACTAGTTTGAGGGAAGTTGCTCCCTGGCTAGAATGAAGAAATTAATCTTGGACTTCTTTGTGGTGTTCAACAGCCATGACTTTTCACCACCTTACAAATGGCATAGCCAGCTCTGTATAAAGCACACTGTAAATCAGAAAAATAATTTTATACCCCAGTGACCTGGGTGATGTGACCATAAAAGCCACTTTACTGAGCAGAGTTACTTTCAAAAGTATGCAGGTCGTTTATCTAAACATGGCATCAGGGGGGTAAGACTGAAGAAAGAAAAAAAATCAGCTTCAATCTCAGTCCTCTTTTCAAGTAATACAAAGTTCAAGGCTTCCATGAGATATACTAACCAATGACCTTGCAATGCCTTGTCTTTATTACATCAGAGATCACACATACAGTAGCACAAACAGATAAACATTAATGCAGAACCTTTCCACAAGTCAAGGAAAACCCAAGTATATTTGATAATGCAATCCACCCCATACAATACAAAACATAAAGACAGTGGAATAATTTAATCATTTTCTCCTAAAGACCAACTGACATTCATCTTCAAACTATTGTTACAAATTGATGGCATGCTGGACTTCAGGAAAAGCTAAGTATTTTGGCAATACATTGCTGTCATAAAGGGGCATTGGTTTGTTGGTTGACATTTCACACTGGAGACCTTTCAGCTATTGTACAAAGCAGTCCCAAACTTAATTTGCTGTCACTATCAGCAAGAAGGCCAGCAGGTCTCAACTCCACAGAACAGTTATTTAAAGAGTTTAACCTTGTATTTGCAAAATAATTTGAATTTCTGTTTCAGGTTGTAGGAATACGTAGTAATTTTGACAACTGTCAATGAACAAACCTTAAATACTGCAGGTAATCTGCCACCAGCTGTTCTCAAAAGCACCCTGCAAATACATGAAGCCATGCCAGTCTTTTCAAACCACCAGCATTAGATCATGGGTAAGTGCCAGGATGGAAAGATGATGGCTTGACTCCTTCTGCTACAACAGACTGACCTACCAATTTACTATCTAGTCAAGTGAAATAGCCCATGTCCTTTGTTACTGCAAAACCAGAGTTACAGACCATATTGACAGTGTAAGAACAAGTACAGAAACTGCTCCCAGCAAAAGACCGTATTTTCCAGTCCCTTTATCTGCACCATCCTCTGAGATCTTCCATCTGGATCCACTGCAGACTATTCAGAGGACAGATCAGCACTTAGGTAGTCTCTAATTGATGTGTTGCTTTAAAGCACATGCACTTGTTGCACACTATGGACGACAAAGCTATCTAGCAAACCCAAGCACCAGCTCTCCACTCCCACTGAACTCTGGCACAACCTCTTGCAAGCTGTACATCTTCTCCATCTGATTGGTTAGAACTGCATACCTGACAAGCACTGCTGAAGGGCATCTCTGTTGCATCTCTTGTAGTCCCATGGACAACCACACTGAGCTACAGCTTACCACTGCCAGAAGAAAAAAGTCTTATTCCTTTCTTTCTACTTCCACTCAGCTCTTTCCATCTGCCAATACACTCAGCCTTACATTCCCACACTACACTAACAAGGTGAGACCTTTTTATAAGAGAAGTTGCTCACTGTAATGGTAGAAAGTTCTCAGATTTTTTTTCTTGCTGCTATTTTAGTGAGTCAAATCAGGTCACAGAAGGAAGGCTGAATGAATACTTGTACTCCCTCTGCAATCAGCAGCAGCCCCTTGCAGTCCTCTCTATGGCTATGACTATTAATTTTTAATAATCTTTCCAGCCACAGTAGATTAAGGAGCTAACAAAAAAATGCTGACCACAGTAACACTCAGTTTGGAGCTGGGACTGTGGCCTGAGTTTGTACATCATCAAATACTGTGGAATCCTGATCAAGATTGTAGCTCTACAGCACTACAGATGCAGCATAAACATAGGTCCACTGCTGCCTAACAACTTGGGCTCCTCAGAGGCACTCCAGTCACCCACATGCTTTTGCTAAATACTGTCTGTGCCATGCCAAGCATGGGACATATTCTTCAGACACTGCAGTGTCTGCTAGCATCAGTGATTCCTAAAATTGATGTTATGAGCACCAAACATTTGTCCACCCTGCTCCATGAGATATCACTTCCCAAAATTATTCTGGACTGAAAAAATAATCTAGAGTAGAGAAAACTCTCTCAAGGCCTTTTGCCAGCAACTGGCTATAAAATGAAGTGATACCACAACCCAGCCACTGTCAGCAATAAACACCCCTGAATTCAGCCGTAACATTGTATTTCTCTTCTTTCAGACATCCAAAGATCAGGAGGGTATTCATGCCTACCCTGCTTTTTAGGGCATAACACTGAACCAAGAGCTCATTGTGCCTATTTCAACACTCTTGTACCTATTTTCAATGTGTGAACAAATTCTGCTTCCTTATGTATGCAACATCTGACTGACTTGCTGCACTGCCAGGGTTGATCTGGGGGACAAAAGCAGAAGAAATATAGGAATTCTTACTCCTACATTAATTCATACTCTGAATCTAAGTACTCAGATATTTGACTCATCATTATTTGTGACATCACTGGTTAATAAAACAAAGGTGGCTCATCCTAAACTGGAAGTCTGCAAAGGAGTAAGTATTAACCCTGGGCCTGCAGTTCTTCCAAAGAGATCATAAAGAACCCAAACCCTTTCCATGCAACAGAATCAGTTCTCACCTTAGAAACAACATATGCAGCTTGTCATTTATTTCCTATACCACAGGTTGGTTTTTCTAATACCAGTGCACAGGATGACAATCTTAGTGAAGCATAACATTTCTGAACACCTGCTTTTAAGGGGAAGGATATTACAAGTAACTTCTTTCAACCACAGCAAAAACCTAGTATCTCCTCTATTTAACTCTTCATAAAGACTAATTTACAGCTCATTGGGCACAAAGGATGCACAGAAAAGCTTGGTGGAAGGAATACATATTAGAAAGACTGTCAGTAGGAGCCCCCCTCTCCCATATTAGTTTTAAATACCTAAATACGTGCAGGCCTGGATAGAGTCTAGGCACAGATCCTTTCCTCTTCCATCTCAGCAGATGGCACATGCTGCGGCCTCAGGAAGGAGTTTCCCACCAGTGAACCTTTATCACTGCATCAACTACCCCTGCCCATACTGCAGAGAGCTGAAGAAAACAAACTAAGTTGTTTATGCTGCTGTGCTTGCCTAAAATTTACCATAAATGTTAAGGGAAGGCCAGCAAGGAAAGAAAGTAATTCTGGCAGTAATCTTACAATTAAGAGCAATACATTTATACAGGTAGTAAAAGTAGCAGGTGACTGTCCTCTCAGGAGAGAGGTGCTAGCATTTGTAGTGCTTCCACTGTGCTATTTATGCACTAATTTCCAGTTTCACCCTGTACTCACTCAGTGATGTTCTACTAGTAATTAGAGAGCCTATGGCTTCGTGATTTTTTAATATTTAATTCCCTCCCCACAAGTGTTCTCCCCAGCCATCCAGCTGCCCTCAGAGCTGAATTACTGCTCTTTCTCAAGGCCCCTTTCCCTCCCCAGGAGGTGAGGCTATGGCTCGTTATTTTGAATTCAGATTGCCTGAGCTTAATAAGCTGGTGCCTGCCTGCAAACTTTTCAGGGCTTTTTCTAAGGAGAATGACTGCCTGCCTGTGCCTTCAGGCAGGGACAGAAAGCTGCTATTGCCAATAGCAGCAATTACTCCAGCACACACCATGTATCCAATTCAAGAGCAGTATCTCTACAGAGATGAGAGGATTACACCTTTGAACAACTCATGTCCTTCTTCATGGGACATGCCACAAAGTAAGAGCGAGAACGCAAACCTGTCTCTTGAAGAATTCCACAAACATCACTTCCTTGACCCTGTCTCTATATGCAAATGGCCACTAAATCAGGACAAGAGAGGGAAAAAAAAAAAAAAAAAAAAAAAAGCCCAGAGCTTATAATGCAGCTCCTTGCCACACACCCCTGCACCAGAACAGCACAATGCTAGGAGCCTAACCCTGTACCAAGGAACACAAGTAACTCCATGCTTCATTCACCTCCCTAGGGCTGCACATAGTGAAAAGGGACCCTCATAATTTACTTGTCCTCTACGCTTCACCCTTTAGTCTGCTCCTATTTCTTCATGCTACCTTCAGGGAAGTTAGTCCAGCAATGCACCAGGTCCAGCCCAATGCCTCCTTCCACAGCCCCTGTACCCCTGCCTTAGGATTTAGACTTAGCAGCTTCATCTTAAGTTCCTCCAAAGCAAAATAACAAAACACAGGGCCATGCTGCAGGCAGCCCTACTGCCACCACCTCCTCCTCCTCCTCCCCACGGTCTCAGAGATGCCTTCCTCTACCAAATTGAGCTATAAACCAAATTACTAACACCTCATCCTTGCCTTTTACCCACATACCTTCCAGAGAGAAGCTGCTGAACTTGCCTCTCCTGCCTTAAAGGATCACTTATTTAAGGATATGGGGTAGTGAACCGCCCCCTCACAGGTGGGCTCCTCGTTAACGGTGCCTCTGCTCTGCCAGCTGCACGAGTCACTCTGATTGCTCCCACCCCAGGGCCTCGTGTGCTCCCAGCAATGTTGGTGGGCTCTGAGGGCTGAAGGAAGTGTTTGGAGGAGTTCACAGCTTCAGGGCTGTTTACCTTGGTTCCAGGAGTAAGAAACTGGGTGTTACCATTTGCCTGGTAGGCTGGAGATGCCAAGGCGCTGGTCTCCCAAGTGCTCTGGGATAGCTGTGTACAGCACCAGCCCCTCAAACCAGAGCTGAGCGTGGGGCTGTGGAGGCACCGGTGCTGCCCTGTGCAGAGCTGAGGCTGCAGGTGCTAAGGTGGCATTTGGTGAGAGGCACTAGACACATGAGAGCTCCTCTTTTCCGTCTTTCACTGGCTGGTGAAGGGATGGTTCTTCACACAGCATGAGGGAAATAACCCAGTTCTACGACAGGCATGTGAAGGATACCAGTACATTTGCAGCAGCCTAACTAACCAAAATGTTTCCCATCACTTTTCCCAGGCTCTAAGTTTTAATTAAAACAGACAAACAAAAGTTTAATTATTATGACTGTAAGAAAAACTTTCAACATACTGTAACATATGTAAGAGCATGTCACAAACAGAAATAATAGGTCAGAGTGTCACCCAAAAGTACAAGGTCCTACTAACGAGACAAGGATTATCCTTGGTGCCTCTACAACTGAGACTGACAGTGCTGAAGACAGGAATACTGTAAATTATATATCATGGCAGCAGGCTAACTTTCTTTCTATAGAGGGCAATCACATCACTCATTAAAATACAAATGCATAAGCCTGTAGTCACTCCAGCTTCCATTTTCTAGCACATTTAAATGCAACTGGGCAGGTGTAACCGTTTTGGGACTTTTCAAGTCAAGGAGCAAATGCTTTATTTCATTTTTTAATCTCTTAAAAACAAGGAAACAAAAATGCTTAGGACTGAAGAATGTCATCTGAAAACTGCCTCCAATCCATATGGAAAGTTCTCTTGCTTCCACTCTGCAAGGCTATATTTTTATGCCCCATCACATAAAAAGAATATGAAAATAGATGTTTTCCATTGCAGTCACTCATTTTGGGATCCTGGACTCGGCCAATTGCTGTGCATGAACCCCTATAGATGAAAAAATAATGCAAAATCCATTCAGACCCAGCCAGAATGAATGATTTCCCAGAAGGCCCATTTGTGCACATTAAGATTTTCAGTCTGTGAGATTTTGCACCTTCCTAGATCTTATGAAAAGAACATGTACCTCTGAATGCTGATTTCTGAGTCATAGATGTGAGGTTGCTGGTGGAACAGCAAGGACTGCCTTATACTTAATAGTTACTTTTAATAAAGCAAATTATCTTTGTTCTCTACTGTCCTTTTCACAGACATTAGGAACTACACCCTGGATCTCAGGCTCAAGTCTAGACACCGCATTTTCAAAAGCTTGAATGCCTTTAAACCCAGGAGCTTTCTTAAGGACAGTCTACAACTCAACCAAAAATGACAGCATCAGACATCACAATTCAATGTTTAAAGGTACATTCTCAGCAGAGAACTGGAAATAAAAGAGAAGTTTCTGAAGAATTCCTATTTGCACAAATGCTGGGAGCCTGAAGCAAAGAGCCAGCTAGCCACACACACATAGGGGTTTGAATCTCAAGAACTCTACAAATACATGAATATCCCTAGATTCAGCCACATTGCTGCCTTCTGTCACACTCAAGTAAAACTACAGGCTGTACCCTGAGTATCCTTCCTTGTCCCTTCTCTTCAATCTGTCTGCTCAGAGAAGTCACATTGCCTCCCTTACACAACGAAGTCTTCAATGGCAGAATTAACAGTCACTACTCTGAAAAGTCAGCCAAACTCATGCAGCAGCTTGCAGCAGATCAATGGCCCCTTGTTGACGTTCACTGCAAGCAGAACATTCTCACAGCCTTCTGAATAATGTTTGTCCACCGTTTATCACCTGAATCTTCACTGCGATCCCAACTGAGACTCCAGGGAGCATGAACTACCACTTCCCATTCACCTCAATCTTGCAAGGTGGGACACTTACCTTCAAGAAGCATTCAGCATCTTCAGAATGGCCTGTTTACAGTTCCTGTGAACAAGAGCTATAGAAGAACCTTGCAGGATTAGGTCCTATTTGGTAGGCTTTGATAGAGGTTACCAGTGCTTTGCCACAGCATTGCAAAAGTAGGAAAATTCCTGGAGTTTCCAAACCCAGCATCCCAGCTCTTTTCATGAGTTCTAAATTCATCCAGAAATAAACTTAGCACTGCACAGTTAATGAACCAAACAGGACAAACCTAGAGAGAATGACATGTACTGCTACAAATAGAATCACAAAGGTACACTATAGTTTGTCCCCTAAGTATCAATAGCCCCTAGGAATCTAGCATGTCTGTGGATACTAAAAAGCTAGGAGCAGAGGAATTTTCCAGCTGCTACAGCATCCTGTGAAATTTTTCTTTCTCATGCAAGCTAAGTGAGAAACAATTTTAGGTTTTTGTAAACCAAGGCTTTATCTTGCACTTGCAAACTTGTTTTCCAAGTTGTTATGGTACATTGAAGAAAATATTTTGAATGGGTGTTGTAAAGCCTCCACCAATCATTCTAGAAGGTGGTTGACCAAGGGACCAATAGTGTCACGCCACCCTTGTGAACAAAGCTATATAAGCTGATTTATATAACTAAATATAGCCATTTTGGCCACTTATCCTGAAACTGGACTCGTGTAGTTTTTCGCTGTTCTTGGTACAACAGTGACACATGTCTGTCCCATAACCAGACTTCAATATATATTAGTGCACAAATTAGTCTCTTCCAGGTGGTTTGAAGAAAGCAGAAGAATGGCAGGCATGACACAGCCTTCCGGTACAACCTTAGCAGCATCATCTAGCTTGTCTCATCAGAGCTATAGTAGCTGCCAGGAATGCTGGATAACATATATGAAAAGATTCCCTTAGAAGGGGGATGGCAAAGAGGCAGCATCTACAAAAGGCCTGCTGAACTTCTACAACATTGTGTAACTAAAAAATAAGTACTTATGATTTTACTGTGGGTGTGGCAGTAAATATCTGATCCTGACACCTCCACATGGCAGGAAGTTTCTTCCTTCCAAGATGCTAACAGCTACTTAATGGGCTGATGGTATTTTAAGGACTTTTAATCACGTAATATGGCTTCAATGTACAATGCAGTGACATTTGGCTGAAAGTACCTGTCTCAGAATCACAGTAGCTAGAAGCAGTGACACTTTTCCTATTTTATAATGCTGGCATGGCTGAAGAAAACCCTAATCTTTACATACTCTTCTGTGTTTGCTTTAGCTCCTAAATTACATTAATCTAATCTGTTTCCAATATGCAGGAAGATATCCCTCTGACATTGTCATTAGTTTGTGAGTGGCAATGATGATTTACAAATGCCATGTCAAATGAGGAACTGGTGCTGCCCCTGAAGATCACAGAATACATCCCCTGCCAGAACATCTCTTCCAGGTGACCTGACATCGAGACAACGGCTGTGCCCAGCCCCAGCTCACTGCTTAACAAACATGGCACACTATACCTCGCAGCTCTGAATGACTGCTCAAAGCAGCTGTTGCAAACCCAGGGCAGGTTTTTCTTCCTTCCTTCCTTTTGTCTTGCCCACAGCTCACAGAAATAGTATCTCCACCTCCTGCTTCCAGCCCTGCAAGGATAATGTGCTACAGCAAACTGCTTCTCCAAGATGCTGCAGGTAAACCAGGCACACCTGTCTCCAGCCGTTATAATGAATTCACCGTTAGAAACACAGCATTAGCAACCAGTACAGGGGTGAAAAGGCTACGTCGAGTCCCAGGACAGAGTACTTTTTTTTTTTTTTTTTTAGTTTATCCCTGCTGCTCAGCCCAGACATTGCAGACCATGTTGGTGAACACCAGCACAGGTCTCCTCCTCCTTCTGCTTCCTTCACCCCGAACAGCCACTCCGCTGCCCTCCCCAGGGCTGGCTTCAGCCAGCGGGGCAGCAGCCACTGCAGCCGGGGTGGGGGACACTCCGCGGGCAGCGGTACAGGCTCTCCGCCGCCGCGAAGTTTCCCCGCGCCAGCAATGGTCTCCGTCCCCACCCCGCGAGGGGCACGGGTCGCACACTCACCTCTCCTGGCCTGCCTGATCTTGGGGCTCAGCATGCTCCCGGCTGGGCGCTGCCCGCAGCCTCAGCGCCCGGCTCCGGCCGCCGCCCCGCTCATCGCCGCCGCTCGCCGCTCCAGCCCTGGCTCGGGGGCGACGCTTCACGCGGGGCTGAATAAGCCCTAATACATTATTTATCCGGCCTCGAATTAATTCCCATCCAAACTAGGCATTAAGTGTCTCGGTAATTACTGCCGATAGATCACCACCGCGCAGACACGAGGGCTGGCCCTGGCTCCTGCCGCTAATTGGCCACGCGGCCGTGTGATCAATGTGCCGCTTCCAGGGAGCAGCGCTCAGCCCCGCTCCAGAGCTGCGGCTTCCTCCGGTGCCGTGCGCTCAACAGATGCTTTGACTCGACAAGGATCAGATCAGGAGCTGAGCCTGATTCAGCGGGATTTCCTCTGCGCTGGAAGAAATACCAAGAGCGGTGGTCCTGAGGGCAGCGGCGTGCTGGACCACCTGCTGTGCCCTGCATCCCTCCCGGGGAGGCATCCCGGTGAGAGCTGGGGAGCCGAGGGAGAAACGACCCACTGCACTCTGTGACTGAGAAAAATATTTCTTGCCTGCACTGACAGCCTGGCAGGATGGGCACAAGGGAATGTCTTCATTACATTTTACATTGCATGACATTTTAGCACCCATCATTTTTATTTGTACTGTTTGCTAAGCTCACCCTCACTCCTCCCCGGGAGGGAGGCAAAGTCTGCAGTTCTGCAGACAGTAATGAAGAGGAGGAAAGGACAAACATTTGTTGAAATAGATAGAAACTATTAAGTAGTGTCTATAAAATATAAATAGATAATTAGATGATAATTGAGTAATGGACATATCCTGACCCTGGGCTGCTCTTAGCTCCATCTGCCTAGCAGTTCCTCCTGTGAGTGCCAAAAAGGGGTAAATACTTCCCTAGCAGTGTACGTGCCCTGCAGTATCACCCTGCAGGTTTGTATTGCTGAGTTACACTGACAAAAGACATTTGAGATTGGCAGTTTTCTCCTCTACCAGATCTATCATATCTCGGATACTTAATGCTGGCTATCAAGTTGTATCTCCAATACTGGAAGAGGTTTTCTGGCTCTTTATAGAGGTTGTACTTCTCAATGTGCAGATTGCAGCAATGGCTGAGATATTTTGGACCTTTTGCTGCTGGTGGAATAAGTGATTGTAAATCTTTGAGTTCATGGTGGCATGAACTCAGATTTACACACTTGTATGTGAGGATAGAAGTGAGATCTGAACTACCATCTCAGTTCTGAACACACAGCCTCCTGCAGTTATCTCCCCACTAATCATCTGTTTTAGCTGGGTTTCAGCACAATGAAGAATAGCTAACTGGTGATCTCTTGGCCAGCAAACTTAACAAGTGTCCTGATACTGTGGACAAGCAGAAGGAGCATCAGCAGAGGGATGTTACACTTCTGCCTTTCTGTCCAACCTGAGACTCTGGATCAAAAAGTCGTTCCTACTAACCACTTAATAGAACTCTTTTTCTCTCCATATTTTTAGCAATTCCTGTCTGTTTGGGTGCTGTTTATACACACCATTTTGCAGTTTGAGCAGGAAGTCAAAAGGTGTGTACAGTAAACATGACAAGGGATAAAGCTGACTGAACTTTTAACCTCATGGGAAGCACAGAACACTTCATCCCGCTAAGTCACTTCCCATGAAAACTTGATTTCCCCTCTGGGAAAAAAATAATATAGCATGACCTATATAAATAATAATCATTTTTAAGAGTAAAATGAAAACATTCAAGAAAATAACAGCCTAACACTAAACGCTAACCTCTAAGTTTTTCTTGTTAAGTAAAAAAAAAATACTCAGTGCAAATGGAAATATTCAATTTGACACTGTTTAAAATATTTTACTTTGACTTAAACATTATCAGCCCTTCTTAAAGCAATTTTTAAAGTGGAAACATAATTTAAATGCTTTTTTAAACACTTGGAAAGTTGGGGGGCCGGGGGGGGGTTGTGTGTTGGGATTTTTTCCTCCCATTTAAGTATTGGTCTGAAGTCCAGGTCTGAAATTCTCAGGCATTATTTGGGGAAAGTAAACTGCTTGCCAGGGATTTTAAAAAACCCCAAAAACAAACCAAATGAAATTAAAACAAACAAGCCAGCTGAGAGGAAAAAAAACCTTACAACAAAACCATCACCTCCAGTAAGTGGTTCCATGCTGGCTGCAATGCTTTGGTCTGAAAATTTAGAGAAATAGCTCCTCAAAGAAACACTAAGAGTAGATGCAGTAGAAAGGTAGCACAAGTTTCTAGAAGGAACCAGGCCCTATGGGAATGTTTAATTCCTAAAGTTTGTGTGCTGAACTGCTTAAACTGAGGAAGATAATTGGGACAAGTAATCTCAACAGTTTGTATTTACCTTAATTCTCCTGTGTGAGTTTAACAGCTCCTTTCCATCCCAGCAGCAGAGATATTCTCCCACGTAAGCACATTCTGCAAAGATGAGAGAAACCTGTATTGTGATCCTGAAGTGCATTAATAGCCTTAATGGCCTTAACACACCTCCCATGGTCACCATCCACACCCTCTGCCCATAGGTCCAGGGTCTCTATTTAAGCCCAGGCTTGGGCTTCATATCCAGCTTAAACTATCTGGTAGGAATATTGGTCTTTAATGCAGCTGTAGTGATAGACTGGCTTTTCAGCTTGGCCTTGCATGTCCCTCACTGCTGTGGAGCTACCTAGTAACTGGAAGATTGTGTCTGCCATTGGTAATCTTTATTCTGCATAATTCTCACTCTTAGCCATGGGTTGTTTTCCTAGCTTGACCCTAGACCTGCTTCTTCATCATCATAAATGTGTTTGATGAGCTTGATTTCTGATTGAACCTGGCCACTTCTAAATCTTTCCTCCTTACTTCATTCAGGTACTGTGGGGACTATGACCTGGCCTGCTGTGCTCTCCCTCTCTCCCTTAGGGAGGAAAGGGGTTTTGCTGCTCATTCTATTCTAGAGCTGGGCTCTAAGGGTGGTCCTATTTAGTAGGCTTCTCAGAGTGACTTAGGAAGCTGCTGGGCTGTAGGCAATAGGGCTTTTATGACTGATCTGAGTCAAGAGGGGACTGATGGCTTGGAACATTAAAGTGATGATGTGTACCAGTTGCTGCAAACCACTGCTCTCGTGCTTATATCCCTCTGCTTGGTCAAATCCAGAATGATAGTCAATTGCAGAGCTCTAAGCATCTAGTGAGCTAGAAAATAGAAATCAGTTGACTGACCACATACTGCAGAAGTGTTACTGTGACTCGTATGTGAATCTAAAAATAAATGTGGTCATTAATTATCTGCTGCCTTTTTGGAATGTGGAAAAACTCTATCAGAAGTGTTCACCATTGATTGTTAAGCACACATAATGAAGGCAGGTGATGTGACCTAGGGATTAGAGAATTTAAGGAGAGTGAGGACATGGGGTCTCTTGTCTTAATGATGGCTGATTTCCCATGGCGACAAGCAAGATATTAAATCCCAGGTCACATCCATATTAATGCAGTGTTTTGAGATCTGGGATTGGCAAGTGCTATCTAACTGCAGAGGATGATAATAAGGTACTGCAGCAGGGACACTCACAGAAGATATGATTCATCTGTTGGCGCCAAGGCTGATGACTGGAGGCTAAGAAACACGGTGGGTGCTTGAGACGGAAGAGTGTGTGGGCCAGTGAAGTTGCTGGAGCTGTTGTGAGGTGGATTGAATGGATCTCTGTTTCCCCAGGCTGCACACACAGCATGCTGTCACCTACCAATTATCACACGGTATATCCTTATTTCCTCCTCCTCATCTTCTGCTT
The DNA here is from genome assembly GCF_965178545.1 of Coloeus monedula. Lineage (NCBI taxonomy): Eukaryota > Metazoa > Chordata > Aves > Passeriformes > Corvidae > Coloeus > Coloeus monedula. Next base: position 20,764,854 of record NC_138788.1, read on the forward strand.
CCATCTGCAGGCCAAGGACTTGTTGTAACTAGCTGACTGATAACATTTTCTTTGCTCATCAGCATGATGCACCTGGATTAAAGCCCAAGTTCAAATCACCCTGGACTTTGGCCCCATGGAACTCTAGATCCAGTTTATTTAGACTGTAACCAAAATTGCAATCTGTTCTAATATGTTATGAAGTGGAGTTGATAGAAAAGGGTCCAAAAAACCAAGGAAAACCGTGGTGAGCATTTTGAGATCAATAACTGCAGCAGCATTTCTTCTGCAAGGCAAGTTTGAATGGTTATGTATACAGGAACTGTGAAATTCTGCTGAAGAAGTTTGTGCATAAATCAACAACTTTTCAAGTATCTAATGACCAGAAGAAATTTCAGTTTGATATAACCCTTGTTTACAGGCTAAGTGATCACCACTTGAAAACTCTTGATGCTCATGATGCCAGATGGTTTTCCAGGTGAAAAAGGGCACTGGTCTTTCAGCTGCCAGTAACCAGTGATTTTACTGGCAGTCTTAGGAGTTATAGCAAGAAACACTCAACCCATGAAGAGAGAATTACCCTGTTTTTCTTTGGAGATGGCCTCTCTAGTACCACATAAACTGATGATGCAGAATGGAGAAAGCTGTGTTGATGTTCTAGAGCAGCTCTGGAAACAACTGGAAGTTCAAAGGTATCTTTGAGGGAAAAAAAGGTAATTCAGGAAAAGCTTTAGTTTAGGGATTATCTAATGCCAAGGGACAAAGAATGGAACAATTTCTTTAGCTTTGGCTGAAAAGTAAGAAAATGCATAAGCCTAATGACATCTTGGGCTTCCCAGGGGTAATGCGTACTGCAGGAGGCAGTGAATGTGCCAAACACATCATGACTACCAGGAAAGGACAGAACTATGATCTTACAGAATTACATTCAGGAATGAGGGCTAAGGGGGAGACTAAAAAAGAATTATTTTTAATGTTTTTCAGAGTGAAACTAGGGAATTCCTGTGTATCTTTATTGTTCTGTTACAGTCAATGTAAAAAGCACTTTTTTCTCCTCTGCCTGCAGTGGTGAACATATACCAAGTGTACCTATATCCCTGCAAGATCTCACCTACTGCTATTGGAAAGACCTTAATGTAATCCAAATTTATTCAAAAGAGTGCCCTGTGAGTAAGAAAAATAGGTGGCCTGCAAAAGCACTTTAAGAACTGTATTTTTCATAGTATATAAAGTATGACTTGGATTTCTTTCCTTTTTTTTTGTTTATACTTAACCAGCATTAGAGCTGTTGATGCGCCCTTTCTGATTTTGTTATAAACAGTGATCTCTGACCATGTCAAGGTGCACTATTCTAATGAGAAGCGAAACCTTTGACAGAAATTTTCAGCTTTTGAGAAGCTATTAGGCAGTGCAATTGAAGAGGTGGTAAAAAAAAGGATAGACAATTCTGAATGATCCAATAAAGACTTACAAATGTGTTTCGTGATGCACCTTCACGTATTACAGGAAAGCAAGACTTAGATTATGAATGCAAAAACTTTCTTAAAAGCAATAAGTGTATTACAAATCCAGATATTCTGGATTTCATAAACCGGGAGACAATGTTCCTAGTCCTTATTTAATTTTTTATATTTCCTATTGTGTCTTTGTGGTATCATCCTTATTATACCGAGGGCAAAACCAGGATCAGAAGTTATATGTCCCCTTTAGTACTAGAAACTCTTGCTATTGCCACATTCCTAAACATGACTTCAAGCAAAGTTTCCTTTGGTAATGAAGGCAATCATAAGGATACTGAGGCAGGATGGCTCCAAGTATTGCATCTCATCTGCTTTTCACAGGATAAGGAGATAAATTAAATATAGAATGGATGCTAATTGTATGGAAAACCAGTGGCTATCTTAATTTTGTGTCTAGAAGATAGCTTTATCAGTGAGGCAGAGAGAAATCTTTTAACCATTGCAATATCTGCTGGGGACATGTCAGGGCAGATCAGAGACTTTGAATTATTTGGTTCTGCTCCATACAAGATCTAGTGGATATTTTCCAATCTGAAATAGAATGGCAATGACACTGCAGCTTGTGTCTCACAGCCAGATAAAATACAGAATTAACACAATTAAGGTACACAGAAATAAATTGTTCCCAAATTATACTTGGCTTGAAATCTGTTTCACATCTGAATAAGGGCTACTCAGACTATTGAGGACTAGGGCCCATCTCCTACAAGGATGAGCTGAGGGAGACAGACTTGCTTAATCTGGCAAAGAAGCTAATGGGGGAATCTAATATCAACCCACAATTAATTAAAGGATGTTTTCAGAGTATAAAATCAAAGACCTGCTAGTACAGATGCCGAAACAAAAAAGCAATGCCCCCAAGTCTGGGCCTTAGAAACTCAGACTGGAGCCCAGAAAACGTTTTTGACCAGGAGGATGATGATGCAGCACTGGGACAGATACCTGCAGAGTAGGGGAGATGTCAGCCTTTGAAGATGATTAGATTAGTCTGGTTTCGGTGCTACCTCTGTTCCAAGTAGAAGGCTGGACTGAGTAACCTCCAGAGGTTCCTTCTGTCACCATTTTTGTGAGTCTGTCCGAAAGCCTCTTTTCTGCTGCTACATCTTTTGATCTAACAAAATGCTACTTCTCTCTCCAGCCCTTGCATCACTATCACCTTCAGATCATCACAGGTCTGAGGGCTGCTACTGCTGTCAAATCAGGGAAATCACAGCTGAAGGTCTTTGCTTCATCATTGCCTCTTTTAAATGGGTGATTCCTCTCACAGAAATTATCTGTGAAATGTATTCTGATCTTTGTGAACTTAATTTCCTGACTCCAATAGAGAAAAGCATTTGAAGTCTTAATTTAAATCATGAGAGAGTGCTCACAAGCTTCACATTGAAATATATGCTTAACTGACCTGCTGGATGAGAATTTATTGGAGTCGTTCACATTGTTTGGATTTTGCATTATGCAAGCAAAGCATCTCAAACTTCAAAAATGAAGTTTCTTAACATGACCAAATTCCACTTAACTGTGCTGTTGTGCTCACATCTCTGATTCTAATTGTGTTACCTACACAGTTACGCCTCCATTTGTGTCTTAAGATCAGTCTGCTCCAATTACCCAACAAAATTTGCCAGTTTGAGTTTTTATGATATTTCTGAGACAGGTAGGATGTGAAAGTCTGGAGACATTACTGATTTCTCACTTGTTCATCTGTTTCTGTACATCCCCAGACCTTCCCTGCACCTTTGAGAGCAGTGACAGCAATCTATCCTTTAGCAAGGAGCTGCAGGACCTCATGAATCAGCTGCATAGAACGCAGTAACCTGGGCAATTGCTTATCCTATCTGTCACCTATGGGCCTGGAAGAAATGAGGTCCTTGGTTTGGAGAGGAGATACAGAAATGCATTATTTAAAACTTGAAGGCTATCTCTGCAGAATGAATGTTACTTTTTTTCTTTTAGTGGCAGGAATCAAAGAGCGGTGCATGCATATTTTAGACACCAGGGACTGCAACTGGCATCCTCAGGAACGTATCTCCTCCTGCTGCCTCAGGGAAAAACACAGTCATTTAGGCAGATCTGATTCAAAATGAAACTAGGGTGAAAACTGGAGGCTAGGTGAAAAATGGAGGGCGCTAAAAATTTCAAATGCGCTGTTATTTTAACACTGACCCATTTTTCTTCTGTTTCAAATCATTTTAAGGAGAGAAGAAGAAAATAATGAAATTAAAATAGAGTTGTTAATGACTTCCAGACTTGGATTTTGGAGGCCCAGGTACTACTTGTGGCTCTGCCACTGGCTGTCATTTCAATTCTTAATGTCACTGTTTCTAGCCTGTGAAATGGAGTCTGTAAAACTGACCTCTCTGATAAGGTTTTCAAGATGTATGGAAGAAAAATCCCTAATGAAATAGGTTTAATATAAGAAATATTACTTATTATGCAAAAGTGTGATCTGAAAATATGTTCCCATTAATATTTTTGGATCAAAATGTTATGGAAAAATGTGATGTTATTTTTTAAAAATGCTTGTCAACTTTTCTATGGGTGAAAACAATTTAGGAGTCATAGTATTTTAAAGCATCATTCATGTTAGAGCAGCATCTTGTTTACAAGGACACCAGTTTCCTGGAAGATGACAAATGTTTCTTCTCTTTGCCTACTCCAATATTCATTTGTGGAGCAGACTTATTTGGACTATCCTAACTGTTTAGTTATGCAGATATCTTCTCAGATATGCCCTGCTGTGGAGGTTGCCCACTCATAGCTGCAGTATAATGACTTTGCATAGAGATACTTAATTTGAAAAGTCAGAAATCTGTAGGACCAAAAAAATCCCATGGTTCTAAACCCTTAGCAAGATTCCTAAGTTTGTGTTCCTGCAGGGAATTTCAACTTGGAAAAAATAAGGTACTGAAAAGTTCTATATTACTGGATTTACAGAGAGAACTGAACTACTCATTAAAGTTGTATGAACGGGATTTTTGTTTTGTTTAAAAGCAACCAAATAACCCTCTAAAAATCATGAACTCCCCACTAATGTCATTTGTCTCAGTATATTCTTGTTTATGTTGTCCTTCATCGAGTTTTACTAATGTTTCTGTTCAAGGTTTAAATGAAAAAATGCCTTTCCAAAACAAAACATCAACTAGTTTAGTTTTGAAAGTATCAAACCCCACTTTTTAACTAAATATCCTCTATGTTTTTTCCTTTTGCCAATGCCGACACAATTTACAAATAATTTGGTTTCCCCCAGAGTTCCATTCTTCATCCACAATCTTTTATCTGCTCTGCTACCTGATGCTGCCTTTATAAGCTGTGTGCCTAAAGTGAGAAGGTTGAAGTACACCACTGTTTTCTAAGTGGCTTCTCTGCTGGGTGCACAGCTAAGACCTGTCCATTCCAGAGGCTCGTGGGAGTATGAAAATGTAATCCTGTAAGTGCTCATAGAGCTGAAAGCACATCAACGGGCAAGTAAGAGGTTATATTTTGTGCTGTCACACTCTACTGTCTTGTTTTTTAAGATGGTCTGAGGAAAAGAAAAAAGAAGCTGCAACTCTAGGATGAAAACGAACTGTGTACTTGCAGGTATGTGAGATTTTGGCTGCCTGATGGAAGAGCAGCCCTTGCAAGCCCTTCTGTTGTGCTGCCACCTCGTGACGCTCAGGGAGGACGGTGCCAACACAAAGGACGCTCAGAATTAAGACTGCCCATGTTACTGCTGAGAACCACAAAGCAAGTAATGATTTTAGGAACTCAGAGGCTAAAAGGCTGTAAGGTACAGTTTACAGTACATAGATTTAAGATCTATATGGACAAAATAGGCTTGTGGAAATGGGAGAGCTCTGAATAGCTCTGGTGGGAATGCCTGTATTGGGCAAAGGCCAGCTGTCTGAATTTTTCATCTTTATTCTCATCTCATTTGAGGGGAAAAAAAAAAGAAATAAAAATAGAAAATAAAAGTTTAGTAGAAATGAAAAAGGATAAGACATTAAATAGAAATAAAAATACCACCAGAGCCTGGCCTATCTACACTAAGCATTTAGTCATACACTTGTCATCTGTGCATTTCAGATGTCTTTTGAGACGGATCCCTCCTCTGAGCTGTTCTTCCACTCGTGCCTAATAAAGTACAAGCCATGTGCCTGATTTTGACTTTTTCTTTTTCTTTTTCTTTTTTTTTTCCTTCCCCTTAGTAACTGTTAATGTTCTGAGCACAGGTTCTAGTAGTAGCTTGTTGCTACATAGTTGGATGAAGGGGGAAAACCTTGCAGGTTACATTCCAAATGCATATAGGTCCCAGACTTTGACAAGATAGGTTTCTGCTTCCTTCATGTTAGAGGCATCTGTATTGTGACTGATGTACTAAGATACAAAACAATCATTTAATTTTCACCTTGTGATTGGTGTCTGGTTTTTAGACAGCTTAACAACTCTTGTCACTGAATAAGCCTTTGTAGACCTCCATGTGAAGCCTGCTGTTCACATTTCCCTGCTTACAGCCAGGCAATTCTTGAAGGCAGTGACAGTTGTAGAGACCCTGTGTCTGAACTGGCATCCTAACGTGCAGCCTTGCAGAAGGAATTTGCTTTGGTTTGTCAGATCTGAGCCACTGCTCTGCAGCCTTGCAGTGGCACAGCAACAAAAGGGACTCCCATCTGACACGGAGCTGCTGAGGTGCCTGTTACACTTCCCTCTTGTGGTGAGCTCCTCTGCAAGGTAAGGACTGCACTCTTTACCAGTTCCTCCTTTACTCCATGTGGTAACTGCCTCTGCTGTGAATGTGCAAACTCTGCTTTCAAGTTCTGCTGAATGCTCTGAGCTCCAAATGATCACACAGCCAATGACTAGTTCCTTGTTGCTCTAATCTGCCACCTTAACAAAGTATTTTCTACTTGTGCAGTGCTTGGGTTTAATTTCAGAACTAAAATTACCTCTCTGATGAGCAGCAGCAATTTTGTGTATCCTTATTGGTCCAGTTCCTAGAGCAAAAGCAAACACTAGTGTAGAATCTGGCTATAAATTAAGTAGAGATTAAGGAGATTTTTTTCTTATTATTTACCAGCCTAGAACAGTGTTGTTTGAACACCCTAAAAGCAATTGTTTCCTAGGGAAAAAAAAAACAAAACAACACAGTCCCCAGGGAAGATATTCAGCTTAAAGAATTGGTTTTTTAAATCAGAGCATACCAGATAGCAAAACCACTATTTTCATCCCCATTCCTTTTGTCCAGAATTTTGTATGACATGGCAAACCAAATGCAATTGAAGTATTAGTTCTGTATATAAATAATTGAAGAAAAGGGAAGATACATGAGTCTGGTTCACAGAGCTAGAAGAGTATCTGTAGAAAAAACAGGCTTATCCATGAATAGGGTGTGACAGCTCATTAAGCCTGGCTTATTAGGCATTTGGAGCTCTCTGAGCAGTTATGACTGTGGAAGAGCAGCCTTCCTAGATACATGCAGGGTCTCTCGGGGAGCACAGTTTATTGGAGTACAAGGTCACAAGAGCTGGAGTTTATCAATAGGCTTGGGAGTTGCAAAAAAACCAACCAACCAATCAAAAAAAAAAAAAAAAAATAGCAGGGGACATATCAGTGCTGGAAAAATGTCTGCTCTCACACTCGTGTTGGAAGGATCTTGTCTAATTTGTTTAGCCGGAACTTCAGGCTCCCTATTTCCTCTAAAATGACGATGAATGTTGCTGTAGGCTGTGCAAGCTACACAACATCCTTACAGAAAACAAAGTGGGTGTAAAACAGGAACTAGGACCCATTTCTGGAACTTAAGAACGTCATGCTGTCTGCACAGATTTTGATGATTCTTCTACATAGAGAATAAGAGTAAATCTTCCAAGAAAACAGCTCTTGGTCAATATGTGTTTTGTAATTACCTCTTGTGCTTTTGTCTGCAGCTGTCTTTGAGTGCTATTTTCTGATAAGCACTATGTGTTAAAGTCCAACTTTGCTTTGTAAATTTTTTTTTTTAAATCCTGCAGACCTGCTGTATCATGATCTTTTAATTCAACAGCTTTTGAGTTGATATGTAAACAATGAATTCCTGTATATCCTGTAGTGGAGAGTTAATCTGAAGTACAGGAGGGGGCATGTCGTTGCTGTGCCAATTACATTTTTTGCACCAGCCTTTCAACTTCCTCAATCTCATTAGACTAACATGGGTTCTAGCGTGGAGATCATGTGTTCAGTTAAATTGCCTTAAAATTTTCCTGCACAACGTTTTTCTAGTCAGTGGGTGACGCTTAATCAAAATACCAGCTTCCCAGAGGAGTTTTTCTTAGTTGATACTTTTTTTCTTCCAGGGAAAAAATATTCTATTTATTTGGTTGTTTGAGTCTGACAATTTCAAACAAAAATGTTTTCACTTTTGTTACATACCCATTTTCAAATGAGGCTTCTTTTTTCTTGTGTTTTTAAAAGTTGATTTTTTTTTACTGACTCTGGAATAATTTTGGGATTTATTTACACACAGAATTTTTGAAAAGTGTAGCTTAAAATTATTCAGTGTACTTCTACAGCTTTATCATCCAGTGAGTCCCCCTGACTAATTTTAACAGAGGCAAAAAAAAATGACCAAAGGGTGAGGCTCTCAAGCAGCAGATTTACATGTGCTGCATAAGGATTTGCAATAAACTGTCAGTATTGCATAGATTTTGAAAGACTGAAAACCACTGTTGCAGCCCAACATGTAAGATACAGGCTATTGGATTCACTTCTGTTGGTTCCTGTTTAAACAAAAACACTGGAAAAAAATTCATTTTGATTTACAGATTTGTGTTGATGGAGAGAATTTGTTTCCAATGAAACATTCTGAAATAGCAAAATTCAAGTAACAAATTATCCTTACTACATAACATTGCTACTGCTGATGAAAGGTGACTGCTGGATGCCAGGAGGCACAGAGGACCAGCTGCAGAACCCCTGACCTTACTCAGGTGGAAACACTGGGGAAGGAAATGGACCACTTTTCTGAGCCAAGTTAGGAGCTTGACTGCAGGACCAAGGCTGAAAACTGCCCTGTCCTTTTGCACCCCACAGTAATGGTGCCAGAGTAGCGTGGGATGTCTGGGTCTCCCGATCCAGACTGAGAGTGCTCAGGTGCAAGGTATGCTAGCAGGCAGGAGATATTCTCCTCGTGGTACGCTGTGTGTCTTTACCAGCTACCTCTCATGGTTTCATCATCACAAGCTGCATTTAATTTAAAGCTGAAGTGCAGTTACCTGTGCAGGTGCACAAATACATGAGTTACCTGGCAATCTGCACAGTGTGGCCGTGCTTTGGCGCACGTCGCTGCCTTTCCCTCAGAGGTGGTGGTGCTGCCCGAGGGCCTGGGTGGGAAGGGCCCTGGCTCAGCTGGGGCTGCCCAACAGCACCAACAGCAGCTGGCTTTTCCTTCCCACGGCTTTGACCTCCAGAGAAGACCCAGCCAAGGAGGTGGGGTGCCCTCTGAACACCTGCTGCCCCAGGCCTCCCCTGTGTGTGTGCCTGAGGGAGAGGAGCTGAGCTGCTCAGGCTCACAGTCCTGTGGCTTCTTCGTAGCCCGCTGCTTTTGCTTCTCTGGGAGGATGTGCTGAAGGAGCTGAATGCCTCCTTCATTGCAAATTTCAAGGTTTGCTGAGAAAAATGATGACTGAAAATGATGGTTAAGCAGATGGTTTAAATTTCTACGTCGCCTTTCTCCGCGGTTTCTCTGTCAGCTTCTCTTCTGCCACTGAAAAGAGGGGAGGAAAATGAAACACAGCCGCTTCCCTAAAGAAATGAAAAATTATTCTATGAACATTTTTTAATCAGCTTGCTTTTTATCAAGAAAATATGATGGATTTTAGCAAGAGAGGCAAAGAGTGGAAAAAAGCCTGCAGCTAATTCAAATTTGGACACCAAAATGTTGAAAGGAACACGTGTTTAACTGGATTTTTTTCTTTAGATTGAAGGATATAAATGTGCAGCACAAAAATTTATTGTCTCAGCAAATTCAGCTGAATTTTATTTTTTATGTCTACAAGGAGACAAACCTGCTGAAGGGAGAAATACAGGCTTTTCAGCACAGCCCCATCCCATCTGAGTTTGCAGTTGGGCGAAACTATGAGCTCCTTGGGCAAGGGCAACTGCACAGCAGTTAGCCAGAGGACATGTCTGCTCTTGCTGTAGCCAGTCAGCCATTTGGTGAATGTAATGCAACTGGAACATACTGCAAGTTGTGTTTTTGGGGAAACCTGCAGTCACTGACCTGCAGCCTCAGGCTGAAGAAGTACTGTGATTCTTGGCATCCTGAACCACTAAGATACACTGGTGTGGCTGGTATCATAAAGGTAAAGGCACAAATCTGGTTTTTTCCACTTGTGTGTGGAGATTGGAGTGGCAAAGAAGAAGGAAGTTTGACAAGAATCGGCATGAGGGACACTTCGATGCTGTGAGACAGGTGGACCTTGTAGTTATAGTTATCTCTAGACTCTTGCCTCAGAGAGCCGTCTGTATGTCTGGCTCAGGCAGGACACCATCTCCACTGGGCCATGCATGATCTACATCACAGTGCTGCCCTATCAGATGGCAGTTTCCAGCTGGTGTTGATAGAGCTGGCTCCTGGGACCAGGAGATTTAGTGCCCCTTCTAGATAGCACAGACAAAATGAAGGTTCCTTTGAACTAGGTGCCCTGACACAGATGCAAATGCAAGTATGTGGGAGACATATCTTTTTGTTTGTTTTTTTTTTTCCTAGACCAGGGGGAAGAGGACAAAGAAGGATTTTTCTTCCTGTTTTTGTAGGTGGAGGCACAGTGCAAAGTGGTTTTTAGTATAAACAACCCAGACTGACAAAGAGTGTTGTGCACTGTTTCTTACTATGTTAACTGTATGCTTGTCTTTACCCCTTGAGTTATTTTTACTACAGATAATTTGGTTACATCTGTTTTGCTCCAGTAAAGCAGAAATTAAGTGGGTGGGCGTCTTGAAACTGGACTTTCAGACCCATCAGCAGTTAGTGAAGAATGAAAAAGAGAAATGGTACTTCCTCTGCTGTGACTCTCCTAACAACTGTGTGTCTGCTTGAGTCCTGACATCATCTAGTGAGGAGGTACTACTGTATTGGGAAGATCCCTGGGAAATAAACCTCTCTGATCAAACAGCATGGGGAGGCTGCTGCAAATGACATTTTGGCTTTTAAAGTGGCAGTAAAAGGGTGGAAATGGAGCACATTTAGGCTTGGTTCTGAGTTAGGAAGTTGAAAACAGTGATATTCTCTCTGAGTTGGTATTAATATTCTTTTCTTGGTCTCTCTGCTTCTGCCATTCATCTCACCAGTGTGGGATTGGCTAGATTGCAGCTGGAAGTGTATCAGCTGATAATGTGAATGGCCTCCAGCAGGAAAGTAGTGGATGTGTTGGCACAGAGTTTCACAGGCTGTGTGAGCTTGCTCAGCCTGTGCTGAGAGCTGCCAGAGGCCCCACAGCCACACCAGTGCAGCTCTGAGCTGTTAGTGGCTCTGGGATTCACTGAAGTGGCCAAATGCAACACTCACTGGGGCTGCCCTGAATGTGCACAGCTCAGTGTGACTTTGCATGTTCTTGGAAAACACCCTGTAAATTATACTTAGTTTAGCTAATGCTTTCCAATACCTGGTCAGTTTAGAGGCTACTATATGTATAGACTGGAGCAGAGTATTTTCCTTGGGATCTGAGGCATATTTCTGTTTGCAGCAAAGCTAGAGTTTTGCTTAAATCCTGGTATAATGTGTAAAGGGATAAACTAAACCCATGATATTGCTGCTGCCTATAGTTCAGTACAATACATTTCCACTGTAAGAGATGAGAACAGTCCTCTGTGTGCCAGGAACACCACTGCATCAAGAGAGGTCTCTGTGGTGTACAGGCAATTGCTGTCCCGTCTTATGACTCATTGGGAGTCTTCAGCCTGGATTAGCTGTGCTTTATCCAGCAACGTTGCAGATGAGTTGGAAGAGAAAGTTCTTCTGGATGCTTTTTCAAGCATTTGAGTAAAGCAGATGTTAACAGAAAACAGATGGCTTTAACCACCTAGGTTAGAGTCCCCTCAGGTTTCAGTCACTGTAAGGCCATGATCCCATTGATTCTCAAGGTCACCATAAAATTGCTGGGGAGAAGCAGTTGGAAACACTTGAATTTCCTGAGTAAAAATGTTTAAACTCCACTTCCCCTTAAAAAAACATTGTAAAGCCTTTCAGATGTGTTATTAAGGAGAACAAAAAAGCAACTAGACAACTGAGAAGTAATCTCCCAAGCCCATAGCTAATCAAGGTTCATTTATGTTGTCAGTGAGCTTACAGTGCTTGTTTGCCTCTTGATCTGAGCAGCTGCCTTGACCATTTTAGTAGGGAAGTCAGGGACGCAGAATTCCCCTCACCATTCAAATGTCTTTATTTTAAGGGTGGAGCATTTGAGGAAGGACTATGACTGTTGCCTGACTTTGGGCATAGATTGTTGCATGGACAGCATGAGCTTTGTGGTGCTGTATTCCTGTAGTAGTTTTGTAAACCTTAAATTTAAAACCAAAATGAAATAAATCCCACTCCCCTTCCCCCTTGTGAATATGGTACAGAGGGGGAAATACCTGGTTACCCTTGATGCAGGGAGAAGAATGCTATGCCTTCCAGGTTTGTGTGTTAGCTGAGCTGTTCTAAATTGCTTTGGGAGCTTGATGGGTCCTGAGCTGTGGTTCATTTGCTTTTCACTTCTGCTTTCCTCAGGAAGTAAGTGCAGCAGCTAATCAGGTGATTCACAGTGGAAAGTTTAAAGAGCAGAGTGGGAGCTGCTGCATACACCAACATGCATAGGAGGACAGAAGCAGCAACACTCATTTCTCTGGATATGGTTATTGACTGCAACAGCAGCTGCCAGATCTAGGAGCCCAGGTATGTCAAGAGATTTTCTGTGAAAGCAGAAGGAACAGACTGTTAAATGTTGAGGGAACCTACAGTATTGGTCGCAACTTGTGTGTTATGATAGATTACTTTCAATTAGTGAAGGTTTCAGTCAAAGTTCACCCTAAACTGCATATGAAGACAGCTTTCCTTAGGAAGTAGTGGAATCCCTTTTTTTAGCATTTACAATTACGAGCTGTCATAATTGTGTTCATTAAACAGTCATCTTGGCTGCCAAAGAAAGAAAGGGAGTATAAAGGAGTATCACACTGGATTTTTGGGATGATCTGAGCTGTGTGTTTCTGATAGTCCACAGAATCCTGGTATTTAATAGTCAAGAAAAGTATATTAGGGTAAAAAATACTTAAAGCAGATAGTCCTAGAACTAGGGGTCTGATATTTAGTCTCGTAAATCTCTTGTTATCAGAACAGTTGGATTAAATAAGGAGGCAGATTGTAGTCTTTATTTTATGTTCATGTACTTTTGGAGATTAAAGATTTCCATGTACACTTAATTAACATTTTTTAAAGATACTTACTGTAAAAAGTGCAAAAAGTGAACCAATTCTGGCCGGAATTTTGGTATGAAACTTGATTCTCTTTTGGTCTTGGTGCAAACTGGGATTTTTTTAACTGAATGGGATCCTTCTATGAACTGCTGAGGGGGGTAATCACAGATAAATATAATTAAAATGTCATTAAACAATCATGTTTGTTCAATTAGTAATCTGTTAGTAATGGTATTGTGCTGGTCCTTCTGCCAGTTTTGGTTAGGCCTTTCTTCCCCTCTGTCTTTTCAGTCTGGAAAGATGTAGCCACATTGCAGTGTGATTTCACACAAGCTTTATTCAGAAAAAAGGGAAAATACATGATTAAGTTCCACTTTCTCTCTGTAGCCTGACGCTACTTTCTGAATGATAGTATCAAAATTATTTGATAAATTTTCACTTTTAAGTCTTTTAAAATATTTATTATTTAGTGTTTACTTTTTGTATCATTGTGATACTTATCAAAAAGTATCTTATCAAATTTAACCAAGAATCAAACAAAAAACTTATCAAAACTGAAATAAGGTTACACTAAGGATCAGAACAAGTGGTGAAGTGTAGAAGAGAGACAACATATAAGACCTTTTCAAAATATCTAAGTTATCCTTCAGCATTCAAATATCTTTGGTGTTAACTCTGTGATTTTGTGGTTGGTCTAGAAGAATAATTGTCCTCCAAGATGAACAGAAAATTGAAAGGATTTAAAACCCCTAATCAAATTGTAGGTGCAAAAAAAAGCTGCTAGAAGTAATATTTAAAGCATATAGTGCAAGTGGAGTGAACAGACTAATATTGGAGGACTGATCTTTAGTCTAATATGCCTTTTGTAGTCTAGATAGTTGGAATAAATAACGAGGAATATCATAATCCTCATTTTGCTTTCATGTATTTCTTGAGATTGAGTTCCATGTACACTTTAAATGTCTTACATAGCCTCTTACAATCTGATCTTCACTAATGAAGTTGTTTGTGAATATCTGGTTGTAAGAGCTTCTGTGGTGATGAGAGCTCTTTCATTACATGGATTCATAGAGTGAACACTTTTTGAGAGGCTATCCCTGCTTGCTTTAGCTGTGCCACCAACAAGAAAGGCCTTCTCAGTTAAGTATAAATAGAAAGAGAGAAAATTGGTTAACACATTTGCCGGCCCATGCAGTGCAGCTGAGGGAGCTGACCTTCTTCTGAGGCCAGTGCAACCATTTCTTTTCTCTCACCATGATTTAGTGTCACCATTTGTAGAATGCTTCTGTAAAGAACCTTGGGGTTCTCTGTGCAGAAGACCAACATGAACGTAGGCACTGGAGTGAGTTACTTCTTATCATTGATTTAGGCTTAGCAGAGTAGCTTCCAAGGTCAGATCTCCTTGAGGAAGAGAATGGCTTTGCTGTTTGGGATGCCAAGTTGAGCCTCACTGAAAATGTAACTGAACTATGCTCACCAAAGTCCCTAGAACAGCACCCAGGTTTTCTCAATCAACACACTTACAGCTTCAGGATGACTCAAGTGGGTCAAAATCCCACACCAGAGTTAAGTATAACATATGACAAATGTAACTCCCACACAGTCATGAGGAACAGAGTCTTCCTGTTTACTCTGTGCAGTCACCACACTTTTTCTGCTCATAGGGCTTATTGTCTTAGGGACATTAGTAATTATCCCTTAGTAGGGATAATTAAGGAAAACAATAGCAGCAAAACACAAATTGTTGTTGAGATAGGAAATTCTAGACTGACTGTTCCTTGGGGACTGATCAAAATTACATAGGCCTCCATCTCCTAGCAAAGGACAGAGTCTGGGCTGTGGTAAAATAAGTTAGCCTGAGGTGTAGTGTGAAGAACCAGCGTTTGCATCTAAGCACAGGTGTCTTCTGGGACCACCATCTTGCTGCAGGTGGTGTGGTGCACAGTGACAAGATAAATGCCATTCCCTTCATCTCTGTGGTACAGAGCTTCTGCGGGAGCATGGAAGTGAAACTGGTTCATCTGGCATGGAATGGGCAGAATGCAAGCAGTAAGCTAGCTGTGTAACTGATGGATGACGAACGAAGAGAATCCCAAATGCAGTTTTAGTGTTGGCTCATAATTCTAAACCAGGCTCATAATACTGTCTTTTAAAATTTGTTTATATGTATGTATGTATGTATTGGTAGTGCAGATCTGACTCCGTTTTTTAGTTATGTTTGCTTTTTTGACATTTTTATTGAAATGGTGGAATGGCAATCAAAAAGACACTGTAAAGAAAGAATCTATTTCCTAGAAATGAAGGTAGATTGGTGTTTTTCTTTGAGGGATAGTTATTTGTTAAAAACTCTTCTGGGCTCTTAAAAAATGATATATTTGTTAAGTAAAGTGAGCTACATTCATCTTGGTGACAACTCCCATCTGCCCAGCCACACTGCCATAATTTGTCCTGTCGTAGACTCAGGAGTAGTCAGACAATGACCTAGACTCCAATAAGCATATGGATGACTTTGATGGAAACTGGAGAAGCCTGATCTCCTTTGGTGTAGGTGTTTTCATGATGTAGGCTTGGCATAGCAGGGTGAGCTCACAGAAGGCTGTGGCAAAGAAGTGGGGCTGAGTGACCCCACAGAACACTATGGAGGGAAACAGGGCTGTAAAGTAGATGAGAGGACTTGGGGTTGAGATTAGGGTACCAGAAGGATTCCTTGATGTGTACTGTAAGATGGACCCATTTTAAATTTGAAGGAAATGAGACTGCCAGAAGCACCATGCTCTTTCATTGAGGCATATCCACTTCAGTTTACAGGATCAGCAAAACAAGCAATGTTGTTGTGAAAATACCTGTTGTCCAGAGCTGTACCTCTGGAACAAAGAACTGAATGTTGCTGCCTCTTTGGGCCAGCACAGCCCTGTGGGGAATCCTTGGCTTTTCTACACAGCTACTATTCCAGACAGGGCTTCAGCCCCATGCCAGGTGGGGAATGTATCAGTGATGTGCAGCTAGGTTTAGCATCCATACTCAGTGAAATGTGTAACCTGGCTCTTGGCTAGTGCTCTTCTGTTGCAGATCTGCTGATGGTAATAGTTACAACTTGTTTTATAGTTGGATGGCTGAACTGCAAGGGAGAGGATCTGGCTCAGTGGCAAAGCTGGGGCTGGAATCCAGATTTGCTGTGTGGTTTACTGGCTTGTTCTGCCAAAGCCCAGATGAGTTGTGCAGCACATGCACATGTCTCATGGAAGAGAGCTTTTTCATGCAATTGCAGAGTGGTATTGTTCTTGTCCAGGAACAGGGTGCTTTGCCATTAAAAGTGGAAAAGAATTAATGACCGAGAGCATTTCCGTATTTCTAAACTCTGACAGTTAAAACTGTCAGTGTCTCATTTCTTGGGAGTGTTGACTGGTAAGAGCTGTAAATAACACAGTATATTTATCTGGTCTCATCTCAGCATGGACAAAGCAGCTGAACTTGTGTGGCAGCTGGAGGACTCATCTGACAAAGCAGGACAGCAAGAGCAGAGCCCTGATGATGGAGACACAGCAGAAGCGCTGGAGCAGCCTGTACACAGCAAGGACGAGCTACCTCAGAGCCATACCCTCCAGTGGGAGACTCTTGGAAAACAGTTTGTAGAATATGAGCAGGTGGCTCCATTTCTCATCCCAGAGGATCAACAAAGAAGGCTGCTGGAATTTCTTCCCCTCTTCTTAAAGGTTTGTTCTCTTTGTTACCTTTGGTGCAGATGCTGATTTGAGTTTCTCTTCCCCTATCCATTCTGTGGTCACCCAAACAGCCAGTGTAGTTAATTAAAGCAGGATCCTTCTAGGTGATAAGTTCTTTTACTCCACTGGGAGCCTGGAGAAGAAGTTTCTTGTCCTCCTTTCATCTACCTAACCTGCTAGGTCAACAGGTACATGGGGGAGCACTTCTTCACTTTCCTGAGTGGCTAAATTCTATTCTTGAAATCAAGGAGTGAAACAGGCATCTTGCAAAGTGAGTACCCTGTGAACAGGTCTGCCTCATCTATGTTATTACTTAGTGGGGGCTGAGCACTTTCCTTCCCTGTTTCAGTCTGGGAAAATGTGGTTGTGGCATGCAGCCAGTTAGGGGAAATGCAGGTGTACAGTCTTAAGATGGAATTTTGGGGTTAATGACAATGCTGATGTCTAATTTTAGTGCTTGAGAGAGGATTTGGGTGAGAGATGAGGAAGCCATGGAGTGAGAAGAGGAAGGCCATATCGTGGGTGATGGACACAGCTGAGAACTAGAACATTTTAGTTAGCAGCCTGCCCTACAGCTGCCATCAGCCAACGATTCTGAGACAAACATATTGAAAGGTGAAACTAGAAAAGCTCTGTAATGAATAGGAGCCTTATGGGTTGGTTTTCTTTGCTAGAGTCTGTGGAATATACAGGAAACTGTTTGAGTGGACCATACAGAGACAGAATGGCAGAGCATATGCTGAGTGAAGCAGAAAACCTGGCTTATCTTTAAATGTACTGTAGTGATCTACTAGTACAGAAGAATTGTTTTTCTCTTGGATTACCTTGGGTATTTATGGGTATTGAATCTGCATTTTTACACTCTCATTGTGCCTTTCAGAAAGAAAATAAAAACCCCTCTTTGGTGAAACCATATTTTACTGATAGCGTATTTCAGGTGTCTGTATTTTTGAGTTCTTAGTGCTCTTGCGTGACCAAACTCAGATCCATCTATTCCCTACTTAGATGAGTTGGATTTCTAAAATAGAAGTCAGTGGGTTGGTGAGGGTCACTGTTTGTGTATGGTCACTGTTTATATGGAAGCATTGTGAGACATAAAAAGGGATACTCTGCATTTTGAACTGTGTAGGAAATCACTGTACTCAGGACTGTGAAATCTTTGGTATTCATGACGTAAAGCAGGAATAACTTCCAGATAGTCATAAACATTTCACTCAGCTGGATGGAGCATGAATATTTGAAGCTTTTAAGTCCTGGTGCACTGTGAAATCAATGTAGATGCTTGTGTCAATGAACAGCATTGAAACTGGTGCAAACAATTGAGTTGTGGGTGGGATCTGGAAGTGCCTATGGTATAGAGTTTGCTGTGTTTGAGTACAAGCTTGCCCTGGTCCAAGGCAGTGCAGACAAAATGAGTGGAGGGGTCTGAAAAGACAGTGAATGTATAGCCTGGAGTCTCAGAAGTTGCCTTCTCATTAAATCTAAATGGTTCTACAGATATTTTATGTTTACTGAACAAAGCTTTCACTTTTCACCACTTCCTCTCAACTTCTGGATTTGTTAGCATAGAAGAGTGTCCCTCCCAAACCAAAGGCTATATTTGAAAAGAAGAACTGTTGCTCTCTGTATGAGCCTGTCACTGGGAACAAATCTCTCTTTGCAAATGGCATTATGTGTGCTGTGGTGGTCTTTTCTGTATTGGGAGCTCACCACTGCTTTATCAGATCACCAAATTACTGGCTTTGCAAAGGGGTAGCATTCCTTTCTCAGCCTCCAAAGAATGCATGTCAAAGTCAGGGGCTGATAATCTGACAGTTTTCTGTAGAGGAGCACCTCCTTTTTCTGTGGATCTGCTTTTAAAATGGCATGCTGAAAATTTCACTGTTGGGTTTTGGTTTTTTTCTGACACACCACCTCAACAAGTTACAACTGTTTTGTTTGGAATGAGAGACATCTATTCTACTTCCCCCCGCCCCCCATAGAGCTGTTTCCAGATCTCTTGTCTTCTTTCCTGACATAACCAAGTACCACACAGCCACTCACTCACCCTCCAATCAGTGAGATCAGGGAGAAAATCGGAAGAGTGAAAGAGAACACCACGACTGCAAACATCCCTTCCTTCCTCCTTGTTCCCCCACTTTATGTACTGAGCATGATGCCATCTGCTCTGGAATATCCCTTTGGTCAGTTGGGATCACCTGTCCTGGCTGTGTCTCCCCCCAGCCTCCTGACCAGTGTGGCAGCACTAAAAGGCCTTGGCTCTGTGTAAGCCCTGCTCAGCAATGACAACACATCTCTGTATTATCAGCCCTGTGTACAGCACTAATCTAAAACACAGCCACATACCAGCCACTGTGAAGAAAATTAACTCTCCCCCAGCTGAAACCAGTGAACTTTCTCTTGAAGGTCCATTGAAAACATACATCCTTAATGTTTCTAAGGTATTAATTCATCCCAATGAACAGGCTTTGCTATAGAAGATAGTCTCTCTAAACTGCTTCCTGCTGTTTTTGTAAGCAACATATTGCAGGCTTTATGAGAAATTCTTCCATTAAGGTTTTCCTGCCTCAAACTTAAAATTAAATTGAAATTCTAAGATCTAAAGTTTCTGAGTTCTATTGCAGCTTTAGTTTTTGAATACCATGTAGTGAGCATGAAGTAAACAAATTGTGGTGAGATGAAATTATATGTATCATCTTTAGATTTACTGGTCATTAACTAAGTATGAAAAGCAAGAATGCCTTTAATGTGGTGATGATTTTTTGGAGTGAAACTTTCAAAGCACTGAGAAAGTTGTTACTGAACAAGGGTGAGAAAAGTTATAAAATCTAGAAGTCTTGGGAATTAAAAATTGGACAGCAAAGCAGTAAATTCTCACGTCACGATAAATAAGCAAATAAATTTTAGTACCAGTACTTTAGGGTTGAAGGACAGTTGTTGCCAGGAGGCAAGATGAGTATTGCTGAGGGACTGGCAATGTTGTATATATGCACATCCATGGTGAATTTCCTTTCTTTAAGACTGAACTTCACAAGCCTTAGGGTTGTAGAAACTGATTTCCTGAATTGCAGTAATGCTTGCAAAAAGGGGATTTTGAATTCTCAAAGGAAACTTTGCTACTGAATATATTCATAATGGAGAAATGAATTTTTCATTATCTTAACACTTGATTTTGTGCCCTAAGAGTGAGATTCTTCCCCTCCACTTTTCTTAGATATGCTACTGGAGCTTTGCACTGCTTTATAGGCATTTGGGTTCAGAAGCGTGACTAGAGAGAGCATTTTGGCTTTGCATCATTGATTTTAAGAGTACATTGTGGAGGATCTGGCCCTTAGCTTTTAGTCATCATGTCCTTCCCCATATTACTTTTACTCCCTTCACATACCAGCCTTCTGCTGGCTTGGGGAAACACATCTCAGTTTGAGTTGTACATGTTGCGAAGTTCTTACAGAAACGACCTCATTTCCTCTTGTTTAACAATGGACTCTGTGTGAGTCCTCTCCCTCCTTGGAAGATTTTTCTCTTGCTTTTCCTTCCCTGTTTCGATGGTGCAGATGGCAGTGCATCCCTGCCTTTTTGAGTGCTTTAGCTCTTACTCAGTTGGCTGGAGAGAGGGGTCACCAAGCAGGAGACTCCTGTGATGCGGAGGCTCGTTACTCACTGATGCTCCTTGACGTAGAAGGAAAAGGTGTGGGAGGGAAATGTCAGCCATCTGCTCATGATTCAGGCCTCGGCT
This sequence comes from Coloeus monedula, assembly GCF_965178545.1. Lineage (NCBI taxonomy): Eukaryota > Metazoa > Chordata > Aves > Passeriformes > Corvidae > Coloeus > Coloeus monedula. The sequence goes on from NC_138788.1 coordinate 20,785,220, forward strand.
GGGAGTCACTTTAATGTGCCTTCTGTGTCTTCCCTCTTGGTGCCTCAGAAAGTATCAGAACGTTCTATTATGTGGCTGGCTTTTGAGCTAGCATCTCTCCATGAGCCATGGAATAGGAAGGGCAGATGGTAACAGCAGACACAGGGATCCTGTGGCACAATCTTAAACATGTAGAAACAGGTTTAAGAGGAAGAAAGAAAATCAGATTACATTGATACCATATTATTTGAGTTTCCCCCAAAGGCAGACATCCTGCAATGTAGTAGGTTGATATGCTTCCAGACATAGATCTTGTATAGGCTCAGACATGAATATGAAATTAATGAGATCTGTTCCTAAAGGAGAGCATATTCTAAAGATTGGTGTCTGACCCTCAGGAAGAGCACCTACAAAATCGAATCAGAACATTAGTGGCCTGCTTTGTAGGGAGATGGACTAGTAGCATTGCTATGAACATTTGATTACTGGTCTCTGCTATGCATGGTCTGAACTTCTAAAATTTATCCTGCTCTTTCTGTTAGTGGAAGAGTGAATATAGCAAGGCCTCTCTGAAGTGTTAAGAGGATGTTCCTCTTTGAGGAAGAGAGGCAGAAATATGTCACTACTTTCTTCTGTAAAAGGGCATAGCTTAATGACAAACATCATATATTCTTAAGTGGCTGTGAGTTTCTTGTCACTGTGTTTGCCCAGCTTGCTTCTATTCTTTACAGATCTTCCCTCCCTTCTGCATCAGAGGTGGAGGAATTTGTGAATCTTGCTTCTGCAACTGAGTGTCTCTGAAAGTAACTGATGGTCAAAATCTGAAAAAATTAGTTTGTTTTTAATATTATTGATTGATGAAAAATATTAATAGATGCACTGTGCAGTTGCATTTCACTCCTGTAGCACAGAAAGAAGAGTTGGGGGCATTTTGCTTATTGACTGCAGTAAAATTAAGTCAAAAGTAGGTGCTTGCCTGATTACTGAGAGATGATTGATGCTATCTCCACAAGCTACCATCTGTGATGAAAGAAAAGAAATTAAAAGCAATGGTAGGGAAGGAAAAAATATTTGTGGAGGATCTTCATTTAAAAAGAGTTGCGCTGATTTCTTGGCAGAAAGTATTATGGGGTGTCTGATCCAATTTTTTTAGGAGAACACATGTCATTTTTATTCCTTTCATCATTGGGGCTTACAGCATGATTTTTCAGAACTTCTTAAAGAAGGAGACTTTCATAAAGAAAATTTTTCAAGGTTGCTGAGGACAGAGGTGTCTCAGACTGGTCTTTAGAGGTGAATACTGAACTATTACGAAAACATAAATGTGTATATCATCAGATGTTTTATATAAAATAATTGGTACCTGATTCTCAGAGGCCCTTTGGGTGCAATAATATTAGTCTGCTGGAATATTTTCTTTATTTCTCTTTAATTTTTTTCCCCCGAAGGCAGGGCTAAGAAACAGTTAAGAGGGGTTTGTTTGTCCAGCTCAGGGACTCTACAAGTCTTACTGTTGTTTATCTAATAAGTTTTGCACTTAATTGCTTGTCCATTCTTGAACAAGTGAATTATAAACATATTTATAAATTGTTTATAAACTTGTCTATAAATTTGTGTTTCTTCAGGGTGTTTGTCATGTTTTGAAAGGGACTAGAATAATTTTTGACACAAATAATTAGTGACACAGGGTGTGACCAACATTTACATTGTTTGGATTGTTTTCAATGTAGAAAATACTGCAAAAGATCTCTGGCATTACATTATTCAAAAGGTAGTTCCAGTTTGAATTCTCTATCTGTAGTGTCATACTCCTGCCTGTCTGGGAAATACTGCTAAATGGACTATACTGACTAGGGGGTGAATTTTGTAGTGGAATGTTAGCCTTATACTCGTTTGTTTATATTTATTAGTTTTTGTCAATCTACCAAAGATATGGTCTGTCAGAAAGACTTAACAGTTACCCTTGGATTTCAGGCCTGGGAACAGTCTGCTGGAGTAATCGTGTTCCCCAACATTCAGCTGTTAGCCAGTGAGGTTTCCAAGCTTCTGACTAAAGAAATTAAGAGGAACCTCAATGGCAAACCTGCAGGTAATGATCCCATACCATATCCACTGGATCCAGTTTTTCTGGAAATGTGCGTCTTTCAGCTGTCCTCTGTGCTGGAAATAAAGGGGGAACAGGAAAATGCTCTGTAGAAAGCCAGATATTTTAGTGGGTGCAAGCTAGCACTGGTTTAAGGTGATTGCACTGAAGATTTGGCCTTGTATGCCATGCCGATCTTGGGTTTGGAACTTTTGTAGCTGGAAGTGTGTAATGTATAATGCATGTAAGAGTTAAAGAGCAGGTTATACACTATTCTGAGGAGCTTTCTTAAATGAGAAAAATATTGCTAGTCACACATGGCTTTCCTGGTGGCTGTTGTACATTGTTTGTGCTGTCAGCTGCCAGGCTTCATGGATTGAGCTGGTATTCTCAGTGAAATTTCAGTTTGAAATGGGTAGTTTACATGAACTAAGCTTGACGGTGAATCAAAGTCATTTTATGTTTTTCTGTTCACTTTAGTGGACTCCTGCTACTGTAATTTTGTTAAATTTGTCAGATCTGTTAAGAAAGCATAAATGCAGCATTTTCATCTTTCACTAAGGAATTAAAGTTTAATGTTTTTGTGATAACAGAAGAAGCTCTTCTGTCTTTGGAGCAATTTCTGCAAAAGAAAGGGGAAGCAGGAGATGGCCATTTGCTCCTGAAATCGGTGTATCTGCTCTCACAGACTGATTTGGTAAGAGAAATTGCTATAAAGTGTATTTTCCCTTTTATTTCAGAGAAATTGTGTAGGCATCTCAGTGGAACACCCAAGTCTCAGTATTTGCATTATCTCTAATATTTTGAGCTTCAGCATGCCCAAGGTATACAGTTAGAGGACACACCACCAGGTTTGCCGGCCAGGCTTTTCTAAGAGAGAGAAGTAAGCACTTCATGCTTTCAGATACCTTTTTAGTTTTGATATCAGACAGCTGGTTTTTCTAATGCTTCTCTTCTTCCCCCCCCCGTGTATCTTTTTGTGTATTGTTTGTCACTCCAGCATACATATCAAAAAGATGACTAGTAAGAATCTGTCTGGTAGTACAGTGGTTGGCTTTTCCATCCTGATAGCCTCTCACTTTGAAGCATAGAGTTTAACAAACTCTACTTGTACAGCCATCCCAAATGCAGACTGGCATCAGGAGTACAGCCTGCTGATGGGCACCTGTGGCATGTTTATCTGTGACATTTAGTTAAACAGTTTGTCTTAGTCTTTCTTATTAAAATACACCAAAAAAAAATCTTACTGTCAGCTTATAATGGATATATTCTGTGTCATAAGGAGCTCTATAAAATTATATATATAGCTAGTCACAACATGAAGTTTCTGATGAGATTTTGTGTTTTTCACAGATTTAAGATGTTGCCATTTTTTGTAGCACACATACTCACAAAACTTCATGTCACAAACCTCATTCTTCTGTTAGTTTGGTGTTGATTTTTGTCATGATTACTGCGTGCCAAGCACACAGACTAGGATTTCTCTGGAAGTTCTATGCAGCCATAATGAAGATGGGAAGAAAATAAGTGTTGGGAAACACTGTGAAGAAACTGTCAACTTGCATTTATAAAACCTGTAATTAGAAGTGTGTGTGCAGTTATTGAATATGTTAAAGAGTGAAGGCGTTATAGCTAAACTGCTGCTATGCCGAGTCAGGGAGGGAATGGAGAATCCATGCTTTCAACCTACCAGGCCTCTATAGCTGCAGGGTGTCCTGGAAATTAATGGTAAGGGGAACACTCTGCCCCTGGCCTTACTGCTGGTTCAGCTGCTAGTTAGTTTGCAGGTTGTGTGCTTCACTGACTGTAGGTCTCCATATGCAGGACATAGTATTTCTGCCAAAGCTGTAGTTCAGCTGGAGCAGGAAGTCCTGGGAGCAGCTACAGCAATACACAGTGCATCTACTTCTGCCAAGTGGATTTTACAGCTGTGCTAGGTGACTGCCAGTCCCGTGTGCCCTAGAGCACTCATGAGGATAAAATGCTCAAGTAGGTCTTTCCTCTGCCATGACTATTCTCAGTGTGTAGAAACACAAGGAAACTGTGGTCAGCTTCTGGAGGGACTGATCTTTATTTTGCCTGCTTAGAGGACTATATGGAACATCATTGGATCTGGACTTCCAGCTGCTCTGATGCAGTGCCTGTACCTTTTCTTTACTGTCCCTCTGAAGAAAACTGGTGATGATGGAGAGACAAGTGAGGATGATGCCCAAACTCAGGAGATGCTTGTTAAGGTGAGATGTGCATTTGGGGGTTCATTTGCCCTGGGTACTCAGATGTTCACTTAGGCTCTTAGCTGTCCATTTCATTCAAACTGCCAAAAAACCTGTACATTTGGACTGAAAACCATTGAACAAGCATCAGGAGCCACATAAAACATATAACCTATATCTTACATTTTTATTAAAGAAAACAACATGACTTTAAGTGGGAAAAATCCGTTAAGAATATCTTAATGGTAGTTTTCCTCGTTCATTTCACTGCATCCTTTCTCCTGGCACTAGTATCAAACTTACAGTCTCCTTCCTCAATGGATTTTTCTTCCTCTCCTGGGTGTTTCTAAAGGAGTTGTAGCTGATGTTTGTCTGCTTTTCAGATAATGCTTAACATGTACAAAGAAGAACAAGGTGTAGAGGAACTTCTGGCAGCTGATAAGCTTCAGTCATTAATTATAGCAACTGCTTCTCTCTGGGACCAGTGCAGCCACTCATGGAAAGTACCTACAGGCCGTGTGCTAAGAACAATTTCAAAGGCTCAGACCAAAAACAGCATTGTGTACCTACAAGGTTTGGTTTAGTAAATTTGCTTCTCCTTTCCTTATAGCTCCCCTGAAAATGAATTTTATCAAAAAGAGTCTCCTCAGGATAAATTTTTAACCCTACATCATCCAGTAGTCAACTGCAAAGCATGGGCTCTTGACTTAGTAGAGAGGAGCTTTATTTAGCACTGATAGCCATCTGGAAACTGAAGGGTTTTTTACACAGAAAACCCCCAAATTACAGGCAAGAGCTAATCCCGTTTGATCACACTGACGTAGGCAAGGGGAGATGTATTATGTTTTTTCTTAAGTTATGTGACTCAGTCTGTGGGCCTGAGACTTGTGAACACTAAATACAAGGCTGGGGGCACTGTCAGAGTAATGGTATCTTTTGGGACAACATCACAGTTGGTTAAGCAATCATTTCTTTCTAGGCTTTATTAGTTTAAGCAATTTTTTTTCTAATTAAGAAGTGCAAAGGCCAGAAGTCTCAATTTCTTAGAAGTGAAAAAATAGTTTTATAATGCACAAAATAATATCAGTATTCCACATCAGGGAGTAAACACATATAGATATTTTTCTTTTTTAAAATGAAAATTTGGCTTCCTATGTAAGATGGAAAGAACAATTTGGACATTTTGAAGCTGCCCTGGAAGGACTGGCCATGAGATTAGACAAGAAAATAAGCTTCATTCCTCAGAGCAAAATGTGTGTACCCCATTACATATGCTTCATTGAGCAAATTAATCTGTGAACTCTGTACAGAATGTGTGATTGACTTAGTAGGAGACAATTAAATCTGTTAGTCTCTGCTTACCTTGTACTCAGACAGCTGGATTCACTGTCTATGAATTTTGGTGAGTTGGGGGTTGAAAGCTTATACTCCTGAGATTAAATCAGTTTCTGGGAGTTAAGCAAGGAAATGCATGTATACTGTAAAGCCAGCAATGCTCTTCCTGTAGCTTCTGAAATGAGTGTGATATTCATATATCCTTTTTCCTTTTCTTTGTAGAAAAAGAGTTAACTGACTCCTATTTTACTGGGAAATAACTTGTCAAATTAGTTTCATTTTTGTTAGTAACTTTAAACTTGTTTGACTGTCAGTTTGTAAATACCTGCTGTATTTTTTTTTTTCACAGCTGTGGACTGCATTAAAATAGCTATTCAGCAACTCTTTACACTGGCTGATACTCTACCTGCTTGTGATGTGTGTGAAGCTGCTAGTATTGTGTTGTGCTTTGTGAAAGATTCTTATCCTGTATCATCAGCTTTATTAACAGAATTTGAAAATAATGATGGCTACCAGCTCCTGCTAAAAATTTTACTCAGGTAAGAGAGGCTCTTAGTAGGCTTCTAGAGGATGGTAAAACTTAATTTTCAGAATGCATAGTGGTCTCTTAAAATAAGAATCATACAGGTAATCCTGTGGCCATGCAAAGCATTTCTGTACTAGGAATGGAAGCAGTACATAACTTTTTCTACTTAAACCATTACAGAAGGAGAACAGTATAGGAGAAGTTAGTTTGCAGGTGGGATAGGGACTTTTTGAACACAAGACAAAGGTTCTTCATCAATTAGTATTACAGAGGATGTAGGTCAGAGACATTTGTCTCAGTTAAAGTGAGCTTTTAGTGCAGGAATGCAGTCAGCTTGGGAGGGAAACACTATCTCCTTGCTGTGCAAAAACAAGCAAACAAAACCCACCCAAACTTAAATCTGAAATGTTTACATTCTTCAGAAGCAAGATGAGCATAAACATATCAGGAAAAATTCCCACTAGTTATCCTAATGCAAAGTACAAAGAAGAACCTGTTACTCGCCTCGTCAGCTTGTGTTGTCTCACTAGGCTGGGCTTCTTTAACATCATTTGAAGAGAGCATTTCCAGATCTTTGTTTCCATTCTGGCTTTGACTATTCTTGTCCTCTTTCTCCAACACTTGTGAAAACTTTGGTCCCTGAACAAAGACTGGGTGGGGAGGGTATTTTGTAATTTGGATCTAGAGGATTGTAAATGCTATCATGAAGTCAAAAATATCTGTAAGTGACTACGGCTGCTCATGATTTTTGAATGGCACAAAACTATTAAATTATGATTGGAAAAAAAAAAAAATTGTGTTTTTCTGGCAGTGTTTTTTTTTAGTTACCAGAGACTGTCTAGATTTCCCTTATAAATAAACTATATTGAGATGCATATTTCTGATTAAATTCTAGCCATATAAGGGCAGAAAACACGGGATCTTTTTCAGTAAGAGCCATGAATGTCCCCATCCTTTTCAACCGATGTCACTAGGCAGAAGAGACAGAAATAACAGATGCTCAGGGCTTCAGATTAGTCTTCGTTCCCAGCATATGCTGGCATAAAGGGATAGATGGAGACCTTCCTTCCAGAATGTTTTGTGTGAGCAGGTATCCTCTTCTCTGATGCTTAGAACTTTTTCTTCAGGTAGAAGAACCTTGCTAATAGCATTCTTCGAAAGAGAGCATTTGGTCTCTTTTTTTCTCTTTCTTGTTTATATGAAACCAGAACATTTTGTTCTGTTCTCTTCCGAGATTTTTCTAGCCTAACAGTACCAATCTATTTCTCTGCCACTAACCCATGCCCAGGTGATGCACTTTTCCTTAATAACCGACCCATCTGAGCAGTACAGAATAAGATGATGTGATAAGCAGCTCTCTGTCCTTTGACAGACTCTCACTTCAGTCTATGAGCCATGGCAAATCTTGGTTACATTTCAAATCATTACAAATCCTGGTTAAGTATTTCCTTACTTAGGAGAGACATGCCATCTTCACGTCTGGTTCACAAAGCTCAGGCAGTACAATAATTTTCCCTTCCTCAGGGCTGAAATTTTTTGTTATTTATCTCAGATAGCAAGTCCCTTTTCTTGCCAACCATATGCTCACCTTTTAATATGAAGTGTCTGCTTTAATTATTTGAATTCTCACAAAGTTTAAATTTTTATTCCCCAAACCAGGCTTTTTTTTTTATTTAGCTTTTTCTTTTTTTTTCAAGGACAAATAACTGGACTAAGTTAAAACACTTATCTTTCTTTTGTTCATAAGACTGTCAGTGTCACTTCAGTCTGTAGGTTTTGTCCTGATTCGGAGTGTGTCACCATGGTGTGGATTATCCTGTGCAGTGCCTATGTGCTCTGTACTTGATGATGTATCCAAAGAGTCTGTATAATTAAGATATGAATATATGACTGTCCCAAGTTTTGTTCCTAGATGCGAGGGTTTGCAGCAAAATGAAGGAGATCCCTATCTGGATGAGATCTTGGACATGCTGACTTGCCTTACAACCTGTGGAAAAACTGAACTGAAAGTTTCTGGCAATATCATACACCCGCAATTGCCGCACTTTGATTTCGAACGGACACAATCTTCTGGTACAGTATATATCTATATATATATGCATGCACATGTGGGTGGGTAGGTGGGTCATTGAAAAATGAAGCTCTATTCATTTTGTTTCTTAATATGGAGGAAGGAGTATGATGTGGCATCTTCAGATCTATGTGCTAGTGCTGCAGGAGCCTGAATGCCACCTACCTCAAACGGAAATGCCCATGTCAGTTCTAGGGTCTGGTCCAAGCTCAAGATTATGCCTCTCAATCATGTCTGGATTATGCCTCCATCCCTCATGTCTGTTGCTCTTATTTCCACTTTCAGACACGAGCTAACATTATAGTTATGGTGCTTGCAGGCTTAAATAGCACTCACGTAAAATTGGGTTTTTTCCCCACAGGAATGACAGTGAAAAACCTCCAGCCTTTTCAGGTGTTGCAATCCATTTTCCAGAGAAGTAATGATCAGCACCTGTGTGGAAGAATCTTGGCAGCAATTGGTACCATATGGGCTTGGGACAGAGTGAATTTCTTTCTTCTGGAATGGACACTGCAACCTATCAACCAATTTACTGACATAATTCATTTCAAACCACACCCAGTCCAAGTCCAGTTCTTCAGACTGGTGGAGTCCATAGTCCTAGACCTGTCCTATGTCCCCCACGAGATTTTGAAGAAGGTTCAGTATTTGATCAAGGAAAATATAGTGCCATTCTGCACCTTAACAGCTCTTCAGTGCCTTCTCAGCATGACCCAGAAGGACCTGTTATTTAGTGATATTTTCCGTGACTCTGGGCTCTTAGGCCTACTGCTGGCACTTTTGAGGAAGGAAGCCAAGATCCTGAGGAAGTCAGGTACAACTTACTGCCACTCACAATGACCACTGAAGTAGGCAGATCAACAGGAATGAATAATCTCTTTCTATGATAAATTTATATATTTTTATATACTGAGTAGCTAGATTTTATCTTCAAGCCAACTGGCCTAAATTTGACACATTAAGCTGGGTCCTCTCTGAAATCTTTGCTATTTTTTGTTCTGGTCACTAGCCTGAACAGCTCTGGGCTATTCTTCACTAGTGTATGATGAATTATTATGGGTGGTACCCTTCAACCCACACTTTTAAACAGGTCTTAATTTGGGGCTCTCTAGAATGCCAGCTGGAGGTTGGAGCAAGAAAAGTTTTCCACAACAATGCTTATTCTTCTGACAGTAACACCTTAATCCTGAGGACTGGCGATAGAAAACAGTTTATTGAACTTTGGCCATATGTTCCCCACAATTGCTACCACTCATTGTGATGTGATAGAGTTATCTCCTAGTATAGAAACAGGAAGGTGATACCCCTAGTTTGGTAACTGTGGAGTACAGCTAACTTAGGAGACAGACTTACATATTTAAAGGTTTATAACTACTATTTTAATGAAAGAAAAAGGCATCATAGTGTTTTCTGTGCTATATGAGTTGGGAAATGCCTTTAAATTTCAGTGCAAGAGTCATTTATTGAAGGAGGAGAGACACAAGGTACTAGGAATAACTTCAGATGCAGTAAGCATACTTGAATTATTTATACACAACAGAAGGAATATGAATTACAACAGAAATTCTAGAGTACAGACATCCATCAACTGCAAGGACACTTAGATTTGGGTTCTCGATATCAGAGAACCAGGATTTTGCACAAGAATGCTTAGATAAGGATTGTCAAGATAAATACCAAGGTTCTTGGAAACTTGCCTTCTGATTATGAGCTGGTGCATAGGGTCTTTCTTCTGTCTTTGCATTTATTTCACTGCTTTAGATAACGTAGTGATAAAAATTTTACAGAATGAGTGATTGAATGGCTATATAATTTGTAAATTTAGACACACAGGTGAAGAGGGACAAGTGAGAAGACATTATTGCTACTTCCCTCTCTTGGTTTCCAGAAATTTAGCCTGGAAACTCTTGAATTTTAGATCATAAAATAACTTACCATACACTGTCTGATCCTGTTTGCCTCTGAACATGCAGGATATTTCTGCTCTTGGCTTTTAGATTAGGTATTTAATGTCTCCCTGTTGCTATAATATTTTACCACTTCATAGCTCATAATCTATCCTGTTCTTTTGTTTATCTGTGTTCCTACTAGATACCACTAAACAGGTAAATCTACACCATCTGGGAAGTGAAAACACCCCTATTAGCAGTACTGCCTGTAGTTATGAAGGAGATATGGGCTGCAGAGCAAGAATCAGACCTGTGTTTCCCAAAACCAGACTAGACCCTGACAAATAGGCAATGACATGTCTGTATTTTGTTGCTTGTTTTTAGGTTTCAAGTAGCCAGTAAGTAATACTTGAGAGAAGCTAGAATTTGCTGGAGAACTGGTTTTCCATTTTGGTTAAATATATTTTAGCTACAGTTGCCCATTTCTTGTATATTGTAATATTACTTTTAACATACTGACAGCTGGAACTCATCTGCCTGGTCTGAAAGAAGGCACTGAGAAGGAATTAAATGTTGTGATGCTGAAGATGGTGGCTGCCCTTACAGCGAGGTCTGTGAGGAACACAGGTAAGGAAACATATGACTGCATTACTTTTGTGATATTTGGTGGTAGGTGGCCATGGTTTTAAGGAGCACCAACATATTTTCTGACTTTGGTGCTTCAGTAAAAAATGGAGGACAAAAGCTAAAGTGTAGGGATAACTGTGTTACACTAGGAAGAAATGTGACAAAGGTATTCTCATACTGCATAATGAGCTTTGTCCCAGTCCACTTGTTTCCTCGATCCATGTGCATACTCCTGAAGTGTTTATATAGGATGTACAAACTTAGCTTCTGGAAAAAATGTGTGTGTACTTGACTCTTGTGTATTGTTTGTTCATCCAGATTTTCTTCCATCATTTCTGTTACTTGAAATCTTGATTGGATCAGGTGCATGCTGAGTAACACTCTTATATTACTGTTATACCTAGGAAGTCTGTGTGTAGGGAATCTTATGGAACATAGTACAGGAGTGAACTCTAGTGAATACTGGAATCCACTCAATTAACTCTGAAATCCTAGAATCATCATGTAGCATCTTGCACAGTGTAAAGGTCTTTTCAGAAACCATCAAAAAGTTCCCTTCCTAAATGAAAGAGATGCTTAAGCTGAAAACTAAGGTGTCTTTTCCTTTTCGTTCATTATTGTATTGGGAAGCTGTCATCTCTGATGATTAGAAACCATGGACACCCAGTCATTTTATCCCTAGTTGTTCTTGTGCCACTCAGTTTGTGTCATCTTTAGCTTAACCAGCTGCTCTCCTTACCTGTCCTGCTGTATTTGTAGAAATGTGGCACTTCACACCAACACTGAAAATCTGCCTGTAAAAACTATGAGCAAAGGATAGTTTAACTAACAAATGATAATATATTTGTCCCTAGTTGTTCTGAAGGACTATGGAATGGTGCCATATATCAAGATATTTTTGGATGATGAGTGCTACAGGAGTGCTACTCTCAGCATCCTGGAGCAGCTATCAGTCATCAATTATGAAGAATATATGAGCATTATTATTGGGGCCCTCTGTTCTTCCACTCAATGGGAACTGCATCTGAAACTAGATCTGCTGAAGGTAATTAATGTGGCTATCACTTGGGCATTGTTTTCCTGGGAACTCTCTTTTTTTCAAGATGGTAAGAGCAGAGGAAAAAAGAGCCTCTTTTTTCCATAGCAAGCATCCAGAGCAAGCTCTGGATTATGGTAACTTGAGCACTTTGATTTTTAGCAATGCATGTGTGGTCAATACCTTCACTCAGTATCAGATTACAAAGTATTTTGAAGACCTAAATAGTAATGCAGGAGGGAGAAATGGAAATGCTAAAGGCACAATTGTATGAACAGTTCCGTGTAATGTGACAGAGAAAGGAGAAACAAATGGGAATGAAAGTGGATATGTGGAGAGAGGATGTCAGATGTGAAGGAGTGAGATTGGAAGAGCCAGGGTAGGCATGAGGTGAACAGCTTCATTCTGATAAGTTTCCACGGTTGAAACTTTGCTGTCCTTAATTTTGTCATTTCTCACAAACACTAGTATCATGTAAAAAGAGATGAGGCAATGGAAAGGAAGAACTGTATGAATGCTTGGAGAAAGAAATTAGAACTAGTCATAGCCTCTATTGACCCCAGAGTGTCTGATCCCTAAGCAATGAAACAGAGGAAAGAATCACTGTGCTTTATTTTGGTTTAGGTCATAGGCATCCAGCTGAAAAGCAGCAGTGTTGTAAGCACTGATTTTAAAATTTCATTCTACCTTCTCTATCAAGTGGGAATGGAATTAACTTTTCTGTACAATATAGCAACTCCTTCTGTAATAAAAGAACCATATGACTTAAAAAAAAATTAAAGAACAAAGTTTATAGCTTTCATTTGACAATTTGAAACAGTAAACTTTAACAATACCTGTGGAAAAGTTGAGTACGGTGTCCAAACTAATATGAAAATAAATGCAACTTCAGTGTCTAATTTTGACAAATGATAACTGTATTAAAGCATAATGTAAGCAAATGAATTTATTTTGTTTATCCATTGGGACTGTGATTGTGTTACACACAAATTCAGATTGATTTGCTAATGTATATTTAGCTGTTAAAGCCTGAGCCCAAATGCAATTAGCACTGCTGTATTCCAGTGTGACACGTGGACAATTATGAGGAATAACAAATAATGGAATGTGCGAAATAAATTCTGTTAGCAGTAACTGAGTTAGGGGGTTTGCAGCAGACATCAGTTTTATAGATTCAAGACAGAGGAATACTAACTCATAGGCGATTAAATTCTAACTGAGTTAAAGCTGGAGGAAATGTGTTTACTGTTGACCTTCTCTGGAATGTGTTAAAGCCATCCTGGTAACTTCAACTCTAAGTTATTAAATTTACTCCCTGTTCAGAAGTCTCTGCCTGGTTTGATACATTATCATACAAAACTGAATGACAGTAATAGAGTTCCCCCTACCCCTTCAGTTCTGGCAACCCTTTCTCACAGTCCTACATCCTGTTACAGGCAGATGTATTTCTCTTAGAAACTGTTCCACTTAAGGAGGTTGTGAAGTAAAGCTCTTTCATTGGATATCTCTTGGGAAGGTCTATATGTAAAATTAACCCTTTCCAATGTGCAAAGGTACAGTATCAAATTTGAAAACTCCCTGTACAAAATTAATTGTGCGACACTTGGAAAGCTTGGGATCAATTATATTCAAATGCAGTAGACGGTTTCCTTGCAAGCTCCTTTTTCTCATCAATTTTACTTCCACAGCTCTTAATAACTTTTCGAGATTTGTTTTAAAATGGCAAGCCCATAGCATTCAAAATTGGCAAATTATTTAAGTTGGTTTTACGCATGTGTAATACTGTCAAGTGGCATTCACTTATAACCTGCTTTAAGCCTTTTGAGGTTAGATAAAATCTAATGACTTCATTGTCTTGAGATCTTACTTTTTATGGCTTTTTTCCTCTAAAGTATTGTGCAAACTTTAAAAATACCTCAGCTGAGAAAAGGTATTCTCGTCTTTCTTAATGAGGAGAGCCTGCTGCTTACAATATTCTTTGTGCCATCCTGAGTCACTGGTTTTTGGAAAGGTCCTTCTCAGTCATTTGAGCAAAAGTCTAGTGTGGGTTCTCACGTGCATTCAGGGCTACAGGAAGACTTGTCTGTAGAGAGGTGTGCCTTCCTGCCAGTTTCTATATGAGGGTATTTACATTTAATCTTTACTTCCATTTATTTAGGGCAAAGGCAGGTTTCTTGAGAGAGTCTGAGAAGACTGATAAAAGAACAGCCAAAGATATGAAACTACCTCTGGCCAAACTGACTAGGATATGTAATGCAGGAAATTTGATTCCTTTGCTTCTTCCTGTGAGCACTGTTCCCCACCTGTCAGGCTGACTGCTTTAGCTGCTCCTAAGAGTGCTTCCAAATCTTGGTTGTATGATTCATTGGGTCTATGGGGGAAGGGAGGAAGAGAAGTTGTGCAGTGATGACATTTATTTTGACCACCTTCCCCTCCCCCCTCCCTCCCCACCAAAGAGTGAAATTTCAGTGAAAGAATTTCGGTGCAAACTTGGAATTTTAAAATATTCTAAAGCCTCTTTGTCCTTTGATTTAAGTGCTTCTTTTGTTTCCTTTCTTCCCAATGTTTGTAGTCACTCTTGAGGATATTGGAGAGTCCCAAGAGCCATTCAGCTTTCAGAACCTGCAGTGGATTCAATGGGCTCCTGTCCCTCCTCTCAGACATGGAAGGTGCGTTGCAGGACCCTCCATCTGGGCAGTGGACAGCAGTTGGACAGAATTGTATATTGGAGCTTGTTTTCTACACACTTCAGGGGATAACTGCAGCCCTGCACCTAGACCCTGTAAACAGCAACTTCTTCCAGAGGAATGGTCTCTTTGAAAAGATGGCAGAGGATCTCGGATCACTTGGATGCTTCTGGACACGAGGGGGAAGGCAAATTCCTGTGAGCCTTGAGAAGAAAAGGACATTTGCAGAATTCTTGGATGCAGTTTTCTGTTCTTCAGAACCTTTCCCAGCGTGGCTAAAGAACAGCATTTGGATTCTGAATTTTCTTGATCGTATGGTCAAAGGAACCCTCCACCAGGAAAGCTATTTTAAGGAGAGGAAGCCAGAGATGGGAGAAGAATCAAGAGATGATCAGGAGGCACCCCAAGCTCAAGAAGAGCATCCTGTTGTTTTCAAAAGACCAGGCAACAAATTACCTGCCTCTACCTATATGCTGTGGGGAAACCCTGAAGAGAAGTAAGCTTTTATTTACTACAGAAAATATAGTACTAAGACTGGTATGTGCATTTTATATGGTAGTATACTGAGGTAAGGTGTGATACAACCTGCCAAGAGCTAACAAATCAGTTCTGTCCCAAGTCCCAGGCCTCCAGGCAACAGAAATCTATGCTTTTGGAAAGGTAAATGATGGTAGAAGTGGGGCATAAGGATTTAGTGCAGCAGTGGGACACACAGCCCCAAGAGCTGCAGAGTTTATGTTGGAGATTCTGAGACCTGAAATGTGGGAGCAGGAATGGAGTCGAAGAACAAGGTTGCTGGGACTTAAAGCTTGTGCTTTAAGTTCACTGCTTGAACCTGCCCCAATCAATTTTGACTTTTTCAATTATGTGGAAAGCTGCTTCCAGTCACTCAATGCATTAAAAATAAAAATTACTCTAAGCTATTTTAAATGCTCTCTCATGCATCTGTGTCCAAGCATATGTGTGCAGACACACTCATCCATGCTGAAACAGAGAAAATTGGAAAAGGGACAGTCATGCTGCCTGCCTCATTGAATGAAGGTTTATATCAAAATACATATCCTTTGTAGGAAGGGAAGAGTATACCAGAAATCAGCATTGCTGTCAGCTGTGAATCAGTTCTGAATAACCTGCATTTTGTAACTAATGAGGTCTTCTGTCCCTTCACTTGTCTGTAGCTTTATCTTGAATCTCTTAGTCCTTTTACCAAATTTATGTTTCTGGTTGAAGTTATGCTTAAAAAGGCTAAACTGATAAGTGTGAGACTTCTTCAACCCTTACTGTAGATTATTGCAAAGTCATCTTCCAAGTTAAAGACCAAGACATGACGTCTGCCACTTGTAGCAGCAGTCACTGAAGTCAGCAGAACTCTTTTTCCCTGAGTACTGAGGCAGGCTGAATAAGCATTTCTGGTTATATTTAAACTTGTTTGAAGAAAGTAGAAAAACTTGTGGTGGATCTCTTTGTTCCTTGTGCAGCAGATTTTAAAGTAGTCATGGAGGCGTTTGCTCCCTGTCACCACTCTTTAAATTACACTGGAAGTTTCTGGTTAGATACTCAGTGCTGGGGAGAGGACTTGGTAGTTTGGGAGGAATGAATGCTCTTTTCCAAGCAGATATTCCTAGCCTGATTTGGGAGAACATGGGTCCATATGCAAACAGTATATAGATGGTGGTAGCTACAGGAAGTAGACTGTCTGTTGCTTAAGTATGCATATAAGGGAGGCCCAGGGATGGTAAGGGAGAGAGAGTAGGTCGGGGCAATGCTGGGAGCGGTGTGGCTCTGTCTTCTGATGGTCCTTCTGAAGTCACTAGGTCCGAAATGAGCAAGGCTTCCTATGTCCTTGTGTTGTTTTGCCTGCTGAGATGTGATGCTGTACAGTAACTGAATACCACTTGTGGAGAAATTAATCCTATAAACTGGGACCCTTTCAGTTCACACTGTCTGATTTGGGACTGTTTGTCTTGGTTATGGGATGTGAAGGCATAAAAGGAAGCCAGATTAGTTAGGGGTGGTTGGAGACTGTCCATGACAAGTGTATGCAAACACAAAAGAGGAACATGTGCTGGAGAGCTGACAATCTTCAAGCCATAGAGCCTGTATTCTTTTCCAGCAGTAAATTTTATGAAAATAAAAAATCCCATAGTTTCTGCAAGCCTGTTGTTCCCCTGATGCAACTTCCTCTTAGCTGTACTCCACACTCACACTTCCCCTTGAAAAGGTTTCAGGCAGCAGCTATGCAGCTTGAAAGGAGGAACTTGAATGCAGTCTGCGTAGGTGTGATGCCCCATCTAGCAAAATATATTTAACATTCCCAAAGAGGTAGGGAAGGGAGGTGACCCTGCAGGAGCCTGTGACTAATATATAAGAAAGTTAACATTTTAATGCTGGATAATATTGTAGCCCCTTCCACTGTCCTGTGGTCAATGATGCTGCAAGCTTCTGGGACACAGGGGAATTGATCCTGTCATTCCCATCTCAAAACCAGCCCTCTGTGTTCCTGCTCCTGCAGTAATGTTTGAAACACCTTTTGTGACAGATGAGGTCTCTGGTTTTCCTTTTGTTCCTGGTGATTAGACATAGCTTGCTGCAAGCTGTGTTAACTGAGGCTGATCTCTTTGGGAGGGAAGCCCTTCTCTGTGCTCACCCAAGCATCGTGGCTGCTGCAGCTGCTGTTACCACAGACAACTCACTGTGCTAATGGCTCTTCAGGTTCTTTGTGACATCTCATTTTGTCCCCAAACCCTCTCATCTGTCTTATTTTTAAGTAATGCTAGTGCAGAGCAGATCTGTGATTCACAGCATGATACTGGTGAGATAGATGGAGTGGAATCACAGGGCTGACTGGATAGCCCTGGGGCAGGAGTGTGAGACATGGGGTATTTGCAGAGGGGAGGAGTTGGTACAGGAAGACAGCTTTTGTACTAAGACAGGCCATAAAATGAGAAACTCATAGAAAATCACAGAGAAGGCTGGAGATAAGGCTTGTGTAATGATCTTAGAAAACCCTTCATGAGCCTTGTGGCCCTTCTCTGCACACACTCCAGCACCCCAGTGTCCTTGTAGTGAGGGGCCCAGAATGGGGCCTCACCAGTGCCAAATACAGGGGGATGATCACTTCCCTGGTCCTGCTGGCCACACTATTGCTGATACAGGCCAGGATGCCATTGGCCTTGTTGGCCACCTGGGCACACTCTTGCTTATGTTCACCTGGGCATTGACCAGCACACCAAGTTTGTTTCCAGCCATAATTTTGCTCCTATTGATTTTAGTGAGCCTGGATTTTTCTCTTTTAAAATGGTGTGGGTTTTCTCAGGGAAATATAAGTAGAGCATTTTTTTGGTGTACTTTTTTCATTGACATTTAAAAACGTGCCCACATTCATGTCAAGCAGAGGTTTATATATCCACACTGAAACCACTGCTGCAACAACTCTTTATACCAGACCTGATTTTGGCTTACTGCACAGAAAATATTGCAAACAAGCAATTTATTTGAAATTTTCTTGAGGATGCAGTAAGAATTATTTGTCACAGTGTGGCAGTGTGCTACACATTACTCCCTGTTCTGCTGTATCAGATGAGCCTTTTTGGGAGTGGCTAACAAACATGTTTAATTGCAGCCTTTTTATCCTCCTTTACATCCCTTGTAAAACTTTTTTTTTTACGCTTACTCTTATACTTGTACCTTGTGTTTTATAAAGTCCATAAAGCATATTGTGCTTTATTTTGTCAGTCTAATTACAGCCATTAAATGTTGCCCTTGCTTTTGCTGTGAGATCTGCTTCAGACAGATGTTTCTGACAGTGTACATCACAACTCCAGTTCAGAGGTGCAGCCAGAAATGCTGATGATACTCTGAACAGGACAAGCCTGTAGTGCCTAAACTAGAGTTTCTGCTATGCTGTGGGTTCATCTTTGAGATATATTGGACCTCTAACCTGCATCATGGCATAAGCAGATCTTCTCTGTGATGTCTCTTATTCCTCAGTTCCTTCCTGTGCCTGAACATAAAAAGGTCGTAAGTGGCAAAAATGAAAACTGGTGGGAAAGCAGGTATTCAACTTTAGTTTACTACTTTAGGCAAATTCTGGTGTTGGAAGGGGAGGGTGACATACTGATTTTATCAAGACTGTCTCACCTTTGCTTATTTCTATTATGTTTTAAAGTACTGAAGTTACTGTATAACTGAAGTTATAAACTCCTAGAAAATAAAAGGATAACACTGGTTGTGGACTGATGCATCAGTGATTCCTCTGGTTGTCTATTTTCTGTTCTGAAAATACCTTCAAAAGCAAAGTTTGTTTAAAGAGGCTGCTGCACATCTTTGAATGTGCAGGTCCCTGGGATGAGCAGGTGATGTCCTGTCTTTGTTACTTGAAGGAGGCTTCCAGTTGTTCTGGGTCATTTGTATTGTTTGCTTAGTTTCCAATGCTGAGCCTGGTTGCTGCTAGGAGGATTTAATGCTGTGCTCTGCTGGAGCACTTTTAGACTCTCTTTGCTGTTGTTAATGATAATTAGGATGTGTCTTTTCACTGCAGGTTGGAAATGAGAGACTGCACCATTGTACATCCAGGTGCTGTCTGTGTCATGGTGAGGTTGCTGCCAAAACTGTACAATGAAGGACATGCTCAGGTGAGTCTGGACATATCGAAATGCCATCTAAACAGTGTCTTCTACTTCTCTGTAGCTTCATTTCCAGGAATTGCTTACTCTTTGCAAATGTGGTAGTTCTAAAATTTACCTAAAACACTGTCAGGAGGAACAGCACAAACTTCACTGAGTCAACAGATGTGAGGACAACAAAGACTCCTGGCTGTCAGTTTGCCTAAGCATTTCTATACTTGTCTGATGCAGTACATGGATTTTGGTCCCAGAATACTTATTCCAAAGGCATAATGTAGAAGTGCCTTGAAAATTGTCTAAAGTATTGCTAACAGCCCTAGCAACCAGAAAAGTCTGGCTCTTTGGACCTAATGTTCCATAAACTTTTAATGCAGCTTAGAATGTATTTTTCTTGTATCTTTATATATATATATATATATATATATATATATATATATACACACCCACTCTGAATAAAGATATTTCCTATATTGTATTGGCTATTTGGTCCAAAATACTTGAATGCAGTCAAGTACATATGGAGGACCTGAAATAAAACCAGGTCATTCATCCAGAGCTATGAAAGGGGCAAATAGCTGCTAGCAATTTCCAGCTCTGTTTATTGGAATCAAGCCATCAGATAGTAAAATTTTGT
This sequence comes from Coloeus monedula, assembly GCF_965178545.1. Lineage (NCBI taxonomy): Eukaryota > Metazoa > Chordata > Aves > Passeriformes > Corvidae > Coloeus > Coloeus monedula. The sequence continues at coordinate 20,804,925 of NC_138788.1, forward strand.
TAATTACAGTAATTAATTTCTGAAAAACAAGTAGAATCGTTAATTGGATGAGAGTGTCATCAAGAAATTAGAGTTGAGCTCTGCAAGAGAGAGAGCCTCTCACACGCTCAGTAGATGGCAGTGTTCTTAAAAGTATGAAGGACTAGAGCACAAATTCCAGCAATTTCAGTTATGTATTTAATTATGCTCATATTTTCTTTTTTTCTCTCACTCCTTTCTTAGTCAATAAGAAGTTATTACTGGTAGTGTTTGTTTAGTATTGCTGTTATGAATATGATTGCCTCAGGTAAAACAGGACCACTATTATGCAAGGTCCTGAGTCAAACCCTAGCTAGGAGTTAACAAATGTCTTAAAGAGTTCTCATAAAATAACCCACAAAAAGGATAGAGGAAAAATAGAATTTTCCTGACTATTTCTATTGAAAAAATCATTGAGAGAATGGATAGAATATTTCAGAGCTTGGGAAGCTCACTGATGCTGCCAGGTAGAGACATAAAAGTCTGGACTTTAATACTGTTAATCATAACGTAAATCACTGCATGAATCCTTGTGCAAGGAGATTCTACCTGGAGCACAGGATTCTGGTAAGATGTGATGCAAAAGGTTTAACCTCAGTGGCTAGTGAGGGGGAGTTACTTGGTAGAAGGAAAATAACTGAAGGAATTACTCTTTGGGTAGATATATCCTGTCCAAAACAGTGTACTATTTTTTTTTTTTCTAGCGCCACAGTGTTTGACAGCTGGATGAGAGATGAAATAATGGCTTTGTGGATGTATCTCAGACATTCATAAAAAAGTTTTAAGGGGTTTCTTGCTCTGAATTTAAGACTGAATTAAGTAATACATTTTTTAGGAGCAAATATGGAGAAGAAGAGAAAATAACTCTTCTCTTTCCACTTCTTTTAGCGCTGTGATAGATACTTTAGGCCTGAGTGTCGAGGAGTAACCTGGAAAAATCTTTAGAATCAGTTCAGGTCATGTGCGATTCCTTTGCTTTCACAGAATTGGCAATGAGAAAGCATTGCTTTTACGGAAACATTAATGGAACTCAGTAAAATTAATGTACTTTTGATTCTGACCCTCAGAAACAATATCAATATCCTGCCAATTTTGAAACCTCTCACTGACCTTTGTCAGACCCAAGAAATGATGGGCTGAAGCAGTGTTGAGCCTGTCAGCATAGAAAACCCAGTAGCAGACAGTAAAACAGGTGATTTTGCACTTCAGCCATTTCTTATACTTTCTGTAATGAAAGTTAAAAGCTGAGGAGAATAGATTTGTGGATGTATATTCCTACCATTGCTAGGTATGATAAAAAAATCATTTGAATGTCATGGGTACAAAAACTTGCTTAAAACTTTAAAACTGACCAAGAGTTTTGAGTCAGTAAACTGTATTTAAAGGATATTGCTCATGTTCATGCCTATGACTGGAACTAAACCAGTTTCCATGTTGTTTGACCAAATATAAGATCGATTTTCCTTTTATTAATATGTTGTCTATTTAGTGATGAAAGACAGCATTGGACACATTTCAAACACCTAGTAAATTGAGACATATTAGCATCCACTTTAGATATGTGGCCCAGGATATTCACAGAGTTGATTCTACCTTAAAAAGAAAGAAGTTACCTCTCAGACACATCTCATCCTTGACTGGAATTTTAAGATTCCAGAGTGTCATGACAGATCTTTCCCATTTGTAATGTCAGATACTGAGATTGCCTATATCTTACAAGGCTGAGTAAAGGAAAGGAAAGAACTTTTGAGAAGAGAATAAAAGAATTACTCAGTTCTGTCTCATCATCCTGGTAGGTTTCTTGTGAATACAGACAAAAAAAAATCCTCTCGCAATTCATCATGTAAATTATCTATACTTTTGCTAAATGATATTATTGCTTACACAGCTGGATTTTTCCTTTTTGTTTTCATCCATGCCTCTTGTATGATGAACTGCTGTCATAGTCACTGTTGTGAAAGTAAAACATTGTCCATCAATAAGGATTTTGCACCTTTTAAAAAGACCCTTATCCCTGTTTTAAATGTAAGCTAAATGACTTGTTCTTCCTTGTAGATGTTAACAAGGTAACATTTTTCAAGTATTTTGCGCACATAATTATTGCTATATTGTTCTTAAATCTAAGGAAATTGCGTCCTTTTGAAGTGAATGCACAGCGACAAAAGTTCATAATTTTTGCTTATCTTGAATATAACCTTGAAGATGAATAGTAGTGAGTTAAATTCAGCTACCAAGTTTTGAAACTATAGGCTCTTAGGGGAAAAAATCTGGGTACTACTTAAGCAGATTGGGCAAATTGCTAGGTGACATTTTGCCCTTAAGACTCTAATCTGAAGCAGAGCTCAGCTACATTCTAACTGCACCTTCAATATCCTGATTCACAGTGCAAGTAATAAGTGTTAGGAAAATCAATCCGTGCATACAGAAACACACAGCATGGTTTCCTGGCCACCTTTAATATTTCCACTAAAATCTCATTTTACTGGAACAAAGATCCATGAAAACAGCACATTTTATTCAAAACAAGGCAATATTGGTATTGACAGAGCTGCTAGGCTAATGAAAACAATCAATTTTTTTGTACACCATTACGCTTTTATTGGATTTATTTTGGAGTAAACCAGTTGCTTCACTTAGTCAAGACCTATGTCAATCTTTGTTTAGTGGTATTTACACATACTTTCCTGCATATAGTCAGAAACGGAGTAAAATATTAATTAAAATATTTATAAAGTTGTGAGACTTTGTAATAGTGTAGTTTAGCCTGGTGGATGATTTTTATATGTAATGTGATTCATAGTGAAATTTATGTCCCTGGCAATAAATAGTCCTTCAGAGAGAAGAAAATGTTATCCAAAGAACTCACCCTTCAGATATGAAAAATGGTAATTGAGTTTGCAAAAACAGTGTGTATGTTGCAATGGCTGTATTATCTTCTAAGTGTTGGGGATGCTTTGAAAACAAATTGCTTGTGGGCTTTGAAATTGTTCTGTATTGGCTTTGTCTGGTTGAATGAAAAAGAGCTCAATTCCTCTTTACACTTAATAAGCTTATTCTGAATCCAGTTACTTCTCATTCATGTTATAAAATCAAATCCCATTGCCTTCATTTGCATTTCTGTCACCATTGTTGTCCTCTTGTTTAAAAGTTTGCATATCTATTTCCTAGAAGAGTATATGAGAAAGCTTGAAAGCTCTTGGAAATAGGAAATAATTAATCTTTTTAAGATTTGTGTTTAAATATATTATCCAGTTACTTTTACATGAAGTCTAGTTAGGTCAATGGGGTACAATCCATTCCCAAATGGGAACAAATTGCTCTAAAAATAATTTATGAGAATTGAGAGACTTTAAGATCAGTAAGGCGTCAATTCAGGAAAACATATAGAGAAGTGTTTAAGATTGTTTCATGACATTGCTTGATACAGTTTTGTTTAAGAGCAGGGTTTTAGAATGAAGAGTAGATCATGTCAATATGGCTCTCCACAGGCTCAATGTTAAATATATTCTGAATTCCTGTTTGGTCTTGGAGCTTATGCCTAATAACCTGCCCTTGGTGGTGATCCCTTGTTTCTGAATGACAGCTGATTGCTCTCTTCTTTCACCACCATAGTGTCGAGGCAGGAAAGCTGAGTTGTGGTTGGCCAAGCAGCTTCTTGGATGAATATATGCACACTGTTTAAGTGCAGAGCTTGATAGAACAGCCATGCAGTTCTGCTTGAGCCTCTTGCCTTAGGGGCTTCAGATGTTTACACTCAGGGATTTGACAACTGAAAACCAAATTAAAATAAAATAAATCAGTTACCACATACAGTTTAGTTCCAGCCCTCTGACTTTACTTCTGTGTCCATTTCAGCTTTCCCAGGAAATCCAGTGTGCTCTGGTTGATCATATCCAGTCCCTGGTGAAGTCAGAGAAGAGTCGTCAGGTGATGTGTGAATCTGGCCTGCTGAGCACCATCATAACCTCCTGTCAAGATGCTTTCTGCAATGACAGCCATCCCCTGCATCTGCCCCTCACCAGAGTGTTTGAGAAGCTCGCATCACAGGCTATTGAGCCACATGTGTTAAGGTATCAGATTGTATCTAATGGAACCAATTTGCTTTAGTGGTGCCATTTTTTTGCAAAGTTTATATAAAAATTAAATGCTTCACATAGAGATCTAATTCAGCAAGACTCAGCCTTTTGTTTCAAGTCCCATTTAATCCTCCTTTCTCACTGATTGCAGGATATATGCTTAAATGACTCCTGAAGATGGTATGAGTCTGTAGTGTTCTGCTGCATCATCTCTGCAGGGGTTGTAAAGCCATTTATTAATGAACTAATTAAGTCATTGCAAAACAACCAGGGTTATTCTCTCCTGGTATTCATATGGAGAAGCTGTTTTCTGCAGAGTAAAAATGACTTTTTCATATCTTAGATCCATGTCAATGACAGATGCAGAAATAAAAAGTATGGTCTTCTTCCTCAATCACTGTTTCTAGTTTGAGGTTGCACTTTCTTCACTAATGCTAACAAGTGCTAGACATTACAGTACCTAGCAGGTATCAGAGTGCAGGTAAATTTAAATATTCATTGGAAGATTGTATTTCTTTCACTCAAATACAGAATAGGATTTCTAAAAAAAACCTCAATAAAAACCCCCAACCCATAGATTTTTTTCTTTCTGAATAATTACAGCTAGTCAAGAATATTGATGAAGAAAAGAAATCTTTGATTTTTTTTCAACAGGAAAATCTTGAAAGGAAATGTGAAGCAAACTAAATATTTGTGATGCTACAATGGAAAGCATTTCTTTTGTTCTGTTTGGGATGTCTTTAAAATTTGCTGTTAAATACAAAAGTTGTTCTCCAGATCTAAGCTCTATTTGCATGGTTGCTGTGACTACAAAGTGTCTGGCTTCATTGTTTTCTTTTTTTTAAGTTGCTTTCTTAATTTTTTTTTTCCATGTTAGGCAATTTCTGTGGTTGGGAGGCTCTCCATTGCTACCTTCCAGGCCCAGCGCAAACAAGCCCAACGTCCTTTCGTGTCAGGGGAGTGAGTCAGCTAATGCAGGTAAGCACACAATGAACAGTCTGTCGCTGATACAGTGGCTGAGTTAGGCATGTCTCTGAAATGACAGAAACTGCTGTTGAGTAGGTTGTTCCAAGATAGTCACAGTGAAGGTGGAGTATGCCTGGAAGTTTTTCACTGGGTATTGCCCAGACTGGGTGGTACTTGAACAACACTGATCTAATGATCAGCAGACATCAAATTGTGATGTCTTTGCTCAAGTTAGATGCTGAGTATAGACTCAGGCTTTGCTGGATCAGACGTGGAAGTGATCTATAAAAAAAATAATATTCTACAAATGAAGTGGAGTGTCTCCTTGGTTTGCAGCATGTTTTTCCTGTGATTTATAGATAGGAATGGAATAAGGATGGGACTAAAGAGCACTGCTTTTTGTAGTCCCGAGGATATCCTAGTAGTCTGCCTTGCTTATATAGGCTCTTCTCCATAGGAGCTCTGTCATACATGAAATCCCTAATAGTGCTTGGTCTTTGCATATTAAGTGCTTTAATTAATTAATTCTGAGTTAAATATTTTTTAAATTGAATGTTAAAATTAACCCATCACCCAGGTACAAAAATCAAGTTCCAGTATCAGTGTTTTCAATTGTTCAAAGTAGTTTATTAAGAGAGTTGCACCATTCCCAGTTAAAAATTCCCCAGTTAAAAATCCCCAACTTATGCTCCCTTTTCAAACTTCACACCACTTGTACACCATAAGTTATCTTTCCTGTGTTTACTGTATACTTTTACAAGTGTTTTAAGATGTGTTAGATGTATTTTAATATTTTTTTTAGGTGTTTTTACTTTGCACTTTGGTCCAAGGGCTAACTCCAAAACCCCAGTTCTAACAGCCAGCAGCTATTTTTAGCCCCATAGCCGTTACCCTGCAGGCAAGCTCCACGGCAACCCGAATTTTAATGAGGGCATTGTAGCTCCCTTATCTCAACTGATACCACCCCTCTGACAACGATGAGCCATTGGTGGACTGAGATGATCTGTCAAAGGGAAAGCACCAATCACTTTAAACCAAAGGGGCGGGCTGTGGGCGGAGCAAAGGCACTGTAAAACAACGAGACAGGCCTGAAAAGTTGAGGGAGAAGGGGTTCTCTGCAGGCTAGCTGTGGTGGACATCAGTGCTGGGCATTAAAAGCCTTACTCCTATTAAGGAGCCTTTAATAATTTTTTTCCTGACTAATGACCAGCCAAAAGCCAGCTCAGCACTGCAAGTCCTTTTTCTCTACCTGAGGTCCAGTGCTGACCCAGCCAGAAGATCTCAGATCCTGCACTCCTGGGGCATACCATCTACTGAGCCATAGGATCCCAAATTTTTATATTTTTCTAATTTCTGTAATTTTTCAATTTTTCTGTTTTCAGTAAATTATTTTAATTTTTTATTTAAGAGTTGTCTCTTTTCTCACAGCCCTTTCTCTGCTATAATGTATTTTATAGATGAGAGGCTACAGTATAGCAGTATTTGGTGCTTAAACTATTCTCATGCCTGAGACACCTGATACAGTATGATCCATATCTGGGTCTTAAGTTCTTTGCAGTCATTCTTCAAATCCTCTCCCACGTGTTGCTTTTAACTATTGTGTTACAGCAGAGTTGAATGGTCTGTGTGTAAGGAAAATGGAACCAATGGGTTGGGGACAATTTTTGGTGGGGTGAGTTCTGAAGCTGCCTGAAGATGGGTGGGAAGAAAATACAGCTGAAATATGGCTATAGCTGTCCTGCCAGCCTCCTCCCATTTTGAAATGCCTTCAGTGCAATATTTTTTTGTATTGCTGAGGATTTTTGTAAGCTGTTGAGGATGTGTTATTTCAAGAGCATGAAGTGCTGTTCTGAGCAGTGATGAATAGAATATGGGCAATACCTGTGACTGGAAAAAGACTTGCAGACATTGATCTGGTTAGGTACTGTGTTTGTTCATCTTTCAGGTTCAGAAGATAGTGTGGTGGACAGCAAAACAGATCCTCAGACAATTGTACCTATCAGGACCTCTCCTTGGCTGTCTAAAGGATCTGCACTGGCACTCCAGACTGCCATGAGTCTCATCTCCATGACATCACCTCGAAACTTCCAGCTACACGGCACAGCTTTAGCTCCATCGTTTGTGGAGTTTGACATGTCCATGGAAGGCTATGGGTATGGCTGCTGTTGCTTTTATTTTAGCTGCTCTGGGGTCTCCAAGCCCTTACTCTGACACAGTAACTTTTCACTTCTCTCTTCGTCTTAATCTATGTACCCTATGGCTGCTTTCCTTGCAGCAATGTTGCCAACGTATTTTGTTGCTGTCGTACTGCTGACAGCCTACTCTCTGCCTTCCTAGCATGATTCTGCAATGCCAGAAGTCACTGGTGGCCTTCAGGGATGCTTTTTGTTTCTGATGAATGGGTGCTTGCTTGCTTTTGTAGGTGTTTATACCTCCCTACCCTGGCCACTGTCATGGGATCCAGTGCAGACCAATCTGTCTCAGGAGGGACTGGCATGGGTAAGCACTTTGACTCACCTGCAGCTTGCTGGGAGCACCAGCTTCTCAGCCCCAATGAAAGCATTCAACAGTTGTAAGAAATAAGTTATATGTTTCAATGTTTCTGTCTCTGTGCCCCAGACCAGCTCTGAACTGTGTAACTTGTACTGCTCAGCAAAATGCAGCACTGGCTACAGCTTCATAGTGTGATGAATTAACATTAGCAATACAATTTTAAAGCAAGCTTCTAAGAAAACAGACTTAACAAGTAAGAGCCACCAGATTTTAGGGTAACAGACAATGGAAGGAACTGTCACTTAAAGGGATTTTTCTATACAACAGAAGGCTCTATTGGGTGGAATGGGAAATGGTTGTACTTTTTGCTTCCTGAATTTTTGTGAAATTTGAGAGCTTGTTTCTGGCTTGGAGATTGCTAATCCATGAGCTCCATAGCATGGAGATCTAGCAGTCATTTCTCATCAGTCAGCTTTAGGTCATTTATACATGTGCACAGACTCATATGTGCAATCTTTGTGATACTGAATACAAGCAGTGAAATCTGACAGAATAGAAATTAAACCCCATAACCTAATGTTGGTTCTTTCATGGTATGGACTACAAATGAAACACAAAGCAGTTTGCTAATGGCTGCCCAAAGAAAACAACTTCCTTAATGCCTTTTTGTTTCCTGTCTACAGGCATCAGAACGTTCCCTCCCTCAAGTGGACTGACACTCTCTTGCTGGTTCCTGGTTAGCAAGTTTGGTTTGGTGCACAACAGCCACCCACTCCGCTTCCTTACCATTGTGAGGCACATGTCAAGAACAGAGCAAGAATTCGTATGCTTTTCTGTAAGCTTCTTTCCACAGGACCTTTCTTTGGTCATTTCTACAGAAGAAGTAGAATTCCAGCCACTTGGTAAGGCTCTTTTCAGTCAAGCTGCTGTGCTGTGTTCTCTTATTATCTGGAATTTTTCATTAATAAATTTCCTCTTCTTTGAAGTACCCAGGATATTAATGAGATTTCTCTTCAGTTTTCCTCTTGCATCCAGTTGTGATTGTAATTCTTGGCCATGTTTAATTTTTAAGTTTGCTGTAGGCATTGTGAATTACTGCAATATTTTATGGAAAATTTTTGAGTGTCACTTATACTGTGGTGTGCAGTTGTGGAGACTGGGCTTGAACTGTGTGACATTAGGCAGGTTTGGAGAGTAGGACTGAGAATTTGGGGAGTGATCTAGCTTCCTAATGAAACAACTCATTTCCTCTCCTCTCTTTCAGAATGTTTTCTATTATGCCAATCTGTTAATATTGTTCCCTGCTGATATTTATCCCCTTTTCCTTATTGAGTAGAGTAGGTATTTCAAATGTAAATGTGATTGAATATCCCAGAGGAGGTTGGAAATGGAGTGGGAATAGTAGCTGGGACTTTTTCAAGCACAGCTGACATTGTGTGAGTGCTCTGATTACCTTAGATAATGATAAAAATTCCAGCTTACCTTTTTTCATAAAAGCTACAAATTATTATAGAGACTTTTATAAATAATGGATTTGCTAGGAGTTTCTCTGTGTCAGCTATTACTGTCTCTGTCCGGCTCTGTGGGGTCACATGCATGCACACACACACAGACGCATGGCTAGCTTCAGTATAAAGTCGGTCACCAAGAGATAGGAAGGGCCTTTGTGTGTATTCCAAGAGGAGCAGTTACTGCTTCACCTACACTGTCGAAGGCTACAGAGGCAAAGGTGAGAGCAATGCCGAACTCAGGGGTTTTATCCGGGGCGGGGAAAAGGCAGGACTAGGGAACGGGACCAATGGGGAAGCTCTGGGGGAGTGACGAGGGGTAGAGGCTGGCAGCCAACTGGGGGAGCCAAACTGGGGTCAATTACCGTAACAGAACAAGGCATCCGGGGAGAGATTTCTTTCCCTCATCATGACCGATAAGTCTCTGGCAGCACACACTGTCTTACCAAGAGCTCTCTCTGTCCCTTGTGCCACAGGCTAGTCGGCCATCACAGTCAGCTAACTGTGAATATACTGAGGGTTCTCCTCTTAGTGAATATGTTGGGTTTTCCTAGGTCAGGGTAGTTTTACAGCGTCAAGGCAGAGAGCAGGTATTATTTGGGAGGGTGACGCATATGCTGGAGGGAGCTTGAGAGTTGTGCAAGTTGTAGGTCCTGATACTAGACCTTGGGCAATGTTTTAAAGACATTGGACATAATAGCATCGAATCTCACTCTACCCACAGAGTGTCATGCTCTTTCTGTCACATTTGAAAGTTGTTCCAGAGGTAGGTGAAGGTAAGAAACTTTCTGTTGACTTACCTCTGTTTTTGCTGTTACAGATATTATGGAACCTGAGGGTGAGGTCCTAAATCCCTCCACATTTCCAGGGCAAGTCCAGTTTGGCTGTGGTAAACTACTGGTCACTGGCCAGTGGCATCATCTCACAGTGACAGTTGCTAAGGAAGCAAAGAAGAACTGCATTGTGTCAGCTTATATAAATGGTCAGATGCTTGGCTCTGCAAAGGTAAAGGCTCTCTGCATAGATCTTGTGCCTGACTTTTGCCTTGCATTGCTTCTAATTTTCATCTCCCAATGCACCTACCATGACTTTTCAGTATTAATCTTAAAAACTCAAAGCATGGTGATTTACACATGTAACACATGCCACTGTGTTGGGTGTGAGTGGAGTCAGAAATCTGTACCAAAGAGGGTGTATTTGTGCTGCTTTTCAGAAGTATGTTCTCACCTTATACTGATGCTTTGAACTAGTTCCCCCTCCCCCTTCAGCATGTAGATAACCATGTGGTGGTTATCTCCTCTAGAGCTGAAGTTACCTAGGTTGCAGGTAGCTCAGGGTTATGTTGCTGAAATTCAGTTAAACCTTTAGGTCAAAATTTTCTGAGTTTACTAGTGATTCAGAGGACCTATCAGTTTAAGCCCAAGATTTGCAGAAGTTGCCATCTATAAAAAGTACTTCACATCAAGGTGTGACCAGAAAGCCCTAAACCAAAGATAACTTGGATTTAGGCTAAAACCTGCAAAGGTGATGAATTATGCAGGGAGTCTTCACTTTTTCTTTTGAAGAAAGCTCTTGAAAGTGGAAAGGTCACAGAGAAATAAGCTGCTGTGACTGGCCAGCTCTTTGCAAGAATCCAAAGATGGGAGCAATGTCAGTCAGTGGTCTTTTTCCTCACTAGCACACTAAGCATTCAGGAACAGATAGGTGTTCCTCTGGGTTAGTTGTACAGTGTGTGAGATTATATCAATTCATGAGTTCATTGCAAATATTGGTGTACTGGTATTTCCCCTAATGTTCCATTTCTTGTGATTTTTGTTTCACAGCAGCCAGTTCTCAGGTTGCATGAGACATCAGGCAAAAGTAATCCAAATGCACCTGAAGGGTTCATAATCTACGAGATAAATGAGAATAGCCCCTGGTTTATATTATTAATATCATCATGCTCCTGGTTTTGCAGTAAACTCATACTATTTCAGAGATCTAATTTTTGCATTTTGAATGCAGTATAGAAAAGGCAGCCTGCTCTTTCTAGTATGTCTCTGATTGGTGTAGTGTTATTTTGGTTTTGTTTTTGAATAGAATCCTATTATTAATTGAAACTTGTAACCTTGGTTTCTTCCTTTTTGTTCCCATATTTCAATTCAATCTCAGCACGTGCAAAGCTCACTTGCGTGTTTTATGCTTCCCCTGTAAATGCAACCTGTTTAATTCAAATATTCTCTTTATCATACTTGAGAAAAATGATCTGTCTTATAAATGTCCTTTGAGACCTATATCCATTTCAAGAATGAAAATTTAATTTAATTTGACTTCCTTCAAATGAGACTGAAAGTCATCAATAAAACTAGGCCTAAACATTGCAATTGATTAAAGAATTCTCGGCAAGTATGTTTAACATTCAGTGAAACAGTTCATATAAATAAAAGAATCCTTTAGTAAACAAAAGATTGTCCCAGTGTTGGGGTCACTGACTAAATGCAAGCCTTCATCTTGATATGTACAGTGAAAAGATTGTCTAAGAAGTTAGAAATGGACAAAGGCCCTTAACAATACCAAAGGCTATATTTAGTTGGTGGCTATGGGGCGGGTATGTATGTGTGTGTGTTACTGTGTTTCATCAAGTCAAATATTTATTCACTCAAGTATCAACTCCTGCCTCTTAATATTGACCAGCCCTGTCTTCTAAATCTCAGTGTCCAGACATCAGTAAATGCTAGGAGTCTCCCATCCTAACAGCAAGTTGTTAAAGACAGGGCTAAACCCCAAAGTACAATATAGTTTCTCTCTACCAAAAAATTCCAACTACTTCCTGTTAGAGCTCTCTACAGTTAAATAAAATAATAGACTCTGTTCAGGAGGCCAAATCATTATTTTGGTACCAAAAATAAATGGCCCTGTTTCTTAAACAATGTTAGCTCCACTGAAGCTTACTGATGCACTTGAACAATCTACACTCTTCAAAAACTGCTTATTCTCTATTTGTGCCAGTCCAAAGTGTGATCTGTAACTTTTTGTTCTGTGTTGTCATAGTCAGGATTATGAATTTTAGAAGAGGAAAAATATTTCTGGAGTCAAGACAGGGTTTTTCTTTGCCAATACTTGAAATTCTTTTGACTGTGTTTTTGGAACAAAAATTAGCCTTAAACATTTCAAAATGCTTATGTTTACAGTACTTCTCAAAGTCCAATTTCTGAACAGTAGCTGATAATTATTGTGTGGGTTGACCTTGGTTGGATGCCAGGTGCCCACCAAGCAGCTATATCACTCCCCTTCCTGGCTGGACAGAGGAGAGAAAATAAGATGGAAAATGACTTGTAAGTTGAGATAAGGCAGTTTATTAAAGCAGAAGTGAGTTTTCATGTCCACAAGCAAAGAGAAAAAAATAGGTTTATTCTCTACTTCCCATCAGTGAGTGCTGTTCAGCCACTTCCTGGGAAGCAGAGCATCAGCACATGGAGCAGTTGCTGTAGGAGGCAAGCATTGTAAATCATTAATTCCCCGCTTCCTCCTCCTTTCCTTAGCTTTTATGTCTGAGTTGACGTTATATGACATAGAATATCCCTGTTGTTAATTTGGGTCAGCTGGCCTGGTTGTGTCCCCTCCCAGGATCTTGCCCACTCCTGCCCCTTGATGGGGGTAATGTTGGAGAGACAGCACTGATGCTGTGCCAGCTCTGCTCAGTAATAGCCAAAACCCTGGTGTGCTGTCAACCCCTTTCTAGCTCCCAGGGCAAAGCCCAGCACTGTGAGAGCTGCTGTGGGAAAATGAGCTCCAGCTCAGCTAGACCCAATATAATTTTTTTGCACAACTGAGAGCTCAATGAGCAAAGAGGTGGCAGGCAGTACCTTACAGGGACAAGACTCCAGGGCACCCTGAATGTATTGGATCCCCTCAGTGAATTCCTTCTCTGTTGCAGGTGCAATATCTCCAGCCTTTACCGGGTAGCTGTGTTTCCATGGAACCCTCTTCCTTTATTGATGTCTATGGGTACATAGCTACTCCTCGAGTTTGGAAACAGAAGTCGTCTTTGACCTGGCGCCTTGGTCCTACATACTTGTTCGAAGAAGCCATTTCTGTGGAAACCATAGAAGTTATTATTAAGCTTGGCCCTCAGTATTGTAGCAATTTCCAAGCAGTACAACTTCAAGGTATGTAATAATTCTCATATGTGCCACTATTTGTCAGGGCAGTGTTCTTTTTATTTTTATAATCTGCTATTAATGTTCCAGCTGTGTCTAGGGCTCATTCTAAAAGTCTGGAAAACTGCATTACTGAATGTTGTACAAGACTGTAGTAAGATACACAAGGATCTTGTAACATACTGTGAATTGGAAAGAAGGGCAGGAGTCAAGCAGCAGAGAGAGATGAAGAGTAAAGAGGTATAACATCCTGAGTTGCAAGATTGTGATTCCTGTTGGACAAACATTAAAGCAGAAGCTTTAACTGAGATACTCTGCATTAACAGTGCTAACAGGGAAAAAAGAAAGGGCAGAAAAAGAAGTATGGAGCTGAATTGCAAATGCCTGCAGTGTAGGAGAGAGGGGTAGGGGAGTAAGATACATTCCATTTAATTAAGAGGCTTTTTAACTAAAGTATGTTGTTAGCTTCAATTATTAAACAGACAGACAAAACATTTCTGTTATTGATTACTGTTTGTTCAACATTCAACATTCACCTCTGTGCTAGAGCTTGGAATGAAGTGGGATGTTCATTTCTCATTTGAAAAGAGCAAAATAATCTTTCTTGGTGACACTCCAGCCTAGAACAATGTGAAAAGACTGGCTGAGAGTACTCCTTCAGAATGCTGTCTATCTACACGCAAAAATCTGCAAGTCAAGCATGGGAAGGGGTTGTTGAAAGAGAAATGGTGTCAAAGTACAGCTCTGAAATAAAAACATTACCTTTAGAAGTCAAAAGGATTTGATTTTTTGAATCATTGAGTCTTTATGAAGTCTGGGGGGCTTGTTTTCTGCAAAGTTCTCCCCAGATGGGAAGAACTAGTACTAATCATAGATTGTGTCCATCTGACTCTAGTTATGCCCTGCTGCAGGGAATCACAGAGCAACATATAAGATATGATCTCATGATTGTGAAATGATCTCCCTCTCTCTCCCTGCACTCTCCCTATTCCATCAAAACACTCAAAGGGACTTGGTCAAATGGAAATTCTGACTTAAAAAATTACCACAATCCCCTCAAATACTATGTTTTTTTCCTTAAAATGGATTGGTGACCTTACTGCAAACAGCAGTGGGAATTTTTGGCAGTGTTGTGTCCTGTCTTCCCCACTACCTCATTGCTTCTTACTAATCAGCTGCAGTTGTGCAGAGGCTTAGTCCTAAAACCAAGTCCTGCTGGAAGGGAAACAGTGACACAGTCTTGGGGCATTTACTTATAGTTAATCTTCATGTGGTGTATGAACTAATTTTTCGCCTAAAGGGGCTGTGTGACCAGCATTAGTAAACAGTTTTGTAAGTCAGCTGTTTTCCTAGTGTATAAAATTGTCAAAAATACAAGCTTGACCTTTTTTTTAATAAAGGTACATACAGTTTTTCCAAGTGTGAGCAGGAATAGAAAGTTCTTTAAAGAAATGCATATGGTAATTTCATGTAGTTATTAAGCTGCTGAACCTGGTACTTTTTAGAAGCTTCCCAAATGTTGTGAGTTGGCAGCTCTAAACTTTTGCCTCTGCCCTCTTTCCCCACAAATCTTTGCTTCTGGTATCCCTGATAAAGTTCCCAGTAACACAGAAGGCCTCTGAAATGTTTTCTATATCCAGAAAGCTTGTTTTTTTATATCGTGTGGACGGAGGGAGAGGTTTATTCTGGACTTTACTGAGCTTCATGAGATGTTATGAGAGGATATTGAATCAAGGCAAAGTAGCAGAGGACACAGCCAAGCACATCTGCTGGTGATGCAAACTGCTGTGGACTGTGTTGCAAAGGGTGAATGCTTTTTTCTAATTATAGTTAAGACAAAGTAAAATTATTTCCTAAATATCAGTTTCCTCCAGTTATTTTTCACCTGCCTCTCTGTCTTGCATATTGAACAAACGAAGTTCCTTCAGACATTCACAGTCTCTCTTGTTTTAGGTGAGGACCAGTACAGTGATCATAATACTGCACCTCTGGTGGCAGAAGAGAAGATTTCTTTTGGAATCAATGCAGTGTGCTCATCTCTCACCACAGTCCAAGACATAAAGAGCTCTTACAATGAAGTGGATGGTCGGCTGATTGCCAAAGAGGTCACAAATTCCCCTTGTCTTAAACAAGTTTTCTCTTGCTTCTAATCAGTTTTCCTAGAGCCAAGTTTCTGACTTTGTCTTGTCTGTGTACCTTCAGTGCTTTTTTTGAGCTTCTTTTCCCATTCCTTAACTTTGTTCTACTCATAGGTTAATTTTCATATATGGAGAGGAATAGATTGGACAGTGTGAGCACAATGTTAAAAGCAATTTTTTTAAACAGGAACAGAAGTCATAATTTTCAGGTTTTGGGAATACTTGTTTCATTCTGTGTTTTCTTAATGCCTTCACAAGGACTTTTCACATGCTGTTCTATCATTCTTGCTAATACCAGATCTACTGATATGAAAGTAGTGGAGTTGTGGGATATTGTAGATAGGTGAATGTTTGTCCTTACAATAAACTTGTTGTGAAAAAAGATGGTTTTCATAGTATAAAAGTAAAAAAATAAGCTAAAGTTCAGAGCATGCATTTGTTACTTTTAGTGTCCCCGATACTACCAAAGGTTTTCTTAAAATGTCTTTTATCTGTTTTAGATTGGGATTAATTCTCGGGACAGTTCAACTCCAATATTCCTAGCTAAGAATATTGCTGGGCACCTCTCAGGTTCCTTGCGGACTATTGGGTCAGTTGCTGTGGGCCAATATGGTAAATGCACTTGTCTTAATGCTTAATATTTTTTTAAGAGTGAAGCCTTTGTCTGGCTAATAACAATAGATTTGGTCATGTAACTTCCTGGTAGAGTAACACTGCAATTTCCTAGGGGTAAGAGTGTTCCAGTCCACTCCAGCAGCTACTAGTCTGAACTTTATTGGAGGCCCTGCCATTCTCCTGGGTCTCATTGCTATGGCCCGTGATGACCACACCATGTATGCAGCTGTCAAAGTCCTGAACTCCATTCTCAACAATAGCCCATTGAGTGGAAAACTGATGAGGCACATCCATGGATACCAGGTAGGCACTCTTTTGTTCATTCATTCTGGCTATAATCTTTTCCTTGTAGATATTTCTCCCCAAATCCATCAATGGGAACGAACTAAACATATCTTGGCTACAGGCACTTGTGGTTGGAACTTTGTAAGTTAGGAGGGGAATATAGGATAGTGCTCTATATGCTGTGTTTATAGTTTATAATTCCTGGGAACCTCTGTAACAGTTTATCTGCTGAAGGGAAGGCAATGGCAGATGCCTCTTGGTCAGACATGATTTAATAAACTAAATAAACCAGTGCAGCAGAGTTGTGACCGAACCACTCTTCACCTTTTACCAACACACTTGATCCCTACACAAAAGACCACTTATCAGGCAGGTTTTCTTCCTCCCCTTGGCCTAGGATTCCTCTTTACAGACTGCCCAGTGTAAGGCTGACAATGAATTCCCACAGCTCAGTCTTCACTGTGTATGAGGAATTGTGATGATATAAGTAAGTGCTGTCTGAATTCACTGATTAGGTCTATCCCAGATTAATCTTTAAACCTGAAAGCTATGCAGATTGAAAATTTTGGTTATATGTAAAGTCTATATATGTAATATTGGATGGATTGAGGCTCAAGTATAAAGTTTCAGTTTAGTATAATTTACTTCATGCTGAGTAGGTGAAGCAGAAAACTCTGAAAGAAAAAAGAAGGCTCTTTAATACAGAAGGTTCCAAACAGAACCCTAACATTAGGGTTTCATGAATGATTTATTATAAACTCTCAATTTTCCCAACATGCAAATTGTTCATAAATTGATCACAATTTATAGGAATATATTTATCCTACCTAGATACTGCTTGCCCAATCCTTTTTTGTAGGTGAATGCCAGTCTTTATATTGTGTGTGTGAGTGTTCCTTTTGATTTTTTTACTAAATAGTGTTCTTTTCATGTGACTGATCACCATACTGCAATGGAGTGAAGTGGTTTTTTTTAACAGCTAAGTAATAAATGTGTCTTGATATGTATTTTCAAATTAATTTCTATTCTTCCCAACCTGTTCAAAATGTAATGGCTTTCTGAACATTCTTCTCACAGTATTGGGAAACTGTTGGATAATCAAAGGCTCAGTTGAGAAACTGGCAATGTTTCATAAATGTTCTTCACTTGGAGAGGTGAAAATTAATATTTTTTAAATTAAGACCATTTGTAAGCAATTAAGAATACATCCATGAAGAACAGCATAGAACACCTACTGTGGTTATTTATAGTTATATTTGTCTGTTGCTTTTTGTACATTCAATTCAACATAATATGGCAGATATTTTCCTGCTGTTCAATGCCACGAAGTTGTTAAGCTACTTCAAAAGTTGACCCTTTCATTTCCTGCATGAAATTTTGTGTCTGGACTGAAACCTTCATTTTCTTCATGATACTTAAGGAAAATGTATGCATGCATGACTACTACAGCTGAGTAAACAGTGTATTGGTCTTGAATTAAAGAGAAGTGTTATATATCAGTTTATAAATAAAGATTTATACTTGGCAGGTACTTATTCAGTCTTCTTTTTTCAGTTGCTGAGCTATCTATTGAAGAGGAAAACCCAGCTGCTAAACAGCAGGATTTTACAGTTAATGTTCTCCCTGGTGGGCACAGCTGAGCTGGGCTTCGAGTCTTCAGTCATCAAGAATTGTGGTGCATTCCAGTATGTTCTCTGCAACTTTGAGGTAAAACTGTTCATGTTACTCTGTGGGTTTGGCTGTATTAAAGATGGCTTTACAATACGAGGTTTGGTTAGTTCCCAGCACCACCTGTATCCAATATTTAGCGTGGGGTTGTATGTTGTGCATTATCACACTGTGGCTCCCCAGGTCTGCAGGAACACTCCCAGAGGGCCTGCTCCTCAGGGCTGGCTCTGGAGCTACAATTCCCTACACTAGCAGGGACTTCCCAGTGCCTGCAGGTTGCATTACAGAAATGCTGAATATTTATGATGTTCTCCCTAACTAGATTTAACTGTTTCTCTGCTGCAGGTACTGTTCTCTAAGTTCAGCAGAGCGGTAAAACCTCTGCTTTCCTTTGTCTTTCAGCTTTGGATGAAAGCACCAGAAAATCTTGACCTTGTTCTTCTTTCCCATCTTGTGGAGATCTTGCAGTCCTCCAGGTATATATAGCTGTTTGAATCAGACACCTGTGGGACAAGCACATCTGTAACCTGAAGCTGGAACTGTGAGGTGGCTGTGAAGGGTCTAGTCCCAGTTGGAATCTGTGGATTCTGGGAGTAAATCGTTCCTGTATTGCTCTTTCAAGCCTGGAGCTAGTGATTTGATCAGCCCCTGAGATGACTATGGGGCCAGACTGCGCAAAGATATCTGGTTACCTGGTTCACGTGCAACTACTGCTGTACAATGAAAGCTTAAATATCTGCTGGGGAGGGGAAAATTGAATGTTTGAATTCACTATGAAATAATTTTTTAAAATATATAATTGAAGTTGTGTTTAAAATCAAAACACAACCGTTTTATCAGTATGCTTAATCATCTGGACTGGAGTTAAATGTATCTAAAGAGACAAAGCATGGCAGGGGGGCTAAGGAAAGCCAGATTCCTTCTTTTTGGTAGCAGAAAGCTCTGTGGAGAGCTGTCTGATGTCCCTTGCTGAGTTTTCCAGGAATAGCATTTTTTTCTACCAACTTGCTGCTTGAAAATTCTGTAATGTTTTCTTTGAACTTGTTGGAATGCAACAGTTTCTGGGGGAGAGGGCAGAAGAGAAGAGTAGAACACACAGAGTAGTCTTCAGATCTCCATCACTGACACATGTTCAGTTTGTCTGACAGTGTTTGAAGTGTTATAAAGACAATATTAGAAGCCAAAAGCACAAAGTATCGTGCAACCTGAGAATCCTTTTAGCTGAAACTTCGGCAAAGTTGGTCATTTCCAGTAGAAGCTTTTAATAGTCCCTGTGCTTTTTTTACAGAGATGCATGTCAGAATGTTGTAATTGCCTACCAGGTACAAGTGGTGCCCAAGCTTCTTTTCCTTTTCAACGATCCTGAAATCAGTAGCTCCAAGATCACTCTGGCCTGCACTATTCTGTCCCATCTCTTGCAAGGGTACTTTAATACAAGGGATGTTCTCAGGTAACCTTCAAGGTCTATTGTGTTTCCTCAGATTGTCGATGAACTATACTTCTGCTAGTGTTGGAGAGACCTTGACAATAGAGCTTCTCTCACCTTGTCTTTGGTAGAACACCAGATCTTTGGCAACTGCAGGATCCCCTGGTGAAAAACTGATGAAAACTTTTTTCATTCACTCCAACTTACAGTTGTGTGAAGGTGATGACCCTTATAATAGTGGCACAGACAGTTCTGTAGGTATGACTGGGATTACTCAAAGCCTGTAGCTAATACTTGGTTTCATTAAAGCCTTGTCCCTAAAGTATCACTACAGTATTACAATTTGGCCCCAAAGAACTGTGTACCTAATCCTGTTGATTTGGTTTATATCCCAGTAACAGTCCTTTTCGTTCTTGAATTTCAATCAGTTATGTTAGTCAGGATTTCATGAAGCATAGCATTTAAATCCTTGTTTGCTCTTCACAGAATGTAAGCACTGCTTCATTTTATATTCCCAGCCTGTAGCCTATCAACTGAGGAAGGTCCATGTAGTGCTGTCTATAGCCACCTAATTCCCAGGGAAATGCACTGCACAGATGGCAGCTCTGTTTCTAAAGCTCTGATTTAATAACATGTAGAAACAGAGTTGCATGTCAAACCTGTGGTCTCAGCCTTTTGCTCTGTTAGAGAGTGTGAGTACCTCTAATAGTTAACTGTGGAGTAAGCTGTTACATGAACTTAGTGTTTGCCAACTCTTTTGTGGATGTTATGTTCCTGGATGTATGTTACCTGTATGCATGTCCCTGCCCTGGGCTTGTAGGAGTTAGTCTGTTTCTTTTTTCATATGGGTAGTGAGACAGGTGAGAGTAGTGGATTTAGTGTAACAAATTTGTCATGATGTAAGGAGTGTGAAAGAGCATTTTTTCTTAAATAATCATGATTTGTTATCCCATGGTAATGTGATTGGTTGTCAGGCCCATGAGTGCTGAGAGATTGGACAGTCCCTATCCTTCCAGCTCCTGAACAGCAGAGCCTGTAACAGGCTCTCAGCAGCACTGGGAGGTGCTGGAGTTTCTGCTGGTCCCAAATTTGGACTTCCAGTGGGAATTGCTGTGTGGGCCACTCCTGCAGAACAATGGGTGTTATGTCCCTTAAGAAATGTCCTTCTTGTGGGCAGGAAGAGATTATGCACTTTCACTAAATATGTTTATATAACATTAATCTTTCTGTCCTTAGAACCACGTAATGCGTTAAAGCAAACTACAAGTGAAAAATGGGTGACAGTCCTCCTCACAAAGGACCTGTTAAGGTTTCTCTGTTCTCCTCTGTATGCTTGGAAACCAAGTGGTCATAAGTGATATCTGAATGCCACAGGCTGCTCAGAGTCTTTCATGTGAACAGAGTGCTTTACTCAGTATTCCTTTCTTCTTGATGAAAGACCTTTAAAGTAGATAGAGAAAACAGTTCCATAGCAGAATGTATTTTACTTCAATTTGTAGATAGTTTTGGTCATCATGATATAAGAAAGATATTAAGCTAGAGAGCATCCAGAGAAGATGCTGGCCATGAAGATGAAGGGTCTTCAGGGGAAGCTGTATGAGGAGCATCTGAGTTCACTTGGTCTGTTCAGCCTGGACAGGAGGAGACTGAGGGGCGACCACTGCAGTTACAACTTCCTAGTGAGGGGAAGAGGAGGGGCAGACACTGATCTCTGCTCTGTGGTGACAATGACAGGACCTGAGGGAATGGCCTGAAGTTATGTCAGGAGAGGTTTAGGCTGGATATTAGAAAAAATTTCTTCACCCAGAGAGTGGTTGGGCACTGGAAGAGGCTCCCCAGGGAAGTGGTCACAGCACCAAGGCTGAGAGAGCTCAAGAAGCATTTGGACAATATTCTCAGGCACGTGGTGTGATTCTTGGGGTGTCCTGTGCAGGGCCAGGAGTTCAACTTTGATGATCCTTGTGTGTGCCTCCCAACACAGCATATTCTGTGATTCTGTGACCTTTTAATTTGCTTCCTAGTTTATGAAGTTTTCATCCTATTTCTCAAGTGACTGGAATTTCCAGTGGTTATGTCATTAATCAGTATTCAGCTTTGCATATAATCTCTAAGTAAATGAATGTCTTTCTGTTGACCACAATTCCTTCACTCTTTCTCTGCAAGGATTGGATTGTTCCTTGTTTACACCTTGAAACCTTCTTCTGTGGATGAAAATCAGATTTACCTGGATAGTGTGGCTGAGAGGCCCACTGAAGGTGAGGGGCTGCCTTTGGTTTATGAGTTATGATAGGTAGCTACAGTATTTCCCTCCTTCCCCAGGGCCTGATGAACCCTAAATGCAACATTAGTGCTTCTGCCTCCTGTGGCAGGAAGAAGCACAATTCCAATTACTTCATATGGAAAGGACAGGCTGCACTGAGGTGACCCTTTTTTGTTCTCTCTCTGCTAATAAGCCAGTAGTGCTTTGGCGGCATTGTCCAGAGCTGACACAATGTTGGATTTCAGATATACACAGAGAGGAAGGACATTAAATTGAAATTGCCCCCATACTAACCTACTGGGCTGTTACAAGGGGTAAAATTTCAATGGGCATCCTGGATTTTCTGTGAAGACTTTGCTACACCTACAGTGGTAGCAAATAATAATGCGGAGCTCTGCACCTCTTAAAGTATCTGTGTATTTGTCAGGTTCATGTGGGGGAACATCCAGTCATTTGGCCCTTTCACTGTGATCTTTCAGTTGAGGCTTTATTGTTATTGCCCCTCTAAACAATAGATCATATTAAGGAGGCACTGGTAACTGTGGTTTGTATATAGACAACACAATTAGGCAGTACGAGTCAGATTGCCTATTTACATTTCCCTCTCTAGTTAGCCTGAGACTGCTTCCTGTGAGATATTGTTCAACATATAGTCTGAATGAGCTTTAAATAACTCTAAAGAGAGGACTTTGGGCAATGTAAGCCCAGGTTGTTTCTTATGTTAGCAGGACTCCTTATGTCTAAAATTTGATGTCTGCATCTTTTTACTCTGCAAAAAAATATAAGTACCTGATATAAGTACTTCTACTGGGCTAATTTGATGCAAAGTTGTTCATCAAAGCAATGGAACATGTGTTTTGTCTCTTCATTACTCTCTATTACTTTCTGATATTTGTAGCCTTAAGCCAAACATCTGGAAAGACAATCTGGCTTCGAAACCAGCTATTGAAGATGCTGTTAGATGTAATACGCTCAGACAAACTTCACCTGTCCTCTGAGTAAGTAGAAACATTTAGGAAGTTAAGTGTCTCTGTCTTCCAGATTTTTCATCTTCTGGTGCTTGACCAGGACTAAACACACTAATGTTCGAATTTCAACAAATACTTAGTAAGAGCAGACTGGATTCACAGTGTCTTTTTTGTCAGTGATTTATCTGGCATTCACACAGCTGTGTGGTCTGAGCACACATCAGATATCCGTTTTGAAAGAAAATTTCATGTTTTCAGAAAATACTGTGAAAGGGGAACTTGGATATTGATGTTTCTTCTGCATATCAGGGGTGGAAGAAATCCCTTCTGTATTTGAAAATCAAGTCAATATAATGAGGGATTACTTGCATCCTTCTATCATAACCATGAGAATGATGCTACCGTAATTCTACCTTTCAGAACTGAAAGGCAGATTTCATAGTGCTGGGTGCTGTAACTGTGCATTTTCATTAGATAGTACATCTTGGACTTCAAAATTTAAACCAGAATTTTGAATTTCATAGCTTGAAAGATCTAGTCTGTGATGTAGCTTGCCTCAGTTATTGATACACACTCTCAGAAGGAGCTTCGTCTTAATGAACTGTTTTGCCTGACAGTAATACAAGGTTAAATTTAGCAGGAATTGAGTGATTTCACCTGTATGGATGAGTCTGTTGTTAAATCTTCAGGATTCTCTGTTGTGGTACACCT
The DNA here is from genome assembly GCF_965178545.1 of Coloeus monedula. Taxonomy (NCBI): domain Eukaryota; kingdom Metazoa; phylum Chordata; class Aves; order Passeriformes; family Corvidae; genus Coloeus; species Coloeus monedula. The sequence goes on from NC_138788.1 coordinate 20,828,196, forward strand.
TTAATGAGATTTTTTTTTTTTTTTTAGAGAAACATGAGCTTCTAAATCACTTAGAGATAATTTTAAATAATATCTCCTTTCTGTTTTCCATCATGTTTCCTTCCATGTGTTTTCATTTACCTGTTTGTCCTAGGGAAAAAGAAAAGACATTTTTGGCACTGGGGCCAGACTGGTTTCTGCTGTTCACACAGAGCTACCTGCACTTCAGCACAGTTGTCCTGGGAATCAAGCTGCTTCTGTGCTTCCTCCACAATCGTTTGCTGCTGAACAAATTCAAGGAGGGGTTAGTTGCTGGGCGTTGGCTGGAAAACAGCTCTGCAGGGTTGAGTATTCTAATGGGTATGTGTTGGTTTAATGTTCCCAAAACACTGCCTTGATCCAGCTCAGTGGTAGAAGATCACTGTGTACATGATACAAGAATCCTCACTTACCTCAGTAGACCAAGAGTTTAAATTACTTCCTAGGGTAGTAATTTAATAAGTTTAAAAATAAACTTGTCCTGGTACTTTTTGTGTTGCACAAAAACAGGCTAGTTGATAAGCCCTTGAGGTGTTCAGATGTCAACTCATGCTCTAAAACCTTTTGTTTCTTTAAGATTTGTTCAGCTTGCTTTTTGATAATTAGACCTGTGGATCTGAGAAAGGAGGAGAAAGGAAGAAGAATGATTCAGGGAGACTGCCCTATAACAAAAGGGATAGTGGGAAAAATTATCTGTTAGTCCAGGGATGTTTTTTATACTGTTGATACTGCAGCCTAGCAGACTACTGAGTGTCCTGGGACAGAGACAAATGAGGACAAAGTTGTGTCAGTAATTCTTCTGCTGATATGACATTTATTTGTAGACACTTTCCTTTTCTTTTCCTTTAAAGATAATTTAAAAAGTCACCCTCCAGTGCCTGACAATGGCTACTTCTTGATTTTTGGATTTTCTGTGTTGCAAAGATGTCTGACTGATCACGTTCACATCCCTGAGATCTACTTGGTTGTGGCAGAGCTCTTTCTGGCAACTCCACAGTCTGAACCACCTGAAGCAGTCAAGGTATGAAAAAAATAGCAGACAAGCACCTGAAGCTGCTATTGCATTACTATTTTGACATTTTATGCCCTTTTCCATGACAGGATTCTCAGGCAAGTTTACCCTACTTGGGTTTTGTGATAATAAAAATGATTCATATTTTAGACGTTTAGTTAGTTAACTTTGATTTAAGAAAATTTTTGTTCAGAACAACCTTGTTTGGGCAGGTGTTAAATGTTACAAATTTAATAGGAGAGGAAGGAGCTGTTGGAAGTGCAGATGTGTTGATTTTGTTCTCATTCGGAGAGAGCAGGCATTGTTCTTGATGCATGGTATATAATTCCTATCTCTGAATGAAATATCTCTCCTCCTGTGTAGAAAGATCTTGAGTCTATGTTGCAGTGGATCTTTCAGCACCACCTTACAGAGAACGTCCTCAAATTCGGGCTGTGTGCAGAGGCAGCTGTGTTACTGCTGGAAATGGTTAGATTCACTGTGGACAAGGTAAGTGTTTTGTTGCAAGGACAGTGCAGTGTGAATGGCCGAATAAAGTGCCCAGGTGTGACAGATGCCAGTGGCAGCCTTTACCTGTAATCCCTGTGCCTGCTCTGCCCTCAGAGGGCAATACTGAATGTGACAATGAGCAGGGACTTCCAAGGGTCAGAGCAACTACTGCCCTGGTTATGTAGCACAGGATGTGGTGGGCTCATGTTTAAGAACTTCTGAGACCAGAGACAGGCCTTGCCCACAACAGTGCTCCTTTTTTTTTCATTCCTGATGATGATGATAATATGTTACCTTTCTGGTTGGGCGTATCTTCAGTCTGCAAGGCGTGGGTTGGCTGCTGGTGCCTTGTCTGACTTCTTTGTGGCTGTGTCATGTTTGCTTAGGAATACCTAAAGAGGAGCAAAGATGAGCTTTTGTGAATGAGAGGAATGCTGCCTTGACCAGATGCACATTTGTCTGTGTTCAGCCTATTGCAGATGCAGAAGCCTCCTGGGCGATTGCCTATCCAGGGAATGTTATCGAGTTTCTGTGCTTGATCTATCACAGTTATATGCAGGACCCCGTGTGGCACTGTCCTGACTTCTTGAAAACTTTGGCTATGGTTGCTTTTCATTCAGGACCACCCAAGGTACGTGTATATGAGCCAGCACAAGCCCTTCAGATCAGAGATGGGTCATTAGGGGAAAAGAAATCAATTTACAGGAGTCTGAGTTAAAATGTATTGCTGTCTGCTTTCACAGGGTGGGTCTGAAGGCCTTTTGACTCCTGATGGTCCAGCCATTGCCGAAGGGAAAGGCTGTGCTGATCCCTCCTCTCTCCCACTCCTACCACACCCTGTCAAGAAGCAAGTGTGGAATTTTGTGCGAGTCCTCCTGATGGACAGTCTTCTCAACATCCCAGCAAACAAACAAGGACATCCCCTTGAGCTGCTTCTTGAGGTTTCTCTCATCATCAGGCTTTGCTGTTCTACCTTGCACTGGGGGTGGAAGGACAGGACATATCCTGCTAGCAACCTAGTAAAAAAAAGTGCTAACAGTGACAAAAGGAGAGGACTTTTCTATGCCTCTGTACTAATGTGAACTAAGAAAATGCTGCCCCTGGAAAACAGAAAAGATATTTTTCAGGCAATGTTTAATATTGAAGAAAGGTGTGGAAAAAAGAATCCCTTTTCCTTAGTAATATCTGCTTGTCATTAGAGCAGCCCTTGAATTTGATGAGAACAGAAAATTTCACATGGAGTATCCTGTGTACTGATTTTTGAGATAACAAAATCTCAGTTCTCAAATAAACAAAAAAACCCTCTCTCCACTTTAAGTACAGATTAATTCAAGCTGTAGCAGTTGAAGTCTGGATTATAGGTTTCAACCACTCTAAGCACTCAAGAGAATCAGAGTAGTCTGAAGAAAGGGGAAGATGAAAAATTTAGGCTTCAACTCCACATTGTCAATAATCCAGGCATCCTAGATGTGAGTTCTGATGCAGACTTAGCTTAGTAATATGAATAGTAATGAACATAAGCTTGACTACAATTGTAGCGAGTTAAATCATCTTGTGGAGCAACAGCTCCCTAAATGTTTATACAGTACTATCCCAAGGTTTGGTACAGTTAAAATAGAGTATGGATTTCTGATTGTCTGAATCCTGAGCCTGCTAATGGAGCTGAATTCCCTGAGGACAAGACCTCTTGGGAACCACCTGTGAGCCAGATTCTGGCCCTTTGCAAAATCTTGTTTCTGTTCAGTGTGCAGAGGGTGTCTGTGCTGGCTATCAGCTAGATGGTGTAGTCCTATGGAAGATTTCTTGGTTTTCCAGCTAGGGAATGAAGTCCTGCCATCTCTGCTGTCCAGTAGCTGTCCACATAGGCACTCTTGCTGAAAGTGAAGTTGAATCAGATTTCCTGTTTTCCTGCTGTACTAATATGTATGCCATCACTATATAGGCTTCTCCAGAACATGCCACCAGTGAGCAGAAGAGACTTTTTCAGACAAAAGTTCTGCTGTCTGCTATGGATGTCTTTCATGTTACCAGCCAAGGTGAGGGGAAAACAAGACCAAGAGGTGAGTGAATCAGATTGTTTAACTAGCTGATATTTAGCCTGTAGGTGTAATTGCTAGAAAGGTTTGGAAACAATAGCTAGAAGGACAGTCCAGCTAAGCAGGATGCACTGTCCAATCTATCTTGCCAGTTTGCATAAATCATTGTAATTTTATAATTTTTTCTGGAGAGCCTCTTCATTTTTTTCTTTTTGAGAACAGATATTAAAAATACCTGAATATTAAAAAGGGAGTATGTGGAAAGAAACCTAGGTTTATCCTTGAAAGCTTCTGGAAGCAGCCCCACTAACTTAGTTGTGGCAGCTCTCCTTTCTGAGTTGTTAGTTGAACCAGTTCTTCATTACAACATTTTAGTGAGATTGCTTCCATCCTTAATATGGAGCTGTCATTTCCAGTCTGAGTAAGGTGTTTCTGCTATACCTAGAGTCTTCTTAGACATGTCCCAGCTCTGACATATTGTGGGATGAGACTGTTCCTACTCAGCTCTGGTAATCTCACATTTAACTTTTTTGTCATTTCAGCTTGTTATGGAATAATCAACCCTTTTGTATCCTCTCCAGGGAGCAGCGATCCTCTTGGTGCTTCAGAATCAGCTGCACCCCTATCCACGATGAATATTGCTTATTTTGTTCAGAAGCTGGTTGAGAAGCTGAACAGCAGAATGTTTTCTGCTGACCCCAAGCAAATCCTGATCTTCATTGTCAAACAGATTATGTGGGTGAGTCACTTTTTTTTTTCCAACTTTTATCAGCATGTTTTAACATGCTGCTGTACACTGAGGTCGTGATACTGCAGTTCTGAAGAGGATGGCTGCAACTGGTTTGGTGATTGTTGTTATTCCTGTTTTCTTGCGTAAGAACAGTTCTAAATTATAATTAGAGATAGATGGTGCAGCATAAAGAAAGGATAGTTAACTCTTTTGTGACACTGTTGGCCGTGTACACGTTGCTGAACAGGAATAAATTAATCTCTTCCACAGTTCTGGGGACTTCGGCAGAAATACAGAAAAATACAATTTTTATGTAAGAGGTAGTTTGGGGGAATTTCACTGAAATAAGTTTCCAGCAGGTTAAATGCAGTGGGAGGAGTGGATCCTTGGGGAGAAAGTTCTTTGAGCAAGCCAAGTACTCTGCTGTTTTGTGTTTTCACAGGTCTTAGAAAGCGCTGTCTCTCAAAAGGAAGTTTTCCTCAGTGCCCTGTACAGCTGCTTAAACAGAGCCATCCTATACTGCCTATCCAGACCACAACAATCACTGCCTGAGCAGTTTAATGTCCTGAACACTCTCATTGTTCTGCAAGAGCACTGGGACATTATTTTTGCAACTTACAACTCAAATAGTAATTTTGTCGTCTGTCTGATGTACTGTCTCTGCCAGCTGAACTCGGGCAGGTACAAATGTTCATCTCATTATAATGTTTGTTTGTATCTCGTGCTGTACCTATGGAAGTGGCTGCAGAGGGGGAGATATCTCAGAACTTAGGTAATATCTGGTTTGGGGAATCACTAGAAGCTGAGATTGAGCTAGATCCAGCATTTCCAGCAGCCTACTCACTTCGGAGTAGTAAATGCAGTTAACAGGCTTGAACTGATTTCAGTGGAGCTGGCTCACAAGCCCATCAGGAAAATGAGCATCTGGAAATCTTCCTGAGACGTGGGCTAGAACCACTCCACAGTCATGCAGGCAGCCATTCTTTGAGACATCTGCATGGGGTAATTTAGTGAGATGTTTTTTCTGATCAAGCGGTCATTTATGTGCGGGTACATTTAAAACATAAGTAAAAGTGTGCATGGATCTTGTGATCTTTGTGTTATTGTGACTTGGATCTGAGCTGCAAAGTTCTGGTTGTTCTGACATTGGGTAGGGCTAGAACATCCATACCCACTGTTTGCTGTTCTTACAGATGTTGATATAATAGATATACTCTTGCTAATGTAAGCTGGAGAGTTACTTTGGAAGCTTAGTTTTGTGAAAAAAAGCCAATATTGGCAAGTGCTTTATTCACTATAATGATATTTCTTGTTTCACTGATAGCCTTCTGTACTGCTTTGATGGTTTGAATTGAATCCATTAATACAGTGTTACACAAGAAGTAAGCTACACTTCCTGAGATCTTTTCTGGATTATTCTCATTGCAGTCAGATAATAACTTGTAGGCCAAAACTGCTGAGATGGAGTAAGGATTGCTTTTACGTAGTAAGAGCAGAAACATTTTTTAAAAAATGAAATTAGAGAAGGGTTTGTGTTATCCAAAAGCCAAACATAACAAACCCAGGGAATCAGAACTGTGGTATTTTAAAGAAATCAGAAATAAAAATGGCAGCTTTGCATACCCAAGGATTTGACTCTCCCAGATAGTAGGGCCTGTTTAGACTTGAAAGACCTTAGTATGTTACTTGTGCCTATATATTACAATAATATGCCATTATTGGCAGCTGTTCTGTGTCCAGATTGTGTGGATACCTTACCCAAGCCTATTTGACTTTTTTTTTTTTTTTTTTTTTTTTTTGAAGCGTTACTGCTGTACTGAAGTTCCTAATGTCTTTTACCTACTGACTGGTAAATTGTGGCACAGCCCCCAGTCCCAAAGCAGAACTCCTCTTGGCCATGGTGATGTTCTCAATAATCACATCTACATGATAATTGTATCACAGTGCTAAATTTACAATGTTTTTGTGCTGAGTGCTTTAGAAACTGAATGAATAAATCATTGTTACAAAAAACTCAGACTAAGCAGTTCAAGTGTAGGGTACAGCAAGACACTGCTTTCTGCATAGTGGCAGGTACCTCTGGCAGAGGGATTCAGAGCAAAGAGACGATGTACAAGATGCCCAGGGGAGGTGCAAGAAGGCTGATGTAGACTGGCTACATCAGTACAGCCCTGTGTTCTGTCTAATTGGGGTGAATGGTAGATACAAGTGCAGTAAGAAGTGCAGGGATTAGGCACGAACAAGAGGGTGATCTAGAGGGTCATGATGACTGCTCCTTGACTTTGAATACCAGACTGATAGTGGTTAAGTTCCCACTTCTGGAAATTCTGTGGTATTACATGACTGGTATAAGCTCTCAAGACTATAAATACTGATCTACTAAATGATTCAAGTAGGAGTGGATATGCAGAAACACCTGTGGCTCTTTCACTGTCCTCAGTTTGTTCTGATTTCCTCACCTGTCCTCCTTTTTTTTTTTTTTTTTGTCACAGCTGTTCGGAAGGTTTTGGGTTGGATGCAAAACCAAAGCTGGCTTCTTATCACCAAATTTTCCTTGCCCCCAGTGAAGAGGAAAAGGGCAACCTGCCTACTCCAGATGATGGTAATTTATGGCACATGTTTCCTGTGGCTTAGAGAGAAGGAAAATACCAATCCTAAGCAGTTATCAGAGCAGCTTGTGCAAGTGCAATTTACTTCCTCTTTGGTGTACAGGCACTGCAGGCACAGCAAAGAGAAAGGAAAGTTGTGCTGAAAAATTACTTGCGTTTGCATCAAGCCTTTTGATTCAAAAGTTACACCCTACATCCTCAGAAGTAATGGGTATCAGTTTGGAGATCTCTCCTCCATGTTATGGCCAGTATAAGGGACCAGACACATATACTATTTGTAGCTCTATTTCTTTTTTTCAAGGCCATACACAGTGTGTGTCTGTAATGTGCAGAAAGAAGCATTTTGAGCATTTAAGAGAAACATGGGAAAAATGTTGGGTTGGATTCAGTGTGGTTAGCTGAAGCCTGCAGCAGAGCAGTGTTCTTTTTTTATTTTTTAATATATATTGGCTTGATTATGATGCAACAAAATCAGTCTGGTTTGCAGGGAAATAGAGCAAAACATCTCAGCACTTCCTTGTACAGTACCCTCCTGCTGCGTCAAATTGTTTCACAACTTGGTTATCTTTGCCCGTCCATCTCCAATGATGTTTGGCAACATAAAAGAATGTCCTTTATGTGCTTAGCATTCTATGCATGATAATAAGATCATAAAAAATCTGATTAAATGGTTTTCCAAAGCAGAAACCTGTTAAAACCACATGTCACTTCTACTTGTTTCTTTCAACGAATTGAAATATAAAAGAAATGTCCTGCTGTTTTCTGTATTAGATTAACTAGTCTATCTTAGAACCTATGGAGGCAGTACACAAAAAGGAACAGCTCCACTGACTCCAGCAGTTACTCTGGAGCAGTGCTTTTCCAAATGAGATGTTTTTGCATTACCTGTTGCTTGACTTGAAAACACAAATGAAGAATCATTTTTTGTTGTTACTTTTGTTTCCTAGTTCACCAGGAGATTCTGAGAACAGTAGAAATCACCTGGAAGCAGCTCATTTCTCAGAGGCAGCAGGCGCTGGAGGACACTTACAAGATGGATCTTTCTGTAAAAGGAAATGACAAAGAAAGGGACATGAAGATAACAGAGATCACTCCTTTATGGGAAGAAATTATGACAAAAGCTTGGCAGCACTTGCTAGGTCTCTGTTCTTTTATGGAATACTCCTTGTAGTAAGCAAAGATAGTGTGGTAAATGGGGTGCCTGGTGGAAAGCAGCTGTTCTTTGGTTATACCCTGCACATCACCTGCTGAGAAGCAGATTCTCAGTTTCTCTCCTTCAGGGCTGTGATTGCTTCCTGTGTCATAACCCAGCCCTTCTGTAATCCCCTGGTGGTGTCTTAGGGCTCATGTTGTGCTACAAGAAAGAGAAATCTCCTTAGATGGTTGTATCCCATAGGAAGATTTAAAAGGAAGGATATATGGTTAAAGAAGGGCGTTGCAATGTGTGTAGTGCTGCAGTGATTCACAGTTTGTGTCTGTAATGAAACTGATCTATGACAGACTTCTGTGAGGCTTTTAAATAAAAGCTTGAGAAGTATGTGTTAATTCAATTCTCATAAAAATAGAAAGTAATTCATCTTGGGTAACACGCTGCTATGTTGTTTTATCTTGTGTAATGGGGATAGAACCCCTCTATCTTCCGACAGGTTCAACTTCAAGTCTTAAAAGCTTTTCTGTCTGTTTTGGCCTGCAGTATCTGAAAAGAAGCTTCTCCAGAAAAAAGCAGGGCCAGGCCAGTCCCAGAGCAAGCACAATTCCTGGAGTGAAAGCCTCTCTTCAGCTATTAGGTTTATACCTGGCCGAAACACAGAGGAAGTGGCATGCAAATCAGAGGTAAATTTTGTTCTTTGTCTTTTCTGGGTCTGTCACTGGTCTAACTTTTATATAGCTCTGGAGAGTTTTTCTGGATTGGGGTGGCTTCTGAATGTCTGTTGGTTGACATGTTCCATGGCAAACTAGGCAACTGTTGCAGCTGAGGTTCCTTTTCTAGGCTGCTAGAAACAATCACAAAGAAATAGTGACCTGAAGAACTTCTCTTGGCAAGCCTGTTCATGTAGTCTAATAATGCATATTTTCTGCATAGGGCACAATTATGTGCCGTAAGCAGCCCAGATACGTTTGTGTTTACAGGGCTCTGCTTGGAGCAAGGTGAGGAGATGCCAGCTTTGCTGCTGCTTTGGACTTGCATCACCTATGTAAACCTTGTCCTTCAGCCACTGAATTAGTAGAATTAGTAGAACGGCTCAGGTATCATCATAGTACTATTATCATGGTACTATCATTACATTTTCTACTCAATATGAAGTATTAAAGGTCCAAATTTTAGTTTAGCCCCTAGAGATCAAGAAACAAGTCTTGGTATATAACCCAGGGATTGGTTTGGAGGGTCTGCATAATTCCTACTGTCAGGAATGAAGGTGAACTGTCTTTCCCATGTGTAAGCTCCTCCTTTGCTGAAAGAGAGGGCCATTTCCATGGTTTTGCTGAGCATTTGTCAAAATTAGAAATAAAAAGCCCTAGATAGATGTTACTTTTCAAGTGTACTAGAGATAGAGTAACTAACTTGCCCTAAGGTATGGTAGAAGTGCGTTCACCAAATATTCAGAGCTTTAAACCAAGCTTGTGCTACTGTGGTGCTCAACATGTTAAGGTCTTTTTCTTCTCCTGAGGACACAATGAGTCTGTTATTAGCATGACTTTAGGCAGCCTTAACCCTCTAGCTCAAGCCACGTGAGATTGCAGCTTTATGCCTGGTGATGCCTGGTTCACTTCCAGGTGTGTTGATCAGGAAGACTGTGACACCCAGCTAATGTGTCTGATGGTACCTTACTGAGCTGCAAGGTTTTTTCAGTGTGCCACAGAATTCTTCTCAGTCCTTAAAATCACTTTGCTGCTTACAGAGTGAGCAAGCTCTTCCCAGGTACATATGTATACTGTGATGTCATACTACAAGAGTGTCGACTATTTGCCCTGGGGTCTGTTTAATTATTTTTTTAAATTAATTTTGATTATTACAGCTGATTACACCTCAGTGAGCAATGTAATTGATATTTGTAAATGTATCCCAAGGAACATTTTGTACAACATGCTTTTTGCTGTTGAAGGTTAAAGACTCTGTTATTGGTTTTTCCCTAAATATGCCCACATCATTAGTTCCTCCAGTGAAAAGGTTGCCATCTGGAAAAGGCAGCACGGAGACATTATTCAGGCACAAGTGCATGAAATTGGTGTTTCTACATCTTCTGTCTCTCTTCTGCAAGGAAGCTGCTTGTAATTAAAGGAGCTGGGTTTGGAAGAAACATTACTCACTTGGTGTTATTCTTTATCATGTCAAGTACTGACAGCTCCATAGCTCTGATAAATTGTTCTTCTCAATGAGATACAAAGCTACAGTTCCAAATGTTCTTCTCCACTCTCCTTCTCCCCCCTTCTCCCTCCAGACTGTCTTTCAGAGTTTGATACACTTTTTAGAGAGGTGAAATTTAAGAGGAAGAAAATTTAGTTGCCCCTCAACAGTTTTCTTCCTTCATAGACTTACATTAGAAATCTTACATTAAAAGTAAATGGTATTTTTGCTTCTACCTCCTGTTTTTGACCACTTTGGTAGTCACTTAAAAATGTGCTGTAATGTAATTTTCTATCACTTTCTTTGTCAGGGGACTTCTATGTTCACTACTGGCCTCTGTCTTCATTACTGCAAGTTATGGACTTATGTCTGACAGCAATAGGCACCTGGTTGAAACATGGAGATTAAAGGAAAAATAATAGTATGAACTACATAGGGAGGAACAAAGAATTTAAATCCTGGAGTAAAATAAAAATATTTGCTCCTGACTGAGCAAAGTTTACTGAGAGAAGTGCAGAAATTCACCCAGGATTTCAGAACTGTGCCCAGTAGAAAGAAGAAATGGGTTGTTTACTGGGTTGTTAATGTGATTCCTCTATCGACTGAAAAATAAACAATGACGTTGAAGCAGTAGTACTATTTGCTGCAGATTAAACAAACAAAAAACAAGCAGCAAACACTGCTCTTAAGTGTTTCCCCATGATTATTTACAAGATAGGAAGAGTGCTTTTGAGACCCAATCCTCAATCTGGAAAAAACAGCAAAATTCAAACTGTTCACTCCAGCAAAGTATCAGGCCCCATGTTTCTGCTGTGCTTTTGCTCATGTTCTCCATCATCAGCAAAGGCAATTTCCTGCTATTTGGTGGCAAGTATGAGAATCAGCCATCAAATGCAGCTGGTTTTTCTGCATATTTCTGAATCCACTGTGCTATCTTATGCTTTGCTCGTGGCTTTGCCTGCGAGGCGTGATCATGTAGAAAAGAGTGTAATTACATTTCTGGTAGTAGAATGGCAATGATCTGCTCTAGTAATTGCTGTTTTGTACTTTCTTGGAAGTTTGAGTAGTCATGCAGGAGCACAAGGAGCATTGTTCAAAGTTGGATTTTTTGATGCTTACAGGTGAGAGACTTGGGTAAATTTGTCAGCAGGAAGGTCTGTAAGACTGAATACAGTGCCAAAGGTTTCCAAATCACTGACTTTCCTGTTTCAAAGTGAGCCTTTTGATCTCTTGCTCTTTCTCCTCCTTTCCCCCTCCCCAGTTTTACTGTCAAAATCTAGTATATGTATTTAATTTTTAGGTTAGTAGCATCTGTGATTGGTTTTGATATCGTCAAAAAGCTACAAGAGCAGCGAAGGACCACTGTAACAATTGTATTTCAGTCAACTCTAAATCAGTCAACAGCTGCTTCATGCCCTGAGGTTCCTTAGGATTAGTGCCTGAGCAAGGTTACAAGCACCGTACTTCTAACTCCTGTAAGACACACTGCCTTAGAGCTGTTGCTCTTTACAAGAAATGCAGAGCCTCCTCAGTTTTACAGGAGGCCTGATCATGCCTGTCCTCTACTGTTTTCATTGATTAATTGCATTCCTCTATGCCAAAGGCCCATATAACTTGATAGAAAAGGTCTTTTTAATCCCAGTCTTCAGAATGAAGAGGTTAAGAGACCTCCTAACTTGTAATTGCAAAGCCAGGAACTTGAATCTTTTTCTTACCAATCACTTAGTTGGTCTTTTATCAGCTTTTCGAGTTAACTGAGTTAAAACAAGCAAACATTTAATGATATTTCTTTGAAAAGAGCATCATTTGTGTAACATGTTTATCTTCATAATAGAAGGATAATTAACATCACTAATTATCTAATTAAGTTCATTAACTATGCACCAACAGTGCACCGTGAAGTTGACATTATGTTCTTCTGTCAACAAATGCTTTGATTTCTTAGGAAGTAATTAAAATGTAAATTAGCATGTCATTAAATGCACAAGGGAACTTTGGAATCAAATATTCATTTCAAAACTGCTCATAGCACACATTTTTTTTACTTCAATGAAAGCAGGCACTTTACTATTAATGATGTATATTAAACAATTTCCATTATAATATTATTGTCTTGTTTAATAACTGGCTCAAAGCTAAATTACAGCATGCTGTAGCAAGCTGAAAAAAGTTTCTTTAACTTTGAACAAAGAAATTTTCATGTCCTCTTACACGCATATCTGACACACTGCTCATTTATCATTTTCAGATTGTTTACAAGATCATAAAGAAGTAATTCAACAGGTCAGTGTTAGATAAGAATTGCATGAAATCATAAAATATAGAGCTATTTCTTATTATGTGATACAAATCACTGAACTTTCTGAAACATGGGAGTCATTTCCCCATTCATTGAAGATAGCTGTGTAGCTGAAAACTGGAATATAAATGTTGTATGATGAATACAGGTCTTTAGGCTGACTCAGATTCACAGACCCCTCAGTCTGTCCCCTAAAAATTCATTAGAGGTTGCTGCAGGAGATGGTGTGTGATAGCACAGTGTACAATAGAAAACCTATCCTAGCAAGATTGCTTCTTTCTTGATTTATATCATCTTAAAACCTGAAACACAAGAGACATTGCTTACAAATTTTCTGTGGGTAGCTCTTCGGAGGGACTTTTCCTGTGTTTTTAAACTCAGTGGTCTTCTGCAGGAGTGAAGTCCCTTCACTGAATTACACATTGTATGAAAACATTGCCTGTTATTTCTCCTGCATATTGTTTTAAAATATACTTTTGCCTTTCAAGCTAGAGATTATGTCTGGGTCAGGGTTAAGCTTGGATATAGGATTTCAGCAAGTGGAATTTAATGTTTAAAGCTGTTGGCACCAAAGTCTCATCTTTCAAGAGCTGCTGGTTGTGGAGTTTTATTTTCACATAACGGAGCTGATGCCAAATGAGTTGAATGGTGTTGACATGGATGAAAGAGGAGTTTTATTTGGTTGCAGAAAAACCCTAGAAATTAGTGCTAGCCACTGAAACAGACTATGATTTTCTTTGCTAAATACATAGATAAATAATTTCTCGTATTTCTTGGTTCAGATATGTCTGTTTTCTTCCAGTTTTTTGATTCAACATTTTATTTATAATCATTGCAGAAAGAAATGGTTTGAATTCAAAAGACTGAAGTGTCAATTTAAACTGAAAAGTAAAGAACAGAAAATCAAGGGAGGCCCTAGAAATCTCTGAGATTGACTTACATGTTTCTTCTAAGTGAGGCTATAGGTTGCTAACTGTGCTAAAGTCTGTGACCATTCCTTTCTTGTTGCTCCCATCTTTGCTAAGCAAATTAAAGTTTGCTTGTGTTCTGTTTATGCTTTCTGCTGCAGAGTAGCTTGAAGTACATGCACTAAGAAACTCCAGAAGTAATCTTGTCACCTTTAAATGTAAGTCATTTTAGGAAAAGTATATTTTTATGAGTCAGGAGAGAGATGTTTCTTTTTTCTGTACTCTAACCTCTAAGCATACACTGGTGTTTACAGAATTCTTTCATCAGCTAAAGGACTAGAAGGGCACATTTTTCTTACATAAAAGCCATGATTCAAATGTAATCAGAAAAGCCAGTGCATGAGAATGTTGGACAAATGCATTTAGATAATAGTGTGTAATAAAACCCTAAGTTAAATACACCTGTAGGACTTCCACATTTTAAATAGAAATAGGAAAACAGTGAGTAAGAGCAAGTGAAGGCTAGAAGAGACTCCACTGCTATTCCCTGTAATGCCAAAGTCTGACCTTCACCTTTCACTTCAGAGGTAAAAGTTAATGCCTCTGCTGTAACAGGATGGAAACTGAGTCCTCAAGAGGTTGAATGAATTATCCCAAGTCACAGAAGCCATTCTCAGAGATAGGATTAAAGAATAAACATGCCTTGACTCTCATTGTGCTTTTTTGCTATTAGGAGACAAGTTATCTGTTCTCCCAGGAAATAATCTGTTCAGTAGTGTCATCTGTTGAAGGGCTGTGTGTATGCACGCACACATACAGACATATGGTTGCTATAGAAGTAGATTGGCTTCTGTACTGCCTGGATTTAGCTGATAAATAGTCACATGTACACACCAAGCTTTAGGTTTACCCTTTGAAACCCACCCCTGTGTGTGGGTACATTTATGATGCACTGAAATATGGAGGATTTTCTCATTAGGTCTGCTATTCCCCAACCAACTGGCAATGCCAGGAATACATCCATGATCCTTAGGAGCAGTTGGCACACTGCATTAGCCTCCTAGTGGGCTGAGGCACGAAGCTTCCCCGCAACACTTAACTGCTGGAACTCAGTCTGTTGAAAAGCTAAATGAATTTTGGCAAAGCAACAATAAAATCCACACGGCAATATCAATTTTGTGATTCAAAAGAGCCTGCAAACAACCCTCAGTGTGGAGAGTGTATGTGAAGGACTAGGATAAACTGCTCTTTAATTTGCTAAGGAAAACATTATCTGCCTTAGCTTAATGGCTGTTACCTGGTGAGTAATGGAACAACTTTTTCTCTTGTGAAATGAACCTACTTGCTGCCTAGTGCATAGTCACTTTCTTGAAAAGTAATCTGGTCTCAAGAAAGGTGGCTTATTGTTTGCACAGGGTAGCAGTGTACCTGGTTACTTTGTCAGATTTAGTAGCAGGAGATGATTTGGAGGTGTTATGCACTTTGTCTCTATCTGAATAGAACAGGGCTGGTGCATTGGAGACTTTACCCAGCTCTAATTTAGGTGTTTACTATAGCACTCAGATGCTTCTCTGTAAAGCTGCCATGGTAGCTATAATCCTGTCCTCTGTAGCAAGCTTGATGAGCAAGCATTGATTGATTTAGCAAGAAAGGACCAGAAGTATTGAGCTTTAACATTCTGGTTAGATGTGTGGAAACAGAAGGAGCATGAGAACTGACATGAATACAAGAAGATAGTTTTCATATCTCCAAAGGGTTTAGGCTCAAAACTACTGAAAATCTGTCCCTGTGCCTGTGTAAGTCATGGTGGTTCAGAAATGTTCTATGAAAAAATTATTGGCTCTAGATGATGCCTTCAAAAATCATTTTCTTTTGTGAGAAACTCTCTCCTTCCTGACTAGGTCACATCCTCATCCACACTGGTTAGGGCATGTGGTCCAGAGGACAGAGGTGGCATATGGGGCTGCTGAGAAGAGCAATGTTGCACCACAAGTGGATGCCATTTAATGTTGAGCTGCTGGGAAATATATACTTAAGAAAAACTGAACAATTTGCTCTTTCTAAAATGGCATTTCCTTAGTGTTCTGTTTCATCTGCTTTTCTGTTTGATTCAAGATGTGAAGAGTATCACATTGGTATCGTGTAATTTTTCTTATTCTAATGATGCTAATTTCTTATTTTCTTCTTTGGGAGTGATCATCCATAGAGATTTTAAGTATTTTTAATTGTCATTTTTAAGGTTCAACTGCTGCATATGTATTATCTCTGTGTTGATATCTTTAACACTTGGATTAAAGGTGCGTCTGCCTCCCTTCACTAGCAGACAACCTGTACATAAAACCTGTGAAATGATGCCTAAGCACATCCCTAAACACAGTGATTTCTTGAATCAGTTATCAGATCTGTTTCTGCCATGCACAAACTCTTTGCCACTGTCACATATGCTATTTACATGCAGTGTCTGGCATCCCTAAGAGCTCACTACCTGCTGTGCTGTTCTTCTGTGCCTGTGAAATACTTTCTGAAAACCTAGTGACTGCTTGAATAGCCATAATTAGATTTAAAAAAACCTTCCTTGAAGAATTGTGAAAGCCCAATTTAGACAAATAAAGCACATAGACTCTTCCTGGGATATGAGATCTTGTATCTGGTAAATCAGCTATATTAGAGTACTATCTGCCACTGGGAACATAAGAGTAGAAGGGGTTTCCAAACTAGTTCATCAGATGGTTTCTCCTTCCCACTACTGCATGCTCTCACCATATGCATCCTCCCTGTGGGCTTATCGTGCTATTTCAAATTAATTCAGGTTGGGTTTGCCCCATCACCATCCCCCCTTTCCCTGCAACCACATCCTAATGACAGGAAGTTGTGGACTCTCCGCCCCTGGAGGTGTTCAAAACCAGGCTGGATGGGGCTCTGAGTATCCTGTTCTAGTGGAAAATGTCCCTGCCCATAGCAGAGGGGTTGTAACTGGGTGATCTTTAAGGTCCTGTCCAACCCAAACAATTCTATGATTTAGTGATGTTCCAGAAACTCAGCTCTTAGATTCTGTCATGTTCCAGAAACTCAATTCTTTGTTTCCCCATCTTCAAACTAAAGACTTTGACTTCTTTCATAAAGATCTCTGAGTGGTACTGGTCAAAACTACTGTGCAAGAGTTATAGCTGTGATGCTACATAAATGCTCTTACTATGTATGTTTATATACTTACAATATTTATTTTGTTCAGAAGAGCTGAAGTAGTAGACTATCATCACTAATTCTAGCCCTTACCAACAGATGACTAGAAACACATGCTTCAAAACAATTATGTGGGTACTGTCACTGTCATCCATGGGATAATTTGCTTGGAACAGTGAGGGATTTGAACATTTAGGCTTACCTTGTGTCTCATAAAAGTCAAAAATTAATTTTTCTTGACGTTTATTTTTATTTGTTAATAGTTTCGGCACATACTTTTGTGTGCATGTGTATTCTGTAGCACAACACATATAAAGAAAACCTCCAAGTGCAGAGCCCTAATGACATAATGTTTCTTTAGGAAAGAGCTGTGGTATGTGTGGTGTCTGGATCATGCAATATGAGTTTGTTATGGCAAGCCTGAATATTTATGAGGTGCAGGAGTGTTAAGTGATCTATATATATTAAAAAAAAATCAGACATAAAGCATTCCAAAGCTCAGTAGAGTTTTGTTAACTTATAAGTCTCACCTCAATCTTTTATGTTTTTCTTTTCAACTGTTTCTCATTATAAACAGTCTCTCAATTTCTTTAGTTGAAAGAAATTATAGAAAATTCACACTCTGGATTTCCTCAGTGCTAATAATTTTCTCTCTTATTTGAGGACTCCATACAGCAAGAGCAGAAATGGTTTTTGAGTCTGTGATTTGTTTTGGTTTTTTAATAGGAAAATAACTTTTAAATTCCATCACCTTTTCAAGCTCTAAATATTGGCTGGGGAATATGTGGCAGTAAAATGATCTGATTCTACTTACAATGTGATTGCCTAAGGCAGCAAAGTAGAGAAATCTGTAAATGAAAGACTTAAAGCATGGTTTCATACTCAGATTTTTAGGAAGGGATTGATCAATAAGGCTCTTTAGTAGACCCTTCCCTAAAATGTGCATTATAGTTCTTACATTTACACCTGCTTTTCTGTATATGAAACTCAAACCTTATGTTACACTACATTAACAATTATCAAAGCTGGCATGTTTTTGTTTAAGATAGATTTACTGTGGCACTGTTGAAGTTAAGCTACTCCGTAAAGAGGTGGTCTTTTAAAGGATAACCACTTAAAATTTTTAATGGAAACTGTTTATTTGTTAGAAACTTGTTTGCACTAGTTGCTCATTAGGCATTACAGTGTAATTGTTTTGACTGACTTATTAAGTAATAGCCTAGTCCATATTCTCCATGTTTATTGGATATCTTTTTCAGGTTTTGTTTTTGTGCATTGGTTTGGTTTGTGTGGGCTTTTTTCCTTCCAATCAAGAGTCATCTCCAATTTTGTTAACTGTTCATTTCACTTTACAACTAGATGGTTTTCCCGTGGGATCAAGAGGGACATTTTCATCTGGTTGAAGCTGGCTAGCCATAGCTCATTTAGAAGCCAAAGTGGTTAGTCTTTGGTTGACCAGATTTGGCTAGCAGAACTTTTCCTCCTTAGGACCCTTCATATGTTTTCAAGGGCTAGGAGCTGGGTCAGTGAGAATCTTTGCAATGTGGGCTTTGACCTTAGGGGTCTCACTGGTGACCATGAGTGAACCACGGACTATGAGCAACTTTGAAACAGATGCCAGTAGAGCACTGACTTGACTTGAATAGCCTGTGAATATCTAAAATGGAGGAAAAGGTTTTCTGCTCTGAATGGTTTTGCCCTAAGTCCACATAGAGCCGGGATCTCAGCTCTTCTCCTACACCGAGACTGGTTTAACAGCACAGAGATGCTGTTGCTTTCTAGGTCAGCCTTTATGGGAGTTTTATATGAATTACGGAATAGTTTTGTGAGGCTGCAAGTGTGATTACAGGTTTAATGATGCTTTAAACAAACAAAAATATAATGACTTTCATCAGTGTAAAACAGGAGCTTCCTGCAGGGAAACACCAATAAATGTGGCTTCGCAGCAGGGTTACAGACCTGGCTGGCAGCCAGCAGTAATCGGCACAACACCCAGGCCTTGTATGTTAACTTAATTAGAGCCCAGTGCAAGCAGCAGCCAGACAGTTTGCTGTGAGGGATCACTGCCAGTGTGGCAGAGAGTCCCTGCATTTAAAAGTTACCTACCTGATCCATGGCTTTCGGTAGTAAGAGGCTGGGACTTTCACAGCAAGTGCAGCCTCGTGCTGTGACTCACAACAATCTCATATTTGTTGGGGAAGTTCACCTGCATGTGACAGCATTCATATGGCACTGCAGGCACTCACCTCTCCTGTATAATTTCACTATAGATCCTTGCCTCAGCTGGGGTCTCTGTCATTTATGCTATTTGCAGTACTAATTCAGCTCCAAAAAAGAGGAGTCTTAAATTGTATTTGATGTTTTCTTTCACCTTCTGAGAAAGTTCTGAGTAGTTCCACTAATGATCTTTGTTAAGATCATGTCTATGCTTATATTTCCAGTCTAAGTGTGCAACTTGCTCCCAGGTAATTGACTAATCAGTACACTGCCTGCAGAGCCATCAAACTTGCAGATACAGGCCATATTCCCTAACTGCTCTTGTAAAAGAAGGGCAGCTAATGCCTGCTTCTGCCCCTCACAGGATTTGCACCTGCAGCACCTTGGCATAACGTGTTCTGATGTTTCTTCTAGGGATTTGTGTCAAGTATGGAACGGTACCGAAGAGTTGGGCAGGAGCTGTATGCCTCTCTGTACAAGGACCACGTACAGGTAAAGGATGAATATTGGGCAACAGCTTTCTGTTGGACTACCCTTGGAGTACCCTGAGAAACTGAGCATTTTAAAAGTGAGATGAATATTGTGCCTAAAGAACTGCTGAGAGTTGATGAGTCAACACTCCTTCCCTGACATTGCCACTGAAGTGTGATACAGCATCATTCGGCAATCAAATGCCTCACTTTATTTTCAGGAGCCTTTTTTCCTTTGTTTAAATGAATTATTCCACTCCTCCAATGGCAGAAATGAAAGTGAGGACTTTGACCTTTATTTTCCTTAGTAGTGTGTAAAACTTTTAAAATAGATCTCAAGCTCATAGTAAAACATCACAGGTTCAGGTTTGGCCATTAGAGATCAACAAACTTTTGCCTCTGAAATTTGCACCTCTCCTCTTCTTTGAATTAATATTTTAATGCTCCCCAACTCCTTGCACACAACACCTAAGTAAAATTAATTAAATTTATGCCTTGCTCAGAGGGAGCATAGTACATTTGTATTTGAGACATTCAGACTGTTTTCAGTGAACATGATGATTGTTGCTATTTGTCACACACATTTGCCAGAAGAAAATGGAATTAATAAAAACCTCTGTGATGTGGTTTTCCTGGCTGACTGCTTCTGAGTTGGAAATTTAATGAAAGCAGCCATTTTCAATTTTGTGATGTGCTTGTATTTGTCGCTGTATCGTCTAGTCAGACTATCACTAGTTTATCCTTAATAACTTCTGCTGCAGCACACTGCCAGTGGTCACTTGGACTTGTTTGCTAGGTCTGCAGCACTCCCTCTGCGGTGGTCCCATCTGGTGGGTTGGGTAGATCCCTCTGAATCACTGGGGTGGTGCCACTGGTGGCTGAGAGGAGGGAAGTGTCCAAAAGCCAGCACAAAGTGTTTCTGTCCCACAGATGCAGCAGTGTGCTTACAGCAAAGCAGCCAAAGACTGGATGACACTTGAGGAGCAACTTTTCTACAGAAGGGGCCCGTGGAGAGATGCTTCATGTTTGTTAGAGCCACGATGGATTCTTGATTGTTACGAGGGGCCTTCGCGAATGAGGAGGAGGATTCAACACATGAGCACCCATGCAGCAACAATGCAAACAAAGAGTGAGGTAGGAAGCTTTAGAAAGCTTTTGCAGGAGGTGCACAATTTCTGTAACGCTGGTGGCTTTATAGATTAGAGAAACATTAAGGTTGGAAAAGACCTTCAAAATCATAGAGTCCAACCTTTGACAAATATGTGCATCTCTTTCCTCTGGTTCTCATTACCTGACTCCTCAATATGCTGTTCCATGTATAGAGAACCCCTTGAAGGGGTGTGGGTTTGGGGGTAAGAAAGGCTCCAATGTATTTAACAACAACAGAATGAATTTTCCTCTTTTCTTGTATAAAATCTCCCCAGACGGGTGACAATATAACCTGTCCATACTTCTCTGCTAGTAGTATCTCAAGTGCTTCCCAATGTATGCAGCAGAGTCCAGTTAGAAGGCTGCACTGTCCTGTTAGTCGTATGCTTACAAGTGCTGCTAGAAGTGGTGAATGGCCAAAAGGGGAACTAGGGTGGTTTGAACTAAGATTGAACTGTGTATGTGGGGTATTTAGTACTTTCTGTTTCTCTAATGTCAAAGTGTCAAATCCTATCAATGAAAGGCTGAAGCACTTTAATATAAGGTTCCTATATCTAAGGCATTTTCAGCTTTCATGTGCTGCTTGGATTCTGGCAGTTTTCTGCAAATGGAGTAGTATGATTTTTATCCTATAACTGGCCTCATGCACAGTGGTCTTTGAAAAGATAATAGTTCTTCTGTTTAATTGTTGACATTTGTTCCTTTGGGTTCCTTTCCAATGATGTTTATTTGTTCCTTTCCATTGAGTTTATTTGAATTTCCAAGGCATTTATTTGCACCATAGATCTAAAGCTGTGTTTTTCTCTGCCAACTAGGTTCTGACTTATGTTTACCTGTCTGCATG
Organism: Coloeus monedula; assembly: GCF_965178545.1. NCBI lineage: Eukaryota > Metazoa > Chordata > Aves > Passeriformes > Corvidae > Coloeus > Coloeus monedula. The sequence continues at coordinate 20,849,506 of NC_138788.1, forward strand.
TTCCACTCTAGTCACACCTAGTCTCTTTTCAGGTTCTCCTAGCAAACAGAAAGGAAACAACTTCCCCCACTGAAGTGAATCCAGGTAACCTTTTAGGGCTTCATTGCATCATCAAGAAAGTAGACATAAACAGTCAAAGATAATTGGAATTAGCGTATGGAGTTCCAGGTCAGAATTCAATCCAGCAAAAAAACCTTAATGTTAGTGCTCTGGGCTAAAAAGTCACTGTAACATCTGGTACAAAGCTGATGTAAATTTTATAGGTGATACATCAACTGTGTTCAGAATTTGCTGCTCTATTGTTGCCACCTGAAAGATCTAAAAGAGCTATTTTGAAATGAAAGCTTTGGGTACTTTTGGGCACCTGCAAAGCTCCCAATTGCTTAAAGTCAGAAGAAATTAGGTTGGAAATATGCAGTGTTGCATACTTTTTACTGTGATAGGGTCTAGCAAACACATGAGTGGAGCTCATTGTTTTAGACTCCAACCAAGATGGAAGCAGTATGTAGTTCCTGCATGGAGTGGTTACAGTCAGCCTCAGTAAGAAGGCTGACTGTGCCTTTTTGATCTGCATGCACTGCATGAGTGTGCAAAACTTGGGACACAGCTTAAGCAAGATATAAGTGGGTTGTCTCTCTTTGGGTTTTATTAAGATCCTGCTCAGTCCACATCCCCAAAGTCCACATTAAATTTTTCGTACTTTCCTAATCTTCTGTGATTATAGGGATTTAGTGTGAATTATGACTGACTGCATGTATCTGTCTTTGGTTCCCTGAAATAATCATCCTTCTTCAGCAGTCACAGGTTTTAATTCTCTTGCCTGTTTTTTGCACATAAATAATGCTATTTCCCAAGGTAGAATAGATTGAGTGAAAGTCTAAATTGCAAATACTTCTGGTGTCATCCGGCTGCCACTGAAACCGCAATCTCTTTATACTGATACAGGAGAGCTGATGTTAAATGGAGCAGAGAGGGAGATGGATCAGAAGGGATTGGATTGTAACCAGCTAACATTCTTCCCAGCTCTACATGAAAGTTTCCATTCAGAAGACTTTTTGGAACTGTGTGTGGAGAGACAAATTATATTGCAGGAGTTGGCAGAGAGTGAAAAGGTAGGAAAGATGAACTAGAAAATTTTCTCTGGGGACATGGCACTTTAGAGGGTGAATTGGATGTGGAGGCCTATCTGTTCCTTTCAGTTTGGGGTTCAGGTGGATTCAGTCTACAGTACACATCATTACTCTCTGTTTCCCTAGAGCAAATATAATTTTCCAGCCTCTGTATGAACTCCTACACAGACTTTTCTTGAAGAGCAATTAACATTAATTCCTTGAAGTAAGAGAAAAAAATTTGGGCATAGCAACCAAGATATTCTCTTATGAGAAATATTGTCTGAATTTGCCTAAGACATGGCAAATGATAAGACTGTGAGAATTCCTGTGCTGCTCCACAACCTTTACTCATGGTCAGAGCAGTGCCTAGATCAAACTTATTTCTTACCTCTGGAAGAGTGTGCCAGTTTTGTATAGGTTGCTAGTTCAGTGGTGTTCACATGTCTTCCTGAAGAATACCAGATGTTTTCTTCCTCCCTTCATATGTCTTTTCCTTTCTCTCTCCCCATGAGTTCTGGACAGATTCTTCCCTCTTAGGCCACAGAAACTTTCCACACTTCCTCTTTGATGCTTCCATCATGTGTTACCTAGTCAAAACATTGCTGTTCCTTCTTTGCTCTTGTACAGAACTGGATGCACTTCACCAAGGTTTCTTCCCAATATAAGGAAGAGGCAAGTTCAGGACCATTGTGGGAGGAGATGAGTTGTGGAGTAAATAAGGGTGACTCTTAGGAATATTGTAACTTAGATGTTGTCAATTTAATTGAGGCATAGACATGGCCTCATTCCCTGATCTTTTGCAGGGTACCTGTTTTTTTCAGTGGCATCACTCCCCCAGTGGCGCAGGAATTAACATCCCATGGTGGAAGCCAAATACTTCTAGAATTTAAACTCTGTCATCACAGTGCTGTGATAGTTGTACATAGATACAGAAATAGCTCTTTTATTTTAATATCTCAATACCATCACCAGATTTTCTTGATGCTTTTACAGTGGCTGGGGGTTGCACTTGTGCTCTCTAATAGGACTTTCTCAGAGCTCTTGGTGCAGTGTGTTTATGTAACAGAATTCATTTCTCTGCCCCTCCTCCTTTTGCCCCTTCCTCCCCATACTTCTCCCCAGAAGAAGGAGACAGGCATGAAAATGCGAGGCATGTTTTCCATGCACTGATCTCATTTTGAGCCTTCAGGCTGTCTGTCTCTTCTCCATGTAACTCTGCAGGAAGCCATCAGAAATGCCAGGCATGTTTTTTTCCAGCAGCAGTCGCTGCCTTGCCAAGCTGGCAGAAGTATTAACAAAAGCAGCGGGGGGTGACATTAGCTGTCCTGTGCTCACTTAGTGCGCCGCTGTCCTGCCTTGTCAGTGGCTGCCTCCTGAGCTCTTTGCACTTTAAGCAGGCAACTGGAGCCATGTTCTCTCCTGCACTGCACAGACAAGTCATTGAATGTGCCTGAGTGTGTGTGAGTTTGAGTGAGTAACTGTGTGTGTGACCATTGTATTTTTCCCTGGAGGGACCATGCTAACACTACTAGAGCCTGCAGGAATAGATGGCTAATCCCCGTAGTGTTTTTGAAAACTATATGAAGACTGTTTGCATCTTCACACATGTAGTTCTTTTGGAAATCTGGTTGTTGAACTCCAGAGCAGATACACTTTTATGGCTGTTTGCTTAAATGCAACTGGAACATTTAGAAACAGCTCTTCTGAAAAACAAGAAAAAGAAACAACTTAAGCCTTTAGCTTAATTCCCTTGTACATCTGAATGAACAGAGCAATCAAGAGATGCAGGGCTTTGGGCAATACCTTAGAAGGTAATTATTCAATTATTTTATGTCATGTTTGCTTCATTGATTAATGATTCTAGTAGCTTGTGAACTGGGTTTTGATCTGTTTTGACAGAAAATGGAAGTTTTTATTTAATTTATGATAATTTCAAGCTGCTTGGTGTTTCAGTGCAAGACTGAAGGTACAAGACTTGCAGGTACAACACTGTCCTGGTGGAGGTTCTGTGGTACAACTCTGTCAGATCTTTGCTACTCATCAGCAGTAATATAAGTCACATTCCCCAAATGAAAAAAGTTTACTCAGCTCAAGGGCTCTTGTATTTCCAATAACGCAGATGTATTTAATAATAATATAAATTTGAAGAAATAATATAAAATTGGAGAAAGGGATTGACACCATTGACTGTTTCTGGTTGGATAGTACAGAATACTCAGAGTTTAAGGTTTGTGAAAGAGAGGTACATGCTCTTTCCTCCCCGTCAAGGTCTGCTAATGTGCCCTGGTCCAGCCTTAAGCAGAATAGCAAAGTGCTTATTTGTGCCAGACCATATCAGTGATCATCAGCAGGCCTCCTTCACGATCCACATGCCTCCTAAAAACAGACACATGATCTCTGGGTTTGAGGTGGATTTCTTAGAAGTCTGGATTTCAACTTTGTGTCTGTGGAGCTGCTTTATGAAACTGCCTGATATTTCAATATTCAGTTACCTTCATTTTGGGAAGAAGTGATCTTTTTCCTATTTAATTACTTCAGGAAACCACATGGTTTGCTAATGTGAGCAGATTTCCCCAGTATTCTCAGTGCAAGCATGCATGTCTCTAACCACGTAATGGCGGGCACTCCAGGGTTCTGTGGTTGGCATTTCCCTGCAGAGATAGGCATTCCTGTGGGAGAGGTGATGAAAAAATGCTACCTTCCTCTTAGAAATCATTTAGAGGGGAAAGAGATTGAAGAGATTTTCATGAAAAAATACCCACAGAAGTCTCCCAGGACTGGTTTTTTTTTTTTTTTCCTTAAAGCCAGATAGAAGAAAACAACCTTTTGTGCCCACTAAGTGATTTCAAAATGAAGCGCCCCATTTGTTGGTAAAATAATGTCTTTTCAGCAGAAGTATTTAAACGTGGAGATTTTATTTCATTTACTTATGAATTTAATATTTATGTTATCCTGACATCAAACACTAAAACCTTGTGAAGCAGTGCAGGTCTGTTTCAGCTGACCTGAGCTAGACTGTGTGTATTTTGGGATGGCAAGGAAGGTTGTAGATTTGACTCCAGAAATAGTGAGGTTAGGAACAAAGGCAAAGAGCAAAGGAGAACCATTCTTACCCTACATATGATCATGTAGACTTTACGTTATGTAGTAAAACCAATCCCATTTCTGGGTCAATTTTGCCTGCCCCAAAAAATAATACAGCTCCCTAGCTCTTACAAAGCTTGGTAGAGGTAAGACCATTGAGATCTTAAGAGAAAAACAGATTTGTGATACTTCTCATACTTGTCAATCTGTTCTTTTAAGAGCACTGTATTACATTTCTGAATCAGGAAACTTCTCCTGTTATGTAAATACTCTCTAATCCCTTTATTCTTGCAGCTTCAGATGGACTCAGCTTGCAAAATTTTACACTCATTTCTGGATTGTATGCGATTCAGGATTGTGTTAATTTACAGGGGGAGCTCGGCAGTGCACAGTTTTCCTAGTATATAAGGTAGTAGCGTTTTAAGATTTTGGGAGGAAGATTTTTGAGGCTGGGCTAATAGATGATTAGCTACTGCCTCCTTCCCTAGGAATGGAGGAGGTACTGGTTGAAAGTTCTGGTTGAAACTGGGCACAACACTGAGTTGGCCTTGACCCTCCCAATTCACTGTACTAACCAGTGGGCTTTGATTTTTGGAGCTGAGTATATATAGAATATTATATGAGCAGACAAAAATAAGGAACTCCATGCTTCTAAATGTAAGAGAAATTCTTTGCGATAAACTACTGCTTGATTTTAAATCAGAACTTTTATTTTTCCTGCAGGCCACACCATTTTCCAGTCCCTATATTGGTTTATTTACTTTCTGCACCATCTATCAGCCATAGAAAATGTTCCAGAAAAAAGGCTTTCTTTTCTTTATCAAAACTGGTCAGTTTTCAAGAAAACTTTCTATGAACTGGCTTATATAATAAACAAAATACTTTGTTGAAAAATTCCCCATGTTTTTAAATTGTATTTTAGAAATTCTTCTACAAGAAATTGAGTCTTAGGATGTCAAGGCAAATTTTTAAAAATATTCTAGAATGTTTATCTAAATCTTTAAGACAATTAGATTGACAGATTTATATATTCTGATTGGACCTCTGTCAGTCGTATGGTGATTTTTGTGGCTTTGTTCCTGTGAATTCGCTAATCAATATGGCACAAACATTGGTTTTTGGTACAAAATATGTTCTTCTACATCACTGGGTCTGGCTCCCTGCTGCCCCTGTCTCCTGTGTTACCAGCTCCTGGCCTTATTATGCTTGCCTCCATACTAGGTGACGTTCAAGTGCTCCGTGGCAGTTGTGCGGGGTCATACAGCACTGGAAGGGGTGCTGCTCTTCGGCAAAGAGCACTTCTACATCTGTGAGTGCTTCGTGTTATCCCCTCTGGAGGAAGTCTACTGTACTAGTCACTGCTTGTCCAGGTGAGTCATTCTTTCCTTTCTTCCAGAGATCGGCTTGGTCAGCTCCAGTATTTGCACAGATTTGAGGGCATTTAAGCAGAATAGTAGCACAGCAAGAAGTTTTCCATCCTTCCCATTTGTTCAAAAAACTGCTTAACATAACTAACAGAGGTGCTTGTTCACAGGCTTTGGAGATGCCATGAGAACACCCATCTTCAACAGATGGAGATGGTGGACAGTCTCACACATACATTGTTGGTTTTCAGTTACCTTATAGTGTTGTTAAAGTTTCTTTCTGAGAAGCTGACAGCTTTTATTCATATGGAACAGTTAGTACAAGACCCTTTAGCTTCATTGTCTCATAAGTTTTTTGTTTGTGCCTCCAAGACAGAATCGTAATTAATATTTGGCACACTGCTATCATCTCTGACTCATGATTTATTGAAAGCGATCAATATTGAAAATGATTCTGTTAGACCAAGCTCTTTGTGCATACTGTGTGCTCATGTGCAAAACCCAGTGGGACAGTGAGTAGCTCAGCATTTTTACTCCCTGACTGTCTGCTCTGCATCCGAATCTTACTAAGTTTAATATCAGTCAGTCTGATCAGGTGACTTAAGGATCGATTAGACTGGATCTGATAAAAGTTTAGGTTGTTTTTCTAAGGGATTTTCTGTGGGCTAGGCTGTAGGTAGAAATTCCAATGCATATACACAACTAAAATAATAATTAATTAATTGCTTAATTATTAATTCCAAGTAATTGCTCTTTACAATAGCTGTGTGTCCATATGATGCTTACCCTTGACTTGGGCTTTCAGGTTCTCCTGACAAGTTTCTTCCCTTGCTCATTCTCAGACTTCAACGTGTGCAAAACATTGCTGTCTGCCTGTTTGCATGCACTAAAAGAACTCCAAACCTACCCTTAGCCTCAACAGGCTCTTTATTTGGGTAACTAGTTGAAAATCTGCCTTTAGTATTTAACTTTATTTAGCTTTGTTTTCAGTTTATGTATGTCCCAGTTGATCTTGATATCTCTTGGTATTGTTGTTTTTCTTTAGGGGAGGACTTGCATGTTCAAGAGGTCTCTCCAGGTCTTTTTTGTTTCAAATATTTTTTTTATTTTTTTATTTTTCTCCTCCAGAATCAGTGATCCATTTATTTTCAACTTATGTCATAAAGATCATGCTGTGGGAGACCAGATGTGTTCCCGTTATTCATATCATGATATCAAAGAGATTCATCTGATGCGCTTTCTCCTGCAGGTAGGAATTAACAAGCTCAGTCATTAGAGGGAAAGCTGCAACAGCAGCAGTGACACATGACTGAAAACTGCTTGCTCAGTTTTCACTAAGACTGCTGATATTTTTTTGCTTGAGTATCAAAATGCTTTTGGTCCCCTCATTGCTTCATTAGCCTTTGCTAATGCAAACACCTTTCTATACTCACCACAGTGTTAAAACACCCTGAGTGGAGTGGCTGGATTATTAATTGTTGGGCTAACAGTGTTGTTCACACAGTGTGTTTGAAAATTAGACTTGAAGTTAATTTTCTTTATTTTTATGGAAGCTACCAGAAAGCAGCTGACTTTAGTAATATTGAGCTCCCAAAGACTTCAGTAGTTACGGCATCAGTGTACTATGGCTTACTAACACACTTATCCTGGGCCTCTTGGAATAACATTCAAGTTGTGCATGTGGTTCAATAAAAGAACTATAAGCCAAAACAGAGGATTCTGTGCCTATAGCTGCAATACCCAGGAGCTACTCATCACCAGGGGCCTCAGTACCCTTTCAGTTTTGTCTCGTTTAGCTGAATCTGTAAGGAGAATCACAGAAGAGTCGTAACTAGAACTTCTTGCAACACCAGAGCCTGTACTTGCTTTAGAGGGTTTTGGTACAGTCTAAGGATTCATTCACAGATTTGACCAAAATACGGAATTCTGAAGCAGCTGTAACTAGTTACTTGTTACTTTGAATCCATTTTTGGAAGGTTGAGATTCAGCAGTGAATTAAGAAGTCATTTAGAAAATTCAGAAGCTGGAGAAAATAGGGCTGATAATTGTCCTATATCATGTAGTATGGTACTCATCCATGAGTCAGCCCTGTTTTATTTTATATTTGTGTATGCAAACTGGGTAATTTTAGTGGGTGATGCTTCAGGATACAGTACATTGCAGTGGTTAGGTCACTCACCAAGCATGTACAGGAACGGTAAGTCATGTTCTGAGTAACTGTATGAAGCTTATTTTCTTAGATCACTTAGGTGATCAGCCTGAGTAGCAGAACTGTCACCTCTTCTGTCTGTGGGATAGCATCAAAGGTCTTAGTGGAAGACTTCCAGCTACTCATATATTCACATTTGTGTATGCATGGATTTTTTTAAACATGAAAAATAGAAGTGTTAGTGTGACCCAAAGTGAAAAGTGGAGATGAGTAGAAACAGTGTTTGGATGGGCCTGGGGAATAGGCAGAGCTTGCTGGTTTGAGGGGTTTTGTAGATTGGGGGGTTTGTTGTTGTTCCAGGGTTGTTTTGTTCAGTTAATTAACTGAAAACTCAGGTATCTCTATCAGGCTTTGCTGGGACTCTATGCCACAAACTTTGAAAATGTATTGTGGAAAAGAGGAAACCTGATTCCTTGTGCTTTCCCTGCAGGCCAGGTAGATCAGCTGTTTAGGCAGTGACTGTGCCTCAGCAGGTCTCCTCTTGTCCCTGCACATAGCCCAGCCCAGAGCAAAGCACTGGCCCAATTCTGTAATGGCAACACTTGAGCAGACCTCATTTGGAAAGCTGAGCTTCAGAGCAAATGGTGCAAGCTGTTTATTGTCATAGCTGCTCTCATATTACCTTTAAGCTTTATATTTTATCCATGAATCATGTATGGGCCACCTGCCATCATAGTGTTTTTCTAGGTTTGTATTGCACCTGCCGCATTTGGATTGAAACTCACGTCTGTGTTCCCAGACACTGCATGTTATTCATAGTTTTACTTGAATGACTTGGGGGAAAAAAGGACCACTCACTAAGTAAATAATAGGATTATATTCAAATGCCCAGCATAACAACGTGTGGAGACATTCCAGGGAGGTGAAAAGAGAGTGAAGTTTTCTTTCAACTTTAATTCTTCAAAGTTTTGGTGAGAAATGTCATAAACTCCCCTTCCTCCTTTGCTGCTTCTAGTCAGGAGAGATTATTTTGGCAGTTCTATTGAGCTCTCTCTTAATTTAGAAAGCAGTATGGATGCGCTCTAAAAGAAACTTATTTAGAATCCCCTCTCTGTGTTATCTTTATCACCTAGTTGGAAGTTAATGCTACTATTGTCTTATTAATCACACTGAGATTTCACGATAGAAATGTTTCAGAAGCAGCAGGAAAAGGTGATTGATGGAACCAATATCTGGAGTTTGGTTTTGCTTCAAAGAGGTCTTTGAACTCCTAGTCACCCAGTAGGACCATTCCTACTGTTGGAGATATTTAGAATGTTAGATGTATTTTATTTTACTTCTGCACGTTTGTCAGAAAAGTCAAGGTCTTGTTTTTAAAGCCCTGAAGAATTGGACAGGCTGTGATGGACCCTTTGCAGCACTAGGCTTTGCTTTGCAGTTCCTCACACTGTAAATGATTTACCTTTCCAGGAGATCGCCTTGGAAATATTCTTCAAAAATGGTTACTCCAGATTTCTTGTCTTCCATGACAGTGACCGAAATAAGATATTTAAAAGGTAATGACGAGCTCATAATGACATGGGAATGCTCCTGGTGATGCTCCTGGTATACCACCCTATTTATCCTGGTGTCAGGTGTCTGTGTTGTGTTGCCATGGGAACTTTATTTTCCATTTTTTCCTTGAGCTTTCATGGGTTACACTTTAGCTATGAAATTTTCCTTTTTCTGACCTGTGAATTTTTTTTGAGCATTATATAGCCATTGACTTATCAAGGGATCTAATGTGTAGGACTTTTCTAGCGCCCAGTCATGTGTTCTGTGTCCCTGCATCCCAGGAAATTTTGACTGTAGCTGTTTTCCTTCTTCCCACTAAGACGAGAACCACTTCCACTTCACCTCACTGTACTGGGTGGAAGAAGGTTTCTTCCTGCTTTCTTCCAACCCACATAGTATCACTAGATTCTTTAGGAATAACATATTTTTGTCTCTCCAACTTTATCTTCGTAGAGTTAACTTTTGACAAAGACATTTTTAAAAAGATTCTCCTTATGTGCTTGCCTTGTTTAATGGAACTTGAATGTAAGACTACGAAGTGATTAATCTGCACTTTGTTTTCTTGCATGTTTTTGTCTGCTGCAGTTCTGGCCATTATATCAGGATTACTATACATTCACTGGCATTTACACAGGAAAATCCACTTCAGTACTAGTACTTCCTGTAGTAAATTCTGCAGCCCGAACTGAGCATTGGTACTGTTAATTTCCAAAGAATCATAGCAATTCCTTCTGCTCCTAAAATCTCTGAGCAGTTCCTATTCCAGTAGTGCATTAAAAAGTCAGTGCAGATTTATCTGTTCTTCCTTTCCAATGTGGCTGCACAGTGTGGCTAGTTAGAGTCACCAGGATCTGCTCCAAAGCCAGCCCTTACCTTTGCTGTCTTTGAGTTCTGACAAGTATCTCTTGGGGGAATCTTTCAAAGGCATTTCAAGACACGGTTTTGATCCTCAGCTGAAGGTCACCAAACCTATATTTTTCAAGGGTATAGTTTGTCTGATATCATAAACCCACAGCAAATGTAAATATGAATGGCTGAGATAAGGGTTGGTGTTCTTTTTGCCATTTTTGCTAAGTAAATGTCTGAATGGGTTCTTATTCTCTGACTTTAATAGTACCTTAAATCAAAAGTCCGTAACCCTATATATAATTTCAAAGTCCTATTAGGGAGAGAAACTGCTTTTATCCAGCCCATAGCAACTCCTTAATATTAGATGTATGCTTTTGCCTGTTGTCTTGCAGCTTTGTCCCAGGTTAGAGTCTTGGGAAATGCTGTGGCTTCCTGAAGAAAGTTGTGAGGCCACAGCAGTTTTATAGATATGTAATATGTTGTAATAACCATTTGCATAACTATAATGTGACCTTTCATATCTCCTATAGATTTTGCTCTTTCCAACCTGCTTTGAAGTCAAAGGGGATAACGGAAGAATCCCTAAATATAAGGTAAAACACAGGAAACCTTGGATAACTGTAATAAGTGCAATCGTGTGAATAAGTTGCACCTTAAAAAAAGCATATAGAAACATACCTGTTTGTATCCTCCCTTTTAAAGATTCAGAGGTGTTGCCAGAACTTCAAAAAGCATTCTAGCATACATCATCACAGCATGAAGATGAGTGTTGAAAAGCTGAGTGTGCAGAGATGATTAATAATTATTGTCTCCTTAATATCACTTTATTCGTAAACTCTACACAGATGGTTACTGTAGGAAGAGACAGTGAGGTGAGGACAGAGCTAATCCATAATGCTTTTGCATAAAGACCTCTTCATTGTGTGCTTAGGGCAGATGGTGAGAGATGTACACATGGATGTTTTGGCATGTTGTATTAGCTACACAGTGGAGATTCTAACGTGTCCCTCAGATTTAACATTGCAGGAAAAAGAAGTTTTCTCCAAATGGGAGGTGCTTGAGAGAATGTTTCATGCGTGTCATGAGTTACTGTAACTTTGCTCAATTTGGGTATCTGGGGAACACAGTTCTAAGTGTCTAATTGGTGTCCTCTGAAATGATTGCTGAGGCCAGAATTCTATTGAGACCTGAGGTGCACATTGCCCCTGAGCTGTTGTAGCCTGTGTCAGCTGTACCCATTTTAATTTTCAGTCTACCTGTTGCAGATCATTACCTGTCTTGTAAGTGAGCATTTTCACCCCTGAGCACCAGTCATCAACTGGCTAAAAGTATCAGTGCAGTATGAAAACAGCTCTGGCTAGCCTATGCCAGAGGTGGTGGCTGACTGGGGAGCATGATGTCTGTTCTGTGTAAACAGTAACTCACCCTAGGATTTCCTTTCCCCCTGCTTGCTGGGAGCTCAAGAGGTGTGAATGTCTTGAGAGAAGATGCATTACAGCATCAAGAAATGTGGGCATTAACTGGGCTGGTGGTTACTGGGAGAAACACTTGACTCATGTTTAATCTGAGAATTTGAGACAGGCTGCATGCCTAGGTCTAAAATAGCGTGTCCTGAATTGCAGTAAGGCTCTGCCTTCAGTTTTACTCCACTGGCTGAGAGAAGCCCCTATGCAACTTATTCACTCTGAGAACATAAAGGGCCTTTGGCATAACTTTGGCTGGACCATGTTAGAGCATGAACTGAAATAAAATAAATGTAAGATAGTACCATTGCCTAAGTACTGAAGCCAGAAAACTCGTTCTTAAATTAAGGAAAATTACCTCAGTAGGTGTGCTTCCCTTTACCAAGCTCAGAACTAACAGACTGAAGACTTGATGAGTTTACTTTTCCCTTGTTTGAATTGTGGAGCTGCTTCAGAGTTAGAAAATTTCAAAAGTAGCACTTGAAGCTCCTTCCCCATTTAGGAGGACAATGGCCAACTTCCACAGCATTCCAGCTTTTCCTGCCATACCTGAGACGAGGAAACAGACTAGACTAAATTCTTTGTCCAGACACACTATTAATAATTGCACAGTTGAAGCATGGAAAGAAGAAAATACTAGTTTGATACATCATATGATATTGTGGTAATAGAATTTCTGGTAAATCCCTTATCAGTTTTTCCACCTAGTCCATAGGAAATACACAGGAGTTCTGACTCCCAGGCTCTACTGTAGTAATTTAAAAACTAAAGTGCTCCTGGCACTTTATTCTTCATATAAATATACTTAAATGTTTGCCATCCCCATAGGTTATTACAGCCACTGCCAGCCCTTCTCATGTCATGCATGAGTGCTTTTATAATCTGCTCGTTGCTTGTCCCTGTATATTGCTGTTTGCAGGATGTCAGCACTCTCTGCCCTAAGGATGTGATTTGAGCAAGTGAATGTGTGTGCTCAGGTGCACATGTGCATACGTACATGTCAACAGAAAGCTAAAAGTGCTGTGGGGATACCAGGCCTGACTTCATCAATTCACAAGCTGATTCTTGGTTCATGGAACACAGTGACTCTTCTTCTCTTAATCACTTTATTCACTGCTTAAGTGGTAAGCCTGGGACCCTTATAAAGAGAAATATTTTTCCTACCTGTTCTCCCTTCTACATCTTCCTTGGAGAGAGACGCAGAGGCAGAGAAAACACTACAAGTATGGGATGCCATGCTGATTGTGTTGTGCAACTTGTAGATTGCTGCACCTAGCTATAGCACCCAAAATCCCAAAGAACTTGCAGAATCTGGCCCCTTGATGGCAACCAGGATCACTGGTTATCTATCTCTAAGCATTGTGTTTGCACTGCTTAGTTACTCCTCAGCATAACACTTGTGTTTGCTGCCTCTGCTGAATTGAACAGGCTCACTGTTCCTACACTGGCAGTGCCTATTTGAGACTCTGAGACCTTGGTGGCAGCCACCAGCAGCAGAAGGTTCCCAGGTCTGTGCCTTTTCCTCCAAATGGTATTTACTGAGACTGGTTCAACTGTGTCTCACCCTACAAAAATGAACAGAAATAATATTTGTGGCTTAGTGGTGGGAATGGATTTACTACAAAAACCTATTTTTAAAAAGATCCCTTCACTGCACACTGCACACGCAAAACACCCCAAAAAGCCGAAACCTGGAGAACATGTTGTAGGGACAGGCCCAGATGGAAATAGTCTTTTCCAAATATACACATAGTTTAGTTGTTCTGGTTTTCATTTTAGAGACCAAAGAGGTCTGCTTCTAAAATGAAGTTGATCTTTAAAGAAGCAGAACTGCAGGAAAATGGAAGAGTAGAGAGGTCAGCTTTTTATTAGCTTGGGCTGGGCTTCATGGAACACAGTCTGTTGAGTGCCTTGGTATATTTCAAGGATTGGCGTCTTTCATTCTCCATTCTTCTTGGTTATCCCTTGCAGAGGAGTTGGGTGTAACGAGTGAAGGGAAACTTGGCTTATTTGAGGAGCCGGGTGTCATGTCCTCTAACTTGTGCAGCTCGTCCCTCTCACCCTGACATGTCTGCAGGCAGGAGCTGCACAGGTCTTTCTTTTCTACTAAGTAAAGCGATTCTGTGCGTTTAACGGTGTCAATCGGCTCTTCTTCCTCCGCAAATTCTGGTAAAGGGTTTCTTTTTACATTCAGTTTCTCAAGCTTGGGGAGTTTTTTCACACTTTTCGGGATGATGGTCAAGGCATTGTCAAAGAGACCTAGCTCAGTAAGTTCCCTTAGGGTCCCAAGAGTGGTGGGAATAGTCTCAAGACAGTTCAAGCCAAGGTTGAGAATACGCAGGTTCCTGAGCAGGGTCAACTCTTCTGGTAGAGCTTTCAACTTGTTGTTGCATAAATTCAGGTAAGTAAGGTTGTGAAGTGTGCCTATTGCTGCAGGCAGCTCATCAAGCTGATTACTATGCAGGTCCAGCCACATCAGATTCTGGAACTTCTCAATGATGTTTGGAATCTTTTTTAACATGTTTCTGCTCAAATCAAGTTCCTCCACGTCAGCCAGCTCCAGAATGCACTTGGGGAAGGTGGCAATGCCCATTTTGCTTAAGTCAAGGCGGCGCCTTCCATTAAAAGCTACACGGACTGCATTTTTGGCCACTTTCAAGGTGATCCTTTTCCCTTGTGGACCTTTTCCCTTGGGCGGCATCTCTCTGCTGACAGACAGACCAGACTCTGTGGATAAAATGTGACAACTCCAGTAAAGCCTTTGAAAGCCATGGCTGTTAATCACACAGTTATAATTAATATTACTGCTAGACTCTTCAGAAGTTTTTTTTGTTTTGAGGTTAGAACTTGTCAACTGCAAAGCTGCAAGTCTGAAAATTCTTCCTGAAAGTATTTTGAGTAGGTGAAATTCTAATAATTTACAGTATTATTTCATTGCAATGTAACACCTACATTACATTACAGGGTGAAATTACAAGTGGGAGACATTTGCTATCTTTCATTCCTAAATACTGATTTGAGCTTAGGATATAATGCAACTAAATGATATATGTTATTATCCATCAGCCAGCTGAGGAGTGGAGCAAAATATATTGTGAGTGTCAATCCAGTCCTTAGAGACTGCATTAAAAGAAGCTCCCTAAAATTTTCTCATTCTACCAGATCAGCAGTTGCCATCTTTACAGACCTGACATTTGCTAACAGGTTGGTTAAATTTCCTGTGTAATGGACTTGAGATTTCATCTTTGGATGTTACTGAAAGATTAAATGTTTAAAGGAAATTATTAAGAATTTTGTTTTAACCAGGACTCGGGAACATGGTGGGCTCCCAGACTTGCCAGAACTGTTGGCAATTCATATATCACCTACAGGACAAACTGCAACAGGGATTGGTGTCAGTGCTGCTTAATGACATGTTAAACTGGGCCTTGCTAAGTGTCCTCTCCTCTGGATACTCTAACCTTGTTATTTTATTCATGCTGGGGGATAGAGGGTCTGCAAAGGTGCCCTGCCCTCAGAAAAATGCATGTAGGTGTAGTAGTCAGACTTCTGACTCATACTGATTCTCAGCATGTGTTACATGCTTCCTGGAGGGGAGGCCTGTAAAAGTATAGTCCACTTATTCTCAGGTTTGGTGAACTCTTTCTAATCAAAGGTCATCAAATACAGCTGCTAATTATGCCTAGTGGCAAAGGAAATAGGCTGATTCCCTGGAAATGGATGACAATGTCCCTCTCAGTGAGGGTTCAGAGAGGAGCACAGGTTACATCTGAGTAATCTCAGGTCTGGGTGCTCTGGCATTTAATTGTAAAGAGTCAAATTGCAGCTTTGATGAATGATTGTTTAGGACAAAATATGGATTTGTCTACAATACATGTCCCTATGTTCATTATAAACCCTTCAGGCTTTTTGGCTACTCATTAATCATGTGTGAATACATGAAGGGGAAGCTCAAGTTACAACTAAGGCATTTCAGCTTCTTTTCAATTACATGCCATAGCCCAAAATAATGCAAAAGCATTAACCCAGCGACCACCCACTCTCCCAAGAGCTCTGTAATGAGGCAGATGCTTCAGAAAATACTGGAAGCAGTGCAGTGGATTCAATCTTGCCCTGGGGGCATGTTCCAGAATAGGTTTTTTGTTATTTTACATGAAAATATTTAAACACAGTTAAATCTTTCTGTGTGTCACTCCCATGTTTCTGTCTCTCATGAGTACTTACAGGACCATATTACCAAGGGGCAATGTCGATGCTGTTCTATCTATATGTTGACTGGTAACTGAAGCAAAGTGTAAGTACTCTTTCCACCTTTGTTGATGTTAGCGTAAATAATTTCCCCAGGAGTGAGTAGAAAGTTCTGGAGATCAAACCAGCAGGGTTTTCTAATCACAGCTCACTCATTTTAATGATTTTATGCAATATCCTTGTTGGCAATTCTGTGAAGATGAAGTTGAGCAGCATGGGGAGTGCCAGAGCCCCACTGCTGGTACAGGACACCCTGAGCCCTTTCTGGTGCACAGAGGTGGGGTAACTACCATGCTTCAGAAAAAAGATCTATAGGGGAGCTTTCTTACGTGTTGGCAGGATGAAGACAGACTTTCTGCCTCCTGTAATTGGCATGAACCAGGTGACCTTTGGGTCCAACTTTTTCTTTGTTGGAATTTTGTGTTGGACGAGTTGACCAAGACATTCAGTGCTTTTTGATAAGTGAAGCTTCTCAAACAAGTATGCCTTTTAAAAAATGAATGGGAGCCTCAAGGAGAAACATGTAATTTTTTCCTAATTTCAGTATTATAATTTCGTTTAAAATGCTTTAAAACATGTTTAAAACTCAGAAAGAAAACATTTTATTCAGTTCCTATTAATTTTTTTCTATTAATTTTCATTTAAATTCAAAGAGGGAATCATTGAGCCAAAATAGTTTCCTTTCTTACTTTAAAAAAATACCATCTAGGCAAAGAATCATTCGGTTGTGCTGCTGTTCTGGTAACTGGTTCCCAGTGCCGGGGTCCCTCTGCGCTGTGCGTGCCTGGCAGCACTAGAGGGAGCCTGGCGTACAAGGTTCAGTGCTGGAGGCTTCGCAGGACTAATGCTGCAGTTCAGCCTGCTAGGTTTGCCTATTTCTCTGTCAGTAACACTTTCCAGCCTGTTACAAAGTTTGAACATGGACCTTTCAGGTTTTTAAGAATTCCTAACAAACAGATCAGTGTGATTTTTCTGAAGACAAATCTCTTTGTATGATGCACTGCATAATGTCCAGACTCCAAAGAAGTTTCTTCACTCTGCCTTCTTTAGTTGGGTTTTTTAAAATCCAGCTGTGAACTTCTCAGATGCACCGATCTAGTCCCTAGGGAGTGCTCACTCTTTCTAAGTGCTGTTTAGTTTGGGTTAAAAGTTGGAGCCACATTCTGGGCTTTGAAAACTATGATTTGCAATTCCAAAAATAGGGATTAGTACTAAAGGACTGCAGAAACATTTTAGTGCACTCGACAACTTGAAGGGGATGGATAGCTCTCCTGCCTCTGCATGCTTGGAAGCTAATTATCAGTGTTTTACAGGGCTGCAGCTGGAGATAATGGAGCTTACTTAGCCACGTCTCTTTGGCTCTGTGTGAGAGGGCCTCAGTTCTGTAGCCACTGATATTAAAAATTCAGGAATCACAGGAGCCCTCCTTGCTTAAATGTTAATTACGCCTGTTCAGTCTTACACTCACAGTGCATCTCCTGGAATGGCAGAGGGAGAGGTACGTGTGCTGCCCTACCACCTAAGAAATGATGATGAGATTTCCCACCTGTTTTCTCTAAACCTGCACCCCACTGCCAGGTTCACCCCCCGAGTTGTTGACAAGCCTTTTGCTGGGGTGGAGGGTGCTGTATTTCTCTGATAAGGTCTCACTAAAATGGATCTTGACTAGAAAACCCTTTCCCTTTCTATCCACACTTGGTAGAATCTTTTGCCTGGATGGTGTTTTAAAAGCCCAGAGCTTTAGGAGTGTTTAATAGGCCCAGAGCTTTGAGGTTGACCTGATACAGAAATTAATAGAAACTGTGTGTCAAGGGCATCATGCTGTCTATGGTGCTCAGTTTGCTGGGAGCTGCAGGGAAGGAACAGACCTGAGCATCAGTACTATCAGTGTCTCTCTGAGGCAAGGAAGGATTGGGGATTATTCCTTTTCTGCACTTACGCACTTGCAGAGGGGTCAGTCATGACCCACTGTATCTTAAGCCTGCCCTAAGAAGGACATCTGATCCTAAAAGACTGCACATTTGGACCCTGAACATTTCTTCTTCCTTTCCCAGCACAGGTGAGAACAGAACTGACCTTCTGCCTGTAGCACTGCCAGGTGTTTCAGGACCTCCTCCTTTATGGTTCTGCCTGTACAGAATGATCTTAAGCCCATCTTGAACTACCCTGTGAGAGATTTCCTCTGTCTTTCATCTTGGAATTCTGCATGCTGCAGAACAGGCATGGCAAACCCAGTGGAGCTACGCATTCCCTGCACCTCTCTGGTGGCAGGAAGGCTGTGAGGTGACATGTGCTAATTCACCCATGGAATAGGTGGTACTATCATCTATAGTGAAATACTTGCATGCAGAGCTTAAAACCTGCACTTGTACAGCAAATGATTTTGCATGAAGCCAAGCAGTTCTGCTTTCCTGCTTACGAGCCTGTTGCCATTTCTTGTTGGATACAATCTGTTGTGGAAGAGATTCATTCACTGACTGTCTTAAATGCAGTCTCTTGCTAACAGGCGGGTTTAGATTAAATTCCACCATGAGTACATAGTTTGAGAGAAGTTTCCTTCCTTAATTTTCTTACTTTTCCAGGTGACTTCAGGGCCACCATGCTATCACACAGTGCAAGGTCACTTGCAAAACCAAGGCCCACCAAGAATAGGCAAAAATATTGTTTCATCTTAACAATTCTGCCAGGCTGCCCCCCTGCATACGATCTTACCGGTTAGCAGCTAGAAAGCTACTAGAGGGCGAGGTGCGGATGTCACAAGCTGCTCAGTTTTTCTCGGTAGTGTGGGCTGAGCATTCATAGTCTGTTACTGTGCAGTTGTCCTCTGTCTGCTCTTCTTTGAATAATGAATTAGTCTTTCAGTCTGTAAACAGACCTATGAGCAGGGAACACAGGACAGTTTCCTTTCCACAGTCCTGTGAATTCTGAGTTGTACTTCCTTGATGGAAAATGGCAGGCCTTCAAGAAGGTTGGGTGAGCGTGCCAGTGTGGAGTGGCAAAAGGGTTTCCCCGACTCCAGGGTCCTGCTCTTCAGTGCTCCTTCTGCAGCTTATGAAACTTGTGTTACTAAGCAACAGGAATGCTACGCCCTTGGAGATTATTAGCATAATGGTTGGTTCCAGACTGCAAGATCGAGCTGGAAAGAAAAGAACTGAATGGCATGCAGTGCCTGGAAATGTTAGATTTCAAATTATGCAGAAAGAAAAAGCATCTGGAGCTCGTTAGAAGCTGTTAGTCAGCTTCTAACACTGCCTTAACTGTCCATTTTAGTCACTTGACTATTTCATTTTACTTGGCTGTAGCAGAGTGAGAGATGCTTGTCTGTGAATGTTAAAACTCACAATGTTTGTGATACCATCCTTAGCACATGCCAAATGGGATAGATGTGGACAGAGGAGGGAAGGCTCATTCAATGGTACAGCAGAGACTATGAGCTGCAATTTATCTGTGCAGATCGATCTATCTATCTATCTATCTATCTATCATATCTATCTGCAATATCTATCAATCTTTGACCCTTCAAAAGTGCACTTGGTACAATGATTTCACTCCGGAGCATGTCAATTTACTGACATTTTTCACTATGACTGAGGTTACCAAACTCAAGCTTTTAGTTACCGATTGCAATAATTCCAAAATAATATCTGAAAGAAATTCTACTATGGAAGAGAAGTAGCTGAATGGTTTGTTTAGGTATTATTCACAGGAGATGCAACATTGAGGCCTGTCTCTCACTGATAATAGGTCCAAGATATTATTGGCATAAAGAAGCTGGTGATGTTTATGTACTTGTCTGATTCCAGGGTTGGAGATTGGATTCTGCTCACCTAAACAAATTAATTGAATTTACTCAACGTGTTTCTTCATGACCTGAAGTATGCCTGAGTGCAGCATCTCCACAGTGGAAAAGTTACACCTCTAAGCACTGTGAATGCACATGGTGCATTTCCTCATGAATGAGGGAGATTCCTTTCTCCTTCCCTAGCCTCTTCAGGACACTCTGGTTCAAGGAGCCCTACTTGAATATGGCATTTATTTTTTATTTTGAATTACCTCTCTATTCTTTGAGCACAGATTAAGAATACCCGGAAGGTGGACTGATACAGTCAAACAAGGAAGATATGTTGTACCTTTATTCTAAAGTAATCTAACCTAACACTTTTCTGAGTTTGAGAGAGATTTGACTGTTTCACAAGGGAAGCTGGTATTTCTTTTTAAGTCTTCTTTCCTTTTTCAATAGTATGACTTGGACCTAAGTTGTGGCTTACCAGAAAGGAGGTTTTCCTTAAAAAATCTTTGGTAATTGCAAAGATTCTTAAAGAGAAGTGATTTTAGGAGAGCCTTGGCACAGTTTTTCAGACTGTAGTCTGGAGGATGGAAGAAAAAAAAAAAAAAAAAGAAAATTAAAGCAGTTTTGTGAAATCGAAGAATCTATTAAGTTTATTGGAATTTTAGTACTAATTTTAGTGAGGGAAAAATCTTATCCTTTGAGATTCTCATCTGCAATGAATCTCCAAATGGGTTGAGGTCCACTGGCTATCACAAGAGTGAGATCATAGTCTGATGTTAATGGGAGAGGGATTAATAAATCACGTATAGTTTAGCCAAAGGTGGATCATCGTTAGTACACATTGTGTTTACATTCTGCCATGGCTGGTGCCCTATAAACATATATCTTGTAAATTAAGATATACATAGATCTGTAGGTACTTCTCTTGAGTTCATGTAATTTCACTCCCTCTGGAAGTTTAGTTATTTATATCTATAAAGCACTTCAATTTCTTTTACAAATCAGCCTTTGATTATTGATTTATTTTTAAATGCACTTAATGCGGTTGGATAACTGACCTTCATCTGCACTGAGCTTTTGCTGTGCTGTCTAGAGAGGTGTTGGCTGGAAAAATGCTGATTGGTTATCAAGGAGAAGGTAGGAATAGGCTTGAGCTGCCTGTAATGCAATTCTTGCTCCAAGACCCTCAGTC
Organism: Coloeus monedula; assembly: GCF_965178545.1. NCBI lineage: Eukaryota > Metazoa > Chordata > Aves > Passeriformes > Corvidae > Coloeus > Coloeus monedula. The sequence goes on from NC_138788.1 coordinate 20,870,311, forward strand.
AACAGAGAATGGAGAATTTCAGATCTCTGGGGAATTAGAGGGATCATCCTCCCTTGTCCTCTGAGACCCAGAAGGATTGGCTTTTACAGGGAAGAGAGTACATTTAGCCTTGCTTATTTTCATGACATGGTGAATCTGTAAACCTCTTTGAGTTATGTAATGGCTCCCAAAGTCAGCAGAGAGAATTATTTTCACCCTTGTAGGGTCTTATTAGTTTAGGGCTTGTGACAAGCAGAGCAAGTGTTTCACTAGGGAGTCATGGCACCCACAAGTCAACACATGTATATTTGCATAACATCCACACGAGACTGGCCCTGTTTAGTCCTGTGTATAGCATTTTTATAATGCTTTCCCCTGCTTCCTAACTCAGCCAGAAATCCAAAATAAACCTGTGTGGTTTTAGTGAGCAAGTGTGCCCCTGTGGAAAGAGAAGAACCTAACTTGATCACTCTGTAACAAACAGCCTAATCCAACCACACTTCAAATAATGCTGGGAATCCTGATCCTGTTCCATCCCTTTAAGATACCCTCTCTGAGTTCCAAATGTGTCTTGGAGGCCTTACAAAGGCCACTGGGGCAAAGCTCTGTGAAATGTACATAGAGTGTGAGAGAGCTTAATTTTAAAGGGTAAGTGCTCATGATACCTGTTTTGTATTTTGGAGTTCCCACATTCATGAACCATGTGTTGCTCAAGCTGGGGGTGCAACACAACTACTCTAGTCAACAGAATTTCTTCTGATTTATACTGTGTAAATGAGATCATTGTATAATCTTTTTTTGGACAAAGAGTGAAGGTCATATTTTTCTGTGCTGGACATGAGCTCTACACCTTCTTGTGTACTGGTTTCCATAAACATTATTAGGTTTCATATGCTTAGCAGGAGAACTAAGCAAAGCTTAGGAATTGTAGACCATGTGCTAGAATTCATCCTAACTTTCATGCTTATTTATGCAAAATCCTTCTCTCAGATACACACTTTTCTCTGTAGAGAGTCCTAAGCAAGGAATAAAATAATGTGTAAACCATAGTGTTTTTCCTTTATGTACACGATTAACTGGTCCAGGATTGAATGGGCAGTAAAACAGTGATTCATAAACATGAGAGGTGATTGACAAGAATTTACTACTGCAAATTCAATAAAAGGGTAATGATCATAGACCGTTCCAGTGTTTTATTTAGATCTTTGAAGCTACTTTGAGGCCTTGCTTTGTGGATTTCTAGTGTGATCCGATACAGAGCACAGGAGTGAAAATTAGCAGCTAGTTATTCCTGCAGTAATTTTATAATCTATGCTGAACTGATTTCCTTACACTTCATGAAGTTAAAAGTCCTGACTGAGCTGGCACCTTAGGATTTGTTTTACACTCAAAGGAAAGAGCCTCTCTTACCTCTCTTACTTATCACATTGTGTCAGTAAGCCTGTTTACTTTGGCAGATGAAAAGTTTCTTCAATCTGTGTACTGGTTTTGACTGGGATAGACTTAATTTTCCTCATTTTAGAAGAAACTTGCACTTGGATTTGTGCTGGAAGCCGTGTTGATAATTGAGGGAAGTTTTAGTTATTGCTAAGCAGTGCTTACACAGGGTCAAGGCCTTTTCTATTCCTCATACTGTCCCACCAGGACCATGAGCAGTCTTGGGGTGCACAAGAAGTTGGGAGGGAACACAGCCAGGACGGCTGATCCCACATGGCCGAAAGCGTGTTCTGCACCAATCTATGCCATACTTGGCATAAAAAGCTGGGGGGAGAAGGAAGAGGCAGGGACATTCCGAGCAATGGTGTGTTCTCATAAGTCATTGTTAGATGTGATGGAGCCATGGAGATGGCTCAACACCAGCCTGCCAACGGGAAGTAGTGAGTGAATTCCTTGTTTTGTCTTGTTTTGTTTGCATGCACATCCTATACTTTATCTGTTAAACTCTTAACCCACCAGTTTTCCCACTTTTCCTCCTTCAGTTCCACCATTCCTATGCAAGGGAGACTGTGCTGGGCTCATTTAGTAGTTGGGGTTAAACCACAGTAATCCAAATCTGTCATTTGTCTCAGTTTGGTCTCTAGATATTGACAAGAACAAGTCGATGGTCTTCAGATACTGACATATGTTCTGGTTCAGTGCAGTTGAAATGAAACTTTTGTTTCCTCAGAATCTTTGACTTTCTTTTTTCAAGTTAATTCTCCTGCTTTTAGTTGATCTGGTTTTTTTTATTTAAAGTTTTAATAACAAGTTGCATTTTGATAACAAAAAAGTGGAAAGGATATTTATTACTTCAAAAATATTAAAATGACAATCCATTTTTTAAGAACTACATTAGTTTCAAAGTGCTTTGTGCAACAACAGTATTTGATTTGGAGACTGAGAGACTTCTGTTTTTAAGCCAGTGTTTTCTGAATGCTTCAGAAAAGCATGAGCTTTTGAGAATAAGGCTTCAGAATGGAAGCAGACAGGCGTAATGGTACCTGTCGTTAGCACTCTGTAGCTCTACAATGGCATGAGACTGGGAGTACAGACTGATGACTTAACTCAGAACAGCACTAACATAATCAATGATGCTCTGATTTTGGAATTATTTAGTCAATGATGAAACCTCAACCTTCTCCTAGTGTTGGTGTTCTCTTATTTCTGTGGGATGAGAGCGGGGGCACAGGGAGCACAGATGTTAACATGTTGGCTTTCTTTTATTGTTCTGAAGCAGGCTGTTTCAATCAAATGTTTGTTCCATACAGGAAGCACTCAGGAGGGGAAAAGACAATGCTCCAGAAGTGGCAGGTAAACTAAATCTTGGCTACACATGATTAAGCAAAGAATTTCAGCACACAGATATGTCTGCACACAGATATATGTGTGTGTACATATGTACCTCATGGCCTAAACTGTTCTCTCACTGCTGGAGGTGAGGTTATTGGCAAGAAGAGCACAGTATTTACATCTGGTTATTGCAGTTTTTGCTCCTCCTGCTATGAAACATATGGTGCTACTGTCTGGCAGATTAAGTGTGATTTTGTGCACAATTTTAAATTGAGACCAAAGAGAGCCACCTAGTTGAATGCCTGTTCACAGATCATCTGTACATCTAAATCAATGTGCCAGATGTTTTGCTGAGCTGGGAGATGTGTGTACTTTTCTGTAGTCACGATCTTGGTGACTTGAGACAAAGGAAGAAATCCATACCTTCTTGTTTATATGTAGCACTTTGTGCAGCCTTTTCTGTATAGGCAGTTGTCCAGGGTTTTCCAATATCCAGACTGGATGCATTTGGCTCACTTTTAAATTGGGAAAAAGTGCTCTGTTATGCAAATACAGCATAAAAGCACTGCATGATTATAGACAAATGCAAATGGCCTGTCTGAAGAAGAGACAGAATGAAGACAGGTTCTGTTGAATGGATTGTTGTATAAGGGGTATTGCGTTGATCTGAATGGCAAAGGATGATTGATTTCACTATTTATAATTCTTTTCCTGGTGGACCTGGGAACCACAGGCTCCTGAGGGTGCCTTTGCATGGTTTTCAGGGGCAGAGTCTGTAGATTTTAATGCTTGTTTCCTTTCCCTGCAGAAGAGGGAGATCAGCAACTTTGATTACCTCATGTACCTGAACACTTTGGCTGGCCGCAGCTACAACGATTACATGCAGTATCCTGTGTTTCCGTGGGTCCTTGCTGACTATCACTCTGAGGTCAGTGCTTGCTGCAGAATTACATACTTTCTATAGTAGCAACTGCACAAAGGATTGGTGAATTATGTCACTGAAGCAGAGGGGTCTAGAGCAATGGTTTAAAATCTGAAATAGTTAGAACTGTACTGCTTCTATATAGATTACCCTTATCTTCAAGTCAGCATACTGAGGATCATGTTCTGTCTCACAAAGGTGGATGAACATCTGTTTAATACGGACCTGGTTAAGGACAGGTTGCATCAGCTCAGCAGATAGGCATGAACAGGTTTCTGTGACCACAGAGAAGAAGTTTTAGACAGAAAAGACTTGAGAGTAATATGCAATCTGACAGGTCCTTTATTTGTGAAGTTCTGGAGGAGAGTAAACCTGTGATCTTCTTGTATGAGCAAAACATTCAACACAGTCTTGCCACGATCCAGTATCACTGGAATAGTCATGATGTCTAAGATCTTAAAATCTCCATCTCTGCTGGGTTTTCTTTTCAGACTCTAAACCTCACTAATCCTCATACATTTCGAGACCTGTCAAAGCCCATGGGAGCACAGACTGTGGAGAGGAAACGCAAGTTCATCCAGCGCTTCAATGAAGTGGAAAAGAGTGAGGGTGAGTGTTTTAGGAGACTAATAGACAGCAGAGGCTTGAGTCCCCTCAGAATATCCAAAAACTTTGCAGAGCTGTGGCTAAGGGAAACACCATGCCAAGGAGAACCCCTCTCTCTGCTGTATACAAGCTGATTATTGATTGAAAGAGAAATGTCTCCTGCAAATACTGCCTTATGTGCCTTGTACTGCTGAATTCTGTTCTCTTCCCTTGGACAGAAAAAAATGCTACAGCAAAAAGCAATGTTCCCTGGAAAAGACTGTGCTGTTAGCTAAGCTGCACGTTGGTCTTATTTGTTAGCTAAGCTTCATGTAGGAGGCTGCTGCACACAGGTTAACTAACAGCTACCTTAAGAAAAGGAAACAGAATGTTAAGGCTATTGACCTCTGGAGATCAAGACCTTATTGGCGCTACTGGAGAAAGGGATGGTCTGGAAAGTTAAAGGCCTTATTCTTCAGAAAATGAAATGTGGAAGGCAAAAAGTGAAGATACTTCAGTAGTAACTGTGCACATTCAATGCACATATTCAGTGCAAGGTGTGCTTTAGCTCACAGGTCTTTGAACACATCTGCTTAAAATACCTGTTCCCTATTTAGCTGTATTGTGGTAACTGGATGCTATGGGCTTGAAATGGTGGCATTTTGTACTGGAATCTGATTTGTGTGCAATTTCCAGGAGACCTGTCAGCCCAGTGCCATTACTGTACTCACTACTCATCAGCAATTATAGTGGCATCTTACCTGGTCCGAATAGAGCCATTTACCCAGACCTTCTGTTCTCTGCAGGTAAGGGGCAAGATAACTTCTTTCCTGCACCTTGTTATGAACTATTTAGTGCATTACAGAGGCTGTGGAATGAAGGGGGATTGCCTCTGACATTTTCTGTACTCTCTGTGTGGACTTGGGGCTTACTCAGGGCAACCTTTATGCCATGAATGTTGAATTCAGTGAAAACATCTTAACGGGACCATGATTGATGCAAGGGAGAAGGATTATTTAGTTTTGTGAGAACTGAGGCATGTAAACAGATAGCTAATATTTTATTACTTGTCTGACCATTAACTTCTGACTTTGGGGCAGATGAGACTTGGTATCATTTTCTGTGAGATGGTAGGTCTTCCAAGCCCAAGTACAGTCATGTGGCTACTGGCAAGCACTTGGAGCTTGCTGTGGTGGCATAAGGAGCATTCCTGGGCCAGGTGAGGATGTTTAGGTTCTGCTAGGTGTGAAATGATAGGGATCATGGGATCAACTTCCTGAAGAAGTGGGATGGGATTACATCCAGTGCTCCAGAAGGAATATTTAGTGTAATCTTGTTCTGAACTTCTTACTGTTTATACAGTGCCAAGCTGGCTCTCACCATGGAATTGAATTTATGGAAATTGAACGTTGTGCGTACCTTTCCCATCTGCCCAGCATACAGGGGCACCAAATTTCCTGATTGCCCTTTTCAGCAGGCAGCTGGTAATGCTCAAGCAAATATACTTGGGCTGCAGCAGAGAGTTGTTACCCTCATTTCTGTAAGGTGTTGTGCTGTAACAGGGTCTACCAGGAGGACAGATCCTCCAAGGTGTATTTTTTAAGGAGTATCTTGCTGAAATCTACCTATCCTTGTGGAAAAATACAGTAAGATAGCTAGGCCAGAATATTCCACATTTGGAGACTGCTGTATGGATAATGAGGGATGGCCATGTCTCCTGCAGCTTTCCAAGTGCTTTGCTGTTGTGGCTTGGGTTTTTTTTTTCAGTGAACTAATACAAATAAAGTGCTGTGTTAATTAAGTAATAAGCCCTGTGATATTGGCTGTTACCAGCAGTAGCTGATGGTTTAGTGAACCACCTGAGGCAATGGTTGCCATCACACTCTGTGAGCCATATGTTAGCTGCAGTCATGAATGACTGTGGAGCAGTTATTTCTTGTTGTAAACAACAAAGGCTGCCGTATCTCCCTGGCACACTTTTCATGCATAATGAGTTCACAGTCTGAGTGAATGCTTTGTGGCTGTGTTTGTGTGATTAGCAGGTAACCAGCAGTTTTGTGAGGATAGTTGTCTTCAAAGGCTGCTGAGATCTGAAGCACTCAAAATTTTGTTCAGATGTGGATCCACTGGAAGAAACAGTAGAACTTCCATTCTTACTCTTTTGCTTTTATGTTGGTGCATGCTCAGCTGAGCTCATTGTTGTCATTTACCCCAGGTGACTGGTCCTATGGCAGCTTAGGAATTGCTGTGAGATGCTGTCAGGCAAACAGCAGATCTGAGAAGTGTATGATCAAGTCAACGGCAGGTTGCAAAAAGAGAACTGCCACACTTAAGACCCTGGAAAGGTGCTGCTGCCTTTGGGAGCTGTGAAAGCTTCTCAGCATCTTAAAAATTGAAAAAGCTATATTTACATCTGCAGGTGGACAGTCTGAATACATGACAAGGAAATGCAACAACTTGGGTGCACTCTGTGAAAAGTTGATGTTGGCATAACATCTTCTCTCAGGTCAAACAGTTCGATTTGCACCTGACCACAGAAGGCAGCAGCGAGCAAGCGTTGCCTTCAGTAACGGGTCTGTACAGGAGAAACCTTATTTCACCTTTTTTTAAGTGTCTTGAAATCTGGCTCTGTATAAAAGTTTGTATGTGCTGTGCATATTGTACTTGGAATGGAGGTAAAATTGGTTTATCAAACAGGTATTGGCTGGTACCTTCCACTTTACCTTGGTCAAGTAGCTCCTGGAATTCTTTTCAAGAATTGGCCTCAGCACCATAAAAGAGCAATAAAGGTTTCTGTGTTTAGTGTCTTTATTGGAAAGGCATTCCAGGACTCCATACCTTCAATATTGAGATTTGCTTTTGATCAACTCATCTTTTTATCCCTTTTTATTCTTATCCCACTTTTGCACTTCAGCTGTCAGATTGACCTTTCCTGACATTTCCCTCTCAAAAGTACTTATAGAGAGCAGGGTCTTTACTCTTCATTGTGTTACTGACTCTTGAGCAGTCATTTAAGCACTACCAGCAGGTAATAACTTCTCAGCATCTCTGGGAATGTTGTAAGTCTTTGCACCATCATAAGCAACTCTTAGAAACACTTTGAGGTCTTTGGGTCTAGAGCACCACCAAGGTGATGCTTAGTGTTATAAATTTGTGAAGTTCTGACTTCTCTCCAGAGAACATTTTGCCTACTTACTTTGTATATACCCTGCTGGACTGTAGTTTTTAAAAGCATATTTTTCCAGTATTTCTGATGACAGTAAGGCCTCTACTGAAAGGAAAGAAAACAGAGACTTACTGTGTCAGGCTGTAGAAAAGTCATAAGAGTTCGTTGTCTTGCAATCTAAAAGCATAAAGCAATTCTTGATTCTCTTTTTCCCTTTCAGTGCAGTTTTTGCATTCATAGAGAGAGAAAACTCATTAATTCTGATATAAATATATGCAAATAAATTTATTAATATAGGAAATGGGAAAATCAGTTATTGCTTCCTTTATAAATAATACAGGCTTAAGTTTTAAAGATATTACTTTTCCCTAAAATGAATTAGACAGCCAGGGAAAAAATCACATTTTTTCGTGGTGGTAATATCTTTAACCAGATTTGTCGCGCTAACAGCATTTCCTATGTATATATTATTTTTATTTAATACAGGTAATCTTTTTATTACAAATCGTATTGTTTCTCAGGAGATTACCACCAGCTCTCATAAAAGCTGCAAAAAAAGATGAAAAAGCATCAATCACCACCAGACACAGCACACTGTGTGCAGATTAAATATACAAAGCCCTTTAATATGCTTCAATGAGATACTTGTTAGCTGTTGATTTATTTATAGTCCTCCTTCTACTCTGTTTTAATTTCAATTTGAATTTGACTCCAAGGGTCCCTGCCTAATAATGATCAAGAGCAAGATGACCTTGTGCATCAGATTAACTCCAGATAGGCTTGCTCATGTGATTAGCCACTTTTTCACTCTGTCCCTTGAGTGGGTGTGGGAAGGCTTCACAATTGTCACTGGTATAAAGAAGGACAAGAAGCTAAAGCAGAACTATGCTGTCATTTAGAGATGGGGCTGGACCAGAAGCCTGGTCACAATTCACCTTAGGGGAAAGAGGGGTGGGATCTTTCCATCTGGAATATATGCTCAGTTTTGGTGTGAGTCTATCTCAAAAGACAAGCAAGGAATGGGGCTTCAGCCCTTAGGGTTTTTTTGACTACTGTCTTCTAATAACTTATCCATGAAGGTATTTTCTCCCTCACAAAAGATGTGGCAAAAATGACTTCTTGACTTGCAGTTGCCAGACTGAGCAGAGCAGATCTAAAGGAGTTGCAACCTAAGTGTGCGAGTACTTGGGGAATAAAAAGGGCAGTGGTTCTTAGCATCAGAAACCCATGTGGGACCTGCTGCTGGGGTTCTTCTGCTCCGTGGGAGTGGGATCCCATCCTCACAGCATGAGAGTGCTTAAATGTTGTTTTCCTATGTGATAGATTGCAAATCAAAACTTCAGCTGATTGTTACTGTACAGAAGTACAACATCCTCCTCATCTAGCACATGCAACAGTCTACAGGCAGAGAGAAAACTAACTGAAGGTTTTGTTTTCCCTAGAGGTCAGCCACAGACAGAACCTGACTGCATCTCATATCTTTAACAGATTGACTCTTGCACCTTGTCTGTGTTTTAGTGTCTTCATTATGCAATCCCACTGGCTTATTATTTTTGCCTAGGGAAGCAGCTTTGAGGATTGAGTGGTTGAGGGTGAGCAATCATTCACACATGTTCACTGTACTGCAGAACTATTTAAAGGTACTCGTTCTATCTCTGAAAATCTCTCTTGAGCCCTGGCAGTGGGATGTACTGTTATGTCTCATGACACGTAATCCAAATTAATTAACCCCAAGGAGAAATGTCTATATTAGCTTGGGAGCACTGCTGCCAGCACCTGAAGTAGGTATTGAGAAACAATTCAGTTCTGTCACTTTAATACAGTTAAAAAGTCAGCTTTCCTCTAAAACAGTTTGATTTTTCTGACAAACTCATTCAGATGATCTCCAAAAACTGATTTTTATTTGGTTATTTCCATTATTATAGAAATTTTATGTTACTGTAAGTTCTTTCACGCTCAATGTAGGGATTCATTTGTAAAGGTAAACCTGGATTTTCACAAATGCATACAGTATCTAAAATCCCATTAGGAAATTCTGTAGAAAGTATGGTTTAATTAGGAGGCACATATCCTTCATTCACTAAGTGACTTTTTTTTTTTTTAATTTCCTCTTGAGGCCTTAGTTCAGAATAATGTCCTGGGTCACTAAGGTTGCTTTTGCCTAGTGTTTGACTCTCATTAATCTAAACATGTTCAAATATTCTCAAGATGTGAGGTAGTTTTTTATCTCCTTTATTACTTACCAGTTCAGCTCGGGTCCCAGAATTTTTTTTCTCCCCTCTTTATGCTGTCTCTCCTTCCCATAAGGAATGACCAGTCCCTGCACACTCCTGCCCACTGGGCCTTTCCTGTTTTCCTGGATCTAATGTATGTTACTTCAGTGGTAACCTCTCCTTCTCCAAGGATTTTTTTCATAAGACAATTGCACATAAGATTGTTCACACTTGTTTGGGTCACAAGTGAATTTGGCCATTGCTTGCAAATCACTTTGGGATGAAATAAATTAATTGCTTTCAGAAGCATTACTAATGGGCATGGTGATATTCTCAAGCTGCCCATGATGGCTCCTGCTTGCCTCTGTGTTATTGCAGGCTGTGCTAAGACTCTAGGTTTGATGGCTTCTCAACATACATACCTACAAATCAGGACTAAGACAGGTCCTAGCATAAGATCACACTACTTAGAGCCAGGACAGATCTTGAGGCATCCCCTTATGAACCATGTGATAAGGGGATCATTACAAAATTAGCTAAGATGTCTTTAATTTAACAGAATAGTGACACAAGTCTTTTTGTCTGTCTCCATTTCACAGGGTGGGAGTTTTGATGTTGCAGACAGGATGTTTCACAGTGTCAAGAGCACATGGGAATCAGCATCAAGGGACAACATGAGTGATGTCAGGGAGCTCATCCCTGAATTCTTTTACTTGCCAGAGTTCCTAACCAATGCAAATCACTTTGAACTTGGTAAGTTCTAGTGTTCCATCCAGCATCCTACCAAAAGAAAAGATCCAGATCTTGTGTTGAGAGTCAGTCTCTGGACATTGTGGGCTGATGAGTCTTTCTAATGATGAGATAATTTTTTATTCAAATAACACTACAAGAATGCAAGCTTCTGAAAACTGAATTATGTCAGAAGAACCAAGTTGCCAGCTCAGGAAGAAGCAAGCAGTTCCTACTAATTACTGTGCAAAAGAATTACACATTTTGTCACACAAAAGTGGATTTTTATATAACCAATCTAGTTGGTTGCTTTTTAAAATTTGGCCTGTATTATCAAATCTATGTAGCTATTGAAAATGTATTATTCCTTTGGAGATGTGTCAATTGTTAAATGGTGTTGGTGAAAGGTGGGATTGTTTTTGTTTTGTTTTGTTTTGTTTTAATCTCCATGAGATCACAAGGTGATTAAAGTTTCCAAATGTCCTCACTCTCATCTTCAAAGGTTCTGCACAACTCACATGAACTTGATGCATTTTCCCTGTCCTCAAGCAGCATCACAATCCCCTCTGAATGTACACTGTCTCTAAACCTTTCTGCATCCTTGATGAAGGCTCAGAGAGAATACAGAAAAAACACTCTTCAGAAATAGGCATGGCAGTTCTGATTCACTTCACTTGACAGGACTTTCACACCATTTGCAATGCAAAGCTGCTTTCTATAATAGACACTGTTTGGTTAACAATTAAGGCAGGGGAAAAATACCTGAAGAATCATCCTAAATTGGTGACAGCAAAGGCAGCTTAACCCATGGTATTGAAATCTAGCTGTAATTGTATTTAAGATACCAGTGAAATGAGGCATGCTAAAAGATAGGAATGTATATATTTATATATAAGAATAGGGGAAAAAATGTGCTAGAAGTTTGTTAAAAGATAAAAAAGAATTGGGGTAGTTTCATCCTGAGAGGAGGCCAAGAAAAAAAGCCTGGCTGAAATAAAGATTCAGAGACTGACCTGAGTGGAACTGAGTGGAGGGACCCAAAGGACACCAGAATCTTGTCAGTAGAGAGCAAATATACAGGAAGATTTTACAACAGGCAAAGCCAAGAACCCAAATCTGTACTCTGCTAAACTGTAGGGATACTTGTGGTCCCAGAACTGAACCTCAATTTAGATTTGAATTCATCCAGTTGCACAACACTGTGCTCTGAATTAAGAACATATGCTCACCTTCTGAAAGGAATCAGGTTGCAAAGGACTTGAGAACAAAATCCCTCTCAGTGGCTCCTTTGGTAGGAATATTTGGCAGTTAGGCCCACAGGATTATGTATAAAAAGAAAGTTGTGTAAACACATTTGTCTTGTCTGTGTTTGCATTCTGTACTAAAATGGTCTGTGCTGAGGACATGCATATTTTTACTCTGTTAATGACAATTACTAGAACATCTTCTCACTGCTTTATTACTGGATCAGAAATCCCAGAACACTGATTCTTCAGTATTCTATGGCCCTAAATTTGATGAACCTGAAACTGCCTGTAGGAAAATCACCTCAGCTTCCTTTGACTTTGGTGTTTCAGTAAAGTTGTTCCTATTTTCAATGTGTCTGATTCTCGGTTTTGGTTCTCCCTTTGTAATTCCTGCAGGCTGCATGCAGGATGGAACAGTGCTGGGAGATGTGCAGCTTCCTCCTTGGGCAGATGGGGATCCCCATAAATTCATTCTCCTGCACAGACAGGTCAGTGAATATAAAGATTTGTGACAAAATGCTACCTGGGTGCCATTGAAAATGAAGCTCTGAAAGCCAGAGTTACAAATGAAAATGCTGAATCCAAATGTGTCCTATCATTGTGGAGTTCGTGTTGGTTCTGAACTTTGCATGTCTATTTGTCTGCCTAATAATTTACCTTGAATCAAGGCAAACTTTTCAGACCAGATGTGGATTACATGTAGGTTTGTGGCATGACCATATCTCAGCCCACAAGTGTAAGAGAACATAATATACTGTACAGGAATTTATATGCATACAGTTCTGTGTTGCTGCTAACAACATGTGTGTTTATTTAAATTATTTATTTCCATCTCTGAGTCATGCCAGAACTAAACTTATTTTTTTATTTTTGGGGGTTGGGGTGGGGGAAACCTAATGTAATTCTCTGCCTTTAATGGAGTCAGCCTTGGCAATTTGAAAACAAATAGCTCTAAGGTCCTGAGACTTACTGCAATTAGTGCTATTTATTAATAGTTAGAAAGTCTTCTGTGTGATGTCATCTGCCTCATAAAAGTGAAAGCAAATGCAATTCTAGATGAAGATTGTTGCATTGAACTCAGACTTTGCAGCATAATATCTTGGTGCAGGTCTCTGTAGTGCTCCTGCATTACCCCATCAGATTTCCTTGGGTGAGCTGCATGTGTGAGTGCACACAGATTGTTGCTGTGTACAGCTGTGATGAATGTATGTGTTAGCATTGGTGGGGCTAAACAAACAGCCCATGATTTTCAAGGCATTACATTATCCTGGTTTGTCACGTAGCTTCAGTTTTTGCCTCAGTGGGTGTAGGTTCTTCTCACCTCTGCTATGCAGGTCCTGCCCTTGGGATTTCACCTTTCTCTCTCCATAATCACTTTGTAGGTGATTATATTCAAACCTATGGATACAACCATCTTTTCTGTTTTGGTATCTCCAAATAAGCCTTTCCTCAGTTGACCTCTCCAATGCTGGCTTAAATCCTGTCTCTGACCTCCTTACTACCTTAACTTCTTGTTCTTCTTTTGAACAAAACCAGGGTCATACTCTTATTTTGTAAATACTTTTCTTCACTGTTCACTGAACCATTAACAGCAACCACAATATTCCCACTAAGTTACCATTACTTTCATAGAATCATGAAATGGTTTGGGTTGGAAGGGACCTTAAAGATATCCCAGTTCCAGCCCCTCTGCCATGGGCAAGGTTACCTTTCACTGGACCACAGTGCTCAAAGTCCCGTCCAACCTGACCTTGAATGGTTTCAGCAATGAAGCATCCACAATTTTCTCTGGGCAACCTGTTCTAAATTCTAAGCACCCTCACAGTGGAAAGTCCCTTCCTAACATCTAATGTAAATCTACCCTCTCTGTTTAAAGTCGTTCCTCTTTTTCCTATCTCTACATTCCCTTGTAAAAAGTTCCTCTCTGGCTTTCTTGTAGGCCTCCCCTTAGGTACTGGAAGGTTCCTGATGCTGCAAACTCTTTGGCTTGTGAATGACTGAGTATGAGACAGAGCCTGTTCAACTCTGGTTTCATTCACACATGCTCAGGTTACTCCTGTGAGTGAACATGGATAAGGTCTGAGCCTGTGCTTGCCTACTTATTTTTGTGCAGTAATCCTGCTTTTGTGGGGTTTTTTAATGACTGTTGTTTATATAGTGTGACTGTTGATTATATAGTGAGATATTTCATCTTTTCATTTAAGAGATTAAGAGGCTCTCTTTAGTTTCTATTTTGAATTTATGACCTGAACACTTCACTTTAAATCTGTGTCAGAACAGTAATGCTAAAAATATTTAAATGAAGTTAAAGTTCTATCTTTCTGCTTTACCTATTTTGAAATGGATAACTCTTATTATGGATAACCTACTAAAAATTTTGTCTTCAATCATTTTGAAAATGCAGTCATCTACCAGATTTTTTTTTGCCAAAGAACTGAAATTGAGATTAAGAGCCACGTTTAGAATGCTTCATTTCCTTTTCATACACAATAATAGGTATTACTGAGACAGACTTCTCTGAAGCTGTGTAGAAAGTGACTTAGAGGCTCAGAGCTCTGTTCACACTGAAAGGTGATGGAAGGGAAGAGAGACCTGAGCTTTTGTCAGAGCCCATAACTACATGATGATACAGCTACTAGGAGGAAGGAGATCCTCATTTAAGTTTTGTGTGCACTGCAGACTTGCTCATGGAAGTAAAGTCCTTGCTCAACTAAAGAGTTGAATCCAGGGAATGCCCAGTCTCCTACCTACTGCAAATTGGTTTTGGCCGCTGAGGTCAAATATGCAACAGTTCCCTTGTATTCCTCAGTGGCTCCTTGGAAGGTATGGAGGCTTTGGGGCTGTCTGGTTCCTTTCACTGCTCTGTCTCATGGTCTCTCTGTGACTGTCCGAGGTGCTCAATCTCTGTTTTCCAGTTTCCCAAATATGGGAAAGGTAACACTGTCCTTCCCTACCAGATGTGCTGCAGACAAAAAGCCACATATGACTGAAAGATGCTGCAATTTTACATTGATGCTTTTTAAAGAAAAACATAGGGAGACATCCTGTCTATTCTACTATGGTTTGTTTGGAGTGTAAAATACTGAGCACCTTACTGCTTGTGTAATGGTGACTACTCCAAAGGCACTTGGATACCATGGAGAAATCTGCTTTTACCTAGTACTTTAGAATAATGGTACAATTTGGAAATGAATCTGCAGTCATCCCTGCATAGCATGGGTTTGCAGTCACTGTAGAATGATCTCAGATTGTGTGAACTAGATTTGTTTTGGGTGAAATGAAAGAAAAGCTGCACTCCAGTTGTGTGCTCCAGATGCTGGTAGCATTCAGCTTGTGGGAGCAGTCTGGATTTAGTTGGAAGTAAAGCCCCCAGAGTGCATTTAATGTGGATACTGGGTGCTCTCTACCATTTGTCTACAGAACTGCTTCCTCTGAGCGGCACTATTTAATAACATTGGCACAGCTGATAAGCAAATTAATACAAATCTCAAATAGGAGCAGCTTAGCAAATGAAAGATCATGTTTATACATGTGTGTTCTTAATAATTTTCCAGACCTGATCAGATTTCCTGTGCAGTCAGTGCAATATTGTCTTTTCAACCATAGCTGGTACCAGGTACTACACAGGGCAGTGCAAGAAACCTTAATTAGCCTGCCTGGGAGAATTTGTCTAACCCTGAAGTGAAGAGTCAGAGATTTTGAATTCTGAAACATGAGGGTTTCTCTCTCCTCTGAAATCATCCACAAGGCTGGAAGTACTAATTACTGGTATCGTGGCCATTTTTAGGAGGCTCTACAATGAGTTTGGTGCATAAAACAGATTGAAGTTGACACTGTTCTGAAGTTTGGCTATTGCTTTCAAAAATGTGAGAGTGAAGAATTGTTCTTGACATAAAACTCTGAACAGCTTCCTGTTTCATGCTTAATAAGTTAGGAATCTAGTTCACTGAATAAATGTATATACTTCCTCCCTAGACCACAAGTTCTCCCTCCCTGGCTGGGCTTGCCATAGCGCTCAGTGAAATACTTTGAGTCTGCACAGTTACAGCTCTGTTAGTTGCTTTGTTTTGCTTTGGCAGCGATGCCAGTCAAAATTTACAGTTTGTAATTCATGGACTAACTGCTTTTATTAATAAGAATGAGTTCCAAGTCTGTTCAGGGACAGATTGTACACTGTGCTTGTTCTGTGAGCTGCCCTGTGATCATTATAGCTGTGGGCAGGGTCATTTGCACCAGCTGCACTGGGCAACTGTCTGCTCTGTGAAATGAGCCATTGTTCTGGATCCCATTAGCTTGTTTATTTCTGCTGTGCTTTGGGTGGGCTGGTCTGCTTGGAAGACTTTTCACTGAACATCAGGGGTTACACAGTCAAATGATTCGGAGATAGGAAAGTACTTTTAATAATGCTTGACACTGCTGCTTGAATCATTGCGCAAGGCTGTTTGGGAATGCACAAAAATTTGGTGAGGCAGGTGATGGCAGGAGCAATAACATTTAGTGATGCCTCATGGGTAAGACTGGCTAACCTGGTGGTGGGCACAGATTCAACTTGAATTTGTGTCCCCTGCTTATGAACTTGCTTGTCTGGGTCTTCCAGGCACAAGTTTTACTCTGTGATTGCATTAGCATCTTGCCCAGTCTTCTCCAGTAGTAATTGTTCATTCTGGTCCTATTAATCCATGTGCCAGTCACTATGGGTGCCAAGATCTGTGGAATGCTTTCATTTTGCTTTGTGGAACCTACCTGTGTTGTGTCTGAGGATATTGCTCCCGGTGTCTGTTAAGTCAAACATGCTGCACTCTGTCCTTCCGTTTCCTGTGGGGATCCACTTTAGTCTCTTTTGGTGTTTTATGAGCCTGTGCTGAGAATGGTGGTACTGGAGGAACTGAAAGTGTGATGATTCATTTGCAGAGAATTTGTCTCCAGCAAGGATTGGAAAACAGTAATGCATTTGTAATGGATACAATCTAGTGAATTAAGTAATTTTGTTTTGGTTTCAGGCACTGGAAAGTGATTATGTCAGTGCACACCTTCACCGCTGGATAGACCTTATTTTTGGCCACAAGCAGCACGGCTCAGCTGCAGTGGAGGCAGTTAACACCTATCACCCTTACTTCTATGGAGACAAGATGGACCTCAACAACATTAAAGATCCTCTGATTAAGAGCACTATCCTGGGATTTATCAGCAACTTTGGACAGATACCAAAGCAGGTATCACTTTATTATGAGAGTAGAGAACATAATATATCTTGATCTTACAGTATTTTGACTGGAAACCAGTAATAATAATGTAAATCAGAAACATCTTCTGATTTAAACCTGCTGAAAGATGGGCTATAGGCTTTTCCAGATTCTGTACTACATCAGTCTGCACCCCCACTTTCTAACCATGCTGCTCCTGTTGTATGCCATACAGCTGCAGCATCAGCTCTGGGTTCTGCTCCTTCAGCACAGTCACACAAGTAATCACTAGTCTGGGAATGGGTATAATCAACTAAAACCCAGTTCAAAGTCTCACCTATGCTTTTTTTTCTTGTCCGGAATTGCTGGGATTAGCCTTCTGTCTCTGTGAGGGAGGGATGTAATCTGATGAAAATATTATATGCCTAAGATTTTAATTAAGAGATTCATAGATGATAGTCTTGAAGTCTGTGATTTTAAGATTTAAACAGGTGTTTCTCCTAAGTGGTCATACAAATAGAGATTTATTTTTCAATGACATTCCTTTGTCCTAGCTCTTCACAAAACCACATCCATCTAGGAATGCTCAAGGGAAAAGTTCATCAGGAAGAGAGACTGGGCTGTTCCTTCACTCAAGTGGAATTCTTCCTCCTTTTGTGAGCAGTCTGCAAAATCTGAAGCTCTCACCAGTTACCATAAAAGGTGCTGCAGGGGCTGTGTTCCATTTTCTGACAATACACAGTTCTTAGACAGGATAAATCAGGGTTTTCAAGAGCACAGAAGTAGTCACACAGCTTTGTATGGATTGGTTCAATCAAGATCCCTTCTGCCAATTGTGATTTATGTATCTGTGTACTAGGAGTGGGGATTGAAAGCTTCTTCAAACTTCAGTTGTAGAGTTCAGAACAGATTGTTTCTTATAAGACATCACCCCCTCTGCATGGATCTATGTGGTCCACTGGAGAGGAGCGTTTCCACTATTGTGTCTCAGTTTCAGAGTGGATTTGTGTCTCTGGGCCTGGCCACAGCACTGAGCCCAGATGTGGGACTTGCCAGCCTCACCACACAAGCTGTGCAAGGAGAAAAGTTAGCATCGGTGCTCTAAACCAAACAGAATTAAATATTTTCTCTGTCTTGCTAGAGTATCCCAAGGGAGCTATTGGGCACATTGTTCATACAGAGAAAGGCATTCTGGCCGTTGAAAAAAATAAAATTTTGATTCCTCCTCTTTGGAGCAAAACATTCTGCTGGAGTTTTGAGGACTTCACCTGCTGCTTTGGCAACTATGGATCTGACAAGGTAAATAACAAAAAGACTAAGAATTCAAGAAATTAATTACATGTTATGGTCTTTGACTGGTTTGGGCACCCATTTCAGAGGCTGTTGGGGAGCTGATTTCAGAGGATGCTATACAGGACTTTCTCACAGTCAAGCTTCTTGAGGAATCTCAAGCTGAACATCCAAGATAGTGTAAAATCATTTTACACTGCTCAAAAACATGCATTTGCCTCTAAATTATCTCCAGTTTTCCATCCAGTGATTGTGTTGTCCATGTTGTTGCTGTGTAAGGACAACACAAGGTCTCCTGGTCACTGATTAGAAATTTCATTGTGCAGAAATTTCTGCTGGAATTAAGACAGAACCATCTGTCAATTCCCCTCTGGCTCCAGCAAAGTCCAGTGCATTCATTCAAAATAATGAAGTTAATACTCTTACTTCTTTGCTGTTAAAAATAAATGGTCTATATCATCACACTGCTTGTTAGGGCACTTGACAGATCTAGTTTCTTCCTCTGCCATAAATACACTGATTTTTGGATGTGTTTGGGACAATGTTATGATATGCAAAGACTTCTGAGTTAGCTTGGGTACCAGAATAGCATAACACATAATTCAGCAAGATACTGACTTGGGTATTTGTGCAAGTGGCATCATTGTTTTTACAGACATACCCAAAGTCAATGGAAGTGAAAAAGCCATGAGATAGATTCCAACTTCCGCTCCCTGTATAATAAAATCAGTGCTTAGCAGTTCATACTGTTGCTGCAGGCATAAATTATTCAGTTTGTCACTTCAAAACTCAGGGTGACACTGAGCATAGTGAGTGTGACTACACAGTCACTATAAGTAATAGTTAGGAGTCCAACTTGAATATTCTCGTGGTCAACAGTGCCAGTGGACACGAGATGTAAGAAACTTTAGTCCTTGTTGTAAGTAGGTAAAGGTTTGTTCTGTCTGTGGTAAGGGTTTTATAGCTGTGCCACCCAACTCCACCAGATTCATTGGTACCAGAGTGCTGTCCCAGTTGTGTGGGGGAGAGCTAATGCAGAATGTGCAGGAGGATGTTTGTGCTGTAATTGTAGCAATGTGCAGTGGATCTGACACTGCTTTAGACTGATTTGGGTGCTGCTGACAGAGCACAGAATGGAATCTAGTGCTTTGTCTTTTGGCTTTTCAATCCAAATAAGAGGAGGGTTGCAGGGCCTGGCAGTAACTGTAAGCAGGCCAACACAGCCTGAGCTTTCTCTTTAGTCTACATGGAATGTTTGCCTTATGTTACTGTATGGTGGCAGAATGAGCTTTCCTGAAGTTATGTAGGAAGTGTGGCACAAGAGAAATTGGGACCCAAATCTCCTAAGACATGAGATGCTGAGCTTTGTTCAGCCTTGGCCCCTGGAAGATGGCACAGATGAGTGCAGCCACAGACTGTGCATGTCCATGTGTTCACAGCTGTGCTCACATAGAGACTGGTTATGATGAGCTTTTCTTTCTTAGATTTAAAATATGGAGGTTCAGTTTTGAAAATTGAATCTGCCATTTGATATTAGTAAAGACATGGTATCATCAGATGAGCATTTGACTTAAAGATGCTTTCTCGTACAGAATGTGGCTACATTCGAGTGCATGGCAGACTGGGGAAAGTGCCTCTGTGCAGTGTGTCCTTCAGCAACTACCATAATCACATCTGGAACAAGCTCAGTTGTGTGTGTCTGGGAATTCTCCCTGGTCAAGGACAAAGTGAAATGTCTAAACCTGAGACAGGTAAGTACTGTGGCTCTTCTGCTACGGAAACTTAATGAAATCCTGAAGATAAGGTTTTTATCTCTCAGATGTTTGTCAGAAGAAGCACCTTTGGGTGAATCAAGAAGGCAGGAAAAAACCAGTAATAAGCAGTATCATGTGACAGCCTGTTACCAGGTCAGGAGCTGATAATATGCCTTATACCAACAGCTTATAGCTATGAGTTCCACTTGGTGGATTTTTTCCCTTTAGTAGCATTTTCAAAGTTCATCATGATAAAAGAAATGATGAAGATAAGGCATATTCTCCTCTCTTGAAGTGCAGCCCTTGGGTTATTTTCAAAAACAAGTATCACCTGGAGATGCTTATAATTTGTTCTGGGCTGCTACAGCAATGGACAGGATCTGAAACATCCTGTGAAATTAGCTGGTGGAGATGAAGGCTCAGCCTGGCAAAGTCCTTGATTCTTTTTTCTCAGCCTGAATTCAGAACATAAAAGGTTCATCTGTCAGTCTGTGAGGGAAGGTTGCATCCAATAAGAAAGCTATAGGTTTTGTCCTCATTATCCAAAGCCCTGTAGTGGTTGTTGATTTAGACTTCATCTATAGTCATCAGCCAACACTGTATAATGCTATTTCATTTACAAAATTGAATTTTCATACAAGATCTGTGTGGTTCAGCTATGGCAAGTTCTCAGCTTTACAAGTACAACTAGAGTACACCACTATTATATCTGGAAGGTAGCATGGGGCCCTTCTTCCCTAAAGAAATCAAGAGACTCTTGATTAAAAAACCTCTGCTACTTTTAGGCACACTACTAAAGGGTTTATTGATCACCAAGGTCTCCAAGTGTTAAAAGCTTCTTCTGTTCATTTGTTCTGGAGGGGTGTTCAGATGATATTTCAGTACTTTCCATACCCTAAGCCAAAACATATTTTGTCATTAAATGAAGTGAAAACTTCATGGTCTGTTGGGATGCCAGAGAAATATTTAGATCTTCATTTATCAGACATTCCTGTTGGAGTTTGTGTTGAAATTAGGGGAGCAAACTGTTTTAGAGCAGCCTCTCTTCTGAGGTTTATGATGTTTAATGCTGTAGAAGACAGAAATATGAGACAAGATCTGATGACCTTTTAATCCAGCTGGTTATTATTTCAAGGCAGGACATGAACATAGGAATGGAAGAACTAGCAGTAGAGAAGAGCATAAACAGTAATTTTCATCAGCATCCAAATGATACAAATCAGGGGGTCAGTTTGAGTTTCAGGCAACCAAAGAGGCTGTCTTTTATCTTCACTATAATGCCTTTCTCTTTAACAATCTTAAATCAGCCTTGCTGATGTGTTCCACTGTGATTAATTTGGTATTACCCAAAATCCACAAAGTGGTATGAGATCATGCAATGACAAATTCTGTATTTTTTCCTTTACTTTGCTAGCAGAGGCTTTTTTTTTTTTTTCCTTATGACTGTCTGGAATGGATGTAAACTTGAACTATGGTTCTAAATGTCTTCCAGTGAATTACTTGCTCTTTCATGTACTTCACTGTTTCATGGTGGGTGCTTTTTCTGCTGAACAAAAAAATTTCCTGAGAGAGTGAGCTTTGCTTAAGAACATCTTATGTGCTATAAAGTGGATGCTATTCACTTACCAGCTGTCTCATGGGACTGACACATTCTGGTTTGGAATGTAGTAAAGTACGAAACTATAGTAGTAAAGTAAGAAACTATATTTCTGCAGAAAAAGTAGCTTTTGCCTCTCTAGCGGGATCTGCTTCCACAGTTTTGTGGAACACTAAAGATTGAGCGTAATTGCCTCAGTATTGAACCATGCAATTTACTAACAGAGGGATCTGTGTGATCCAGTCCCCAGAATTTCTGGGCCAAATGAAACACTTAAGCAAGGTGTGCTCTCTGCCTCACAGACCTCTCAGCAAGGTGTGGAGCGTATCTGTAAAGTGTCTGTGTCCTTGTCAGCTAGTTAAGTTGGATGCTCAAACTTGGTTTAAACTGTCAAGGACTAAACATTCCTGCAGTGAAGCTGGTCTTCTTTTTAGTCTTTTGATATTTGTTAAAATACTTTGGAGATAGGCCTCAAGATCTTTATGCAAATATGCTGCAGAATATTTCCCATTAAGGAAAAACCTGTCAGTCTTTGCAGAGTGATAATGAAAAGATGTAGAGAGCCAAGCATGAGACTTTTTTTCTGAATGTGCATTGAGACTGCTGGGTTGAAGCTGATATTGTAATTGTGTTCAGGTCTATCCCTGTTTTCCACACTCAGCTTGTATTTAAAGTGTTTCACTGCCAAGTAGGATCTTCATGGGTTAAAATAAAAGGGGAAAATGGTTTTAGTGAAACTTGTGCAGGAGATTAGGTTGGCTTGACTTGGCAGTTTGGATGCATTCACAGTGGATATGTTTTCTTTCATGCTTTGGAAAAAGGAGAGGAAAGTTTGAGCCCTTGAACCTGACTTGTCCCAGCCTTTTTTGCAGCAGTCTTGCACAGTTCTCAAGTATGGGCGCTTGGTTATGCCTAGTCCTTTGTAAAGACACTGTTCTACAGCCAGTCCAAAGCTATCACTGAGCCTCCTTTTCCATGCTTAGGTGAGAGTGTTTCTGACTTCTGGAAACCACAGTTGGAGACCTAATTTTGTGCCACTATTTACAGTTGACAGTTCCTGTGAATGGAATAAGTCCCAAGCTGAAAGTCATCCCTCGCAGTTGCGGGTCACCTTCAGTAACGCAGAGCCTGGTGCAGCTCAGCTTCCTCACCAGTGGATTAATGTTTTACTGCTGCTGTCCTGGTGACCTTGGCAAGTGGCAGCACATGTTAGCCAGCAAAAGTTCAGGCTCTCAGTCACATGCTGGAAGAGAGGATGAGGTATGGCCACAAAAGTCATCTAGGACATGTGGCTCCCCTGCTTCATGCTGAACTGGGATGGAGCCTAGAAATGTGCTAATAATGTCATGGAAAGAAAGGCAGCAAGGAATATGCATTTCCTTTGAAAACCAACATTGAAACTGGTGGGTCTGATTTTTCACAATAAGGCAGCTAAAAAATGAGCCCTGAAAGGCTTTTTAGGAAAGATGTGAAGGACTTTTTCTCTGTTGCCCTACAGGTTTTACTGTCATTTACTGTGATTATGTAGCAGAAATGTACACTGCTGTCATTTGAGAATGCTGCATTAAACAATTGTCAGCAGTATACTTCAATCCATGCTTTCTAACTGTGCTATTAAGTTGCCTAAAGCATGTTCTCTTTTTCAGAAACTGTTTAAATAAGGTTAACTGGGCACTCCTTATGACTCTGAACCTATTAAACAATAACAAAAAAAGAATGTTGTATAATGATGAAAGAGAAAGGAATTCCTACAGGGCTTAAAAGCAAGAATGCTCCATAAATGCTGTTTCTCTTCTTAACCAATATTAGAAAAGTATTAGTACTTTTTCAGATACACAGAAAGATGAGACAGAGAAGGTCACTGAAATATATCCTGATAAATTTTATTTCCAAAAGTGTTTTAAATGTTGAGAAATTCCGAGCATAAATTTTACTTAAAACTGCATGGACTGAAGTGAATCATGATTTTTATTCTTGCTAAGCACAAAGCACTTAGAGTCTGAAGAGTAGGCCAAGGGCCCTGAATCACTGTGTAATTTGGGCAAGTCATATGATCTCCTGGATCCTCAGCTTTCTTCAGCTATGAGTTGAGGACAAGGACGCTTCTCTGTAATATCCTTTGGCATTTCCCCCTCATTCCCTCTTTAGTTCTCCAAAGAATGACTGGGTTGCTTGTTCTTACTAAGCAAATGAGGTAGGACTGTGGTTCCCTAGTAAATCAGCCACCATCTGCTGTGGTTTATTGGTTGGTTTTTCCCCATCAGGCGTTGTATGGACACACTCAGGCAGTGACCTGCCTTGCTGCATCTGTAACCTACAGCATCTTTGTGAGTGGATCCGATGACAGAACCTGCATCATCTGGGACCTGAACCAGCTGACGTTCATAAACCAGCTTCCTGCCCACGAGGAAAGCCTCACTTCTGTTGCCATCAACAATTCAACAGTAAGATCTTCATTTATCATCTTTCTTCTGATGCATCCATGAACATTTCATGATAATTTAATGGGTGCTTTTCCCAACATAAAAACATCCTGAGAGTCTG
This sequence comes from Coloeus monedula, assembly GCF_965178545.1. NCBI lineage: Eukaryota > Metazoa > Chordata > Aves > Passeriformes > Corvidae > Coloeus > Coloeus monedula. The sequence continues at coordinate 20,894,289 of NC_138788.1, forward strand.
ATACATTGATTTTTTTCTTTCTATAGAGATTGCTAATAGTGTTCTTAATGATGAGAGGCGAGCACTAAAAGCAACATCTTAGACTGAGTAGCTAAGTAGAAGCATCTTTGGATGGATAGATAGCAGGATTAAACAACTTTTAGTTTATGGAGCATGAAGTATTACCCTAGTACCTCCTGGATTTGGCTCACTCATAACCTTGTTGTCTCTGTTATTTCATTAATTTGTCCTGGCATTCATGCAGCAGAGCCACATCTGAGCTGCACATTTGTGCAGCTGAAATGTTAGGCTGCACTCTGCCACCTCAGCTGACAACTGCCTTACACCTTTGCAGTGATAATGTTGGCTTTTTCCTTTCCCTTCTACTCCCAGGTGTGGGGAGAGCTCCTGAAAGCAGTGGGTATAAATCTGTTGAGGTCTGTGCCTGGCCAGAATTGCATGCATGTTGATAGAAAAATATTCTGTATTGGATTTTACTGTAAACACTCTGGATGAGATTTTTTTCCCCATCCTTTTACATCCCAAAAATGTTTCTTTCATATTTGTATTTTCTCTCTCTGCTAATATACTAGAACAGGGTTTCACCGGCTCAGACAATTCAAGGTTGAATCCAGTCCTGGATATTGTACAAAGGCCAAATTGAGTTCACAGCAGTAAGAAACCAGGCAGATATTCTCTACTTACTCTGTGCCAAAACAATCATCTCATATCAGAGCTTTATTAACCATGCAGTCTGATGGCTAGCAATTTTGAGGGTGGGAATTAAGTGGTCTGTTCAGTGCCAGCTCAGCTCCCAGTCCTGGCAGTCCTGGATACTGTAAAATGGCCAGGGGCCTCAGCAGGCCAGCTCAGAATATCTTGGTGGTCCATTACAAAGTGAGCTGAAGCAGTGCCACTCAGAAATGAGAAGGTGGGCTGGCACAATGCTGCTCAAGATCCCAGGGGACAGAGTTCCCTCCGTTCCGTGTACCGGCCAGTACAGGAGCCTTTTCAGTTGGCATCTGCTCTCCTGGAACTGCCCAAAAATGAGATGGTCTTTGCCAGGAGCAGTCTGATGACTGATCCAAATGACTGATCTCCACTTTATTGGGGTGCAAATGGTTAAGCTGTTTGGATAACAGTCTATAGAAAAGTTCATTTAAAAGAGCAAAAACCTTAGAAAAATACGACTGAAGCTTCAAGGAAAAAAAGTAAGGGGTCCATACCTTGTGGATGAAAGAACTCTTTTTTATGTTAGCAAAACAGAACACCTAATTATGAAATGTAATTTTTGTTTAATTCTCTATATGTTTATGTATTGCTACATGAAAATAGAAAAAAGTTTTCCATTGTGCTGCATTATTTTGATTGACACAAAATTACATGATTGGTAGCAAGTGGTTTTTTTCCTGAAAAATTCAGAATTATTCAAAGCAAAGTTTTGAAGGAAAAAAAATTCTGCGAAATAAGAACCCTCTACAGCTCTTCATTATGTGATGGTTGCTTGAGCATCTAGAATTTCCATCTATAGATCCAAACCTCATGGCGTTTGTGTCATGTAGACACAAAATAAGAACTGTCCCAAAAAGTTTATAAACTAAGGAAGATTGTAAAAGCTTGCTGTAACTAATTGTTTCAGTTAGTTTTAAATCCCTGGTCCAGACCTGAAAAGTGCTGTAGATCATTGCCAAATGCCTGGACATCATGTACTCTCATGCAGATAAGGTAGCTGAAATTTAATCTCTCGAATTATTGGCTACTCTGTTTTGAACATGCTATCATTTTTTATCTCCAGAATTCTGCCCAGCAGTGTGAAGAGCCCTGGCCCCAAATGAGACAGGGGTGAAGTAAGGTGTTAGTTGACTTAAACCAGATGCATGCTGCTAATTTAAGGGCACACTGTCCTTTACCAGAATCAGATGACTATGTTGATGAGGTTCTTCTCAGCTGATTCTTAGTATGGATCAAGAGTGGAAAGGTTAGGTAGAATTTCAATTAATAACCTGATCAAAATGCACTTTTGATTAGATCATTTACAATTGCAGCATTGGCTCTTGGTTCTGTGTGTTTCCCTAAGGGCATTTGCTCCTTATGAGCAGTCTCTGGTTAAGGACCTGCATGGAATGGAGGGGAGAGGTTCAGTGCAGAGGATGTTTTCTGCATCAGAAGTGCAGGTCACTGGATGCGGAGCTGGTCATTGGTCAAATGCAAAACACAGTGTAGAAATGCGATGACAGTGAGCTCCCTGTGAGGGGCAGAGGAGGATTGTGAAATCACCAAAGGCTTCGCAGCTAAGCAGGTGAACACCATGTCCTTGTTTCAGGGAATGCTTATTTGTACGACTTACAGGAGCACTAGTCCTGGCCCAGAACTTATGCTAGGCACTGCTTGTGCACAGGCCCTGTCCCTGACAGTAGCTAGGCCACTCTGTCAGTCTGCTTTTTTACTAAAAGCCTGGATTTTATGGAAAATAGGGAATATTTCATTATATATTTTCATTTAAAAATGTGAAAAAAAGCTTTTTTTCTGCATTACCTTGCTAAATCTGAGATGGTGTTTCAGGTTTATGTGATGTAAAAATGTCAGGATTTTTCATGGGAAAGAAAAAAAGTAATTTTTACTTTGTTTGGTTTATATCATCTGCCCGGAAGAAAAACAATGGTCAGAATTTAAATCAGAGAAAGTCAGCAATTTTTAATCAGCATTTAAAAGTTATGAGGAGGATGAGTGTAGGAGTTTGAGACATTGCCTCTTGCTCTGTTACAGGGTGACATTATCTCTTGTGCTGGATCTTACCTGTACCTGTGGACAGTCAATGGCCAGCTTCTCACAAGCATCAGCACTGCCTGCAGCCCCACCTGCCACATTGTTTGCTGCTGCTTTGCTGAAGTGATGGACTGGGACACACGCAGTATTGTCATCACAGGAAGCACAGATGGAGTGGTGAGGGTAGGTGGATGGGAGAGAGGAAAGGAATCCTGAGTCATTGTAGACTGGAGGTAGAATTTTGTATTCTAAAGGGAGGGACAGAGCTAATAAAAGCCCATGACACTTTCTTAACAGTGCAGCAGAGGGCAGAAAATGAAAATCCGAGTGAAATACTTGCTTCCTATCAACTTTTATCCTCCTGAGCAGGGGACTTCTTGCCATTCAGGGAGAATTTTGAAAATGTACTGTCCATTCTGGGGTGATTCTAAAAGCAAAAATTCTATCACTCCTCAGAAATATGTTTGAATATGGTTCTGAGAGTTCACAGCTCTGTTAATTAAGTCATACTTTCTCATGAGTAGGAATTCACTGCTTATTCTGACTCCAGTCTGGTAGGAGAACTTCCTGGGTTACTGGGATTTTCGATAGCATGCCAGCCTTGCAACCCCACCACCTCCCTGCATACATTCCTCCAGTGTGACACCCTGCAGCACAGTGACAGAGAGGGAGACAACTGCAAAATCCTGTTCTGGTGTCAGAAGTCCAATTCCCACCCCTTGCTGGGAAGCAGGAGCTGAATCTCTCTCTCATTGTTACAATCCATGCTTTTTCCATTTTTACCCCCTCACTGGCACAGCTGTGGAAGACCGAATACCCCAATACCCCAGAGCAAGGTGCTGCACTGAGAGCCCGGAGCGGCGTGAGGGAAGAGCCAGGTGGCACAGGTATGACCACAGGGTGGGCAGTGAACTGCAGTGTGACCCAGTGCTGCAAGCCCTGTCTGGTTGTGAGAAGGAGAGGGGGTGTGAGCACAGTGGTGTGAAGGGGAGATGGTGTGGGCAGCTGGTGCAGTGTTACTGTGACCAGCAGCAGTGGTGGGCAGTAAATGCCCCACCTTGGAGACAGAGCACACCTCAGCCTGCCATCTCAAGGGCACATCCTGCCTGGATGGAGCTGAAAGCTTCTTCATAGGCTCTCTCGTGGGTTCTGTCAACCTCAGAAGACCACCTTTCTGCATAAACCTGTGACACCAATGGCTGGAAATAGTCCCAGCTCCAGCAAGTCCACTGCCTTGGCACCTCTGCTGATGGCCTGTACTAAAATATCCTGGCATCATGTCAGAGTGGGCAGTGCCAGATCCTGCTCAGGGATGGAACAGAGAAGTTTGTTGTCTTTGCCACCTTAAAAGAAGTCAAAGGTCCTTCAAACTGGTGGGAGGCCAGCAGCAGGCCCTAGTGCTTGGAGCTGTTTATTCAAGGCTGTGTGCAGCTGAAGCTGATACCACGGAGCTCTCACAGAGCTGAGGTTAATAAGATCGTGGGACTATGGTGCTTACTGGTACTAAAAACAACTCAAGCTCGCTTCTCTGTTCCAACAAATACAGGAGCTGAAACCTGTCAGAACGCTTTAAAGGCACATCCTAAATAGCACAGCTTTCTTCTTTTCCCAGCGCTTTTTCTAAGATAAAGGAATTGTGGTGTTATTATGTATAATTTACTCCACTTATTTTCTGTGGTCCTCATTACAGACATTCTCTATTACTTCAATTTCAGGCACACAATTTGCATAAATATAGAGCTATAGATGTAACATCTGCAAAAAAAAAGAAGATATTATACAGTAATTGGGCATTACCACAGAGATCTTCAAAAGTGCTGTTCATGGAACTTGGCATCAACATTACTTAGATGGCTATGTGAAAATATTTCCAATATGCCTCTGTATGTATAACAGCCAAACCAGATGCTTATCAAACCTTTCGTCATGCCTTAGAGCAGCCAGAGCCAGATTTTTCTAGACAAGGTGCAAGAACACCCGAGATGCCAGATGTGAGATAGTCTGGCTGTGGTAGCCTCATATTTGTTTTTGTTCTCATCTCTAATCGAAGATTGCTTTGTCAGTAAGTCAAAGCAAAAGACCTAACATTCTTTCCAAAATCTCTGTGGTATTCTGTAGTCATTTTGTGAATTCTCTTTACCCATAGAAAAGTCTACTTTGACATAAGAATTTCTGAAGTTCTTGTCCAAAACTTCCTGGGGCAGGTCTTTCCAGGCATAATTGCATATGCATGTTTTTGAACAGACTGATACTTCAGCTACTTGTAAAATGTATATCTTGAGGAGTTTTCTAAATGAGGGCTTAAAAGCCATCCGTGGGAGCACAGAGGAACACTCTTGTTCGTGTTTTTTTCCCAAGAGGACCATAAAAGATATGTGCTGACCCCACATCTGGTGATGTGTAGAGACAACACCTGTTTGCACATGCACATAAGGCTGCATGTTTTCAGATGGATACGGGAACAGCATTCTTTATTAAAGGGTTGAGAGGTGTAATCAAAGCAGGGTCATACTCCCTTAACCTATTCAGATGACTTCAGAATTATTTTAAATGACCAAATATTCCCACATCTCATTTTGCGCATTAAAGAAAATAAAATTAATACAAACCACAGTCATTAAAAAGACCAGAGTAACTGTGATTGAGTTATGTTGTTAGGTGTGCGTGTATATGTATGTGTGTGTATGTGAAATGTTCACAGCATTTAATTATTGGTTCTGTTATGAGCAGATTTAGATAAGTTGATAATACCAGAGCTTTATGTAATTTCTTTTTACTAGGCAATTATGGGCTGTATTATATCCTGGCAGCAAAGTATTGTGGGGCATCTTATTAAGCACAGAGCCAGTGAAAACTGATGAACAATTTTGCTGAACTAGGCATGCAATTTAGAAAGCAATAATACACAAATCCAATTTAGCACACAATTGATACAGCCGCACGTCAGCACATGTAACTATCATAGCCACAAATTAAATTGGGATGGGCCTATTTTGCAACAGCACAGGCCAAGATTAAATATATTTGTTCTCAACTTAACAACTTGCTGACCGTAAATAATAACAATCGCATCCCTGCTGCCCCCCAGACGCTTTCTAAATATTTATTTTTAAACCACACAACAGGTAACAAGGGTGGAAAACATCTTGTTCTCTGTCGGGAACTGAATCCCAGCGTTGCCCTGACTGGCAAAGCGAGCCGGACGAGCCCGGCGGTGACGGCGCTGGCCGTGTCCAGGTAGGGCCATTGCCGGCGCTGCCCGGCTGGGGCCCCTGCGGCGGCGCCTGGGGCCAGGCTGCCGCTGTTCGCTTTCGGGGTTGTGGGAGCTCAGTCGGACCTCTCGTAGCCAAAGCAGCTGCTCAAGAAGCTGGCCTGGCTAGGTACATTAATGAAGGATGTTGGGGTAGTCATTGGACAGGCAGGAGACAAGCCAGGAGCAAGGTTTTGGCCAGAATAGTTGTGGAACTCAGTAGCTGCTACACCATCTCTGCAACATGGAAATAACTCCTGTCCTAGGAGTTGCTGGGAGATACTGTCTCCTTAAAATGTGAACAGGAAGTTTTTGGCCAAAGGACAACTTCTTTGTTCAACTCCTCTCAGTCTGCAGAGCCAGCAGTATTTTAGTTTACTCAAGCCCCTCCCGCACTCATCTGGCTGTAATATTTGTTGTTATCTCCTTCTCCAGGATGTTACAACGCACTGCAAACCAGTTACTGTCTCTTTCTCCGAAAGTGTTGAAATTTTGACAGTTGATAAAATGTTCCTGCATTCTGCATGCTCAGCTTTAGATCAGTCAGTGTGATGTTGATGTGCATTGAAAGGGGGAACGTTTGGGGTGAGGGTTAGTTTCATTAGTGCTGGTGGCACTGCATGCAGCAGAGATTTCATTGGCTGAAGCCATGACACTGTGCTAACGAGTCTGAATTCTGAATCTGGACAGCAGATTTTTTCACATCCGTAGAAACTCAGAGAAGGGTAAGAGCTTCTGATCTGGTTAAATTGTCCACAACTAGCCCACTCAACTCCAGGGAAGTTTGGACCCAATTCTAAGCTCAGTCTTTGAAGTACCAAACTTTGAATATTCTCTAACATGGGTCTTCAATTTTAACTTTAAAGATAATGTACAGCTGTGAATGTTGCATCCTCCTAATTGCTGCACACACAGAAAAAGCCTTGATCCCGTGTCTTCCTCTTAAACATGGTTTTCTTTGTCTTCTTCTTTCTTTCTCAAGAAATTCCTCCAAGCTCCTAGTTGGTGATGACTGGGGAAGAATCTGCTGCTGGTCTGTGGATGGGTAGGAAGAAATAGCCAAGAGTTCTTGTTTTTTCAGCCTTTTGGGTGGAGAGAAAAATTACCCTCCAAAGCATGAGAGAATCAGAGAAACTGGAAGCCTCTGGTTGGAGACTGAATCTCAAAGGAGTTGTTGGACTGAGCCTGGCAGTCAAGTATAATTCAAATTAGACACTGGACCCCAAAGTTGCGAGAGAAACTGACAGATATGCACATAGACAATGAGATTTTGTAGTATTTGTCCTGGGAAAACTTTTGTATTTAAAATGTTATTTTAGATATTGAATTTGACATAATACATTGTATTTCACAAATATTATCTAGCAAATAAAACTGCCTTGATTATGCCAAAGAGCAGTGAAGCTTAATAATGACAACATATTGTATTTTTAATATCATGAGATAAAAAAATACTCAGGGTTCAAACAGGTGTTAAGTGAGTATGTTGCAGTATTTTTGTTCTTCACTGACATGCAAGAATATTAATATCTCTGTTCCTACACTTCCTTCCTCCCTGAATCTGCATAAAAATGTATGCATGCCTTTTGAGAAGCTATTTTGTTTACAAAGTGAAGGTTGGAATTCCCATGCTGATGCTGGTGCCTTTATCCAGCCCCACTGTGAATGTGTGTTGTGGTGCAATGTTGCCTAATCTCAGACCTTTTTTTTTTTTATAGTACAGCAGGCAAAATGTATGGAATAGGTGAGGAGGAAGATCTGACACAGTGGTCAACATATTCATTCATTTTCCTTCTTTGCTGTCTTCTTTCTAACCTTGTCCCTATACTTTCTGGAAGATCAGTATATTAGACATATTTCAGGATTTACCTCCACAATCACCCTGTATGGTAAAGTGAGTATTTGTAGTAAATGAAGGCTGAGACTATAGTGTAATAAATTTAAGTGCCATTTGTGTCCCTAGTGGGGATGGAGAAACTGTGAAAAATCAACCTCTTTAACATTTTAGCATAATTGGAAGGAGCTAAATTGATAACTGCCTTTCTCTTCTGCTCCTCCTTGACCTGGTGAAGAGATTGAATATCTTACCTCACATACAGAAGGTCTGCACAGCCACACAGGCAGAGCAGCTTCCTGAACACACAGACTGGGTCAGAGCAGTGCCAGGAAGAACACGAAGGACATTATGGCCATGAAGGCTCTTTTATTCATACCACCAAACACACCCTTGGGCAGACAGATCCCTGTTTTCCAGTGCACTGGGACTGGTCAGCACTGCAAGAGTGAAGCTCCATGTGTGCTGCACTGGACAGCCAGAGGATGAGGAACATGAGCAACCACTATATGCCAAAATCTTGGTGCTAGAGACTTTCTCTTCAGCATCATTAGGAAGAATCTGGAGTAGAAGACAGGTTTTTACCAGTCATCTTGTAATTACATGATCAACTTTCTTCTTCCTATAGGACGCTGCTTAGCTATTGACTCTTCTTTTGAATCGTGTTGCTGAATGTTGTCCTATAGCAAACAGCCTCATTCCCTACAGAGTGCTGAGACATGTCCACACCCCAACCCCACCATGGTTCAGCCTCACCACCATAGTGAGTGAGGTAATTGCCTGTGGAAAATGCCGTAATTAGATGTAAGCTCATGATGCAGACAAGGAAATCTGCATTATGTCTACACAGATGTCCTGCCTGGTCTTCCCTTCTGACCTCCAAGTGCATGACTTGATGAGTCAAATACTAATCTTTCTGGGCTCAGGCAAACATACACTGAAAACAGGCCAAAACACACCAATATTTTCAAATCAAAGTAGCCCTATGGAGCAAAGGTGGACTGTGCCTATTTTTCCTGAGGACTGGGGAAAGGTCAATTGTCAACAAAAGTGTACTTCTTTCCTCTTCCTTCACATTCCTTAGAAATAAGCTGGATTTGGATACATGGACAGAAAGACTTAGATTCCTGTCAAATTCCTGCAAATACAGCTTTACTGAACCATGGTAAAGGTGATTAAGAGTGGTGAAAAAAGGTCACTACCTGTGTTTTCATTTACCTTCTAAGCATCTTGAATAGCTTGCAAATTGTCTCCTCTTTTAGCCTTTTCCTGCAGCCTGTCTTTGCCAAGAGTAGATGTTCCCTGTTCTGGAGCTGGCAGTGGCACTCTGCAACCTGGGCAGCTGCACTAATGGCTCCAGTACTCTAGACATCAACCTGGCTTTGTTTGGTATAAGAAGAGGCCAGCTGTAGGCTGGCCATGCATGCATTTGACAGGCTCATCTCCTTGTGCCTAACATCAGCTCTCTTAAGTCTTCAACAGTTGCTTCAGCAACATCTGGTTTGAATCACAGAGATCAGGTCCAGAGTGTGCATGTGTGAATGGAAGTCAGCACGTTAAATGTGTTCCCAAGTCAAGCTTCTCCTCATTTTCAGGGAGCTGCAATTTGGGAGAATATAAAAGGCAGATGAATAGAAGTGGATTGCAATTTCATCTGGTAAAAGTTCTGATTAGGAATGATTTGCTGTCTAACAATGCTTGGTTGAGAAAATTTTGGGTTCTTCCCTAGCTCTAGAGATTTTTCCCAAATGGCATAAATCATGGGAAGAAACAAATACTGTGAGTACTAAAAGCACGACTCAGACTGCAGAGTTAAGGCACAAATGTCAACATGCTGCAGTCTTCAAATTTTCTAGGCCTGATAGAGCCAGTGTGTGTGACAGTGGTAGAGTGCTACCTGGTCATTTTCCTACAGGCAAGTCTCTGGGACAGGAAGCTTTAGCTCAAAATTTGTAATAAGTGGTTGAAGGATCGCCTGAAACCAACCCTCTTGCAACTACCTGTTTTAACATTTGTTTTGGTCTCCTGGATATTTGGTAAATTATGAATGCTTATGAAAATGTCCGGGAAATTCCATCAGCTCTGGATGTGGAGGTGACTTTCACTGATACATAGACAAGCCTTGGTGCTAGGTCAGGGGCAGTAGTGCTGTGAGTTGTGAGTATCCTGATGTGACACATGCTTGGGATGTAGGGGTAGCAAATCTAGAATATGCTTGAAAAATGAAATATAACAATTCCACTGCAAATACTTGTAGCACAACTCCATTGTTACTATAAGTGGAACAGCGTGAAAAATCAACACAGTCTTATAATTAGCTCAGAACCAACTTTTGCTCAGGGTGAGAATTATCCTTAAAAGAAATCCAATCCCATTAGGATAAGAAATGTAGAAATAAGTTTTATTTCTGCCCTATAGGGAAATGAAGAAATGTGGAACAGCACAACCTTTATGCGACTTTAAAAACCAGTTTAATCTAATTGAGTACCATAAACCCTAAAATGCCTTAATTACACTTATTTGGTTATTGCACAGACTATCTTGCTTCCTTGTTCAGCAACAGAAGTCTCCTAAGTATTACACTGAGCATTAAGTAGTGCCTGATCTCTAGCATTCTGCAGGCTAGTTAACACTCATGAAGTAATATCTGCCTGTGCACTGCAGGGCCTTTGCATCCTCATAAAAAAGAATTTACTCAAAACTTTTTTGAGATATCTATGCAAGGAAATCTGTAATTCTCACAGGAAAATTTTCCCTGTGTCTGTCACTATGTGCTACTCTTCTCAACTCAGGGATCAGTTGTTGTGTTATTGGTGTCACTGTTCAGACATGTGCATTGCAATTATTGTCATTAAAGTCAGCCAGGCTGAAGGGGATGGGGGTGTGAGAGGGTACAAGGTGGTGTAATTCCTGTGGAGGAATGCCAACCCTCTCTATACTTTTTGCCTTGCAGACAGTTTGTAATCAGAGCTCTTCCCAAGCATCAGGAGGCTCATGCAAATTTGGCACATGAAATTTTTAAAAGGGCTCATCTAAAAGGGCTCACCCTTATTCCCTGCACTAGTGTTAATTGTCTTGTGGAAATGTAGTACTCAGAACCAGGCAGCCTTCAGCAGGACATTGGAATATTAGTGACCACGAGTAATACTTGCTGTAGTGAGTGCTGAGCAAATGTAGCCCTTTTGATGGGGACAGTGGTGCCTCTGTTCAGCAACCACTTGATGTGTTTCATATTCAGGTGGTGCAGAGCTCTATGCATGGGGAGGCTGTTGGCGTAGTGCAGTCACTGGGCAACAGCAGCATGGGAAGTTTCCCTGTTTCAGGTCAGAAATTGTTCAGTTTGGACACAAGGCTCTCAGGACTTTGTTTCTCCCTTGCACATATGCTCCCTGGCCAAAAGGGACAGCAAAAACTCCTGTTCCCATATGTCCAGTTTTGGTGGGATGCTCTGCTCTTCTGAGGGGAGCACATGAAGTGAGCCACAGGAGTGGATGGTGAGAGTGCTCTTTGGTGCCTCTGTCCATTCCCTACCAACTCCTGGCTGTGGAGAAGTGGTGGTAAGTTAAATCTCCTTGGCCAATGTCCATGTCTTTATACTCCTTATTTTACTGAAGCTGCTGGTCTGACCAAAATCAAATTCAATCAAGATGCAGTCATTTAAGTTCCCACCTTTGACTGACACAGTATCACACAGACACACTGCAGAGTATCAGATCTAGTAAGCAAGCAAAAAGGCTATCTTTGTGTGACAGTGCGACCGTGGACATTGTAAACAAGGAATTTCATTAGTGTTATGGAAATAACCAGAACTCCTGCCAGACTATGAGATTATTTGCTTGGGAAGGTGAAATCCTGATTTGCTCCAAAGCCTTTGCCTGCCTGGCAGGCTGGCTTCAGCCAGCTTTGGTGGTTTTTGTTGTATAAGGATTCATTTGCCACCTTGTTGTATAGCAGCCTGTGGTGTTCTTGGGGGAAGCTCTGGGCTCTTCAGAGCCTGATTATGAGCTGAATATATACTCCATATCTGGGCTGTATATTTACAGGCCCTTCCCTGTGCCAGTGCTGGGACTGTGATAAGTGGGAGGAGGCCCACTGGAAATCTACTGAAGCAGGTCTAATTGAACCAAATAGACCAGCTCAGTAGAGTAGAAAATAGTCCTTATATATCTACCCAAAGAAGATAATGACCTTTTAAATAACAGAAGCAATTTTATTTCAATACCCCAATTACTCTGAACTCTCAAATGTCAAAGTGCCAAGCACTTTCAAAATAACTTAATTTAGACATTTATAGCACTTAGACACTGCTAGTTTCTTATCTAACCTAATTATGGGTTGTACAGGAAATTGCAAAGCGTTCCAATTAGCGTTATTTTTTATAGTGATACATAGGAGTGGCCTTTGCCATTTGCTGTAATCATGTGCACGGTGATTTACTAATTTTGGCTTTTGTGTTAGTTCCTCTTATGTTCTGCAAGGAGGAAGTAGAGGTAGAAGTGAGCATAGCTATGTTTGCTTGAGGATTTGAAGGGCATATTTTCCTCTGAGAGCAGAGTACAGTTGCAAAGCAGGACTATTTAAGATGGAGAGGTGCCATGTAGAAAATAATGGCTAGCTAGCAAAATTGCTGACCTTCCTCTGATCTGAGCACTTAGGCCATGATTCTTGACTTTTCTTGTGCAATGACCACCTAGATTTAATAGTGTCAGATCACATCACTGGAGGAAAAAAAACATAATCTTGCAATTAATTGCACATCTGTAAGTAACAAAGCAACTCACTCAAAGACTACAGGGAAGAAAATTTCACTGAGTTTAATATGCTTTAGTGTAAGAAATGCAGAATAAATGGATTTACCTTCTTTTAACAGGAACTGTAAGGCCAAATTAATCCCTGGCCTAACTCTCTCTGGCTTCAGCCCCAAAGGACTAGTACAGGGGAAGGGGATGTGTAAAGCTGCTTAACTGGGTGCCTGAAAAATCCCTTCACAGGCAGTGCTGAGCATTTTTCTTTCTAGTTCTTATGCACTCTAGTTCCAATGAGCAGGCAGAATCAGAGGTGGAGGAAATGGTGCAGCACCACTGAGCAGTATTCAGTGACTTCTTGTTTGCTTTCATGGTAAGGGGAAGACATGCATCCAGTTACTATGTTTGAAAGTGACAGCTGTTGCCCATCCCCGTGTGGTTTTTTGCCCTGTATATTTTATGTGATGTCTTTGTTCTGTGCTGTGGTCATCCACCCTCCCCAGTGTCAGGAGACAGTTTGTCTTAGCAGTCAGAGCAGTTCCTGCAGGCCTCTTCATTCCTGAGGGTGATCCAAAAGTATCAATGGCTCATGTCTCAAGGAAAGATGCAGGGTTGTGGGTAGCTATATACTGCTGTTAACTGTGCCCAAGATGATGCCAGCCTGGAGCAGGAAGGCAAAAGCCCCAGTGGTGATCTTGTCTTGTCACACCTCTATGTGCAAAGCCCTAATGCACTGTTGTGTTCTCATTCACTTCCTTATGGCAAAATATTGCTACAGACAGATAGGTTTTAACAAGGCTTAAATTAAGTCCATGAGGGAAAGCTTGTGTTTGACCAAACCAGTCACTTTCCTCAAAGTTTTTCTTTAGCCAGGACCACAACCCAAGTGAGATTGTCTGGGGCCTCTGTGGACATGACCTCCTACTTCCCTGGTGTGAGATGCAGGAGCAGATCCTCACAGATCATGTCTCAGATCCCCACAGCAGGGAAATGCAGCTGCAGTGACTGGCTCTGTTAGGTACTAAAATGAAAACCTGAGCAGATCTCAGCAGGATGCTCACAAAGGGCTGCCAGAATATTTCTGACCACAGTGGTCAAAGACTGAAGAGCCCTTTGTGGGGTTTGGAAAGAGCCCAGCAATGCTGGTAAGGAACAAGAGAGACACAATAGGATGCCAAGACAGGGAGGATTCCTGAAATATCTATGCAAGAGTCTTCCACTGATATGCAGTCTTTTGATTTGCCCAAGTAAGGTAGTGAAATGGAATCAAACCTGCTGGTGGAACAATGTAAATGGAATGAGTACATTTCACATTAGAGTAGAAAACTCAGAAGACCACTATGAAATTTAGGAATTTCATCTTTTACTCTGGCAGGTTAGACTGAAGCCGAAAAGGATCTTTGCATCTTGATGTCACTCACCAGAGGTGTTTTGGAGAGGCCCTCAAAAAGCAAAATTTAACCTACAAATTAAACATCAAATGCAAACTTACCTGGTCTGAGTCCTATGCTATCAGAACCTGGCCAAACCCTGGCTAAGGACACAAGTTTATTGAACTTTTTAATGAAGAGAACTCCACAATTATGTTACAGTTATACTAAAACAAATAATTTGCTTGCAATTGCAGAGATAATGACATGCTGACCACACCTACCAATTAGAAAGTTGTAATAAAGAATAATAAAATACTTTTTCCTTGGGCTGCAGAATCAACCCCCACACAGCCTGTGACACTAATATGATTTACTCCTATTTGCTGATGGAGAATTCTAGTAATAAAATTTAATGTGGAGGAACAAGGTGCATTTAACCAAAGCTGTAAACATATCTAATTCTATTTAAAGCTATAGGGTGCAGTACATTAACGTTTAACAATCTGATATTAAATTGGTGTGAAGCTAATAGAGGTGTATTTGTTAAGATTTCAGCACAAAGCCATGTTTTACCAATGACAACAGAAGGAGTAACCAAAATAGTGTGACTCAGCAGACTCCCACTGCTGCTTAATAAGGTATTAAGAGTCTTCATGGGAACTCCTCTCATAACAGAACTGTGGACCACCTTCAGGTCTGCTGCTTTTCTCCTGATGCCAGAGAGAGTTAGGCCAGGCATTAATTTGGCCTCGCAGTTCCTGTTAGAAGGAGCTAAATCCATTTATTCTGCATTTCTCACACTGAAGCCTATTATACTCAGTGAAGTTTTCTTCTCTGTAGTCTTTCAGTGGGTTGCTTTGATACTTACAGATGTGCAATTAATTGCAGGATGATGTTTTCTTTTGTCTGCTGCCATATGAAGTCAGTTCCAAACATTTGAAAAGCCTGGAATTTTCTGCAGAATGAAGAATTCAATTCTAAATACTGGGACTTTCTAAATGCTATGTAAGAGATAAATGCATATCCTTCAATCTAGGAAGCAATATCCTTCTCTAGGAAGCAATAAATCCTGCAGAGAGTGAGACAAAAAATCTTACAAAAAAAGGTAATTTATTCAGTTCAATTAACTATTATTTTGGGCAATTAGATATCAAACATACACAAGAATATATAGGATATTAATACATAAAGAATGGTATTCATTAACATGCTGGGCATAAATACACAGTAGAGGATTCTTCTGAACAATGGGCACAATGGCCAGTTGTATGCAAAAGGAATGTTTGTCACCAAACTTGAAAGTTTTCACATCTAAGTAGTCAAATAATTAATGTGTTAGGATTTTATCTTTAATTCCAAAGTAACAACTAATAATGTCTATATTTTTCTAAGGCTTCTTGAACAGCTGTCTGCATAACAGGTGTCCTCTCTGAATAATCAGTTAAACTGGCTGTTCCAAAATTGATCCCTGAATGTTGAATCACTCCTTAGCACCAATTTGGTTTTGGTCAATGAGTTGATTGCTGTTGTCACTGAAAGTCCAACACCTGATCAGAGAACAAGGAAAAGTACCATGCCCTTTTGGTGGGTGATTAACTCCTGGGATAATGCAAAGGTGAAACAAACATCTTTTCTGACAGCTCACAAATGCAAACATTAAAAATGCAAATAATTCCTAGCATTATGAACCGATAAAAGCTGACCTTAGTTTGGCAACAACTGTTCTGATGAAGAAATAGAATTAAAATTAGTACTGCACATAATGGTCAACCTGATAAGCTTTTCTTAAATTCTTTTTATAGAATAAATTTTTATCTAATGTGGAAGCAGGTGACTGCATTTTATATTTACAGATCCTGGCTAGACAGTAACAGATTATGTGTGCTGCCTAATCTCTACCACTGTTCAAAAAAGTTGAAAAGCAGTTTATACAGACTCACTTATTCTGGAGAAACCCTCCAAAAGGCAGTGATGTGCTCTGTCCCCTGGTTGCATGTCCCCATCCTTGAATTGTCCCCCCTGCCCTCCTCTCCTGCACTCCCATGCAGGAACAGGAACAAGGGCATGAGTGCTCCTGTGATGATTCCCAGCTGTGCTCTGAACCCTCATGAGAAGTTGTTCTATCACTAAAAGGCTGTGACCTGTAAAGGAAGAACCAACTTGGACCATCTTAGCTGTGACTCCAGAACTCAAGGCCTGCAAGTGCTACTCCAAAATCCACATTAAATACTGGTGAATGAGCAGCCTGTCATGGGGCTCCCTCACAGACCTGGAGAAGACCTGGCACACACCAAGTATCAGATCTCCATGACCCAATGGTGACCTAAAGAGCCCATGCTTTTCCATCTCCATGGACTGCACAGTTACTCAAGGGCTAAAGCTTCCCAAGAGCTGAAAGATGTTGGGTATCAAACTCTCCCTGAGCTTTGGGGAAATTTAGACATTGAAGATACGTGAGCTTGAAAACAGCAGTCCAGCTATTCTTCATGACTGAAATGCCCAGGATGGCACAGAATAGCTCATTTTCCATCAATGTGTGTCAAAGGAAAAGGGAGAATGCCTTCTCAGTTATCAAGAGGTAAAGAAAGAGGAATGTTATTTTGTATCCTCACATTAGGCTCATTTCCTTATCTCCTAAGCCCTGGTCTTTCCAAAGAAATAACTCCAAAGTCAGCAGGGCATTACAGAGTCTGTTCCATATGGAAGGAGAAGCTGTGTAATTTTTTCCTCTAGATCAGCAGCTCAGCAGTGCAGGCTACAGGAGGGAACTTTCGCAGGTTTGGAAACACCAGACTAAACCAAGACCAAAAGCAGTGTCCTGGTTCTCTCAGTTTTTCCTATTCCTAATCAGAATTTAAAAAAATCAGATCCTGGGAGATGTTTCCAAGCTATGAATATTCTTCCTTAAATCATTGGGGTTTATCTATAAATGTTTCTTTCAGATTATTTTGAAATATTTTATTTCAAACACCTTACTAAAAGTAATAAAAGTTTTTTAAAGACAATGTCATTTAGAAAGGGAATTTGAAAACATAGAACACAAACGTTTTTAACTATTTCTGGAGAAGAGGATAAAAAGCAGCTTTTCCTTTGCTGTAGAAAAAAGTCTCAGCTTTACTGGGTTAATATTTTTCTGATGGGACAAAATGCATTAAAGTGGCCATTTTCCTGGTCAGTGGTCTTTTCCTTCACGAGCAGGTTGCTGGGCATGGATCCTACAACCAGCCCTCCTAAGGCTTGCTAAGATATTGATGTTTGCAGCTGGACTCATCACATTAACATTAAAGAAGGAATAATGTCAAGTGTTAAAAATGCCCCAGGTGGAACTTCAGTCCATTTCCAACAGGGATATAGAACACTACAAAGGGTATCTCTGGGATGTCACTTGCTGACCAGCTGCTTTTTCTATGATTACTTTCAACTACATTGTGTTTAAAAGTTTCATAGAAAAAAGAAGTGCATGAATGGAAATAAAAAAATAAGGACATTTGTATGATTTCTATAAATAAACAGCACAGCAAGATTTAAATAGAACACAGACAAAGGACATTTATACAGGCATGAACTGTTACAGCTTGTTCTCCTCAAAGAGTATCTGTGCATAGACCGTCATGCTGGGAATGCCTTTGGCTTCCTGAATCGGCTTCATCAGTTCAAGTTCAGCATATGTTAAATTCTCCTCTGTGATTTTTGGCTGAAAGACAGAACCAACAAATTAGTTACAATGTCATTACCACTGAATGTAGATATTTTATAAAATTGGCTATAGCTCTTCTCCCCCATTGTAATTCTACTACGTGTTTAATCCGTTTACTCTGCATTAGGGTTAGTTCTTAGAAGATGAAATAAAAAGAGTATTAAAAATAGGAAACAGGAATTAGTAGGATTTTCGGGTTTGCTTCTAATTTCACAAACATTGAACATTTTGACAATTCAAATATTGGAGACTTGAAAGATGTGTGTTAGCAAAATGTTCAGCCTCCTTAATAGTAAATTTCCCAATTTTATTTATTGCAGATTTCACAATTTGAAAGATATATGCCAGATTTGCTTTCCAGCTGTAAACTTTGGACCAGTTACATCTCTAATCACAGCCACTCACAGAGCCTCTCATTATATTTCTTAACAGAACCAAAAAATGTTAAAAATACACAGAAGGCAGAAAAAACTGGATAGAATTACTGCCATTCCACTGGAATTTCACCACTTTTGCCAAGCTATAGATGAGTTCAGAGTTTAGAAAAAAGGCAATACCACCAAAACTGTCTGCTGTATTACAGTGATTGAGTTTGACTTACAACTATAAAATGTAGCTAAGGGAGATGGTCAATAAAATTTACTGAAGAAAATTTTGTGGGTGGCAGAAGCTGCCTTCTGCTGTTGGGGACTTCATCCAGACTCAGGTGGCTTAGAGGAGGAAAATCTTGTCTTGTCCTCCTGTGTGTTTTGCTCACAGTTGGGAGTGGGTTGTTCATGTCTAATTCACCCAGAAAATGTACCATCAAACAAAAGAGTTGCTGTGGAATTGTATGTGAGACCCTCAGTATTTGAAATGGATTTCAGTTAATCTGTAGAAGACTGAGGTCTGTACTCCCTGAAGAAGGGTGAAGCTCTGTGGTCATATGCAAGTGAAGAACTGGAGAATTTGTTCTTTATCTTCTTGAGTACTTGTTCTACCTGAGTAACTGGTGTCCTCAAGTTGAAGTGCAAAGGACAATTAAAAAACCCAAAACATTTCAGCCGTGTGAATTTCTGCAGTCACAAGAAGCAGCCATGAAAAGGCTGCATCTCTCAGACTACAAAAAGCTTTGGCAGTTGTAAACTTAAAACTGGCTCAAAGTTCATAAACCAAGATTTTCCACACAGTACTTAAATGTTAGGAAGAAACTCTATATAGTTGCCAAGGCCAAAGTTTCACATTTTATTTATTGCTTATTTATTTCTGATTTAACACAAATGATTCCTGTTTCCTTGAAATGTGTTTGAATAATTATTGTATTGTCTTCTGCCTAAAAAGATAAGCATCTAATACCCTCTGAAATCAGTCCCTGTGCTCCCCTGCTTCCTGTTCTTTGCACTGCTCTGGAATCCTCTCATGACAGTTGCTCACACTCAGCATTTCATTTCAGGTTGTTTCCATCAGGGTGAAAAAGTTTACACTTTTCCAGCATTAATTTGATCCTATTTCTTCTCTGCAGATCAAATCCTCAAATACTTTGTGCAGCTGCTGCTGCAAGTGGTGTCACTGAAGTCAATTGATCTGTGCAATGTGAGTCCAAGCCCTTTGCATGGTATTGCCTGCAGGACTGGCACCTTTGCATTTCACTGTTCACGCAGTCTTCCCTCCCTCCCCACTTCCATCCGTAATCCTATTTGATCTCGACTTCTGGTCCTCATTCACTATCAAATGCTCTGCTGTTAACAACACAGAAAATGTCGTGCTTTCATTGAATTCTCTGGCATAATGACAAAAGGAATTACTGTGGATCCAGACAGATCTTGACTGTAACAGAAATAAAATCACACACATATTTTCTTTGTTAATGTATTAGGATTGAACTGAACCACAATGTTTAGAAAGACATCTCTCTGTCCTGGCCCTGGCTTAAAGACTTGGAAAAAACTCTTGGTCAACTGCTGTGATGCATTTTTATATTGCCCTTTTCTTTCTCTCCTGAAAGTATTAGAATTAGTATCACTTTCTAGGCACTTCAGTTGTTTTTTGCTTTTATGTTAAGTTAAAGATTCCTTTTGAGATTTCAAAATTCTATGTGCCTGTCTATTCAGTTATGTAGTACAGAAGCTAAACACAGGAGTTACATTGAGGGTAGACACCACAATAACACCAACAAATGCTATATATTTTATTCTCAGTGTAAGATAGTATATTGAGCCTCTGTATGGGGAATTTTGCTGACAGCTTCAGTGTCACATCAGACCTTCAATGCATAATGATACACTGCATGTGAAAAGCCTCCTAAAAATGAATCTGATAAAACTTTTCAAGAAAAGATACTGGTCACTGCCACAGTAAAGCACTACATTTCCTAAGTCTGATGCAGAACATCTGTTGAGGCAGAAATATTTTCATTGTTCTGTAGGAATCAGTTGTTCAGGGCAAGCTAAATCTGTATATGTTTTCCTCTTTATTGTTTAATCATATTTCATGTTATGTTTCCATTTAGAAAATGCCACATGTCCTAAAATAACCACCCCAACACCCAGCTCATGTAAATTTTAGAAGTAAGATTTATGAAATCATATTGTCCAGGTGTTTTATTATATTATCTCAAAATTGCATTGTTTTCCAGTGTAGATTATCTCTTTAGTCTTACCTTATTCTATTATGTTTGGATATGAAAAATAACACTAGATTCCCCAAAACAAGTCATTGGGCAGTAGTGGCTGATGTGTTGCTTTCATACATTTTTATGATGTTCCTATAGTAAACATAATTTAATAAAGCCAAAACACACTAAATAAATAATTGCATCTAGAAAAGCAATAAAACCAAATAAAATTAGTACTTTCATAAGTGGAAAAGGTACTTCAATTACTGCTACAAGCAACAGCACACCATAAAATGTGTAGAATAATTTCCCTTATGCATATTTCTAGTATGTAATAATTTGATTGAAAATATGAGGAAACACACAGGAGGTTCAAAATTGTGAAAGGTATACAGTTTTCAGCAAAGGATGTGTAATAATAGTGCACGGGAGCCAACACTACTTCAAGTTACCTGTGGTAGCCAGGTTTTTATTCCATACACTCTTCTGCACTTCATTTATCAACTACGTTTAATTTAATTTTGCTGTTTGTTTGTCCAAAACCAACTTTTTTTGAGCAGACAGGAAAAAAAAAAAAAAAAACAGCCTAATTCTTACAATTTCATCTCTCATTAGGATTGGATATTGTTTTGGCAGTGTTAACCTGGACCCATGCCACCACTTCCTTTCTGGAACAATCGTGTGACTTTAATAACTGATGTTGTAGGTGGGACAGAGGGTAGGACAGAAGAAGAAGAGACAACAATTGACTGGCCATTCACCCCTCTCTTTCTGTCCTGGTGCTTCATCTAGGAGGTCATTGGGATTTCTAGGGCTACAACATCCTTTTCTAAAAAATTTCATCATTGTTCTAAAATAATATTGAAATTATTTCTTCAAGTAGGATCTATTCCAGTGTGGCATTCCTAGATACAGCATTTATCTTGTATGTCTGTTTTCTCATCTTGGGAACATATACTTTGCCAAAATATAAATTAGGAAGAGTTATGATTTTCCAGTGTATCTTCTGGCAAATGCAAAATGATTCCTCTTCCAGATTTCTTCCAGTTTAATTTTAGTTTATTCCAGTCACAGGGCTTCCCATGGGCAACTATTCAAAAGAGTTCACTTATAGGAACATTTTTCTTATTAAACAATCTGCAAGGTCTATCATGTGAATATGTAAAAGAAACTAAAGTACGTGTATATATAGTTTTGTTTTTATTGGGTTTGTCTAGTATATAAATGTGTTAGAAATTAAATAGAAGTGTTGGGTTTCAATCAAAATTATTCTGAATTTTATGTCATAATTACCAGGAATGTCAATTTTTCTCTTACTAGGCTTAGCTAATTTGTTTCTTGGCAGCCTCAAGAATGTTTACTCTGAGCACTGTCAGACGGGAAAGTTCTTGAAGTTTTAACTAAGACTACTCTTATCCAAATTTGTAATTAGGTATGAAGAAAACAAGCAAATAATAACCTCATAAATTCAACTTCTCTGCAAAAACAACTGATGCCAACTTGCACATAGAGATTGCTGCAGTCTCACTGTTCCATGACCACACGTGTTATGAAGATGACAAACTGAATGTGAATTTTTAGTTTACTATCAAAAATAAGCAGAAAAGGCCTGACTTCACAGTTCATTTCAGTCTTAAATATTTTAGAGACTATTGCTGCAGACATTCGCCTTTGAATTCAGTGCCTATATAATCACATGTAATGTAGTTTTTGTTTGAGATATGATACAGAAAGAATTTTACACAAGGGAAAATAAACTCCTATAGATGAAATTAAATTTTCAGCACTGAGTTTTCTGGATTCAGCAAGCATATATCCCAAATTGTGCACATGGTGGTGGGGTTGGAACTAGATGATCCTTAAGGTCCCTTCTAAAGCCATTCTATGATTCTATGAAATTCCAGTCAGAGCTTCACAGTATTTTTAGTAACTCCGGTTTCCTGCAGTTAACACTTGAAAATGGAACTCCACCCTCACTGCCATGGCCTGCACTCATGGATGAGTGGATTAGGTCAGCAAGGATAAAACCCTGCCAATTCTGCAGATGTTTGCTGGTGTGATTGCCAGTACATGGCAAATTGCCACCCGTGGCCCAGCCATGCCATGCTGTTGGGTGGACATGTGGTGCCCAGGAATGCTGCAGGAAGTGCAAACGGGAAAGGTAAAGAGTCAAGAGGTGCTGCTAAATTTTGTTTGACCCAGTCTCTAGGAATTGCACTTCTGGCCAGGTTACTCCACAGCACCAAGAAAGCAGCCTTGCCCCAGTGCCATGAAGGAGTTGTTCTCATCAAGCACATTCTGGAACTACCATTTATTTTCTCTCCCTTTCTCTTGCAAAAGCCAAACTTGACTCTTTGGCCTTTTTCCTTTAACGTTTGAGAAACATCCTGTTTTGTAGTCACAGTCAGTAAAAAGCTCCAAAGAAAAGCTCAGATACTGTCCAGATGGCACAGCTCAGGAGCATCCAGTGTCACTGCCTGAGCACACTCCATCAGAAACTGTCTAGACAGGACTCCCCAGGCCAACTGGTTGGGCTGTGTTACCACAGGAAGAGATTGTTGGCTGTCTCTGTATTCATGTCCAGAAGGGTGGAAACTGCATGCTGAGTGCAGCTTAAGGAAAAGGGGGTAGCCCATCATCTCCTCAGCATATCTCCTTTTCAAAGCATCTGGTTTTTGAAGCCATGGAGGGGATGGGATGCAATGGGATGTGGCTGCCAGCTTGGCCATCACTGGAGAGTCAGTGATGGAGGTGAAGGTGAGGATGTGCTGAAGCAAAGATCCAGCATGATCTGGTGGATCCAAAGATCCAAGATGATTTGGTGGATGGGTTTGCAACTCACTTGTCTGGGCCATCAGGACATGGGAGAGAGCACATGCTGGCAGTGGGGTCAGGCAGGACAAAACTCACTGTAGCTTCAGAGAGAAAAGGATTAACCTTTGACAGTCCTATTTTTAAATATACACAGGAAAACCCCTCCCTTTATACTATGTGGTCTGAAATCAGTAGTGTTCCTGAGGGCCACAGATACACTTAATAGTCAAGCCCTATGAACTTCAGTGGGATGATTTCCTCATTAAGATAGTACCATAACTCAGAAGTCAGAAGGAGTTTTTTGTTCTTTTTTTAAGAGCTTCAAGTGTTTACCAATGTCAGTGACTTGATTGCAGGCAGAAAGCCAAAGATTCCCCTGGAACAGAGGAGTTTCAGAAATTACTTTTGCAGAAGTTCTGAAGCTAGATCTGCAAAATGAGCTTTCCTCTAGAAATCCATCTACTGGCAAGTAAGATGAAATATCAAGAGAGACATTCAATGCCAAAGCTAATAAATACGACATTGGAAAATATGGAGAGTAGGAATTATGACTTTTAGTGGCATTATCAGTTAAAAAGGACAGGTTTTTTCACATTAAGGTATCTATTTTTTATTTCCTATAGAATAAAATGCCTATACTCCCTGAGAACAATATCTACAAGAATGTGTGAACACTCTTTCGCCATTGCATCTAAGTTTTGTTATTGCATCCCACAGAAGTTATGATTACAAAGTCAGGGACAAAGATGATTTAACAAATCCCACTGAATGAGTTTTGGGGGAAGAGCATCCTCCCCTTTGCTAATGCTCTATTGCTTTTACAGTTGCAGTTATTCCTAGATTCTAAACCAACATTGCTGGAAATCAAGCTGATTTCTTATCATTCAAAAAAAGCCAAGGAAGTAATTAAAAGTTTTCACTTCACTGGTGACACTTCTATTACTCTAAATGTGTCATCACACAAAAATCATCTACTGTGGGTGGCACTTCTATTACTCCAAATGTGTCATCACACAAAAATCATCTACTGTGGGAATTTGTAAATACACAAGTCTCAACACAGATCTAACAAGAAATTTTACATATTTATACAAATCATTCCTTCCTGGGCATAAAGATAGCAACCTGTGATCTGAATCAGGAAGCAAGCATAACTCAGTAGTTTTGAGTTCGTTGAGTTCTGAGTGTCAGCCTGAATGTGCAAATGATATTCATGTCCTATGGACATCTCATATCCTATGGAGACACTGAAAAAAAGAAAGGATTATTCATCTTGTAGAGAGAGGAATTATGAGGACTGAATAGAAATATTAAAGAATAACAGGGAGTCTAGGGTAAAACTGTTCACCACTGCTTTGTGTATTATATGTATGGTCTTACTTGAAGTCTGTGGAGATCAATAATGCCTTAATAAATTGGGAGCTTAAATTGTCACCCATTATTACATGTGGAGGAAGCAACTCTTCTAACAGAAGGTGGCACAGCTTTTAATTTAAAGTCATCCAGTAGAAGGGAAGACTTGATTGCTCCCAGATTCAGAATTCACAAATTACTGAGAAGATGTATTCCACTTCCATTTTCTTTCTCAAGGAAAGGGCCAATGGTACCTACAGTTAAGACTACTGAGGAATCCTACTAATTGTGTGAAATACTGACTTCTAGAAATTTCCCTCAGCCGTGGATAACCATAATCCCTTCCTGGTTCTCAAGTAACTTTTACATCATCATCATCATCATCATCATCAAAAGCAGATCTCAGTAATCATGTAGCACTGAGCCACTGGTGATCCAATCCATGCTGAAATAAACAATGCTGTCTACACTGTGGGAGCTGAAGGTAGAAGGATGCTTCTCTTAAATAGCTCAGCGCTATGGTCACTGAAATCACTCTGCCCAGAAGTCACACAGGAACAACATGTACACTGTGGTGGGGAACAAGAGAAGCCAGATACACTACATTCAATAAAGAGTTTATGTAAGAGGTTAGTCAGTGTAGGAACAGCAGAAGCCAGCTCTTGTGTACTGTGAGCTTTCCATGGATGTGTTTGGAGAACTAAGCCCAAGGGGATCATTTGTAATACAGGAGATATTCACCTGATTTCAAAGTGTGATGGTTATATGATGTAGCAGAGTGCAAATGTCAGTGGCAGAATCAGAGGATTCCCTATAGCCTGTCTTATCTGGGCAGGTATTCCTCCCCTTACAATTTGGTGTGAAAATGATGAAGTAAAAAAAAAATTTGTATAAGTAAAGATTTCAAGGTTTGATCTAACCTGAAGTCACATCCTTTCCACTGGTTGTAGTGAATCACACAGGAGCTCCTAAGATTGATGGTTCAAACCTTCATGAAAAGACACTAAAGCCTTTTCATTTAGATTATGTTCTATAACTGACACTCTAGGGCTATGACAGCCAGTCTCTAGGAGGCAATGAAAGGCTTACCAGAAAATTTGGTTGAGGAAGTAGAAGATTTATCTCTACCAACTCAACGGGCTAAGTACTTAAGGCTAGAGCAGAACAGCCCTTAGAGAGAAGAGTTTGTGGGCCCCCAGAATTTTCTTCTTTGTAATGACTCTCTGTGCTTCTTGCATGCTATAAAAAACATCCCTTTTTGCATTTCAGCATCTCTATTTCCTTTGATCTGCACACATTTCTCGTTGATGCTAATAGAGAATGACACTGATGGGGAATATTTTTGCAACAGGGGGAGCATAGAATCGTTATTCTGGCTAAAGCAAAAGCAATATGACTTAAGCAGAGTATTTAAAAGGCTTTACTCAACACTGCGCAATTGAACATGGTATTAGACTTTCTCTCTTTTTTTTTTTTTTTAATTTTCATTGAGATTATGTCCATATTTTATCCAGGTTATTGTGTTCTTGTAAAATTATACTGCAACCCACTCTAGCACGTTAACAACAAAAGAAATTCTCTAGCTTATTATAAACATCTTTCAAGAAACCAAAAGCATATGTCCTCTGGAAATAATTTTGCTGGTATTTAGGCTATTACAAAAAAATTTCCCAAAACACTGGAATTATTTTGTAATGTTCCCTTATACTCTAGCTTGTTAGCTTAGGTTTTCTAGAATATTCTCCTGGTGCCCCAATACAGTCCCTTCCCTGAGTTGCACAGGGAAGCTGCAGAAGTAGTCCAGAAACTCAGCGATACGTGTCTGTCTTTGCAGTAGTGATTGCCTAGTAAGTGTGTGCCATCAGTGAAAAAAGACCTAGTGTAGACACCAGCTGTGCAATAATTATAGCTGGAAAGGAAGTTATTTTATCCTGCAGAGATTTGGCAGGATGATGATATTAATTTCTTTTGCCCCAAAGCACACTGAAAATTTAAAATCTGAGAAATTTTTGAGAATTAAAATGGGGAGACAAGTTTGCTGAAAATTTTTTTTTAAAGTTTCATTTAGATGTATATGATATGTCTTTTTCTCTGTATTTTCTACATTTTTTATCTCTCTTTAAACTTCTTTTACTTCAGTTAGTTTAATTTTCCTCACTGAAAAGAAGTAATTTAAAAGCAGAAAGTATGGATTTTTTTCCCCCTGAGAATACAAAAGCATAGACAACTGTGCTGTAAAAGGAGGCAAGAGGAACAGAATTGGCAAACTGCTCTGACAAGTGCCCTGCTCAGCTTCTGAATATGCCTTACAGATTTACTTCGGTTTAGTTTATTTTGTCCCTCAATGCACTTTATTGCTAGGTCCGTTTATATTTGTTGGATCACTTTTTGACTTAAAACTAACTCATGTCCATAGATTGTGTATTTTCTGTGGGCTATGTTTCTCCAGGTGCACTCTGAAGTGAAATATGAAAGGGAAGAGAGCAACATACAGAAACTGCTGCCAAAGTCCAACAGCAAGGCATTAAAACAGAGTCTGCTGTCTGCATGCAGCCTGTGGATCCTCAGTTGTGCTAGGGGAGACA
The DNA here is from genome assembly GCF_965178545.1 of Coloeus monedula. Taxonomy (NCBI): domain Eukaryota; kingdom Metazoa; phylum Chordata; class Aves; order Passeriformes; family Corvidae; genus Coloeus; species Coloeus monedula. The sequence continues at coordinate 20,921,278 of NC_138788.1, forward strand.
AAGCTGATTTCATTGTTTGAAAAGGCTTTACTCCTGCTCAACCTCCAAAATGTTTGGACCTTGACTAGTGTCGTGTAGCAGGAAGGGAGAGCCAACAGCTATTTGAGGGCTATCCTTGGAATTATTCCAGAAAGAAAAAGCATCTGGAAACAGATTTACTTCAAGTTTAGCCTGTGTTGATGTGCTTTATTGACCTGCAGGAAGAGTCTGAGTGCTTTAACTGGTGAGAGCTTTTCCTAAGAGAGCTGAGACTGCCTGATTACTGATGTGCCCGGGCGCTGGGGTTCACACCGTGGGCACGGCAAAGGGTGCCTGTCAGCCCTGGTGCCAAAGGCTCTCATCTGTGTCTTTGTCTTCTTAGCAGAGCTTTGGCTGGCCACAATTACCTATGTTGACATAAGGCCTTTTTTACGGAGTTTTAAAACTCTGCCTCTTCCTCTACTAAGCCTGACCTGTACGAGCAGAGTCTGGCCAAGGGGCAATCCCTGCAGGACCAGCAGAGGAATGATGAGCTCCATATCCAGGCAGAAAAATTGCCCAAGATATTAGCTGAACTGTTCTCAAGTCACCTGGCATTATGCCCAGGTATCCAGGGTTGTACAATGTAGAGGTTATTTACTGACAGTTGGTGGGAAGGTTCTCAATTCTAACCCTCATCTGAAAGTGAAACCATCACATGGCATTTGGGTTATTCCAGTGGCGTAATTTTAGGTACCCATCTTCACCTAATATAGAAAGTTGGTCTCTCTGTGATCTCTCTATTGCCAGAGAAGGGAGAAAGGATTCCCAAAAGGCAATTCAGAGGAGTAGTCTGAATTACTAGGAGCATCAGGCTCCTACTTTAATTCATCTCTCTTTCTATTGACTACACAGGGACCATAGCAGAGCACTGCAGCTATAGGCATCTGAAGTGAGTTGGTATAAAACTGTGTCACTCTATTACTGCTGGATGTCTTGTCCAGGCCCTGCTTTGTTACAAAAGCAGAGGAACATCTCACTGTCTATCTGATTTGTCTTACATGTATCTGCAGGGGTATTTTTCAATCGGAAACTCATACCCAAGAGAAACTTTTATATGAAGGGCTTTTTCCTTAGTATGAGCTACATTTATGTATCTTATTCCTGCAATTCAAGGCATTTCTGACTTACAGCAGTGTAGTGCAGAATAAGCCTCCCCATTTCTGATTTGAAGTCTCAAAAGAATTGTGACCAGTACAGTTATGATTTTGTCAGTAATTGGTATTTTTTTCCAAAACACCAGCTGCCAGAAGCATGTGAGAAGGAATAGCAGGTTTCATTTAAGAACAGGCCAAGTTTGTAGACATGACAACTGTTAGAAAGCTGGAAAACATAATCCAGTGTAACATTATGCTCAAAATGAAAAGAACCAAGATAATTCATCACTTGAAAAAGTATTACTTAAAAAAAAAAAGGACCTGTATGATTTTTTAAGGCGATTTACAGTATCTGAACCTAGAGTTCTGGCAACATTTCAGCATTTGTATTGAGACAGAAGAATATGCAGAAAATTATGTCACAGAAAATTACTCACCAGGATCAATTTTCTTTGAGGTTTCAAGAGCTTGGGCTTAGGGAAATTATTGGCAATTGGAGCTACAAAAATAAATATTAAGGGATCATTTCATATTATTATCATTCACTGTCATTTTTAGCATATGTATTAGCAATTTATAAATTACATATTAATAGCAAATTAGGAGCAGATGCATGTACTTATACATGAGTTTAAACATATTTCAGGTATTTTACAAGGAACCATAATGCTTATGAATTAGAAAAATTCATAAGATTAAAGAATCTGATATGCAAGACATGCTGTTTGTGTGCAAACACTAGAGCAAGTATACCCCCGGAGAACTGATCATTTGTTACCTAAACCACAGTAAATCTTCAGGTCCTTTCCCTCCTCTCTCCCACTGGCTTAGCACTGGCAGTGTTGCTCAGAAAGTACACCCAAGAGTTTGTGAGACTGACCCTGGAGTTGCAAATACTCTTGGAAAATGAAGTCCCCAAGAGGCTGGTCTTTATCTGCCCAGTTTGCTTGACTTCCCAAGTACACCAGCAATTTTAAAGAGTGCAATGTGCTGGCTTCCCTCAGAATACCCCCAACAAATAATTTCAACTTGCCTAACTTTAATCTTCTCTTTGAGCAGGGTGAATATTGCTGCAGAGGTTCCTCTCTCTCCTCTGGTTAGTGTGAGCTGAGACCTCCTGCTTGGTCTCATTGAGTAGCATCTCAGAATGGCTAAAGCTGCAGGGAGGTGAAAGTCTGTCCCAGCAGCAGGCAGAGGCCATTTCTTCCCCCACAGATGGAAGCAAGAACAGGCAGAGGCAGAGACAGTGGCAAAGTGAAAGATTCCTGACGTCCCACACTCTGCTGTCCCTCCATGGTTGTGCTCAGGATTTGAAATACCTCTGTGTCTCTGTATTCATACCTTTTGCTGGGATGGCTGGTGGCTGCTCCAGTTTCTCTTTCTCTTTCTTTTTCTTTACCTTCTTAGGCTGTAGAGGAGACATGCTCGTCACACTGGTAACTGTCTCCCCGGAGCTGCAAAGCACAGGCCCAAAAGTGAGGGGAAAATGGAGGCAATGGAGGGAAAGACAGTTTGTCTGTGTGAGTTCATGCAAACACATCACCTTCTACTTGTGAGAGTTCATGCCCAACAACCTGGATTGTTATTAGGGTATATAATGAAAAACCTCTTACGGTGGTTGGAAATGCTCTGGGTTTTGCATTTGTTCAGCCATATAGTATGGCTGAGAAACTCAAGAGTCTCACTCATCCTGGCATAGAAAATGCAAACTGTCAGGTTTAAACAAGACCCATTTCATAGCACCTATTCCTTAGAAGCATGTATGACCCCACTGATGCACCCAGGGTGAACTTCTGCCTGCCTGCCCTCAAGGGCTAGAGACACAGACAGGTTATGTGACTTGCATAAGCTCCCATGGGAAGTGTATGGAAAAGCAAAAGCTTCAATGCAGATTCTGGGCTAAGACTGGCTGAGGGGCCAGGAGAGCATGTAGCATGTCTTCAGGCAGCTCACAAACCCGCTAGCAAAAGCTGGCTTCGTCAAGGGGGCCAGTGTGCTCAGGGAATATAACAGGAGAAACTGTGCCCCAATCTCTAACTTGGGCATTCTCCAGTATATTTGTGCTGAAAAGGTGCTATGAGGGAAGAGTACAAGTTATACTGTAAACAGACTCCTATCTAAGAATTTCTGTGTTTGGACTATTGGAGTTTAACATCCTCTAAGGCTGGACTCTTTACCCTTATCATCTCCCAAAGCCTGAGATCAAAAATCCTGCTTTGAATATTCGGGGCTTGGATGCACAATCAGGTGGCAGCGATTGTCACCGTGGGTCAGCTGAGCTGTGCAGGGTAACTGACTGTGCAGGGGCTCCCTGCCTGCAACTAAAGGGGAATAAAATTGTACTGGCTTAAGTGGTGATGAAAGGAATCTTGACTTACAGCTGGGGTGGGAGGAGAGGGTAAACCATTTAGTTATGATGACTATGGTGATGGAGGTGACTTGGTAAGCAGCCATTGCTCAGCTGCATCTGCCCCTGGGCTCACCCTGGGGTAGACTAGGGCAGTATGGTTGTGGGGACCTTTCTCTTCTGTGCTGGGAGTTCCACCACACCATGGAATACAACCAGGGTCTCCACAGTCATAACACTGACAACACTTATTTCATTGAATTTTAAATCCTTTGACCCAATCTCTTGTTCATCTCCAGATTCTTTTGCATAATGAAACATTCTCTTTATATTAATAGAATAAAATATTCAGACTGGGCCAAAGATTTAACAAAAGTTAAGATGTGTCAGCTATTGCCCACACAAGAACAACAAAATTACAGACATTACCATTTTACACAGTTGTAAATCCAAATGACTGTCACTACCATTGGTAAAATCACTCTCTGGATTTACACTTGTGTAGATTACAAAAATACTTTGGTTTGCTGATTTTCCTGAGTTCTGTTTCATGTACTCAGTCAAAAACATAGATTGCTGCCAAACTTTCTAAAAAGCGTTTAAAAAGTAAAATATGTTCATGAATTATGAATAAAAATCACATCAGTTATGTAAACAGAGGGTTGCACTGAAACGATTTCAACGTCTGCCTGCTCTGCTACAAACCTATCCCACAACAACCATTTGTTTCTATACTAAAATCAAGACAAAATGGTTTAAAACCAGCAGAAAATAAAACTGCTCTACCTGGCTTCTTTGTACAAACAGCAAACTGCCAAGAAGAAAGACTACCAAAAAGGAGATGAGAATGATTTTTTTTAATGTTTTTGGGTTTAGTAATCCAAGGTCATTAAGGCAGATGTGTAGCTTAAAGATGCTGTTGTTCCGATATAAATTCTTTAAGCGCAACATATGAAAAGGCTTAGTGTCAATTCATTGCATTAGTTATTATTCCTGCTTTGCCACTGAAAAAGTGAAGCTACAAAGAAATGTATTTGTGACTTGAAGGTTTCTTTTAAATGCCAGGGCCACACAGGGTTAACTGATTCTGGGAGATACAATAACTATACTTGCTGTCTTAGAACTGAGCTCCTCAAACCACACAAGGAGGCTCAGAGAAGACTCCTTGGCTCTGAAACACTGCCTCTTTGTGAGCTTGTCTTGTTCTATGTCTAAAAGGAAAGTTAGTTTTTTATCTCCAGTTCCTTCTTCAGCCTCCTGGCTTCTGTTTCAATGGTGTCATGTTGTGCATTTGAAGGATCTAATGAGTTTTTAGAGAGCAATAAAAATACAGGGGTTTGGGGAAGTAACCTGTGGAAGGTGTGCAATAATCATGGAACCAGGGCAGCAATCTCCCTGGAGGTCATGCCTGTTGCAAGACCTGGGAAGCTACTAGAATTTTGGCTTTGCTATTCTTATTAGACCCTAGGATGTGGAACTTTGCCTGTTGTCACCTAAGTCAGCTATTTTCTCTTGTCAAAGGTCTGCATGGGGGTGACAAAAAATTCACTTGAGTGAACTGAGAGTTGGATATTTTTCAGATAGGGGAGCTGTGTGAAAAGGTGCCAGGGATAGTTGGGTTCTTGGTTCTGGTTCTGTGTGGCAGAATTTGCTCCTGTGATGTGAGATTGGCACTGTGGAACCAAGGTGTCAAGATGGACAGCTTTCTGAGGCGAACACTTTATTTACCTCCAATTACTTATCTCCAGAAGAACAGTCACTGAAGGACTGGAGAGTTCAGGCCAACACAAATATAAAAGACAGAAAAAAATGTTCCTGTTTTCAAAGCTTTGCCTCCTAGGGGTTTCTGGATCTGAAAACTGACAAAATGATCCAATAACAAGGAAAATAATAAGAAGAAGGGTATTTAAAGAAAAGAAAACATCAGAAAATGGAATTAGGTGGTTTGGGAAACTAAAAATAACTGTACTATTTTATTTAGGTAGTTATTTTAAAAATGTGGTAAGGAAATGGGTTTTGGTCAACTCTTTTTTTTCCCCCTTAATTTGTTATTGGTCAAATAGCAAACCAAAACCTAAACATCTGCTTTGTTATACTCAGGAAATCTGGACTTAATTTTCTTTTCTACCATGGTCATTTTGTGAGACCTGGGACAATTCATGTAGCCCGCTGTGCTTTAGGTCCCAATTAAAAGTAAAAACATAATTCTGACATCAAGACATAAAATATTTTAAGATGCTTAGGTATTACTGCAGTGCGAATGCAGACATTTCTTAGACATCAGACTATTAATGTAATTTTGAAACTGGATTCTACTCTGTATTTGAAATATCACTAAGGGAACTGGAGTTGAGCTTCTCTAATCAAGGCTGAATTTTGCACAGTAGTAATTTTAAATGGCAAGAACCTCATGCAAATTAAACAGTTTGGCCTAATGGATATTTAGACAGTAGGTTTTGGGTCTATATGTGTTGAATTAAGTTCCAAGACAAGGAATTTGCAGGTGAAGAGCAATGAGTTCAAAGGAATTAATGGTTTGTGTTTTGAGGAGAGAGTGGAAAATAAATGGTACCAAGTGTGAAACATAACAATTATGATACTGTGTCCTGGGTTGCAGTGTATTCTATTACCATCCTCAGGAGCTGTTGAAATCAGGTGGGGCAGTGTTTCCTTGCCTCCTCCCCCCAGACTATCTCTCTGTTAATGGCCCATCATTGTCCTGCCGCATGACTCAGAGATAACTCCCTCCGGACTATCTTCTGTTAATGAGCCTAATCAACACTTGGCCTCATGACTCATTACCCCATTGTGAGATGCTCCACCCAGAGGGAGGAACCAAGCATCCCATCATGGATATAATCTGGGACTCTGAACACCAGAGACAACCCTTCCACTGGATTTCCAGAGGACAGGAGCTACACAGCCACCACTGGACTGAGGAAGAGCAGACTCTTTTACTACAGGATCACCACTTCAGAGGGCTGCAGCCACCATTCTACCAGACTGCTACCACCACCCTGCCTAACAGGGTGTCAGGTTGTACCTTGACTCTGTCAGTTTGAACCAGTGTTTTCTTTTACTTTTTTTTCCTTTTCTTTAATTTCCATTAAATTGTTATTCTGACTTGGTGCCACCCACTGGTTTGTTTTCAAACTAGTACATACTGGTAACACTTTCATAGCTATTTCATTTTAAAGCCCCCAAGTCAATGCACTTTAGCCATGCATTTGTGTGATCAAGGATTTCACACCGAAATACATGAAAACTGTGTTTTTATCCATATAGAGTCATGCACTTCTTTCATTTCTTGAGATTCTGTTTTATGGTGAAGAAATCACATGGGCTTGTTTTCTCCCCTCTATTCAGCCTCCTAAGTTAGTGCTTGCAGCAGTATCACTGCTACATCATCTGTTCCCAGAGAACCAGATTTTGTAGTATGAGTTTTTATCTGACTGCTATGCTCCATTTTTTCAGTTGGGTCTCATTTTTCTTCTCTTTTTGTGTTCTCTACCAATCTACTTAGATTTCCTCCCCCTCCCCATTCTTTTTTGTTTGTTTGTTTTTTGTAATTCCAACTTTGTCCCAGCAGCTAATAAAGAAGGGGAAAAGAGAAAACATCCAGGAAAAAATGAAAACTGCTGAGCTGTCTCTCTGAATTTTTGGGTGGTGCAATGGCTGGCCAAGGTCACAGAACAAAGATCTGTCCATGAGTAACATGAAAGTTTCAGTTTGTACTGGCATCTCCTGAACCCTGTGCTGCTTTGTTTTGATTTCACTTCCATCTGAGTGCCAGTTAGATTGGATACTGTGATAAACCCATGAGAATGCACTAAAAATCACACTACTGGAGGATCTAGGGTGTGCTATACATGGCATTGAATCCTGTAGTGTCTAAAGATATGATGAGAAACAGTATGTGATACCAAGAAGTATTGGATTTCAACTGTAAGGCTAGAAACACATGGTTTCTGTCACTGAAAACTGGGAAACAGCTGTGCCTCTGTGTTGTTATGAGACATATCTCTTTCATCCTTTTTGTTTGTAAAATGTTTGTCATATATTTTTACTGCAGTTCCAGTCCAGTATGCATATCAGGAAAATCATACAATGGAAATCAGTTGTATAGCCACACCATCAAAAACTTTTGGCAGCCAATGGTATTTAAAGGAATGCAGCAGCAGTAGAATTCTTCCCATCACTTGGAGTCTTCAGCTGCGAACAGACTGTGGGCCTTGAAAATTTGCTTTTGAACCCCCACTTCATTCCTGGGTGTGGGAATCATGGGGTAACATTGTGATTTGTTCTATGTGCATGGATGGTTTAAGACATTACCATCCTGTGAGGTGCTGGGAAACCCTAGAAACCTACAAGGGATGAAAGCAGGCTTCTTCAGAAAGCATCAAGGAGGGGCTTGTCACTGCAGCACCTGCAAGACCTTCAGCTAGCCCAGTTAGATCTCCCTTTTCCTGCACAGCAGGCACATTCATGAGTCAGGGACCTGGGACTCTTTATGTTCCCATAAGCATTTTGAAAACATTAATCCTATTCTTCAGCATACAGAGCAAAACAAATCCAGAACTGGTACCTTGGTTTATAGTAAAGAGATGTGTAATCTCCTACCTGTTCTGGGGGCATTTCACCAGGTAATGCTTCACTGTTAAAGAAAAGAAAAAAAGAAAGAAAATGTGGCTTCACACCAACATAGTTTAGGAGTTTCAAATGGGCACTGCAGACAGACCTGTGTTGCTGAGACCGTGGAGTTGCCAGGTTGTTACACTGGGAGAGCTCCTGATCGTCACCATACATTATGTTGTGCTTTAAAATGCAGTCTGACTCTAAGATATAGCTAGTCTTGGGAGAGGGGAATGTACGAAACACCAAAAATCTGCTGTGGAAATGCAGGGCAACACACATTCCAGTGGTCAGCCCAGCCAAAAGACAGCTTGCTAAGGAAAAACACAGCAGGCCAGTAATTTTACTTTGAAGACTTTTATTTCCCTTGTGGTGCCTGTATTTATTTCCAGAAGCCTGAAATAAACCATTCACCCACAGGAGCCACTGCTATTCCTAATGTAAGTCAGATTGTGACCACAGGCATAAAGGATTGCCTCCTGGGATCAGATCAGAGGTCCAGTCCAGCCACTATCCTGTCTCTGACAGCTGTGTGTGTGAGCTGCGTAAATCCTTCTACTTCCTATTCCTTTGAGTCAGTAGTCCTGAGCAAGGGCAGCTGCCCCCACTGCAGCCTTTTAGGAGCCAGGGTTATTAAGATGCTCTTTTGTGGCTTCTATGCCTCTCTTAAAGGACAGACTCTGTCTCTTCTGGTCAATCTACTGCCAATTTCCATCTCAGAAGGATGAGAGGGTGCATCCCTGGGTCATGATGTCAAGTTGACTGCAACCTAGACATGCCACTCCCTTCTTCTCTGTTCTTTAAAGGACCATGAAAACCACACAACAGGGCACTCATGTGACTATGCCCCTCTCTACGGGAAAGTTTTCGTATTTGAACTTAGCTAAATTCTCCCATTCCAAGGGAGCTATACAGCTCCCTATTTTGGTTCTAAGGAAAGGGGAGCTGAGAGCACCAAGAGCTGGGACTAACACAGGGGCCATGTTTAAGCTAGTGAAGGCAGTGCTTCCATCTACCTGCCAGGCCTTTTTTAAATGTACAGGAGAACAGTAGGCCTGACCCTCTGGGAGTAAGGGGATGCTCATGTACAGTGCTGACACGCTTTTGAGCATGCAAATATTCAGATATTTGGGTAGCGAAGAAAGGTTTTAGCAGCTCAGAAGAACCTACTTTTTCTCCTTTATATATCCTTATTCTATATTGTATATTATTTCAATATTTAGCTGGTGTTGGTTCAATGTAAATAGACCTTTCCTCCAAGTTGCTTATATGGTCACAGCAGTAAATTGACAAAACCAAGCAAATTCTAACCCAACGTCTGCTCAAGAAAAACTGGGATACATCAGTCTAGTGCTTGTGGCTTCAGGGTGACTCACCACGACCAACATACTTAAGTGTGGGTACTCCCTTGGCACAGAACCTTTGTCATCACTTTACAGGGTAGGAAGAATAACATCAATCTTGCTCCTTCCTCTTGGCAAGCAGAGTTGTTGGGTTCAGTCAGAATCAGAGTTACTCTACTAAGTGCACTACTAGGAAGATGGAGCCACAGCCTGAAATGTGTTTGTGGTCAGGCAAGGGCTTCTCTATACATCTATTTTTGGCTTACATGTCTTCTCACTTGTGTATCTGAGTCACTCATTCCTTCGTGGGATCTGTGTAGGCTGCAGAGGCAGCAAAGTCATGATTCTCTCCTGTCATTAACAAGGCAAGGCACTGACCAAACTCCTCCTGAAAGCTTCTCTTCAGAGGTGGTCCTTACACTCTCCTCTGACATGGTGGCTGCTAAGTGTGCTGGTATCTCATCCTTGCAGCTTGTGTGAGGTCTCCAAATAAACCATTTTTAAACTGAAATGAAAGTAGAGCCTGCACTGGTTACTCCACAGATCTGAAGTAGCACATCTGTTTACAAAAACACTGCTTTGATGCAGATGTAGCCTCTTTGAGAAACCCTATCTGAGGCAGAGAAGAATGAAACAGTAACCCTTGATCTTGAAATATTATTATGAAAAGACAGATTTGAATGTTGAAATGATGCTTCAGTTTCAAAAAATACAGTAAGTGAGAGAGTGCTAATAAAACCCTTCAAATTCCCAAGAATATTGACAGCTACTCAGGAAAGGAGAATAAAACAGAACAGAGTAAGATTGCTTTGAAACCACCCTACATGTTTGGAGAAATGTGACTCATGCAAGATTTTAGCTTCTGGTCAGAATGCAACTTAGTGATACAGCACTTGGTCTCCTCTGAAAGAAGTTCCAACAACCAACTTGTTTGTGCAAAGGCGAAAGATTTTTGAAAAGTCTGAAGCAAATTTGAAGTGAAATGTCTATTAAAAGGGAGGAAAATTCCTTTGTTCATGTTTGGCTGATAGAATTTTTTCCTACCAATTTTATTTAAAATTACAATAAAGGCAAGGCAATATTTATTTTTCCTGCTTCCTCTGCATTCTCTTAATTCTCTTCTCCCCTCCCCATACCCCCCTTTTTGGCAAGGTCTTTGCAGTCATCAGGAATGGCATTTCACTCACCTGTGGATCTCCTCCTGTTCAGAAGTGACTGACAGAGAATGACAAGTGTAAAAAGGAGGACACTGATGATTCCTATGGAACACACAAACACTGCATACACGTACAGATCTGAAAACCAAGCACAGATGATAGTCAGTGTTGCAGCTGATGCTCCATGGTGATAGGCCAGAAAAAAGTTATGTCTGCAAGATCCAAACACGCTCTGGCCCAAAAGATTTTGGGTAACAGCTCAGAAGTAGTTTAACCCTCTTGAAGCTTTCCTGTAATATCCTGCTCAGTTTAAAATTTGGTTGAAGTCTCCATAAATGCAAATAGGTGTAGCTACACTTATGAGTTGTGACTTTCAGGAGCTAACAAAGGACTGGTTTGGGTTTTGGGGTTTTTTTGAGCAACATCTCAAAACCCAAAAGTACTTCGGTTGGGTTATTTCCTAGTTCAAACAGCTGTACTTTTTTCTTTTGTAACAAAAGGGGAAAAACAAACACACAAACAATGAAGCAAGAAAAGTGACAGTGGGGAGAGTGTTGAGTGGCTGGGGAAGAAGGAAGAAAGGCTGCAATTGCTTCTTCTGCTGGCAGCACTGGCTTTTAACTTTTGTATTATTTTTTTTTCTTTTTCAATCTACAGCCTTAGGTTCCCTTTATGGCTTTCATTCAGGTGTTGTAACACATTCCCAGTGCTTATCTTCCCATTGGCCATAACAGATATACGAGAAACTGAAGCTGGATGCTTCCATTCTCTTTTGTTCAGCACCCCTTGTACTTTGTGGGATGGTTTCTCAGGCAAGGCCTGGGTTTGCACAGGAAATAGCAAAATTGGTCCTGATTTGGGGCACTTTAGGTGTCCTGTAGCGTTGGAATAAACTGACATCGAGTATAGAACCAGTAGCAGTTAGATGTATCTTTACCTTCAAAAAACTTCCAGGCTTCATGGTTTTTCTTGAAAGTGGGATGATCAGAAGCTTTTGCTGAAATCACTGAAAAAAACCAAAGAAGACACAACAAAAACTAAAAAAATGTGTGGCATAAAAAGTTAGAACCTCTTGAAGTAAACGTATTCTGCCTTAGACTTCAATGTCCCAAGATCTTTCTTCATCTAATTGCCTTTTGATGAAACACTTCAGCTGCACAGAACTGTCCCCTCTGTTTCAGGAGGAGGATGGGTGACTGTCAATATCATAACAGCTGTACAGGCTAGCACCAGCATCCAAATGCTCTGACTGCTGAAACATTGTTCCAAACCCTCTCTGCTCTCCTCAGCCAGCTTGGTGATGCATGCTGATATTTTTTATGACATCAGATTAGATGATGTCACTTATGCCAATTCCATGATTTTTCTTCCTCTAGCAATCATTGCAATGAAATGTGAACCTGGTAATGTCCTCCAGATTGCCAGTGAGGTCTGAACCTCCAAGAGAGCTTCATGTGGCAAATCATTAGAGAACAAGTATCTTACTGGAAAGGAATTCATTACAGAGAGCCCTGCAGGGATGTGAAGAGTGGGGCTAGATCAATGGATATACAACTTTCAGGACTAATGAAATCTATTCAGTTGTGATGGGAAGCTCATCCTGGATATTTTAACAAATAACTCATTTGTTACATGAAAGCATCACATGTGTAGATTTCTGGCAAGTATTTCAGAATAACTTCCCTGGAAAAAAGGGCTTTTGTTCATTTTGGGAAAAAAATAATCTTTCATTCCTGTATCTTGCAACATTTTTACCATTAGAAAATGCCACATGCAACTAATATTGAAGAACTCAGACTCTCTTCTGTGGGAAATTCTGATACATAAACTTCTCAACAAGACAGATTGTTGTGATCATCTACTTTTTTGTTGTCCATGCCAGTATGACTATAGTTGGACTGCCTAATTTTCTGTATTTGTCTTCCTACAAGTAGTCTCTTTGCTTGGACTGTAAACCATTTGGAACATGTATTACTCTAAGAGACATGCAGTCTCTTGAGGGATTACATGATTGTAAATGATGTTTTCTGGGGTGCTGCATATTGTTCTGAGATATGGATTAGAGTTTTCTGATAGGAAGGGAGTAGAAGAATTTTTTTTTTTTTGGTCTGTGATAAATTGGTGTTTTGGTGTATTCTCTACTGTAAATAAGACTGCTAACTTGGTTTTAGGCTGACATTGACCACACAAGCCCAGGAAAGGATCAGATGCCTTTAATGAGAAGATGGGGGAAGGGAAAAAGGTTGACCTTATCTTAGACAGAAGACACTGCAGGCTGGATTAGGAGACACTTCTTGGCAACACTGGCACATGGATTTCTCTTGGTTTTACTAACAAGGTTTAACAGTAGCCTTCTTGTAGATGCTATCTGATGTCTTGTATTCACGATGAAAGGGGCAAACTACAGCAGTTTAAATTTCAGGTGGACCTTCTGAAAACACTACAAAGTTGCTGTAGTTGACATGAGTGCAGAAGACTGTAAGGACTCCATCTCCACAACAAGGCTTCTTTTCCAAAGAAATGTACTTTGCCTCTAAAGTAGAAGCCAGATATGTAGCTAAAATTAGACTGTCATCATTACACAGTAAGGAACTGTAGCATGTAACTGAATTGTTTTTCTGTAAGTCCAGTATGTGTATTTGTGCAAATTTATGTGTTGCAACAAAATGTATTTGCAACTTCTTAACGGCCTATGCAAATTTACACGTGCAAACTTGCCAGCAAATAACAAAATCTAAATATAAATTAATAGCAGTAGATACTACAGATCCAGGTTGCTTCAAGAGCAAGTTACATTTTGAAGAAAGAGAACTGTCCTTTTCTTTTCTCTCTGGAAATTTGTGTCTTGCACAGTAACCTCCTCTTCCTGTGTGAATAAATTTAAAAAAAAAAAAAATAGACTGTGCTATTTCTGCTCTGCTTGATGTGCAAAGTTTTAAGAAATTTGCCTGGTGCTTTAGCATAAAGATACTATTTTGAATTGGGCATAACTGCAGACACATTACTGGAACAAAATGTTAGGCAACACAGCAACTGTGATGTGGTGGAACACTGCTACCTTATTTGATAAAGCACAAGCAGTACAACTTAAGTATCCAAATGCTTCAGGCAATTTGTATTGCTCCTTTTGTTGCATCCTGGGTCTAACTGTAATATAAGTAAATCCCTTTGCAATAAAAAGTGTAACTGATCATAATATAAAATACAAAATGTGTTTGGAATAAAATTTCCTTGAAAAGCTCAAGTGTTACTGTTGGGAAAACTGGAAGCTTTTATCACTGCTCAGAAGAGTTACCTTCCCTCTCAAGTGCAGCAAGTTCTGTACACTCAGGGTGCATTAGCCAAATGCTAGCAAAGGTGGTCCTTTTTTTCCAGTCAAGAGGCTTTAAGTGGTAAAACAGTTGCTATGACATTTAAAGATATGCAATATTTCAGCTATCTTCTGGTATCTTTAATCTGGATTTAGAGTTAGAATAAATATGCTTTTGGGGGGCCAGGGTGGTTGTGGTGTTTGCCTCAGATCCCCATAGGGTGTCTACAACTCTCTGCAGGTTGGCCAGCCTTCCTCCCTTGTCTCAGGTCTCCTGCTCTGCTTTGGTTCATTTCAAGTGAAGTAATAGAGCTGAGCAGACTGTGAAAATGATGAAGTCACAAGTCTCAAATCCCTATTCTGATTATATATTCATGACTCATACTAGAAATCAGGGGGAAAATATTATTTAAGGACTAGACTGAAAAATGATGGATTTCCTTCTTTTCAACAACTGCATTGATCTGAAGCCCCATACTTTGGCTATGAAAACCAATGAGCAGTTTCAGTGTTACAATCAGCAATAGCCTGAGAAGCTATGAAAGCTGTGGAGTGTCTCTTTGGGAGGAGGGGTACAACAGGTGGTGTGACAATATTTTATATTGCTTTTTCTTCTGCTGCCACTTACTTGGAACATGCCATTCCCTTTCCAAGAACTTCTGACAAATCCGTATGTTTCACTACAGGCATTTAGGAACAATGAGAAAACACTCTATACTGCTTTCTGGCATTATCTTTAGGGCTGTCCCTGTGGGAAATCAAATTTTCTGTTTATAAAGACACAAGTAGGGGGCTAGTTTGCCAGCTAACACTGATGGCACAGCTGCTGAGCAAAACCACCTCTCCAAAGGAGTCTGCTCTCAAAATCCAACTTCACCCATCTCTGAAAGTGTGGGTATGGTGGCATAAGATTTGAGCTAATCCATCCTAAAGAGGTGGCTTGTTTTCAACTTGGTTCACATCTGCCACTTGTTGCTGGCCATTTTATCCGAAGTTCAATACCAGCAGGATGGCCATTGCTTTTCTAGCTCTGCTTTCTGGCTGCAAGTGGTGTAAACAATAGTACTGAAGTGGTACTAAAAGTGCTACTTACCAGCTGCTGCTAGACTAGAACTAAGAGTAAGAGAAACACCAAGAGAAGGGCAAAACACATAAGCTGAGTACTAGGTTTTCTTCTCCTATCCACAGATTACACTTAAAAATAATCTAAGTTCAAATGTAGTACGGATGAACTTTCAAAAAAAAAAAAGGGATCACAGGACAAGAAGAAATTATAGACTTGAAATCAATAGTCTCTCACCTCTTATTTCAGTAGCTGCTGTACCATTTGACCATGCTGTCCACTTATTTCTGTGTTTGCCAATTTCTTGGACTTTGCATATATAATGTCCTTGATCTGTTTGCTGGAGGCTTAAAATAAGGAATTTGTACATAGTTCCATGTTTCTCTTTGAGAAGATGAAGTCTTTGCTTGTGAAAATGATGAGTATAATTTCCATAATACTGGACAGACCCAAACTTTGTCATTTTGATCATCAGATGCTCCTGGGTAGGTGATGCAGCGAAGACCCACCGCACAGCCAGCAAATTGTCTGTCTTCCTCTTTTGAGAAATGTGGCAGTAAAGGGTAGCATTATCCCCCTCGGAGTATTGCACTGTTGGTCCAGGAGAGACTGTCACATTTAAAGCCTCACAAACATCTGCAAAGGAAAGAAAAGATGGTGAGAATCCTCCATATAGGCACAACAGCACCATGATCTGTCCCAGCGTGCAAGCCCACAGCAGATAAACTGATGGTATCTGTTTAGTGTGCAGCAATTTAATGACCTTGTAGACCCTGACAGCATCTGTCTGTGAATGTTAAAGATGGCATGAGGCCCTCCTTCAGTGAGCCTGCCCTAGCATTTTTTCTGTCACTAATCAATAACACAGAGCTGACATGGAGACCTTGTTACTGTCAGAGGACCAACTTTATATAATATTTTATCAGTCTGAACAAACGTATTGGAAAGCTGTTCCCTGACCAGCCCTTCCGATGGCTTGCATCCTTCTTAGGACTCCCAGGCTAAATGGTTTCAATACCCAGTTTATGCTCATTTGTTCCTGTGCCAGCTTTAAGCTTAAAATAGCGTTTTCTTCTCTAGAGCTTACTTCCTGACTCCATATACAAAGCAATTATCTGGCTTCAGCCTTTGCTTTGTTGAGCTAAAGAAGACAAGCTCTGTTAGTCTCCTCTAGTAAAGTAGCGTCTTCCCTATTCACCCTAAACAGCCCTTCTCTGCATTGGTTACAGTTTAAATTTTGGGTTTGATTGTAATTATTTTAATTTTCTTTTTATTTAATTGACTGCAGTTATAGGCAGTATCTGGAAAGAAGTTCTTCAGTGTCCTGTGGAATACTCACAGTACTTCTCAGATTTGACTGGAATATACCTTGCCTGGTACATCCCAGAATTAACTTGTTTTTTCCATGATACTTTCATATGTGATTATATGACAGGTTATATATAGCATACTTGGGTGTTTTCTCTTCTTTGTCACTTGCAGTTCAGCTCTCAGTGTATCAAAGAAATTCTTACTAATCCCCAAGTATGTGACTTTGCTGTACTAATTTCTGCTCCACTTCTGTTACCCCATCCTCAGTTTTACCTATGTGTCATCCTTGTCTTATGCTAATTTGATAAGGTCACAGTTTCAATGTTCATGCTTCTGTCTAGACAGACATCATTTGTGTAAACCTTATTTCATACTGTTCCCTAGATTATCACTGGAAGACCACTGAATTCTCTATATCCCACAGTTCTCCATGTCCTCAGTTTTAAGTAATGTTCTCCTTGTCATAATCCAGTGGTCATCTCAAACCTGGGTTAAATCCAGCAGACTAGATTTTTTGACTACAAATTCAAGTTAATCTGACATTATTTCCATGAAAAAATATGACATGAGATTGTATTGGGACAAATGATTATTCCATTGTTCCATTAATTCTGATTCTTGTCTTTAATGTTCTTCATCCTAAACCTCACTTAGACCAGTTGTTTGCCTCTCTGCTTTACTTCTAACAGTAGCCACTATAGGTGAAGCTTGAAAAAAGTGTCCATAGCTGTTCATTAGAGGAAGATTTCCCTTTCCTAACCTAACTGATTTATACTGGACTGATTTCCTGAGGCATGCGAATCAACACTCATTTTATTTCCTTCCTAACGCACATTAAGAATGTCCTGATTAGTCACATCAGAGAGTGATCTATTTTTGACCAACGGTGTATTGTGGCAATGTGTTCCCTAAATGACTTGTGATGTGTAATCTACCCATCTGAGGGCATCCACTAGAGAGAGAACCATGTTCCAGCAGTGAGCAAGCACTCCCTGCAATGCACTCTGCAAAGCATGAAATGTCCTCTAAACTGTGAACTTCCTGTTATGTGAATACTGTACTGTACTCAAATACTAATGAGAATTGCAACTCTGGGAGAATTATTTTTTCATTTTTGGACACTTTTCTAGCACATCAGCAAGGAACATTTTAACAAAGGGGATGAGAGTTTTGGCAGAGACTATTGTCTGACATCAGCTCCTGAAACGCAAACATGTATTTATCTTCAAAATAAGCAAGTAAAGTATTTCCATTCTATTTCTGAAGGAGTACTGGAGACAGAGACACTGGTTTTATGGTCCCAGTGAAGCTGTGAAATGAAGCAGTGAATTATATCACCTTATTTACAGTAAATCCACTAAATTAAAGAAGTTGAATTGCAACTGTTTGCGAAGAATTCTGAAAATTAATAGTATGATAATTATTTTGTGCCACTTCAGTCGAAATCTCCAATGAATGGCAGGTTTATTCCAAGTAGACATTATTTTTTTTGTTATGAAGGAGAAAATATTTTGTATAAAGAACAGTTTGGCTTTTTAAAAAAAAAATTCTTGAAGAAACTACAGCTAAGCATGGATGAGGTTATTGATAAAATTATTTGTGCATTATGTTTGTGTCTGCAATTCATGCAAATGCCAAAGAAAGAGGTTATTTTGCATTGTAGAAAGCATATAACAGGATGTCAAAATTTTAAATTAAGACTGAATCCCACCAAAAGCTTTCCAGGCATGAAACTTCAGTTATTACTCTCTGGACTTACCAGCCTTGGTGCTTTACCAGCAGAAGGAAAGCCAGTAAATGGCTGTCTCTGCCATTGTGAAGGTTGTGCTGCTTAGTAAATATGGAATAAGTTTAAGATTTTCAACACTTTTGGGGTCCTAAAAAGTACTTAGGCAATAAATGTTTAACAAATAATTTATAAAATTATGGTTTGGGTACATTAAAAACACAGACCTTTTTTTTACTGAAATTACGAATGAACATGTCGTGAAAACTGTAAAGAAAAACAATTATATCATTTTCCTGACATGTGAATTTCTTTTTTGAAAAAGCTGGCTAGGAGTAATTGTGAAATAGAGTCCCAAAATAAAAGGCAAAAAGCTCATTGCTTAATTCCAAACTAGGCAGAACACAGTGCCAAGAAGTACCCAAGAGAAAATACAGAGGAAGTCAGATATGGTGATGATGGAAGCCCCTGTGAGAAGATAAAGCAGCATTGTACATGGAGACTCTGATCCCTTTCTAGCTGTTTACACTCATACAAACATTGGTATTTTATACCTAAGGCTTCTACTTTGCCTCTGGGGGCATGCCTTTTTATAAGGATGTATCAAATTTTGCATCCTTCATGTGTTCTGATCAGTGGGAACTTATCTCCTCGTCTTCCTTCTGTGGCTCCTATTGCTGCAGCTGCACAAGTACAGCAATGGGGAGAGTTTTGGAAATCTCATGGTGCTTTTACCATGGTATCAGCTCATGTTGAACAGGGTCAGCCGATGCTTTATATAAAACAGAAAACCAGTATCCATTTGACTTTATCCTCCTACTGCCATTGGAGAAGGAACAGTGGATTTTGAAGGAAAGTTCATTTGCCTCCTATGTGGAAAGGAAAACCCTCATTCAAGGCTCTGAGACACGAGTGGACATGTTTCTCCTGTCTTTAGCAGGCACTGGTCAGCCCCAACATGAGGTTTACCCTTGTAATGGGCTCCTTGCCAAGAACAGAAGACTTCACAACGTGAGAGCAGGGTTGTGTGCCAACATAGTACTGAATTTCTAGACTTCAAATTGCTGTTTCAAGTGAGGAATCACTGCTTTTCTTCTGCCTTCCCAATATAGCATGATGGAGCCGTTCAGGTGGAGCTCACCACAAGAGTTTTAGTCTCATTTCCACTTGGAAAGGAAAATTATTTATAGGAAGGGGGAGGAGAGAGAGTCAGAGACTTGGTGATTCCTTTGCAGTGTGCTTAACCATCAAACTTCTCTCCTTTTTGCAATGAGCTCACTTAGTGGCTCCCATCCCAACATTTCAGCTGCTCACTTCTCTGGTACACTCTACCTGCATGCCTCAGTAGCCTGTGGGGAGTCTGGAAAGGTGACTGCTGACTAAGCTGTTTTGAAAAAATCTCACTTTGAAAATAGTCCAGTTCTGCTTACACCAGTTCAAGTCCAAGAATTAGCTAGGTTTGGAGTTTGCTGTCTGCCATACTGCACAGCAACACAGTTTCACAGCACTGTCAGTAGTACCAAAGTATACTTCTAGCACCCAGAAACTTGTTTATATTGGGCCTCTCCCCTCTGTCTGTGCTGGAACAGTGGCAAAGGACTTAAAGTGACCGCTTGGTCCTTACATGTGGTGAGCATTTTCAGCATGGCTGTGGTTCTGTGGGAGAACCCCAGCTACTTTAGTTGAGATAGGAGTGGAGTTGTTCCTGTGCACAACTGCTCACAGTCCAAGTTTGGTGTTGCACACAGGCCACTCTTCCATCCTCCATGGAGACTGACAGGCAGAATCTTCAACCCAGCGTACAACCCAACCTGCTGAGAGGACTGATAGCTGGGGGACTGGGGTATCTGGGCAGCTAGAGGGGCATACGACTAGGGTGGTTACCTTCTGATCTCAGCTTTCCATGACCAGAAGCATATGGGATGGCTTTTATCTGTGTTGTAGTTTGTTCAGTGAAGCTATGCTACTGTCAAAGCCTGCTTTAGTTTGATTTCTTTACAATTAAAAAGAGCAGATGAGCCACGAAAAAGCAAAGTTCTTTGTTTAAATGAAAGTAATTAGGAGCTGGCTAGCAAGAGCACCGAAGAACAACCAGCTGTTTGCAGTTGAACAGATCTGTCTGCAACTTTCACAAGTCAGAGGCTCCCCCTCGGAGAAAGCTTCTGCATTGACTAAAGATGGACTTGAACCAAACCTCTGCCTCCACCATCTCCTGCCGTTCTGCAGTGGCGTTCGAATTCAACTCTTTCATTAGCCTTGAATGAGCAGGGCTTCGCCACCCCTCTAAGCTCACTGCACCTGGAATTCAGATCCAGACTGTATCTGTTCTGCAGCTTCAGGACACAAAACGCCAATATACCTTTGTTTTTGGAGGCATAAAAGGTCTTAAAAGGGAGGAGACTTTTTACAAGTGACCTACAGGTTCCATTTCCACCTGATGCCAACGGGATTAGGGCACCTGTGGAAAAAAACAATGCCAAATCTCCCTTCACTTCGGCTTTGCTTGGCATACAAGACGGCCGAGGACGCATTTCCATGAACCTGCATGGAAAGGGCTTTCTTTTCTAAAGAGGATCCGATCGCCGTGCAGAAGCGCTGCTGCCGGGAGCCCGGGGAGGCGGCGGCGGAGCGGGGTAGGGATGGGGCCGGGCCGGCGGGGCTGCCCAGGTGGGACCCCCGGCTCTCGCTCAGCGCCCGTCCCGCCGCCCAGCCCGGCGCTGCCCCGGCCCCGCCCCGGCGCGGGGGACCCGGGCCCGCTCCGCGGGGGCTGCCCAGGCGGGGCCGGGGTCCCGCCGGGGGCCGAGGGAGAGTTCCGGCCCCTCCGGGCGCTGAGCACCGCGGTGCCGCTTACCTGGGGCCGAGGCCGTGGCCAGCAGGGCGGCCAGCGCCGTAGCCAGGAGGCGCATGGCCCGCGGGGCGCCGGCTCCCGTCCCGTCCCGTCCCGTCCCCCTCTGCCGAGCTGCCTCCCTCCTCTCCTCCCCGGCCTCTCGCCTCCTCCCCGCCCGGTCCTCCCTTCTCCCCTTGCTTTTCATCTCCTCCCCTTTCTCCTCCTTTTTTTTTTTCGCTTTCTTCCTTCCCTCCCTACTCCTTTGCGCTTCCCAGCGTCCTGCCCCCCTTCAATTCTCCTCTTTTTCTCGCCCCTCTTCCCTGTCGTTTCTGTCCGCCCCATGCCTGTAGGGTGGCATTAGGGCTAGACAGGGATGCTCCATCTCTAGCCTCCGCGATACTCCCTGTACGCACACATACGCACCTTGCCCAAAGGACACGGATCTGTGTCGATGGGAAATGGGAAACTCCCTCCCTCCCTGAGCGCAGAAAACCTCTGTACGAGCAGGTAAGGCAGCCCGGCAGCTGGTGGCTGTGGGGTATACTGCTGGGATGGGGAAGGCATCTTCTCAGGGTTCCTGAAGGTGTTGCAAATTTTGCAGGCACTCATGCCGATTCCACTCATCCCACTCTGTAACTGGAACAGGACCACCATTCCCTGGCTGTTCTAGTTAACATTATCTCCCATTCCCTGGGTTCAGGTGGTGGCAGCCTGAACCACCTGAAGTGGTCTGGCAGGCAGGACTATCCCATCAGCAAGCATAGGGATGAATGTTGTAGGCGTTTAGGATACCTGTGCCAGGACATTGCATACGGTGCTCTGGTGTTTGCCCTCTGCAGTGACAGCACCTCCTGACCACTGACAATCAGCCTCTAAAAATGTCCTGAATGAATTGATACAGTAGCTTAAGGTGCATCACCCCAAGGTTACCGTCCTTGTCTTCACAAATGGTACTATAATGCTAGGCCAGAAAGGACAAGGGAAGTTGGCACCTTGCAGTCCATTCTTGCCTTTCCCCGGTGTGCCTTTTGAAGTGTTTATCACTTGAAAGCCTACAAATCTCCACAGACATGGATTTAATACTTCGACCAGCAGGTATGATGGGTTATGCCTGATTATATATTCAGGTTGCACGAAGTGTGGATGATACAAACACACTGGCATTCCTGTGTCCCTGGATAGGGCAATTAATATGGATTTAGCTACTCCACCCTTCTCCTAGTAATCACTTAGGCAGGATAATACATGTCTGCTTTTAAGCATCACAGATAATTTAGCATGTGCTAAATCTGATCCTTATGAGACTGAAAACTGCCTTTAAAATCTTGCATTTTGTTTCCTCCAGGGACAGACTTCTGTGTCTGTACAGCAAATACTTCTCACAAGAGAGTGAAAGGTCTGGATTATGCGCGCAGCAATCGGCAGAACTGAGGAAGCAGAAGCAGTTGTTAAAAGTTATACTGCCTGGGGAGATAATTAGAATTTGTAGATTCAAATCTACTCCTTTAACATAGCACAGGGAAATCCTGTCAAAGAGATAAGCTAATTCAAAAACAAACAGACAAATTCACCAAAAACATTCTACCAGCAATTATGCAGTTTGATGGTCCTGATGGAAACTCCATTTCAGGAAGTCATTGGACTACTAATAGAGAGGAAAACAGGGGTGACTGATTTTGCATACCCTTCCAAAGCATCTGCTCCTTGCCATTGCTTGATAGTAGATATTAGGCTGGATGGACATCTTAAACCTTCTCATATAATTCTGCTAGGCTCATTCATGCCTCACTCCATGTCTCTGATAAATTCCTTCAGCCTACTAATCTTTTAATGGTGTGTACAAAATACTGGTGTAAAGACATCAGTAAGGACTGCCTAAGGTCTCACGTGAGTGCAGAGCAGAAAGACGCACTGCAAGTGTCAGTATCAACATTTGTTGTTTGTCAACAGTCCCCATTCCTCGCTGCATTAACAGTTCCTTTAATTGCACCAAGAACCCTAACAAACTTTGGGACAGAGCTAGATCATTTTACTGGGGAGAAGGCTTCATATGATGTATTTGCCTATGAAAGAAAGCAGAAGAAAAGTCAAAGGCACACCCGAACTTCTGAAATCTCTTGTGTCTGACATTTTACTGAAAACATACTCTTTCTGTTTTGAACTTGTGATCTCTGTACCTTTGACAGTTCCCTCTGTGTTGTGGGTTCAGTCTTTTGTGTAGAATCACTTTTACTGCTCCCCCCTGAAAGTTCTTCAACAACATAAAAACACAAAAAGTGATTCTTACTCTTAAAGGGATATTTATTCTAAAGTTCCAAATGTACTTTAAAAAGTGGTCTAGGCTGGAAGTCTTTTTTACTTGTCATTGCATAAATGAGTTCAGGTGATGCTGCCTTTTTAGTTTTTTTTATCAAGGGAGAGCTTTCCTTTGCACAGCTAGAACAGCACCTGTAGATCTATGTACACATCTCTCTCTTGCTTACTCTAAGTTTTACCACCAGCAGCACTCATCAGGTAACCCAGCACCTAACATACCTGAGTAAATCTGCATTGTGCCAGTCTCTTAGGATATACTCATGGGCCAGACAGCACTAGTCAGGCTAGTGAGCTGTGGACAAACAGAAACTTCTGACCTCCCATCTTCCCAGGTTTGATGCTGACTTGCTGGATGATTTTTTGCAAATTGGTTCTCACCTCTGGGCTGCAGATGGGTGAACTGCAACCTTCCTTTGTGCCTCTGTTGGAAGGGTTTGCTATTGGGGCAACCAGCATGAAAGGTGGCAATTGCGTGATTTGCATTTCTTTGCTGTTAAAATCTTTCATCCCTTCCACCCATTTGTTGCAGCTGAGATGTTTCTGCTTTTGTAAAGTGCTTTTCCAAGATTTTTGATGTCTCTTACCTGACACCATCACAGTTTACCCATGCACCAAAAATCCCAAAGGCCAAATGAACGTGCAGTACAATTCCTTTTTTCCCCCCCAGGCCGGTGCACAGCTCTCTCTGTAAGACAGTGCGCCTCTCTTTGCTGACGCACGCGAGTGGAGCCTCTGACCCGCAGGATATGGCTTTCTCGGCTCTGGCAGCACGTATGTGGCCTCGTTTCCTGCTGAATGGGTCTGCTCTGAGGAGAAAAGTGCCTAATCAGCACTCCAGTGCAGCTGACACAGCTCAGACTCACTGACTGCAGAGCCTGGAGCCCCTCTCTCGCTGGGGCAGTGTTATTGAAATCATCAGCCTTGGTCGCTCGGGCTGAGACCTGCTGTGCAAATCCCCTTTGCCTCTCTGCAAAGTCACATCTGTCAGGAGAGGTAACCACAGCCTCTTGGCTTTTGCTGTCCTGTCCTCCCTCTCTGGCTGTTCTTAACCCACCTTCTTTCTTTGAAAGGTCTTACTTGCGTCCCCAAATCCGTGTCCAGAATCTGCTGGAGGGTTCCTGTGAGCGGGATTGTGGCTTGCCCTTACAGCAGTGTTGCAGTGTGGCAGAGGGACACAGTGACATCCACTGCAACTCACACTGGGCTGCTTCAGCTGGGCTCTAGCATGGAAAAAGGTCTTCCCGAGGCTGCAGGTCTCACCATGTGATGATGGGCTGGGGTGGGCTGCCTGCTTTCATACGTGGTACGCTGCTAAGGAGAGTTATGCTTGTTCTGGATGGTGTATGGGAATTTGCTGCCCACCTGCAGCAATAAACAATCTCTCTGAACTTTTTGTCTTTCACCTGGACATTATCTTTCAAAGCAACTGCAGCTTATCACCCTTCCACACCTCATGCAGGCAGCATGCAAAGATACTGCCTGACTGGAACCCACCATCAGAGACATGAGTTATGGCCAGGTCTTCTTCAGAATCCAGCAGATAGCTCCTATGGCCCAAGGAATCCTAATTAAAAATGAATATTCAGTGATTAGAGATGGAAAAAATCCAAACTGTTTCAATGTTGCCAAGCATGGAGGGTGTTCGGATCTGTAACCAAACTTTCCTATTCCTTTAATGCGCCAAGTTACCTTTGAACTGTAGCAATCCAGAACTTCTGAACAACGTGGTTCTGCCCCTGGCATTTTTCTATGGCTATTTTGTGGGCCAACATGTGGAAAATACTGTTTTGTAAATCCAGCTCTTTGTCAACAGAAAAAACACTGTGTAAGAGCTTACAAATTGTAAGCATCATACTTTTAGGTCTGTGAACATCATGCAATGTTTACACAGTGTTTGGGGTTTTGATGGTATTTTTCTTGTGGCCATTTATTTCTGACTGGTTGGAAAATTGCTAGATAGATATGGTGATATTATTAACTCCAGATTTCCTTTCCCCCCATGTGAAGTGTCCTTCTTCCATTCCCTTTTCCTTTTTTCTTTCAGGGTTATGAATGAATGATACTGATGTATCTGGGTAGGGTCTGAGGTTTTGTGGCTGTTGTGCTTCCAGGAGAAGTGAAATCCTTACCATTGATGCTGTAATGCATTTTTCATTTTCTCTTTTTTCAAATAAGAACACGTTTTGGTACAGGAAACTTGCTTTTGTTATTACTTTTATGATTATGTTTGGGACTGCACAAAAGCATGAGGGATTTAGTATATTTTTCTTAGCTTTTGCTTCAAGTTTGATCATTCAAATTTTCAAGGCACTGTTAATCCTGAAAAAAAATTAGATCTGTAGATGTGTTGCAAGAGTGTTTAGAGACTGTCATGTGTACTTCCTGCATAGTTAGGTGGGTGCAAGAGTCGAAGAGTCTTACTGCGCATTGTCATGTAAAAAGACACCGTTTTGGCTTCCTGTAGTTGTATATAGCAATGTCAACTTCCTATAGTGGTAGAGGGCTGTGTCATTTGAGGACCATTAAAAAGTCCATTGCTGCTCCAGTTCTGTTCTCCAAAAATATTAAAATGTCACTTTTAGCTGCCCTATTTCTGGCAGTAGGTGACCAAATGTCATGCTAAGATGGATTTCAAAGGCTTTTCAGTGCATTAGTATGTTCTGGCTATGCATTCTCATTAGGCACCTTTCCCAGTTGAAACATTACTGACAGGACTTCAAGCTACTCCCTGTGAGCCTGCTGATCCCACTCTGCTCAGCTCAGAGGGGGCACAGACTCCAGAACTACACGGTCAGTGAGAGTTGTCCTGACAAAGCACTGTGCTGTTGCCTGTTCTGGCTTGCCTTTCTGCCCAAATAAGTATTGCTGCTGAGTTTGGGGAAGGAAAAGTCTCTCCAAAAAACCACATGATAGGGTTTATCTGAAGTCTCCTGTTTCATGGAATTCAGTCTTTCTACACAACCTGTGCTGGCACCATATTTTATATGGACTTTGTGTCCATAATTTGTCTCTGGACCTTCAGTCTAAGGGACTGACTGATGTAAGGATGACTCTACTGAGACAAAGCAATGATCCTTCTGGTTCAGTGTCCTCTTTCTGGCTGCAGCTGGAATAAACAAATACTTAAGGGCAGGGCAAACACACAGTGCTGTGTTCCCAGAAGACTTTTCCAGCTTCGTACGGTTTGCAGCATGTGCTGTCTCAGCAAGATGTGTCTCAGAGCCTCACTGATCAGACCCAACTGCTCAGTGTGCACTCAATCTGCTCCTATGTCACTCAGTTCTGGACTGAGGAGACAGAAATTTTCCAGTGCATCCCTCTTCTGTGGACAGGGTGGGTGTGTGGCTCCCATGGTACTGGATGTGGTTCCTGATAGAATAAAGCTTGGTGGGAGGGAGAATACTTTAAGCTGAAGCTGATCATGAAACAATCACTGCATCCCCACAAGGACACTCGAACAGCTGCTACATGGTTCTTGGAAAGTCACACTACAAAAGCAGTGAACTAAAATCAGAAAGTATAGTGTACTTGTCTCAGATTTTTTTGGTTATGCTCAGATTTATTAAGTTTTCAAACATCTCTTCAACAAATTTTCTGAAGTAGCACATCTAGCCTTGATGTATCTTAAGAATAAATGCTTCCACATGAATTCTTTTGACCTACCTGTTTCTGTTCAGACCAGAAATATTACAAGAAATGCACCCCTTCCCCACACCTGATATTTCTGATCTGTCCTTACCTTGTCACCTGGATTGAGAAAGATTGAAGTAGTGTCCAAGCAGAGAATTGAATGGTTGCGGAATGCAAGGTTTGCATGAAGGTGAATTAAGGGGAAGAATGTTGGACTAAATGAGATTTGAAGAGCTCTTCTAGCCTTGTTTCCTTTGAGACTGATTTATGTTCTCTGTATGTTGTTTCCCTTAGTAGAAATACTAAATCCTTGAACATACCACCAGAGAAAATTTAAGGTCTTCCCATCCCAAGGAATAACAACATTTTGTCTCTGACCTACTTTGTCCTTCTTGGACATAGATAGAATCTTGCCCTCTGATCTCCATTTTCTACCATGTCCACCAAGAGTTTCTTCTGTTTCTGCTTTTCTTAAGGATAATAAATCCTTGATCAAATTTCTTATTTGGATAATAAATGCTGTGACTCTGAGTTTTGAGTTTTTTAAAACATTCCAAGCTGAAAACTAAGTACCCACGCACATACTCACAGTGCAGAGTTTGTTGTCAGAAAAGCAGGGAATCCTTTCCTAACCTCAGGAATGTCCCTGGAAGATGTGCTGCACTTTTGCTCTGTTGTCAGGAATGGTGTCGCTACACTTCAGCAGCTGCTAACTTTAAAACAGATTCTTTAAACTAAAAAACAGAAGTAAAAGCCTACTGTTTCTTAAGGAATTCTTCCAGTGAATATCTTTATCAGAGATGGTTTAATCAGGGAACTTCAGTCAAATTTTTTATGCTATGTAGGTTTGAGTAGAGGTTGAGCTTTGACCTCTGAGCTTCAGGAGGAGTTACGGATGAGACAAGTGGTTATGTTTCCTGCTGAGCAGCGAAATAATGAAAAAGTATTTATCCAAATATCCAGCACGTCTGTGAACTGCTTTAAAAGTTACCTCACTTGTGTTTGTAAGATGATCCCTCTGAAGAATTTTTGACCCAGCTTTGAATAAACAAAAGTATTTGTTTCATGTCCTTCAAATACTGGGTATTTTAGAATAGATTGTCTTTCATGTTGTAGATGAGGACATACGTTCCTCAATACTGCATTTAAGTGAAAAATAGGCAGATGCTGTAGCACATTAAAGGCATCTCTTTTATGTAGCTGTCAGGTACTGAATATTGTGCTCTTCATCTTCTTTTCTTTAAAATAAAAAATAAGGAGCAAAAGAAATATGTTGTCTGTTCTTTTTCAAAGTACAGAAGTTCAGGTGCCATTTGTTAAATTATTCTTTGCAGGAAAAGAAGCCACATCTCACATACTGTACATACCATAAGCTTGGATGCATCCCTTAACCAAAAATAGGTATTTTCCTTAGCATTGTTGTGGCCATGTGGATAAGATGTAAGGTGGTCATATTACCAAATCAGCTTGTATTTCTTCTGTCTGAAAAGTTGCTTTGGATAAGCTCTCAAATATGCACTACCTATTAAAAAAGAGAATCTGATCCTTTATTTTTCCTGCATTCCTCTCCTTACATGAGAAGGCAATAGACAAAGTTTGTCTCCTAAAGTAGGAAGGAGACAACTGCTTCAACAGCAGGCCTTTGAAAGGCGCCGAATTATTTGCATTGTTTGATGGAAGAGGAGAGGTCCTGACCCATTAAAAATTAGTGATTTTGATGTGGTGAAGTAGCAGCCAGATCCCTTTTGACTGTGTCCAGTCTGATTTTCTGGCTCCATGGCTACGTGGAACAATAGTCTGTGCAGGGCAGCTGGGACGTGGGCAGCATTACAAGTGAGCATCCGTCAAATTCCTCTGTACTACACTAAGAGGGCTTTTCCTCTGCACTTTTTAAATGACAGAAGACCTGTGTGAATGATTCTCTATGGCTTGGGATAGGCAGCTTTGAACTCAGGATTGTACCCTGGAAACATGAAAAATTATTTTTGTCACCCATGAAGGTATTAAAAGTGTACTGTGTTGATATTGGCACAGCTCCATGGGTTGGTTGGTTTCTTTGTTTGTTTTAAAGAGAATACTAATATTTGCACAGTTTGTTAAAAAAAACCCCAACATCTCTTTGTGGAGAGCCTATGCATAGACTATTTCTATTCTGATGGTTAAAGTCTGTCAAAAGTTATTGATAATAGGAGTTGAAGTTTCTGATGGGGATTGTTCATGAGGAGTGCCAAAAAGCAGTGGCTGAGTTGAGTATCTTGGGTTTGTGGGATTATATCTAGAAAAACAGCGCGGTTTCTTGGAGCTGCAATTTAATCAAAATGTATGTGGTCCACAGCAGACATTGAGCAAAGGCTTCCAGCTGGGGAGTTACTACTGAAGGGTCTCCCACACCTGAGACTGACTTCACCAGGCTAAAAGGTTTGTGTGTGCCTGAGTGGCTGTGGAGAAACACAAATGGGAAGGAGGGGAACTCACTTCCTTCTCTGGGACTCACAATAGACATCATGCTGATCTTAAAGGGAAGTCTGTATTTGAATCTAGGAAACCTCTAAAGTTAAAGCAGATGGGTGAGTGAGAGCATCTAAATTCTGCTTGGCTGGCACATAAGGTATGTTGTACCTTGTAGTATCTTGTTAAATGTCTGCTGGTGATTCTGCTCTTGCAGTCTGCTTTATTTATTTATTTTTGTTATTCAGACTCCTCAGTGCAAAGGCAGTCAACAATCTGACTGAAAAGCTAGCCATATAGTGAATGACCACAGTGCTAAATGACCATAATATTAGCCATGGCATAGGCAAGTAATTTTCCAAAAAGGAGTGTACTTGAACATTGCTCTGAGGAAAAAAAAAAGATTATAGGGAAAAAAAGGAAGCAGGATACCATCTTTTAAAAGTAATAGCACACAATGCAGGCTCCAAAATGTTCCATAATTGTTTGTGGTATAGCCTCAGGGTAAGGAAATATTATCATTAAAAAGGAGCAATTTGAGTGAAGCTAGAGATCATAACATTCCTCTCACCCATTGCAAATGCCTACTGTCAGAACACGGGTTTCCAGTAATACCCAGAGACTTTCTCTGCTTCTTTTGATCTGCTAGCCTGTAACAAATATACTTTCCTTCTCTGACACTGAACTTAGGAAAGTAAACAAAATCAAAACCATATTTAAAGCACTGACTCACAGAAAACGTTATGCTTATATATATGCCAAAGGCCTATGTTATATTAGTCATTATAATTAAATTGATACACACATCTGTTTTACAATGAAATGTGAGTAATGTGTCACTAATTATTAACATCTGTAGTTCTTTCTAGCGATGATATTTCCATTTTTAAATGCTGCACAGTCTCTGGATTAATAAGATGTGCAAAAGCAGATTTGAAGTTTAAATTTAAAAATTATAGTACCCTGAGTTGTACTTTGATTTTGCTCATATCAGTATTTGTCATCAGGGACATCCTGGCTTTCCATGAACTGTCTGTTTTTCCCCTTTCAGCAACCAGAACAAATGTTCAGCAACTGGACTAATATTTCTTCCCTGCCTTTCCAGACAAATGTGTTTAAGCTTTCCCTCTCTTTCCAAGAGTAGCTTTCCTGGGAGCCTGCGTGTTAGAGTAATTGTGTCCTTTCAGCACTGTTCAGCCCTCTTTGAGAGGATCCCAATTTCCCAAAAGTGTCCCTAAAGCCTTCTTTAGTTGTTTGGGTCACTCCTGCTCTGATGAGTGTACTGTCTTGACCAGACTTAGAATGTTAAGATCAGCTATAAGGTTTTCCTTCTTCACTAAATCTTAGAAGACACAATATTATTAAGCAGCCCACAGCTGCAGCCAAATCACGTTTTGTAGCCATGCTGTCCAGACATCTCCAGAAGCAGCAGTGTTGGTGTTGTCATCGTTGAACTTGCCAGGCCTTCCTTGCCATCTCATCAAGAATGATGGCTCTAACATAGTTTTAAGCTCTGGGCATGGTTTTGGCTGGTGTGCCGAGTCACGTACTGTTGTTTTGTACTCTGAATGCCATGAGCGGGTCCTATCTTTATTTCTTTACTTACAGTGTTTTTTGCATGCTATCATGGCCACAGTATCAGAGCAGCCTGCACTCTGTAAGCTTCAGTTAAGTCTGGGTAACTTCCTTTGCTTGTCAGATTCCAGATGTTTTGCCAAAGTTTATTTCTGGGTCTTTCACGAGCCTCTCTTTGGATTCCCTGTGCATGTGTGTCTTCACACCAATGATGAACTCTGCTCTTATCAGGGTTAGTCAACTACCAAGCTCCCTCAACCCCCTTCCGCCCCACTCCAGAAAAAAAAAAATGTTCATCTTTCAAGTCTTAGATCTGTTACAAACTCCTTTAATACTTTCCATTCCCCCTGCACTAAAACAATATTGTTCCATTTTTGTACAGAATGCAGTCCTCCTTTAGGCTCTGCAATCCATTTTCATTGTGAGCCTCTTGGCTGTCTTAATTGAAAACTAATAAAAACTTCAAGCAACTGAGAACCAACTTTTATCAGAAATAAATTGACTTTCTGCCCAGTATCCTTCTGATAGCAGTCACTGTAGCTGCAGAAACTGTGCAGGTCTTCTCTGAGGGTTTTTTTTCACTAGCAGGGAATTTACCCACTCCATTATTCATTCCTGCAGAATAGTTTGATTCTCCCCGATACTGTACTTTGTCCTGAGTTAATGCCAAGCCTGTGAGCCTGACAGCCTGTAAATGTGATATCTGAATGTGTCAGCATTGTTCTGCGTGGAACACCATCGGACTGAGCATTTCCTTCTACACGTCTCATACCAGCAGATTTTAAAGGCACAGCTGCACACATGCTGTGAACACTTTCTCCCCAGGAGATTTACCTTTCCACTCCTCACTTTTATGCCCCACAACGGCATTGTGGAGGAGAAAAATTAAAAGAGCTTAATGCACCCTGCAGCCCAGAGCTGTGAATTCATCTCAGCTGCTTGCAGAGTGTTAATGATCACTGTGCAGGCCAAAAAGACACAGAGGGAATCTGTCCCAATAGTTTTTAAAGCTTCCCCTCTGTTGCTAATGTCACCTTTGAGAGCTAAGGACAGTTTTCAGATGTAGGTCTGGTCTCTGCTAATGCTCATGATTGTGAGCATACAAATAGTATTGCATACTCCAGTGGGAAGTTTACTTGGGCTACATTCCCACTGAGGTCAGCTGGGCTTTGTCCAGAGCAATCCTTGCCTAATAAGTCCCCTAATACTAATAAGCAATGAGTTTGGAACTGTAGTTAAATATAAGAATATTTTAAATTAAAAAATACATGGGCTGAAGTCTCCTCCTGTCTGTACTGCTTTTTCCTGCAGTAATTCCATCAAGCTACTCCCAGTCTTTGCTGGTGTACAGCTGAGTGCAGAATCATGCCTCCTATTACCATGTGAAATATCTCATGAAAAATCTTCAGTTTTACACTATTTATTTCAAATATGAATTTAGGGCTCTAAACTAGTGAGCACCATGACATCCAATGAATCCTACAGTATCTTAACCCTAAAATAAAATTGAGGAAAATTCTTATTTTTCTCTAAATGAAGGTGTGATGGCAGGGTGGTTCAACGTCTGGCATTTTGACAGAGATGTAAGTTGCCTTGTCATGCTAGTGATGAGTGTTTTCAAGACAGGTGGAGAATCAGATTGTGCTGCTTTGAGGCTTTTCTTGGTCAGTGCAGCTGTAAATGGGCACCAGTCATTCCAGCTGAGAGTCAGAAAGGCTGTGATAAAAAGGTCTGTGATAACCACCTTAGTGTTTTCATCAATGTGGTTTACCACAGAGCTGGCATGTGCCAGTCTGATGGGCTGAGCTGCCTTGGTGTAAGTTGTGGCCATTTTCCTACTACTTCTGCTGAGAGATGTGTATTTCCAGTGTGAGCAGATTTGTCTTGTGAGAAACAGAGCTAATGAAGTTGCCTTCCCAACAGATTTGGTTATGTGCTTGGTTGATGTTTGCTAAATGAGGCCATGGATCTTAGTAGGTGTCAGGTAACCTGCAAAGAGAGATCTAGAGAAGGCCCCAGTCTGGCAAAAAGCTTGAAATGGGGTTTTGTGTCCTCTTTTTCTTGCTGCTTGCCATCATGAAGCATGCTGGAATGTAAACTGGCAAATCTGTCCTAATGGTGGGAGGAGACTGCCTTGGCCTGAGCTCCAAAATTCTCTGAAAGATTCTCCAAATCATAGCACTTTTTGGTGGATCCATACAGTCCAACATGAGCTCTGAAAGCATCTGCCATGGGCAGGTTACTGCTCAGCACACTGGGGAATACCCTGAGTTCAATTGTTCCACTGACCAGTCAGGAAGCTCTGGATCCATGTCTGGCCAGGCTGCAGCCAGCAGTGTGAAGGGATCAGTCTGCTTTAACTCACTCTTCACTTTCAGCTCAGGCAAAGTCTGCCTGACCCTGCTATGGTAAAGCAATTAACAGTGCTTTAAAATCTGCTTCTGCACTTACGCCTTTTAACATCCATACAACTCAATGGCTTTGATTTTCTCTTGATTTTCCCCCAGCACAAAAGAGGCTGGTTTTTACTCTCAGTAGGAAGTTGCATTGACTTCTTTAATGCCATTACATTAGTATCAGTTGGCAATGTCCAAAAGGACTAAAAGGCCTGTTTCCAGAATGAAGCAGAGAAGAAATTCTCATCAGACAAGCCACAGTCAGGTGCTACTGCTAGATACTGGGATTTTCCCAGGAAGTTGCAGGATGGGAAACAGGAACTTTGAGAACTGTGAAGAGGATTAAATCCAAGTTAAATTCATAAATTTCTGTAGTGTGTAGAAATCCTGCCAATAAATATGTAAATATTTATCTTTTACACTGAATTTTTTGAGTTCTTACCCAAGTCAAAGAAAGCCTGCTATTCTCCACAGTCCTTAAGCATGTGCTTAACTAAAAGAAGGAGGGATTTTAAGGAGAATTTCTGTGGAGCTCTGTGTATTTCCTATCAGCTGCTTCCATGAGGGAATCAAGCCATTTATGTATACAGTTCCTGACTCTGGGGCAATTAAAATCTCAGCCATAATGTTATATTAACACAGAATTTGGTGTGCCTAATGACATATTAAATTTTCCTAAATTATAGCTAAATTACAAAAAGGACTAATTTACCAAAACCAGTTACTAAATGTTTAGAAAAGAAAGCTAATTGAATTATCCCTTGTTTGTCAGAGACAGATAATCTTCTTGTGAGAAATCTCATTTTTTCTGAAGCATGATTAATTGGCCTGACGAGTCAGAGATTATGACAAATTATGCAGGAGAAGATAATAGATAAGTCAGTAGGACAGCTTGGGAGTGGAGAACTAGCAGCTCTTATTTGGTTTGGGGCTAGGTACCACTTCTGGATTCCCCCTGATCCTTGTATGATCTCCTTGCTGCTGCTGCTGGAGACAAGCCTTGCTGCTGTCACAACCATCCTTTGCTCCTTTCCCCGACACGCTGAAAGCCTCAGCCCAGTTCAGATCAATAACATCACCTCCCCAAGAAGGATGCCTGAAAAACCATGTGCTTCTAGGTCAACAAATGGTTTCTACGGAATAATCAATGACATGAGATGAATTTTTTATTTTCCTTTAGTCATGGTAGGAAGGCATTTATGACTCACACAGAAGGTCCAGTCACAGCTTCATCATCTTGTGTGAAAAGCCTGGCAGGTGTTGAATCTGCATCAAAAGTTTATTGGTTATGTTAATGTTACATCACATGGGTTTGAGAATAATTTTAAATTTGCACCATCTTTTATGTGTAGATCATGCTGTAATAGGAACTAGATTTTAATTATATTCTCATTAACATTATTTGGAAAATGTTATGAATTAGATCTGCATTATTTATTAATGTGCTCAAAGCAAGGTATATTTAATATTATAGTGGGGGTTGCCACAGCCACATGATTTGAAGACTTAGTGTCTCAAGTAGAGTATCAGACAGTGCAAAACTCCCATGTTAAATAATGACTGTTGGCACCACTCTGCTTTTTTCTGTTGTTCCTGACTGCTAAAACAGTGATTTGAGGCAAGTGTAAGTTCACGCATTCTGCCTTTTCCTCTGCATTCACTTTTTACCCCTTCCTGACATCAGTTAGTTCTGTCTAATATTCAGTTCTCCTTTATATCATCAGTTTGCTTATAAGAAAAAGCAATTTCTCAGGCATCCCCAGCCAAGTCCCTGTGAACCTACCACTACCCCAGTCCCATACCACATACATCCAGTCATCTCCTCACACCAGGACCCCCTAAGGTACCTCAGAGCCATTCCAGCTCTACTTTGGGCACTGCATCCCTTTGGCAGGAAGGAGCAGAAGCCTCAAGTGGGGAGAGGCATAAAGGGAAAAGCCAGGTACCTGTAGCGTTTGAAACATGAGGTCAGGAGCCTTCCTTCAGGACAAAAAAGATGTCAGTAGCCTCCCAAAGAGGAGCCTGGGTTGGAACAGCAAGGTCCCAGAGATACCAGAGTGGCAGGTTCACCTACCAGCCTGGCCAATCTTCACAGGTGCTTTGCTAGTTGTTAGAACTGGTCACTGCAAACACACAGTGGACTTTTCTTCTGAGTAGCTATTTTGTGTTTTGCATGCATTTCAAGGTAGCAGCTCCTTTGAAGAGGTCCCTTCAGGTGCCCTTGGGCACTCAGCACAGCTCTCTGTTGCTTCCCTGGTGTCACTCTAATGAGTTTAAATATGAAGCAGCTTAAAACATACAGGGGTTGTTCCCAAAACAGGTGAATAGTCAGTGGTTTATATTCATTGGGGCATTTCAGTCAGTTTTAATCACAACAGAATGTTTGTATCTGCTCCCAGCTCTCCGTCTTCCCTCAGTACTGTGGAGTAATTGAAGAATATGATTAAAGGTAATTATTTTAATTGCCCATTGACTCAGGAAGATTTCTGATAGTGGTGGGAAGGATCTGATCTGTAAAAGAAAAGCCTTAAGGATTGTCTGCATCAGGACAGATCCCCATCAGTAGTGGTGTGAGGTGTGCAAATGAACCCACTTGCATCCTGAAAGCACCCTGTGGATTATGGTGTGGAGAGAGGGGGCATGGGGCAGGAAACACTAGACATACTTTTGTCTGAATACAGAAGACAGAATGTGTGCACTGTGCCACTTTGCTTGAGATGCATTTGGGCTTGTCATTAGCTCACACAGTGTTCAAACCCAGTGGAATGTCTCTGACTTTGCTGAGGCTCCCATTTGGTGCAGCCGTGAGGGAAAGCACAAGGTTTGTCTAGGACTTAAAGCCAGAAACAAGAGAATTGAAACCATATATATTCACTGAGGTGAAATACTTAACACCTAACTATTCCAAAAGCAATGTTTTTGTTGGAGGCAGTAGTAGAGAAGAATGATGGTCTACTAGGTAGCTCACCCACGTGGGGCTTGGAAAACTTTGTCTGTATTCTTTGCTCTGCTGATGCTGCATTGGCCTTTTTTGCAGCACTTAAGCTGCTCCATGTCCCATTTCCCCTCTCAGTTAAGAGTGAACATGCCTTCTCAAGACTATGTGAATTGCTTCCACGATGTGTTAGCATGGAAATTTGTACAAATTCACTGATACAGTGATAGAGAGGGCAAAGGCCCTTGTGATATTTTATGTGCAATTATATAGAATGTATGGAATCAACCGCTTCTGACAATGGAAGAAAAATACACCAGAAGACAGTAAATTCAACACTTTTGGCTAAGTGACACAGAGCAGAAGTTTGCTGTAGGGCAGTAGGGTCTTCTAGGAGAGCATTGGCACGTGCTTGCAATGCTCTTAGGTTTCGTGTAGATGTTTGCTGTGGCAAAGAGGCTACCAGAAAAGGTGGACCTCTGTCAGACCTAGGCTGACTATTGTAATATTCCCTGTGTGTAATGAGAGCAATTTTCTGAGGTCTGAAGCTTCTATAGGTCCTATTTGTATGGTATAAGCATCCTTTCTTTATCGGGTCCGCTAGTTTGGTGCTTTCTTTGTTTGTGTTTTCCCATATTTGCTTGGTGAATCAAAGCATTTTTAATAGTCTTTTTTATTTGATTAAGTGCCATTGTAAGAAACAGAAAAAGTATTCCTGACTAAAATGATCTGAGTTTTTATTTACTGTCATGAGAGAAGCCAAGAAAAATTCAGGTTGCAAGTCTTTTGACTATTGACATTTGCCATCCTTTCTGTTTGGGAGGAGCTGAATCAGACTCTCCTCTTCCTCATACTGCCCAGAGTGGATTTGTATCAGTGGAGTCTGATTTTCAGGACTCCTCCCACAGGCACATTTTACTACCCATGCAGCTGTACTGAGTCCAGTGGATTTTTGCCTGATTTATTATCACGTGAACAAGGGCTGCACCAAGCTGTGTGACTCCTGTAGTTAGTTTTGATTTGGACTGATGCAGCTGACAGAAGGAATTGACTTGAATGATCTTTGATCTCACTGTTGCTGTGGCACTTGCATTGTAATTAAAGCCAATGCTGTGTTGTTATCTCTTTAGAAATGCACGCTGTGCCTGCACCTCTCAGCTCACTTCTTGTGCCCACAACTGTCTCCTCTTCTGAATAACTCTATTCACGAGCATCATTATGTTGCTGGGCATCTGCTGTGAAGGGACTGAGGGCCAGAATGACACGCTGGGCATGTGTCCAAACCCTGACTCCGGAGTGCTTCCCACTGTTATCCATTCAGGGGAATGCCAGTGAGCTCAGGGAGAGCGTGGGGGGTGCTTAGCATGGACAGGCATAACCTCTGCTGGACAGGCAAACAGGTGAGTGCAGATGCCTGTTGTGCTGGATGTGGACTGCCTGGGCTGAACCCTTGATCAAAAATTCATAGAGCTAACAATGTCTTTTGTCTCCCAAATGCTCCTCTTTCATCTAGTTTTCCTTCACTGATTATTTCCAAGCACTGTTCTGCAGCTTGGCCCAAATTTAGGAGCTGCTGATGCTCCAAGTGCTGCTGGTGAAGCTGGTTGTAGGAATGGGCAAAACCAGCAACTCCCTCAGGTGGCAAAAGACTGCAGCCCCATGCAACAGCAACTAAGTGTGCCCAAACTTCTCAGTGACAGCAGAAGCAGTAGCTCTGAGAGTCCCTTGTGCCCAGCTGTCTTGTCTCAGTATTGCTCATCCTTCTCCCATACCCAGGGAGCCAAGGCACACACCAAAAGGTTTTGAGAAATCATAATCTATTCACCACCTCAGCACATTTGCCTGATCAAGATTACCAACCTTAATTCTCCAGGCCTTTCTCCTCTACTGCTTGTAACTTGCCATTTCTTGTTTATTTTCATCTTTATTTCCCACAGTGTACTGAAATGATGTCTAGTGAAACATTTGTTCACACAAATAAGGGAAGGTGATAGCTTCCCTCCCTGACCACATGCTCTCTCTTCTGTTCCAAGTCTTAATTAAAATGATACTAAAGGAAGCAAATCAATTAACAGATACCTTACAAGATGCTTTATTCACTTACACATGTACACACAATTACTTACAAGTATCATATTACTGCTTTAGTTTATCTGTTAGCAAATGCTGCTAATGAACTGCAGTGCTACTGAAATGGGTAACAGACACCTAGGAAACCAGGGAAAGTATTCCAATATATCATTCTTCTCTCAAAATAAATTTTACATTTTGTTGTTCAAAATGTGTGGAAAAATTACTATCCAGTTTCCTTTGCACATTTGAAAAATGACCTGCTTCGTGAAAGTCAAAAAAACCCCATATTGAGATCCCTTTAGTTACAGTTACAAGTTACAGTAGCTTTATAAAAGCTACTGTACTTCTTTATAAAAACAAAATTCTGATATATCTGTTCTTATGGTCTAACAGCATGTTTCTTCTAAGTTCCTGACCCAGCACACCAGCTCTGCCTGATCTGAAAGTTGATTACTGGATAGGAGGCCTTGGTTTCCATTATTTTTCTGAGTGATATTTCTGAATAACACTCAGAATTTCTAGGTTGGACTTCAATCTTACAATTATTTTTGTTTGTTTGTTTGTTGGTTTGTTTGTTGGTTTGTTTGCTTTTAAGTTGGATTAAATCTGTTGTATTAGTGGAGAGCTAGAAAGAACTTTATTATGATCTGCCACACTGAGAGCAGAAACAGGTATAAAAGTGAACTTTAAGAATGTATGTAAGGTGAGAGATTTAAAAAACCTGTATGTCTATAGACATTGGTTTGAGTTAAAAGTTTATGAAGATCCTATTTATTTACAGTTTGTGGTCTTTGGATCTGGATAATAGCTATTTGTAAATTCAATAAAATAGTGTAACATCCTGTTTGGAGTCACCCTGTAATGCTATGACATAAAGCTCTGCCTGTAAAATATTGGGACATAAATAAAATATTAATTAAGTTGTGCATGCCATCTACCTGAGGCTCCCAAGCCTTGAAGTTCTGCTGGGTTTCCCGAAAGAAGCTGTAAGGAATAGCAGAGGATGCTGGCCAAGAGCTCCCAAAGTTCCCACAGCTGACATTTGCTGCCCTGTCTTCACAAGGTGAAAGAAAAGCATGGCTTAAAATACAAAAATCTTCCTGCTTTTCTTGCAGCTTGTGATGACAATATGTTATATACAGCATTCTTGAAAGAAGAGGTTTAAACAGAATAGAATCTACAGCATTATTTTCTGTACTGAGACCAAAGCCACAGACTCAAAACTTTGGTAAAAGTTGGAAAGTGTTTACAGAGTAACTTGGGTTTAAATTATTTAAACTACTGTAAATGTTTTGAAACAAAGCTCTAATTTTTCTTCTCATCACTCCCACTCTAAGAAGCTTGTAATTGGAGCCAGGCAAAGCAATTTTGATGTAATCAAGTCCACCAGAACACATAAGGCTGGAATGAAGGTGCTGGGAAACTGAAATTATTCACAATTTCTTATTGAACTTAGTGCATTGTTTTATACTAAAAAAATTGGGATAGGGAAATTCTGGAAATAGCAGATCAGCTTGTTTGTACAATATTGACATGAAGTGTCAACAGCACATGGAAAACATTATTTCAAAAAGAATTTTTTCATTTTAAATGACCATAATTAATATTAAATGGTTGAAATCATCACTACCCCCTACAAAAGACATCAGTTCTAAATCTAAAAAAAGATAAAACTCTAAATGAATGCAATGTTTTCCTACTAACACAAAACTGCAGCGATCTGCTAACCCACTGCTTTTGCGATGCCAGGTTCCCTTTCCGGCTCTCCCCTGCCCCCAGCCCTGGCCACTCCCTCGGGCTCTCCCTGTTGGTTCCTGTACCCCAACCCCGCCCAGGGACCGCTCCTGAGCCCCTGACAAAACCTCCCTCTGCCCGGATTACGAGGTCTCTCTGCCTCTGGGGATAGCGGGGGCAAGATGTGATTAAAGTCCTCTCAAACCCCTGTGGGAGACCCTTCTCGCCTCCTTTGCCATCACTGCTTGTAGCGCTGCCGCAGCAAGAGCGCAGGGCTGTCTGAAATGGGCTACGGGAGGGGGACCAGCATCGCATTCCCCAAGCATCCCTGCTGAGCTCTCAGGAAGCTACAGCCTGCTAAGATAAATCTAGAGATTACAACACAAAACATGTATTTCCTGAAATAAATGAGAAGCCTTGTTTTGTTTTAACCTCACACGAATGATTTTCCAGGTTGCTGAAATCATTATTTACTTATCTTGAAATATGGGTGTGACCATGAATTCTGCTGCTGAGTTATATTGCCACCTTTCTGATTACCTGGTATTTAACTGACTTTAGAAATCAATCATATACTTATCACAGACTAAAGAGGCTCTATTAATAAACAGAGATCATCTATTTTATTTTCCCCATACATTTGCTTCATATACATGTTGTGGGGGATTGCAGGCCATTTTGGTACAGGTAATTGAAGTTAGCCTGCACTACAAACTCTTCCAGTAAACAATCAATCAGCCTTTCAACTAAAGAACAAAGAAAAGGATTGGTATTGGTAAGATTCCTGCCTGTGCACAAGAGACTTCTATTGACCCTCAGACCAGGTAACTGTTGATTGCAAAAGGGTTATTGATCTTCTGTACTTTGGTTTCTTATTGCATTGCTGTCATCTGTGAAAGGAAAGAAAAATCACAGGTTAACAATAATTCTCTGGCTTTGGTTTTACCTGGATTGTCCCAGGTAAAACATCATTGTAAAAACTGAGCTGGGAGATACTCAGATAAAAATAACAGGAATTCTAGAAAATTATTAATGGAGGTGCCGGAGTTACATTCATGAAGTTCCTTTCAGTTCACTTTTCTTTTACTAGATGTTTCTTTGTGCCTTTGGAGGCATCTGTTTTTCCTAAGGGAATTAACAGAACAAACGCATGATTGTGGCTGTTTTGGTGAGTTCCAGATGCCCTTGTCACTGCCAGGTAGGAATCCACTGGCAGCAAGCCATACATTTTTGGGTAGCATCCCAGTGCTCCCTGTATTGCAGACACTGGACTATTGTCATTTGGGGTGCTTCCCAGTATTGGCTTGCCAGAGTGGGGAGCAGCTGAGCAGCCCCTGGATCCCTGCTGTGGCTGCATCTTCCCAGGAGTTTATTACTTCAAGTGCCTGCTGATGTGGGGCAGCTGCCTAGGGCAGACAGCCTTGCAGTGTGCTTGGCCCTTACGTTAGGGTGCTCCAGGTAAACCACTGGGAAGCTGGAGGACAGCACAGTTAAATTACCCACCTTAGCCCATGCAGAGTGTCCAGGAGACCTGGGCTGTCACTAGGAGCTCAGGGTAACCCCACAGCCTTTATTGCTGTGTGACCTTTCCCTAGTTGCATGTGCCTTCACAGCTGGGTCTGCCCAGTACTGTCACTCCACCTCCCTGTGCCACCAGCACCCCCTTCCCCCAGAACATACCTGTTCTGGCTTGATCCCGTGTTTGACCTGCAAAGCATAGAGAGTGAGCTATTAACTGTGACTTTCAGAGCAATAATCAAAGATGAGAATTCAAATGAGTAACACGTTAGAGTTGGGGAAATGCAGGAACTTTGTTATCTTTTCTTCGCTGCTCTAAATCTTTTATTCAGTTTTACTCCATCTAGTGTCAGTGCTTGGAAATACGATCTTCTCTTGCAGCCCTCGACTTGTTTATATTATATCTCAAGACTCCACAGGGAAATGAACTTCATCGCAGTCCACTCCTACAAAACTACTTAAGTATTTTCTGGTGTCTTTGCTAAAGAAAGATGTCACCGGAGATTTGGTGGGCAAGGACAATGCTTCACATAATTTGCCTCCGTCTTTTTTCCTTCTCTGAGAGAAATTTTGTCACTCATGTCTTTTAGAATGCTCTGCCAAAATTTTCTGTTCCTGAGAAATTCACTGCCCTGTTAGGCTCTGTAAGATTCTGATTCTCATCCTTCTAGTCTGACTGAATACAGTCCATGGGAGACCATATTATGACACTTAGATAGGCTGGAATCAGAGGGATTTTTTCTGTTCTGCTCCTTTTCCTCCCCTGTTTCTTTCTGTGGTTTGGGGCTGGGGCGAGTCAGCACAACTCTGTAAGGTGGCAGTGCCTGCACTGTCCTGCAGCACAGTCACAGCTAAGTTCCCATTCTGCCTGCTTTGCCCAGCCCCTGGGACCTGCCAGGGCAGCCAGGGATGGTGTCTGCTGGAATGCAAAGACAAAGGCTCACCTGTACCTGCCTGCTTGCCTGCAGCCTGGTGACCACACTGGATGTACCAGGGGATTGTCTCAGCTCTCCTCTGCCTGCACTGGTCTGGCACTTTGCAGACACAAGGAATTGCTTTTAGTGACATAGCTTTGACATTACCCAAGAGGTAACAGTTATGCAACAATATTTTTCAGCTTGTTCCATTTTGTGGCAGCTCTTTCCCAGAAAGGAAAGGCATTTCAAAACATATTTAGGGACCTGATATAGGCTGTGCTTATGAAATCATCAAAAATTTCTTCACACAAAATAACAGACTTTGGCCTGTAAAGTGCTACACAACTTTCTGTCTGGATCTGTAGCCATTTAAAAAACTACAGTATTTTTTCCACTTCTAACAACAGAACAGGCCAGTGCAGTGATATGAGCTCACTGAGGTGAATCAGCAATGGATTAGGTTCAGGGATGCTCACTTGATCCCTTCCCCTGCCTGTGTCAGAG
The DNA here is from genome assembly GCF_965178545.1 of Coloeus monedula. Classification (NCBI taxonomy): domain Eukaryota; kingdom Metazoa; phylum Chordata; class Aves; order Passeriformes; family Corvidae; genus Coloeus; species Coloeus monedula. Next base: position 20,964,155 of record NC_138788.1, read on the forward strand.
GAGAAGAAGCTGGCAAGGAACTCCTAGGAAGCGCAGTTACTAAGTGATTGCCTGGATGGTCTAATACTGAGTAACTCAATTCTCTCCATATAAAAAGAGCAAACAAGAGACTGGCTGGGAGGCCAGTGCTCTTCTCCATGTAGTCCAATGCAATCAGTAAGTCACCCCAAGATAGTGGCTGTCTTGCTGATGCTCTCACACAATCTTCCCACTGTTGACAATGCCAGTTCCTGCAAGACAGGACAGTCCAGCCTTCCCTGGCACCTCAGTTGCAATATTTTACCAATTCCCTTGTGCCAGACGTCCTTGAACAACCTGATAACTCTGAAAATTATTTTTATGTTCTACTGCATTGATTTTTGGCAGGGCCGGTTTCCTGAGGCAGTGGAGAAGGGTGACTGCCTGAGCAGAACATACAGCTGTGCTGGGAAGGGGGGGAGGTGAAGCAGGCCTTTCTCTAGAGGTGGGACATCCTTTGCTCCCATGCTTTGCTCTCCTCCAGGGAGTCATGGAAGCTCATTCAAAGGAACCAGTTCACAAACACTTTAAAAAGTGTATTTCTGCCTACAAGGTTAGTTATTCTTCGTATCCCCAGCTTCTACCTCTCCTGGACCAGCACAAGCATTTCAATGCCTGTGTTGTAAATAAGATTTGGGAGTGGGCCAGGTGTTGTTTTAATACACACACATACACACACACAAACCTAATTACTTTTCAGGCAGTGGTTTTCTGTGTTTTTCTTTTAGAAGACCATACAAATTTTCCATTGACTCTGTGAGCCTCTGCAAAGTGTCTTTAAACCCCATCTAAATCTATATGGAAAGCCTTTAAGCCCATAAACTTCCGTGAACTGCTGAGAAATACACCACGGATCCCCAAGCATTTGCAGCCTACGAGGCAGAAGTCAGGATCACTTTGTGGTACTCATTGATTTCTTTCAGCTTGCTGTTTGTTCTCTGACACCAGGCTGTAAAGTACACATGGAATATGGAGAGTGGATGGTTATAAGCAACAATCAGGAGAAAAACAAACAGCTGTGCTAATACAAGTTATTCAAGGCAGAACTCTTGGACAGTAAGAGATCAGGGAACTGAAATAAAGTGACGTGATACACTGTACACATGATCGTAAAAAAGGATCTGTAAATAACCTTATTTTCTGAAATGTCACTGACAAAAGCTCCTAGGACCTGAAATCAGTGATTCCTTTTTCATAAGTTTAGTGTGAACTTGTGTGCAGAAATTAAATGTGATACAGGAAAATCGGTGAGTTGGAATATGCAGGAGCTCTGATTTGATGCTCTTCTTGTCTGACTAACACCTGTGGCACTCTTGAGTCTCTTGCGTCAAGACGCCTTGGTTTCTGTTGGTTTTAAGCTGTCCTTTAGCTATCATAGCAGCTTTCATTCCTACCTAATCCCATGTTGTCACTTCTCTGACTAGCCCTAGGCAACGCAAAGCTATTCAGTCTGTTTGGCAGGCTGGTGCTGTCAGGGAGCAGGAGGTTCTTTGCTTGGTGGCATCTCATATTTGAGTTACCCTAGGTGCCTGTTGACAGGGGTGAAGAGGGTACTCTTCCAGAAACATTTCTCCTTTTTTTTTTTTTCCTATCCAGAGTTGCAGCAGCTCGAGGGGAGGGTAGAGTTACTCGTTTATTGCTGGAATCATTTGCACCAGCAAGTTTGCCAGCAGCGACCACGATGGCTGTGGAAGGAATTGCCTGTGACAGGTGTCTGAATATTACCAGGAAAGCATTCTCCTGACTCAGCAGGTTTGGCACCAACTCTTACAATCAAATTATTGAGAGCTATTCAAGACTAGCCTCAAACAGTTGTGCAGAGGGGTAGGAAGGAGTAAGGATTCTTCCCTGTTTGGCAGCTGTGAAAAGGTCAACCACAAAGGCAGTCCCCAGACCCAAGAGGAGTACAGGCGCCCTGGGCCAGGTACCTTCCCAGGGAATGTGGAGGGTGGCCAGAGAGGAGCAAAAAATAGCCAGAAGTGTGGCTCTGCCCATCAGGCTGGTAGCTGGCATCAGTGAGATATGCTGTGTCCTGGAAACAGGTTTAATGAATTAATTTCACCCTAGCAGTTTGTGCCATATGTATGTGTGTAGTATATATTTATATATCTATATATCTATATATCTCACTGTCTTTCAGGGTGTGTGTGCCTGTATACAAAGTATTCCCTCAATCCAGGAATGGTGCTAAGGGAGCTGAGAGCCTACAGAGTGTCTTAGTGCTGCTTTTTAAAGCCTGCTGTCTCCAGCATAGTGCAAAGCTTAATGTCCTTGATTTTGAAGTGTGTTATAAAAAGATTAATTTCATTTTATGGAAGGGGTAACCTGAGCCAGTGATTTGTCCAAGGTTGTTCAGAAGAACAAGTTCAGCTAGACAGGGCAGTGACAGAAGTAGGTAGAAATACCAATTTATTGCTCTAGCCACTGGCAACTATTGCCTCAACACAGAATGGGTATTGACATTTTGTTTATGTAAATGTGTATGTACAAGGAGTTGAGACAGCCATTTCTGCTCAGATCATTTGCCCATTTTTAACATTTACACACACATGGATTTGTTTAGATCATCTCTGCTCAAATTTATTTGCAATAGTGTGCATTATTATGGCATTTGTGAAGCTTTAAAATATTTTCCATTAAACTCAGTTCCTAGGATGCATGCTGAGGAAACCTAAAGCAGTGAATACAGCCTTCAGTCTATCAACCACCTGTTGGTTGGATTGCCAATCCCTACAGTGCTGAGTGAGGATTTGGGCCTGTCCCAGTGTATCAAAGGGGCCAGACTCATCTTGTGCAGGTGGTATCTACTCAGTGAAGTGCAAATGCACTTCTGCCTAAGAGGACTGGAGCCCTCCAAGTTGTATTCCACTCCCATTCTCCTGACAGCTCTTCACTACTGTTTTTTGGCCATGGTGGCAATGTGAATAGAGGCTCTGCAGTCAAAACAGACCACACAGGAATAATTTGTGACTGATTTTGCAAGGCTTATTTGGATCATTGAAGATCCAAACTCTGGTTTCCCTTCTATGTAAACCACTAACTACTTATGACAACTTTGTTGACCTGATGATTGAATTGTACATAGAATATGCTACTTGTCAGAATGAAAGACTTTGTGAAGGTCTGTTTTGGGGAAACAAGAGTGGCAAGTGAAAGAACAGCTTAGAGCATAACTGAGGGATGTTGAGAGAATCCATTCACCCAGAGGTGTCAAAGATTCTGCTGAATCTACGTGGCTGGTCTGCTACAGACCCAAGAAGATGAAACCGACTGCATAGTTTAAAAGGAATATTCCTGGGAGAGGAAAAGAAAAAATGGCTTGTTTTAGGAGAGTACAGATAGAAGCAGGCGACTTGCTGCCAGGCTGTGGGCTGAACCTATAGTGGTACCTGTGAATAGCTGCCACAGTATCTGAGTGGCTGCAATGCATTTCAGTGCCCAGCATCCTGGGCAACCTGTGTTCTCCATATGGACCTTTTTCCCTTGTGACCCACTCTTCCAGTGACACTCTCAGACAAGGCCAAAATGCCTTTTTTTTCAATTTGTATTTACTTATGGATTTTGATTTGTAAATTTTGGGACCATTTTCCAAAGGACTCCCACATGTGGCTTTCTCAAGTACCCACTCTAGCATCAAAACTATATCTCCAGTTAAGTTTATTTAAAGTTTATTTGTGAGCTCAGACTCTGGTGACTAGACAGATTGTGTCTCTCATTTGCAGGTGATGGGACTCATGTCTATATTTTTGGCTTCCTAGTTGTTAAATGATGCATTCTTCAATTCACTGCTATAGACCAAGTTGGACTATTTGGATCAGAAAGAGCTGTTCTCATCTCCAAAACAAGATGTTTTTCTTTCTATCTGACTTTAAACCTGTTTGAAGGATATGATATTTTTAGATCAGATCTTGTTCACTGTCCCTGCCTGTCAGGCTACAGACCTGAACATCACAAAATGCTAAGAAAAAGACTCTTGTTTCAGATGTTTAGGCTGCCACAGTTCTGATGGAAGAAACTGCAGCTCAACATAGAAACCTGCACATATGATTGCCCAAACCTAGTCTTTTCCATGCCATCCATCTCCAATGTTTATATTTTCAAAGTGGATGATTTCACCTCCTATGCAATGTATGGCACTGGTTTTAGAGACTTTTAGCACAGATTAGAGGCTTTCAAGGTGCACTAACATTCCAAGACCACCTCCACTCACCTAAAGAATTCTCAAAAGTTCTCAAAAGTATCCAGTGTTTCTCAAGCACAGCCTAGCAAAGGAGAGAGAAGTTGGTCCCTTAGAAGTCAAAAACACCTGGCAAGCAGCTCCCAAGCTCCTCCTCTCTTCCATCAAATGTCAGAAGAATTTGTGTATTGCATTTAAAACCTGATATTCTACTGAATGATTTACATGGAGTCCTGTAGAACCCAGTGAGCTGCATGAGGAATTTTGTGTGCGCTGTTTCCCAGGACGTGTTGACAACAGATTAATTTGTGGCAGGTTTAAAAGATGTACTTTTTCCCTTTTAGTAAACATTCTCTGTCCCTCCACCCTTCTCCTTGTCTCTGTAGGTCTCTTTCTTTGTCTCCTGTCAGAATAAATCTAGGTGACATGCACTGTAGTTAACTCAAAATATTGCCAGCATTAAATGTGCCCAGACATTTTTATGAATACATTAAACTTGCATGAAAATTTTAGGCATTATAATTTACCAAGCTTACACCAAGATGGCATTTGATACTGACATGAGCTATTAATTAAAAAAGAGGACGTTAAATAATTGTCAGTTGATGTATAAATTGCTGTTTTGTTGGCTGACAGAATCTTGCCTCAAGCCTTTTTCTTCTCAAGCGTTAGTAAATATCCCATTGAATTTAAGGGCAACCCATTGTGAATTGTTTAAATCTTAATGTTATGTACCTGACTAAATAAAGTGGTAAATGCTATTAATTACTTCACAATGAGCTATCATTATCATGTGGGTATAGAAACACTTTTTTTTTTAGTATTTTGGAAATTATCAAGGGAGACACATCTGAATACTTCCTGTTCTTAGTGAAAATCTGTTCTTGGAATGGGTTGGTTAGGTTCAGTACCAGCTAACTGGGGTTCTGACCTAGAGGATGATAATCTGCATCAAGGCCTTCAGCTGGTACAAGGCTGAGCAACTCCATCAGCTATGAAAGTACAGTGCTGGGTGATGCCCACTCAGAGTATGTCCCAGCTAGGGAAATATTGAGTGGCTGATGGGGTTTGTGGGAATAATGATGTGAAATTTAAAACAAAATTTGGCTAAAGGTGAATTTGGTTGAGTGTTCTATCAGTTGGATTAAGTATTTTTTTTTTTCCTGAACAAGCATTAATAGTCATCACTGGTCAAGCAGAAAATTAAGCTGTTTGCAGAAGATTTGCCAGTTGTCCTCTCCAATCCTAAAGAGATGGTCTCTCGATTAACACTGAGGGTTTCAGGTTGCCTGTCCCTGAGGGATTCAGGATGGCTATATGGTTGGTTGGAGAAAATCAGGTGATTTCAGATGATAGATTTCACTTTATCAGAGGTTTTCCAGGACTAGCCACTGGTCTAAAAATTCCATGAATTACAAATCCATAGGGAACTGAAGCAGGTAGATAAAATCAACTTAGACCTAATTACCATATGCCTCTCTGGTGACCTGAATAAATCCTACTAAGGATTAGTTTATTAGGGGCATTTTTAAATGTTTGCTATGGCTCTGGTTGTATTTTTACTGCCAGAGGTTTCCTCAAGACCAGTAGAAGGCTATAGTGTTTCCACAGATTAACACCAGCATTATAGAATCCCCTAGTGACCCACCAGAGAATAATACATAGATGCCCTGAAGTGAATGAGAACAAAGATTTGCTGGTAAATTACAGACTACCACAGCAGAATTGAAAAGTACAGTGATTAAGAAGTGACAGTGGATTACTAGGTTTTTTCCTACTTAGCCATAAAAGTGTAGTCTTTAACATAAATAGTTTTACCCCAAAACATTGTGAAATTAGAGTTTCTCTCACTGGTCAGTGTCAGTGGCTCTAAGGCAAAATGTTTGTGTATTGTGTCACACTTCCAGCCTTAAGACCAGAATTTTGTCATGAAACTGGAAATTTCATTCTACCTTTTAGCAAATGCCTGTAGACTGGGATAAGGAAATATCAAAGAGGTCAATGTAAGGTCACCATTAAAGACATTAAATTTTGCTGCCACCACAAAGTCAGTCACTTCCCCTAGAAAGATCAGAGGATGATATAATAAATGTTCAGACTGTCTCTGAAGGAAAATATGGCACATAATAAACAGCAAAGGGAGCTAGAGAAGCCCAGTGTGGAACAGTTCATAGATCATACCATCTGCATTTCACCCAGGCAGTAAATCTACCACTGCCTTCCATGTTTCTTCTTGTCTTTGTCCCTGTCATCCCTTTATTCTCTTTTCTCTTGACTCTGGTCTCTGGCTTTTCTGTTCTGGCTTAGCTCTTTCTCATGACTTTCCTATTCATTGTTCTGTCTTTACTGTCCTGAAAGCAGCATAAAGTTTACCAAGTATTCTATGTTTGTTCTTCTGACCTTATCATAGTCCTAATCTATTTCAGGTTAATGCACAGGAATTGCCAGAGTCTTGTCAGAGAATGGTGTATTACTAGAAAGGAAACATTTTGTGCCAGTTACCACTGGGGGAGTGTCCCCCTGGGAAAATAACAAATCCTTCAGGACTGGGGCCCTTCTCTGCTGGGCACACAAAGCATTGAAGCCGTTGCTGCAAAGGGTGTCCTTGCTTTGATCTTTAATTCTGTGTTTACATATGCTGTGCTCTCTTTATGAGGAATGGCTGTGATAGGGACATCCTTCTATCCAGCTCTCTGAGGGAGGCCAAAAGCCATTTCTGAGATCATCGAGTACAGCTGTTGTCTTCACTTGATGAGAATGCTCATTAATTAATGTTTGGGGTTTTTTTAGTCACTTATAAAATGTAGCAAAGGAACACAAAAGAGTCACCATCTGTAGGATACCATGAGCCAACAGACAACTTGCAGTCCAGAGTTTCTGCTCCTGTCCCCTTCTCCATTGCCTGCCCCTGGGGGAGATGCAGAGTGACCATTGCCTACGAAGGCTGGCCCTGCTCTTCTGCTGATGAACTGGTCAGGTGCTCAAACCCTAAAATGGCCTTACTGTTTTGGGTAAGGGGGAGGATGGTAAAGGGCAAAGAGGCATCCCTTCCAGCAGGAATGATCATTGCGTGACCTTGACTTGTAAGAGCCTGGAGTGAAGGGAGTTCTCAGAACTGAGATCCAGACACAGTAACCTTAGACGAAGCCATTTACGCAGAATTTGCTGTTATTATACATAGAACAAACAAAACAAAACAAACAAAAAACCTAACAAACAAAAAAAAGACCCCAAAAAACAAAAAAGCTTCATCACAAGTGTTTGAAGGATTTTAATTTTAAAAACAATCTGTCTGCTGAGTTTTCTTGCATGTTTCTGAAATGTTAAAATGCTGTTAGAATAAAATTCCTTTTTCCATGCAGATTCACTAGATATCCCAGGCCTCTAGAGCCTTATCATGTGTGTTATGTGCAATCATTCAAATGTGGGGAAGCATCATGCATAACAAGAGAGAGAAATTAAAAGTTGTGCATAAGAGAAAACATGATAACTCTTACCTTCTATCCATTTTGCCATCTGACTCTAAAGTGAGAAGAGGAAAATGTGATTAGTTAAAAACAAGGAACAGAGGGATGATAGGCCTCCACAGAATTTGTGAGGAGACAACTAGGAGTCCACAGTTACAGCTGGTAAAGATCCAGCCATCCTTTCTGAGGAAAAACTCTTTGATATTAGTTGTAGCGTGCAACTTTCCTAAAGCCCTTCTTGATTCTAGCAGCTGGAATATCGCATGACAATTTTGTCAGAGCTGTATCTTAGCTAATACTTTGTCTGTTTTGAGTTTGGTTGTAGCATATCCCCAGGGTATCATGAGAAACAAGTCTGAGACTGAAGAGTAGAGTTGGTTATACTGAAATGTGAATCTGCAGTTCTAGGCAGTCCAGCAATTCAGACACTTCTAAAATAGTTCTTCTCAGGAAAACCAGAGCTGCTGTACATACACAATTGCTAACACTGAAGCTCAGACCTGCTGTATCAGAAGATGAGGAGAGCTAGATCTATGGATAAGGGATTAGGAGTATGTTTTTCTTACCTTCAAAGACACTGTCAATCATTTTGGTTTTGGTCATGCAGATTACTACTGCTACAAAACTGATTGCTAGAACTGCTCCCAGAATAACTCCTATAATAACATATGTGTAATCTGCAAACATTGAAAACAAGTCAGTGAGTATACACCATTAAATAATAAATACATTCTTTGAGGTTCAGATGTGCCAAACTTTAAATGAATCCCTAAAAAGAAAATGCTGAGCCAGACTAGGTATCTGAGAAGAGTCTGAGTCTATTCTTTCAAACCCCAGCATACCATGAAGCCATGTGAACCTGTGGCTAAGGGGCTCGAGGATATTCTATGATAATGAACAGCTTCAGCTTCTGGTGTGTGCAGGTCTCAGCTGAGTTTTAGAGCTAGGGCTTTACTTTTCCCCCCAAAACCAAAATCCACCATCCCCACTCCTTTGCCACTCTGTATCCTTCCAAACTGTTACTCCTGCTTTCCATAGCTGCACATGCACATATCCACCTCCCAGTCCCTCACCTCCTGCCCTGCCCAGCTGTTCTGCCTCTGTAAGTCTTTGCTGGGAGGAAGCAGAATTTTTAAGTGTAAACTATGATCTGTGTTGTGATTTGGCATCACTGTGTGTACAGAAGGGTCCTCCTTCATCCATCAGGCTGTGTTCAGGGTCTGAGTCCCATGCTCTGTCCTCCCTACACGTAATTTAAAGTGTCAGTCACATGACAGGACTCTGCAGCACTAGCCAACTACAAACTCAATCAGATGCTTATGTTCTACATATAAAAGTTATACAAAGTCTTCTAAGGACATTCAGTTGTGTTGTTTTGCCTCTAACTTCCTGTCTGGAAGTGAAAATCTCACCATAAACTCACCTATTTCCTCCTCTGGGTTTCCAGAAGCATATACCTTTGCTCTCCGAAAATCTGGAATGGAAATATTTTAGCCTGTTAGGACATTGAGCAGAATGCCATTTCTGGCTATTTCCAAGGGGATAGTTGATTCTAATAATTTTTAAGATAGAATACAAGGCTTCCTGCTGTAGTGAAGTGTTATCAGTCCAGTTAATGAGGGCGTCCTAGAAATGTGGTCACACTGTGCCAGTTTTTGACCAGAAGAGAAAATACAATTCCAGAATTTTATGTTGCCTTAGCACTGTTTCCATTCCATGGTTTTGTCACTGCAAGCCAGAGAGCTCTCTACAAGAGAAGCTGCTATAAATCAAGAGGAAGGTTACAGATACACTAAGGCTAATGAGACATGCTAATAGGTGAGGATATGGCATAGCCCAACACCCCTTTAAAGAAAAACACGAATCCCAATCCTGCCTTGTAGTTCCAGTCGTCAGAATGTGATTTATTGCTGGCAGAGAAGAGAGTCTTTTCCTCTTGCAAGCAAACTTTGTGGACTGGAAGCAAACCTTTTCAGAGACTTCTATGCCAAGTACTCTGTTCATAAAAAGGACAATTCCTGGCTCTTCCCTTCTCTGTAAAGCCACTGAGCCATGCTGCCTGATGCTCAGAGTGTGCCAGGCCCTCAGAATGGAGTGGCTTTGAAGAAAACAATTCATTCCCATATACTTTATGAAGAAAAAATAATCAATATTAAAAAAAAAAAAAAAAAGAGAAAAAGGAAAGGTCCTGTTTAGTGTCAATGTTGCATGATTATAGGAAATTGTTAAAAATGTACACTCAATTTTTTTTTTTTTTCAGTGCAAGGATATTTCCACCAAAGCCTTCTCAAGTAGCTCCAAATGATGTAACTGCTGTGTAGCTGCATGAGGTGCCTGGACCATGAGAAGGCTTTGAAGGCAGATATGACTCCTGCATGCTGCTAAACTCCTGTCCCCTGCACATGCTTCAGGCAGAACATGAAGGCACTGCTTTTTGGCCAGAGTGGCAGTACAGGTGGGAATACAGCTGCTTTTCATCAACATCTACATCATCTTTTCACTGGCATTCCCCACCATAGCAGGGAACTGGGAGGGAGTATAGTCTGGCTGAAACCCAAGTAGAATTTTAATGTCTTAAGTGCACTCAGTTTTACTACTGCTAAGGTGTCCAACATTGCAAGTCCCACCTCCTCTCGTCCACTTTTTGCGGAAAAAAATTTTATTTTCTTGAGGTATGGGGGGGGGGTCTGTGCTTTCATTTGTTTTCCAGTAAAATGAATGCTAGAAACATGACTGCTTTTTAACTTGAAGCATAGTCCTTATGTTCCAAAACAAGGCATTTTGGTATCTTTTGTGTCTGCTTTTCAAACTACTAAAGCCCTTGAGCTGAGTGTGGGCCCTGGGGCTTCCAGGGTTATGTCAAAAAAATCTGATATATTGAGTGGCTTACAACAGATCTGTTTTTATTTCCTGGTCTTAATCACATTTCTATTCCCAAATTTTAATAAATTACAAATCAAGCTTCAAAAATCTGGAGAAGAGCTTTAAAAAATCTTGAGTTTCAGAGCAAATGTATTTTGGGAACTATAATTCAGAGCTGAAACTCCTTTTTTTTTTTTTTGCCAAACTTTTCTTCGTAATGAAAATGTCTGGAAACTTATTTTATACAAGCAGAAAGGTAGAAAGGTTTTCCCTCCAAAACCTCCATGACACTCAGAGAAGGAGTTGTAACAGGTAGAAATCTATGCTTATACTGGCTATACTAAATGACCAAAATCAAAGTTATAAAGATAAGGAAATTCAAAGAGAAAAAGAAGGTCTAAGGCTACACAGTGGGCATAAAAAGCATAGCTTCTGTTTTTTGGTATTAAAAACCAGTCTCTTTGCTCTCGCCTGTGATTTTATTTCATTATAAATTTTATAAAAACACCTTTCTTCCATCCCCTTAATTATTCCTTGTGCCCATATGAAGAATGTTTTAAATTCAAACATAATAAAAGTGATATTGTATTACTTTTATTATCCTAATGATCATAATACATAGACCTTAATGTATGCTTTCTAATGGAATTAAACCAGTGACAGATTATGTATTTTATGGCAGAAATAATATTTTACATGGAATATTTTATGTAGGTCAGTTTAATACATTGAGATTAAGTTATTAGTTTCTTTTTAAAAAGGGAGGGAAATTTCTGAAAACCCACAAGACTAAAGAGAATATTTTCAATTCGTACTTTCAAAATGCTTTTAATTAAGGTTTAATATCGTTTACTGGATGCTGCTTAAATACTGTTTGCTTTCAAAAACAGTTTAGGTGGATTCTATTTGTTTCAGTTTTTTCCTGGGTGAAAAGAGGTGGATTAACTAACTCAAATACACATTTTTCTGTTTGATCTTAATCTTATCTGCAATTTAGATCTTTCGGGGATGTACAAAAACCTTCCCATTTGGGGGGGTTAGAAATGATGCCTTAAACTCTGCAGTGCCCTCGTCCCAGTGCTGGATTTCTGACTCTCTCTGTAGAGGGTTTAGACTAACACATCTTGAATAAACCCTCTGGACTTGCAGAGTATTTGCTTATGTGTGGAAGAGCCTAGCGGATGAATTGGATACCCACACTCGAGTGACTTGTGGATCATTTTTCAAAGCGCCTCGAAGCAAGTGACGGTGCTGTTTGCCCTCTCCGGTGTGCCCGGCTCGGCCACAGCGTGCAGCTGCGGGGGAGGTGTGCCCCCGGCTCTGGCAGCCCCAGCAGGCGGGGGAGATACGCGGGCTGCGTCTCCACCGCCGGGGAACATCTTGGTGAGTGTGTTGTGGGCAATGAGGAGATGAGACTGCAGCCTGGATGGGTCCTGCGTTACACGTGGGGGCAGTGCAGAAAGAGGAACTGTGGAGCTGCTGTGGGAGCCTGCGGGAGGAGCCGGGCTTGCTGAGCTGTGCTGCAGCCAGGCACGCAGCGGGGAAGCTCTCCCTGCCGGCTGCAAACAGTGCTCTGCCACTGCGGTTACCCACTGCAAGGTAGAGCTGCTGAGCAAGTGATGGACCCGCAGATAAATACTCTGGGCTGGGAGCCTCTAGTGTGTGATCCCGGTGTAGCTCTGGGCAGACTTAGCGCTCGCCAGACCTGCTGCACGCAGAGCTGAGCCAAGCAGAGAGCAGATTCTGAGCCACGCCGGTGTCCCTGTGCGCTCTGCGCCACAGCGGTGCCTTGCCCAGAGGTCAGCGCAGCGAGGAAAATGGTGCAGAATGCAATTTGGGCATGAGATCAGGGAGCAGGAAGAGCTCCATTTCCCCACCGGATTAGGTGTTGTAAGCCACTCCTAGCCATAAGCTGCAGTGATAAACAGCAACGTGTGCTTCGTTCTTCACAGTGCACAGCACTTGCCTTAGTCCCTTTGCTTGTTGCCTCCTGCTTCCACGTAACTTTCTTCTCCCTTCCTCCAACAACTCATATTTCTCCTCATTGCAGCAAACAATGGCATTGCAGCAGCCAGGAGCTCAGTGCCATTCATAATTGAGACAGCAAATAGGAAAGGAAGCAAGTATCTGGGAAACCTAGAGGCAGGGTAGAAAAAAGGGATGGCTCACAGGGGATATCTGAGCAACCCCAGAGTCAAGTAAGGAATGCCCATGACAACAAAGAGGTTACAGGCAATTATCCTGCTGGAAGCCACTCCTGAAAACCAACATATAAAAATGAAAGTATTTTAGCTGGTATTTAGTGTAGCAAAACTTCCAGCCATGTGTAAATTTCTTAATATAGGTGCTGTTGGCATCCAAGCAAATGAGTCCTTTCACTGGAATTCAGAGGCAAAATCCTTCACTCTAGTAATAGATGAGCACAGGAGTAACTCTGACATGGAGACAGGAATTGTTTGAGCTCTAGTCTGTTCCACGTACGGCTCCATCCATTGCATATAGCTTGCCTGTACCTTTCCATGTGAACACCTGCAGGCATTTTCTCTATTGCAAAACGCCTTTTGTTGTTAAACGTGTCTTGCTGCTCCTGAGTCTGCATCTCTTTGCTCTAAGCAAATGCTACTGCACTAATGGGACTTGTGCCGTTTGATTGCTGAGCCGTAACCAGTCAGTCACTAGGGACCTGTCACAGCTGACTTCACATCTCTAAGAATAGTTACCTATATCCCATGTGGTGGACAGTCTCCACTCCTCTGGAGTCTTGGAAGTGCCTGTAGAAAGGTGCAGAGGGCTTGAAGGGCCAACAAAAAAAGACAGTGAGAGCAACAAATTCCTGTGTGCACCCTGAGAATGGGTACCTGCAGGGTAGAGCACTGCTGTAGATCTGTGGACAGCTTTGCAGAAGGTGAGGCAGGAGTGGATATCCAGTGGATGCAAGCTGCAATAACTGGTCTGCATGTCTTGGGTGGGGCAAACTGCCCTTGTGGGATTCCCCAAATGTAGATGGTGATTTTCTGTGAATGTCTGCATGAAGCAGGGTAGTATGGGAGGAGCTCATTAGGTAAAAGCTGAGGCTTTTGCCACCAGAGGGTGGTGCCTGCCCCCTTACCAAACATCCCGGGACGGCAGTAGCCCATGGAACTGCCGGCAGCTCCCTCATCCCCGTTAGCCCACACTGCCCAGTGTTATATGAGCCCTGCTGAGGCTTCCTAGCCATGAGCCCCACTTCCTCCCTGCACAACGAGGAGATGAGTAAGAATGAAGGAAAAAACGGGTTGTGAGAAAGCCCTGCTTTGGGCCAGCAGGGAGCATTAGAAACAGCGTGAATCAGGAGCACGAAAGTCCAAAAAGGGAGAGTCGCAGAGTCCAAAAGCAGCTTGCAGTCAGCATGCACACAGGTCAGCTTTTCCCTCACACTCTGCTGAAGTACTGTTTCCCGTACAGTGCCAAACCAGGTGCTCAGCAGCTCGGCCATCTCATCTGCAATGCTGCAGGCATTTAACTTCACGGTGTCTTCTGGATTGAGCGCAGCCGAGCCCTTTGCACCCAGAATAGGAAATGTGAGCTAGAAAACTCAGCAAAATACTCCTCTGGTTCAACAAATGTTTTTTCTCCAAGAAACAAAGTTTTACACAAGATATGTACAATTAAGCTGGGGAATAAGTAAGCCCACCAAGCTCAGGAAAAAAAGCTCTCAAAAAGAATGGAAAACAAGTTAGATCACTTACGTAAGAGAAGAAATGCTGTTGGAACTGATATCCAGCTTGTTAGTAAGGTCATTATGAAGTTGTGACAACGGAGGGGTTTCACCCAAGTTTTCCTGAGTTTTGCTGTTCTGCAGTGTCTTTAAAAAAAAAAAAAAAAAGGTGAAGCAGGTCACATGATCGTGGAGAAACTACAGTCACATCCTGAGTAGTTACATTTGCAAACAGAAGTGTCCTTTTTTGGGTTTAAGTTCAATATATAAGCAAACTTGAAAATGTTTTGTGGAGAAGGTAGACAGCCAACAGTCACAGCCTGGTTCAGCTGTTTTGCTCTCTAAGGGGCCTTTAAACACTAACAGTTATTTTTACAAATTGAAAATGTCCTGCCATGGTGAATTTGTTTCTGCTGAAATCTTCTAAATCTGTGGATAAGCAAGTGGATTTTCTGTCTTAGAAGAAGAACCTTCTGAGGCATTCTCTTTCAGTATTGCCAGCTTTCTTATGAACTCAACTTGAATGATATCATAATGTTTTGAGAAGAGCACTTATTTGAATATTTCCCTTTCATAATCAGCTTTTTCAGGAGCAGAGGAGAAGCAGCTCACTATGGCTGCTAAGCCATTGCAAGCCAGTTCCCAGATAGTAACTTCTAACTAAGAAAAATATCTCAATGTTCCTGGCCTATTTTGCGATGTGAAGCATTGGTACAACTGACTGAGTGTGGCAGATGTCATAGAAAGTATTTGTTACTGCTCTGACCTGCAGTGAGTGTTGGTGTGCACATACACCTGTGTGTGTGTGTAGTTCATTTTTGCTCTTTCACTACTCCTGGTTCTCTATGGGGTCAGAGTTGGAAACACCAAAACCAAGAAAACAAAAATCTCTGCACCAGCTGGATGGAAAATGTCACGATGCTTGTAAGAAACCTTCAGTGGTTTTGTACCTCATATGTTTCATCTACAAATGATCCCATGCTTTAAGGTTCCTGAAAGCCTGTTATTGAAGGAATAGCAGGAATGTCAACTCTCTTGTTTAGTTTTGAGGTTTGGTGGTTGCTTTTTTATTGGGTGGGGGTGGTTTTGTTTTGCTTTGTTGCTTCTTATTTTGTTTTTGTTGCTTCTCCTGGCCCAAATCAGCAATCTCAAGTAGTTTCTGTATTTCAAAGAAGGAACTAAGCATCTGAGTATTTGGCTGAAATTGCTAAAGCGGTTTGCTTTATTCCATTGCTGCTTTTCCACAAATGCTTCAAAGAGCTTAGCTGGGTGACTGCACACAGCTGACTGCTTAAACTTCACTGTTCTTGTTCACAGCATACCTCCAGTGAGGAAAAGCACTGATCAGAATAAGCCAGGTTTAATATAATCCTGCTTTGTCGTAGGTTTATTCTGATTCTTGACCAAACTGAGAAATGTGGTTTCACGCACAGTCATCATTATCAGCCTTCTCTCTATCCTTCACCATCCAGCCACTGGGCAGGATATATATGTTTAATTAATTCTGCTTTTACCTTCGACCTGTAAATAGTGGGAGTAATGTCAGATTTATACGTTATATGAATAACAAGGATTTCTCAGGAGACCCTGTCTTGGTGAAAGAGGCTAACTGTAATTTTCAGCTGTGAGTAATTGTATATAATATAATCCTAAATGATTTTTCTTCTGTAATTTCATTAGAGTTTAGAAATTTAATTAGATTTTGAATCACTCTGAAATAAAGTAGCAAAACACCCAGAGACTAAGTGCAGTGGTTATTTTGTCCTCCGAGGCCAGAATTCTTGGTCTCAAATTGGCATGTGTTCATTAGGAGGAAGTTTGCAGAAGTTCTTGATATATTATTGTCTTTCAGAATGGACTCTGAATAGGTCTTTGGAGAGCATTAGAAGAGCACACAATTATTATACAGACTCTTTTTGAGGTTTAAGATCATCTGCCTTTCATATACTTAATAAAAATATGCCTCTAAAGTTGTTTAAGAAACTGTGGAGATAGGAAAGATGCTACTCCAGTGCCTCAGTGCTCTTCCTGGTTTATTAGCAACTCCAGTACCTGTGTATGATGATACAGAGAGGAGTTGTTTGCTTTACTTTAATGATTAGGTAGGTTTATGGTTATTTTTATTGCTACACATATGAACTGTCATGGTGGCTGTAATTAGAGACACACTAAAATGCTGTTCCTTCAGTTCCATCTGAGGTTCAAAAGAAATCTGTCCTGGCCAACTTTGATTCTCTGAGGAATTAGTCCTATGGGCAAAAAACGGACTCAGGTAGCACTGAACAGCACGAAGCCAAGACCAGTGCAGCAGCTTCTGATAGCATGGGGCACCAGGATAGTTGTGGGTTCAGAAAGGAGATTCTCTTAAAAGATGAAAAAAGGAAATGTGAAATGAAGAATTTCAGCAGGACAAATCAGACAAACTTAAAAAGCTCTTTCAATAATGGCAAGCCAGCCTATTTGAAAATAAAGTAGTAAGTCCAATGCAATGGGATGCATGTCAGTCCTGAAGTGAAAAGCCAAAAAGAAACCCCCCCCAGTGAGTAGAATGTTCTGTTACAGACTGACCCATGCAAACATTGCTGACTGACTCATGTCAGCATCCTGTTGACAGGATTCCAGCATCCTCAGTGTTTGCCACTGCAGGCCCACATGGAGTGAAACAATTCCTTGGTCTGATCCAAGGGGTCATTTCCTTTTTTTCATTAACAGCTCTCGATGAGAGCTCATCGTCACACAAATCCAGTCCTTGGGCTCAAATATATGCTTTCAGAGTGTGGCCAAGTTAATCTTGAGTCCAATTGAAAAGAAAGAAGAAAGATTGAAAGATTTTGTGCACTTTGCTTGATAGATGCCAATGGTGATTAGACAACCTCAGGCAGCCTGCTGTGTGTGGATGTGCTGCCTTCCATTAACATGCCATGTCACATCATGGGACAAAATGAAGAAAACATGTTCAGGCTGGTTACTGCCAAAAAATCAAGGTGCTTTTGCTATGGGCATCCAGAACAAATGGAAACTATGCTTGAAAACTCACAGCTGCTCTTCCTTTGCTATTTTCTCTATCACCCCCTCTGTCAGGACTCTGAGCTGCTGGGACAACTGGAAGGGATTCCATGTCACAGCAAGCAGCAGAATCACAGATGTCGGGTGTGTTAACAAAGGGAAACACGCCTGCCCCAGCTATGTAATGCTTTCCTGCCTTGACATTAAGGAATATTGTGGGAAACCATTCAGCATTTCAGTCTTGCTCCTTTTTTATTCCCCTCCATCTCTCTTTCCTTTTCCGTGTAAAGCAATGTATTATGTTACAGAGGTGCTGATACATTTTAAAAATGTGTTTTCTGGATTTTACTTGAGGGTCTCTATAGCTTGGCCCTATTACCAGCTCAGAGAGGTGCAAGGAGGCAAAGAAAAAAGCCTTGGGACATGTACTCAGGTCTCTTGTGTACATCAGGAAAGACAGTGCTGAAGTAGTCTCTACATTGTTTGTGTCATTGCTGAAATCTTTTTGAGAGAGCAGCTGGAGGAGGAGATTCTTCCACCGATCATATATTCTCTGAAGCACTGTAAGTCCCAGTGGCGATACTGTAGTGTTTGTAAAAGTGCCAGAGGAACTGGGATGCTACAGGAGGAAGAAACAATCCTGAAGCTGATGAAAGAAGTCCTTGTGGGAGAGTTTGGCTCTCTGAGCAGTGAGTGTTGGACTGGGTGACCCTAAATGAAGGGTTCCAGTATTCACCGGATGATATTGTCTGGTTCTCTGGTTATCTTGGTCACCAGAGGGGTGTTGGTTGATAAAGTTCCTTTACTGAGGCAGCACTGCTGGAATTTTTCCTATGTAGGTTTTCACACGGCATGAACAAAACATGCCAGGCAGCCTGGCTTTGTCATTGTTGCATATTCTGGTACACTCAGCTGTGTCTTAAAATACCTTTGACGTGTATGATGATAACTTAGAAAGTTCCTAAACAACCTCTGAAAATGTCTGGGTGCTTACTCTCTGAAGGTGGTGTGTGTTGTGGAGGAGCAAAATGCAGTGGTTGGGATGTTTCAGAGCAAGAGAAAAGGGTAAAGTGTGTCCAGTTTCCATCCAATATTCTTCCATCTCCTGTCCGTCTGTATTCTGTATAAGCATGTTGGACTTTATTAAAGGGAAACCATGGTGAGTTTCCTCCAAATTATCTACTAAAGAGCATAGGTGTTGGAGTAGCAGAAATTTTTTTTGTCTCTCCTCTTCCAGGTGTAAAATAGGATTTTCAACAGAATAAATCTTCCAAGAAAATACGCCGTAAATGTGGAAAGGTTGAGCGTCTTTCCGAGGAATGAACGCCTGAAAAACACCAGTTGTTCCTTTTCGCGAATGTAGATTCAGTGTACCATAAAAGTGGTAATCCATGTAGTTCATGTCCCTGTTATGCCCTCTTGGCTGCGTCACCCGCTGAGTTGCATTCTCATGATGTGCTGTAACCAGAGGACAGAATGATCCATTGCACTGGCACAGCAAAAATTTGATGCGTCCAGGGAATTTTTTTCTTTTGCTAGTCAATTCAACCATCAAAAGAGGGGACATGAAATGTGAGATAAGTAACTTCCACAAGAAAGCCTGGTAAGTTTCTGGGTAGATGTGTTCAGCTGGTGGCTTTGGGTGTGGCTGTGTGAGTTTGTTTTAGTGATAAGGAAGCACTTCAAGCCAGTCAAGGGCAGCTGTGACTAGTGAATAGTGGACAAATGGACTCCTACAGCACATTTATATTATTCCTTGCATGTACATCTTGCACTTTACTTTTGAAATCCTGTTGTCAGAAGCCAATTTTGAATGTACATAGAGCAGAGCTACTTGAGCAAGCCAAGTTCCTATTCAAAGTAATTGCCACTTACTTTCTTTATAATATGATCAATTCTGGTGACATGACATTAGACCTAACTGCATCCCATTTTGGTGCTACCAAATATTTGCACTTACACAAGGCCTTGAAGAAGCTGGGACTTCTCTTGAGATAAAGCAGATGTTGCATCTTTAATGGAATGTAATAGGCATATACAAGCTGATTCCCTTCTTTGGGATTAGAATTGTGTGGTTTTTCTCCTTTTACATCTAACAAACACCAAAAAGCATTAAAAGCCTTTAGACATTTTCATAAACACCAAGTTAAAATAAAATGAGCATTCAGCATTCATTTCCATGCAGATTCCCTCCAAATACATTACATCATCTGCCTGTGAAAACAGTCCTTTTGCTCATGTGCATGGTGCTGTAGAAAGCTGAAAGCTTTCAGCCTCTGACAGAGGCTTTCAAAAATCTCCTCTCTGCGTGATGGGGCCGTGCCTGCCAAAGTGAGTGGAAAGATATTTATGCACAAAGGAAGAAAGGCACCAAAATTCAAATTTAGATAGCTGAAATAGGAGAGTTAAATATGTTTCTAGTTACCTCCCTGCTTTCTTTAAGCCCTTATATATAGATATAGAGATGTAAAAACCTGTTTTAACTACTTCAGCAGGAATTTAAGTGCTTACATTATGATTTAAGATAGTTAGAATCTTAGAATCTTATAGGATCTAACCTATGTTGTCTTTCTGATGGATGAGGCCCAAAGTCTTTCCTATGGAGGCAGTATTAATGATAGGCAATTAGCAGAAACAGCATCTCAGTGCATAGGCACTTTGCTAGTAAAATCATCACTATGCATGATCCAGTGACAGCCAAGGCATTCAGCTTTTACTCTGTACTAATGTCTGCCTACATCACAGCCCAAATTAATCTTAGGGGAGGGATCTAAAACAAGACTGCATTTCTCACCGAATCCTTGCAGCATCCCAAGTTCTGGTAGATGACATTCCCCTGCACTGTCCATCTCTATTCAGCTTTCAGACTCCTACACCCCTGGTTCCCCTCACACAGAGCACTTTGTGAATTAGATTAATTTGAAGATATCCTTGAAAGCTTTATGTGGTGGACAACAATGTGAGGCGGACACTGATGGCAGCTTATGTAAAGTTAACATGTTCTTTGGTCTCATTGCTCTGTAGAAATCAAGACGTTGACCATAACATGTTTCGTGATTTCCTTCCCCTTGTTTGTCACTGTCCTTGTTTATCAGTCTAGAGCATATCAGATGGACCAGGTCAGGGCCACTGTGGGATTGCTTAAAGATGTTGACGCCATGGGGGGAAGCAGCAGAACCAGCATGTGAAGTATTCAGGGGCTGACTTTGAACTATGTGAATTTGTGATATGCAGGCTGCACCAGGAGAGGGAATGTGAGGTTACTGCAGTCACTCAAGCCTGTGAAGATATTTGTCATTCCAAAACTATGCTGTTGAGGGCTTTGCTTGAGGGGGAACATCAGGGAGGGTAAAATAGAAAGTGGAATGTAGGTTCTCAGGATTGCTATTAAGAGGCACAAGTTACATCATGGCAAAGTCATCTACTTCTCCCCCAGGAAAAAGGTGGAAACAGTACACACAACCATACCCCAGATCTCCTGGTGTGAATTTTGCAGGGTTTGTATAAATCTGTTCATTGTACTTGGATATAATCTTAGGTCGGGACTCCTGTGTCTCCTGTGTTCAAGGGAAATCTGAAGTGCACTCTTCCCTCTCTTGGGCTCCTGTTCTCTCTGTGGGCTTGCTGGCACCTGAGCCCATGTAAACCAAGTCTCTTCATGGGTTCAGCAAAGCAAGGGTTTGCAGGATGAGGAGTGAGGAAGAGATCACATCTACATGTCCATGTTTTGGCTGCAGAAAATCAAAAGCATCCTGTTTTGATGATGAGTATCCTTAAATGCCACCATCCACTACTGGGATGCCAGGGTGAGTGGTCTTTGCAGAGGTGCCACTCCTCCAGCCTGTGGGGCTATTTCTGCCTGTAGCTCAGAGCTCTAGGTTCTGCCTGGCAGCCTTTCTGTAAAGCATTTCAGCTTGTTTTGTTCCCCAGTGCTGAACAGACAGGAGCCATCTGCCATCTCTGCAGCACCTGTGCAGAAGTCCCTGTGTCCCACAGCTGCCAGCACCGACTGTGGGTGGGTTTGGCTCTACTGGGAGTTCCATGCTCTTCATTGTCCAACAGCCTCTCTCTGCCTCCCACCATGAAACACCACAGCAGGGGCATTTCTGAGGGTCTTCGCTGGCATAGGTTGAATAGACTGATACCTAGATGTCATATTCGAAAATAATTTTTCATGTCCAGTGATTAATTTTTAATTTTACAGCATTTTTCCGTATTTTTTCTTCTCCTTGACTATCTAAGGAAGTCATGCCTTGATAACACCTGCCTGGAAATGCAGGCTGGGCTGGAACTGATGTCCTCTTGACTTGCTTGGATCCGTTCTCATCTCTTGGGATCTTCAGTATTAATTGTCTCTTTTCTCCTTTTTTGAGCTTTTGCCTTTTCCTGTCCAGACCTTTGGCTGTACTATCACCTAGCAGTGAATGCAGATGCAGCAGAGGGTTTTGTTCAAAATTTATTTCCTGGATGCCCAAAGATGGACAAAACTAATAAAAACCCGAGTCAGCACCTGCTATAGTGGTGGGAAATTTCTGACTTGAAAATGGAAGATTTTTCAGTGATCCACATGTTCACATGGTCTGACACTGAGATTAAGGGAGGCAAGGGTCCATTTGGTAGCATCATAGAATGGTTTGGGTAGGCAAGAACCTTAGAGATCTAGTTTCAACCTTCCTGCAATGGGCAGGGACACCTTTCAGTAGACCATCAGAGTCCCATCCAGCCTGAGCTTGAACATTTGCAGGGATGGGGCATCCCCAACTTCCTTGGGCAATTTCTCCCAGTGCCTCATCAGTTCCAGTGCCTCACCTATCATGTTTCTTTGGCACTCGACTGTCTAAGGCATGTAGGAAAAATTCTAGTCTGAGTTACATGTGTACAGTTAAGTGTGTCACTACTTTAGTATCTTACTCTGTTTTCTCTGTGACTGAAGGATTTTTAAATTACTCAAGTCACCAGTAGGACCCCAATCCAGCAACATTTAGTCAACATTAGTAAAATTAAAAGGTATCTTTTGTCTGTGAGGACTCTCCCCCACAAAATCCTTCATGATCACCATTAAGAGGCCATTCCTTCCCCTGGCAGCCTTTACTGGGGTGAAATACAAGCACTGTTGCCAGCACTTACCATGGATAATTAACAGCTTTGTTGGGGCTTCAGTATTTACTTGAAATTCCAAGGATGCAAGACTTAGGGAAGCCCAATCTGATCATTATTCACTTCTGAGACAAATATCTATGGAACAGGTTAATATAGTCCCTGGCTTCTGTGTGAAGCTGGGGTCTGAGGGGGGTTGGGATGTCGGGAGGCCATGGGGAAAGGACAGTATCAGAAGTGAGAAGAGTTGAATAGCTGTAGGAGGATGCTGATGGCCACAGAACAGGGGCAGGGACACCTTCTTTGGCTACAGCAGAAGTGGCATCACATGTTAAAGGAGAAAGGAAATGCAAAACTGAGGGTCACACTTAAACTACGGACTATGAAGTGCCATGTCTGGGGGTGGGCATAGAGGGGCTGATGCTAAATGAGTAGATATATTTTGTAAAGTGTATTTGAGGGCTCTTAGGCTAAGGAAATTTTAGATGAAGTTTCAAATGTCAGGTCAGACAAGGGGACAGAGGTATAACATAGCAGCAATGTTAGTGTGAGCAGAGACCCAGTAAAAGGGCTTGGCTCGTTCTACAGAGCTACAAAGCTCATGCAGCATTTTCCAAAGAAGCCCTCTAGCAAACAGACACCTCTTGCAGTTGCATGCCATGGACTGGGCATCCATATCTCCTTGGCTCTTCAGACTATCCTCATCTCTTCAGTGAACTCTTGCTATCCCACCTGGTGTGATAAAAGAAACTGCTAAAACTGGAGGCTGCTGAATGTTATGCTGCCTCTATTCAAATCTCTAATGAGCTCCTCCTTGTAGCTCTAGGTTTAATTAGTTTTCATTGCAATATTAATGATCCAAACAAACCATTTTAACTTTCCTGTTGCACAGCTGGAATCTTCTTATTTAGTATTGTACTCTATAAGGGAATCACACCAACTTCCTTTCCCCTCCCCCATTTCTGCCATTAATATGCATTAAAATCACAGTCTCGCTGGCATAGAATTTCAGACCTGCTATAAAACTCTAATAATTTCTAAAAATGGCAAGGCTGAACTAATGACAGAGCCTTATCCAAATAATGCAAAGACAGATTTCTCCTAGAGTTTGATGGAAGTGATGATTAATACTTCATTTATTTATTTACAGTCTATCAGCATTTAGAACAATTTGCTCATTCCTTTGAGCCTGCATAAAATCTCTCTTGAACTCCATGGTATTAGAGCAGAAATGCCTAATCTGTTAATCTTCAGCAAAAATGCCTACTTTCTCTCTTTATTTTCCCCTGAGGAGAAGGGCCCTTCCCAATGTATGTCTGAAGACTGCACAGCTCAAGAAGGGGAAGACTTTCCCCTATCACATGGACTAGGTGCATCTCACATTTCCCTCTGAAATCCCTGATAGTGAGGATTTAGAGGAGAGTCTTTGTTGCTCTCTGGTGTGTTTCACTTCCTGGACTCACTGTGACTTGTGGAGACTGAAATAAATTGGATTGTAGATAATCTGGGTATCTTCCTGTTGAAGGATGCTAGAGAAGACAACTCTCTGAAGGCCTGGCCTGGAATCTTGCCAGCACCTTCTCCTTTCTAAGCCATAGAAATAATGGAAAAGTTGGTAGCAAGAAACCTCCAGAGCTTCTTGCTTAAACTCCTCCTCGGAGCTGGTCTGTTGCTGACACCAGTTTTGGCTTTGTCCTGTTTAGAAAGGGATGTTTTCTAGGAGCTGGAAGAGCTGTGCTCTGCAGAAAGGCTGTCAGCAGCTGGATAAAAGGATTTTCTAGCTATACTGCACAAGAGAGGTCAAGATACAACTGTGAGAGTGCAAAAGAGATTTAGTACCACTTGCAAAAAGTAATTTTCATTGGGACTTACTCTCATAAGTGCTCACATTGTTTTTGAAAATAGGACTTTGGAGTGGGACCGTGAAGATAAAGGGATGCTATGTGATTGCTTGCTGTGTCATTGCCTGCAGGGTCTAAGTTCAAGAGAGCAACAAGTGACTTGATTGCAGAGCACCATCCCCATGGCCCAGGCAGTGGAGAGCTGGAAGTGCCTCCCCTGGAGCCCCTGCTCTGGGGGCCTGATGTAGGCAGTGTTCCCTCCTGCACAACTCACCCCTTCTGCAAGAGACCTGTCCTCACAGAGCACTTTCCTTTAGGAAGTCATCGAGCCAGGTGGGAGCTAAACTCACAATTCTATCCTAAAATCAAGCATTTATGGCACCATAGATTTGCTTGGAAACTAAAGCAATTCAGTAAATGCAGGAAAATAGTTGCACTGTTAAGGTCTCCTCTGGCTGCTGTTGGTGTTGGGAGAATCATCCAGGAGAGAGGTTGGGTACTGAGGGTCAGGACTTGCCAGGGCTTTCTCCAGCTGTGTAGTATTGTGAAAATAAAACTTTCCATCTCCATCTATCTGTGTTTAAATACCATTTTTTTCTGCCTCTCTGCCTGAATAGAGACTTTTAGTGTGTGGGTATCCTGGCTGATGGGATTCACAGCCCATTTTCTTAACTTCCGTGATCTCACAGGGGAAAGACTTTATTGTGTGGAACTTTCTGCAGCAGAAGTTTATTGAAGATTTTTACCAGTGAGCTGATTTCACTAATGCTCTTGTGGTGGTTTACTTCATATTTGTCATTCATTCATTGCATGGGAGTGTAAGGGTGAATGGTGACCTACAAAAGCACATTGTCAACAGTTGACAGGTGTTTGTCCAAAGTGCTCCTGCTGTGAAGTTGTAGATCACTAACTTGTTTGCTCCCATGTGGGAAAAAACAAGAGCATATGTTATCCCTTCAGAAATCGTGAGAGTAGGTGGGGTAGAGGAGCACCCAGGGAAATGAAGGATGCTATCTCCTTGCTCATCTGCAAAAAAGTGGAGATAAGCTTCACGTGAGCTGAAAGCACTATCAGAATCATATCCTGACACTGTGACAGGGTTAGACAGCCTGCACCCACAGGAATGTGTGGCAGCATGGAGGATACAGGAAGCACAGCTCCTGGCTGGGCTGTGCCCACGTTGGGAAGGACACTATCAAGAAACCTAACAGCAACAGGGAGATAACTTCCCTGAGGTTTCATGTCACCAGAGTTGCCTTTAGTGTTTTGTTGCAGTTCACAATACCACAGCATGAAAATGAGCAGCTAAATGCACTTCTTACTCTAAATGCAACTGTTATTTAAGATTAAAATTAGTAAGATCTCTTATCACTGTCAGGTAGCCACATCTTACCACACAAATATCTCCCTTACTTTGTTTCCAGGGGCCTATTTTCTTCCCTTGGCTGCCAACATAATTGTGTGTGGTTTCTTACTCAGTTCAGCCAGAAAGATGAAGTTTAGTTTAAGTTCTCATCAGGAGGACTTTCAGTCTGTTCTGTTTCTTCAGAATCACACCTGGGGCATCCAAAGACGCCGGCAAGACCCGGAGAGAGAAGGTGGGGCATTAAGGTTAAGCCAGAAAAGTGCTGGGTACTAAAACCCTCACTAGCTTGGCAGCAATCAGCACAGCATGTGGAATTGCAGTTTCAGTGACCTGCTCTGCTCTTTCTTCAGCCAGTAGCCCCTTAGTCAAAATACTGCTGTAAAGCTAAATCAAAGTGATTATACTGAGGGATGGATCTGCTTTAACAGAATAGTTTTCTAAATCGAATTAAATTGCTGTTCAAAGTGTACTTCCTTCAGTGACAGAAGTGTGATTTTACCTCTTTCTATTCCTGGTATCTCTGCAGAACTGAGCCACCTGAAAGGGGACAGCTTCATGTCTCTCCATAGCTGGGCATTTCCACTAAAACCAAGCCAACTCTTGATAGCAAAATGTATATTTTCAGTGATGTTTAAATTAAGAGCCTTGAGTGACTTTCTGCTCCCAGACTAAATCACATGGCACTTAGAGAAACATCATTTTATCTCATACCCGAGCACATCTTTCATTGCTGGTGCTGACAGCATCTCTTAAAGACACAGGACTTCAGGAGACCAGATGCTTTATAATATTTCTATTTGCTTGGCACTTTGAACCTTTGCAACACCAGCCAGCTTCAGGTTTTTCTTCAGCAGCTGTGAATGTAACTCACAGTTTTGGGGTGACTGAGGTCTGATAGCCTTATGTAGAAACCATTTAATAGCACTTTTCTCCCTTTAAATGGAAGAATCATTTCTTGTGCTAAAAGACATGTAAAAATTGATATGTTTTGGGCATAAGTTGGTGTTGCTGCATTAAATTCTGAATCTTGTCTCCCAATAGAAGCATGAGGGCCAGCAACCTTGCCTTAGGTACAGGCACACTGAAAGAGAAAATCCCAGACATTCACCTGCAATTTCAGCAAGGGCATTTCTGAAGACAAATAATACTGCAGGAGCTAGTTGCATTTATGGTTGGTCATGAATAAATAATAATTATATTAAAGGTGTAGGGTTGACTGGGCAGGCTTCCTATTCTGGAATTGGAATCTTCTCTTAAAATCTTTAGCCATTTGGCTTGTGATTGAAAGCTGCATGTTTCCACATTGGAGCTCATTGCAGGGAAAAGCTTAAAGCTGTCAGTTGTTCCAAAAGCTAATGGAGACATTAAAAATATAGCAGCTTACTGGGGAGAAAACAGGGTGTGGGGGGAACACGTGTTGCTAGCATATGCTGTAACTGGACTGTAAGTGGTCTCCACATATTCATGAATGATGGCTGACCTCTACTCTGCTAGGGCACATGTGTGCACGTCCATCATGACAACACACTCTGAACTTACTCCACCAGAGGCTCTTGGGAACATAATCCCCATATCTGTCTCCAAATATAACTCTGCTGGTCTGCAATATAAGGCAGTGGGGAGAGCTGCTGCATTGAGGAGCCATTTGGAAAGTGCTGCAGTGATATTCACAGAGATCTCTATGCCTAGTTGATGACCTTCTTCACTAAGAGGCAAATGTCTGCAGCTTGTAAAAGAAAAAGATGCCTCTGAATGCCTTTCCACTTTTAAAAGCTCCTGAGTGCCGGCTCAGCAGAGCAAGTGAAAGCCACAAGTGGCAGCACTTACTGTACCTGTACTGTATGAATGTATGCAGCCATACATCTGGACAAGGAGGCTTGTCCCAAGCAGGGCACTGGGAAAAATTCTTGGACCTGCCTCCAGCTTAGAGCTAGAGCTTTGACCTGAGCCAAACCACTAACTAGGCACTGTTTCAAAGTCAGTTCCTGTGGAAATAAGGCCAGCAACACGTCTCTGCCTCAGTGTCCTCCTTTTTAATCTGTTTGTAAAACAAGACTGCAGAACAGTTCATAAGGGATTAGGAAAGACTCATTCATTTGTATTTAAAGAACATCAGGATCCTTGGAGAAAAGTTCCTTATTAGAGCAATAATGAATACAAAAAATAATAACAATTCTGTTATCACTGGGAAATTGCAGGGATTTGGTCAGCATCACTTGACTATAGCTTTATTTGTCCTGTGGACTACAATAAAAGAACAAATCATCCTCTCTAAGTATTTTTGAATATGGAGGATGAAAATTATATATTGCAATCTTTTAAAAGAAAATTAAAACTTTAACTCTGAGGTGTGTGTAATAAAATGGCACTTTAATTCTCTAGTGTGCCATGCAGGCTTCTTCTGTTAATTTATTCACTTCTTTTCTTTTTGTGCTTCATGTAATATTCTGAAGTTATTAATGTGGCAATATATTTGACCACAAAAACCTGCCTTCTAGTGTTGTTAAGATTGTGAATTAACTCCACGATGGAAGGCATTTCTGACTTCAAGGCAAAGAGATCATGCTTGAGATAAAATGATTAACAACATTACAGATATGCAAGAACTTTTAGCAGAAGGTTTTCCCAGGTGTCTTGCCATTATATGTGTATAGGCTTAGGTCTGTCAAGCCTGTGGGACTCCAGCTGTCAGTATTGTGTCTCTGTGGTGCAGACACCTGTGAACACCACACCTGAGCTGCTGCAACCCCTGGGACACAGCATGATTCCCCCTGAACAGCACTGCAAGCACTGATGTGCTTGGGATACCTTCCAATGCCCAGTGAGGGTGCTAGGTGCCAGGCTGGGGTCCCTGCATCACACCTCCCACTACAGCACACGCTGCAGAACCCACTTCGTAAAGAGGCACCTCAGCCCTTAAATGACTGGTATGTCATCTGTCTTAGCTGGGTAACCAAAACCCAGCAGCAGCCAACAGAAAGGAATTTGGTGGGATGAGTTCAGTTCAGTGCAATTTAAACCATATCTTCATAATTCTACAAATACTTCCAGAATTAGGATGTGGTCCTAGAAAGGTCCCATCAATTTCATTTGTATCTCTGAGCTGCATCATCCAAGGCTGACACTGCACCTTGTAGTGATTGTTGCATAATGCCTGGACATTACCAGTGCCAGCCTAGGTACCTGAAAATATCTCTTCTCATCTGACTCATTCCCTTATCACTGTATTTAGGCACTTCTAGGACTCATCCTGCATCAGTGGTACAGTTTACACTGAAAGCACAGTGTAATTAATGGGCACAAGTTCAGGACTCCCTCTCTGTGAGGTTTTGGCAATGAAAGGCAAAAATTGGGGATTTTCTCTGTGCAGAAAATTGGGTATGTATCTCTTTAGTTCTGCTTTCTGGGTGAAATGCTATTTCCTGACTAATTATGAAATGAAATACAAACCTGCCTGCACTGCGTATATGAACTTGTCTTGCTCAAATTTGCCAGCAGTTTCAGTGTCCACCAGCTCTCTCCCTCTTTCCAGCCTAGCTCTGAAATCCTGCTGCATTGCAGAGGTCAGGAATGACACTCAGGGCAAAGGTTGGTTGGGATGTGGTGCATGCCCAGCACCAAGGGCGTGACAGGGCTATGCACAGGGCTTCTCCAGCAGGGTGACAGCTCAGCATAGTTTGCTTTGGAAGGTTGGAAGAAAGTGACTTAGAGGAGAATATTTAATTTGTTTAGGTGCCTTTGATTTGATCCTATGAAATCATAATCTGCTCATATTTCCTGCTGGAAAATTCACAAGGCATATACAGAAATAGGACCACACTTGCAAATTTTAGAGGAAAAACAATGACTTTGCTTTTACTTCGGCTCCTAGTTATCCCTTTATTCTTTTCTTAACTTTTTAGGACTTTGTCATTATCACCACTCCCTTTAAATCTCCTCTGGTGTGTGTTTCTTTTGTATTTCCTTGCTCAGGGGATCTTGGCCATTGCTGGGTTTCTGTCCCCTTTCTAGGGCCAGAGTCCTGCCACCTCTCTTCAGCTGTCTCAGTGCTTGGTGCCTGGGCTAAGCTGCTCAGGAAGGCTCCTCTCTCGTCTGCCAGGTGTCCTGAGATTGTTATTCTTCCTTACAGGAAGAAGGGCATTTCAGGTATCCCAGAGGTGTCTGCTAACCTCCAGGGATGAGGAAAGGAGCCAAGATCAGTTTAAACTTGTAAAAGGCCAGCAGTGGGTGTGATGGACTTTGTCCACTGGATCTCACCTTCTTGCTCATACAGGATATTTGGCACTAGAGCTTTTCTCTACCTCACATTGTAAACTATTCATGCATCCAATAGTGAAACAAGCGTTCTTAAGTGTCTCTGTCTCCTTAGGGTGAATTGTTGCATTCCTGTGCCCTTCCAATAATAATAAATAATATCTTCTATTTATAGAGCTTCAAAGTTTCCCAAAGAGCCACCTTTGAGATGGAACATACCAACAGTTAGTGCATAGCAACCCTAGACAACAACTTAAGACATATGAATGTATCCAGTTGAAGCTGAAGCTGAGATTTCTTTTGGCAGAAGATTATTGCAAAAGTTATTAATTATTATTGTTGTTGTTTATGCAGCTCTGGACCCAAGAGCAATAGGCACTTTTAAAATACTACCAGCAGTTAGAAAAAAGCACAAAGGAATTACAATCATACCACAGTAATTTGCAGAAGGCAGAATGTGCTAGTAAAAATCCTCCCTTGGTGGTTTTTCCATCTAGGACTCAGCATAAGCTGTTGAATAGTCCATAATGCCAGAAGAGGAGAAAGATGGCTTTTTCACAAGTTCCCAGTGTAAACTTTAGCGTATAGTTTAGTTGCTCTGAAGGTAACAACATGACTACAAAGCATGTTGTAGGTGTTTAAGGGTGAGATCTGGAAAGATTTCCAATACAAGTATTTTATATGAATCTCTGTTTTGCAGGGTGATTTTATTCAAATTGACAGTGGTTGGGATTTTTTGTCTTAAGCAACAGGACCATGTATACACAGGCCTGGAGTACATAGGCCTGGATTTACAGATCATCTCTAAGTGCAAGGTTAGGTGTTTGCTCACTCTCGTACCGGCCACAGCAGAAACCACTGATAAACTCTGTGAATATTACTAAAATCACATGGACTTCACAAATTAACGTAGCTCAAATAGTAAGTAGAAGGACTGTGTGATTATATTGGAAGTATCTTGTAGAAGCAATGAGTCTGCAAATTATTTTTGAAGGAACTATGAAATTTCACTACTACTGACTACTACTACTATTCACTACTATTACATTGATGGCAAAATAAATGGTAGAGCTTGGAAAGGTGCAAGGGAAAATGTGAACCAGGACACTGGAATTAACCATTCATCAAGGTATCCAATGCTGACCAATACAAAAATATTTTTATTTAAGCGGTGTTTCATTTTTATGCATTTTGATACACAGCACCCATTAATTGCTTTCTTTGTCTTTTCTGTTCTTGCACTGCTAGCATGGAAGTTTTGTATTTTTTTTCCTTCCATTGTTTACCTAAAAATCTCTACCTTCTCAGAATGGGTAGAGATATTTTTTCAATGGAGATGTTTCACGTTTGTCATGCTCAACTAGGCTGGAAAGGGACTGGTCCAAGATCTCGTTAGCATCCCTCCTGCGAGGACAGCACAAACTCTGTCTTTGAAGCAATAAGCAAGCAGAGCAGGTTCCAGCTCCCACTCATGTCTGTGGAGTGGTTTCTGTTGATTGGAGATGGCTCAGCTGCATATGCCAGGCTGCTTCTGCAGTAAACATCAATTTCCAAAATACCCAGCTTTTGTGTGCCACTTTGAAATGTCTGAGAGGCTACTGTCCTTCGATAGGACTGGAGTATTGAAATCAGAGGGACTTGCCATCCCAAGTGACATGGACACTGTTAAAATTGTTGCCAGTGGAGACATCAAGCCTTGCCTCTTTGTCCAGGCCTGCCTGCATACACAGTCATTTTATTAATGGATTTCAGATACACATTGGATATGGGAATTGCTGCTGTGTTTTGAAACAGCAATACTTTCTGTCACTAACTAAAAGATTGCAATGAAAATGCATTTCAAGCTTGCAGTGCTTAAATGCTTCAGTCTGTGCTGTGTAGTGAGTGTAAACCCTTCTGAAATCAAGGAGTATATCTGTATGAGTGTCATTATTGATCAGCTAAAAGCCTTGATTTTGTGAACATGTTGAGTTTTGTTCCTAAGAGAAGAGTCCCTAATCTCTGCAGGAAGATAATTAATCATGTACCTGTTTGTGTTAGCATTTTCACCAGTAATGATTCCATTATTGTTTTATATTTATCTTTTTTTGTCTAAAACACTTTTGTAAAGTTTAAAGGAAACCAGTTGTGACTTTTTTGAAAAGACAGTATTTCTCTTTATTCCCATTATATTTTTATTCAAATATTTGACATCATGCATTTTCTAATGAGTTTAGCAGACTAGAAACATTCAAAAAATGCCTGAAGGCAGTGGTTTATATGATCATAATTCAAACCACATGCCTGTTCCTTAATGGAATGAGATTAAAGAATTATTCTGTTTGCATTTGTCAGTTTATTGATACCAGCCACTTTAGTACATTTCATACAGTGACTTTCAGTCCCAGGAATCACTTTACTGCTAGGACTAGTCTCTGATTACCTGAGACTCATCTAATTGATCATCATTAAGGGATTGTGACATAGTTTTTAGGCCTGGGGGAATTCTTAGGGTGTTCTCTGATGGTGTCTTCCTATCTACTCCACATATATCACTGACTCCATTTTCCGAGTTCAGCTACAGTGAAAGTATGAATATCCATCCTTGGATGCCCTGCTTGCCTGATTCCCTGGGCAGATTTTGCCATGGACCTTTCAGGCAGGTCCTGGGCTGTGTCAGCCAGCCCAGGTGTGGTGCAAGCAGAGGAGCTGGGAGCGATTCCTGCGGAGCAGCAGCACGGTGCAGTTCTGTCTCTGAATGCTCTGTTTCGGTTTCCTCGCTTTTCTGCAGTGGTTGCTTTCCTCTTCTTCATTTGGCTCCTTTCTTCTCAGTCATTATTTAGCACTGTTCTGCAGAGAAGCACGTTTGCTATCTTCCAGGCCAGGTTTTTAGCTGTTCTTGGCCTTGCTGTGTTAGCGTGAATTCCTCCCTCTAACATTGATAATCTCACTGCTTGTTAATCTTCCATTCCTGACATTCAGCAAAACCTTGAACAATTGCACATTGGCTTTTTCTGAAAGGATGGGCATGAACTTCTCATTCTCTCTCTAGTGTTTTCTGGTTTACTGAATGCCGATTTTAGATTGCTTACTTTTCTTAAATGTGACTTAAAGTCATATCATTTTAGAGCAGTGGTATTATAATTACTCGGATTACTGGAATGAGAAATGCAAACAGCTGTGTTGCTTCTTGCAGTTAACTGGTGTGCTCTGATCTTCTGGGGGACTGGAAGCAGGTTAGGCAAGTGTGTTTGCTGTGGCTTGCATACTCCTGGTATCTCTTTTTCTGCCAAGACATGCAAAAATGAAATATTTTCCAAAACCTTAGTGGTTTCCAATAATCCTTTCCTGAGAAGGATTCTGGGAGAAAGCTGGTTTGAGAAAGAGGAAGTTCAAATTTGAATTCCTTCCCTGTCTAATTCATAGCTGGGCTGAAACCTTTCTCCTAAACCAAGCTGGCCTCCCCTTCACTGTCCACTGGTGCTCCAGTACAAAACCATGCAGGGAGATATTTTGCACCCCAGTATCTTCTGAACACATTTTGCAGGACTCTGAGGTTTTGAGATAATGCACACATGCTTTGATACTTCACTGACTGCTGAGTAATAAAATTATATTATAAAATTGTTTTCTTCTGCTGTGCTTCACTCTTTCTTCTTCTTGGCCCACAGAAAGTGTATTCTACAAACCAGAAAATGAAAACTCATTTAATTCAGGCAAATCATTAGACTATAACAAGTTTTAATGCTTTATCTTTTCTTTCTTCACCTCTTATCACCCAGAGATAAACACACATTTGAACCGCAGTACCTCTGCAGTACCAGCTGAACTGCAGCGTAACACAACTTCCTCTCATAATGCAGCATACCACAACTTCCTCTTGTCATTTCCAGCATCTGGGGGGAGCCAACCCTGCTCACACTGCCCAAACCCCATCTTTCAGCTGTGAAGGGACCTGGGACAGGATAGGGATGGTGATTCTGTGGAAACTTGCATGGGAATTCATCCAAGGTGTTGTGTAAAATGCAAAATACTGCATGAAATCTGGATGGAGGTGTGTGGGGCTGGAACAAATATCATAATTCTGGTTCACCTTGTCTGTGGTGGGGTGAGAGAGTGCAAAGGACTGTGAGAGCAGCCATGTGACACCTCTGGAGGGACTAGACTTCTGGCTGCCTGGGCTCTCATACGATCCCCTAAAAATAGCCCCTTATGGTTCCCATCATTGTTTGTCCAGCTATTTTAATTAGCCTGTGGTCTCCAGTTTTTGCTTTGCAATTTGTAAGTGGGAAACATTTACACTAGGCCAGTAACCCCACATTCTTCCAACCTTTTCTGAAATTAGATGGATTATAGCTATGTTTATAAATTACCTAATGCATTTGGCCTAGTATCTCTAAATGTCACTGGCTTCTACATAATGTTTCTGATGAGAACTAATTTTTAGATCACTCAGATTATTTAGAGGTATTTTTTCCCTCATCTGATATGTCACAAGTGTGCTTATTTCTTAAACTTTAGTTGAAAGACTGGTTTATTACATGTCCTGGCACAGGCTGAACCTCTCCTGCAAATTGCCAAGTGCTGTCAGTTTTTGTTGACACATCCTGATGAGACAGGAAAGATTTCCAAGGCAGATCAATGCCCAGAAGGCAGATAGGTACTTAGCATGTTTTTTGGCTATTTCAGGTAGTGCAAACCCTTTTAAAAATGGGCCCAGGTAGAAGAGTGCTTTGCAGGCTTAATCTTTACTTGTAGAGTAATTTAGCCATCTTCTGCTGTTTAACATTCTCCATATTTAGTTTCTTTTCTGCCACATCTGTCTTCCATTCTTGGCAGAATGTTTAGTAGTGAAGTGATCATGCAAAAGCATCTTTCTGGGGTTCTTTATGTGTGATCACTCTACATGAGGTGGCTGTGTTACTGCTAAAAGCATGACTGCTCCTGACTGAAAAGTCAGTTTGATTTGGGGGAAATAAGCAGGGTGCGGTTGTGATCGACATCCTTGCCAAAAGAGTCACTGAGGCTGTGTTTTTAGAGTCCTTCTAGTCTACATTCTGTTCCCAAAAGCCAAAAGAGAGATGCTGAGCCCCAGCCTGGAGCCATGGTCAGGCACTTCACAGTGTTTTAGGATGTGTGTTCCGGGCTGGAATCCAGACAAGTTGTTTCTGAGTCAGCTGAGTCTGAGTGCTATTGATGGCACAGCAGCAGGGACAGGAGATCAGAAATTCTTTTAAAATTGCATTTAAGTTCTTATTCAAAGATAGACAAAAAGATGGTGGAACCAATGTCTGCCAGTGATCATAAATGCAGTCAAATCCAAAATGTAGCAAAGTTTGTTGGTTTCATAAGAAATCTGATTTCAGAAAAGAAACGTAGCAATTTTTTTAGGAAATAATATCTTTTACTACTTTCTGAGGGCAGGATGAAAATAATTTTGACATTTTATTATATTGAACTCCATATTATAAAATTATGAAAGATTAAATTAAGGAAATATTTCTTTTTCTTGAACTCTTCTCAGATTTCTTCTGGAGCTTCCTTTTGCAGAGACTTTTTAGTTTGCAAGGCTTCATTCAAAGCTTCAATAAGGACAATAGGAAAAAAATACAAGGGCTTAAAAAAAATTCTCTCCTTGTCAGAATTCTAGGAGTCTGTGGAGTTGGGACCAATAAACTGCATCTTCTGGCAAGGTTTGAAGGAGTAGACCTGAAGAGAGGCTGTGGATCAATCCTGCATCTGTCTCATTGCACAAATTCTGCACAAGGGGTGGATAAGCAGCCTTTCCAGAAAGGTGGAGAAATGGCCCCAAGGGGAGAGGCCATAGGACTGCCAGTGGTTCTCAGGTACAGGGGACCTTTATGTTCTCACCTACATTTTCTTAGCTGGGTCTTCCAGGATAGAATTTGGTTCAAACCAGGATGTGTAAGAGGCTGAACACAGACAGAGAAGAATATGACCTGTCATTTCCCCTGGTACCAGGTGCAGCACAGCCTGCATTGGCTGACAGGAGGTGCTGAGCAGAAAATGCAGCTTTGATCTTGTTCCCCTTTGGGAGAGAAAATACCTTTATCAATACTTCCTTGGTTCATGGCTTTTGTTCAGCTGATACGACCCTGAGGCTGCTCAGTCCAGCCAATGTTCTACACCCACCTGCACTCCTTGTCCAGTGCCCAGAGATCAAGTTATTTCACTCACCATGACAATAGCCAACAAATCATTCAATCTGTGGCTGCCAGGTAAGAACTGAAGCTGCCTTGCTCTGCTGGACAAAAAGTGCTGTAAGCAAACAACTGAAAACTCAATATAGTCCTATTGCTCTCATGGGTTCCTAAATAGACCCCTTGCTTGTTAATGCCATGAGAATTATAAAACATTTAATTTCTACAACCAAAGCAGTTTGATGCTTGTGTTTCCTAGTCCAGGGTGATGTTTTCATTTCTGTTTATAATCAGTTCCACTTTTTGGTTTCCATGTACCAGGGACTTTTTGCATGTGATTGGTGCATTGACCCCTTGGGGTCTGCATACTGCTTCTCTGGGGTTTGCAGCTAAGGTAACAAAGGAAAAAGACTGTCTCTGTCAGTAGGGCAGAACTCCATTTATTTCCCTGGAGAAAGTGTTGGGATGGGATACAAATCAGAAAAAGCTGAAAGCTACTGTTCTTGCATAAGGCTCTCTTGTCAGAATTCTCAGCATTGCCAGGCATATGAAGTTTCAAGTGTGAGTGTGAAAGATGGAGTTCATTATGCATACAGACATACGTACATTTTCCATTGACATATTTGTGCAAATTGCATACTGTTTTCATACAAGTTTAAAATTTCAGTCCAAATTGCTGTTTACAAAGTTCGGTGTGATCTGTTATTGCTCTGCATTCACTGAAAGGAACCAGCAGGAATTTTTGCTTTTTACATTTCCTGGGAGCAGGATAACAACATCTAAGTGCCACTGGGTCGTGTTTGCTGTGTGGTTTTCAGTAATTTTCCCCAGAAGTGGTTTTATTTTAATGACAGGCCATCTGATCCCAGATTCTCATGTGAACACTGAATTAGCAAATATATCTATTTATTATCACCGTATTTGAATAAGCTTAATGCCTATCCCAAGATTTGAATCCTTTCAAAGCTGGAGTCTGTGAACCACATTTATCCTGATAAATAGCGTTAACCCCAGCTGCTTTCGTGTGAGAGGCCTGTTTTGGATTTTCCAAGCAATCAGCCAACCTTCCTGCATTAGCAGTTACCATTTCCATAGGGATCTTTCTAGTTGCGATTCAGCCTCTCAGCAGTTCACAAGTTCAGGGCTTACAGAAAGCAGGGTTATACCTGCCTCTCTTCATAGACAGCAGAGATGTGTTTATTTTTAGCACAAGTATTCCAGAAATACATTCCTCCCCCCCTTTAGAAATGTGTGGGAGAGACAGACACACATACAGACAATTTTGCCTACGTTAGTGGCAGTTGTTGCCCGAAAACTACTTTTTCCACTGTCCCCTGTAATCCCAAACATTTTTTTTTCAGTGTGCACCAGTTCTCTCCAGTGTCTCAGTCCATAGGTGGCATGACTCATGGTACACCAGACCTTTGTGCCTAAGTACTCTTACAGGTGCAGAGCGTGGGGAGCTGTTGGAACTGTGTAGTTCCAGGCCAGAACTTACACTTAGAAGTGCCCTGATGTTTGGGAAGACCAGCATTCCGTTTGGCATGAGTTAGGAGAAACACTTGAGCACCAAAAGCCCGTACCAGGACTTTAGGAGAGTCATCTTTGCAAAATCTTCCTGCTGGAATCTAATGTGAAAAAGACCCCTCTCTCAGGTTGGGAATTCAAAGCTGTCGGTTGCTTTAGAGAAGGCAGGTCATTGTCCCTCAAAGAAGGGGCAAGCCCAGGCTGCTCTTGGATCTCAGGGACAAGTAGTTCATCACAAATGTCCTGGTGCTTGGAGATTCTCAGGCAGCAGATACTGCATGGGTTTTGCCTTGGTCATGATGTAGCAATGTAATTAGCAGCTCTTTTTAAAATGCCAATGACCACTGGGTTCATGTGGAGTCCTGCT
The DNA here is from genome assembly GCF_965178545.1 of Coloeus monedula. NCBI lineage: Eukaryota > Metazoa > Chordata > Aves > Passeriformes > Corvidae > Coloeus > Coloeus monedula. The sequence goes on from NC_138788.1 coordinate 21,001,974, forward strand.
CTGCCATGGAGGCAGGGGTTGGGTTGTAATTACAGGAGATCCTGCTCTTCATTTTGCTGTAGGCTGTGATTCAAGTCCAACGTGATGCTGAACCCCAGGAGTCCCATGACTGCAGTAAGGAACTGTGTGCACACAGCATGGCACAGGGTGCCATGCATTGTTTACATCTGCCATACAAAAACTTCGCTTGTTGACTTCATGGCATATTTCCCCCATTATCCAACATCCTAATGCAGCGTGCCAAATGAAACCAAATGCTGGCATGTGCCTTCCAGGAGGATGGCTGGTCTTGTTTGCTTTGGAAGGACAGTGGAAGAGGTCCTTACTCCAAGAACACTAGCTACATTTGCCCAGCCTTGATGATGAAATGAGCTATTTATGAAAAAGCACCCATAGGACAGTAATGTGTTACTCGTGTGCATATGTACGCAGTATTTTTAGTGATGACCCTAATAAACTCTTTGCCTCCCACCTGTAGGTACAAAACTGCAGTGCTCTGAGCTAGGATTCACTGGCAGCAGCGAGCCCATGGTACAGCATTGCTTTCTGTATTAGCTATCTCTGAAGAATTACCAATGGCCAATCTGAATGTAAAAATAGCTGATGACTGTTTGTTTCATCTGTCTGTTACTCGACACCGCGTGGTTATTCCAATACGTATGTTTGCCTCTTCCCCACCATGATCTCCGTTTGGTTTCCCCTTGCCTGATAACTATTTAAATACATTTTACTAACTTTGGATTCCTTGCTCATTTCACTTCACCTGGCTGGGCAGGTCAGCGAGGGCTCAAGGGTTAGCTCCTCTACTTTTATAGTTTTATTTATTTTTCAGTCATCTTTTTTATTAAAATAACCATGTTCAGAAGAAGAGCCCGACACACATAAATAATGGGAACTGCTAATAGTAAGCAGGCTGCTCTAAAATGTGCTGGGGCTTTGACTTAAGGGAAGAAAGCACAGCCCTGCATTGTCCCTATCAGGAAACTGGAGCACAGAAGGTAAGGGGGAAGCATATGGGTGTTTTTAAAACAAGGAAATTGTGAAGAATGGTGGTTTCTAAGTGTGTGAATGTGTGTGCACTCAAGGATCAGTTGTGTGATTGATCAGATAGGAGAAATCCAACAGCTTTTAAATCTTTTCTTTAGTGATTGGAGGTAGAATGTCCTTTCATTTTGTCTAGCTTTTTTTTTTCTCAGAGAAATGCAGGATTGTCTCTGAAAGTCTGTGTGTGGAAAGAGACATACACAGAGATTTGTTTGCAGTGATTACTGTTTATGACATGCAATTATTTTGCAAAGGGGCATGATCTTTTTAAAAGAGCACTAAATTGATATGAAGCTCCATTTAATTGTCTTGCACGTTGTGCTGTAAGCAGCTTTAAGGAAATATACATTGGTTTTACTTTCCAGATGATTACTGCTTACAGATAACTCTTAAAAACTTCAGTGATTTGTATAGAGTTTGGAAAGCATTTATGTTTCTTTTTTTGGAACAAATAGGAATAAAATAATTTAAATATTTTATAAAAAGTAATTACTATGCCACAGAGCCTGAAAAAGTAAGATAGTTCAAATACCTATGCAGTGCTAAGAGGCCACTATAAATGACTGTGACTATGACTTTTATCCGATTTTAATTATTGGAAGATTTCTTAAATGGCATAAGCTTTTCTGACTCCAGTTGTTGCAGAACTTCTTAGTCTGCTATCCCAAGGAACTGCATTTTATTAGTCTAGCAGCAGAACTCAGCAGCAAAAAAAGAACAGAAATAATTAAAATTGAGCCTGAGAAACCAAACCGCTTAGGCTTTTTAAAATGGCATTTGAAGAGGCAATCTGATCAAATATGAATAGAGAAAATTTTACAGCAGCAGACCAGAGTGACTTGTTCACACTGACTTTGTACAGTGTCAGCTAGAGGGTTCCTCTCTAGTCCTCTGCCATTTCTGGGAGAGAGGCAGGGGAGAAGGAACAGAGAGACAAAATAAGAAGGACAAATAAGCTTTCTGGACAGGATCAAAGTCTGTGGTTCTCTTTCTTCACTTTTTCAGGGAACTGACCTTGTAAAAAGCAAATTTCCTCAGTTAATGCTTGCAGGATGAGCTCTGTGCCAAATACTAAGAAGTAAAAGATTCCCAGTACACTGGAGCCCCAGCTACATTTCTCCATCCTTCCACGCCAGTCATTAGGAAGGTATTTATATATACATTCTCAACTTAGTTACCAAAACAGTTGTAACTTGAAGGCCACAGCTGGGTGGAGGTTTGCAGGTGTAATTGCATCCCTGCACTGTAAACCAAAAACACACAGAAATTTTTCTCTGTAGCCTCTTGCTCCTACCTGCTTCTGTGAAATGCTTGTCTCACCTGTACTTGCATTACCAGCGCTGTGGAAAAGGTCCACAAAACTGTTAATCCCTCCAAGACCAGAAACAAAGTCAACAAACCCTATGAGCCATGTTGGCAGAAAATACCACACATCTGTATCAGTCTTCCTTTAGTCCAGCTGAGTTTACACACAGGGAAAGTTGCTGGCAGAGGGAAATTCTGCAAGTGGTTTTTAGCTGCAGCCTTGCCTGCCGCTGGGGTGCCAGGTCACACAGAGCTTTGGCTACTCCAAGTGAGAGGATGAGTTCATTGCTTTTAGAGGTAACTGTGCAGTGCTTGAGGTTGTGTTGCATTTGGGGATCAGCTGTCTGTGAGCCAGCTGACAGGTGTGTGGGGAAAGGAGCATAGTGGGAGCTGCATGTGTTCACTCAGAGGGGAACTTCACCCCTGAGATAAGGTTGTTCCTCTTCAATCAAGCCTGCATATGCTTTTGGATGGATCAGTGATTACTTACACATGTCTGAAGTCATGTGGGTATATATATGCATATATGTATATATATGTATATATTATATATATGTATATTTGTGTGTGTGTGTTGAGCTTAGTGTGTTGTGACTATCTTGTTGCTTGCCAGGTTTTTATGGCTTTCAAGTGTGGTTGGTGGGAGAGACTGCCACCAGGACTCTGTCCTTTAGCAGTCTCAGAGAAATTGAGGCAGCATTGAAGCTGTAAGAGGACAACCCTCACCTAGAAGTAAGGTCTCCCTTGGGTTTCCCTGCAAAATGATCCTCTTTGGACAGGAATAGAAAGCAGATATTTAATTATAGTTGTAGGTTTCTTTATCATCCATCACCTGTGCTTGCAAATAATGATATACAAGAAGGCAGTAACTAGTAATGATTAATCTAAATCATCTGGTAACAGTCAGACCAATCTTCATGAGCCAGGAAGGTCAAATAGGGATGCATCTTTATTTTCAGCCTCTCACATAGCCACATCCCATTAGTTTCAAGGATGCCTTCCCTGTTACCTACACACTGTGTCAAAGGCTGTTTTGGGGACTGTGATATGGCTATGACAGTCAGGTACACAAAGGCCACCTAATTCATACTTTCCACTTGCAAAAGACAGATACGAAAATCCCTGAAATTTTTGGAAGAGTATTTAAAAGAGATGGATGTGGTTAACATTTGGCTACACCTTAACAGCAAATTCAGCAAACAGCAGTCTCTGGCAATTTGCAGCTCCTGCAGATCCTCAGTCTCAGATGTGCCTCTGTCTATCAACTTTACCTGGATCAGACATAAGTTGTCATGCCTCGAGGCCAGCTTGGCTTACCTGTGTGCGTCATTATAGACCCATGTACAATTTGACACACTTCGGATGGCTTTTGTTCTGTTGAAATGTATTTCAAGTGTCCCTGTCTCCATCCTATGCATGTTTCAAAGCACAGGGCTCCATTGTGCAGAAATTGGGATGAGTGCCAGGACTGCCCAGGATGCTGGTGCAGAAACAACATCATACTCAGAGGGAACTGACCCCTGCAAGCTGTGTCATGGTTTGTGCTGGAGCAGTGGGGCAGCACTCCTTATCATGATGTTGTTCACTGACACTTTCTGTTCTGATTTATCTGCTTTGAAGTAGCGATATTAGGATTTGGACTGTTTCTCCAAAACTGAGAAATTAGTCTTTGACCAGGCTTGTGAATTGAATGAAGCCATAGACAAGTGGCTAGAATTGCCACTTCTATGGTGTGTAGAACTGAGGAGAAGGGATAGGAAAGGAGACGTATCTGGTGACAGCACTAGGCTGATGGTGATGCTGTTGTTTGTCTGCAGGCTTCTTCAGAGGGTCTGGGAAAGCACTGTGCTGACAGCACCATTGAAGCTGCTGAGGGACTGACTCCACTGGAGTCATCCCTCTATCTCTTGGGGAACAACAGTGGATTCTGCTTAAAACTCTTGATGTTTCCTTTTCTGTCTTTTGCATATATCCTTTACAGAATAATCACAAGAAACACCGTAGCATGTGCATTAACTGTGAAACAATGAGGAATTGCCTTGGGGACACACCATTAAATCATAACAATTAATCAGTCTCTGAATAGGGAGTCTGCATTTCCCAGGGCAAAACCAAAACAACTCCTGTGCACAATGAAGAGGGAGCTGGAAGGAGCTTCCATCTTGTTCAGGGTGAGATTTTTCTCCTGGCTTTTGCTCCTCAAAAGGAGGAAAGTAGCGGGGTCTCCAGAGATACCTGGGGGCAAGGGTGAGTGGGCTGCCCCTGCCCTCTGAGAGTCCTCCCAGAGGTGTGTAGCTGCCCCATGGCCATGTTCCAGATAGGAAGGGCAGAAGGCAAGCCACTGCTTTTGTCCTTCAACTGGAATGGTTCTGTTATAATCACAAATAGTTGAGGAGCAGTTTGTCATCGGAGGAGAGATGTTATGTGAAAGGATGGTCATGTGCTTGAGTCATACACTGGCATGCACGTGAGTATTACCCTCCCTGCCACACTGCTTGCTTAGGAGTGGAGTGGTGCTCTCTTGGCTGCATTTGAAAGCTATAGCAAGGTGTAGATAAGAAATAGCTCTGTTCCTGCAGCCTGAGCCAGAAAATTTTCTAAACCAAAGCCTCCACCTTCTCCCCCACCTCTGATGCATACACCTTTTTGTCTTTGGTAACATAAGACAGATATTTCAGTATATTGCCTGTCCCTAAATCCAGTGGAATTCAGTGAGTTAGAAGTTGAAACAATTTTGAACCTAGCACGTACAAGCATCTTGAATTCTTTTCTTAATAGAAAACAGATTCAGCAAAGTCTTTGACCAAACCTTGAAAATATCCAGAAGTTATAACGAAAAAGAGCAAATGAGACTACCAGTAAAGGAATAATACTTGTTTTCTGCAAGTATTATTCCTGTTATTTCCTGAGACTGTATCCTGTGTGAAGGGTGTGGGTCAGAATCTCTTTGTCAAGAAGCTTAAATGGTTTAAGTGTAAACTTGACAGTGCTGATGGTATCAGTGTGTTGGGGCTGACGAGCAGAGGGCAGTGTAAGTGGGGGATGGTTTCAGATTCCCCAGCCTGGAAAGAGAAGTGAGGCATGGCTTGTTGCTAGCTGCAGAATTCATTGTGTAGGTCACAGAGGAGAATACACCTGCCTCCCTCTTGTGTCTACCATACTTGCTGGCATCATTACAATTTTCCTACGGCAGGGGCTGGGACTGTTGGGCATGCTCCTGATACAAGGCATCCAAACCATTACATTTGATTTCTTGTCCATGTGTTTTATTTCCCTTCCCCCTTTGTCATCTCCTACCTCTAGCCATTGCAATGCTGTGATACTTCATAGCTTTCCCCCTGCTGTGGGAAAATCTCTTTTCTCCCATTCAGGAAGTGAAAACTCAGAAGCTTTCATTGTCTAAGTCTTGCTTGAGACTGAATGGAAGGAGATGAATACCTGTCTCATCAGCCAAAATCCTTCCAGTGCTCAGTGAGGGGGCTGTAGTATTGTAAAGTCAGCTGTCACCATCAACTAGTGAGGAAGGCTTGAGTTCTAACAATCTTAGCAAGATTTAGGTATCAAGCCCCTGAGATGAAGCAGAGATCTTTGCAGTCAGTCACGTCCAAATCTGTATGGATAATGCCAAGCTACAGCACCACTTTCAACACTCAGTTGAAAGTGGGGTGAATTTTTGCAGGGAATAAAGTACCACAAGTTATGAAGGGCAGTGGGAAGGCATATTTTTGCCTTACCTGAAAAAGTTCAAGCTCTTTTTGTGTGATTCAGAAAACATTGATTTGGTTCCCTGCCCTGCCAGAAATGCCCTGTTTGATCTTGGGCAAATCAGTCAGTTGAAGCTGGGCCTTAGCTGCTGATCTGTAAATGAGACACAGATCCTGCTTTCAGTGGGAGAGTTTGCAAAGATAAATAGCCACGAGGTGTTCATGTACCATATTGCTGGGGAGCTGTATAAATATCTTGGTGTATAGTGACTGACCTAGTTACAGACAGTGGCCTTTTCCAGGCAGACATTTAATGCCAAGAAATGCACTGTTTGGGTTCAGTTGCTTAAATGTCACTTGTCTGTGCTGACTTCAGGTCATGGGAGGAGCACCATCCCTTTTGCCTTGTGTTTCTCATAGACTCGTGCTGTTTGCCAGGTGCGGCACCTGCCCTTGGCCTGTGTCAGTCATGTGCTCTGTGCCTCCGACTTCCCCTGTCCTGTCTGCATGTTACTGGCTCTTCAAAGGCAGTGAACCAGGTGATGGAAAGGATGAACATGAGTTGCAAGAAAGCCTCGGTCCAGATACAACCCTTTCTGAGAGACATCTCCTTCTTCCAGACTTAACAGGCCTGTTGGCAGGATGGGGCATTTGGAGGACATTGGGAAAGGCAGTCCGGAGACCAGCTGGAAATAACTGTTGGGTCTTTGCCATTGAACCAGAAAGGGAAAGGTAGAGACACTTGCAGTCTCTGTTCCTCCCATTTTTTCTTCATGTGAGGTCTTCATCTTCCAGTGTTTGAAGCTTTGTGGTCTGAGCTGGAAAGGTAAGCGTTTCAGCTGGGGCTGCAAGAGGTTCACCTCCTCTGAGGAAAGGACACGGCAGGATGCAGAACACAGAGTCATTAGCTAGGTGCATTTCTTCCTTGTGTTCACATTTCCACCAGCCTACACTGACCTTCCTTTAACTGAGTGCCCAGTTCCAGCTCCCATGGGAATAGATGCAGTAGCTTCAATAGAGCTCGCTGGAAGAAAAAGACTTCAGCTCTTTTCAGGGGAAAAAAAAAAAAAGAAGTGGTTTGATTAAACAAATAAAATCACAATCATATTCATTTTAATGACATTTCCCCTAGAAAGATAATTGGAAATTTATAGGCATTATAGTTTGAAATATTTACTTAGGGAAATTTCAAAACAAGATTGCACTCTCCATTGCAGTACCATGAGAGTATTGTTTGACATAGAAAATAAAAAGAAAAGTTTCAGTTAATGTTAAATAGCATACACCCTCTTTGATGTGAGGAGAGTAATAACATACTATTATAACTATTATAGTATATATACAAGTTATTTCTCATAGCTTTTTTTCACTAAAAATGGTGAAATAACCTAAAATAAAAAAGGGGGTATCCAATTCTAAATGAAATTTTGAAATTCCCAATTTGATTTCTCTTCAGAATCCTTATTCCATGTGAAATGTCAAGAACTATTTAAATGAGAACACCTCCCCTAATACACAATGTGCACAAACATATTTCCAAAAGTTGGTATTGTCCACAGGATGACAATTCATGTTGGCAGCCAGTTCTGCTGGTGCAGTCTGGAACTATACCATGCCTACCCCACCACTCTTAGGTCTATGTATTCTAGTGAATATTGCAGGAAAGAGCAAAATTACTTTATCCCAAATGCACTGCTATTTTCAGTGATGAGCAATCCAGGTTAGAAAATCAGAATTGTCTAGAGGGCACAATTTGGTGGCATAGAAATATGGTATTGCTTCCAAACCCCTTTCCTTTGCATCTTCGTCTGCATACCTCATGGGGGCGAGGTTTGGCTCTTCACAGATGTTGGAATTCACTTTACTATGGTTACAGTTGCGTATGCAGCTTCTGGATGGTGCACCAGTGTTGGCTGAGGAAGTCGATGTATTCAGTCACCAATTCTGTTCTCAGTTATTCTACTGACGTCAGTAAAATTACTCTAGATTTATACCAGTGTAACTGAGAACAGAAGTTGGCCCAAAGTCAAGAACAGTCTCTCCTCTTCTCTGGCCCAGAACAAGCTGTTCAAGACATAATTGCCAGGCCAAATCCTCAAGGGGAATGGACCCAGTTTCCTACACTGGTTTGGTTCAGACACATGGTTTCTTCTCCTTGCTTTCCAGTGCAATGATCAAAGATCTGGTGCTGGAATTGTTGAGGTCACCTTGTTGCTAGTCATTTCTGTCAGTGTTTGGGATTTTCACCCTAAGCTGGAGAGATCCACTTCTCCATCCTCCATCTGCTGTGGCAGGTATTTGTCTTTGAGTAAAGTGGTTCCACTTTCCCCAAGCAGGAGAATTCACTACGGTTTCCCTTTATGACTGCAAAGAGTTGGTGAAAGTGATCTTGCTGGATGAGGGAAACAGAGGCTTGTGCTAGTAGATTTAATTTTATGGCCACCTCAATCTAGAAATTGCCTTTTTTGACAGTTCAAGGAACTGTGGCTTGAGCACTACTGTCTCTCTTGGAGTCAGCTCCTCTCCTGGTTGAGGGTGTTGTGGTCCACCCCTGGATCCACATGCCCGAGGGCTTCTCAGAGAGGGGGTGTGCCTGGAGCAGCCCAGGCAGCAGGGCAGATCAAAGACAGCATTGTCTCCCCCACAGCCCATTGTGAGCAGCCCACACAGCCCGGCAGCCCAGCACAAGGGATGTTTAGGTACTCTACACCAGACTACAGAGGTTTTCCATTATTTCTCCTGGACATCCTTCTGGCTTTTTGTCTCTGGCAGGGACTCACAGGGTGACCTTTAACTCCCTGACACCTTTTTGTTTCTTTTCCTAAATGCACAATGAAGACATCAGTGCTGTGAGCATTGGCCGACAGCAGCACACTCCATAGACATTCATGTGCTGACCACTGCTGCCATGCAGGATTTTCTGGCAATACCCAAGAGACCTCACTGAGCCAGCCCCACTTAGGGCTAGGGAGGAGCTGACATCGGGTGGGAGTGCTGGTTCAGCTTGATGACACAAAGCTGAAGAGACCTGAGCTCTCACCTGATTATGAACTCCTGTGTGTGCCATCAACAAATATGCACCTATGCAAAAAAGTCATCAATTCATTAGGGATCCTCCTATTTCCCATGGTAAGGAGCACTAACTATTCATTGTCATGATGAGCCCCTGGAAACCTAAAGAAGAGACATGTGTGGAAGTAGAGCATGCTGCTGAATAAACCTCAGCCAGCAGTCACCACAGGGCTGTGAGTTTTGGGTTGGAGCTGTGGATAGGTGCCATAGAGAGAGCACCATATAAAGAAACCAGCTCACAAAGATTTTAAAAAAAAAAAAATCTTTCCTTCTCTTCCCATTCTCATGGGCAATGCAGTGCTGCTGACTTCAGATTGCTATGCAACTCCCAAGGGCACTGCCAAGATGCCGGTGTGATGTCTCATGGCATAACCACTCAGCCAAATACCAGCCCAAGGGGGTGGGGGAACCAACTGGCCCTTTATATATTGCAGCAGCAGTGATGTCATTCACTCCAGCCAAGTTTGCTGGTTTACCCAGCTCCTGTCTAGTGAAAAAAAAAGGCTGACATTCAGTCTGTGCCAGGCCAGGAATAGTATCTGTAATTTAACCTCCTCATCACAGCTTGCTAGGCACTTAAGAGAGGCACTGAAAAAAGCCTCCTATTTAAAAGAGAGGGGAGGTTGGTTTCTGATTAAGCTGCTTGAAATCTGTGTTCACGCAAACTTTTTCAGTAGCTCACATCAGATGATGCCTACTGCTAACACTTCACACATTTCTCAGCATTTTCAAGCAGTTCCAGATGCCCAGCATTGCTTTCCTCTCTTTAAAAAGACTAAATTCAGACATCCCTAAATGTTTAAACTAGCTGAATCCTGACCTAAGCTCAGATACTGCACCTTTCTTGTTAGCTGCCATGTTTGTCCAAAAAGGTAAAGAAATGGGACTTTACCAGGTTATTAAACCAGTCAGGAGCAGCTTCTTTGCCTAAGAAGTAGTTGTCATACTTACACAAGGAATAGCTACACCAGTACAGTGTTGCTGTTTCCATCCAGTCCCAGTAATGATCTACACCTTGAACTTGTGGTGTAGATACAGCTTTTCCAGGTTGAAACATTACACTTCACAAGCACTCATATTATGTCCAGGCAAGACAAGGATCATCACAAAGATTTCAGAGACAGGGACAGTCACTATTCTGTCCTTAATCAGTGGCGCCGAGTTGTTTTTGTGGCAGTGACTCCATCTAGGAAAATAATTGCTGGGATTACATCATGATCTCAGTGTTTATAGTTACTCTACTCACTTTTCAGCAAAAGTTCTCGGTTTACAAGGGACAATATATTTCTCCAGACCTCCGTCCATGAGATCTGAAAGCCAAGATTCCTCCTAGTTCAGGCACCACCACCAGTAAGTACTGATAAACATTGTGCTACTGGAATTTAGTCAGCAGCCCCGTTAATGAGTGAGACAGAACTTAATCACCATCTCCCATGGCTGTGTTGGCTTTGCACAGTTAAGAGTACCCCAGAAGCAGTAAAATTGTAATTTAACCTCTGAGCAAAGAGAGAACTGACTGCGCATCTCAGGAGTGAGGATACCCTTTTCCATCTGGCTGCAACCAGATGTAGCACTGGTTTTTGTTTGCTTGTTTTTTCTTTAGTTTTATTTTACCCACACATCTTAGACAACAAAAAGCTGTGATTGCTACAGGCCTATCCCTAAACACACTGATAACTGCCCTTCCTCAGGCAAGGTGCAGCCGACAATCACAATGGGTGAGCCCTTGTTGCCACTTTTGCCAGTAGGTTTTGAATATCACGAGCTGACTCAAAAGTTTCCTTAGAGAAGACTGTGCTATCTGCATTACCTCAGGGCCAGACAGTTCTCCTTGTAGGAAATTGATATATTCTTGCAAAGATTAAGCAAACTGGCCTGAACCTTGGGGGTTTCCACAGCAGAAGAATGGGAGCAATTCATGTTCACTGTGGCTGAGCTTTCCTTTAGCATCTCCTGCCTCTGGCTCATGCATGGAAGCAAAAAGATGTTTTGTTTACTGCCCCTCACCATGCCAGCTGTCCACCTTTCCTCTCCTTTACCACAGGGACAGTGAAAACCATGGACTTTCAAACCTCAGCTGCATTAGTTCCAAGTCAGCCAGATCGATGCCTGTGTTTGTTGACAGTAGAAAGTCATCTACAGGTGGAGTGGAGGCACATAATTTCCTCTGAGTCCCTCTGAAAGGGTAGCACAGCAGGGAAGAATTTTTCTTTTTTGCCTGTAGTCATCACCCAGCCTTTGCAAAGGGCAGAGTGCCAGGAAATCATTGCTCACTCAGCTGCCAGTCCCTGCTGGGGCTACCAGACTGTGCTGGAGATTGTGACAGTTGTTTGCTAGGAACCTGAGTGCACTCCACAAGCTATCTAATCCACCAGGTATTTGGTTATTGTCGCTCTGGGATGGATAGCTGTCTCTTCTTGTAAGAAATCCTGTAAATCAGCCCTAAAATAGTTGTAAAATGGAAACGAACAAGTGAACAAAACAATCATCAGATCATGCAAACAAATATCTTTGTTTTCAAATTGCAGAGTTCACTTAGGATCAAAAAAATGCTGCAGGTCAGAAACATCCTGGGACACTACTTCTGTCGAATCTACATCACTGGACTATTTCTACCTCCTCACTAAAGATGGTCAGAAAAGACGCCAAATACAAGTATGAGAGTGAGTTCTAAAAACAAGAAGTAAAATTTTAAGGCAGGTATGTACCTGTATTTCTCACTTACATAACAGTTAAGAATCAAAACCAGGAGCAGGATCGCCTTTCTTTTGTCTTCTCTTTTTTCTGGCTGCATTATACACAAAGATATATGTGTGTGAGGGGCATGAAACTCATGTTTGAAAAATCTTTGTACAAAGTAAGATGGAGAAGCTCTGTTAGGCTTATTTTATTTCTGCTGTAAATCTATTGTAGTTATGCATAAGTCATTGGAATTGCATGGCTGGAAGGACAGGATCTAAATTCACTATGATACTTGGAGCCTAAAAATAGGTTGGCTGAGATTCTTTTAAATAGAAAAGGAAGGTGAGGAGTGTTTTCATTTGAAGAAACAACTGAGCCAGAGTAATTCAGCTGATTAAGCTTAGTTCCTTTTACTTTTCATACTCTGACCAGCAATAAGTCATCATAGAGAAAAACAGGTCCTTTCCAAGAGTCTCACTGAGACACACCAAGGTGGAATCAGGTATGTAGACACGAGGAGAGGCTGAAATCTAGATCTGAATTTCACTGCTGAGTTCTACAAGCATATTTCACTGCTCAGTAACCTACAAGTGGATCCAAGCTTGAGATGGAGATATCTTCCACTCATGTGGAAGCTGCTGTAGATGTGAACAGTGGTGTTTCAGCTCATCACAACTTCGTAATGCCATTGGAGGAGGAAATGGAGATACAGACCAGACTTTCATTACAGAGTTTTAGCTGGCTCTGCAGTATGCTTTTAAACTGAGTCTCCCTGCAGTTTAGTCAAAACTCTGCTCAATTCCTTGAATATGAGAATAATCATCTGAAAAGTTTAGAGAAACTGTGAAGAGTTTTAGTGTAGAGATTTCAAGTGCAGCTAAAGGGTCTATTTTGCTTTTACTTGTTCAATGCACAGATTCCCCCATCCTGTACTCAGACAGGAGATAGACAAAACCCTCAGTGCTGTGTATAATAATCAGGGATTAATGGAAGTCTAATAATTGTGTTGAATGGGTTACCTTTAGCTCTCAGCAGTTCTGGAACTGAAACCAAATGTTCCCTGTTCTACTTTAGTGGGTCTGCTACAGTCCCCGAGGCACTCCTGCCTTCTGCTGGCTAAGCTGATGTTAGCAGTCTCTTCAACTCCAACAGACCAACACAACCCAACCATATCCTGCTATGGGTGGCTAAAGTGTACCCCAGCACTATTTGTTTGGAACATGCACAGTAAATCCTTTTTACCTGTAGTACCATTCTGTTTTCTCAAACAAGGGTTGTGCTCATGGCAATTGTCATGACAAAGCTGTGACAATTAAATTTTATCGACTTTTCTTTCATTTTGGACTTAGCGTGCAATGATGTACTCAGTGACATCTTTTTTAAAGTAATTTTCGTTACTAATTCTTCCTGGCAAAAAATGGCTAACCTTCTTTTCTAAATGGATGCACAGCACTTGGAAGTCTTTATGGTTGAAGGTATGGTAAGGGAAGTACTCAAAATTTGTCTCTTATGTCCTTGTTTAAGAGCCCTAGTAAAGAATATGAGGTGAAAACACTTTTTAGTGGCTCTTTCCAGAAATTAAACTATCTACCATGAGCCACTTGAATTGGCCAAAATAACAGTGATTTTTCATGTTGCTCATTGTGTTGCTGGCATCACAAAATTAGTCAGTGACTGATTTATCTGGAAAATGCTTTCTATCTAATAGTGTTAATATAGAAAAATGATAATTTATAATTTTTGGCTTTGCAGAGAGAAAGTCTCCTTCAACTTTTCTGTAAGATGAGTCAAAGTACAGCAGCACCATCTGGAAGAATGGCTTTGTGCTTGTGAATTGCAAACAGCTGGATCTGCCTCACGTAGCCACCTGCCTGTTCAACACCTGAAACTAATCCTCTGGATAATTCACCCATGACTCTCATGAACAATGCAGGGAAATAAGAAACATACAGAAGGACACAGTGATTCCTCAAGTATTGGGAGTCTCCTGGATGATGCAGACAGAGAGGTGAGCAGCCTCACAGATCGAGCTTTCAAAAGTTTGTGTGTAGCAGAACTTGAAGACCCTTACAATGAACCGGAACTTTCCATTTCACCTGACTTCGCCCTCCAGTTGTCTGCTAAAATTCACTCAGGGACGTTAAACCATGACATGAAGAACAGCAATATCTGTGACAAGCTGACAGCAAGAAACAATGAACATACAATATGGGCTTCCACATTCCAGCAGTTACCAAAGTGTGCTCCTGAGGAGAAGAGGATTGCTAAAAACAACACCTTTGCCATGGGAGGGAAACTGTATTTGCCAGTCCCTGGTCCAAGGAACAATAAGCATGTTTCAAAGGTGTCCTCACTGATTAAGACATTTGATAAGACTGCAGACCAAGGGTCAGGAAGTTCTCTGATAGCAAATAAGCAGCCCATTAAGAATAGCTTTCAAAAATATAAAATAAATCATGGTAATGATACTGCTTCCTGTGATGATACAGACATTTTAAGCATCCACAAGGAACTTTCTGAATTTTCTGAGGCTAATCAAGGTAGTCTCAGTGGCAAACATGAGCCACAGAGAAGACCTAATAAAGTAGACCTGAGTTATAGGGACTCTGATGGTTATTATCCTGTGCTGATTGAGAGGTCAAAAATAGCCAAGTCAAATTTTTCCCATTCTTCTAAAAAGGCTTTAAAAAGCAGAAACTTGAAAGTAAATGAGCCAGCAAAAAAAGGTAATTTTCTTCACAGTGAGAATAGTGCTTTTGAATCATGGAATGTTCATCATAAAAAATTGACGGAAAAGGAGGAATTTGTTGACATAAAAATGAAAAAGGAAGGTCTTGAATACGTGGAAGAATCACCACTTGTTAAAGGATCCCACACACACGAACATAAATTGTCACCTGCCACAACCACTGTTGCTAAGAAGAAAGATTTTCAGATGAAGCCAACTCCACCAGAAGCTGCTTTCCCTCTCCCAGCTGTACCTCAGGGTCCCCACCCTTCAGAAACCAAATTTCCTGCTGCTTTCCCTCCCACACCTCCCCCTAGGAATCATGTACACCAGGGTCCCCTTCGGCCACCTCCTGCCCCACCAGCACTTCCTCTCCCACCCCCCACCCGACCTGGCCACCCCTCAACACCCCCTACCCCTGAAGCCCCTCCTGTGCCACCACTCCCAGTTCCAGCTCCACTTTCCCCCACTGCCTTGTCCCAAGTCTCTGTGTCACCCCAGTCTGTGTCCTACAGGATGGTTTCACCCTCACTCATGTTTGAGACACCCAGTCCACCTCCACCAAAACCCCAGGCCACCTTAACTGAAGAGGAATCCCTCAACCCCCAACCGGGCAATACCTGTCCACCCTGGAGGAGACAGAGGGCTACAGAAAGGGCAGCAGGGAAGAGACAGGCTGCAAAGGAGAAGTTCACAGACAGCCACAAGACCTCATTGTCTGAAAAGGCAACTGGTGCTGACCCCGACATGGACATGACTCCTGTGGCTAAACAGGGAAACTCCCCTGGATCGATCAGTCCCTCTTTCAACATCACGGAACTCCTAACGCCTGTCATACCACCAAAACAGGAGGTGGACACTGTTGAAAGTGAGCTGATCCCACTGACACCTCCTCCCACAGAGAGCACAGCTTCAAGAGACCATGAGGAGAGCACCTTAGATGATTACAGGTCGTGGGATAGTTACAGGTTGACAGCATCAAGTCTGTTATTCAACTTAAAGGATGTGCGCAAACGTGTTAAAAGCATTTATACCCCTTCTCCCCTGTTAAGGGCCTTGGAGGAGAAAAATAAAACAAGGAAAAATATGCAGGAGACTACTAAAATAAATGCCTCACTCTCGACTTTGCATGACAAAAGTGAGAAAAATATTACAGAGAAAGATGAATTGAGTGATATAGCTTCTGTATTGTCTAGCAGTGTTCGTGAAAAGGACAGTAAAACTGATTTAACTGAACACTTTACAGACAACTGTCTGACTTTGAGTTCACCCCAGACAACAGAAGACCTTCCATTTTACCAAACTGAAGATAGCTTGCAGCAAGACAATTCAAAGCACCAAGATCTGGTTAAAAACACAAGGGATAATGAAAATTTCCCCTTGTTCAGACATGAATCAAATGAACCTGATTTAGGAAAACATCTGCAGTATCCAGCACAGAGACCATTCAGTAGACACAATGTAGATACAACAGCTGGGCAGCTCATGCAAAATCGCAGTGAGCAGGGTGAGGAACATGAAAGGCAAGCTTCTGTTCAGAATGAAAATTTTGCCTTCAAAACACTCCTAAACCAACTCTCACCAGAAGAAGATGTACCTTATAGCAGCAGCCAAACCAGCATTGTGGTACCTGGCCATGAAGCACGAGGCAAAAGAAGCACTAGCTCTTCAGAGCAATCCTTCGTCTCCACAGTGGAGCAACCACTTCAGGAAGAGCCATTTCCGCCAGTGCCCCTGATGCAGCAGACATGCCTCCAAGAAAGCCAGAGGACTGACAGTGAAATGGGATCAGGAAGTAAGAAAATACACAAGGAGAGAGGGAAAGGGGTTGGGGAAGATGAACTGCAATATTATGCTTGTATCAGCCCTAGTACTGGTGCAGCAGAGAAGAGGGAGGGAAGTGTTACTGGGAATGAACAGAGGAGCTTGGTGAAAGAGAAACTAGGGAGAGAGAAAAGGGAAGAGGCCAACAGCACAAATTCTGCATCTGACAGCGTAAGAGACATGTCCGGCCCCAGGTCTGAGGAGCCACAAACACCATCATCTTCAAGCTCAACCAAACCCAGTCTGTTTATGATTAAAGATAACACATTCAGGTCACCTCAGGTAATAAGGGCTGTCAAGCTGCCCCTACTCAGGTCATTTTCCCTGGATGATACAGTGAGCAGCAGTTATAAGGAAATGGAACGTAAGTTTATGTCCCCAGCAGTTTACAAGCAGCACCAAAACATGCTGCATGCCCAGGAGGCTGGCTGGTGGGCATCGAGACACAGAGGGCAGCAGAATGTGAGAGATGGAGCAACTGACAGAGAAAAAGAAGCCAGTGAGCCTGGATCTACTTCAGTAGCACTGGATCCCAGTCTTCTGGAAGACACAGAGAGCTTTTCATTTGGAAAACTGATGGAACAAGATGAAACAGCTTGTGCTTTGTTAAATAAATTTGGGCAAATGAATGAGGAAAGTGTCTGCAGAAGTAAAAAGAAGCCTACAAAGGCAAGACACAGCTTGACACAGCCAATTATAGGTCTGGAAAATGACCAAGCACAAAACAACCCCAGCTATCCTGCAGAAAGAAAGACAAATTACTTTAAGAATCATCATTTATCTAACCGTAAAGGGGGCTCTTGTGCAAAAAAAATAATCACTAGGGAGACAATTTCCCCTGTGACTGGCTCCATGTTAGAGGACCACACATGTTCTTCTGTCTCCAATGACACTTTAGAGAACATCCTACATACAGAAGGTGCACCAGTTTTGTTAGACAATCTTTCATGCTCTGCTGTTACAAACCCCAGGTCAGGAGGCACGATGCACGCTCTTGCTGCCAGTTCATTGTCAGATAAACCAACTATTTCCAGCCTTAGAGAGAGAGAGGATGTTACAAACCCTGCCTTGTTAAATGTGGCACTAGAGAAGCAAGCTTATATGCCTCCAGAAGAGATGATTGATTCAGCACAGAGGAATCTACTTTCTGACATTGCAGGGGAAGTTGGAAGACTGGAGCCCAGGGGACTTGGTGGGAGACCAGCAGGCAAGCCACCCACTGTGCCACCAAAAACAGAAAAGGCTCTGCGTCGGGCTAAAAAGCTGGCAAACAGGAGAAAAAAAGTGCAAGAGCAGCAGAAAAACTCTCAGACTGAGCATACAGATGCTGTAGGGAGAAAGCCTACTCATTCTGGAGAGACAATAGTATCTGATTCACCCTTAGGATATTCTCCCCTTCATCCTCCCCTTCACTCAACTTTTACTCCCACAGAAACCAGTACTGGAAAACCTCGACTTGCACCAGCAATGAGCCTTTCATCCTCTTCAACCCAGCGCAAACTCCTCCAAGACCCTGACTCCGGTCAATACTATGTAGTTGACTTACCAGCCGAAGTTAATTTAAAGACATTTTATGACCCAGAAACTGGCAAATATGTTCAAGTCTCAGTCCCTTCCTTGGAACAGAACTTACACCAGTCCACCTCTTCAGAAATTAAGAATTCTCCCTATGCCTCCTACCCTAGAGTGCTGCCTTTACCAGCCTCATCAGTGGCAGTGCTGAAATCACCTTCTCAACTCTCTGAACCTGCCTGGTCAGTGCCCGCTGGACCAGAACCAGCTGAACTACCTGAAGATGCCCAGCAGGACTACAGATACACTGAATCTGTGGATACTCAGCCCTACACTGAACCAGCCTCCTACTCCTACCATCAAAATGCCAGAGAAACCCAAGTTCACTTAGGAAAGGATGTAAGCCCAACCCAAAATACTGGCATTGTCACCCTCACCAGTTTAGATGATTTTGCTGCTGAAGGAGTGTCTTGAAAAATGAAGAAACAAAACATGCCAGCTAGTGTTTTTAAGAACTGTTTGGACAGACACATGCACACAAAAGCACATGCAGATTTGATGTTTGTACAACACTTTGTCTGAATCTCATTGTGGTTTGGGTGGGAAAGAAAATGAAAGCTGTTCATGTTGAAAGATGCAAGGTAATGACCACTCTGAAGAAAATGAAATCGAATAAGCACCAAATTATCAGTGAGATGAAGGGGCAACTCCAGATAGACAAATACATGTGACAATATGAAGCCACTGCTTGCTGCTGCTGCTTTGCCATTAAGGAGGCTGGGATAGCCAAAGCAAATGTCCTATTGGCCAGATGTATTGCATGATACATGATACAAAATAAAACCTATGAGACCACCCTATCCATCCTATGAGACCTAGGACTGATGCTGCGTCTACTGAACTTTCCTCACTCACTGCCTTTGAACTATATTGACAGGTAGAAAGCATGTGGCTACAAATAAGCCATACATGCAAGATTCATATTTTGCACACACTGATTGCCCTGATGTCATTGCCAAGAAGATTGTATACTGGATGCACAATACAGCAGCCATGTCAAAAAAAGCCCTTTTAAACAACCAGATTACAGTTGCAGCTGCTCTAGACTTCTCATATACTTTTGCAGTGCCCACTAACATGCTGCTGAATTCTTTATATTTCTTGGTAACATCACAATAGGTTCCCCCAGAGTCAGTGTTTATTTATAATGCAACTTAAAACTTCAGGTTATCTTGATACTTGGCCTGAAATATTTTGGTGAGGAGCAAGATTGAATGAAATCCCACAACTATATTTAATTGTTTGTTAGGACAAGAAGTTCTTTGCTATTGTAATTGAAATGTGTTTTGTTTTGTTTTCAGGCTCCCACTGAAACATGGAAATAACTTTTAAAATCTGAAAAATGTACTTGATTTTGGTCTTGTGAATTCTGTGATTTAATACAAACAAGCAGACAAACAAACAAAAGATTCAAAATGTCCAAAGTATTAATTTCTAGAAAAGTTCTTTGAATTATCGCTTTTCTTCAAAAGATCTGTATGAAAATATCACTCATCCTTGTATAAGCTCTTTTTAATCATCATAGATAATGAGGGAACCCAGATGAAAAGATGGAAAAATTGAATGTAATGTGCCTGCCTATAAATATCTATATTTGGAGTATTGGCTTAGTTTTTTCTGTCTCATTTTCATACTGTTTTCCCCAGTTACAACTGAAGTGCAGAAGCTCTTAGGAAGAATTATGCCAGTGACTTTCAGCCTGATTCATATCTTAGGCAATTTTTACAGGATTTTTTTCAGTGAAGCAACTCTTGACTTTCTGAAAAGAAAGGGATGAATCAGGCCTTTTGTTAATGAATACAATGTGGAGACAGGACACAGGCACTGCTCCACTGTCCCAGTGTTAATATTTATGGCAGAGATTTTCTTCAGTAAATTTCCCAGGCCTGAAGCCTCTCTTGGGACACAGACCCACCTTGTGGTTTTTGTCCTTCCTTAATTCAGCTCTCAGCCTTCCTCCATCCCTGACAAGAGCCACGTGACAAGAGCCAACCTGTCCTGGTCCCACCAGACACTTCCTTTCATCAGTGCCACTTATTAAAACATTTCTCTTAGACAAACACTAGGGGTATCACTTCATTGATTACAACGGGATTTGGATTTAGCCTTTAATGATTTTCTAAGGTTCATTTCACCTGTTTTACATTTTGTGATTTGGTAGGTTTGGTTGAGCAGAGGTGTGGGGTGGAAATGAAGAAGCTTGTACTGGTATGGTTTGGATTTTAAGCATATTCAACCAAATGCCCATATTTGAATAAATATTTATTGTTAGTTTTCCACCCTGGAAAGGTTTCAACACCTGACTGAATAAAGCCCTGAACAACCTGGGCTGGCCTCAGAGCTGACCCTCCTTGAGGAGGAGGTTCACCCAGTGACCTCCTGAGATCTTTTGGAGCCTGAATTATCCTGTGGTCCTGTTCTGAAAATATTCAAATTTTAACAAACTTTGACTTGGAATTCAGAAAATGCAGTCTCTGTGAGAGACTTTTTTTTTGAGAGAACTTTTTTTTAAAAAATTGAAAATCAAGAGTGTTTCAGGAACAAGAATTAATTTTCAAGTTGTTAAATTAAGGGAAGTGGCTCTTACTATAAATATTTTTTTTTAATCACAAATATTTTGTCAACTGATGGTGCTATTCATGTTGCACTTCTCTGTTGCTGTCACTCTATACAGCATAACATCTATCCAGGATAGAGCAGAATCTCATCCACATGTTAAAATGCAGATAAGTAG
This sequence comes from Coloeus monedula, assembly GCF_965178545.1. Lineage (NCBI taxonomy): Eukaryota > Metazoa > Chordata > Aves > Passeriformes > Corvidae > Coloeus > Coloeus monedula. Next base: position 21,022,639 of record NC_138788.1, read on the forward strand.
ATCCATTAGAGTTTTCCATGGTGCATTTATACAAAACCTATGAAATCTTAAAGCCTATCAGAGTGCACAAGCCTTTTTTTTTTTTGTTTTTGTGTGCGTGACATTACAAATTTAAATACCCTTAACAGCCACAAGTCAAGAAGCAGGCTCTCAGAGCACAGGATAAAAGCTTCCTCTCCAAGGGAAACTATGGATATAAAGCATCTGTGTGCAGATGAAAAAATAGATGGTAATTTGATGACAGAAATGTATGAGTGTATTAAAAAACATCCCTTTTACTTCTTTAACTGTCATTTGTTTTGTAGACATGCATGCTTCTGCACCCTTTTATCAAGGGTCTTAAACTCTTATTCTGGAGAGTGGGATGCCCCATTATGCTGCTCCCAGCTATGGGAGGAAAGCAGGATGTATTTTTCACTCTGCTGTTAAGGTGAACTGAAACATTGGCATCTAAAGAGGAGTCAGTCCTAACTTGGATACCGAATACATTTCAAGTAGGACTTCTTCATTTCTGCCAGCTTCAGGGAGCTGCATTCACAGTGGACTGTGTCTCTGAACAGGTCCCAGAAGGGGCTTTGACCTGGAAAATCTGTAGCTAAATTGTTGTAGCAAGATCAGGGTTTTCTCCAAGGTAACAAGTGACAGGACCTGAGGAATTTACCTGAAATTGCTCTGTGGAAGCTTAGATTAGACATTAGGAACATTTCTTCACTGTAAGGGTGCTCAGTCATTGGAATAAACTGCCCAGGGAAGCAGTTGAATCACCATCCTTGGAAGTGTTCAAAAGGCATGGTGAACCCTTGGTGCTAAGTTAACTGTCAGACTCAATGATTTTTGAGGTCTTTTCCAACCTTAATGATTCTATGATTGTATGAAATGAAACAAATAGAACTGGGGAGTTTTGAGAATAAATAAGAAGGTGGTTCTTGTCTTGTATCCAGAGCTTACCCTGGAGCACTTTGCCGCAGGGAGTGAATGATATAAAAGTATTGCACCAGGTCCCAGCCTGGTATTGAGCAATCAGCAAACCTGTCTCTGGCCTAGACCACCCTGCTGGCCAACTTCTTGTGAGGCTGTGGGAGTGTGTGTGTAGAAAAACATGCATGCATCCACATAAACAACCCTGTATATATATGTAATATACCTGTAAAACTGCCATTTTCATATCAGTACAGGACAGCACTAATGCCTGTGATGGTGAACACAAAATGTTTGTGTGTTGAAAGGAAGACAAATGACACCTTTTCAAATAACAAATATTTTTCTTTCTTTGCCCTATTCATGTTTATTGGGGGGATGTTTTCCATTGCTACTGTGGGAAACAAGGCTGGAAGAGGTCAGTACTAGGCAAAATGAGAACTGTAAATTGACTCTTTTCTTTGGGGGAGGGGTGCTATGGGAAACGTGCAATAGTCATGAAAGCAGTTGTAGGAAAGCACTGTTTTGTGACAGTGACATTAAGTTGTAGGTTGAAGAGGTATTGAGGCAAACCAAGCTAAATTCTGCCTTGCCAGCAGACAGTGGTGAGGACTAAAGAACATGGCAGGTTCTTGACATGCACGGAAGCACAGCAGGCTGAAGGGAACAGGAGCCATTGTTTTCACTGTTTCCTTCTCCTGCACGTCACCTTTGTGCATGTTGCATTTCTTGGTGCCCTGAGGCTCCTTTACAGTGGTGATTTTTCCTTGGCAGGTGTGACTGAGGCCGAACCTGACTTACCTAGTCTTTGGTTCTAAGGCCAGAACTGCCTCCCTCTAAGTCTCCTTCTCCTTGTGGGGTGACTGCAATGCCAACAGTCCAGTTGTCACATGGCACACTTGGACTGCCACCCCACAGCCATGGCTCTGTCCCAAGGGCTTGAATTTCCTCATGGAAAATGCTGGATTTGTTTTACAGAGTTCAGTTTCATTGAAATGCCCTACGTGCATGGATTTTTGTCAACACCTCCTTGGGTGTTCAGTGCCTTCCTAAGTCATCTGTCCAAGAAGATATGTGTCATCGGCGCGTTCCATCAATGCAACTGTATTTGCGAATAATAATTTATTAATTAATAAACAAAATAAATGGGACTTGTTTTATAATACTGGAATGACTTCTAGCCAGCTTTTTCATTGTAATTATGTGTCATTGTAATTTTATCTCCAGTTACGCTGGCAGAAAAAGTTGACAAGGAAGAGTGTGTGTGTGTGTGTGTGTGTGTGTGTGTGTGGTATACAATTAAAAGATCTAGGAGATGACTGGATGCAGGGCTCCATCCCCCTTCCTCGCTTTCCTAAAGAGAGGGAGCAGGAGGCTGGGCAGAAACACCTTTGGCCCATGACTCCTGTTACCATTCCCACCCCTCCCTGCTATGTGACGGCAGTGGTCTGTCTGGCCAGAAAACCTTGGGGATATGGAGCCAGCACCCAGCACTTGCCACCACCCAGTGGACATCAGGGCTTTTGTATTCCCTGTGTCCCATCTACTTGGGGGAAGCTGCCAGGTGTGTAACTGGTCTTTTTTCACATTTCTCCTCATTTTCTCTTATTTTATGTTGTGTTATGAAACACAGTGGAGACTCTTCTCAGAGTGATTTTGGCTCAGTCCTTGTCCAGACTGGAATTTTATTTAGGTTTGCTCTACTTTGATCCCTGAGTAGCCAAGCAGTCCTTGCTGACAGTAAAAAGTGCTACTGTGATATAACAGACCATAAAGAGAATAGTTGGCTGGTTATGTTTTTACCAAAAATACATTGACAGGTTTGCATATCTGTATTTGGGGGATATACTCTCTTTCATTTCTGAGTAAATAAAGAACTCTAAGTTTGATCCCCTCTCTCACTGAAAAGCAGCATCAGAAGCTGGTGATATTGCACATGATGGGTTACATGGGCTCTAGTGAATACATAGAAATGTGCAATTTGGAGCAACTGGTGTACATCAGTCATTTTTATTAAAGAAACTCTGTTTCAGAGCCTTATAGGAGATAAAGAACATGGAACACTTGAGTAAATTGAACTTCATTGTGTTTGGGGTTTTTTTGTGAAATCCTCATTATAACAACAGAGGTCAATGATTAATTTATTTTGTCTTTAGGATGATTATTCTGGTCTTATGATGATCTCACATTTACCACTGTCCCCTGACACTAAATATAATATTGCAATTATGTGGTTTAAATGGATAGGGAATGGCTTAAAATGACCTGTGGTCTTCCCTTGCTTCTTTTTGATATTCTCAAAGTTTTCATGATGTTGATTTCTCACATTAGATAGTCAGGTCTTTGGTACTGTATGGCCAATTAGAGACTTGCTTCCAGTATGCTACTGAACATACTTAGAAAGCAGCATTCCAGAAGTGCAGGAGAGAAATCATTTATGTCCCAACTGACTAAAGCTCTGTGTTTTTATTAAAGCAGATTTAACTCAAGCCTTGAGGGAAGCAGTTTGCAGTGCTAAAAGATAAGCACTTTCCTGTGTCCAAGTCCATACTGAATAAATTGAGGCCTGGGGTACTTTGAAAGAAGGAGAAAGGGAAGAGTCTATGAGAAGCAGGAACAATCTTTGAAATCCTTCTAGCAATGGAAAGAAGTTGGACTCCAGCAAAAAGTAAAAAATGTTCAAAGCTGGATCTGCACTTTGAGAAGCCAGGGCTTGTTAAAGGCAAGCTGCCTGACAGGCTGACTCTTCCCTATGCTGATTTGGACTCCCTTGTCATGGAGCTCTCCAGTGTGTTCACACTCCTGTCCACTGGCATTCAGAGCCTCATCTTATCACAACTGTCCCTTCACCTGCTTAAAGCTGGAATGGGGAATGGCAGCATTCAGAGCACACAAAAATGGAATTATTGCTATGCCAACATTGTCAGTGTTGTCACCAACATAAAGCATTTCAGGTAAGGTAAGGTGGCCTTCTTCAGGACCATCCTTACATTGACAGGGTAGAGATGACAGACTCTGAGATAAACATTGATCCTTCTTTCTATTCCTAGCGCTGATAAGCTGCAGGGGATGAGAACTGGATCTGGCCCAAGAGAGACTCTCTTTGATTGCCCTGAGATTCCTGAAAGTCTGTTGGCAGAATCAGTTTCTGCTGGTGAGCACTGACTGCCTGGAACAGGTGCCCTGAGACTGCATCCCTTCTCAAGGAATGTGGGTGAAAACATTCCAGCATCATTCCATGCCAAAACTGTCTGTGCTATTTGAAATTTCCAAAAGGAGAAGTTAGAAAAAGAATGAAAGGAGAATTTCCTATTACTTTATACTAAGACAATGTTATTGTCAATAATGCATCCATACATGGATGTTTACCTGTGTAGGGATGTATCCAGGTATGTCTACATGTCTATATAAAATTATAGATATAGTATTCATGTTCTTCTGAAGTGTCTGGACATGGTCTAAACAGTGCCCTCAACTGTCCTTTCCACCTCCCTCTTGTCGGTGCATATGTCCTATTACTTGCAGCTCCCCCAAGGGAGCTCCATTTTCCCCTGGCATTCCCATGTTCCACCACCCCAGGGAGATGAATGTTTTCTTCTTTCCACATTTTTGCCAGGACTAGGGTTGTAACTGGTATGCCCCACACCTCCATCTCTCTGCTGGAGGCGGGGTGGCTGCCCGCACATTGTCCCCTCTCGCTACCCTCCTCCTGTGGCAAGTCCTGAGCAGCCCCCAGCTGGGCCAGGTGGAACTGTACAGGGGGATGGAAATGCCCTTTTGCTTACTCTGCCCCCTTCCTGAACCCCCTGCACTATCAGCCTGAGACACAAACACTCCTCCTGGCAACGGGATCAGCTCCAACAGTTCAACCCAGCAGCAGAACTGGCCCTAGCACTGATCTTGCTCCCATAAACTCCTTTCCTTAGCAACCAGATGAGCCCTAACATAAACCAAGCAGCATCAAATACCAGCTGGAGGCCTGGACCAAAAACCTACTGACACAGCCAAGTCACATGACTACACCTTAGCAGGAATTTTCCAGTAAAACAGCTTATTTGCTAAAAAAGACACTGCTTTGACAACACTAAAATTGCTTGGAACAAAACCCTACACATTTGGAGTATTAATTTTTTTCATCTCCTGTCTTCTCTGATGGGAAATTTGCTCAAAATTTATTGAGAAGTCCTTGTTTGCTTACATGGATGTCTAAGTAAACAGTCCTGGACCTTTTCTTCTGGACTGAAACTACTTTTTAAAGAAATCATTAATTTAAAAACATGTATTATGAATTTGAAGATAAAGAAAAGGGTTTCAAGCATCACAAAGTGGTTTTTGGTTTATTTCTTTGTAGTTTGTTGAGCTGAATATTGTTTTGACTTTTTTTCCCCCAATGTTTGTGGGTTTTGGTTGTTTTGCTGCTGGTGGTGGTGACTTAGGGGTTTTTTTTGTCCATTTTGGAATGAGGAAGAGATGTTACCCTCACCAAAATGGCTATGTGAGGGGAACAGTTTCTGATGCCGCCACAGCACTTGCTCCAGCACCGGCTGTCACGACGAGCCACAGTGGAGCTCCCTCTTGCGCTGGACTGTCCGTGGCTCCGGAGGCAGCTGCCGTGTGACCGCCTCCACGCTGACAATCTTCTATTAGCCCTGCAGGGGGGCTATTCCCGCTGCTCACTAACTGCGTTTTCCAGCGGTAGAGGAACCTGGCTGTAGATTTATATCCTTCTGGGCATCCGAGACATGTTTAATGGTGTGCAGTATCCGCATCCCTGGGGTATGCTGAGAGGTTGTCTGATCAGGCTCAGCAGGACACCAACCACGTGGTTTACACTTGTCAATTTTTACACTTCTCATCTGAAAACCCCAAACAACAGCCTGGTCCTTGGAAAGCTTCCAGTGACATTCATGCTGTGCTAGTGGCACTAATGTAAGGGCAATGGTACATCCACACTGCACTTGAAGCACTCCTTCAGCAGGTAAATACCCTTCACCCTGTAAATAAAGCGAAGCTGGGGGTAAAACAAAGGTTTTTACATATGACTGCATCCAGGGCATTTGCTGGAACAGCACCGTCAGCCACAGTCGCATATGCCCAATCAGGCTGAGCAGGAGGAAGCCTGTGATGCTCAGAGGCCACAGATTAAACCACACAATCCCAGTATGTGTGTGTTTTTATTATGGCTAATCCTAAATCCAGCCTGAATCAGACTAAACCCTCGCTCATTCCTAATTCCCCCAAATTAATGCTCACATTGCTGTGTACATGCTGTTAGCTAACAGAGCACACAGCAGACATCATCCTCTGTAACATGCTGGGCTGTTTAGAAGGCTCTTTTGCTCCTTGCTGCTTATTGCCAGCTCTGCCAGCACAAGAATTTCCCAGTCTGCCTGTAGCAAGCCCAAAATGTTCCCTCCTGCTGATAGAAATGTGAGGAGCTGAGCTCAGGAAGAGAGAGGGTCCCTGACAGAGGGCAGGGGGAAAGGATGAAGGAAGAACAATGTCCTTAAAAGGTGTCATCATTTACAACAATAGCATCTGGGCAATGCAATTCTCCCTTTGGCAGGTGCTAAGGTTTGCTTCCTTACAGGCCTTGTTAAATTGTGGGCCAGATACATCCACCTTTACATGCAGGAGCTATTTTGGTTGGGCACATATAAGTCCCAGGGGCAGAGAATATGAAATCAAGGCTAAATCACCTGCCCATGCAGTGGCAGCAAGAATAAGGTGTTTCCAGTACTTTGGCTCATCCTTTTCTGGCTCATTAGTATAATTCTAAAATCTAATTAATAATAAACTCTCATTTGTTCACTCCCTTCCTGCTTTCACAGGGTCTGACAAACTGTGTATTGAAGAACAGAAGAGTCCAAGTGTCACTGAAATAATTTTATGTGTATATGATTCATCAAGCTGGTGAAAAAGCATAGCTCTTAACTCAGTGGATTATTTTCTTAAAGGTTTGATTTCATCTGAACTGGGTAGGAATTTGAAGATTTTCAGAGTTTCCTATAGACAAGAGGCTTCCCAGCCTCAGCAGCTCTGTAGACACTTGGTATTTGTACAGAGCAGCAGACCTCCAACATTATAATAACAAAAAAATTTAATCCAATCAACAAGCTACTTCAAAAGAGAATTTCAGCCAAGATCTAGTGATCCCTTTGTGGCGGACAAACAGTATCACTTGTATCTTCAGCGGTAATGGTACTTATCTCTGGTGATGATGTGATGCAGACAAGGCGGTGTGGCATTGAGAAGCAGGGTCACACTGAGGCACTGAGGGGTCCCAGGTGGCTTGTGAGCTGTCAGTGAAGGGACAAGTCACCTCTCAAGCTATGGAGACTCGTTCAATTACTAAAAGAGGGGGCGCCCTAGCAAGAAATATTTCCCTTCAGAATGTCTGCACTGAAAAAAACCAGAGTAACAGAGGGCTCACATTGGCTTGTCACAGTGCAAAGGGATAGCTAGTAAAAAACTGAGCAAGAAACTCTTCCCCTTCCTTTCCTTCCAGCTTGGAGCCAGGTTGTGAGCTCCACCCCACAGCCTCATAGTGGAGGTAGGGACAAAACCTTGTGCAGTGGGTCCTGGGCTTCACTGACAGACAAAGGGCTCTGCAGGGTGCATGAGGCTGACTCACCTGAACGCTGCTCCTGAGCCCTGCGGAGGGGAACTCCACCAAAAGAGAGAGGAAGCTGCAGTTTGAATGTGCATGCTCTCACACACACACAGGATGTCTGGCTGATTGTTGTCTGTGTTATTTATCTGAACAAGCAGCAGCATCAATCTGGATTACTCCCAGGTTCAGACCCACAGGAGAAGTATTCAAGTATTTGGCTTTCTGAGAGGGATTTTGAAACTTTCCTTCTGACCCTTGTTGGATGGGGATTGTCAAATCCTCCCCAGAGAACCTCTGGCTCAGTCCCAGCTGGGTTTAGCTCTAAAGTAATGGCTCAGAGGAGAAATAGAATCAGCTTTTTTCTCCTGTACATCTTCCTTCCCTGCCAGCAGCCAACTTCTTGTGTGCTGCTACAGAAATATTTCTAATAAAAAGTAACAACTCCCAGGGATGCTCCTATCCCTTGCTGTGCCAAGGCTGGTGATCACATCAGCATCTTGGTTCTCAAGCATCTGCCAAAACCTGATGGCTTCAGCCAGCACAACGGAGTGAGGGTGAGCCAGCTGTGATATAACAGGCAGAGTTTAGGTTCCTGGGGAGTCTTCTTTGCAGAGATGGGCTTCTTCATTTAATGGGCTTTGGATCTTATTTAACACATTGCCTCATGTACAGTGCGGGTGTAAAGAAGCCGTGTGCACATAATAAAAACTTGGCCTATTTGTACCTAGGGGAGTCCTAATAAATTTGCCACTATAGCAAGTGTTAGTCTCTAGGGCCAATGCTGAATGCTGGAGTTTAATAAAAAAGAATTCTGAAACAGAAGAACTGAAAGGTAAACCAGTTCAGCTGACAAAGCAAACACAATTTAATTAAAAATGAAAAGTTTTCTCTTGGCCTTGACCAGTCCCAAGGAGCCGTGTGTCAGGCTGGCTGTGTCTGGCCTGCCTTCTGATGGCTGCTGCTCTCGGGGTGCGTTTTCCGAGCACCCTATCAGAGTTCTCCCAGCCTGGGCTGAAGGCACTTCTCAGAGTGTGTTCAGGCCATTGGTAGGGCAGAAGATGGATAAGTAAGCCATGAAGGATGACATATTTCCAGGTGTCCACCTGTATACAGCATTAATGTCACAGTACTCTGGCTTGTGCTGGGACTTAGCAGGTCAGGAACAGCCACCCTGCCATTAGACCAGCCCAGAGGAGTGGATATTTTCTCTGTACAAACAGCTGTCACAGTCTCAGGTGCTCCAGGACACTGTAGAGTGATTTAGCTGAACTGTCTGAGACCAGAAGCAGCTTTAATAACTTCCAGGCCCATCTGAACAGAGTTCTAGAAACTGCCTTTTATTGCTCTGCATGTGAAAACTCTTCTTGGTAAAATGACAAACGCAGTGGTGTTTTTTGCCTTCTCTGTTTCATATTATGGATGTTACATTGAAAAAACATTGACTACAGAAGAAGCCATTGAAATTAAATACTAGAAGAGTTAAGCAAGCCAATATTTTAAATCCCAGCGAGATTTAACTATTACTAGTTTACTGCAGAAAGCATCTCACAACTCCAAAATATGATGCTCAGACTTCTGAAACAGCAGACCAGCACCTACTTGGGGCAGACAGCTTAGGGCAGACAACAAGGATACTGTGGTTGGATTATTAAAATATGGTCAACACATCACTTTCAACTAAGGCTGGATGTGCTATAGGCCAATGAAATTCACATTTTCACAAGCCAGGTCTGTGTAAACGCTTCTTCGGTTGTTATCAGGAAAAGATCTCATTTTGTGGTAATATGGCCACCTAAAGTCAATATTTTACTACATTGCAAAGGAAGTTTTTAACTGGAAAGAATAAAGCATTGTTTATTGTACTCCATTGCCCTTTTATTTATGGCATTGTGGTGGTGCAACCCCCCGCCCTTGGGCTGCACTGTGATCTCAGAGAGGGGTGTCAAACTCTTCAGTGGAGAGGTCTGAATTATGTACTCAGGGCTCTGGTATCAATGCAGGGCATTTCGCTTCCCCTGCTTCACACACGGCTTCCACCGCACCACCAGCCAAGCACAACAGGATCTTTATCGAGCAGCAGCTCTTTTAGAGGGAGAATGTGCCACAGCAGCACACCACAAGCATTTCATCTCCATCCCCTGTTCCCTTGTGGTCCACCTGGCAGCAAATGACTTCCTCCCACACTGCACTGGCTTTTTTCTGCTGCAGGGAAGCAGAAAGCTGGAGTGCACAGCAGAAGTGCAGATTTCCAGGGACCCAGGCCTGCCAGCAGGCTTTTATCCCTGGCCATGACCTGGGATGGGGGACTCCTCTGGGAAGCAGAGAGAAGGTCATCCCAAATTCACCAGGGGCAGCAATCTGTGGGGAACAGAGGGGAGGGCACTGACTGCAAGGGGGAAGAGTTTAATGGTAAACCAACATCTTTATCTGCATGCACGTGGCCTTCAGCACTGTTGTAAATAATACTCCTAATAAAGAGCCAATTAGACCAACAATCTCATTACTATCCAGCATGCAGTGTAGAAAGGATTAGCCTAGAGCATAACTGAGCAGAGGCGAAAACACAGCTCCACATTTCCTGTTAAAATGTACATAGGCATAAGGAGACTTAAATAGATCTATAAGAGGTAACAAGCACAGAGAGCTGAGAGAATGGTATGCAACCTTATAAAGAAGCCCCATGGTGTGGCACTTTACGGCAACCCCCATTAACAAGACCCCACACATGTCCTAAGCACGGGCTCCTGGATGCCCTACTGCAGCCTCCCCAGTGCCAGGCTCAGCCCTGGAGCAGGAGGAAGTGCAGCATGGCCATGGCACGAGCGGAGACTCGGCACCAGGGCTGGAGGCAGGGCCGCAGGCTGTCCACAGAGTCACGAATGAGGATGCAGGGAAGGTAGGGGATGAGGGGGAACCTGGGCTTTGTGTGTGCCTGTGATTTCTTGAGAAAGGAGCCCAGGATTGGAGATGCTTTGTCAAACCAGGGAAGCAACGCTGGCACAGTCACCATGAATGCTATGCATGGCTCATGCTAGTACAAAAATTCAGAGAAAATTGCTGCACAGGATCCAGTGACAATGCAGTTAGCTGTCAAACAAAACATATTTGTCTGACATCCATCCATTAAACCCTAGGCTTCCATTTTTCCTTCACGTAACCAAAAAAATACCATGCAGGCTAATTTTGGAATTGCTCTCATGTAAATCATCCCCTTGGGCTTGGGCCTCTCAAGCTGGGGTTCAGCCTGAGTGACTTTTTATAGCTGAGTTATAAACTTTTAAATGCCAGACTTAATCAGAGCTACTGAAATGGCCATTAGAATGGTTTAAGTGGCATAGCCCTGATATATGACAGCACAGAAAGTAGGCAGGTGGCTCATCTGCAGTGGGCAGTCCATCTGGAAGGGATCAGGGTCTGGTGGCTAGAAACAAGCATGACTGAGACACGATCTCTAGAGTTTTGCTCTTGCCCTTGTGCTCCTGCTGAGTGACTTCAAGCAAGCTCTCTTGGGATGCACTGCCCTGAACAGACAGGTCTCAGATCAAAAGTTGAGAGGAAGAGGTGGCTCACTACGCCCTGGTTTCCCCAACATGCTGACAAGAACACAAATATCTATCTGCCTCCCCTTGGCAAACTGTAAGAATTGTCAGAGAATTGGCCTAGGGTTTAACATGACATTGTGTACACTCAAAACACACAATCAGCTTCATTTCTGGCTGACTTAATCACCCACAAAATCTTACTGAATAATTATAATCACAGACACATCAGACACTGAAGAGCTCAGGCTTAAGGGGGACTAATGCTGCTTTGCTCCTTACCAGGAGGCTTTGTGAAGTTTTGAGTCCCCTAATTTTGCAAGTTCTGAGAGGTTCCAGCTACGCATGGTAGAGCCTCCCTCACTCTGTAATATCATTGTGGTCTAAGCAGAACTGGACAGTCATCAATGTGAAAGCAGATGCTTGCACACAGAAATTGATCCGAATGAAAACAGTACAGGAGCTTTTCAGGGTCTTCTTTCTAAATTTATTCAAGTATTAAACAAACAGAAACTACAGCATGCATCAGATACTTTCCTTTATTGTACAACAAAACTGTTTGTATTTGCAGCATTTCCAGCAACATCAGGCAGACTTGTCGATGTTATCCAGTTTTGCACAGTCACTAGAGTGTCGCATCATGAATTATTAAATCAGTGCTTCGTGGTAATACATAATTTCTTATCAATTATTCATGCTAATGTGCGTGTAGTTTACTTAATTGTGTTATTGACGATCAAAAGTAATTTCCTGAAAATCCTCAAGGACAGAAAATTTAATCAGCGTAACTACTTTTCAGATGCAATGCTGTTAAGTATTCTTAATTTGCTCAACAATTCACTTATTTATGTACCTTTCTGGAGGAAATACGAGTTTAATCAAACAATTAGATTGAAGAGTTAGTGTACAGAAGGGCTGAAGTTCAACTGAATGCAAGGTAATTATGTTGAAACAAAGTTGAGCCTACCTCTTTGGACTGGAATTTTTTTTTAGTCTTTTTTTAGGAGGGAGAAAAAAAATTATGCTTGGGAATATCACTAAGAAAACAGTGATTCTCTCTCCTCCAACCACTCCCCACAACAAAGCACACAGCGATCTCTTTTATTTTGGTGGAATAAAGGGGTTGTTGCTGTTGTTGAACTAAGCCTAACTTGTAGCCAGACAAGCCACCTCCTCCCACAGTTCAGCAGAGCAACTCCTGAAGCTAGAGCACAAAAGCAGATCACAGACTACTGTATGTTCCCCTCCCTGCATTAGGACAGTTAAGGATCCCCAAAAGAAACACACTGTATGGCAGAAGTAAAGCAAAATTACTCCATTTGATGAATGTGGGCCCTTTTCTTTGTTCTCTGACCGAAGGACAGACCCAGCAATGCCCTATCTGCTGGCTTGTGCCCAGAAGACACAAACTCCACTCTGGGGGTGTCTGGTACCCTTGGCTCCTCGACAATGATGGTGCCTGGTGCTGCCAAGCCACTCCACGAACACCAGGGCTCCCACCCTTTGAGTGGGTGCTGACATCAAACCGTGCCTCATGGAAAGGAAAGTGTGCACCAGGGGGTATGAAAGGGTCCTGGGAGCCCCAGAGAAGTCCCAGGTTCTGTGAAATTCATAGGCTGAGATCACTTATATGGAGGAGACAAATTTCTGCTGCCAACCTTACTCAGGACTGCCTTTCCAAGCACATGCCCAAACTTGGATCCTGTGAACAGCTAAACAAAACCCCGTGTAAAAGCATGGGCTCAGCACATTCCAGGAGGTCCAAAGCACAATGTGCAGGATCAGAGGTGACAGAAATCCTTCCACTAGCCTCCATGTTACTTAATTAAAGTCTCGGAGAAGTGTTTTCAGCCTGTACTCCAGGGATACCTGTGGACCCCCCTAAGCAGTCTGCAAATGGCACCTGAAAAATGCAAGTCCAAGTCACTAAGTTCAAATCCATATGTGCAGTTCCTATGGAAAAAAATGAGAGACAACCCAGATTAAAATGACTGCTCTTCAGATCTTAGTCTGCTTTCCTTTCAGGAGGTTTGGGTGAGAGATAAGGCTATAATTACTACAGCATCAATTTCTCCTTTGCACTGTTCCCAATCTATAATAATTAATATCTTTTCATATCTAGATTCATTACAACAAGCGTTCGGTAAATTGAATAGTCTGAATTTGGATGGCGTAAAGGAATATCCTTCCAAGCTCTATTTCCTCTTTAGTAAAAACAAAACATGGAAAAATGTATTTGCAGTCTAGCAATGAAGGACTATTTTTTTCTTCCAGTCTCTTTTTCCAGGACAGTGATGTCAAAATACCCCCAGCTCTGTGCAGATCTAGAGACAATTGCACTCTCCATTAAATACCAGCATTGCTGTTTGAAGCTGTGAATGCCACTCTCAAGTCATGCGTCTTTCACGTCTAAGCCAGGGAACGGCAAGAGTAATACACTAATGTTCACACAGAGGCTAGTGCAAGGATTTTAGTCACAAGTAAACTGATCTCAGCAATTTCCCAGTAATCTGCTCCGTGGGAAGTTTCACTTTCAGAGAAAAGAAGACAGAAGGAAAAGTCTCGCTCTATTTTCTGTTTCTCTTACACCTGGATTGCCTGGGATAGGTTTGGTTGAAGTCAAATGCCTTCAGAAGACAGCAGGCCAAATTGGGATATACCTGGATATTCCTTCCCCTCTGTTGTGAGCAGTGGAGTAACTGGTGCCTGGGTGCATCTTTTGCCCCAGAACTCACAGCTGGAGGTGATGTGCCGCTTCCAGCCATCCATTTCACATAGGATGGAAAGTTGAGATGTGCAGCAGCAAGCCAGGATTCTGGGCCTTTCAGTGTCCCTGGGATGTATGGGGGGGGGAATAAAAACAGTTTCACGAATGTTTCCAAACACAGATAGTGCCGATAAATGAAGGAAATGAACCTACAGCGACACAAGAAAAGCAAGGGTGCGTGAAAGGCAGCCAAAGAGGCCACTCAGCTGTGCCGGGTCCCAGGTGGCCCCATGACATCCCACTGGGCACAGCCACACTGCAGTTCACCCCATGGCAGTGCTGGCGGTGGAGCACTGCCCTGAGCCGAGGGACCAGCACCACTCCGGTCTCATACACTCTTCTCCCCTTCCATGTGCTCCTTGGCTGGAGAGGGCTGCTTGTCCTGGCTGCCCTCGGGGCCGGGTTTGGCAGGAGGAGTGGGGCTGCTGCTGGCGGTGGGCAGGAGGTTGGCAGACTGGAGCACAGCCTCCGAGTGCTCGCGCGCCTTCATGCGCAGCGCGGCCACGCTGGCGGTGCGGTTGCTTTGGCAGCCGTAGGTGGGCAGGAAGGAGAGGCCCATGGGGTCTGGAACACAGCACGAGCACAGCGGGCTCCCTGGGGAGGAAGGAGAGAAGGCACCGTCACTGCTGGGAAGATCAGGGAGCCTGTCTGACTGTTCCCTCCATGGTCAGTCTGAAGACAACAGAGATAGGGTTGACCTTTAGCCGGTACACTGACCTTTAGTGAGTACACAGGTGTTCTCTGAGTCAGGGCTAGAAAACCCATATCCTGTTCTGCTGATCCTTCTGTAAGAAGGATCTTACACTGTGAGTCATCCAGGGTGACGAACAGAGTGTGAGAGGGAAGTAGAGACAGAAGTGAGCAGTGAAGTTCAGATCACACATGAGATTTCCTCATAAGCAAGGCTCAGTTCATTCCCTCCTCTCTTACCAAGCTGCTGTTCTGTGGCTGCCACCAGCCCCATGCTGAAGGTGCCCCCTGCCTTCTGCCTGCACACTGAGCTTGATCGATGTGAGCAGCAGCATTTGGTGGGTGAGTGTAGGGGTTTTCTTTGCCTGAAAGACTACAGCAGAGAGAAAGGTGAAAATATTCCAGTTGTTAACCTTCTCCTATCTCACTGTAAAATGAGATACTTTTCCTTGGCCAGGCCCTTGCCAGCTACTGCCACCATGTCTACCTGCAAGAGTCTGTTCTACCTTTACCCATTCAATGTCTGTGCTGCTTAAGGGTGACACCTCAAAGAGAACAGCCTCCAGAAGTGAGCCAAAGCTACCTTAATTTGCTGCTGTGATATATCTTAAGAATCTCATCAGAAGAGATGGGCTAGAGCATCTCTACCCTGTTATTTGAGACCCATGGCTGTTCCAAGCAGGCAAGAAAACACTGGAGAGCAGATGAAGTGGTTCCTCTGCCTTTAAGCTGAAAAGATTCCCTGCAACCCCTTGACAAAGGCAGTCCTCACTCCACCAGCTGCCTTCCTGAGCTAGAACACAGCAGTTTCTTCCTCTGGCTTCCCTTTGATAATGCTGGGGCTTGTGCCAGTTCCCAAACAAGCACACCTGGGAGTGTAGGCTGATCACGGGGCAGGACATGCAGTCCATCCAAAAAGCCACACTGGTACCCAGCTTAGATGTATCTATTGAATGTTGGAAAATGTGTCAGAGGAGTAGGATGGGGAAGCAGGGTGGATGGCTGAGCTACTTCTTGAATTTACTCTCTGGTTAAAAAACCAGACATCATTAGTCACCATTCTTCCAGGGGTCTTAGAGGCCACACAAAGTCCACATCCTCATGTACACCCCTGGCAAAAGCCTGTCTTTGCTGATATGCTACCTTTCAACAAGAAACAGCCCAGCCACACACATCCTGACACAATGCAGTATCTTCCCCTGATCTTTCCAAGCCAAGGACTTGCTTTAATTTCTGCAGTTAATATTTGAGTTAAATGGCTCATGACTAAGTGATGGAACTAATAACCTGCAGAGTTTTACACTTCTGTTCTTGGTAGCAACGGGTCAGCACCCATCTGCTAGGAATGAAGGCAGCCAGTTGTTTGTTTTTAGGATGTTGGCAAGACTTCTCCACAGAAATTGTCAGAGATTTGTGGTTGCAGGTAACATTCAGGGAAAAGTACTCTTTGTATTTCAAAAAACAGCATCTATAAAGGACAAGTTATTAATATAAATGGAAAGAACAGTTTTCTCTTGTTATACTTCACTGATAAAGCATATGATCAGTAGACCAACATTTCTGTGGGTCCAGGCATTCAAGCACAAGCAAGTTTCAGCACTTGACTAAAATCCTCTGCTTCCTTTCCTTTTAGCTCTAGGAATCTCAGTCTTGAATTCTGTGGCTGTTTTGAGCAGGTCAGAAGGAGGGTTTAAAATAAAATCCACTCAGAACACAACCTACAGTTTTTGCCACCACCAGCCATGCTCATAAACTAATTTTCTGCCCTGTTGAACCACAGCCACTTCAGGGGTTCTGGCCAGCCACTGTTTTAACAAGAGGGAGCAGAGGCCCTTCAGAGTCCCTGCAGTTTGCAGCAGATCTTTTTCACCAAGTCTCACCATCTTCAGATTCTGCTCAGAGATGGGGGAGCCAAGAGGCCTGCGGGTGCATCAGCTCCCTTTGCACTGCTGCTTTCTAACACAAACTGAACAAGGCTTTCAAACATGGCTGAGGGGAGGGCTGGCCCCGCAGTGCCTAATGCAGGACTGGGCACAGACATTGCTTGGTGGGAGGTGGGGAGAAGTGGAAAGCAGTCTTCCCCTTTTCAAAAAAGCAGGAATCGGCTCCATCCCCTAAGAATAATTTTCATTCTGTTGTTAGAGGGATAAAATATTTATCAGTATTCAGTACCAGCCTAAGCTCTTTCCTTAATAATTAGCCCTGATATTACCTAGTGGCTCTGCAACCTGAGGGTGCAGTTACCTGTGGTGGAAACTAAACTATCTCTAGCAATAATTCACCCATAAACTATTCCTTTCATTTTCACTGAGGTTAAGACACTTGCAAACAGCTCACACATGAAAAAAAGTAAAGTAGAAAGCATCATTTGCTGCAGGTTCCAGCTAGAATAGAGGAGAATAGGATTTCTGTTCCGTTTTAATATATGTTGTAAAGAAGGTTGACTCTACCTTACAGTCATCTGAATCTGCAGATAATAAGTCCAGTGAAATGTATCAGACTTTGCCAGTACAAAGCCCAGACCAACTGTGGGACGCTCAGGAGTCCAAGGTCTCCACCTGCCCATCAGCCAGCCCACAATCTCCAGAAAAGTAATGCTGACCAAGAAAGAGGCATCCATATATAGCAGGCAGCAATAGTTTTTAACATCTTATTGCAGCAGCCTTGAGTCTTCAGTGGGGAAGGAAGGAATTGTTCCTACTTATTTCAAATCTTCAGAGGACTTCAGGCATCCAGCTCCCATCACAATCAGTCAGGGTTAAGCCATTAGCCCTAGATCTTGATCCAGCTCCCACCAACATCTATGACAATCTGAGATTAGTTTAACGAGATTTGTATCAAATTGCTGCAATACGGACAGGGTACTGTTTGCTTTCTTTCAGGAACTTACTGCCTCCTATACACAAAATTAAAATACACAATTAGATTTCCATTAACTTACAGCAAATTCTGCTGAATTGATCTAAACCTCCTCCTATTCCTATATGAGATCATACTTTAAATGCCCAGCCTGAACATAAATACTTAATGTAATAAATACAATCTGAAATATTTGATCCACTTGGCAGTTTAATTGATCTACTAGAGAGACTGACAGGAAAAATTAAATTAGTTTTGTCTTGTCTCTGCCAACATCACATTTAAATTGTAACAATATTTGATCTATAATTTTGGTTGTGGACCTTTTTGTGCAGTTCCATGGTTCAGTTTCAGGTGGGAAGAGAGGGGTAGGAGTGGAGCACATATTGATACATAAATATCAATATAAATTTTTAAATATGTATTTTGTGTTTCAAGTCAAGAGCTTAAAGGATTTAATAGGTAGTCTTTCCAAAAGGCAAACTCCACATTCCTTTCCTCTTTTATTATTTGTGCATATCAGCATTTGATTTGGACAGCTGAATGGTAACCTGACATGGAGGGAAGGAGAGAAAAAATCCCGTTTAAAATCCTCATATATCAACCCACGCTGTTTAGTTTTCAGGGAAAATATCATGTTTTATTTAATTATTGTTATCTTCTCATAGTAGTCACATTGGTTTGCTTGAGCTGTAAATTCTCATAAATTCTGAATCCATTTCATAAGGATTGGAAGTTCATCAATAACCTCAAGTTCATAGTGTTGATTACCAGTTGGAGCTGATTCAAAAGGAGCTCCCTCTTGCACTTCATACACAACACCAGCATTCTGTCTTTTAAAGCCTAAGTCAAAAGCAGGAAACGCAAAAGTGGTTTTATCTAAATCTTCTTGAGCTCTGAATCAGGAAGTTCAGAACAAGAAAGGCGTGAGCTTAATGCCTGAAATGGAGAAGCATCAGATGGTCCCAGTTTAATTTAGGGTAGCCTCAAGGCTGCTGAAGTTGTACTAGACGGTTTCTCCTTCTAGTGAGAAGCTGGTAAGTGTGGAAGGTACCCTGTGCTGCCCAGAGGCTGGAAGAGCACTTCAGAGGTGACAGCAGAGTCCAAATGTTATAACTTCATATCTCCTTTGCTTGTGACCCCTATATGCCCAGTGGAAACAACAAAGAGCTGATAATCTGGCTCAGTTGCTCTATCAGCAGCCTTTTTATCTACATAACTCGACACTGGAACTGGAGGATTTCATCCTCCTTTATTTGTGCCATTAGTACTCCAAAAAAAAAAAAAAATCAGAAGCCAGGACTTGCCTGTTAGGGCAGGAAGGCTGGCAGCAAACCCACAAAAAAGCTGGGAGAACAGAATCAGTCCTTTGAATACTGTCAGCTCGGCAACCTCATCAACAGGAACCCCTGCCCAGCTGAGGTCCACTAACCTAATCAAGATCTGTCCTGGAGGAATAGGACAGCACCCATTTCCTACCCATGGCTCTTAGGGTTCCAAGTACCTACGTATTTCCTAGTATTTGTGAAAAAGACCAAAAATCTCTGAGGGGCAGTGCTAGAGCTGGGGACCTGTGATATGGGAATCAAAAAAACTTACTCCAGGTGTGTGCATCTGCAGCAAACTAAAGAAAAGTTTTAGATTCTCTGAAGTGAGAGTGGCAGATAAACTAGGAAAAATGCCAAACAAACCCACTTAATATATTGGCTATGTTACATGAGGAAAGTCAGTAAGACCATAATCAAGACTGACACTGAAAATAAAGGACCCCAGGAGTTTTATTCCCATTCCCCAGTCTTACGGTAAACAGTGGTGCTTCAAGTCAGTAAACACCAGTTCAAGGGTGAGTTAGGTCCTTGAACACTTCTTTTGTAGTGTTGGCAATGGGAATTGCGCAATGGAACTGGGCAAATTCCCTTCATCTTTCCATAATAGAAATTGAACTGTAATGGATGGGAAGTTCTAGTTATGTTTTAGATTTTTTTTTCCTGGATACTGCAATTAAGCCTCCCTCATATGAACAGCAGCCACAGCAGCAGCAAACCATAAAAGAACCTAATCAATGGTGCCCTGCAATACCCATTTGGATGTGCGTAATGCAACCGTACTTCTCCATCAGTGGTGTGGAGGTGCCATGAAAACCAACTGAGCTATAACTTGCACAGGGCAGAGCCGTGGGTGAATTATGAAAGTAATTCCCTGGCAAGTGTAATTATTTCTCTCCTCATACACTTCACTCATCATGGGGTCTGGGGAAATTTCAGCGGAACGTAACAGACACACTCTTGGCCTCAGCCACCAGAATGGTAGAACACATCCGCTGAAAAACGGAGATTCTTGTTTACACCCATTAATAACATCTTCTGCATTAATGAATTGCATTCATGCTGTCATCCATTAAGGAGGTACTTTGAGGTCTCTCTCTGCACAGAACACTAGCTTCTCCTGATGACTCTATAGTTACACAGCCCATAAATAAAACAAGTATTTTCCCTTCATCTTTGAGGTCTGCAATTAAATCTACTAAATGGACTGCAGATGCCTGGCTTACAGTAAGTGTTTCATCTTGGAAGATCATGGAACTGTCGAAGTCACCACAATGAAGTAGCATAGTTGTCAAATCAGGACAATTTCAGAGAGTAATGAACATCAGAAATTTCATCTCAGTGAGTCAACGTTCTTCCTGAGTATGACCAGTGGTGAAGCACTAAACCCCTGAAGTAGGAAACACTGTATATCCCAGAAATTATGAACCTGTGCTAATTTTTCAAATGAGGAATTGTATTTCCTGACAGAATAGTACATAGGGAGATGATACAGTAGGTAACAGATGCTTGCTAATAAGTACAGCCTCCATGAGCTAAACTTCAGAGAGACAGGAGACAAGAAAAGGTCTGTTGTATTACTGAATACAGAACATTTGATAGAAACAGAGAAAAACTGTCCAGTGATAATATACTCTTCTCTGGAAAAGTCTATATTCTGCATAACAGTTTTGTTTGCATTGTATATCCAGCCCGTTTTCTTAACAGAACATCCTGGGGTGCCAATATCCTCACTCTGATGGGAAAAAATCTCGGTTTCAGAGACAGCAGAGTTCAAGGGGCATAGTGATTAGGGAAAACAGCTTTCTTCTCATTCATCAGAGCAGACCTGGTCTCATGCTCTAACAATACCCCATATCCTAGAAGTGGCACATGTGGGGTCCAGAGCCACAAGAGGCAAGCCTACAGTGCACTTCACAGTCTTTCCAAAAGCAAAGTTGCAGGCTTAGTCTCTGCCCCAGACTAGGCTGTCTTGAGATTTCCTGTCTCTTCTAGACCAACTTCACCCTCAACTATTATATCCCTATACTACATATTAGATCCAAGAACTTTGTGCCCTAAGCACTTTATGTAGCTTTGGAAACCTGGGTCTGGGGCCAAGCAAAGTCAGAGAAAGAGAAAGAGAAAGAGAAAAAGAGAGGTATTAAGTTTTTTTACTAAAGATGGAGAACTCTCAGATGACAGAATGAAAATGGTCCCTGAGAGCACGAAATAATTATTAATTAGTTACATCACCATCATCACTTGTTATTCACTGTATTGATATTAATGGTCTCCTTCTAAAGCATTATTCAAGTATTACTCACTGACACCACCAAAATGTTGGCTCACAAGTTCAACAAAGCACATCTTGTCTCTTCAAAAGAATAAGAAAACAACCTGCAGTTCCTAGTAGAACCTGATGTGCTGAGAGTGCTCATTTGTTTGCAAGCAGCCCTTACAGCTGTACTAAAGAATGTGATTCCCTTTACTGGCCAGGATTATTCTCCCAGTGGTGGGAATACATATCTATTTACAAGATCCACATAGAGGAGCTGCATTTAGTTTGACACTTGCATAGAAGAAAGCAGGGTCATGCATCCTTTCATAGTGAAATAGTGCTTTGATTCTGAAGCAAGTGTTTTGCTTTCAAAAGCACAGAGAATTCCTGGTAGTTTCAAAGCATGGTTGGCATGAGACAGATACTGGGAAGACCCCTCAATCATTTCACTCTTCAATAAAACTTGCAACATTTTGGAAAACCTTTCTACTTGCTGGATTTTCCCTTATCCAAGCAATCCAAAAAACAAACAGCTCATAACTTTATGCCCTGTGCTGAGTTGTATGGGATTTGCATGACATAAATTCCTACGCCACCAGATTCACGATGGCAGGGGTCTGGCATCATTTCTGCAGCCAAATGCAACTAGATTTTCAAGGGAAAAGCTTAGGTCCCTTAATTAAGACATATAAGGACACATACAATGCCCCATGTGCACACAGCTCCTGTCGCAAAAGGAAGAAGGGAGAGTCAAATAAACTGAACTGAGCATATGACAAAGACAGTCATATTAAGGTTTTGTGAACACTGTGTCTCTCCCTGTCCTTCCCTTCCTTCCCACAACCATTATCTTTTCCTCCAGACTGGCACATGAGCTTGGTTATGCTTTCAAATACACTGGTTTAAATGAACAATCATTCACCTGGAGTTTCCATACCAAAGAAAAATAAACTGTGCATTAGGCCCGTGATTCCTTTGGTCCACTCAGAAGCTCTAGAGATTTTTCTGGTCACCAGTTAATAGGACCAAAGCTCAGTGACTGCTGTGCACAGCCCTACTCCAGCACAAGGGAATTACTCTTGGAGAAATGGGGAAAGAGGAATTTGTATAGATGAGCCAAGGAAGGAGGAGACAATACTCCATATATCAATATCACAAGAAAGATGTTACAATTATTCTCTGCTTGTACCTATCAAATGTGGTCCCTCATATAACGATAATTTCTTTCCTCTTAACCGCACAGCCAAAATTTGACATTACTAAGCCCTAGCAGCAGAGCTAGCAGCAGAAGAAAAAGAGCTCCCCTCAAACTCCCCAGTTCCTTGCAAGGATAACAATACACTGACAGGCAAAGGCAGCTCCACAAAGCTCCTGGTAGGCGGATATGCAGATGTGCAAACCTGTAACTGGATTTCATAAAATCAAAATACACTACTTTATCCCAGTCCCCTTGCATGTATCTGGAGATTTCTAGTGCCAGGCAGAAAATATAAACCAGACATTTCAGGAATGAACTGCATGTATAACTGACAACATTCACCAAGACAATATGCAGGCATCTGAAAACTGACCATCCCTATACAAATTATAAAAAAAAATATCTCTATTTACATTTGGGACCATTTTTTCAGGGACACTGTCTCCTAGTCTGGGCAACTTACTATTTCATATCTACAAAAGATTCAGGAATAGAACTTTTTCTGCCCCTAGGTTGTAAAATTTCAATCAAGCAAAAAAAAGAGCAAATTATTAGTTTCTCAATTTAGTGGCTAGGATGTAAAATCAAAGAAAAGAATATCAGGAACTCTTTCAAATAAATAAAACTAAAAGCAAGCAAACAAAACCAACAACAAGAAAACCCAACCCCAAACAAAAAAAGAAAACTAACCAACTAAAAATACCAACCCCTCACGACAAATTTTAAATCTTTTTTATTTCATTTTGCTTGGCTTTGTTTATTTGGGTAATTTTTTCTTAAAATTTAGCTGTATTTAAACATGAAACAGGTGAGAACAACATATCGATGCATTTAATTCTGAAAATCCTTGAATGTAAATTTTAAGGGCAAAAACCCCCTTATTCCATCTGAATTATTCACTGAACACAACCCTGTTTCCACACTTTTCAACCTGCCTGGGACTACATTTATCGATGAACAATTTTTTTTGCCTGAAGAATTTCAGCTGTATCTACTCCAGAGAGGCTGTTCCTGCTTAATGGAAGAAGTCAAAATTCTCAGCCCCAAGACTTTACAGGACAGAGATCAAGAGGACTCAGGCACTCCAAACCGCTGGCGCCCACTTGCAGGTGACAATAAGCCTTTAAGTTTTAGGGTTCAGGTCACACCTGTGTGTCCTTTCTGGATTCAGAATTCCAGGTCCCACACCTATCAAAAGAGCAGTAACTGTGTGGTGTGTCTGGCTTCAGCTTTTTTTGAAAGACAGGAGAGAAGGGGGTGCAGGGGGCAGGACACTGGACTTAACGCACAACTCAGAAGAGTTCCAAACATTTGCTTCAAGAATATACTTTGGCAGTGCTGATTTAACTGGGAATACAAGGAGCATGAGGTATGCCAGAGAATACAATGGGATGTATTAGAGGACATTTTTCTTCATAGTGGTGGGTCTTTAACTGAGAAACTTCCCTCACAAGTTATTGCAGCACATCGGGACACAGAGTAAATGTATGTGCCTCTTTGTGCTTGGCACTGCTATGAGGCTTTGCATCCTATAAATCTATAAATTGAATTCATCCTGCTTACACCCTTAGTCTTATAAATTGTTAGACTAAGAACAGCTAATGGATCAGTAGGTGATTTATTTTTAAAAGATGCATACTGCTGCTTTTTGGAAACTGAAAGTATACAGACACGGGGTGTACCCTTCCTGAAACCTGGGTCCCAGGCAATGAGGAATTACTTTGTATCCTCCCCTGTCCCCAGGAACATGCTTTATTCAAGTTCTCAAAGGGGACCAACTGTCCAAGAAGAGAAAGGTTTGGATTGTACAGATGCACTGCAAAGGAAACCACATGCAAAGAGCGGATGAGGCATCAGTAATGGTGCCAGGTACTACATAATGCAAAAGGATGATATAACTAATTTATTAGAATAAATTTAACTCTTAAAAAAAAGCATATGCAACAAAAACTCTAAAGGAGCAAGCCCTACCTGTCTTACTCCTTGAGAGAAACCCTGACCTAACAAAAAGTAACTGTCTGAATAAAATGAAGGGGTTTTGCCACAAATGATGCTATGAGATACAACGAGAGACTCACTTCAGTACGTGCAGCATTGGTCAGTGCAAATACTGCCAATCTAAACAGAAAGAGGGATCCACCATTTCCCAAAGGTTTCCCCACAGTGGGCAGTGGGACCATGACACTTAGCTTGAAAGGGATGCTCTTGGAGCTTGTCCCTGAAGTTAAGCAAAGTAATTTACCTTTTAGAGAGGCGACATGGGATAAAGCTTGTGCGTAGGTGGCTGTGTTGAGAAGAGTCCCCGGCAGGCAGGAAGGGAAGAAAGGTCCCGTAGGGCCCACTGCTCGGCTCAGGCTGATGGAGAAAAGAAAACAACTTCCTTGTAAAACCAGAACCAGCTGATTCCATTTGTGCTTGCACACAAACACATTGGTGTCTCAGTGTCCAACTAGATGTGACCAAGGCTGGACAACATCAGCCTCCCACAGCCACCAGCTTCTCAGCATCTCCACAGGCAACAGTGAGTTGCTCAAGAAACACCTCATCTTCTAAAGATGATACCTGTAGGTCAAGGCATAGCAGCACATCTGTATGCATGTACACACATATGAGGCATTCTTGCCCCACAGACAGGCAGCTGATATCCTGTATTACTCTTACCTCTGCTGGATCTCCAGACCCTCTTTTTTATTCCTGGTTTGATCTGCTGGAGAAGGGGAATTTAAATTCCTCGCAGGAGGTGCCACCTCAGCCATGGTTTCCTTAGAGCCCTCTTGGTCAGAAGCACCCCTCTCTGTTTTTCTCCATTTAGCTCTTCGATTTTGAAACCAAACCTGGAGCAGAAGAGCAATCCTGGGTGAAAACTGTGTTTAGCCAAATGTGAAGCAAGGAGGTTATAAATTGTTAGTCCAGTGAAATCTGACATTTAGAAGCTCGTCTAAATCTTCCTCTTATTTTGTATCCCTGTTGTTATTCTAGTTGACTCTTAGGATTACATTCATATCTGTAATATTGCTGGGTCTCGAAAACAAGCCAGAAATGTCTAAAGACATTCAAAAGGTGTGTTAAAACAAAAACTTAAAAAGCAATATTTTGATACTACTGTGCCAGTTAGCAAAGCATTTAATCGTGTGCAAGCCTTTACAGACACATTTAATTCTCACTGATTTCTAAGCTTTAACACATCTAAAAGCCTTTTTATAGGGGTGGTGTTAAATACCTACCTAAGCACTCTGATGAAATATAAGTCTTTAAATCAGGTGCTGCTAGAATCAGAGGTCAGAAATGAAAAGGTGTCTATCTGGCCATCTTATCCAGCCTATTTCTGGAGAGGGCTGCTTCTGACTGTTCTTCCTTTCATGTTCAGTATGCATTCAGAGGACTCAAAAGTTGATAGACATTAATTTTGGAAGATCATTCTGCAGTTTAATACTGTGCTCGTACAACTGCCCCCACCTCCGGCCACACTATGACCTCAGAATAGAACACCAGTTTCCAAGCTTTATTTTTTTCTCCATATGCAAAACAAATATTCATACTCTTCATTTTATCATGTGGCTATTAGTCTAAAAACTTTTTTTTCCATTTACCTCGGAGCTGATATGCTGAAAGCACCATATTTGAGGTGGAAAATGCCAAGCCTCTTTTGAGGTCAGGAAATTCACATTTTAATACATGAATTCAAGTATAGGCGAGATTGTTATTATTATTCTTCGCCTTCTCCAATTCCATTTTAGTTAGCTGCCTTTTAATTGCATGTATCAGCAAACATTGAATAATGATTTTATCTATATTCTAAATTTAGAGCAGTTAAATGCAAAGCAAAATGCAGACACTTTCTTGTGTCTTAATTGAATGAAGGTCACAGCTATAACAATATTTAATTGAGCTATTTTTCATTATCATATTTTAATGACTTTGCACTGACAGTTCGCCTGCTTCTGAGGAAAGAGCATGATGAAGTCGTTTATTTCCCTATTTAGTTATTGTTTGACAACATCATCTTCGATTAAGACTCTGCTTTATAGCACATTAATCATATTTGAATGAGCAAGGGGTATAAATGTAAACATATCTCCCATCCTCTGTGTTTCCCCATGTCCCTGCATGAAAGCAGGCTAAACAAATGCTTGCATCTATTGTCTGTTTGCATAATAGCCAACAACAAGGCTAAACACCAGTCCTCAGCAATCTAATTGTCACCACCCCTATCTCACCCTTGCACCTTT
This sequence comes from Coloeus monedula, assembly GCF_965178545.1. NCBI lineage: Eukaryota > Metazoa > Chordata > Aves > Passeriformes > Corvidae > Coloeus > Coloeus monedula. Next base: position 21,049,037 of record NC_138788.1, read on the forward strand.
CAGGAAGAAGTTATGATCTTCCACTTCTGAATGCTCAATAATTGTCCCATTTATCTCAATTTGCAGTTCAGTCTTTAGGCACCAATAGCCAAAATGGCATTTTTTATTATTTTTTTAAGCCAGTACCTACAATGCAGTGGTAAAAGGAGATTTTCATTTCCAAATAATAATCAGTTTAATTTGCCCGCATATGACCAATGATTCATGTTCAGATTTAATAATCAGGATCACATAATCTGATTATAGGAGAAATAATTTGTTTACAATCCCCAATTTACTGTGGTGAATTCCATTATCTCTCTTCAGCCATTGGGTTTTAAGAGATACTAACATGACCCTAGGGAACAAAAGGCAAGCTATTATATTTCCTACAATTAGATCTTTGCATAGTCTTAACCCCAAGCACCTAAATAAAAAAAAATAGAAGAACAGCGTGCAGAAAACCCCCATAAATAAAAATGAATGCATAATCGTGTTCAAAACATGGTTTGCAACTCTGTGGTGGATGCCTGAAGAGTTACAGGGATCTATCTCTGACAACTGCAGGACTGCTGCTCTTAGCAGAGCTTGTAGACATACACATGGACTGGATATGGAAAAACAAACATATGGAAATAAGGAAAAAAAAAGGAAAAAGGTGAGGAGAAGGAAGAAAGGAAGGAGTGGAAAAGTGTGGCTGTGGAAAGAGTAATCATGGCCAATGGTATTTATTGGATCATATTAAAGGTGTGGGAATTGCTCTGCAGGCTCTTTAGCTGCCTAAATTAAGTGTTTAGAAAGAAGGCGAAAGGGAGAAAAGTTGAAGAGGTGAAGAAGCTTTCTTCCTGGCAGCTGGGCTCCCTGCAGTTGGCTAACCCCAGTGCTTGACAGTGGTCATAGCTGCTTTGGAGAATCACGTCTCAGCTCTTTTCTCTGCACCACGCCCCCCCTCCAAAAGCAAGGAAATGGATGTGCATTGATGTAATTTAGTACCTTGGAGACGCGGACAAATTAGTGTAGAACATTATCACTAGTTAATTATGAATGACCGATTAATCAACCTAATCTAATATTCCACATTATGTTGATGTTATTAAAGTGCATCATGAAAATGACAGATCGTCTTCATTTGCGTTCTTTGGCCAAATGTGCACTCTGCAGTCATGATGTCAAATAAAAAAAAAAAAAAAATAAAAAAGTTTGCCAGCTTGAACATCCGAGTTAAGTAATTCCCCAGGATGTTTACCTGCACCCTGGCCTCCGTGAGGTTGATTTTCAGAGCCAGCTCCTCCCGGGTGAACACATCGGGGTAGTGGGTTTGAGCAAAAACGGCTTCCAGGGCCTCGAGCTGAGGGAGGGAAGGAGAGCAGAGATCCTTGAGGGTTCCTTGAGGGATCCGGCGGCCCCACGGGGGTGTCTGCCAGGCATGGATGAGGAAAGCGGGGCCACCGGGGCAGCGGGGCAGGCAGGAAGGAGCTGGCATGGCATGGGGCATGCGGGAAGCAGGTCGGGAGCTGGCAGGGAACAGGCATGGGGGAGGCAGGGAGCAGGTACGGCGAAGGCAAGCAGGGGGCAGTGGGTGCAGAGGCCGGGGCAGAGAGAAGCGGGCTCCTACCTGCTGCAAGGTGAAGGTGGTGCGGTTGCGGCGCTGCTTCCTTCGCAGGAACCCGTCGTCGAAGTCGCCGGCGGAGTGACCTCCGAAGGGGGCCGCGCCTGCGGGCCGAGAGCCGCGTTAGGGGCAAAAGGCCGGGGCCGGAGCCGCTCGGGCGGGCAGTGCTGCCCCATGTCCCCGGGGCCTGCTGCGGGCACCGTGGGATTCCACCGCCCGGAGCTCACCCTGGCCCGGGAAAGAGTATTTTTCGAGCTATTTGTGCTTTAAAAGGACTAAGAGACGAAGCTTTGACATACGCGTGTGCACGGCAGCCTCGCAAAGACCCTGCCCGGACGAGGAGGCAGCGGGGCCGCAGTCAGGTTCCTCCCCACGCACCCCCGAGAGCGGCCGAAGCGGGCCCGTCTGCTCGCCCTGGCTCCTGGAGGAGAACGTGGGCACGGGGCTCGGTTCAGCCCAGCACCGGGGGCTCGGCCGCGGCTGAACAGCAGCGCGGCTGGACGAGGCCGCCCTGCCCTTCCTCGACCGGCGTTCGAGGGGCCGGCTGGGGCACCGCGGGTTTGTCCCCAGGCGGAGGCCGGGAGAGGGCAGATGGGCCACCGCCATGTGAACCACGTTCCATGGAGCAGACCCCGGCCTTCGTGGCTCCCCCAGTCACATCATCCGTGCCCATCTTGCAATGTGTCACTCCTTTTCTGTTCGCTGACAAAACAGGCTAAAAAAACCACAAACAAAACAAAACAGACCAAAAAACCAGTCAAAACTTAAACCAAAGCCGAAAAAAACCCCAAACCCAAGCCAAAAAAAAAAGAAAACAACAACAAAAAACCCCAAATCAAAACCCACAAACGAACAAACAAAACCAAATCAAAATAAACCCTCACGGAACAGAGAAGTACCCGAGCCCCCAAAGGCGTTGCTGAGTGTCCCTGTGACCCCACTCGCAGACCTGCCCGTGGAGTGCTCTGGGGTACGTGGGCTGGAGGTCGCCGTTCATCTTGCAGCATCATTTGGAAGATAAACACGGCCCCCAGCCCTCTCCTCGCACAGACCTCACTCGATGTGGGCCTGGCAGAGGCTCATCAGAGAATAAAATACTGTCCCGGTGACTCCCCGAGGCCGGTCCCCTCCCTGCGGCACAGGGCCTCCCCAGCTGCCCAAACGCTGGCCGATGAGAGTTTTTCTGTTTTCACTTCTTTGATTTGGTGATGGGTGGGGGGGTTTGGACGAAGGTGTATTATTTTTTTTTTTCCGCTTGTGATGCCCTAAGCTGTTTTTACCCTTCGGCAGGACAGACCGCCCCTTCCCCCCGCCCCGCTGCTGCCCACGGCGGGAGAGCGATGGCCCGGCCCCGGACACCGCCGGGAGAGGCGGCAGCCGGTGCGGCCGCTCCCCGTCTCGGGCCGCCAAACAGAGGCCCCGGCCCCACGCTGCCACCGGGAAAACAAACGCACAGCAAACAAACAAGCAAAACCAAGAGCACGTTTCCAAAGCTGTCTGCCAAAAACTAACAAACAAAGCCGCCTCAGGGCTCGGTGGCAGCGGCGGGAGGGACCCTCTTACTGTCCTGCCCAGGCGGGCTCCCCTGTCCCGCCCGGAGAAAACTTTGGGAAGCGATTTTTCCAGCCGGAAGGCACAGACCGGCTTGGGTCCGCTGGGCCTGCGAAGCCGTGCTTAAAGAGGGGCTGACCCTACCCCGAAGTAGGATGAAACCGCTGGACCACATCTTCCTGCCAGCGCTGCCGCAGGGAAAGACCCTTTCTCGGCGGGTGATGCCTGTGCAAGGAGCGGGGTGCCCGGCGAGGGGATTTTACGGGGCCGGGTCGCTTTCCCCGCCGTGCGGCCGCGGGAGCGGCGGCAGTGCGCGGGCACGGCGGGACAGCCCGCCGGGGGCTGGTGTTGCGCGCCCGCGGCTCCGGGGATGCTCCGCGCACTACGAGCACCAGCGGGAGGGAGCGGGGGCAGAGGGCCCTGGGCATCTGCGGGGGTGACACGGGGAAATCCTGAAGGCTGCCAATTTTTAAAAAAGGAAAATAATAATAATAATAGTAATAGTAATACTACTACTAATAATAATAATAATAACGTCTCTGACCAATAACACAAAGAAAAACATCCTCCCAAATATTTATTTTCTGCTTTTTAATTTTTTTTTTCTGCCGAACCTCATTTTTCCCCATCCTCCCACAGAATGTTTGCAAAATAGCATTAAAGATTTATGCGGTCCCTTCGGCTAGAGGGAGGAGGCGTGACCACGTCCTGAAAGTGTCCCGATTACAGCCATGACACCAACATCTGTGCTGGGAGGGGAGAAAAGCATCTCTCTCGTAGCCTGAGGCTCAACTGCGGGATCGCTATCCACAGAGGGGAGGCAGGTGGCAAAATGACGGGGCTGGGGGTGTAAAACCAAGCCCTTTCCAGCAGGAATCAAATTAAAAAAAAAAAAAAAAAAAGTCATGCAATCCTTCTTTCCTTCCTGTGACAAGAGGGGAAAGCTAGGAGAGGGGAGGGGGATAGGGTTGTATTTTCTTAAGGAAAAGGATGATATTTAGTTGTCTCTGTAAATTTGCATTTTATCCCAGCGCGTATCTGTACGCGACAGTCGTGGCGCAAATCCGGTCACAGTTCGTCCCTCCGTCCCCAGCGCACCCCCCGCCACACAGACAGACACCTCGAAGTTGAGCTCTTGTACTTGCACGTCTCTGTGCGACAACACTCACCCTCTAGCTGCGGGGGGCAGTGGAAGTAGAACATGGCCCTGCGGCTGGGTGGTCGCCCGCTGCTCGCAGCTGCGAGCCCGACGGCGACCGGGACCGGGGCCGGGGCCAGCCCGCGGGGTGCGGGGCTCCCGCGCACCCCCCGCACCGACGGACCGGCACCAGCTCCCCAGTCGGGCACCGCGACGCACCGCCGAGGTGCCTCCTGCAGACCTGAAGACACAGAGGGGAAAGAACAGAATAGGTGAAGAGCCAGAAGAAAACATCTGGAGAAACTCATTGATAACCCTAAAGCCCATCCCAGAGGAAGCAGAGGAAGTAGCATCTAACCCTGCGCAATGAATTTAAAAAGCCAGAAAACTCCGTGGTAGGCGCACAGTAATCAGAATCAGCAAAACTTTGTTGTATTTTTTTTTTCTCCACGGAATAGCAGATTGTGTCTCTCTTGTTCTTCTATCTATCTAGCCGTCCATCCTCTATTACTATCTATCTGTCTATCTATCTATCTGTCTATCTGTCTATCTATCTAATTGTCTCAAATATTCCTCTACGGAGCAAATAATTACATAAAGAAAAAATGTTTGTAGGTAAGATTGAACTGCTTAAAAGAAAATCTAAATTATTCTGCCTAAATGGAACAGCAATAAAACCTAAAAGCTGTCTTCTTTTTAAAGCATCCAACACACTGGGAGCCAATGTCCTCAGCAAGGAAAAATCCCCAAACAACTATTCAAATTTATATGCAGTCATACTAAAAACAACAACAAAAAAATCCAGAAAGTACATGAATATAGTAATCCATACCTAAACCGAACAGAAGTAAAAATCACCGGTAAGGTTTGGGGGTGTTTTGCTTTAGAATGAGGCGCTGTGAGTTGTTGGCTGCAGAGACAGAAGGGCTCTGTGGAGTTCTGGAAGTGGCCAGATGTCTTTATATCTGTCTACAGCATGCTCTGCCTCTCAGCACTTGCCTTTATAATCTCACGCATAATTGGCCTTAATCTGATTATTTCCAGCGCTGTCTACAGTGAGTAACTTGGATAGGTCTATTGGGCCCTACAAATGGCCCACGTGGTGTGCAGAGCAGGGGGGGTGGAGAGGATGAAAAGAAAAAATCGTCATTTCTCAGCAAACGCCAGGAATGTGAACGGCAGCAACACAATCCCATTATTTCCGAGCGCTGGCGCTCCGGGGCTCGCAGCCCCCTGCGTGTTCCCCCGCCCCGGGGTGCCCGGGGGTGCGGGGCCGGGGGGGCCCCGCCGCGCCGAGCGCTGCCCCGCCGCCCGCACCCCGGCGCTGCCAGAGCGCCGCGTAATTGCCGCCGGATGGGTTTTGGGGGGCCGCTCTGCACACGCCTCGCCTTTCCAAGCGATCGTACCACGGCAAAGTTTGATTTTGTTCGCAGCGAGGGGTCTCTGGATTTATGCTCGCTTCCCGTCTGCAAATGATATGCGGCGGGACCCTTCGCAATTACTTTTAAAATGCATCCGAGACATAGGCTCAGCGGAGAGAGATGGCCCTTGCCTCAGCCCGGGTGAAAATTAGACTTTAAAGTACCCAGATGAAATTTTCAAGTCAGGGACGCGGGATTGGATCAAATCACATAAACTGCAAAAAAAGCAAGTATAATGGCACATAATTGGTTCTGTAATAGCATTACACAAGGATAATAGCCTGTTATGGCCCCCTGCACATTAAGTGCTTCCCTGGCGTAAAGCCTTTATGATATTAAAGGGGGAATATAATGATATTTTGGTTATTAAATGCGTGTAATTAATTTATGCACCACTGAAAATAAAGTTGGTATTATGACCCACTCAAGATGCATCAGAAGATGTAAGTCAGACAACTGTTGATAAGTTCTGGTGTCTATGTTTCGTCTAGACTGCTGATTTTATTTTGGAACAATTGCTTCTCCGACAGACTACACAAATTTAATATTTTATAAAGATTGTAATGTTCTGTGCAGGAAGGGCGAGCAAATCTACACAAGCTCTCTTAGATCTGATGGCAGTTTAAAGACAGCACATTCATACTGCAGCAAAGGAGATGGATACAGACAATACAGGTGCAGAAATAGTGATTTTGAAGAGATGATGTCTTTGGAAAGTTAATTCTGTACATATGATCTCATTAAATAAACACTAATAAGCCTTAGAAATATCACCTGCTCTATGTGCCTTTTAAATTAGGCATAGATGTGGAAATTCCCCTAACGTATATTCAAGTTGAAGTTATGTTTCCATCCTGTAAAACATTATTTTAGCAAAGCAAGGCAAAAATTAATTTTACTTGAGATCCAAATTGATTTGCTCTGATCCTATCTTATCCATTCACTTATAATTTTAGCATACTAGTAACAGATGTAGAAAGCTGTCTTCATGTGTTTTTTAAATATATTTACATGTCTACACATACACAAACACTTTTAGGAATATCTTTGTTTGACAACAGATATTTGCTCACCATCCAGGCAAGTCTCTGAGCAGTAAAGTATACTACAAATAGAGATGGCTTTTACAGCACCATGCAAGATCAAAACCCAATGTTCTGAATCTGGCTGCACTCGATAAAATAGCAGCACAAGCTTTAGGTCAAGTAACCTTAAAAAGAAGGACGTAACCCAGAAGTACTGCCTGGATCTCCCCTGGCAGTCTCTCCCTCCTGAGCTTTAAAATCCACACAGGGCCAGTACTGTAGGATCCCTTTGCACAGAGACAGATGTGCCTTTTCCTTTTTCTCTGACGTCGGGAAGAGAGGAGTGAGATAGTGTTTTATCATAAGAACCCCTAATAAAATAATAATAACTTCATTATGGCGCTCTCAGGCCTTGCTCTAGTCAGGGGGCTGCATTGCTGTTTTGGCTCCAAGACTCACTTTCCCCAGCAGTTTGAAGCCTGCAAGTTCAGCGTATTACAGGAGGGGGAGAAGGCGGAATGGAGCACGGGGAAGTGCTCCAAGTCGCTGCTTTTTAAATAGGAGCAGAAGAACCCTGAGCCGGTCGAGACTCAACTTTCTCCCAAGGACCAGCAGCTGCAAAACAAGGAAATAACTAAGCAATATATAATCCCCCACCCCTCGCCAGCTCGGTGTCTGGTTAATTTTAATGCTCGGAACGCGGGACTGACATAATTAAAAGTTAGCGCTGGGGAGTCCTCGGTGCGGGTCTGGTTCTGGTCTCGGACGGACGGAGTCCCGGGGAGCGGCATTTCAGCACCACGGAGAGCGCCCGCAGCCCCTCAGTCCCTCAGCCCCTCAGCCCCGCAGCCCCTCAGCCCCGCAGCCCCTCAGCCCCTCAGCCCCTCAGCCCCTCAGCCCCTCAGCCCCGCAGCCCCTCAGCCCCGCAGCCCCGCAGCCCCTCAGCCCCGCAGCCCCTCAGCCCCGCAGCCCCGCAGCCCCTCAGCCCCGCAGCCCCGCAGCCCCTCAGCCCCGCAGCCCCTCAGCCCCGCAGCCCCGCAGCCCCTCAGCCCCGCAGCCCCTCAGCCCCTCAGCCCCGCAGCCCCGCAGCCCCTCAGCCCCTCAGCCCCGCAGCCCCTCAGCCCCGCAGCCCCGCAGCCCCTCAGCCCCGCAGCCCCGCAGCCCCGCAGCCCCTCAGCCCCGCAGCCCCTCAGCCCCGCAGCCCCTCAGCCCCGCAGCCCCGCAGCCCCTCAGCCCCGCAGCCCCGCAGCCCCTCAGCCCCGCAGCCCCTCAGCCCCTCAGCCCCGCAGCCCCGCAGCCCCGCAGCCCCTCAGCCCCTCAGCCCCGCAGCCCCGCAGCCCCTCAGCCCCGCAGCCCCTCAGCCCCGCAGCCCCGCAGCCCCGCAGCCCCTCAGCCCCTCAGCCCCGCAGCCCCGCAGCCCCGCTCCGCTCCGCTCCGCGCCCCGGCCCGCCCGTCCCTCCCCGGGGAAAGGCCTTGGGCAGGGCTGTTCCTGCGCCCCTCCGTGTGCCCCTGCTGCAGACGCTTTCCTGCGAATCTGGGACCACAGCGGAAAAACTATGCAGTAAGTTGTTTGGGATCATGTCTGGTATTTCTCTGGTAGTTCCTCTCATCCGGCTACCAAAGGCAAGCACTAGAAACAAGAAAGAAATATCATACAGAGCTACAATATTTCAGAAAAAAAACCCTTTTTATGTAAGGTCCTTTAAATCTCTCTCATAAACTTAATTTTTATCACTATTTTTATTACTGTTGTCATTATTGTGACTATAGTGACATCAATATTAGTTACCAGGTCTGCAAGAAAAGTCCAGATAAGTATAATTCTGGATAGACATTTTGCTGATGTCTGCCTTAGAGTAGAACTGTTCCTCTGCTGCACACACAAACACACCTCTTCTTATCTTTCACCCATGAAAACAAAACCTAGGGCTGAACTGCTGAGGAAAATCACTGAATGAATGTTTCCCTTGGAAGCACTGAGCTTTGAGGGCATCATTTGTAAAACTCAAGGAAGTCTGAACAGCTCAGTTTGATGAAATGGCTCTCTTTCCTTTCCATGTCCAAACACTTCCTTTCCTGTAATTCTCAATACCTGACCACAGAAAAAGGCTAGCAGCTAAAAGGTTATTTTACCCTAATTCATGTGCAGTAAAATGTATTTTCCAATTAACCAAATTTGCCGATTTGTCCCGCTTGGACACTCTTATAATTTATAATGTAAAAGTGTTCTTTCTTTATCTAAAGACCAAGGTGACTGCTTTTAATTTTCTGTAACCTCTTTACACTTGATGTTCACCAGACTCATAATGTTAATTGGCTTCATATACGGATCATCAGTTTAATGAAGGAATAAATCCTATGTTGCTTTATGTCCCTCTGTTTTAACAATGATTGCTTTAATGAAGAATGTGACGTGTTTGAAATCAAAGCTGCAGGAGACATTAGAGGGTTTTTTTTATGATGACTGAAATGCTTATTTAAAGCTAAAACCATGAGGTTTTCATATTTCAAAAGCTTTTCTTTAAATAATTTTCCATGGAAAATGCTGACACATTCTTCACCAGAGAACTCTTTCTTTGCAATTATGGAAAGAGACTAACATAGTCCTGTAATATAAACACCCCAATTAGGTTATGAAATTATCTCTAAGATAATTTTATATCACTGCAGTTTTCATTCAGAGTTTAAGTAAAACTCCCAGTGAGTTATAAGTAGCTATGCCTGCCTTAAATAAGGAGTATTTTGGGCTAGCTAATAAACCTCTTTGTCAACCTATTGTATTTTCATTGTTCATGGGTAGATGAAGAAATTTACAGGGGAAGAAGGATTGTCAGTTCATACACAAAAGCTCTGGATTTGCTGTAGTCTATTTTTCCTCATGGGAATTTTAGGAGCAAGGGTAAAATGTAATGAAACATGGGCTTGTAGAGGTAGGTAACTGCAAATCAGAGCATCAATTAGGTCAAGCTGGAAAGCAGCAATTAGACCCAACTTCATGTGCTGGTTACAGTAGCTACAGCAGGTTTAAAATGTACAAAGCAAATGCATTCTGGTAATTGAACTTTTACATTCCTGGTCCCATTTATAATGAAGGTAAGCCTCTCTCTCTCTCTCTCTCTCTCTCTCTCTCTCTCTCTCTCTCTCTCTCTCTATCTCTCTATCTCTCTATCTCTCTATCTCTCTATCTCTCTATCTCTCTATCTCTCTCCCCCCTCCACCTCTAATGAGGACTTCATATACTGGTATGCATATACTGGTATATATTTTCTGCTCATTTGAGAGCTGTTATTGACTGAAACTACATTACCCTTAGATAAAGGAACACGTAACATCAGAGAGGAAAATCTCTGACCAGAGCCTGGACAAGGGCTAAGCAACCAGTGGAATTGGATAGAAATTTCATAACATGGCAAAGGAAGTGCATGAGATGGAAAGAGATATTACATACCACTGAGAAGTCATTCAGTGTGCTAGGCCTGATCTTGTCTTGTTTATGTCCCTCCAAGTGTTATACTCATTCAACCCAGATGGCAAAAAGCTTCATGTAGGCACACACAGATGCTCCATATAGTTCTCTTAGACACAGCGCTGTATGTTTCCTTTCAGAGCTGGCCAGGACCCTATGAGAAGCCCATCAGTCATTCTTGCCTTCCCTCTCAATGGAAAGCAAGAAGCTACCTTGTGGCACCTCTAGTGGCACAGAAGATTAGTCTGCCAGGAGCCCTCCTCAGTATCCACCCTTCTCTGCCTGGAGCTGTATCTTCACCAAGCCGATGCCTACCATTTGAAGTGACTCAGAGCACAGGCTGGGATTATGCCAGGATGAGGCAAAACGACTCTGGTTTTGCAGGGGATTGTCTGGGGTTTTAGTGAAGATATCACATAAAGGTGTTTCTTCCCAGACAAAGCAAGTCTTCTAACCAAGAGTTGTGAGTGAGGACTTCCAAGGGAAGGTCTTTCTGTTTATGGCTTTTGACGACACATTTGCTTGGCCATGAACACTGGCTCAGCACATTCAGCAGAAAATTTTACACAGACAAAGAGTTGATTACAATATGGATAACGGTAGAAAGTCTATACAGATTTTTAAATACACACACCAGTTTTGTGCTGCTTGACAATACCATTTAACCTGATGGTTAACCAATCAAGGTTTCTGTGAGCATATCTGAACCAGCTACTGGGGTTTATGCCATAATGCTGATTTGTGTCACAAGGCCTGAATTTACAGCATCACCAAATTATCGTTTCAGTTAATGGTCAGTCACTTCTCAGTATCAGGTCATTTTCTCAGGCAAAACCTGCAGCTTTTGTTTTCCAGAATAAGGCAGGCCATGAATTAGGGCAGTTAGTATATGCATGAATCTAAAGCTGCACACATCCTGTGACAACAGAATATGTTAGCAGTCCCCCTTATTCTGTGAATGGCTTCTAGCCATAAACCCAATAGGAAGAAATAAAACATTAGCTGCTTTAATGCGCAATTGTCTCATTCACCAAAGGTAAGGCAAATTCACACCTACTAACTACTCTCCTTGGCAGGCGAGCTGCACTCCAGGCCACAAAGAGAGAAGTGGCCTGGGTGTGACATACTTTTGCTCAAAGCCATTGAAATGCACTCTCTCGATGTGGCAATGTTCTCAAATTAGCCCGAGCACTCCACCTCAGTTACTGGTAAGTTGCACCACCCTTTGGGATGAACCAGGAGTGAAGCTGCCTCTGAACATGAATGCATGTGCCCATGGGTGTACATAAGAGAGAAGCGACATGTATACTCGCATTTGCATGCGCAATATGAAAGGGACTGGTGATAGTTTGCATGGTTATCTGTGGGAAAACCCTGCAACTTACCATCGGTACCCAGCCACTCCTCTTTCCCGGAGACAAGCTCCAGGACTATGAATAAATACTATCCTGCATGAGTCTTTCAAATAATTGCCCCATTTGCTACACGAAGAACAGGAACCACAATAATTACCCTTGACAGTCTGGAAACAACACCGAGCATTCCTAGCAGATTGCCTCATACCAAACAGCATTTTCAAGCCTGCAGAGTGGATAGAAGAGAGCTTTACAGCACTGCTGTGCTCCAGCTTCCTCAGGGCAGGCACATTTTAAGTTTTCTTCCCCCCCCCCCACCCCCACACCCCCTAAAAAAAAAAGAAAAAAAAAGAAGAAGGAAAACCCTCTCAGATCAATTTCTGCAAGCCCATCCCTTCTGCCTTACCCGCTCCAGGACATCCCCAGCATACTCCTTCTGCTTCAGTGCCAAGAAGCATCTTCATGTTCTCTATACCTTGTGAAAGGAGCATCACAGAAATCCCTTAAAGCAAACATTTCTACTAACCGGAGGCCACTCTTGTTAATTTGTGCTCTTTACCGTTGGCTCTCTCCCACAACATACTCAGACCCTGCGGCCGTGTTGTCAGGACAAGGCTTAGTGCTCTCCTCACCTTAAGGAGCAGAGTGTGACTGCACATACCTCACATGCCTGGACCACTTTAGTTCCAAACTTAGACCAAACGCTTTGTTATGGGGCTGAGCATAACCCTACCGCTTCACCATGAGGTTGGATTCTCTTCTTATTTTGGAATTCTTACATATTTCAGTTAATGAATAAGAAGACAATTCACCTTTATTCTAAAGCAAAACAAAAAAAAGGCAACAACAAAAAAAAAAGAGCCTACTTGTGCCTAATTGTTATTCTAATTACAAGTTGTGGTGTAGTGTAAATTTTTTCCCTTGGCATTATTATGAACCTCATTTCCTTACAAAGTCCAGGATAAACAATTCCAATATATTTTGTTTTAATTATCAGGGTTTAATGGGGCATAATGAGACTAAGTTGAGTGGTGCAGAAAAAAAAATAATTTAATGTGTGCAAAACTACTGAGTGCTCCTAGCTTGCCTGTGCATATTTCACCTATTGTAGGGCAGCACTATGTTAGCTAATATTGTGTGCCCATCATTTATTTATTAATCAGACTTGATTTTCTGTAGAAAATTTTCCTTTTTTTTTTTTTTTCCTGGCATCTGAAACAAGAAGACATTAAGATATCCTAGGAAAAACATAGGGCAGTTCTCTGGGTTGAGCAGTGAAGGATGAAGCTGATATACAGCTGATGATGCTGGAAGCATTTGTCACACGTGGACAGAAGATGTGATGTTGGACACAGAACCTGCTTCTGCCAATCCACTCCAAATGCTGCTAGCAAAAACTTCCGGCTTCAGTTCTTAGGGCCTCTCCCAAAAGAAGCAGAGATAAAACATTAGCTGAAGTCACCACTCAGAAACAACCTCGTCCAGACTCTCACTGTAGATACATCTTGCCACGCCCAAGGTATGGTTCCTACAGACTTAAGACACCACAGGTACTTCTGCAGTGAAAAGAGAAAAGTGCAAAAGAGCAGCTCGGGAAATAAACCAGTAAAAGGAGATCCTTTATGGCCCTCTATGCTTCCCAAGGTCCCTTTGCCAATGGCACTGAATCCCAGGCTGGGTGTGGCTGATGCAGCAGTGAGAACGACCCTGCTACTAGATTTACATTCCACTTTACCAGGGCGACCAAGATCAAAATGCTTTCACTTGAGGAATAACTACAGGATCCTCCCTGAAGGGAAACATGTCTATTCTGCTTATCTGTTATACTCCTTAACACAGAGTCAGAGGACTTGACACAGTATCCACTGAAGCCACTGGGAATGTCCTCTCCTCTGGAAAATTATTTGATTCATGACTCCAGGAAAGAGGTTCAAATACAACATACAAACCATACCAATGTTACATTAAATTTATTCTAAAATTACCATTTCATATTACAGATTAATATACCTCAAGTATTTGGGTTTTAAATAAAATAAATTTATTATAGACATCAGTATTTACAGAAAGAAAAACATTACATATTTTTTTCTAAGTTTCACTGGAGTAAAAATATTCTCCATGAAGACTCTGCCCAGGGGAGATGTCACATTCTGTGAGAGGTCAGCCTCCTTCAAGATTAATGGAGACAAGAAGCCTAACCAGAGTTAAGATATAACTCAATGAATTGATTGGGGAACTGCAATGGGCTGGTCACCTGCATGAAATCGTAGCTAGACTGAAAGACCTCTAGGGGCCCATTCCAAGCCTGTGTCCTGTTCTTCAAGTAAGGGAAGGGAATCAGCAAGTACGCTCCACCAAACTCGCCTCATACACGGGACCAGGCCAGCATCTAGCATTGTGGCATAGGAATGTGAGACTCATAAGCTGAGAGCAAAATGAATCTGTTTATTGCAGAGTTAAGACAGTACTTACACACTCAGTGTGAGAATCTCTGTTCACTCCTTCGCTCACAACCCACTTGCAGGCCTGTAATAAATCCGTCAGCCTGACAGTTTTTCAGTTTCCTCAAGGTTTGCAGGCTTCGAAGAAAACAGGATGCCTTTCCTGTTCTCAGATAATGTGTAATTTACTTTCTTCTGTGCTTCCCAGGAATTTTCTGCAGTGTCAGGCTTGTTTCTTTCTCACATAGCATGCTCTCATGGACCTCCAAAGCTTCAGTTTTCTTCCTTCTTGCTAAACCATGAGCATTCTGACCCAACCTTAGGATCCCATTGTACAGCAAATACACAAAGGTTTCTAAATCTCTGGTGCCACACACCCCAACAGCCACAGCAGACTGCAGTGGAGGGGAATAGTATTATGGAGAGAGGCACTGGCCTCACCATACAGAGTTGCAGCCCTGAGTCAGAAGCCAAGTATGCTGGTTCCCAGACAAATACTGACCTATGTGCTCCTTCAGACTGGCTAGCAAGTCCCATGGGGACTTATGAACAGGTCTCTGCAGTTGGTAGAGCTGCATAAAGCTCAGGGGAAGAAGTCCATTTCCTGGTAACACATGATCTGCAGGTGGTAGAGGCCTCTGAGATTAGCTCTGGGCAAACAACTACCCTGAAAGCTCAAAGTAGGACTGCACATCCCCACTGGATCATGCAGCCAAAATTCAGTAAGGTTGTGTTAGACACTTTCATCCCTTCCTGGATTGAGGCAGGATGCCATGCCTGTTAAATCACTGGAAACTCTGAGCCTTGGTATACAGAAGATCTTAATTTGAACAGTCAACTTAATGTGTTTCAACTCCTTCATATAGCAAGTTCCTGATTTTAATAATTTCCTTGGTGTACAGGCACTCAAAGAGCTCTCCATGGAGGTCTTGAAGTCCACAGCTCTTCACAAGCCGGCCACCTTTCCACACAGCCATAGTGAGAGGAGAAGGATTTGAAGCGCAGACGAGTTTCTGTCTCTCCTGCCCTGTAAACTGAAATGCCATCTCCTTTGGTATCTTCAGTGGCAAATGGGGAACTGAATCCAGGTGCACACCAAATGCAGAGAAAAAAAATGTCTCGCTAGTGACAGCCACACCTTGTTGCCACCATGTCTTTATAATTTTTAAGGACAACATTCTGTTTGTCATCAAAGTAGAGAAGATTGAGGGACTTCAATTCATCTGGCACACAGCAGGGCGTGCTGACATCTTGAGACAGTTTCAGTGTATAAACAATGGACTGAACTGTAGCATGGTTTGTTGCATTTAGGCTTCCCCCCAAAGGGAAGAGACAGGATCCTCTGCAATAAAATGCATTGTATCCACTTGGGTGAATAATCCATCCTGACCAGCCAATAGCATGGAAGTCTACATAGAGTTCCCTTTGGTGACACGCTGTTATTGGGCTTCTGGCAGCAGCGGCTGCGGCAGCTCGAGGTCGCCTGCTCATGCTGGCACTGCTGCTTTTGATGACACCAGCGTCATGAGAAACACGTGAAGCATCAGATTTGGCAGGGTGCATTTCTAATTCTGAAAGGAAGTTGTATGTTAATATTTCACAAACTAAGTCAATTTACTAAGTACAGTATTCTGCATGAAAGTCTAATTAATAAGTCTACATCAAGTCTTCAGAGTAGATTTTGAATGAAAGTATCAGAAGGGGTGTATGTTCAATTGCCATTTCAGCCATACTTCTGAATCTGTCAAATCTTGTGTTCTTGTGTTTCGCTTTGTGTCCTGAAAAAGCCCCAGTTCAGCAGAAATAGAAGGGAAAAACACAATGATCTACCAAATATTGTGTGAATTCCACAGTCCCTCTTCAGGGATGAATCTGGTCAGAATGGTATTAACTGTCTTCATGTGGCCACTCCTACAACACACATTATTCTGGGCAGTGCTAACAGCAGGTGGAGATCACAGCCTTTTTCTCTCCAGTATTCTCCCAGGAACTCTACCCATACACTTGTAAAGCAGAGTGTGTAGTAACCTGGAAACGTGTAAAGTAACTTAAAAAAAAAAAAAATCAAATTTTTGATCCAAAAAAACCATCACCAGGTTTACAGAACACTGCTGAAGATTGAAGCTTACTGACAATAGGATGCTTTTTAAAATATCTTCTGAGAAGCCCTGAGGTCCATGGAGATCCATGTACACAAGCTGAAACTCACTGATATGGAGAACAGTCTCTGTAGTCACTGACCACTAAAGGTCTAGACAGTTTCTTCGTTGAGAAATTTCTCAATCCTGACACAGTATCCCGTGCAGAGCTTGATGCTCATTAAACTGGCATCTAGGATTTCACTATTAATTTTTATTTGGGAAACAAAAATGAACAGACTGACCTCATTTTTAATTTCAATCAATTTCACAATCTATTTCTTAATACTGATCCAAGTCCTACCTAGCTTCTTTCTTATGCAATACAACCGTTTACCAGAAAAGCCGGCAAAGCCGGAACATCATGATTTTTGCCCCTCCTCCAAGCTTTTGCTCTTTGCATTTATCAGGCCCTAAAATCCAGCCTTAGTTGATTTTACAGGAAGGCCAGTGGGAGAGTTAAGACACTGTTTTGTATTTTAAGGCACGAGGGCGTTGTCTTTGAAGAAAGCAGCCTTTAGTGACAATGCTAATTAGTCGTTGAAGTTAAATAGGTGCTTAAAAACCAAGCCAAGGACAGAGAAGTTTAAATTGCTTAATTAACAACCTCTTTCACTCTTAAAATCACACTTAATGACTCTACTTACAGATACTTTACCAGAATTTTCACGAAGTATTCCAAGTCACTGAGTTTCTTCAGCCTAAACTTAACATACAATTTTCATGCAAATTTCACCACCACAAAAATAATATGAGCCGTACTTAAAAAATAGAACTCCCACCCCCTTACAAATTAAATAAACCAGGCTCCCCTTAGGATTAATGAATATTTCTGGCAAACACAGTTTATGTGAGGGGAGGGGCAATTTAGGATGCTGGTGACCTACTAGCAAGAACTATCAAATAAAAACTCGATCACTGACAAAGCTGAACTTCAAACCTGTTCAACACTGCAAGTAAATAACTGAGGTTAGGTCTACATGAGGTAGCAGGTGGTAACAGAAGATGAACAGGCAATTCATGTTCTAAAAGTGCACTTACTTGTAGCAGAGGATACAAAGCTGTGAGACCTCTGTTTGTTACTGTTCGTGAACAGGACAAGGAGAGCATTTCTACTCTCCTGCAAAGCACCCTGGCTCTTGGCAAATGTAACCAGGTTGTGTTCCATTCCATTGTTGGATACATGTGTCGTAGTTATCCAAAAGCCGTGGTTGGAGCTGCTGTTTCCAACCCACTTGGAAACCTGGTGAAGACAGGGAAAAGAAAAAAATATTGTTTCAATAATCTAATTACGATTAATCAACGTTTATATTAGGAGAAGGGAATAGGCAACAAGCTATGAGAGCATAAGGACATATATTATAACAGAAGTGAGGTAACTGTATAGCTGAGACTCCATTGAGTTTAATATTTAAACCAGTAATTCAACACTTAAAAATACAAAATAGCATATGCATTCCCCAAAGCTACATTTACAGAAAGATAATTAATTTCAGAGGACTTACCAGTGAACACTTGAGTGTAGGAGTTAATATGAAAATAAACTCTCTCTGACTTTCAGCAGAAATTTATTTTTCATAGCTATCTTAACAGAGTAATATGAACTCTCCAGACTTTTCACACCATTAAGACTCATTTAAAAATCTAAAAAGCATGACATTTGAAGAAACTCACAATCAAGCAAATTTACTTACCTAATTGTTATAATTGCAAACTGATAGATAAGGCCAGGCCATTCTCAAGCAGGAATATCATGACTTAAGATGGAATTCAAGCAATCATCCAAGCATGCTGTTCAGTCTGATCATAAAGCTTAGACAATGAAAAACACTGTCCCAGAGTACAGTTTTAAGCCATGTGTGTGTTCTTTTGCTATGGAAAGGCATTCACCTACTGTTACAATTTATGGGTATCTACAAAACAAATCTTGAAGCTCACAATTACAGAAGTCTACGGAGGAAGTTAAATGACAGGCAAGCCAACCATGATAAACTCCAGAAACAAAACGCTGAAGCATGCTGCTCTACAGAAATGTTGCCAGAATAAAAAGGAGAAACGAAACCCTACTCTTAGTACACAACCAATGCCAAATGCTTTGGCAGTCTAAGGACTGACACAAGGTTTTAATCATGACATTCTGATGTCCCTCCATCGACTAGGTTTGCATTACTCAATTGTCACCATGCTTGTGCTCCTAGCAGCTCATAAACACTTCTTTAATTCAGGTAGCACCAGGTGTACTTTTAAGGGCAGAGAAAGCTTCTCCCTCTGTTGCTGTTCTTCAGTTTAAATTGACCACAAAATCCAGCACAATGACAATGCTGGAGTTATGAGGTGTCACCTTAAAAGATCTACAAATAAAATTAAGTCAGACTTCTCTGCTTACTGTCTGCGTGACATTGAAGACTTCCCAGCCTTCTGCGTACAGGGACAATAATCTTGATGTAATGAGACGTTTTTTCTGTGGCTTATTTTCACTCGCCAAGAGCTCATACACTTCCACCTAGATAACAGCAATACAACAAAAACAATAAGAAATTAATTCAATTGTTCTTACAGCAAAATAGGAGGATGAAGATTATGCAGGTTTCTGCTACATCAGAGCTGTAAAACTGTATCGTCATTCTAAAAGACGCAAAAAGTAGATTTTGGACTTAACAGAAAAACAGTTATTGCTACATACATCTACTTCTATACGTGTTCAGAGGCAGGATACCAGACTATAGATATTACAGAAAAATATCCTGACCATCCCTATCCTGTTTTGAACACCTGATACCATCAAAGTCTTCTGTTCCTCCACTATTTGTCTTCAGGTTTGCAAAAACCTTTGCCAGAGGAACAGATACACCCAATTTCCTTACCTGCCCTGTTTTCCCATGAATCCCTGGCTGCTATTACTATTTTTCGGAGCAGCTCCAGCAGATAAATTTCAATTCGAATTTCGAAACATCTCAAGTCGCAGAAAAGTACAGTCTGATTTGGGATAGGTCTGACATTGGTATCTTTAGGGAAAGCTCACTGCCATAGAACAAAGGACAGCCAAAGTGAAAACTTTGCATTACTTCTTTGCACGCTGGAGGCAAAGAAAAAGTGAGGACGACAAAACAAAAATAACAATAAAGCAGGTGGTACGTAGTTACACTCCACATTTTCAGTATTAGTAACAAAGATAGCACTATTAAGTGTTTAACTGATAATTTCCCCACTTACTTTGCAGAAGTGTTGCACGTCGGACCTTCTGGACACACGTGTCCTCTTGAGCTTGAAGACTCTGAACTCGGCTTTCAGCATCTGCTCTCCCTTCTCCATCGCGCTGATGTCGAAGTAGAAGTGGTGGTGGTCCACGTGAACTGGAAAAGACCCTTCCTTAGGACCACCGCCCGACCCCGCCGGGCCTGCGCCCGCATGCACCGCGCGGCTCGGCCCCGCCGCCCCGGGCCCACCTCGGTTCTCGAAGCTGCGCACCACGTCGCCCTTCAGCAGCCCCGGGGCGCGGGTGATGCCGTTGGCGTCGGCCACCTTGTAGAAGAGATCCACCATGAACTGCGGCGGCTTCTTGCGGGGCAGCACGTCGGGCGGCAGCTCCTCGATGTCGAAGACCTCCCGCAGGCGCTGCAAGGCCGCCGCCAGCACCTGGTCCCGCGGGCCGGGGCGCAGGGGCAGGGCGTTCGCCGCCCGCAGGCTCAGCAGCCCGGCCAGGCACAGCCACAGGCACGGCGGGCGGGCCGCCATGGACGGCGGCCGTGACCGCGCGGCGTGAGGGGCAGCGGCCCTTCCGCGGGCCCGGCCCGGCCCGGCTGAGCGCGGCCAGGCGAGTGCGCGGAGCGCCGGGCAGGGCGCGCAGCCCTGAGGGCCAAAGGCCCCGGGCAGGGGCGGCCGCGCCGCGCCCGGGCCATCAGCGGCGCTTAAGGGCTCAATGGGGCATCGCCGAGCGCTCGTTGGCATCGGAGCGGCCGCCGGGCCGGCTCGGGGGCTCGGGCTGCCGGGGAAAGGGCAGGTGTCAGCGAAGAACACCGCACTTGCGAAAACCCTATTCTTTAAATCTACCGTCTTTTTTTTTTTTTTTTTTTTTTTTTTTTTTTTTTTTTTTTCACCCGAGAAAAGCTTTGATTTGGAGATTGCTGAGCCCAGGTGCTGTTTCCTGTCGTTGCTGCAGCAGTAAAAAGTATACTGGGACCTGGGCGTGAGCTTCTGTACTTCCCTGCCTCCGGAATGCCCGGGATCGCCGGTACCCTCCCGTCTGACAGCCTGGGGAATGCCCGGGATCCCCGGTACCCTCCCGTCTGACAGCCTGGGGAATGCCCGGGATCCCCGGTACCCTCCCGTCTGACAGCCTGGGGAATGCCCGGGATCCCCGGTACCCTCCCGTCTGACAGCCTGGGGAATGCCAGGCTTCAAAGTGTTCAGAGATAGAGGCAGGAATACACATTCTGAAGAGCTATTTTAAGGCTTAACTATTTCCCAGAGTCAACCAGCTTTCAATAATTTGCCTTTTTTTCTCAGCCACTGGTTGATGAAGGGGATTCCACACCCCCCACTCCCCAAAAATACTAGAACAGAAAACCAACCCAAACGAACCCACCCCAGCCCTAACGATCCTGCGTAGTAGTCCTTTTTCACAGTAGTCTTTTTTAAGGCAGTGTGGCAAGTTACAGAGGAGCAAACAGAGCTTCCTGATGGTTCATGCAGCAGTGCCTGTTCTGCTTGTGCCACACTGCGCTGTGTTCTCTTTCCAGGCAGGAAAGCAATGGGAGGTAGTTCGTGGGACAGATAAAAATGTCTACTGGTTCCTCTGCTTAGCCACACGATGTTAGACAGGAGTACTTGCACTGAGCAAGCAGGTGGACCTATAGAAGAGTAAGGGGGAGGCAAAGAGACCACGGTTCCACACGGTCCCAAATGGGCCGTTTGAAAAATAAAAAGTTTAATCTGAATTGTTCAAACACCTCTGACACAGGAAGCACCCACCTTTTGCTGCTCTAAGGCTGAAGTTCCTTGGCACTTGGCCATGCATCTCTTCAGTCTCAGACTCCTTCCCACTGTCACTCATTCCAGCCCTCAGCTATTGTAGCCACGTTTGAAAAGAAAAAGGAGTTATTAATGCTGTATTTTGGTTCATTTTTTCGCCATGAGACAAATGTGCTGATCTACTTTGCAGCATGAAGTGCAGGAGACTAGTGGAGGAAAAATGAGAAGCAGTGATGGATTATCAGACCAGTGTAAAGAGCACTGTTGCTACACATAAAGCTTCAGCCAACTTTGATCCTCAACACTCTCGAGTTGTCTTCTAAGTGCTGCAGGTATCTCAGCTCATGCCTATTAACAGTGCTGGATAAAATAATACCCATTCAGCTACCTGCCTGAGAGCTTGGAAAGAGACCAGTAAGGTACAAGAAATCATCACCAGACTGTTTCTCAGTTAACCTAAAAAGCTTTGCTTCCACTCCACTGCTTCTTCACATGCTTATCCTCACAAACCCTATCCTGCCCTTGGGTCTCTTCATTTACTCCCCGTATCCTCCCTAGACATATACCTTCATTTTTACTCTCATGGTGCTGCTTCCAGACATTTATGTCTGGGAACACATAGCTAGGGTTCCCAAAGAACCTTAACTCTACCCCAGAGGCAAAGATTTATGAAAAAAATCCTCTCTGTTTAATATAAGCTGGGACCACAAACAACGAAATGCCTCTATCGTAGTGCAACTGCAGAAATTCCAGCCTACAGTTAGCCAAACGTAACCCACTGAGTGCTGTGTTCTTTTATTTTCATATTTCTGATTAGGCAAACAACATAATGAAAGCCTCTCTCCCCATTCTTTTGTAAGACTGCATGACTCACCACTTATGTAAGCCTTATGCAGGAGTTGGTCATAGCTCCTCTGATGATTCTAAGTCCTGGTTTGCAATTAGTGCAAGGCTTCAACCTCCCTGTTCTGTACAATAAAAATAGGTTCTCTCAACTTACATGTTGTGAGCAGTGTGGCTTTGGGAGCCCAGGAAAAGCTGGGAATCTGTAGGGAGCTATGATAGATAGTTAACTTAAAATTTTAGGTGGATTCTCTAGAGCTCAGCATTGGCATTGCTTTCCCTTCTCTCTCAAATGACTGGATAAACAGCTTGTTGGGTCTGAAGAGTTCACAATCATCTGGCTTTCAGTTATAGCTTATGGGTAAGAATGGTGGTATTTATTATATGGCCTGCCACATCATCTTTGATGCCATTGTGGTGAATATAGGATAGAGATATTGAAAAAGCA
Organism: Coloeus monedula; assembly: GCF_965178545.1. Taxonomy (NCBI): domain Eukaryota; kingdom Metazoa; phylum Chordata; class Aves; order Passeriformes; family Corvidae; genus Coloeus; species Coloeus monedula. Next base: position 21,071,425 of record NC_138788.1, read on the forward strand.
GGGTTCTTGCATGGTATCATTAGTGGGCAGAGCAAACTTGGAGCCTTCACTGTGCATTTCAGAACTTTATCAAGTTTGGACTGAAGGGCACGTCCAGCCCTGCCGTTGCAAAAGGAAGAGCTCAGCTCAGAACACACTCTCCCTTCTCTCATTTGTGTCATATTAGCATGGACAGTAAGAGCCAGGGGATAGAGCAGGCTAGAAGTTGCTTCTTTCTCAACACAGCTCCCTGACACTTCCTATGTTTTCTGTGCTGGTTCTGTAGTTCCTGATTTAGTGACTCACAACAGATCTATTCTTTCTGGGGAAAAGATCACTTTTCTGCTCTGTGAATGAAACAATGATGCTCTGCAGTCTTCTCTGGGTTTTTCAGGCAGGGAACAAGAACATGAAGTGTTTCACTCACTTCCATAGCAGCTTAGGCCCATTTAAGAAGGAAAAGAGGAATGGCCCTTGCATGAAAGATGTCAGACTCCTCTTTACTTTTAGTAGTACCAGAGGCAGAAAAACCACACCCACCAGAGTAAGTTAAGAATTACTAAGGAAAGCTTCATCTTCTAAGTTTCTGCTGAAGGCACAGGACTGTACCACATCAGCAATACTATGTGAAGTAGGAGTGGTGACATCACCCCAGAGCCTAGAATAGCAATCCCGTGAGGGCTGGGTAGATGGAGAGAGCCACTGAGTTAGTAAGCATTTAGTATATTCAGCATTTAGCCTGAATGTTGGAACATGGACATTATAAATGGCCCTAAGTAGCAGAGAGTGTTTTTACCATGTATCTAATATATAAATACCTTTCCCAGAGGACATAAACTCCCTAGTGCAGACTTGCCAGCACATCCTGACTCCTAGACATGTGCCCTATGCAAGCCCTTCAAAAACTGGACTCTCAGCAATATTCTATGATAGTTTTGTGTAAATTAGAGTTGCTGAATTAATGATCTAGACAATAAAATGCCATATTACCTGTTTTTCCAACCAGGAGTTCTTTGTACTATACTATCATTTCCTGAAGCATTTTTGAAGGACCAGAAAGATCTACTGCTTCCCTCTTAAGACTGTATCCATCAGATGGAGAAACCAATGCAGGAATTAGAGTGCTGCATCCAAATTACCCAGAGATGTATAGCAGGAAATTCCAGACACCTCTGCTCCTAAAAGAGCAAGCAGGTAGATTACTCCACATTTTAAATCATCTCAGTGACTGTGTTACCGAACATAAAATATGAGGAAAAATCAGGAAGAAATTCAGTACTTTCTTAGCCCATACACTGGAAATAAGCCAAATTTGGATAAAGTTGCTATAGGGTCTCTTCATATTTAAATTTTGCACCATCTTTATGTATCATTTGAGAAAGCACAGCCACCGGCAGCACAAGAGACATTGCATCATTCTTCCTTGCTGAATCACTGCAATACAGCTGTTCCACTGTTCCTTAACACCTCCTCCCTTCAAGAGAGAAAACTGCTTGAACTGTAATCACTGAATTTTACATATGAATCACAGCAGTATGCAAAAAGAATCCAAGTTAGATATTATCCCACCAGTTTAATTATTTATCTACCCAGTTCTTTATTTTAAGGATAAAATCATTGTAGAATGGGAGAAAAAGAAAATAAACTATCAAGTTTGTCCCTACTATTATAGCTTCTTGAAAGGCAGAGAATTCTACTAGAGGCACTAGTAGAAAACAGTAAAATTGGCCAAGTTTAGCAATCTTGGAATCAAAAGCAAAGTTGGCCTTATGACTTGAGTACCACTGTCTACAGGTGACTGTCATCCGAAGCTAAAACTTGCAGATGTAAAAACCCACTTCTTTACAGCTTTATTTGGGAGGATGACATTTATTATCTGCAACAGACTCAATTCTCTACATGGTGCAGCCCTTTGCAAAGAGGCTGAGCCACAGACAGAAGTTAGGCATTTAAAAATCCCATTTTTAATCACCATTTCTAATCAATCTATCAATTCAGCATCTTACATTTCTTTTGTGGTGGGTCATTATAGTCCAGAAAAGTCAAAGGCCTACAGCCTTTAGCTGAGTCTTTTTTCTCTATTTAGTTCTATACCAGAGATGTGTTGGTTGGCTACACATCTTCAGCAAAAGGGTGAACACAGGAGAGTAAGCACCTGGAATACTGTAAAAGGAGGACTGGATGGGGGGACAAGGGAAAACATCCTAATAAACAAGAGGGGTTTTTTTACCTCCCCTTTACAAACACGGTTTGAAACCAGAAGGAACAATTAATGATGTTTTAACTTCTGCTGTTAAAGTATCACTGCAATACGTTTTACCCAAACAGGGTACACAGTTCACACAACTGCTTACAGAGCAATCAAAATTTCTGCTATTTAGCTTTCTAAATTTTTATTCAACTGCATTTGCCTGCTTAGCTGTGTGGATGGTAGCCACATCCCACAGTTGCATGGTGCTCAGCTTTTTGCATCTTTACAGGAAAGAAATTTTCAGTAGTTCCCTGTAGTATGCTTGTTTTAATTTAAACTTTATAATCACTGTTCCATGCTGACATGTCTTTCCTTAGTAAGATTTAATGTTTTTTCCCAGCTTGATTCCTAAATTAACATCTGTATTTTGATTTTTCTTTATCCCCTTTTTACTGAGGTAAGAAAACAAAATATAAGAACATTAGCACTCCACATGAGTGATTTTTGGAATCATGCACAAATAAAGTAGCAACTACCAACTACAGCATTAACTACTTGGAAATTGAGACAGCTAAAATACAGCATTTGTTTGACTATGCAATATTGTTAGTCAGGAATTGCTTCAGATATTCTGTGAAGATATCAAAGGAATTCACTTTACACAGAGAAAGCTAAACAAACAAAAATCAGATAATGCTTTATGGAACAAAAGTAGAAGTATTCTGAAATAGCTCTTCTACATTAAAATGTATAGTAGCTATATTATATTCTAGAAAAACGTACGTATAAATCAGCCTGTAAATCTTTAATCACATATGCTTTTGTGATTAACTACTTACAAATACTTTTTGAGTATTACATTAATACTAGTTCAGTCCTTAAACATTTTCAACAAACACAGGTACTGGAAAAAAGCTACTTGTTAGGATGCATGGTTTGAAATTGTATGAAAAATAGAAATACGATTAAAGATAATATGAATCATTTGGTCAGTGCACAGATAATGGAGAAGGTGCTCCCTGCCCACTCTCCCCAGTGCCCAATGACTTCTAGAACACACTTTCGTTTTTCCTTTTTTAATAAGTCCATAAAAGCCAAGGATTTATAAAAAGTACATGCAAATCTATTTACATTAACAGATTGAGAAGCTGCAAACTCTCCTTAGTATACAGAAATTATGTCTTTAAAACTGGGAGTAGAAACAACAAGACACCAGTACTAACAGATAAGGTGACAACAGCAGCTTTGCCGACTGCTGAATTCCTGGTTTGTTGCTGGGATAAGCAGAGATGCATGAGGACATGACACCCAAACCAATTCAATTCCCTATAGCTTTGAAGAAGACAGCAAAACTGGTTTGTTTTTACTCTTTTTCTGATCCATTTCAAGTCATATCAACAGCAATTGCAGCCCAAGTTCCTTGTTTCATCTTTCTCTTGAAAAAGGGAATGTAAGTGAATATAAATGGGATCAGAGAAAGAGATGTCAGAAGTCCCATCTTCAAATGCTGTTAGGAAAACAAACATTCTTGGACTGCCTACCCTGTCCAATTGCAGTCCCTGAAAAGCCCATTGACCAGTTACTGAAACAGTGAAGCACCACTCCTTGCAAATCTCTACAGATCCTTTATCACTGAGTAAAAACAAGGGTAAAAGCCATAAGTGTCTTGAAGTTGCTTTTTTTTTTACAAAAAGAAAGTAATTTTATATTCTTGCTTTACCATTCATCTTTGAATATTTGTACTTCCACTTAAAGTAAACAAGATAATTTCAGAGTGAACAAAAAAAGCTAAAAGTAGCTCAGCTTTCCATAGCTTGGGGCTAGGAAGGACATTAGGCACATTTAACTATTCCTAGTTTAAGCCATACAGTAATTTAACTGCAGTTGCTGCAACCATATGGTTTTCTCAAAATCTGTCCACATTTTCCACCTTAAAATTTCCTTGTGTAGCACACGAGTACCTTGAAGACAGACTCAGTGTTGTACTTGGATTTGCTTAGAACTTCCCAACCGTCACGAAGCTTTAAGTTTTCCCTACCTATAAAGATGAATGAGGTGTAACTTCTATATATGCTCCAACTATGCCCAACTATTATGGTGAGTAAAATACACTGACACCCTTCCCCCTCTGACCAGCTAACACCCCAGTCTATGTTAAGGTATAAAATTTTAAGTGCTAGGAGGTAACTGGAAAGTTTTGGACATAAATCACAGTGAAACACATAAACATTTAATGAGATTTCAGTTGTAAGTCCAAACCTGTGACAAACATAACAGTTACTGTCACCTCAGTGTTAAGAAATACTGTAGCAAGCACTTGCCAGTGGTGTATAGGACTGTAACTGGATTGCTCATTATGGTGTTAATGGGTGTTCTGGAATTTAGTAGGTTTTCCATAATTATCAATTGTCAGTTAACTCAATATCCTGCCATGCTTTCCATTTTTTGAGATTAAACCTCCATGGCAGTAGAATTATTTCCCAAGTTAGTTAAAGATGAAAACAAAATTCTCACTACTGATGAAAGTTACATAAAATTATTCTGATGCACTTGTCAGTACAAGTGAATATCTCATGTTGACTACTATCATCTCCCCCCCTGGCCCCACCCTTTTTTTTTTTTTTTTTTTTTTTGATGGCACACTGTGTGCCCTTTGACCATTCAAGTAACAAACAGGAAATCAAGGAAGCAGTTTCCTGGAATTTCACAGAAATCAAGTCTTACAACCCATGGCAACATGCATGGTTCTTATTATAATACAAGGTCAGTATATGTTCTTCATCCCATTTATATTAAGATTTCTTTTAAAGAAAAGGTGCTGATATGATATTTTGTATTGTTTCATCTATGAGGTAGATGGCACTTTCATATAAATAGTGTAAATCAGAAAATAAGTTAGCTTTAAGCTTGCAACAAGTCCTGCACCACTGACTGTTCAAGGCATTAATTAATTCAGAAATACAAAATACTTAAAAATTTAAAAAGTCAAACAATGTTCCTCCTTTGAGTGGAGAATGGTGGTCAAGTGGACAGAGGTGCCTTTGCTGGTCAAGGGTCATCGGAATTCCGGCTTTAGCCTCCAGACCCCTTCCCCATTTGGGCTCCTATGGAAGGTGCAGATATTGCGGAGCAGTTCTCTGAAGACACAGGAGTGCTCTGCAGGCAGTTTGGACTCAAATTCCTGCAGCAGCTCCCGAGTGCTGGCCTCGCCGTCCACGCGGCCCTGGAACGCCAGGAAGTTCCGTAGATCTACGAGCAGCTCATCGTATTCTGTTGAACCCTGGACTGGGGCTGGTGCTGGGTGATGATTCTCATCACCCTCATTCCTCGTCTGCTGTGGTAAAACAAGGTGGTTTCTTGCCCTCATACGAGCTAATAAAGATGAAGAGTCCAGAGCACTTGATGACGATTCTCCAGATTTTCCATTAAAGTGCTCACTGGAACTGCACTTCTTTATAGTTTGCTTCTTTATTGTATCTGCATCCTGCAAATAAACATACAGACTATGAGGAAAGTTGGATTTTGAGACCCACAGAATCCATTTAACAAAATCTGCCTGTTGTTTAGACTTAAATAACAAACATGATCATTTAGAACTTGGTCATCTGAAATATACAATAAAGAGGTGATGTATTCTGGTCTTAACTTCAGAACTCAGGAAACAAAAGAAAAGCATTGCTGGTCTTGAGAGACAGATACCCAAACCATGGTGAAATTTGTGACTGCTGTATCTAATTAGACTTCATCAAAACAAAAAATCAAATTCACAGGTAACAAAAAATTCTAGAAAAATAATCATACAACAAATGTATATGAGACATCTATAATGTAAGTCAAATTTATTGCATAAATCATAACACTTCACATATACCAGCTATTTAAAACAGAAACATTATCTTGTGTTTCTTACCTTGTGCTTCTTTGCAGGTGATGCACAAGTGGAAAGTGAAGAAAGCAGCATGGAGTTTCTTTTTTGACCAAACCGACTCCTAAAAACCCATGAAAAAATTAACTCCATAAAACATCCTTCTCAAAATCACTAGGATAGTTTTTTCAAAGGCAGACTGGGTTTGTGTTTTAGGGTTCTCAAAAGCCCTCTGCTGTGCTCTCTCTTCTACTGTGCAACAATGCTTTCTTTGTACTTCAGAATGGACTACCTACGCTTGTAATATGCTTTCATGTCTATATTAAATATAAAACATGAACATGACTTTGATGCATGTTATTGCAAACACCAAGGCAAAAAATATAAATCTTTAATATTCTAAGTAACTCCTCTGTTTTTAGGAAAGCAGAGTGAGAACTGAACTCACTTTACTCCTGATGGTGCACCTGAGAGACCACTCATTCCTGTCCAGGTTGGGACACCAGAAGCAGCTCCTAAACATTGCTGACGAGAGAGTCTTAAGGCTCTCAAGGCATCCTGGGCCACTCTGCTTGCTTCTGCTTCCTCCAGCACATGATCTGCACTGGAAGCGTCCATAATGGCATCATGCTTCATAACACTGTGTACCCCTAAAACCAGAAGATACAAAAGATGAAGGAGGACATCTCTTAAGTTATGTGAAAATCGCTCACTTCTTAAGTGAATGCCAAAATTGCATTTTTCCTTCTTCAGAGTGATTATATCAAGCACATCAGTACAGTAATTTCTAATGAGAGAACCCCCTTCTTTATCAGTTAAGTAATCATTCTGACAGCAAATCACTTCTGGTGTGCTGATGAGGTCATTATTCACAACAGACCTGGCAATTATGTGGGTAAAGTGATAATTTCCATTGTTATGGACAGGACTGACAGAAGTGAAACACTTGTGTAAATGAAGGTTGATTACATCCTGGAAATATCCAGGAGAACACAGCATATACTTCTATATCCAGAAGTGCAGATCTCTCTGAACAGTTTGTGCTAAGGTAATTAGCAAATTCCTAACTGGAGCATTTGAATAATCAACATTTTAAGGTTTCACTATGGTAACAGAACAAACGTGTTTTGTATTTTAGCTCTAACCATCAGAGTAACAGATCTGCTCTTTCCCTCATTTGCATAGGTGCTAACTACCTCTGTTTAGTCAGCAGCCAAACAACAGCTGTTACCTGATTTTTTGAAAAGTTTCTGCAAGACATAGTCATCATTTTTCTTTGAGTCTTGCTCTTCTTCACTGTTCTCCCTTCTATACTGCTTTTGTTTCACTAGATGAGGAATGCGCTTTCCTTCAAATTTGGCATCTTTGTGATGCTTCTTCTTAGACTTATCTTTGTGGCTCTCATGTGACACCATATCCACCCTGTGCTTTGTTTTTGAGATACACTTAGAATGATTATTATCAAATTGCCCATCTTCAGTTTTAGCCTCCTGCTTTTCCCAAGAGCCAGCTGCACCACAAGAAAGGGTAAGATCTGCCCTGGCATCTGCTCCATGTCCTTCACCAGCCACCACAGCAGTCACACACTCGGCATTCTCTGAAGACCCTGCATTGCATGGCATCGAGCGGGACGTGCATTTGTCATCACCTTCCAAGCATTCCTCCTGGCTTTTATTGAACGAATTTACATCAGTACCAGCTTGTGCATTATCTTTTGTGTAGCTATTTTGGTCAGAGGCTTCCAAATTTCCCTTGGTTTCCTCACTTGTGTCTATTGCTTTAGAAGAAGAATCTTTCATGTGTGTGGTGGAATAGGAATTGGAGGACTTTATCTTCTTGTGCGAGCTGCTTTCTTCAAGATGGAGATCATGTTTAGAAGTGCCATTATCAGGTGGCTTTGGGACTTGAACATCTGAACCAGTACCTGAGGGATGAATGAAATAAGTATCCATTTAGCAAACACTTAAGACATTTTTTCTTCCAAACAAATAGAAAAAAAGACATGTACCTGCAAAAATTGCACTTGTTTCTGTCCCCTGAGATACATCTGGGCTGTTCAGAGTAAATAGTTCATAAAGGTCATTGGATTTGAAGAAGCGATTCTGCTTAGGGTCTTTCAGCACTCTGTTTGTTAAAAACTGTTTGAAGATTTGTCTAAAAAAGAAAAAAACAAGTACTTTGTGCATGAAACAATGTCTAGCTATGTTTAAGTACTGAGTACAGTACTTAAACAGAAAACTATAAGCACAAACATTACCCTGCAGGACAATTAAGCAGTGGGAAGATGATGTTAGTTTCCAAAAGACCATCTTGAGTTAGTAACTTTCAAACAAGCAAGTAAATTGTTAAACACAGGGATTTATTATTTTGCAACAACCCCATAACACAACAGGTAATCACTATCCTGAGATGTCCTATGAGGCATCCCTTAACTGAGCAATAAATAACTTCACAGCTAGAACTTTCTTGTCCATTAAAATTGAAAAGCTTGCATATGTTACAATAAAACAATCAGAAAGCTCCTGAAAGAAAAACAAAAGCTTGTAAAAATGACAACATTTTATGGGTTCAGTTGATTGGAGGAGTTAAAAGCAGCAGAGTAGCTCAGTCTGATGGCGGTAAGTGGATGACAGCCACTGAAAAGGGAAATCAGACTTGTGGCTGAGAAGAAAAGAGCCCACCTGCAGAGGACCAAAAGGAAAAATCTGTAGGAGAACAAAGCTGCAACAAGTCTTCTAGGATTGGTAAAACTGCTTCTGTGCCATGTTTGTACTACATAGTGCCTAGAGCAAAAGCTGTTTTACTCTGTACAGAAAATACATCCCTAAATAAAACTGGAAATCAGTTCTCTCGAATAGTTTTTATCATGCTTTTGGCTCTGCTGACATTAAGCAGGGAAACTATTTTTAAATCCAGTGGTCAAAAATGAAGTTTTTATTTGCAGGCAAGAAAACACAGGAAAAGAGAAAAGACAACTGCTTAAAGTTCAAGGTCCATTGCACTGTTCTGGAAAGGAATTAATTTCTGATGGCTGTCCTGACTGTTAAGAGTCCAATTTCTTGATGCAGTCAGTGTTCTTCAAATAGAAGTGTGCCAGAGGGATGCAAGCCAAACAACAGCAGATGCTTTGTGTCCACGTGGCAAAACGGACTAAAAAAAGGCATTCAGTAAGTGCGGGAATTTCATTATTTAGAGCTTTTTGTTCATCTGAATTTTCCAAGAGGGCATTTCAGTTCTGAAGAGTAAAGTCTAGACAGAGGATTCCCATGTACATTCATTTGGAATTCATGTGAGTGAAGCTAACTACTGAGAAAGCTGAATGGGAAAGCAAACCGAAAAGATTTCATTGATTTTGAAATACAAAAAATTAAAAGGCTTTAGCTACATTTTGGAATAAATAACATGAATATGACTGGTAGTTATTGGGATTTAATTCTTTCACTTTGGAATGAATTGGGAATAAAATTAAATTGGGTTTGCACAGTAGTAAATAGATGTATGTACCACATACATCTTGATCTATCCCAAGGAGAATATAAAGAACTTGATGATTTCAATTTGCATTTCAGACTTGTTGAGTCTCATGTTCTGAATAAGGTGCTCACTGTTTTCTGTCCATGCCTTGTACTCTCTTTTACAGTGAATTCTGTGTGCTGGACACAGCTGCTGGAACAGACTTGTAAGGTAGCCTTTTAGCACATGGGTCTTGCAGCTAGAGATGGAGCAGCACAGCTGGGAGTCTAGTACGAGAAAAAGGTTCTCCATTTCTCAGAAGAAACTTTTAAAAGTTTTCCATGATGTGCCCATCATGACCAAGGTTGGGGATTACAAGCAATGTAAAGTGTGCACAGGTATGTCACTGTTACACCACCTTGGATTTGTTACAAACATTTTCCTGAGCATGCAGCTGTACCCAAGAAATCATTCTGACTGACCTGTGGTATATCTTCTCCTCAATAGTACCTGCAGTGAGAAGCCTGTACACAGTCACCTCTTTCTTTTGGCCTATTCTCCAAGCACGTTCCCGAGCCTGCAACACAAAAGGTTTGGTCACCACACATGAGCCTCTCAAACGTGTCTGACAGAGAGCTAATGATAACACTGTTTCAAACTTAGTTTGGACATTTGACACATGCTTCAAGAAGTGTTATTTCCAGACCATAGGATAACTCAGCAGGAGAGGAAAAAGATTTAGGAAGTCTCCAATTGTACAAAGAAATCTATGCAAAAATTATGAATAAATAGATTATGTTAAAATTGGAACCTTTACCTAGAATATGTACTTTATATAGACTATTCCAGAAGGAAATTTCACAATAGAGCTTTAATACACACCTTTCCTTTGAACTTTTCTTCTTTAACTTAACTGAAATCTTTCCTACAAACATCTTGAACCAACTGCTAATATAGAGCACTCTACGTCAGACACTTGCAGATTTCAGAGCTACACAGGATTTCTACAAAAGTTTTTTCCTCTCAAACTTGTAAGCACCATGTAACTGCTACGTGATTTGATAAATCAGTCTTACCACACCATGAGATAGCGAACAACTTCTAAAAGCTTAGAGCAGCTCTGTAAGGTCACAGCTACATATCATTATCTAGAGAGAAAGCCAATTTGAGCAGCATCTGTTCTCTTCTCACCCTGCATTGTCACCACCAACAGTCCTCTCCTGTCTGGTCAAGAGCTTGCACAGCTGTACTTTCCCTTCAGAGACATCTGATTTATTTATTTTAGAAACACAGGCCATTTGAACTGGTTTTTTGACTGCACTGTAACTGACTACATGAATCAACAATACTGAACAGTGGTAAGGTATAACAGCATAAAGGGGATGTGGTGGGAATCACTTAAATTGGCTTTGCCACAGGAGTAATCATAATGTGGAGCTGCACCCTAAGTGACCATTGCTGGGAACAGCAACTTAGGAAAGAGCAACATAGTGCTTTAACACTATCTGAGGAGATAAATGTCATTTCATCTTCAGTTTTATTTCAACTTAGCTGGTAAATGGAATGTAATAAACCAAACTCACCTGTGTGTCTACACTGGGATTCCAGTCAGGATCATAGATAATAACGCGGTCAGCACCAACCAAGTTAACTCCAATGCCACCAACACGAGTTGTTAGAAGAAAGAGAAATATGGATTTGTCCTGTAACCCAAGTGAGAATTTACTAAAACAAGAATTACCAAAATGTGACATTAAAAAAAAAAATTATTTCCTGGATTATTTCATCAGCATTATTTGCAAAGATGCAAAGGGAGCCAAGAGAAGGAATATATTTCCTTGATCATCTAGTATTTCTTTTGGCAAATAAAAGTAGTCTGATCTAAATTTCATTTACTGTTATCCAATGAAATTGCTTTCCCCCCTTCTCAGATGTGGGTTTTTTTAGCAGAAAACCCAGTTTAAGTGTGAAAGAAGTCATGACTTTTTTCCCCTCTCTCACAAATACAGCGGTTTCATTTCACTGAACTTCCTAGTTTTGTGTCTCCAGTCTAAAGTAGTATATCTAAAATCAGAAGAAAACGGAATGGAAGAACTCAATCATACTCATTAATATGTATTCATGTGTGGGATGCAACATCTCACCTCATTGTATCTTGTTACAAGAGGCTGCCTGGAAGCTACTGCTGTGGTGCCATCCATCCTGAGGTAGGAATAGTTTCTATATCTCACAAAGACTTCAAGTATCTGCATCATCTGTGGTGATGGAAAATATTTAATGAAATCCAGATGTGAAGACTGTGCAACTGTGTGATCAACGTATAAGAATTTCTGGTACTAACTGCAGTGTCAAACAAACGATGACAACCAAAAACTTAAAAAACCTTCTTAAATGACAGAAAACCAACTTATGCAAATGGGGAAAAAAACCCTATTTCACAGCTGAATGCAGTGGAACATTTGTGCTTGGTTTGGAAAGTCCAGGGCCATAGTCTCAAGACAATTAAACAGACTGGGGTGCAGCACCCCAGGGAAATCCACAGAAGGAAGACAAAATTTTGAGTATGCAGGGAAAACAAACAAAGGTCACTGCCTGTGCTATGGTCCTGAAGGGACTGATTCTGAGGACCAGACATGCACAGGCACTACACAGAGCATGCAAATTGACTACCAACTGTATCCTGAAACCACACAGCACGGACAGCCTGGTAGGATAGGGGTATAACTGATACAAGCTTTGACCCAGTATATTGAAACCAGGCCACTGCCACAATGCTGTGTCATTCCAGTAAAGTTTACTGAGTTTGGGAACTGGTCTCTGATTACTCCAATGACAGTCATTTCAGTAACTTTTTCAATAAGATGTTAATTTTATGAGAAAGACACTACAAAAGGTGGTTCTAATTGCAAGTGTTTTTGGAACTCACACACATGTTTTAGTAATAGCTAAAACTAAAAACAATTAGCTCATCTTACCTGTCTTGACTGAGTAAAAAACAACACTCTGTGACCTTGCTTGTGCCATATTTTCAGCAAGGATTCTACCACTATCATTTTTCCAGAACGTTTCCAATATCCAAACTGATCTGGATCCTCCACTTCAGCATCTGGAACACTCTTCAAAATTCTGGGACTATCCGCAACAAAGTCAGGGTGGTTGCAAATCTTTCTCAAAGTTGATAGTCCTAAGAGAATCTAAAGAAGTTAAGAAAAAAGTATTTTTATTTTCATGACAAATACTTTTATCCATAGGGGCTGTGGACAAGAAAAAGCGGTAGATTATCCACTCACCATCAATGTTTTTAATGGTGTTTTGATATTAGTATTTGTTTCAGGGAAAGTTTTAGGAAAAATCAGTACAAAAGAAAATGACTGAAATTTTATGTACTTATGAGCCTATTCTGGTGACAATGTTAAGAGAATTCTGCAACAACTTCAACATTAGTAAAACCAGTCCCTCCCTAGCTGTAAGGTCAAATTTTTCTTATTCAAAAGGAAAAATTCCACCAGTTTGTTTCTTGAAATTATCATGTCCTGCTTTCTGTCAATACTGTGAAATCATCAACTGTTGTATCACAAAGTTATCACACCTGAACTGTACTCTCAGGACTAACTAAGCTTTTCCTTTGCTTTGCTTCTGCAGTTAGTTAAAAGCATGCATACAGTTACCTACAACAGGTCATCCAACAAGCCATAATTTGTTCCCAAGATCACAAACATATTGTGAAGCTCATTCCATTCCTACTTTTACCTGGTCACGTCACTAACTCGAATATATTTCATCTAACATTTCTGAGAAAAAAAAGTAGACAACTACAAAAGCTGAACAGACATCAGTGTGTTTGCTTCCTTTTCTGCTCAAAATCCAGCTAGAAGAATGCAAAGGCCACGCCATGATTTTCTCTATCAAACCCTACCTGTCATTATCCTTATTTAATGCCCACCTGCATGTCTCCATTGAGAATCTGGTAAACTTCTTTAGAGTTGATGTAATTTTGATAGATTTGACGCTGCTCCTCTGTCAAACGGCAAAAGAGGACCTACAAAACAAACCAACCACTTAAGCCCAACCCGTGTGAATTTTAAAATTTTACCCTGTGCTACAACGAAACTTCACAGATGTCTGACATACTGAAATTCTAAGTTAAAAAATACTGTATGCAAATCATAAGAAAAAAAAAAAATTAGAGAATGAACATGATAATTAAGATGAGTTTCATGAGGTTTTATGTGCTCTTTTCACAGTAGTTACATTTCCCCCCAAACTGTTTTAGTTTTTCAACTGCTGTCATTCTCTACTTTAATGAGGTAACTGTGCAACATTAACAATCTTTCAAAGCTATGTTCATAGTAAAATCTTTGCATTGTGCGTCTGTCACATCCCTTACAACTTGCAAATTCTTAGAAGTTTAGCAGATGTGATCTGTCCTGTCTTTAGACCTTGAGCATGAAATATGATTTCTCAGGTGCTCTGATGGGCTAAAATGGTACAAAATCACTTCCTTGCATCCTGCAAGGCACCCAAAACGATGCTCTAAATCAAACTGATGTAGTGGCCTATAACTGACAAAAGCAAAAATCAAATTTGTTTAAACTATGATCACATTCTTTAGATTAAGTAGCCCAGACTCTTTAAAGTATATGGAAATTAAAAAAATTGGTTAAAAAAAGATCATTAGACTGCATATACACAGTATGACCTGCTCCTTAATTATGCACCTTTCAGCACTGTCTTACAAAGACTAACATGTCTACTTCTCTTTTAGAAGGAGAAGACAGGAAAGGACTGAGGACGGAGCATGAAACCCTGAAGCACTGAAGCCTGAAGAAGCAGCTAATAATTACTACAAGTGAGTATTTGTAGCAATTTCAGTTAACTAATACTTTCAACCTCCTCTACTTTGAATGAAAATGTTTCCTAAAGAAACATACCACCTTTAACTAAAGCAAACAAGTTTTACACCACAAGGCTAATATTCTGGAAATTTATTAGAATGTATAGGCCAGCTAGCTTGCGCTATGTACAACTGCCACCAAGTATTTCTCTATTATTTGCTGCCCAAATTAATCTTTCTACAATAGGAAACAATGCTTAATTGTTTCCTGCTGTAAAAAAGAAAACAGACAGACAACTCATTTCAATGCATTTGAGACCCAAGGGACAGTATTAAATAGCCCTGACTACACTTCATCTATCCTTTGCTTTTTAGATGAGTGAACTCATACAGACCCTGCAAGGCAGCGATCATTTAATACTCCAAACACTGGTGAAAGAACATGAATCTTGAAAGCTCTGCACCTTATCTTTAGTTAAACCAGCACTTTATCTGCTACTAGCACAGATTATTTCCAAATGTTCATGCAAGACTGAGTTTTGGGGAGGGAGAGGACTCAGATCCAGTAGTGAAACTAAGCAAACCTGTTCATTTTTATCTGGAAGCGAAAGGCTCATTTTTACATCAGCCTTCATTCTTCGCAGCAAGTAGGGGTTTATGGTGTCCCGTAACACACAGGCACATTTGTACGCAGTTTTTACCTGAAAAAAGGAAGAAAAGGCACAAGTTGTATTTTGATTCTTGATATTAATTTTAGCAACTAGCAAAATTACATAATTAACAATAGGAAAATCCTAATAAAATTAGATAGCTTATTTTACATGGATCTACAGTTACATGTTCAACACGAGTTGCAATAAAATTCACGTTAGCAACAATAAAATTGAGTAAGGCTTCCTCAGATACCCCAGATTTGTCTTTAAAAGAGATGAAAAGTAAGATTATTTAATTTAGAAACCAAAGAAAGAAGTGAGTATAAATCGGTACGAAACCAAAATCCTCATGAAAAAGTAGCTAATGCATATACTGAAGATCAAAAAAGAAGCCTGCAGCAGTGGTGGTTACTGGACAATAAGTGAAGATTAGTGCTCACTTGAGACTTCAAAAAAAAAGGGTACAAGAAAATCCCCATGATCACAGAAACTAAAGGTCACTCCAGCCCTAAAGGGAGCATATGGTTCTATAATGGGTAATGGATGTGTGAGATAGGTATTAACTGTACATAATGGCTAAAAATACCTTAATTTGTCTTGAAGCAAAGCAAACAGCAGAATAAATTATTGATATTAAAAAAACAATTCAAAAGCCAACTTAGTAATGTACTAATATTTATATAAGAGAAGTACTTGCACTTGAAAAGAAAACTTTAGCAATGCATGCAAAACATTACAAACAGTAGTTAAAAGGATACAAGTTTATTAGCATTTATACAAAACTTAGTCTGCAGATTATGAGGCAGACAATTTGTCATCTAATTAGAAATCAATACAACAGCCTGCCATCAATACTGAGAACCACAATACAAAGACTAATAGACACTTATTCAAAATAATTTCCCAGATAATTTTTTGCTTTCAAAATTAGTTTATCTACTTCCAGACTTCCAACACCTAATTTAGCTTTTTAAAATAAAAACTGTTTTCAGTTTGGATTTAAGGATTCCTCTTATTGCATAATTTGCCAAAGCTTGATAGCAAACAGGAAAGTTCTATTTAAATACATCAAAATGCAGGATCAGTAACCTCCCACCCCAGTTTGTTTATCTTTACTTCATATCAAAGAATACTTCTAATGACTTAAACTTTAGGGCTTTTGACAAGAAAACCTTGTATATAAGCTGCACTCCTGTATAAATGAAACAGTCTCAGCTGAATGGTTTTTTTACACAACCAGCAGTAAAATGACCACACACAACTCTTTCTTGGGTTAGTGTCTAGAACATACAGCATTAAGTACATTTAGAAGTCAGTTTAGAAACAACAGTAAGAGTTGGAAGAGTTTCCTTCAAGCAAAATGCTATTTTGGATGCATTTACCTGGACAGGAGAGGCATTGCAATATCCTCCCATGGTTATTGGGACAGAAAACTGCTCCATGAACACAGGTAGTGTTCCCAGTTTTCCTGGGAATATAAAGTCAAAAAGGGACCAGAGCTCCTTTAGGTTATTTTGCATAGGGGAGCCAGACAAGATGATTCGATGGGGTGTGCGGAACTATTAAAAAACCACAAAAGAAAGTTATTTTCATGGCTCATGGTGTATCCTGCCTCCTGCCTCAGAGGATATTCAATTTCACCACCAATAAATTCTTGTGTCAAAATATGTGGCCTCACACTCATAAAAAGTACAGGTTTCTGCAATACACTGTTCATATACTGTTAGCAGAAAATTCACACCAGCAATCTGACATTTATCCCTACTGGTAAATTACTATGCAATTTAAAATTTCTAATTTTTTTTCCTCCACAATACTTCTGTAAATTTACCCATGTAAATTCATTAAAAATGTTAAGTAAGTTAAATAGTCAAATATAGACCATTGTGATTTAAGCTTTTATTCTTTATTAATGATCAAACATGTATTTTTATGATAGGCTATTAGATACTGGAACCTCCCTCCAGAGCAGTTAAATTTATTTTTTATAAAGTACCTGCTTGCATGCAAGTGTGACTGCAGCATTTGGATTTCGGATTTTGTGACCCTCATCCAGAATGACATAATGCCAATCATACGTGTGGATGTTGTCCTGCATCAGTCGAATGTACGAGTAAGACGTAATTAAAATTCCATGGCAGGAAGCGATTTCATGAATTAATTTCACCTAAAAGCAAAAGGTGCACGTTGTCAGTGAGGCAGAATTCTCAGACCTCCTGAACTACACACACAGAGATTTGCTATCCAAGGTACACCAAAAAGTATTCTAAAAGCAGATCTATAATATACTTTGCAAAGAAAATAAGTATAGGCAAGATTTTGATTATAGGATTCTTAGCTCCTCTGTCAAAGAATGAAGCACTTGAATACTGTGTTATAGCAAATCAGAATTTGAATGAAAGCCTGGTCAGAAGGAAACAGTGGTTTTTATTTATAATTTTTTACAGGCAATGTCTGAAAAAACAAACATTGGATTTGTTTCAGGTAACTGGTCTCTTCAAGTTCTCCTATATTCACTTCACAAACCCAGCTTTGCGTACTGCAAGCAAGATTAAGAATGTTAGAGGAAAATTAAACAAGTGCAATACTGAAAAACAAATACAAAAATCTATTTGTTTAATCCTAAATTCTGTGTAACCATTCTCATTAACAGGATTACTATAGTTGCTATCAGCCTTCAAATGTTGTGCTTCTCTTGTAAGCTTTAACCTTTCCCCAAGTTTTAACTAGCCTTTATAGCTGCAAGTTATGTAGGGCAGGAACAGTCTATGTCACTTTTGACACTGTTCAGGACTCATCTTTATTGCATTGATCCTCCACATAAAAATCTAGAAGACTCAAACAGCAGATGATGAGACAGGAAAACAAGAAAGTACAACCACCACCACATTTGCTAAAGGAAAGACAAACCCCTTATTACCAGAAGTATCTTTAAGAAAAAAAACACCCACAAAAAAACAATTAGAAAAACCAAGCAAAAGGGAAAAACCCGTGTCAAAAACTCAGATGGTGTCAATATCCATGATCTTTTATTGTAAAATTACTTGCTCACACGTACCTGAAGATTCAAAAAACTCTTTTAACTGTTCAAGAATATCTGCTTTCTGATTATCATCAACACATTATTTAATGCTGATATAATGAGTCTCAAAAGAATAAGTAATCTTTAGAATAATTTGTATTTCAGACAGAGTAGGATTTCTCTGCAGGTGTGGACATCTAAAGCTTAATTCTACCTGGTGTATTATCCACAGTCTGCAACTTTTCTTGAGTCTCAGCAATGGTCTATCATAGAATATTGTAGACACCTCTACCCAAACACTTAAGACAAATCATCTCGGGTGATTTAAAATTAAAAGCTTGTAAAATATGTAACCTCTCCTAATTTTTGCAATTAAAAGGGTATGTCTGCAATTAGCCTGACTTACAGAATGCTACTCTCTTGTCATTAAAAGATGTTTTGTGAAAGTGCTGCTGTTATTATGGAGGCTCAAGAGACCAATCCCTCCTAGAGGGCAAACAGTGGACTGGTAGAAAACAACAGCCATAAATCACGCTGTCAGGTAGCAGAGAGAACAGAAGTGAAACACAGGCACATGAAGGCCATTCACTGTAAACACACCACAGCAGAATCCTAGTCAGGATTTACTGAACCTGTAATTAATTAAAGTTTCCTTCAAGCTAAATTTTTAATAAACAAGGATTTGTGCTGACAATGAAGAAATACAACACAATTTTATCAACTCACACTACAACACTTACTAAGTCTCATTTTACTGCATTGAGTACTTTTTCAAGGTTGCCTTCACTTTAGGTGCAGTTCTTGGAATAATTTAAAATATTTTAAAACATGCTAACAGATCTAATATTGGACACAAACTCTTGAGGGAGTGGTATTTCATAATTTATCCTATTTTATAATGTATTCTTTAGTCTAGAGTTCTTGTTTTGTTAGATTAAGGCACATCTAACTTAATTTTATTTTTTCTCTGGAAATACACTTCAGTGAAATATTTCAGGTCATGCACTGTTAACACTAAATTAAAAACAGTCTGCTTGAGAGAGGCAAATCCTACTAATGCCAAAAGATTGGCACAGATAGATACACAGCAGTTACCTAATTTTGAAATTCTGCACTCTGGCCTTTATCTGATTGATGCTAATGAATAGAGGAACATGTGAGTAAATTGAGTAATTATGAACTTGCATTTTTGTTCAGCACAGTACTTCAGGCCTTTACAATTCAGGGACAGTATTTTCTCCCAGCCTTGGGTGATAAGATGATGGTGTTGCCTTGTCTTCACTGGACCACGTAAGATGTACAAAGACTGGATGATTTCTGGCAAGCACCATTTCTTAAGGCTGAAAGATTTATGATTTATTCTAAGGACATACTCCAAGCAAATACTTTTTTCCTGTTGGTACCTCACTGTACCTATAAGTTTGCTTCTGAAGGTACAAAACCAGGACCATTGTTTGGACTGATGCTTAATAAGGTTTATCGTTTTTTGGGATAAAGCAGTCTTTAAAAAAATATTTAAGAGGACCTGAATTCTGAACTCTTATATATTATGTATTAAAAACGGTCATTTTCTTGGACAGAAGTGTGTACGTTAAGACTAAACTTAAAGAAATAGACTAGTGATAACTACAAAATTCACTAAACATTCAGATACCTTTGAGGCAAGCGTGAAGTCAGAGATAGTATCTAGTCACTTATACAACCATATAACATCTATGAATCAAAAGTGCATTCTTCAGCAGGCTTATCGCTATCTCATAACCAACCATTAGGCCTGGGGATCCATAAATTCAACATATAAAACCTCTTTATTATTTCCCTGCCCCAACAAAAAAATCTAAATGGCACCATGAAGAGGCTTCAAAAGAACACATTATAATGTTTAATAATGTAAAAGTTGCAATAAAAAGAGCTAAAGCACTTAGTACATATTTAACAAGAATGCTACTTCTTGGAGTACAATACTAATTTTATCCAAGTTTGGTCCTTAACTCAGAAATAGAGCCTTTGGCTAAAATACAGGTTCCATATGAAATCATGCCAGTAACTGTAACCTCCAAAATTTATTTTCTTCACATGTAGATTATGTACTCTACTGTGAGGCTAGAAAGTCTAAAATTTTCCATGTGTAAAGTCATCTTCAAGTAGATGGTTTCACAGCTGCAAGCATCATGAACTGACAACTACTTTTTAGGGCTGAATTGTGTGTCCTGCATTTGACCAGAATAAGGGAATGCAAAGTTACACATTTACAAATGGTATGTGACTAACATCAGAAAGAATTGTTAACCTTGGTGATACCTGTTTCAAAGATTAAGAAATTAAAAGTTCAGCCTTGAACTTAAAAAATACAGCCTCCTGCCATATGTGAGATGTTGAACAAGATAACCAAAGTCCATGTTGCCTCTTACATTCTATGATTTACAAATGCTCATGTGCCAACAGAAGTTTTAAAACACCAGGACAAGCTCTTTGCTTGTCAGAAGCAAAGAAGGCTTTTCCCCCAACACTATCAAAGTTTTTTCTCCTTACCTTCTGTTCTATACCATAAATAAAACAGCACTTGTGATACACTACATTAGATTGAGTTCTTTGTTTTCTCTCATGCTTAGAGGTCTCAGAGCACTCAGTGTTTACAGATCAGATTTGAGTGTAAACCACAGTAGGAGCTTAACAGCGTAAGACTGCACTGCAGAACACATTTAGCCACAAATGCCATACCTTGCTCAAACTGAAAGCTGACTTCACAGGGGAAGACTATCATTTAGATGTGGTTCCACCTACTGCTCAAACTTAAGCACATTTATCATCATAGAAGAGCTAAATAATCTGTAATCAAAATTAATAATAATAATAATAGCAAGTTTTACATTTCATCTGAATGCTTTAAACAAGCTCAAAACTTGCTACTGTGTCTTCCTTTCATCATCTAAAGTAGCAATCTGCCTTCCTTTGTAGATAGCTGAAGGCCTTTAAATTAGTCATAGTCCAAGGGGTGAAACTGGAAATTTACACTTCCCTCTTTTACTGTCAGAATTTTCTATCATTGTTATTTTAGAAAAGGAATAACACAGTCTCTCTTTGAAAGCTTCACATATGCTAAAAACCACACAAATATTATAGCAGCAAGATGTCTCAGTGACTAAGCTGAAATGGGCTGACAAGGTTTGCAGCCAATCTGTTGCTCACAATTCAGGGTGCTATTTCATACCATTATTGTGAAAATCCTATAACTGCTTGCAAAGAAAACCAAAATGGACTGGTAAAAAGATAAAAATCAGTGAGCTTTTCACTTACCACATTGGTCAAAGTCCATTTGTAACAATAAAGAAGTGTCACTAACTGAATAGATGTGGGAAGTGTTGCCTAGAATCAATTTATGATGAAACAATCTGAACAGATGTCTTCCCCACTCTTCACTGTCAAGTGAAATACTTCTGTGGGCAACTCTGAAGAACTGGGAAACAGGCTCTTGCATCAATGCTTGTGTATCTTACAAGGTACACCAGAAAATGCCTATTCATAAAGGCATATAATTTCACCAGTGTTGAAAGATGTAGTATTTCCTAAGATTTCAGGGTTCCTGACAATGTTATGGTAAAAATTATGTACATCCATCTCACCTAAAATATCAACTTAAATTTTGTCAAGTGAAACTTCAGCTGTTGCCTGTTTCTGCTATGAAATACTGTCTTATGGGACATCTATCATTGCTTAACCCTTTTTCTCCAAAATTCTAATTCAATAGTTTTACAATTATTCTTTGCTCCTTAGAAATCATGTGCTCCTCTTTCATAGACCTGTAGAGACTCTTTCACAGACCTGCAGAGAACAAGCTGCATGCTGTGTTTTACCACAACCTGCTGGCCAACCACTACAGGATAAGGTAGTCCTCAAAATCCATTAGTATCTTCACTGTCTGATGTCCGGTTAGTCTGGAGAACAATTATGTTCCTCCACTGGTTCAGAAAATTGTAACCTCTTCAGAGGCTGAAATGACCTTTCTCACTCCAAAGCTGGTAACAAAGTTCAGTTCCCCAATCCTCTCCTGGAGCTGTCCAGCACAAAAATCTTCTCATTTACTTTGTGATAAACTGTGATACACTAATAGAACAGGTGAATCCTGGTTAATTCCCAACAGGCCTCTGCAACACTGAGACCCCAGGTGAAAAGGGAGCTGGCTTTTAACCATGTAAATTTAATCTCAAAAAATTTATGCAGTCTAACCACTATTCTGATATTCTTTAACTTACTTATTCTTTTATGTATTATGCCAGAGCATAAGGGCTGAATGGTCCCTGGATGAACATTACAAAGTTAAGATATGTAAAAGTGGTCTTCTGTAATGCAATAGGTTATCAGCAGATGGAATTTCTGGCAAACTTTTATTGCAGGTAAAAGGGGAACTAGAATGGGAAAGTTGGGTTTCTTTCCTTACTTTAGCTTGCTAGTCTCTGATTAAGAGGCATCTAGGAAAAAGATGTGCATGAGGTTAAGACCTTATCAGCAGTGACACTTGTTTAAAGCATTTTTGCAGCTCTTAGAAGATGAGGCATTAGGTTCAGTTCTCTAAATCTGCTTGAAAGTGCTAACATCTTTAAATTGTTGAATATGCATTTGATGGACAATGAAATCTTGAAAACCTGACTATTCCTGCAGATGGAAAAATTTGAGTCAGTCTGTCAAGGCCATTAATTAACCAACAGCCCAAAATAAACACACATGATTTAATTTAGGAAGACATGCAACCATGTTATTGAGGTCAACAGACTTTTAGGGCTTGAAAACACACCAAGTTAATTGAACAACAGGAAGCTATTAGCACATTAGAGTGTGCTACTCCTTTTTTGCCATGTACTGTAACTACATCAATTACTTCAGAATACGTTTAATCAAGTGCAATTAAGCACCATATAATCTTAATGTTATTACAAGAAATTCAATAAATATTTAAAGAGAAATTTTAAAATGCTTTGCTGAATCCTAAAAATCCATTTAAGCATCTGAAATATAAGGCTAGGGGAAAATAAAAATCTAAGTTTTCCTTGTTTTGCTCCTGCAAGGTACCAAAGTTTGAAACTTCAGACAAGTCAGACTTTCCAGCTTAAGAAACAGACAAAGAACATGCATATGAAGAGACTGACACAGAAAACTGAAACACAGAAAGGGCTCTGCTTGAAACAATGAAAACTAATGAAGTAACTCTGTCATTAAAGAAAATGAGACTAAGTGATATCAACTGACAGCAACCAACTGCAGAGAAATTGCCCATGCACGCAAACCACATTTGTGGTGATCTGTTTACCCACTGCTTTTCTGATCCCATATTGTTCCCCCACTTTCCCCTGCCCCTAGTCCTGGCCACTGCCTCGGGCTCTCCCTACTGGTTCCTGTACCCCAACTCTGCTCATGTACCAGCCCTGAGACCCTGAGAAAACCCCCCTGCACCCAGATCACGAGGTCTCTCTGCCTCTGGGGGTGCTGGGACAAGATGTAACCATTAAAGGTCCCTGATGGAGAGCCCCTTCTCGCCTCTTTCACTGGTTGCAAGGCTGATGGCTGCTGGAGCAAGAGTGCGGAGCCGTCGGAAAAGGACTACGGGAGGGCGAAATGCTCGCTCTGCCCTAAGCAGCCCTGCTGAGCTCTCAGGGAAAGCTGCAGCTTGCTAAACCAGACCTAGCACTACAACACACATTAAATATCACATCAATGACATAGTGATGCACAGAAATGCAAGAAGAGAATTCACAAGTGCTACAAGCATTTAACTGGTGTACAAGCAGTCCCATCACAAACTCCTAGCACGGACTAGAGCACAAGGAAAGCTCAAGCAAGAAACCTGTTACTATGCTTAATTTGTTCAGGCAATACAAGTCTTTATCATAACATACGTGTATTCCATGTCATCCCCCTTTTAGTCCAGTTTACTACGAAATCTATGCAAGACAATGAACATTTTGTTCTTTTAAGACATTCAGAGAAAGGGCACAAGCTCTTTCCTACACAGAAGCATTAAGCAACAGGGGATTTTTTTTTTGCTAGTAACAAGAAAAAAAAAAGAAGCCTCTGGGATTACAAAATGGATGTCAATCATTACCTTACTCTTTGTATAAGAACCAGTTTCATGGAGCACAGCGACTCTAAATGGAGGCCACCAAGTGTGGAATTCTTTTACCCACTGATGCAACACAGTAGCTGGACAAACAATCACTGTTGGACCCAATCCCTGGTACCTAAAATAGAGTATTCAATAAAAAAACCCTTAATGTGAAATAAATAATCTGTATTAAGTGGCTCATTAAAATACACACATATTAAAATGACATATTTAACAGCTGAAGTGGAATATGAGAGCTATGGAAATTAATTGGCAATTTGTTTTCCTGGAAGTCTGTTTTTTAAAGGAAGATGAAGAGGGTACTGCTAAAAGATTCTACCCATTGACCAGTTAATGGATGCATCTATCAAGATAAACAGGAATAGAAAAGCTCCAAACAATATGGCATAAGGGAACTTCCTCCTGTGATATTACAAATCATGTTTTAGTGACTGCTGTTTCTACAGGCAAAAAGAAATCATTAACAAGCAATTATTTTATTACTTCTATTATACAGAATGTGTAGCTAGAGTCTCACAAATGGACTTATACACAGGTGTTCTGCTTCATGTTGGTAATATACTGTACTCTCATCACCATAGTTTATACATAAGAGAAGGATTCTAAAGTGGCAGACTGTATTATCCATGGAAGTTGAGATCTGAGCTTGGCTCAAACTGTCTCATAAGTTTCTTATTCATAATTATATTATTGTTTCTGAGAATTACTAAAGAAGTCTGAAACAAAGTCTTTCTGTGTATTAAGTTGAGAGCTGCTCTTAAGGTTATGAAGGGAAAAATCTTTTGCACACTAGCCAAATAAAAAATACTGCTGCCACAAATACATATCAACAATCATGTAAGAAATACATTAACTAGTGGTTACTAGCAGTTACTTTTCAAATATATTTGCTCTTTAAAAAAATGGAACAAAATGATTTTGCAAACAAAGGCAATAGCTTCAGTTTTCATACACTGACCTGTGTCTATGTACTATCCAAGTGGTAATAAATAAACAATGCAAAAGTTCATAGTATACATTCAAGATCACATACTGATAGCAATAAAAGATTTCTCACACACCAGCAACACCCCACTTTAAAAAAACAACAAACCCCTTAATGCCTTCAGAAACTGCTGACATGAAGAAATAATATTCTTTATTAAAAGCTTATACATATACAACAACCTGGATGTTGCTTATTATAAAATACTAGAACACAACCTTACATGGTCTAATTAAAAAACTCCCAGCAATCCAAAGGGAAATAAGGACTTGGAGAGTAGCTTCAACTATGCTACGAATCCAAATAACCCTGCTACTGCTCTTAAAAATATCTACAGCAAGAAAGCCAGCGTTCCCAGAACATACTAGTTTCTCACTCCTTGTGGGTAGTAACAAAATACCACTGTTTATTCCCCTGGTCTGTATCACACAAGCTCACACGCAGGGTTTATCCAGATTTTTTTCCCCTTCGGCTTACACAAAGAGTTTACACCTCCTTGAATCAATTTTCAGAAAATCCACTCTCCCTCCACGTGGCTGTGTGAAAACTCTTCTGTGTCTAGTCTGACTCTAACCACTTTGCACTAGCCAACATTTTATTATTCTCTTGAGACCTTTTATTTATTTATATAAAAGAGTCATCTAGTTTCTTCCAGTCTGAGCTGTTTCACAAAACTAAACAAATCATATACTTCTGCTTGCCACACTTAGGAGGCATCCTTCATTCTTCCAATCACTGCAACACTGCAAGACTCGCTCTGCTGCCCATTCAATTTATATTTGCTTTCCTTGAACAAAGGTGGCACTAAAAAATTCAAAACTAAAGCCTTACTAGTGTCTTGTACAAAGACAATGCTGTCCTATTCCTACTCCAAATATATTGCCATATTGTATTCTGTCCTTTTTTCACAGACACATTGTACTGATAGCTTGTGGTCAATATCATGTATGATCAATATATCCAAATCTCTTTCTTCTGTTGCTTCTAGTTTATAAAGCCCAAACTCACAAGCATCCTTTATTTGTTGTTATTTAATTGGATGCAATTAGAATTGCACATAAGATCTATTCTTGCAACTTGCTACCAAGAAAAAGAAAGCTGTATTTATACTATATTTATAATCTTTAAATACACAAAAAATTAGTGGAGGAAAACATGTTTCATTATAACCAAATATTGCCAAGGACTGGCAAATCATGTTTTCAAGCTGAAACAATAACTAAATCCTAGCAAAAATAAGAGACCAGGGCAGCAAGAGCCATACATGTTTTCTGGGGCAATGGATTTTTATTTACCTAAGCACCATGGAAATTAATCTCTGCCACTCAAAGTAGAGATTGAGCTGTTTATGTTTATGTCTCAGTATCCTGAAGAGCACAGATGGGTAAATAATCAGTGTATAAACTTTCTGTCAGTTTCTCATCTGATGTCTCAAATAAATGAAGCCAAGCCTGTAGTGAAAAGGTTTTTGTTACACACCAAGGTAACGAGACCCAAGCTAGTCTGGAAGACACATAGAGCAGGCAACACAACTTTGTCCACTCTTAGTGCTGGCTTTGCAGCAGGGGCTGCCCAGAAAGCCTCCTGCCTATCAGACCACACTCTTTCAAGTAGAAACAAGTTAACCAGTACTACTGGCTACCAGGATTACTGCCTTCTCAGTCCAGGGGAGGATAACACTTGACTAGGAAAGATCAAGTAGTTTAGACTGTCTGCCTTACAGCACACAAGCAAAATCAGAGCAAACTTCACCAATATATTAAACCTTGTTTCCTCCCATGGAATCACTACCATGATGGACTCAATGACATGCACCAGCCAAAACAAGAAATTCAACACATTATCTTCCATGCAAAAAGAACACTGAACACTTAGGTGGGCAAATTGATTTTGGCCTTTTCAAAGTTTTATTGTAGTTTCACACTATTTAAAAGCGTCAAGAGATGTCCCTGAAGGATTTCCATCAACTCAGTGGCCTCCCAAGTGGGGTAGGGAATATAAAATAATCTGGACAGTAGCATCCTTAACCAGGCAGCCATATTAAAGTAAATCAACTGGCCTGAGTCATGAAGGACCTGTGGGGTTTTTTTATATTAAGGCTTTACTAAGAAGCAACTGGAGAAAAAACAGGAATATTTTCTCTTTAAAGCATTATTTTACAATCCATGTACAAGCTGAACACAATTTAAACATACCTCTATATAGAGGTAATTATTTTTGTTTGGGACAGTACTATGATAGTTGCTAAGTTTCATGTAGCTATTTACATCAGCTATACAGGCCAACAGAAGTAAAAAAATCAAGTACTATTCATGCGTGCATTTGCAAATCCGAGGACACAAACAAGTGTCTTGCCAGTAATTTCACCTATGAAGAAGAAATTTTAAAGCATTGTTCAGTAACAAAAAACCATAAAATATCTTGTAAGAAAGGCCAGTCACAGTAGCGTATGTTTTGAAAAGCAACAACAGAAAACCAAAAACTGACAGAAATTCTGCTGTATAACTTATTGGTTTTACTCTTACTACTAATTTTTGGCATGGATAATTCCCTGCCCATCAGAAACTCTAACTTTCACTGCAAATCAGCTTGCTACTTCCTGTAAAACATTTACCTGGTGGCTTGCCAGAACAAATATTTTAATGTAAAATTTAATAAATGGAACTAAAGGTATTACATCTAATTTAAAATTCCATATTGTGTAAACTACTGATATTAATGTAATTGAGTTTGTAAACAATCCATTTGTGGAAGGTAACCTTAGACACTGTATTGACCCAAAATATCTAGCGTGGCTCATCTGCAAAATGAAGCATCAATGCCTGGAATTCATTAAAAGTGTTACATGTTTAATTTTTCCTGCCCTACAGCTCCATTGTCTCGTAAAATTTTTCCTTTGATGTCCCCCACTAAAAGAATTAAAGGAATATTGTAATTGAAATGTCATTAATAATTCACAGGACCCTCCTCCACCAGTAATACATCTGATGAAATATTAATTGAGCTCCACAGACTGACAGTCTGCAGAGAAGCACTTGCCTGTAATTTGAACCACGAGTCCTCATATTGCTGTAGCTCAGACCTGCCAAGAAGGCAATTATCTGAATGGTCTTGCCCAATCCCATCTCATCTCCCAGAATTCCTCCTGCCTGCTGGCAGTGCAATTCCCAAAGCCACCTAACACCTGTCTGCTGGTACCTAAAACAAGGAAAAAGAAGATGGCAAATGTTTGATAATACAGATCATAACAGAAAGTACTCATGAATTAATCATTTGGCAAGGTTCTTATACCAGTTACAGTAACATGCTGGATGTGTGTTTTACATGAGTGCTGTATTTACTAGGTCATACATTTTTGATGCACTCAGACATTACATGTGACTTTCGTTCTTTATGCAACACTAAAACATTTCTAATTAAACTGATAGTCATGGTAATTAGAGGGTATTTTATTTCATATATATTTTAAGTGTTAAAAGCAACTTGGAAAGTTACTCTTATGAAGCATTATCTTTTCAGAAAAGACAACATACAAGGGTCTAGTAAATAATATTATTTGGAACATATACCTTGAACTGAAGGAAAAGATTGACTTGTAATGGGTACTGACTTCATACTCCACTACAAAAACTGATCAGATCTGCCAAACCATGCTTTTTTTATACATAAATTTTTTTAATAACATTTAGTCTCTTTCAATGAAGAAAAAAATCAAGGCTAAGCAATAGAAACTACTGCAGTGCATGGGATACAGCAGACCATTATGTGAGAGCATCAGAGCAGTTTCTACTCCCAGTCCTTCACTGGAAATTGTACAAGCAACAATGTAAAACACATTCCACTTAAAAGAAGTGGACTAGAAAGCAAGCTTTATGATGGCAAGCTAAAAAGGTGAAGATACGATGCTGGACTAAGAATCACTTTAGGACATACCTTTTTATAACAATATGAAATAGTGAGCCTAGTAAGAATAACACACCATGTGTGGGGGTTAAATTGAAAACAAAAGAAATAAATGAAAAAACATATCTTTAAATCCCATTAAAAAAAAAAAAAAGATGCAAATGTTTCAGCACCTCAGTGCCCTGTAACTTACAGGGAAAAAAAAGGTTACTGATAATTTTCTTGATAGTACACATTTCTGGAGTGCAGAGCACAGCAAAGAACAAAACACTTTAATTTTAAATAAGGGTTGTTCATTTTAGGTGATTTCTTGTGTGCATTTCAAAATCCTGTTTCCATCCTTGAACAAATAATATTTAGGACTTCTGACAGCTAACAACACTAGTGTCTACAAAGTACTATTAAAAATCAATTTGTGTGAGTTTGGTATGGATTTAGAGAATGCTAAATGGAGACAAACAAATGGCTTGAGTAGTTAAAAAAAGATGATCGAAGAACACATCTAATGTTCCGACATCACACTATCTGCTGGTGTCTCAAAAGCATTATGCCATGAAGCCCTTAAGAAACCCTTTTATTAGAAATTAATTCACCTTAAAATGCAGCAATCTATAGAACAACTATGAAATAGCTTGCAAGATTAGCTATAATTGGATTAAGATGCTATCATTACTACATTTTATGAAGACAAAACATTTTCTGACAAACATTAAAGAATTGAAGATAAGCCTAATTCCAGTCATAAGCTGCTCCCCCAGACTAATGTTCAGCATGTCTCTTCAGAAGACAACCATTCAATAACCTCCTGATATAAATTTGTATTATTTTTTAGGATTACATACAGAGCTTTAAAATTAGATGAATTTATAAGCATATTTCTCCCTCTCCTTCCTTCTCCTGAGAAAGCTTCCCCGTGGATAACTAAGCTTGTGAAAAATTCTGCTCTGTGGTTATTTAAAAACATGAAAGATGCAGGTGCTTTCTTTGTATAATCATATAAACATGCAATAATTGTAACTATGCAAAAGTTAAAGGAACACATCCCCCTCCATTTTTTGTGGTTATATGGAAAGATAATTAATTTTTTTCAACCTTACACTTTTGTTGCACCAATTTTTTTTAATTCCAAAAAATATTCTGGAAGTAAATAAAAGTGCTGCTGGTCTTCCAAAATAGTTATATTGGCCTGTTTTTCACATGAGCAATCATGCTGTGATGCATCCCTCAAAATTCACCACAGTAGCGACCAGAGTTCAGCTGCATTGTTGCAGAGACAAAACTGTGTTTCAGATTTATCAGGGAAATCACACACTGGAAGCAAATAATGATGAAGCCTGTTTCCTTTTTCATACAGAGAACATTCTCTCAGGCTTAGTGCAGGCAGGATAAGGCAAAGTTTGCAGCTCTGCTTGGTTTTGTTCCACAGCAGTATCAATGCTATTCCTGCTCAACGTTCATCAAAGCAGACAAGTGTGCAGGGAAGAAACTGATTGTCCACTTTAACAGGCTTACCAAAGAACAGACCTGGGGGTCTCCTACTTCCAGCATGAGCTAACTTCTTTGGACTTTAACTATGCAGGAAGATCACTTAAAGTACATGCTATACATATCCATGGGTCAATATACTTCCATGTTTTGTACTAAACTTGCTCAGAACTCAACAGTTTTTAATGACTATTGACTATGGGCTTTCCTACATCAGAGATTTCAGCATTTAAGCTACAAGTCAGACAAATCATTCAACTCAATTGATCTTTCTAACCACTTAAGAAGTTTTGCCAACTGACTCATGCTTGCAGGGATACCCTTCATTAGTGAGGCTTGCATCTTCAAGATTAATTTTTAGTGACTACTCTATTTCATTTCCCTTCGGGTTGCTCAGACCACACATCCGTCCTCAAGATGAATACTTGTGCAGTACCATTGCATAAACAACTGGAGACCACATATTGGCTCTGTATGGTCCCAGCAACCAAGTCATTAATTCAATCCCATTTCAGAGCTAGTGCTTTCCTTCTGAGGACTACAGGACAACAGTAATAATTTCTTTGAGGTCAAGACTAAGTGGTTCTCTTGGAAGGGATACCACGCACACCCATTATAAACCAGGGCTTTCTACTACAGTAAGATTCAAAGAGTTTGCTTTGAAAGAGAAGATGTTTTTCCTGCTGTATGAGATGTTGCCAACAAAACTGAATTCAAGCCCATTATACATGAAATTTAAGGGAGAGATTATGGATGAAGTTAACTGGTCAGCTGCTAGCTTGTTTGGGCTGTCGTTTATCATTAGTCTTTTTGAGATGAACTTGAAGCATCACAGGGCACTGTGTTTTAAAAAACTGAAACAGAAAACAGTTATGTCCAAATCTGTAATTAAGCATTAAAGAACTAAAGAATGAATTGTAGCATGCTTTCCATCTACCAGAGGAATTAAGAATTCACTCTCTATATTTTAAAATTTTACCTGACAAAATGTTCATATGAATTAAAAGCAGTTACTTTGAAAATACTTTGAGTAGTTACTTACAGAAAAAGTTGTTCATATTTTTTACTGGCAGAAAATTTCACTCCACCCAATTAGAGAAACACGGTATTTCTTGTCTTTTTCTTTTATCACATCTTGCCAACGTATTATGTTTCAAAGTAAAGTTATTCTACCATTCCACACCTTTATTAGGAGCAAGCATGTATCAATAAAAGAAAGCATGTATAAAAATAGACAAGGAGAGCTTCTCAATTCATAGTTTAGCTAACGCACATTTACAATATTCATATCAGCCAGTTATCATCTGTATTTTCATGTAATTGCATTTTGTGCTCACAGTAAGTTAATTACATTGAAGTTTGATCCTGAAATCTTTTTTAAAGAAAGAATCCTACTGAAACAATTGAAGTAAAGGTTGAGGCATCATTCACTGAAGTCAAAGTTACAGCAAAGGGCATCTGGAACTCACCATGACTAGTACTACTAATATTATTAACAGCATACAGCAGCATAATATAAAAATAATGTACACAATACATACTTAAAAAGCTTTTTGAAGAGAAATCCTGGTACTTTGAAACCCTCTTCAAATTCAACGTCACTTTCTTCAGAAAGTTCCTCAGCTGTTTCATGTTCTTTGTCCTTCAAACGTTCTTTTTGCCACTTCCTGGAGTGACACAAGGAGTCAACATTCAATTATAGCATGGAAAAGATACTCTATGAAAATGACACTGAATTTTCTATCAGGTAAAAAATCCAACAAAAACACATGCTCTGATGTCATGACTTAAAATAGTAATCCTTTGGAGGACAGAATTATGCAAATAAATGCTTGAAATATCCAATATATTAAAAGGTACATGTTTTATAGCTACTTATAATTTTCTATAGACAAAAATACTAATATAATGGAATCAACAGCTAACAGCACCAAAAAATCTGTCTACTTTAAACTCTTAAATCTCCCTCCCCTTCCTCCTCCCCACCCCTTGCCAAAACACTGATAAAGTTTAGGTATTCCAAAACTATTTAATTTAACCAAACACTTAAATTTAACTTCCTTCCTGTAGAGAAATGTGAAGCAGTGTATAATCTTATACACAAGACTCAGTTGGAAACATCATCACCATCTTCAGGATGACATGCTCGAAATCTGTAAAGCAGTCACTACTAAGAGAATGAGCTTTATGAGGTTTTGAAATTACAGTGTGATTTGTGGTTTGCAGCCTCATCTTATTTGGACTCCAGGCAGCTTAGAGAATTACCTTCCTGTCCCATCATTCCCCTGTTGCTGAAAAAGTACCAAAGGATCTTCAACATTCCAACAGAATTATGAACTTGTGTTTCAGTGGCCCAAACCCATCTGCCTCTAATGGTAAAGTGTACTCTAGCTGGGTATGTACTACTCAACCAACAGCACTTCACTGACAATTCAGATTTTGCTGGAATTCTCTCATGAAAGTGCCATTTACTGCAGGCACACTGAATGTGGTGTATAAATAGACAAAACCCCTACAGAAATTGGCATGGTTCAGAACAGATTGAAAACATCCATATGCTACTGTTCTGGATGCAGTGCAAAAGCACACCTCCACTTAATGGTCTCTGCATATCTGGCAAATTTGTTTCAAAACACTTGTGTTAGGAAAAAGAGAGCAGGGAAGAAGTTCAACACTTCACAAACAAGCAACACAATCATACACTCTCATGAAAGAAAGCTAATTATGCGAGGTTTCTAGATGGGACTTTTCAGCAGTACCTTTTGAGAAAATACTTTGAGTCTGTCTTTATGGAACTAGTAACAAACTTGGTATTGTTTTATTAACTGAAAATAAACATCATCATCTCCAAATACACACAAGTTACAATCACTGCCAAGAATGAAAGCACTGAAGAACTAAGACAACACTATGCTGGACAGGTTTAGAAAGCCAGCCTCACTGAAGCATATTTTGATCTCTTAAGTCAAGAAGTCTTCAGAAGCAAAAAAAAATAATGATGGAGAGAAAAAAGAGCATATATGGGGAAAAAATTAGATGAAAAAACACAGTCTTCAGTTTGCTGATTAAAACTGATGAGTTGCAAATGTTTATTATCAGATTCTTCTTATTTCATTATATGAAATCATGTATCTGGTTAAGTAATAAAACAGAACTCACTAAAAATACATGAGGTGTCAGTGTTTTCCTCTTTTACATACCTATCCTAACAGGAATGGAAATCTCTACCTTAGACTAGGAGTCTGCTAAATGTTTGACTTAGAAAAATTACACTCATGCTCTAGAGTCTAACAGGAAGATATGATACATTCTAGAGTCACAGCATAAAAATGCATTTCTTCAGTACTACAATGTTACTCTACCAGGCACAGAGGGCCTTACTTTTCTGAGTTCCAGAAAAAGGAATTCAAATTGACAAATGCTGATAATCCTTGCTTCAGACTGCGTCAATGCTGGAACTTCATTATTTCATTTGACTGGGTTATGACAGGACTCAAACTAAGGAAGGAAACTCCTACTTACCACACTAAAATCAAAACAACTACAGATTACAAAGCTTCCAAAGAGACATCTAGGTAAACAATCCATACTAAACCCAAGCAAGCAATAATTTGTACAAGAGTTTGCTATTAATTTTGTACTCCAACGCGAATCACCGAGATGAATCAATCAGCCAGCGCTGGAGCGGCAGCCTCCCCTGGGAAGGAGCAGACTGCCCTCTAGTGTGCACTGGGAAAACTGATCCCGAAACAACCAAGAGGAAACTGAGGTTAACTCCAAACTGCGCAGGAATTTAGGCACTTCACCTCCATATAACTGCTACATTTTCTGCAGGAAGTGTGATCGATATTGGGATTTTTCCTAAAATTATACCTAGAAAATATATACATCTAGAATTTGAACTAATAAACCCTGTACTTAATTTTCCTAAAAAACATTTCCTTTTTACATGCTGTTATCTGTTACTTCATTGAAGTACTACATCTCTTCCAAATGTCTAGAGGTTTTTTGCCATCAATTACCAGTTAAAAAAGCAGCAGCAACTTGTTATCACAAACAACTATTCAGTTTCTGAAAGGCTGTGAACTTAATGTAACACACACCATTATCATATTCTACACTGAAACAACACTATTTCCAAGACCAGATCAGTCTGTTAATCTGGTCTTGTGCCTTTCCATGGAAGTCAAACTTTGTAGGGAGAAATAGTGGTAGCTCATCTTTGACTTATATACACAGTAACTTACTGTCCATTTGGTCAATACATTCCTTACACACATCAGTTAAACATCATTAGTATGCCTAAACAATCAGAAAATAGAGGTTTTACTGTATTACCAAAGTCTCTTCAAAACAGAAGCATGATCTTTGAGAAATCTGTCTTATATTGTCCATTGTCACCAACATAAATACAATGCTATCCCTAAAAGTGAAGTATGAAAGCCATATATCATACAATTAAATTTCTTCTTAATATAAGAATGTATTCAGAT
Organism: Coloeus monedula; assembly: GCF_965178545.1. Taxonomy (NCBI): domain Eukaryota; kingdom Metazoa; phylum Chordata; class Aves; order Passeriformes; family Corvidae; genus Coloeus; species Coloeus monedula. The sequence continues at coordinate 21,106,406 of NC_138788.1, forward strand.
TCTAAGCCCATTTCCCACTTATTGCAATACCCTAGAAAGAAATTCTGCACCCAAAACAGTAATAAGCACAATTTGACTTAAAAAAAAAAAAAAATACAGTTAGGAACCAAGCTGAGTATTTAATATAGTTTGCATTTGTGAAGCACAATATGTTTTGTATTTTATACAGCTAAGAATCCCTTATAGATTATTCTAATTTGCTAAATTGACGCATACAGTATTACTTTTTTGATCTAACTTTTTATGGTCTATATGGGTGGATTTAATTGGTATGTCCTAACAGATGAAATACATGCAGTTAGTACCACAAGCCTCAATAAGTAAATTAAGACTGATGTACACAATTACACACTTGAGTTTTGAATGAAAGGTGTACTCAGCGAGTGAGACAAAATATATCTTCATTTGTGTCCTGCCTTTGTCACTTTAAAGAGCAGTAAGGATGCTTTAAGAAAGTATCTTTCAGGAAAGGTAGTATTTAATCCTTTTTTAATTTATAACTTTGAACTGAGAGATTCAGTAACATCAAAGAAAGCTAGTACATGAAAACTGATCTATGAAAACCAATTTAATTCAAACCAATTTTTTTTTATTTGAATCAACTGCTTTGTATACTGACAGCCAAAACTTCCTGCACTCAACTGCCAGGATATCACTTGAGAGACATGAAAAGAAGCAGCTTTCCTAGCCTTGCCTCTGTGCACTTGACAGCAATAGAAGTCAAATACTGTACTCCACAAACGATACAGAATACATAAGAAAACACAGATATGGCACTGATCTCCCATAATGACATGTAATTCCTTCCTTGAAGCAGCAGGCAGATACATACTGATAACTGGTATGGGGAGAGTGTCTCTAAGACTGCTTAAGGTTTATTTTGACTCCAAGCTATTACCTTATACTGACACCTTACTGATGTCAATAGTGTAATATAAAATTACATATAGGCAGAAAAAATTACTTTATACTTATGCTTGGCATTTTAAGACATGCAAAGAAAAACTTTAAGTAATAGAAACAAAGTCTTGATAATCTGCAGTTTCCACATCTGCAAAACTTGAGAATAATAGAAGAAAAACACACAGCAGTTTTCTTGTTGAGAAAAAAAACAAGCAAAAAAGTTTTTTTTCCTACACACTTAAAATGCATTCAAAGTTACTTTTGTTTTGTGATTCTATGTAAAAGAAGTTGAAAAACAGGTCCATTTTCACCCCTTCCATAGACTTCAAAGAAATTGACTCTGCCATGACCTGATGTGCTGGTTTTGGGTGGAGTAGTTAATTTTCTTCACAGTGGCTGGTATGTGGCTGTGTTTTAGATGTGTGCTGCACACAGGGCTGATAATACAGAGATGTGTTGTCATTGCTGAGCAGGGCTTACACAGAGCCAAGGCCTTTTAGTGCTGCCACACTGGTCAGGAGGCTGGGGGAGCACGGGAGGCTGGGGGGAGACACAGCCAGGACAGGTGATCCCAACTGACCAAAGGGATATTCCAGAGCAGATGGCATCATGCTCAGTACATAAAGTGGGGGAACAAGGAGGAAGGGGGGAACATTTCTAGTGATGGAGTTTGTCTTCCCAAGACACTGTTATCTGAGATGGGGCTCTGTTCTCCTGGGGATGGCTGAACACCAGCCTGCCCATGGGAAGCCATGAGTTCATTCCTTGGTTTCATTTGCTTGCGGGTGTGGCTTTTATCTTCCCTATTAAACTGCCTTTATCTCAGCCTATGAGTTTTCCAGCTTTTACCCTTCTAATCTCTCCTGGTGGTGGAGTGAGTGAGTGGCTGTGTGGGGCCTGGCTGCTGGCTGGGGTTAAACCATGACACCTGAGCATTCCACTGGACAAGAGAGAACAGGTTTAGATCCCACCAGCTCCAATTCTGAACACTTCCAGATGAAGATGGTCACTATTGAGTATGACAAAATAGACATTGATAACATATCTGTTGATGGGGATCAAGTCTCTGAGACATTCCAGTACCATCCTAGAAACTGATTACCTAAGCCCCTGGGTTCAGCTGGTAATAGGCAGTACGATGCACAGCTGGGAATGACAACACACTAATTTTCACTGAATATTTAAATTACCTTATAGGTGTATGACAGTATCCTGCTTATTTACCTTACTCTCCATAACCCTGATGTTCCTTGGTACTGTTCACTATTCCAGCAAGCTATGATTCACCTTAGACATTGACCTTTCAGAACAGAAGATTTTTTTCATCTGGATGTCTACGCAGCAACATGGCTGCAGTAACAGTAACTAGAGAAAGGCAAGACCCATGCAAGGGAAAAAACCTGAAATTCCTGATAGCCTAAGCTGAATTCTGCATAGCTAAATTTTACTTTTTCATGTTCCACTGACCACACCTTGCTTTGACTGACTAGGCCAACCACTGGAAGTAGCCTTTAGAAGGACAGGGAAGAGTCAGCTACTCTCCTGCCTGACACTTCCTACAGACAACAGCTCCTGTTCTAACAAGTCTCTTGCTCTAGAGATGCTCTGCAGTCGTGCAGTTAGCTAATTAGCATGCTTTAACAACATCAATGTAGTTTCCCCTTGACACAGACCAATCTCTTGAAGTCCCATCTCTGAAAAGTTTTAATGTTAAGGAAACTCATTTTCAATCTCTAAGAGTGTAGGACTGAATTCACTGCCAAGCACAAGACTAGATGTTCAGAAGAATAAAGTAATCCTGAAGGATTTTCCTCTGCCTCTCTCACGGGTAAAATATACTATAATCTCACCCATTCATTTGCATTCAAAAGTAAAACTGACATGAAACAAGATATAAATGTAAGCAAATGACAGCACTTCTACAGCATTCTTAATATGTTTCTTAATTCACTACATTTTATTTTCTCATGGCATTTCCCATAATGAGGATTACCTGGGGGTGTCAGCATAAAAACATCAATGTGGACAGCTGCAGCTTAACAGCCACAATAACTGTAGCTATGAAATTTTTAAGAGATGTAGTGTTTTGGTAGCAATTACAGTTATTGATATTTCTAAAATTCATTTAGGCTTTTATTGTAACTTCAGTAACCAAAAGAAATGTAGTCTATGATATGACTTTGCTAAGGATAAATTGTCACAATCTTAACGTTATTAAAAAACGTTTTTGAATGAATTTAAACTGTGAGTCATATTAAAACTTTCAATCAAAATAAATTACTCTTGATGAAAACACTGAATTAAAAATGATTTAATATTGGTCTACTTTAAATGTGAAGAATACAGTTTTATTCAATAAAACAGTAAATATTTTACCGATTAAGAACAATTAATTTCTGTTAATGCATCCAATAGAAAACATATTTCTTTTTGACCCTTTAGACATAGTTCAGATTAGCCTCTTGCTGAAATTTCTATTCAAGGGCAATAAACTATGCTTTAATTTTGAAAAGCAACATCCTGGGATTGCAAACCTATTGCCTTATATCAGTTCCCGATCTGCCTTTGTAACCTGGGATATGAAAGTGAAGTTGGGTTCTTCCTATGCGAGCTTTTCCACAACTGAGGGCACTTGTGCCACCTCTTCCTCCACAGCAACTCAGGCTTGCACTACAGGAGAGATGGTGGTTATACCTCTACTTCTTGGTTCCTTCTCTGACACAGCATCATTTAAATCCATAAGATTTTATATTTCCATAGAAGTGTAAAATTTGAGCCTCCCAAGCATTAATCAAGTTCCTATGCTAGGGTTTATCTCTACATCAGTCACCCTTCACTGACAGTCCTAATATATGTTCTTCCTTTCACCCTAGAGAAGTGTTTTCAAGTTCCATTATTTTCTAGAGGACTGTACAACTTCCTGAAGGATATTCAATAAAGGTAACTAATTAAAAGTACACATGCCATCAACAAGCTGAAGTTTATTATATGAAGCTCAACCCCTATACTAGAAAAGGGACAACGATGCCAGTGGTTAGAGAACAATTACAACAAAACAACCATTTTAGTGACCTTGATCTTTTGACTGCCAGTATGTGCAGAAGTCTCATAACTTCACAAGCTTGTCCAGAAAGCATTTTAACAGCCTAACAAATTGCATGTCATTTCATTGCCCCTTCAAAATGTTTCCCAATGAGTTTTGAAAAATGGAAACACTGCTCAGTCATTGTTAGGAGCTCAAAAACTATGCTAGCAGGAGAGAAAACATCTCAACGGCACACTGTAGCTGCAGAGATCACCAATACAAAGGCTATACAAATTTCATAAATCACAAATTAGCACAAAGTGATACACAAATAAGGACCTATAACTACCAGAAAAATTTAACAGCCAAGTTCTTCTAATTAGGCTCCATATCTGAATCCTTCTGGAATCCTTCTAACTGCCTCATTTCCCTTACTTCAATACACTCCCTAGCAGTCTATAATAGACATTGTCCTTTGCATTTTCAACATACTAATTTGTTAGCAATACTAATAAAAATGTCTAGGACTAACCTTAGTCTCTGTTTATAATAGTCCACATCTCCATCATCTCTCCATCGTCTCATTTTGTGCTTCCCTGGTGTATCCTCTTCTTCTTCAGAGCTTGGAACGAAGTCAGCATCATTTTCAGCTTCTTTAAAACTCTTCTTCACCAAATGTTTTCTTTTTCTTGATAAATTCTTAAGTTCATAATCAGAATCGTTCTCAGCAAAAGAAGACGCCTGCTCTTCCTCTTCTGCTGCTTCTGGATCAAACATCTCCTCATCAGGAACACAGTCAGACTCCCCACTATCATCCTCTTGTTCATGCCTGAATTTCTTGGTCTCGGGATACTTCTTTTCTTTTGGAATCCTGGCCTTTGAATGAATCTGAAGGGCATGCTTCTGAAGCTCTCTCAAATGTTTTTTTAAGCGTTTATCTGTTTTGGAGAGGGCTTTACCACTTTTTTCCTTTGTAGCAGCTGCAGGAGCCACGCACTCAACATCTTTGGCTTGTGCTTTCTTCTTTGCTCCTTTGCGACGGGATAACTTCTTTCTTTCAGATGACAGCTTAGCTTGGTCTGCTAAGTACTTCTCAAAATCAGATGCTTCATTTAGTCTTAACTGTCGTGCCTTCCTCTCTGGCTTCTGAGGTATTTTAGTTCCAAATGGAGTCATCTGACCAGTTCGAATGAGCTCTGCCCACTCTGTTTCCTGAGCAGGCATAAGCATACTGCCAAGAGAAGATGGACCAGGTTCTGCAACAGAAGTCAGAACACAGAGCACGCCTTTAACACCTTCTGTATAACTAAAACACAGGAACAAGGGTGTTAGACACACTGTCAAAATGCAAAGACTTCTGATACAACACACAGCAGCGAGAACTACCATAAAATTACAGTTCCAAATGATGCACGAACTCTAATGTACCACCTATGCTGTCAATTCCACCCATGTCACCATGTTCTGTCCAAGAAACCACTGGGTTCCCACCTCCAGCAACACTGCCCATTTCAATTTTATTATTGATTTTTCAGTCCTACTCCTAAGCTTGAAATCTGACATTTTGATTACCACAACAGAACAGACACAAATCTCACAAAACACAAACTGTCCTACCATATGCTTCAAAAAAACCCAACAAAAGACCAATAAACAATAAAACCAAACCAAAACACCCAACACCTGTCTTCCTAGCCCATGATACTAATATTAGGATTATGACTTCTAAAGTCAGATTGGCTGCACAGTACTCTGCCATAAAAGAGCACTTTTCAGTGCACTTACAGTTACTATACACAAACTGTAATGGGTGTTTGAAACCAAAGAGAAAGAAAAGCTCTCATACAGAAGAAGCTGAAGGGGAATTCTGGCCTGAAATCTATCATTAGGCTCCAAAATTTCAAAATAAGTCTATTAGCACTGCCAGCACAGCTTTAAATGCCCCATTTTAAAGCACTGTATCTATCATATGTTTAATGAGTAACGACAGTGAAACCCCTCCACCTCCAGCCCCTCCTACTGGAACTGCTCCATTTCTTATGTTGGGCTCCATTCACTTCTTCGTTACATTTCAACACACTGTGTGCCTAAGTTTTGCTGCATGAACCCATTCAAAGCAAAAGGATTTAAAATGCTTTTTTACTGAGAAAAGTTAACTGAGGCTTTGACTCCTTTAAGTTTTGTTTAATCAGGAGAGCAGCATGAGCTTTGTGAGGCGGGAATCTACTCTAGCCAAACGTGCAAGAGACAAACAGCACAAAGAGTTTTTTCACCTCTGCAAACAACAATAAAAGCCAAAGGTGAACAGACACCAATGGGACCCAAACTTGCCCTGCAGAATACTGCAGGTTACTGACTGTGACCAAGCTTAGTTTACAGAGAGCAGAGAGAAAGAACACCTAGTTAAACACTGAGGTAACACATATCCTACTCTGGAAGAAACCTTATGTTTAATTTAAAAAAATCACACTGCAGCCTGAAAAGAAGAAGCACTTCCCCATTCCATTTCTAGTGATACTTCCCAACAGTAAGAAAAAACAATTTTGTTAATGCTGATTGATAGCATCCAGCATATAAAATGTAATTCAATCATGATGTTAGTCATCTTTATCAAATTAGCTGTGAAAAAAATGTTAGGATTTCCAATTTATTAAGCCCAATACTCTAATGTGCCTCAGCCATCCCTACTCAGCTGAACGCAGATTAACATCCAGTTTTTAAAACTTCCCACATGAATATGCCAAGATTTGCAAATCTGCAGGTGTACAGAGTAAGTGTTCCTAACTCTCTCTTTGAAAGCCAGCCACTGAAATTTATTTCCTTACTGGCAAAAATCTTACAGCATAGCTTCGAACAAACAAACAAAAAAGGCATTACATAAAAGTAGAACAGAACTTTCAGCCTTCTTCTATACATACCTTCATCTTCCTCATATTCAATCTCATTTGCTTCATCAGCAAACTCTGTTAAACCAAGTATTCCTTGGAGACGTTTTTGTTTTGCTTTTATCTTCTTCAGCTGTTGCTCCTTCAACAATTAGATAAGTAATTTAAATTTTAATCCAGTTTATAAACTTGATAACCTTTTAAACAACACTTAAATCAATGTATTTGCAGTATTTTCAACCAGAATCTCATATTCAAATGTTACAGTATCACACTTGAAACAAAAAGAAGTGCAAAAGAAGTGTCACCACAATACCTGTATGGCTCCAACCCACAGGAGACACAAGATTTTGGGTGTGTGATTATCTCACCATATGTGTATAGTAAGATCAGACTGTTTACACACACAAAATTCACGTGCATACTGCATTTTTATGTACATTTCTTAAGGTCATTTTATGAATGTGTTGATTCCAGGAAGCCCATCAAAGCAGATTGCTAAGATGGACAGAGAACACCAACAGATTTGTTCATGATTGCGAGACTGGGTTCATGATTACTAAGCCACAAATAACAGCTCTAAGATTTACTAAGATTTCTTTATCATCCCAGATGTTTTGGAATGTTTTGTTACAATGAAACTGAAATTATAAGTGAGTCCAACATCCTGACAGGTGTTGGCACACGGTTAAGGGCTAATTTAACAGCAAAAAATAAGTGAAATGACTTCAAAAGATCAATGTTACAGATGATGTGAGAAGTTGACTACTGCTAAGAAAAGAGTTCTTAGCTAATAATTCTTCTGTTACATCTTTTATCTGACTGTAATATCCTCAACAGTGCATCTACTTGTGATGTTATGATTCCTAGGTGTTGCTAATTTTCATTTGTGAAACAAAACTTTCCAACCAGTAAAACAAAGACTCAGACAATGTAACCTTCCACATTTGTAACTCTATGCTTTGGAAGTATTTCCTTACCTAGAGAGGCACATGCTTCAGTAAAAATCAAGTCCATTACAAAATGGCAATTTTTTTTTTCTTTTGATGAAGGACAGTTCACTATCTTGCCCATGCCTTCACGTAGCACTTTTCAAAACACAAAGAGCAACTGTATTCATGTATGGTACAATATAGTATCTCTTGTGTATGCATGTATCCTTGCTACCAGAGTACTTTATATCATAAAACATGCCCTGTATGTCAGCTCTAAGGAAACAGTTGTCTTGTACCAGTCATCAGTTTCCCATTTGTCTCAAAACCAGAAGAATTCAGTCATCTTTAGCAATTTTCTTTAAATACTACAAAAGGAAGAGTACTAAAAAGCACTTTCCATGCAACAAGTAGCTCAAGACCAGATTTAAATACACTGCCTGCCTGCAAAACACTCTTCAAGTTATTAGAACCACTGGCTTATAGTTTTCAAAAGGAGATTTCTTTTCTTTTACTTCAAAGATGGTTAACAACAAACTTGCATGGAGGTCTGAACTTCCCCTGCAACCAACATGTGTAAATTTCTTCAAGCAATATGAAAACATGCAGAATAGTAATCATTCTTTAATGGTAACTCTGGTTTAATGTATTCCTTCCTATTACTTCCAGCTATGTTTTTGTAGTCCTTTGCCACTGCTCAGTACTGTCCCCACCACTCTCTTAATAGGCTAGCTTATGAGCACAGTGTTATCCAAGCTGCTGAAATTATCAAAGTTAAAAAACTACAAGTGAATGAGTCAGTGGCAAGACTGGGCTGTCTGAGGGCAAAGGACAGTAAGTTTCACAGTCAGGTTTATAATTAGAGGAAGTATTAGGGTGAACTTTCAGCAGACAGTGAGCTGATCAAAGGTGCTGCATTCCTGAGTAGCAGAAATTTCTCTTTGCTGAAATCTCTTCCTACTCACAGCTGTAGAGGTCCATTGCCTACACTACCCTGGTGCCAGCTAGATTGATTGCTCTACAGCTCCCTTAACTCATTACTATGGCAGAAAAAAGCTGCAGCAGTTTCTGACAGAACAATGAGTTAAAGAGGCTCACAGAAGGAAACTGTGTATTGGCAAGATACAGATAATGAAAGAGGATTAAGGAAAAGAACACAGGGAAGGAAGACCATGAGAGCTGAGATTTAGTTAAACTACTGAATCATGCCCTAACAAGGCTTTGTTAATTCTTCAAATACTACTTGGAGGGTTTCAATTAAATTCATGCAAATCAATCTTCTGAGCAGGTCCTAAAACTTTAGTTTTACATCTTGTTCCAAAACTTAGAAGAAAAAAAAATTCACCATTTTAAATTCTTTAAATTAGCATGAAACCATTTCAAAGGAAAGGAACAGCAATTTTAGACTGACTCTGAACAATATAATTAAGAATTATATCACAAAAGCCAAACCTTAAGACAAAGCACAAACTAAGTATTATAAAGAGGAAATTACTGTAATTCAATTACCTTGTTATATTTTTGCCGTTTTACTGAATCTAGTTTTCTGCTAATATTTTTGTTGTCAGCAGCTTGAGGTGAAAGTTCCTCAATAATTTTATTTATGTGTCTCAGAGATGTTGTACATGATCTGAAAAAACAGTAAGATTGCAATGAACTGGTAAATTCCAGAAAGAAAAATAGCACATTCACAATTCAGACAATTTAGAAATTCCAGGAGATTTAAGGTAAGACTTAAAAAGCTCTAAAGCATATTATATTTAAACAACATTGGAAATACTAAACACTTTAAAAAGTTGTACGTTATAAAATATTTAACTAAATTTTGCTAATACTAAAATTCCAGAAGGAAGTAAACTGAACAACCACTGTAATATTTAGTATTCAAAAGTTACAAGTCTGATGATGCCAAACAAGAGCAGTTGTTTTCATTATTCAAGGTAAACAAAACATGAAACAAAAATATAAATGGGAAATCCCATGATTTCATTTGCTAAAATGTTTCTAATGGTTTGATGCCAATATATAAGGAAACCTGTATTTTTTACCTTTTACACAAGAAATAGATTACAAGATAAAAATGGAACTTCATGAGACAGACTAGCTCAAAGAATTAAAAGCACATCAACATTAAACTTCCCTTACTCACACACTACCATTTTTCATGTTTCCATTCAAGAACCACTAGCTACAACCTAATATCATGTTTCTGCTGTTGAATTCATTTGCAAGGAAGGAACTGCCTGACCATCAGAAGCAACAAACTTAGGTTTGTTAATTCACATATCAAAATATTTCATAAGGATGTACAAATTAGAATCGCAAAGCATTATGAAAAAAGTCAAAGAGAACTGTTCACAACAACCTGCAAAGCAGCCATTATTCCCCCCAATTGCAAGGAGAAGCACTAAGGAAGTCTCCTCAGTTGTCAGGGAGGAAATTGTTGGGCCACACTTACCTCCAGCTCTAATGTGGATTCTACCACTGTTATCCTTCCTAGGAGACATATTCTACCAGCTCCCCAGCAATCACTGCCATCTTCTCCACTCGCTTTCAACATTTTTGAACCACCCCATCCCATTTCTCACTCTCCAGTCATGCTGCTTTGTAGTACACCTGCATCCTCCTGCACATCTCCTAATTTTGGCCCTTGCTTCCTTGGCCCTCTTGACAGTATCTTCTTCTGCAAAACTTTAATTAACAGGACGTTGGGATTTGAAGAGGATTTAACTTCAAACATTTTTATTCTCCTTCTTCTGCTTAAATTTGTGGGTATATTATAGAATGATGCAGCTTCTACTATGAACTCTGTGCCAACTACTCAAAAAACACTTACTGCCTGATTTCTTCTCTAGTCATGCATTCACTGTGCTACAGGATTTTAACCAATTCTATCACCCTTTACTCATGTCTAAGTTTTGTTAGTCCCTCTGCTCAAAGTCAGCTATACCTGTTAATTTGCTCAAAAATCAACTTTCAGATTGTCACATTACATCTTATGCAAACAAGGTTCTGCAAACCTGCATAAACTATTTGCATTCTCTCTTGTAAATCTTATTTTACGACTTGAAATGCAAGGTGAAAATAGAGGGGTAAGAAAAATCATAGGATGCTTCTGGAAGAAAAATGGGAAAACATAAACTAATTAACAGTGCTGTGCACCACATAATCTAATTGTAATGGTTACGCTGCTCCATTCTTCCTCTCAATACCATCTTACTCATGTTCTTCTGCTCCATAACACCTGAAATTAAATTTCAGTGTTGCATACTTATTTAATTTCACATCTCCACACCCAAACTGGAAAACTAATGAAGTGCATAACATTAAGCATAAGAAAGCTGTGAGAGCTCACACAGGTAACTGAGGCCTACAGCACTCCTGAGCACTGAAAAAACACCACTAATGCAATACAGTGAAACATACCCAGGTAGAATAATTTACCTGCAACAGTCCACACATTAACTCTACAATGAGACTAGAAGCAGAAAGGGAGATAAAATTTAAAAGATTAGCAGCTCCTATTCCTCAAAGTCTTCTACTATCAATAGTATTGATGTTACTTAAGCATTTGATTCTTTCAAGGTGCCATTAAGTACTTCCTACAAACACTTGTGACAAGGGTGTTATGGTTGCAGGACATTCATGAGAGGGAGTCATCCAAGTTACAGAAGGAACATAACCCGAAGCATGTAACTCCATCAAACATACAGAATTGAGGAAGTGACACTTTTTCTGACTAACTTTGAATAACAGAGTATAATGCCATTCTCCACTGCCCAGAAAACAGATGCATCTTGGTGAGGTAGGAGACACAGGAGAAAAAGGAGATGCACTCTGTCACCTTGATGCATGACTAGAATAGTCAAATAAGAGCAATGAAGCACTGTCTGATGTGAAAAATATTTTCTTCATTTTTAAAAGGTGAGTGACTCCAAAGAGTACATATGATCTAGTGCTTTCAAAACCTCTTTTCCTCTTTCAGATTTTAAAAACATGAGATACCAAGTCTCACTATATCATCAGTAGCAGAAAGGAACAGTAAGAAAAAAAAACCAATTTACCTTAAATCCTCCAGTACTGACTCATATTCTTTTGATGCATTAGCTATTTTTGCTGCTTTAGTTGCTTCATTAATTGCATTATCTACTTGCTGAAGAACTCCTTGCTCCAACACATCCTGGTCATAGACATCAACTCCTAAATCTTTGAGCTCAGCAGCATGTGCACTACATGAGACAGACTGAATCTGCTGTCTGTTGATCTGTAAAAGGGGATGTCCTCTTCTGGGCATCTCCAAAGGAACAGCCATGGAAGTGGAAGCCTGGCTGTCAGAGTTGGGAATTCCAATACTATTACCCGCACCATTGTCACAAATGCCATTTTCCTGCCCAATTCCCAATTCCTCATCATTATGCAGGCAATTATTGCTTGAAGTAGTGGCAGACTCTTGTTCTTGGATACTGTCTGGCAGATGACTCTTGTCTGTTGGCATCCTCTGCTCAAAGGCAACAAAGAAGAAGCACATTATCATAAGAACATTCACACATAGAAAGCTCCTCATGAAGACCGTGACCCCCCCAAAAAGTAAGCAAACCAATAAGCATGTTGATGATAAATTCTTGTTTCAAAACACCTGATAGTCTACTTCTCCATGAGTCCTCCCTGCAGAGGCATCTCCACACCAACTTCCACAATCAAAAGAGTAGCCAAAACCTCTCAGAGACAACTATGTTTAACCCTCCAATGTCTTTCCGACGTTGATATAAAGACAAATAAGACAACATGTAAAAATTACTCTCCTTGCCACATAGTGAACTCAGTCTTGTGTGTCAATGCTCATGGTCCAGAAGACTGTGACATAACAAAAAACACACGCAACTTAACATATCCAAACCCCAAAAATACAACTTTTTGAAACAAGTTAAGGCTTGCCATTGAAAGCACTAATGAGTGTAGTTAACCGTAAGCTTTAGTTTGACGATTCAGCTTTAAAGTGGAGAATAAAGCACCTTAGTTCTCAGAAAATTAATGCTGGACTAACTTACTAAGGCAAGCCTGGAGCTGGTATGGTTCAGCAACCTCTCCTAGCATGGCAGCCTCAGCAGCTCAGCATGGATCTCAGTCCCAGCGCAGTTTTCTCCCGCCCGCTCGGAACACGCCCGCACCTGCTCGGTCCCGCACTCAGGCCCGGCCCGCCCCCTGCGAGGAACCGCGGGGCCCTTTGCTCTGCCTGCACCAAGCGGTGCCGGGGCAGAGCGGGCGCTTCACCCACCTCTGTGTGCGAGCGGGCGCTGGGCTGGCACGGGGCCGCCGGCCCGAGGTCGTCTCCGCCGCGGCGGGCGGCAAGGCCCGGCTGGGAACGCGCGGGGCTCCGGGAGGCGCCGGCTCCCGGCGGGCAGTGCCCGAGCCGCGGCCCCGCAGCGCAGCGGGAGCGGCAGCGCCGGGCAGCGCCGGGCCGGGCCGCACTGCTCCGACCGGCACGGCTCCGGCACGGCTCCGGCACTGCGCCTGCGCGGCACCGCGCCGTCACTTCCGCAGCGGCGGGGCTGCCCGGCCCGCCCGGCCCGGCGCTCTGCTGCGGGGTAGCGCCGCTCCCGCCGCCCTTCTGCCCATCCTGCCCGGTTCTGCCCATCTTGCCCATCCTGCCGTCTCCCCGCGTCAGCCGTGGAACTCCCGCATCCAGCTCCCCCACCTATGGGCAGCAGAACTGAATTTATTGCCTGGCAGACTTGGGCCAACTGTGAGAGCATAAATGTATAGCAGAATACGTAGATATTAATGAATAATTCCCAGAAATGTTGATGGCTCTTTACCGGCTTTATTCCGAACTACAATTTCAGGTCCTTGAATGAAGATGTTCCGTTTCTCCATTAACTTGTTCCTGCCTTGTAATGTCTACAAGCCTCAGGAAAACACAGAATGGGTTCTCTAATATTTCTAAGGCCAAGACCCAAAAGGTCATCAGAGGTCATCAGGCAAATAAAGCAGTGCTATGTTGATAAACTCGTTTGTTTCCTTTGCTCTGAAATACACTATTACTGCAAATACCATATTTAGTGACTACAATGAGGAAGCTTTTTAAAATCTTCATTGCCATATTCTAAGAAGGAATGATGTTTTGTAACTGCAGAAGCAATTTAAATGTGAAGCGCAAAGTCTTTCAGCGGACTGAGAAAGGCAGCAACCAGGGGGCATTTAAGGACAGAGCAACACCAAGCTGTTGTCAAAACTAAACTATGGTGTGGAGGGGTAGGCTCCATTTTCCAGAAACTGGTTAATGAGGGTCAAAAGATAAGTTGTCCTGGAAGCAGAAATAAAGAGCTTTGTATTATTTGCTGGGAGAGAAGTCTACAAATGACAGGCTACTTCTTTCCTAAGCTCAGGCGGAAATTGAAGATTTTCCTACATTTCCTACAGACTTCTATGGGTTAAGAGATCACTAATGTGAGAGATGGTCACTACTAAGATCGGAAGAAGATGTTAAATATTGCTTCAAAGCAGGTACTTGCAAAACAAAACAGTTACACTGTATCCTGACTGTGACTCCAAAGATCCCAGGTAGAGCTTGCTGATAAAGATCCATACTGTGCTCTGTATATAAGGGCATACATGGGACTGAAGATGGTCTTTCTGGGAGTGTTCGAAACCATAATATAAGAATGTGGGAGTTCCCTTTGGAGACTTATCAATGACATCTGTCTGTGAAGCACCACAGAGTAAGTTCTACAAATAGTCTGGGCAAACTGGGCCAGGCTCACAGCTCGTGTGAATGGAGGCTGTTTGACTGAAGTCTGCTGAACCAGATCCTCCAGCAGCTGAAAATCCATATGGCTCCATTAAAATCATAGCAGGGAAAGATCCCTAAGGCCTTTAAAGCTTGTTCAGTGGTGGTCTGTCCTTGATACATTTGCAGCATTATGCCTTTAACTCTTCAACCTCAACACACAATTTTACTTAAGCAAGGGTGATCTATTGTTTCTCTCTGTTCTCAGCCTCACCTGTTGCCTGGAATGGTGCATTACAAAGGCTGTAAAAGTACAAAATCTGTATTATAAAACAGAATGTCTTCAAAATTATATTTTCAGTGCAGTCATTTTCACACAGAAAATTAACTTCTAATGAACCAAAAGATTCAGTTCTGGTTTCAGCTATATATGCATATGGCCTCTGATATTTTCATGTAGCATGTATGCATGCATGTTTATCTTTTACTTAAGCATTTAATTGCATTTACATTAATTTTGTTTTCCTTTTTTTTTCTACATGTAGATAGCTGGTTGCTGCAGTGCAGCTACTCTGCTAAACCATTGGCAGTGTGGTTTCGTGGGCAAGACAAGTTCTGCTTGTTTGATCAGTTTCTTTTAATGTTGCAACACAGCCACAGTCTTCACCCCCCTTGCATGCAAGCATTAGTGATAACAATTCTTACTGGAGCTGGTTCTGGCAAGTTTTGATATGCAGATATTGTGCTCTTTTACTTGAACCAGCAAGATTGAAAATTTAAACTGTGTGTCTTCCCTTACTATCAGCCTTGTGGGGTTTCTGGGAAGGATCCTGGCAACCCATGTGGAGCAGCAGCTTAGAGCTCAGCTGTTGGATCTGGAAGGATGAGAAAAAACTCAGACTCCCAAGGAAGCTCAAGCAGAGTAACAACTTGGAAAGGAAGCAATTTGTTTCTGTGACTCTGAATTGGGTAATGAAAAATTAGGTTCTGTAAATTATGGTCAGTGATTAGAGGGAAAGAGGCAGCAATTTAATTTTTAGTCCATCATTTTTTCAGTTTCCTGCTCTAAAGTTATGCCTCTAACTATGATAAACACATCCTGATTATGCACCCAGTATCACCAATAATAACCTAGCATGTCTAAGTGCTGGTTCTTGGTGGGAGAGAATCCTCTCAAGCCCTTTGGTTGTGCTGTTGAGGGTGTGACCTGCTGGCAGTTGGCCAAATCTTCATTCTTGCTTTTCAAGTAGGCCTTTCCTCCACAGATTTTAGTACGTATTTTTCCAGACTGGAGGCTAAGGAAGGACTTTGTGACAGAACATGTTTATGGATTTTGTTCTGAGGAAATGCTGTATGTGAACTATGACTTATCACAATGGAGCAACCACACAGAAAGGCTTGGACTGACTGTCTAAGAAAAAACAAATCCAAACCACTACATTTTCAGACTTAAGTGACCATGGGATTTGAGCATCTTCGAGCTTTCATCACACCAGTGTTTACATGCATTAATGTGACCTGAGATGGCTGAGCCTCAGGCATGTAACTGCTACTTTTCTTTATGGAGCAGTCCCAGTGGATGCAGTGCTTTGCTAAATATTTAAAGATGCTCCTTTGTCCCAAAGTGCTTAGGCCTAAGATTTTCATTTATTCATAGAGCTTCAGGCCAGACAGGACCATTAGATCATTCTTTCTGACCTCCTGTGTGACACTAAAAATACTCAGTAACTTCTACATCAGGCCTGGGTCTTGGAGGTGGGGTGGCACAGATGGCGTAGCAGGACATTGCATTTTGATTTAAATACACTGAACAGTAGAAAATCCACTGCATGACTTGGTAGGTTGTTCCAGGGGCTGATCCTTCTTGCTATCTTTCACATAGCCTGAAACACACTACGTTTAAAAGAAATGCCATGTGCTTAAAAGAGAGGCTGATCTGTTAAACACAGAGGGAGGAAAGACTTCAATGGAATCTTAGAATAAGCCTCAAACACAACTTTGTAAAATCTTGAGGCTGAATTTCAGAAGAATAAACTTTCCCTTACCTGCTTAGAGTTGTGAAATGGGATTGACACCAGAGGTTTCACCTAAAACTGCCCTAAGCAGTTATGTGCTTCCCTGTGCTATAGCTGTTCCTAGAAATGCTGCTTTTGTGGCTGAGCTGATCAGCTGGCTGCACTTGTCCTGTCTGAGGCCAGCTTAGAAGCCAAAAATCCCAACACTATTCTAGAGGGGTCAGTTAGTCAGGTATGGAGTGTCCTAGTGCCCACAGGCAGCACTGTTCTGCTAAAAAACAGATGGCAGTGGCGGATTTTAATGCATATCCGTTAAGCTTCTCTATTTTTCAATCCTTTCCTGATGAAGTATCAGCTGTGGGTCTGAGCCAACACCCTAGGCGATTTCTGTGCTGGTGGTGAAAATGCTATACACTGAGGCACACTGATACTTTTAAAACAAAATGCCAAAACTGTGAAGTTGTGATGAGAATAGGGAATGATTTAAGGGCTGCATTACTTCTCAGGAGGGCACAGAATTGCCGGCAGCATTGGCAGAAATGGGAATCCCATCCACAGTAATAAAGCATCTGTATCTCTTTGTACCAACGAGTTGAGTGGCAAGTATCTCTCAGAGCCATGCCAGTGTAATAAAGCTAATATATCAACCTAAGAGAGAAGCTAAGCTCTTTGAAAATAATTGTGTAGTTGGCAAGCAATAACTGTTACTCTTTATATTGCAGAGAAATAAAATTGTTTTTTTTTCTTCCCTCACTCTCCCTGCTGTGGCGCATTTAAGAAATTAAATGCAGAAGTCTACTCCTAATGCACTACTAGGTTGAGAAACTAATGACTGCAAATGGGAACAAATTCCAGGAGTGAAGGTTTCTCCTGCTGCTTTTCTGTGGCTAGATTGCACGCCTTTTGTAATTCCAACAAATATTGCTAGACAACAGCTCACATGTAAGGAAGTTCTTGATAATATCAATTTTATAGGAAAGCTCCATGCTTGTGGTTATTTGGGCTGTATTTTTCTCCAAAGGAATTAAAAAGTGACTTTCTAGGTGAATCTGCTGCAGCTTGTTAGAGGCCTTTTTCTGAGCTTGCAGCCAGATCATTGCTTCACGTGTGTCTTTGCTATGTATCTTTTACAGGTGTGTGTGCACAATGTTTTTTAAGGCTCTGTATAAAAAGGAGAAGAAAATTATAGAAGTCTTAAGAACTGAGTAAGCATGTAATAGGATGTTGGCATCAATCTCCTGCAGGCAAAGAGGAAAGACAAGCCTGGCTGTTTATTGTCTTTTCAACCCAGCCTTTCACATTTTGTGTACTTCAGTTGTTCACTGAAAAGCTTAGGACAAGGCTCTGGCTTTTGCATCCCAGAACCAGATCTTCTACGGTTGTCTTACCTAGGCAGCCAGAACCTGCTGCTTTCCACCTGCTGTCGACCTCTGTAGGTCTCCTTGCAAGGACTGCTAGCACCTATGATGAGTCCTAAAGCTCGCTGGCAGAGTCCTGCTCAGGCCGTGTCGATGGTGCCAGGAAGAGAAGCATAATAAATATTTGAGTACTCGGAAGTCTTTCACCTCCTCAAAAACTGGGCTGTCAGAGACCCAGTGGTGGCCACCTGCCAGCTTTAACACTAGAGGGAGGCATCGCCTAAAAGAAATCACAAATACTTTCAAAATAGAATAATTTAAAACGATTTATATGTCTTGGAAGGGAAAAAAATGCTGATTTCTTTTTAAAGCCTCTGTTTTTATTGGAATACATTAAGGGAGGCCTCACTTGTTGCCGAGAACGCTCTTGGCCAGAGTGAAATCCAACCCTCCTGATGAGGTGGGCAGATTCAGCCTGTGCTGCTCTTCTTTGTCTTAGCTGGGTTCTCCTGGGACAATGCTTTGCTCCAGGCCTGGAGGTGGTGCAGCCTCTATAAATAGCCTGCTGCTGAATTGTTGTGTGAGCAGATTTTGGAGGGTGTGCTGAAGGGTAAAGAATTGTGTTGTTTTAGTTCACTTCAGACTGACACTCAAACCGATTTCTCTGTCTGGCCTCAGTTTGTACTCAGGGCAGAGGTCAGGAGGATGAAATGTCAGCGCTTCACTGTGTATTCATTACTCCCTAATTTCAAGCCTCTAAGCAAAGTAATAGGGATTGACTTAATGGTGGTGGCTATGTAGGAATGGTTGTTGTCCCTGAAGAGGTTTTCCCTCTCCCTCTTTACTCCATTAGCTTGTCCTATTGCAGCATGGATCCTGTACCATAAAAATGGGAGGTAGTGCACAGCTCCCTCCTTCATGGTAGGACTTCAATGTCTGTAAACTGCGTTTTTCTATGTGGCACAAAAAGACCATAGAAGAATGGGAATAGTTATTTGTGGGCTCCACAGCAGCTGGCAATAACTCAGAGTTGTATAAAGCGTATATTGTACTGAGCAGAGAGTTGAGAAGGAAAGAGTGGTAAGAGAAAGGGCCCAGGAGCTCTGGATATCCCCCTCCAAATCTTTCAATGGAGATGCTTATTTCTTCTCCTAGAATTTTATCTGCCTTGACTCAGTTGGTGAGCCCAGCTACACCTAACAGGGGAAGGTGGAAAAAGTGGTCTGAGGTAGTCTTTTCAAGTCAGGTAGGAAGGAATGAAACACTGCTGAAGGGGCAGGAGAGGCAGAGCTGGGATGTGCAGATGGGGACAGAAACAGATGTGAGAAGGAGATGTGTAGATGGGGACCAGAGAGGAAAGAACAGATGTGAAGAGTGAGGGATAGCCTATTATGAAATCTGGGGACCAGAATTAATTGCTGAGCAGGACGCTGCAGAGGTGTATGGTGGCTGCTTTGAGTGAACTTAAATCTTTGCATTTTGAGGTGTAGCACACATGCTGATGAGTTCAGGTGCTCAAAGATCACTGAGATGGAGGTCTTGAGAGACAGGTCTGTTGTCAGGGAGTGCAAACTACAGACTCTTCAAATGGATGACAGGAATTTAAAAGAATAATAAAACGTGCAAATCGCAGCTGTAAAGACTGTGTTTAGAGTTACTTAAGCTGTTCCATGAATTTATCCTTTAACGAGTTCCAGGAAGTGCCTCTCGTCCTTTTGGCAGCACTTAGAGTGTCCTGAGTCTCTGCTGGAATAGGACTTGGTCCACTGTTCCTATTGCATCATGCTGCTCCATGCCCTAGACTGCTTCTAATAAAGGAACTTTCACTGTGTCTGTCTGCAGTTTCATTCTGCTGAATCCCTTGGATACCTCATCATCTGTGTTTCTCACCAAAGGCCTTGAGATATGTTTTGTTAAACAGCTAAAAGAAAATTGCGTTGGGAAAGCTGCTGATGTAGTTCCTTTTGCCTTTCAGAACATAATCCAGCAGATTTGTAGTTATTATAGCAGATCCCTGTTTAGAGCAAGGAAGATTTCTCAAGGTGCTGTTTAAAACTTCCTGGTTTGTGCTGCAGATTGTTAATCAGTCCATGACAGCATAAATAAAATTAGAGGGTTTAATTAAAACTAATGAATGAGTGAATGGAGAATACACAGCGTGTTTCACTTGTAGTGCACTGGTGCTGTGAATAATTAAAATGTCACAGAGTAGGAGATGTCTTAGTAAAATTGTTAGAGCTGCAAAAATAGATGCCCCTGGACTTTGGTAGTTTGGGAAGGTTTTGCTCTTTAAATTGGTTGAAATACGTTTATATAAGTTAGGGGAAAATAAAAAAATATATACAACTCTGATTTTTATTAGGATGGAGTCAAAGTTGGAGGCTTGGTGCCAAACAAACCCTACTGCATTTTGGATAGGTTTGCATGTCTCTGAAGATCTAACTGTGTTCATACCATATTAATCCTACAACCGTATCACCCAGGGGATTAGTTTCCTCTTTTGACTCATCTGTGACTCTATTCTTGCAAAGTAAACTTATTATTACAGGCTATTATATTGTTGTTACTTGTTAATGTTCCATCTACTCAAATCACAAACATTCTTTTGATTTAAACCCAAACCTGAACCACAAGCTGAACTGGATTTGCCTCTGGCTCACGTTTGGTTTATATGACGTGGTCAAGTACCAGGCCAAGAAAATAATTTTAACTGGACTGTTTTAAGTAGATCCAGGGGGCATGAGGTGAGAATTAGAAAGATGAAACGAAGAAGCTGATCAGACTGTTGTAAAGCTTGGGATTACATACTAGACCCTGAATGTAAATTCTCAGAATAATATGAAAGCATCTTTCACCTTCCTGCTTTACAGTGGCATGCTGTTGCCTGTGGTACAATGTGCTTTATACCACCCCTCTGTGACTTATTCTGAGGTTGGTGTTCTCCTTCTCATCTCTGGACCTTTCCCCAGATCTATTCTGCTGACCCTATGATATCTTCTGAGGCAAGGAACCTGTTGGAACATGAAATAGGATCTGGATAAATGTTGTGGCTGCTGACATCGCTGATGAAATAGTAATGCCTCTGCAGCCTGCTTTCTGTGTCAGAATGACCCAAGGTGAGCATCAGTGAGGGACCTTACTCAGCGTAGGGGTTTAACTACATGTGTTGGGAGCTTTAAAAAGTACCATACCTCCATCAGATGCCTCTGGAGGCCATGACCTGATGGTAAGCAGTGCTGGATGCAAGTTAGAGTGGGGTGAAATGGTGAAACTCATCCATGAAGTGTTGTCGCTGTTGCTATCCTAGCTCTGTATAATGAAATTTCTTATGATGACTGAATAAATACTGAGAATTTCCACAGTGCAAGCTTCCAAGTGGCACTATGGAGTGTTCCATGACCGGACTGGGTATACAGAGCCTCACTACTAACAATATGTACAATGTATTCTCTCTCAAAGCCTGGCTGCCTGTTTAGCAGAAGATCAGACCAGATTATGACAATGGTCCCCCTGAGCCTTAAACATTTATAAAGGAAGAAGCAGACTTTGTCAGGAACTCAAATGATTTCTTAATGTTATATGAAATATCATTTAAAAGTAGGGTATAACTCTAACCTGTTCACCATTGGCTTAATGCTTTGGCATTAAGAGTCATGTGAAAAAAGGAGTCTCAAAAACGCATTTCTTTCAGAAGAAAAGATTTTGAAGAATATGGTGGTTTTTTTCTTAAACTTTTCTTTTCCCATGTATGTTTTTGGGCTGTTTTGGTCCAAAATTCAAATATTTTGGAAGCAGAACATTGAGAGATTGACTAAGAAAGAATTTAATTCTCCCTGCATATCACTTTGAATGTGCTTGAGTTGAGGGAAGTTATACTAAAGAAAATGTGGGCCTTTTAATTATGCTCTAAATCCCAAATATCTATATATTTTCAAAACAGACTAGATTTTATGTCTCAGACTATAGCATTAAGAGCCTTGGTTACTTGGTTTAAAAAAATAAAAATTAATAACCAACAATTAGAGTTAATTAGGTATGCTCAATTCCGCTCATAAATTGTACTGATTTTTGTGAGTTCTTCAACTTTAATAGTTATTTTATAACTCACTGCAAATTAACAATAATCACAAGTGCAATTTAGGAAATATCCTCCCACTGGTTACTTTGAGATTCTGTTCCAATTGAAGTGTTTGGTACTCTTTTTCAATCAACCAGGGTTTGGATCCTGCTCGTGGTGACATCACTGTAAATCTGGGGTGAGGTTTTTATTAAGTTAATGGCATTACTCCAGATTTACATAGATCTTGCCAAAAGCAGAATAGAGTACATCTACTAAAGCATTCCCTTATCTTCAAAGGGAATTGGTTTCATCTGTAATAAAATATCTCAGGGCAGCCTAGGCTAAGCCTAGTTATTTGGCTTCACTGAGCTGCTTTGTGTGAATGAACTTTTTTAGATTTGAGCCTAAAAGGTTGAAATCCATAAGCAACCTTCCCTAGACTACACTAGAACAGATCCAGGCTCTGCAGAGCCTCTGCTAAGATGCTTTTCATTATGACAGTATGAAGTTAAGGTTGCAAAAGTTTGTTGGGTTTTTCAGAAGAACACATGTAAAAACTTGTATTTCTTAAATTCCAGAGGCTGACAAGTATGATTAGAATGTAGCTAGAAACAGGCAGACATGAGGTGTTTGGGGCCCTGTCCATGCTGGTCTGGTTTTGCAAGGGATAGTTTCAATTAGCTATATTCTCTTGCTGTATATATCAAACAGTTCTTTTTTCCAAATATGGATCAATCAGTTACATTCTTGGTTTATTTTCTTAGTTAATTTTCAAGTGCTCAAGAGGCAGAACTTCAGATCAAGATTCCTTAGTGAATAATTCTACATTTTTAACTTAGGTTTGTTGAGTTTAGTGCTTGAGACAGTGTAAGGCATATAGTGTATACTTTTAGAATGTAGGAGCTCTGGCTTGTATTTTGCCACGTGGTTAGGCAGCAATACCTTTGTATAGGTGTCTACAAAAGCTATTGTTATGCTTTCCTTTAGGGCACAGTAGGAACTGGGAGCCAATAAATCCTGCATTAAAATACATGTCCTTGCTCAGTCTTGTCAGCATGTTGGCACACTTCTTCCCCATTCCTATATCTTGCTGCAAGAATAAGATGAAGTAGATCAAGGATTGGTTCACAGAGCCCAAGATTTTTCCTGGTGGAAGCTTTGCATCCGTTCCCTGTGTGGGAATGTTGTCATGGTGCAGCTTTTCCCTCACGGTCAGGTAGGATGTGTGATACTCATGGAAATGTCTGTCTTACTGAGTATCAGTATCAGTGTAGGGTACATCATCCTCCCAGCACTTCTGGGTGAGGGTAAATGGCTGCACCATGCAATGCACTGTCAGGCTGGACAAAAGATGCCTGGGGGTAGGCTGCTGACACAATATGACCTTGTCAGTGTTCAGTATACTTTCAAGATGACCAGGCTGAGCTAGCAGATCTAGGAACTCATAGCTCCTGCATCAGAAGGAAGCTTGCAAGAATTTTTTCATCATGTACATGAACAACTATGGAGTGAAGAGAATTCCTTTGTTCATGTGGGATCCACCTCTCACTGCTAGGGAAACTTTTGTGTTCTCTGAATGTTTTGCATAACAATAGGCTGTTTTCCAGTCCTCTCTGTAGAGATGCTGGGGACAACATTCATTTATAACTGGAAGTATTATCACAATGTTAAACCTCAAAATTTAGACTAAATATCGAAGAACTTAATGACTATCGAAGAACTTAACGAGCTAAATTTATTACAGTTAAGTCAGCCTAAAGAAACATCAGAAGGCCTGTAGAATGGGTTACATCCAACCATGATATACCCAAACCTGGGAGAATAACATGTGAGGAATAATCTTGGATTCTTGTATCTGAATAAAGAACAGTAGGGAAAGTAAAACACTGGGGCAGAGGTCTAGAGGAGTTCAGATATCTCCATCCTTAGTATGTAACTGGAATTGCTCTTGTTGCACCTTGTGTATTGCTGCTCATAATATTCACCTGATTTTAGACTGTTTATGCCAGCAGGCCATGGGGTCATGAAGCTGTGAATCAATTCCAATAACTAAAGTAGGATCAATACCTAATTCTATGAAGAAATCCTCTTAAAAAGGGCAGAAGACCAAAGCTGGAATTAATAGAGTCTTCCAGTGTACACCTCCAATTGCACGTCAGAGAGTTGTCAGCATCCCTGATAAAATTTACACTGCCTCAAAAACACAAACCTCAGCAAGTACAGAAAGTGAAAGCAGTTTTGGAATGATCTGTGATAGAGTGATTCCCTCCACAATAGGCCTAAGCTAAACCAAACTGATGCTTTTTATACAAATGATTATAAATAGAAGCCAAAATCTTGTCAAACCAATAGTGCAAACTTAACATATTGGCCCCTTGGTGTCATTTGAAGAAAATTAATGCAGGGGGCCAAAGAGACAGAGTCTGCAATATGTAATGCTCCAGAGACATAGCTGAGATTTTGTTCCTAGTGTAGCAGAAATAAATGCTCTTGGCAAGTCATAGGGGAGGAATAAGACATGTGCATAAGTAAGATTAATCAGTAAAGCCAGCATCTATCTCATGAGTCATATCTGACATCAAAAAGGCCAAGGTTGTTGCATGTTAAATTTGTGCTACTACAGGAAAGGAAAATAACAAAGAATGTCTTGTGAAAATTGTGCTGTAGATTTGGATAGTTGGGAAGCACTAGAGAAAATGGGGGCAGGGGAAGGAATGGGGACTTCTCTTTCCTCTCTCAATAGAAAACTACATGCAAAATCATGGCCCAAATAAAAGCAGTGACAATGCTCCCGTGGCTTTTAGCAGGGTCAGGTCCTGCACATGGTTTGTACATACTGGTTTACAGTGGAAGGGTAGAATTTCGCAGCCTTTTCTTAGGTAAACTCTCAGACAACTAAGAAGGAATGATGATGGGACAAAAAGCCTCTCTGCTGAAAATGCTAGATCTGTTAAATCAGAGGAAAGAGAATTTTTCCTCAGTGAAGGTCAAGTAGTCTTTTGTGAGCTGCCATTGTGTGACTGAATAATGAGGGGAATGGGGAGAAAGAAGCAGAATGTGCCTGAGTGTGCAGTGGTGGTCCCCAGGCTGCAGGTCCCCGGCTCACCTCCCCTTCCTGTACTATGTGCAGAAGTGACCTGATGCAGAAGTGCCTCTTCTCGTGTGCGCTGAGCAGGGATATCTCAGCGTGTACTGCTTTGCCTCCCCTTGCAGCAAACCACTGTGCTAGCTGTCTGCCCTTTCTGCAAGGACAGGGAGGTGTGAAGGACAGAAAATGGGTTTCTGAAGCATTGTTCTCTGTTTTACTCCTGGATTTCTGGGCAAAGTCAAACTTTGTGATGGACTGGACATGTTTTTGCTGTTCATCAAGGACAGCTCTCGACAGGGTACAGAAGAAAGCACATCAACAGAACCAAAAGGTGTTATTTCAGCACGTGAGACAGAGATACCTAGTCTTGCTTTTTTTAAAGAGTGTGTTGAATGGGACAGATACATGATCTCCATCTGTTTACTGCTTTTTTCCCACTGGTCCCTTCTGCCATCAGTTTACTGGGTCTTACTTTCAGAGCTTAGTGGACTTGTCAGACACAAGCCACGCTCACTGGTAATAAGAAAGGGGGCAGTGCTTTCAGCATAGTTGACTGTCAGTTGATGGAAGGACTGCACTTCCTCCTGGAGAATCACATTTCAAGCTTCTGCCCAGATCATGCAGCTCAGTGGTGCTCCCACATGGGCCCAAGCCTTCAAGGCACAATCTGGCTCTGTTAGTTTTGTGGCAGTGGTTGTCTAGGCAGATTCCCCCAGGATTGAAATGAGAGACCTCCTGTGCTGAAAGCACTTGGGTCTGTCCAGACTGAGCTAAAGTGGGTTCTGCAATTAAGGTTTATAATGGCTTATATCCTTGGGGAAATGACCGCAGGGTTCAGGACATGGATGAGCAAAGGCTGGCCAAGCAGTCGAAGTGGCCACACAGGTGTCAAGTGTTGAGAATACTGGGCACCAGGGCAGGAGGGTGGGTGGATAGGGATCCCCATTTCATTTGGAATGATATGTAAAACACTGTGGAAGAACATTTGTTGCTGCAGTATCAAACCCAAGCTGGAATTTTGTCTTGCTCTCTGTGATAAAAATGCTGTCCTGCTCCTCTCTGGCAGAGGGAAGGCTAACACTTCAGGGCATTTTCCCTTTTTGTTCAAATACGTTTTTCACTTGCAAGTTTCCCCAGAACAGGAAAACAAAGTGGTACCCTAATACAGTTTAGAGATAATGACTGCGCAGGCAAAATGGGACTGAGTGGAATAAAATCAGAAGGGGAAAGTATACCCAGCTTGTACTACAAACTCATCGTGTGAAGCACTTCAAAAGGGTTTTGGATATTGATGCGAGTAAGGAAGAAACCATCACCCACAGGGTCCTACAAGATGGGAAAGGGGTGGAAGGTGCAGCAGGGCTGGAAGAGGAGCCAGTGGTAGTGGCAGCAGGCTGAGCAGCCCCAGCCAGCTGGCCAGCCTGGGTCTGAGGGCCTGCTCATGTTTGGGCTGTGGCAGAGTGCCAGGCTCGCTCCCCACGTGTGCATTTACAAGGCACCAGTGCCCAGTTTATTTGGATGCAAGGGGATGCTTTGCAAGCGCTGCACCCAAACTGGCATGCAGATAGAGAGCTTTTTAAAAGCAGCAAGGCTGAAGGCGAACTTGTGTGTGTGGGAGCTGTTGGTGTAGGAATGTGCTGGCTGTCTGCTGCTCACTCATTCATATTAAGTATTCTAAATAGAAAATGCAGACAAGAGGAACTGGCTGCCAAGTGCATTTCTAGATAAAAGATGTAAGGATGGATTTAAAGGTGAGGTTGTGTATCAGTCATTTAAAGGTTAGAATCATGCTGTAATTGGCTATGCAGTTTCAGGAACTTCCGAATACAGATTATATTGGCAAGACAACCTGTCATGTTAAGAACATGCAGTTAAAGCTTTTCTTTGTCTTCAAGTAATGAGGATGAAAAGATGATAAATATGCTACGTCTGGATTGAAAAATCACCATCACCCAGGCCTGCCCTGGCAAGTTGTGCGAAGAAAGTCCCACTCATATGGTTAACATATGGATTTGTGCAGTGAAGGGACCTGTTAGATACCCTGAAGTTTGTTTCTTAGTC
This sequence comes from Coloeus monedula, assembly GCF_965178545.1. Taxonomy (NCBI): domain Eukaryota; kingdom Metazoa; phylum Chordata; class Aves; order Passeriformes; family Corvidae; genus Coloeus; species Coloeus monedula. The sequence continues at coordinate 21,133,460 of NC_138788.1, forward strand.
TTTGTAGAGCCACTCTGTGCTCCTTGGAGGGAACGAATGGATGAGTGTGAGTGCTGATAAACTTTCCTGCTCCTGGAGTCCCTGCACAGTGCAAGTGCCTTGGGACAGAGTACTTGCCCTGGGTTAGAAAGTTCGGTGACTTGTGCCTCCCTGTTTTCTGGTCTAGCTTTGTGTTGTCTCATAGCAGAGACATCCTCTGCTCTGCAGCTGTCATAACACTTGCAAACCACCCACTCTTCACAGGAGCAATTACATGTAACCCAACCCCTTGCTGTGTGTGCAAGCTGATCTCTCCCACTGCCCTAACTCAGGCTCCAGAATCCCTTTGTTTTGCAGCGCTGTCACCTCTATAGCAATCGCAGCAGACCAGCTTCATTATTTTCCAATTTGTGCTCTGGGCTCTGAGACCTCAGACCTGCTGGCCTTCTCCCAGTGGAATTCCACTTAGGCAGCTTAGACAGGGTGCTTTTTGCTGGACATTCTCTCGCCTGCCTCTTTTGGAGTAACAGGCTGATTTATCTTTCTCCTAATTCTGTCAAGTTATTTGTCAACCATAACTTTTGCTTCTGATTTAATTTCCTCCTCTCTACCTCACAGCAGAAATTTGCCATAGAGTTTACCTTATTGGTGCTGATTTATTTTAACACATGGCTCGTCTTTCCATTCCTGCATTGCCACATCCCCTGCTGTGTTCTGTGCCAGTTTGAATGGGGATCATGGGGAAGAGCCCTGAGAAAAGAGGACCCGTCTCTCTCCTATGAAATCCAGTTAATTTTGTATATTTTCCTCAGCTTTTAAATCAGGAAATTTGCTAAGGTGGTCAGGTCTTTGGGGCTGCAGTTGTTGCCACTGTCAGATTTACTTTCCCATCCAGTGTTTGATTTGAGCTGAGATGTTCTGATTTGAATCTGGATTTTGATTGCTCTGAAGTTTGACATTTGTATCCACTACAAAATTAGCTCCCCTCCTGAAAAAAAGAAAATTAAAAAAAAAAAAAGTCCAAACACAACCATTAACATATTTCTTTCTAGAAAAAAATATGTACTAAATATTTATGATTGACCAGAACAGCTTTTCTGTTTCTCCAGAAACTTCTATTTTAGTTCAAACCAAAACAGTCTTTACTGGTTATTTAATTGATTGATATCACAGATAGTTAGTTAACAATTACGGCTGATAAGTTTTATTTAACCAACTTTGTACAGCTTCTGCAAAAAGTCTTTGGAAAACTACTGGAGCTGGAAATGCTCCAGAGACCCCATGTGACAGAAGTGCTCCTCCTGTGACTCGCTGCTTGGGCAGTTCAGAGCCTTTCTCACGTCCAGTCAGGACCTGAATCACTGGCTTTGCTTTGGGAAACTGAACTGGGTTACCTGCAGCAGTGTCTTTGCTCTGGGGCTGTGTGCCTCTCTTAAGTTTGTACCACAGACAGGTCCCTCTGAGCTTGCTGGAGGTGGACACTGGGGGAGACCTTTCAACCTATTTGACTTCTAATGAGCGTTTCCAGGAGACCACCAGTGCCACCGAGTTTGGTGGTGACCTGGGTCAGCCTCCCTGGGCAAAAGGACAGCATTAATTTAATTTTTATGCCTTCACGGTGTTTCTAATAAACACAACTGGCAATTAGGCAAAATGTAGTGAAAAGCTGCTTAAGATTTCTTTCCTGTTTCTCTGGCCAAAAGTGTTAGCCAGCTTTAATGAAAGTGTTCCCCAGGGAGAGGTGTTTTGCAGTTAAAAGTAGGATTCATAGGCCAATCCTTGAAATATAAACTTGGGCATCTAAATAGAGATAGCCTAAAGACGAGACCAGTTTAGAGTAGGAATCCTCAGAAACATAATTCTGCAGTCAAAAATACTTTCTGGATAAAGCCATCATCTCTGGGGCTGCTGACAGAGCGTCACAGAAATAAGGTACAGATGTAAGCTAACCCTCTCTTGTCCCTTCTGTACAGAGACACCCAGGACAATGCTGTTGTGAGCAGGGAGAGAAGGAGGCTGAAGGGCTGATGAACTCACCCAGTGCCATGCACAGACAACCACCAGGTGCCAGTTTGACACTGGTTTCACCAGTGTGGGATGCTGCTCATTTGTGGGATGGACCTTTGGGTGAGGGCTCAGTGGTCCTCTAAAGCCAGAATCAGAAAACACCGGTAGCTTGGTTGTGTCATGATATCACCAGACCAAGAGGTCATTGGTGGGGAGAAAAAGGGCATTGAAATGAAGAACTGGGACTGTTGTACTGTCCTCCCCTCAGCAGCTGGGCCTTGGGTCACATTCGTTTAAGCCAAAATTTCTGTCGGACACGTGAAAGAGCTGCCCCCGGACGGGTCCCTGGGTGTGCGGTGGCTGGAGTGTCCCGCTCCCTGCAGGGCTGGGCGAGCCGGGCGCATCCTGCGGCGCAGAGCCGGGGAGCTGCCCTCCGCTGGGCCTCAAAAAGCCAAAGGACGGCAATCCAGCCATCCTTGTGGCCAATAGATGGCACTCTCCAGCTGATTGTCTGTCTGGAGTTGGAGTTTGGCAACAGTTTCAAGCAAGCCCTTTCTTATTGTTAACTCCAGTAAATCTTTCCTGGACTGGGTTGAACTTCCCAATTATGAAACTCAGAGCAGGCTTTTGGAAACTGTCTTCAGAGCAGGCCTGATTGACTATGCATATTTTTTTCCATTTGCAATTAAGGTTGTATATAAACTTAAACAATGGTGAAACAACAAAACCCATCGTGCTGCATGTACAGTGTGCTGCTGGCAGCCTGACAGCTTATGACTCCTAAATTATACAGTGATGACCTAGTGCCAAGTAGGAACAGAGCATGTTCATAAACATGCTATCAGCTAGGAACACAGCATGCTTTTAAACTCCCTGAAGCCTTGAATAATCTCTTTGTGACAAACTAATACAGCCAGGTGGTGGGTAGATCAGAGCAGGATAGCTCCTTCCTGGCACTCGAGACCCTTGTATTGGAGACGGAGTTTCACAGCTGATTTAAGCTACCTGGCAGCTGTGCTGTGGGTGAACAGGGTGCTGTTCTGCACCCCTCTGCTGCCAGCTGGGTGTTTGCAGTTGTTATGCAACTGCTTTTCAGTTTTACCTTATTTTATTAAGTTTTCTTTGACAGTATTTTGTTTAACACACTTTTGTTGAGAACTGTGTGTCTCTTGTTCTTGATCCTGACTGTGTCATCCCATCTGCTTTCTTCTGCCAACTCTGCTGTTTGTCGGGTCCATCTGTGACTTGATTCAGTTCCCTACTGCTGGTGAAAATCATCAGTGGAGACAGTCAGCAAGACCCTTTCACTCTTTCAGCAACAGTGAGCCCAGGAATCAGTTTAGTTTGCTGAGGGAACTGCAGTCAGAGACTTCAGAAACCTGATGTTATTCACAGAGATTGACAGCAGAATTCCACCTGACATGGATGCTACAGGAGCAGTCCCTGGGCTCTGGTTTTGCACGTGGTTGTGTTAAACAGCCCAGGTGTAGGTTTTGTGCCCTGTTGGTGTTAAGCACACCAATATGTGCTTCTCTTAGCTACCTGTTGTCTGTAAATGTCACCCTTAGGAAAGTAATATATTAAAGGACTCACAGCTGCTTATGGGAGGGCAGTATATCACAAGGGAGAGATGCATTGCATCAAAGACAGTGCTCTGCAGATGCTATATCTGAGATTAACTTCCCAGCCGTCTCTTGATGTACTTATAATCAAGGGCATGTGAGCTGCAACTTCCTTCCTTTGCTCTTCCTTGTCAAAAGGACCTGTTTAATGCAAACCTAGGAAGTATGACAAGACATTTCTTTATGCATTGCTGGTGGTTTATGTGGACAGCACTCACTTGAGTCACTCTGTTGCAGGTGTGGAGCATATCCTCCTGGATCAGCTCAGGAGAAAGTATCCAATGTGCTCAATCTGGCAGGAGTTTTGTATTAACTCCCCTTCCCCCAAAAGTGTTATCACAACCATCTAATGCATTTTTATGGATATAAAAACTTCCCCTGATTACTGAACTGAAGGGAACATGACAGCAATTTGTTCTGGTTAATAACCAGGAGGCTTAACTTGAAATAAGTTGGAATGAAAGCAAGATTAAACCAGATGCAGAGAGAACAGAGTTTCAAATTATTGAAGAAGTGCTTGAGGTTTCATGTGCTGATGTTTCTTAAAAAGTAATGTATGTTGAGAGTGCTCTTCAAATCTGTGGTGCTTTCTTCTTCCACTGTGAAAACACAGTTATGCACTGCTGAGAACAGGGAAAAGCCTGGTTTTGAACAGCATGTGAGGGAGCACATGGAGATGGTTGGATTGCACCATTATATTTCTGGAATGGGCTTTTCTAGTGGCTGTTATAAGCCATATAAGCACACACCACTGCTTTTTTTCCCCACTCTTAACTCAAGAGTCAATAAGGAAATAGTCAATAAGGAATAGTCAGTCTTGGGTTTTGCAAGGCCATTTCTGGTTTTTGTAGCCTATGTTAAATGATGAACTCAGTTGAGGCACAGATTTATACCTTAGTTTCCATAGGTTTGCAAAAGTAATAGATCACAAGGAAGACAAATTGTTATTCTTGATTTTTTTGTTTCTCCAGGATGTTGTCTACTTCTTTCATGGCCAGAAGGTTTACATCTACCTGATTACTTGGTGATGTCCTAGAAGTAATTTGAATGATTCAAGGACCAAGAACATGAGTGTATTGAGGTGGAGAGGGAAAATTCTCTACACTGTCAAGTCTTGTTTGTGTTATGGTTTCCATGTAAGGGATCCTATCCTGGAAGAATCTAAAGCACGGAGCCTTGCTAATGGCAAAGCCAGCTCTTGGTGCAATTGCACACTAGTTTCCATTAACTGCAGCTGTGCATTGGTCTGAAGCACAAGGCTGGTCACTAGAATCAAGAGAATCTGGGGAGGCTCAGATCTGTTCAGGGGCAGATGTTAACAGCAGTGTGTAGGCCCAGGAGCCAGAAGGTGTTGACAGCTGACTTAGGGTTCATCTAACAGCAGAATTTTTCTAAAGTATTGGATCAATGCCAGAAAGGGAACCCCAGCTCTGGTTGTCTTAGCAGCACATGTGACCAGTGCTTAGCTCTGTGTATATTTGCTGTTGCCTTACAGGTTCACTGGTGCTGCTGTTCTGTGTCAGAGCGTTTAATACATCCCAGAGCACCCCATCAGTGTCTGGGCACTGGAGGCTGTGTGTCCACTTTGCAGTGTTTATTTCTGTGAAGCTGAGTGGGTGGTAGCCATAAGAAAGAGGCTTCACTGAAATCAGGGTGGTTTTATGTTTTTCTGGCATACTTCTTTGTCATGTCTAATTCAACAGTCTAAAAGCTCTTCCCGCTAGAATATAGCTGGGAGGCATGGGGGCACATCCATCTTTTTATGGACCTCGGTTTTGGCAGAAACTCACATGATGGCTGACACACACTGGCCAAGAAGGCTACAGAGCTCTGCCTTCCAGAAAGCTGTATATAAGCAATAGCAGCAGATAATTTAAAACCAGCAATTTTATTTTCTACCACTATCTCTATCAAAGGTAATGTCTTGCCAGCCCAACCACAATTTGCCCTGGTGGGATCTAGCCAGCATAGAGCATTCCTGGTCTCCATGGACTCTGCTAGCTCAGATCCTGTCTCAGCTCACAAGGTTTTATTGCTACCAACAGATTCAGACATTTTCTTTAATCATCAATTTCTGTTTGCTAGACAGGTGGGAATGGCCAGGATTACTTGGCTGCTATAAATCTTGTATTTGCCAATTATTTGCATGAATTATAGATATTAGCAGGCCTGCAAAAACAATAGTTAAGCAGAGCTTGCTTTCTTCCAGCTCATTAAAGCATTTAGTATTACATTACTCTCCAGTTCACATCATATATAAAATAATCTGACCATCTTTATTTGTCAAGAACTAAACTTTTGCTGAAACACAAACCAACCATGGCTTATTGACCATTAGCAGTACAGGCTATTATATTTATTTAACAGGAGGAACATAAATCTAGGTGGAAGAGCTTTAGGAGTGCTGTGGGAAAGGAGCTTTTACAGTAAGGCCATCTTCTACTGTACATTTGAAGTGTTAGCTCAAGAAATAGGTATCAAACAAAAGGAATTCACTGTCCCTCAGATCCTGAGAAGTCCCAGCTGCCTCCAGGCAAGGCCATGACTAGGAGTGTGATCTTTTCACTCATGTGGCTGTTTCTGCTGCTCCTTGTGCAGCACGGTGTGGATGCAAAGACAGGGAGGGTGGGAAGTGAAGGAGATGTGACATTTATCTGTGGGCATTTTGCATGGTGGGGGAGATATTTTCTGCAGTGTGTAATGGCTATTGAATGATGCATGCTGTGAAAGTGGTTTTCAGAAAGCTTCATGGATTGCAGATTCTGCAGTGGTCCTGAAGATTTGTTTCCTGAAATTGCGTTTTCCCCACTTTGTCCATCCACTCTTTGGGAAAGAAACCAAGAGATTTCTAATATTGCTAAGAAGCTGCCCACGCACATAGGAAATTAAATTTGTTGGTAGGATTTGCCTGTCGTGATAGGAATGGCCACATTCGAAGAGGTGTGGTAATTCTGTGTGGCTCATTTGATGAAATCGTTATTCTCCTCTCCTTTGGTCTGCCTCAGCTGGGGCACTCTGAACATCTAAACAACTAAGCACATTCACTTGGTAGCCTTTGCTGCAGTTGTGCTTCAGAGTTATTTGGAAATCATTTTGCATGAGAGTCCATGTTTAAGGTAGAGTTGAGAGCAGAAATAACACAGGTGACCTGCAGTTGAGAGCAGGCTGGGATGAGTGCTGTGTCCAGGGAAAGGTCTCCAATGTGTGACACAAGCAGAATGTCCAGTGTCCTGAATTGTTGAGGGAGTCTGTGCTCTCCAGTCTCTTCTGTACAGTGACTCAGATTAGTGCTAAACACAGAAACCACCAGGGAAGCATAAAGAAATAGTCGGTCATATACCCTAGCTATGCCTTAGAGAGGGCATTTAGGTAGGGAAGAAAAAGGGAAGGTGCAGCTCAGAGTGCCTGTATTTCAAGTAAATTAAGAGACAGTGGGGAGGTTAGTGTGGTCTGTTGGGGAAAAGGGGAGCATGAGGAACTGAGTAGATGCAGGAAATATTTTGAAGTGTAATTCTTCTTCTTGATTCCCTGCATGCTTCCCTCCTCTCGCCCCAGGTCAATTCTACTGGCATTGTTTTTCAACAGAAAATCTGAAGTTCAAGAAAACTACATTTTCCAAGACTGGGATACTGAATAGTGGCCCAGCTGCCTCTGCAACTTGACCCAAAAAACAGTCAGAGTTCACTGTATCACTGTAAGTTTTTTGGCTCAAGCTCAGCTTTTCTCTTTCTTTTCTAAAAGGGGAACTGGTTGTTGTTCAGGAGGCAGTGGCTAAGTCACCAGCCTTTTCTTTTTATATTCAGTCCAGCATCCACATAAAGCATTGCCTGACCCAGCTCCATTGTGGCTGAGAAAATACAGAGGCTTTTTTTAAAATACAGAATGTGATGTCTCATATGTTTCAAACTGCAATTTTTATGGTACAACAGAAATACTCTGTGGGGACAAGTAAGCTGTGTAATTTTAAAGTAAGATTAATCAACATCCTTTGCTCCTACTCACTGAGCCATCCTTCACCTTCAGAAACAGCATGCAGTTGCAATCTGCTCCTTAATTCATCCTATGGCTGGTTCATGACAAGTCTCCAAACCTGCAGTACATCATTAGCTCTGGCAATATGTGGGTAAACATCCTCTGAGAAACTAAAGCATGGGGATGAAGGAAATGCCATGTGTTTTTGTTGCTGGGGGAGCCAAAGAGCTGTTTAATCTTCCATTTCCTACATGCAGAAGTGGTCAGCTGTGACCCAATGTTACTGTCATCTGGAGATTGGCCCCATGTTACTGTCATCTGGAAGATCTGAGACTGTTTGCTAAGTCTGAACTGGAATCTTCTGGATCTTTTTTGGCTTTAGCAAGAGCAGAATTAGGACAGCTGAACTGGAGATCCTAGATCAGAGGATGCCAGATGGGAATGTAGCTCTTATCTGCAACTGTCTTCATGGTATCTACAGTCTGGCCTCTGGGAGAGGACCTTGGCTAATACATACTAGGTGTGTGTGAACACAAAACAGTATCAGAAAGGCCAGGCAGGCCGGGCTGAAACGTTGCCAGTGTTGATAGTATGGTGGCTTCTGTTTCAATCACTTGGAGAGGTATCCTGTGTCACAACTTCACAATGTGATGTTGCCATGGCTGAGCTGCATGTGATGTTCAGAAAAATGATATGGTTTTGAGTGAGAGAGCAAGACACACTTCAGACCTAGGTTTATTACATCAGTAGTTGTTTCTATTGCCACATGGTTGCAGCTACCTGGCATGGAATAACCACTCAAGACTTACTAGAGGTTGCAGAGGTCAGAAGCTGTTGGGAAGGCTCCGAGCTGCCCTGGGCGGTGCTGTGAGATCCAGGCATGCACGTGCTCACGCACACATGCTGGCCAGCCTGCAGCAGAGGTTCCCAAAGGGCTGTGCAAAAAATAACTTGAAAAAGGAAATGGTGTTGTTGAGAATATTTTCAGAACGCAAAATAAACTCTGATCCAAGAAAAGGTATTACTTTGGAAGGAAGCCAGAAAGCAAATACAGCCATGACCTGCGATGACCACAGCTCCTCTCTTCTGATCCTGGCGCTGCCTCTGGCCTTCTCAGGGAGTGCAGTACTGATTAAAGAGAAGGCCAGCAGCTTCTCTTCTTATTTATCCCTACGGTGAAAAGATTAGACAGTCAGGGTACTGGGACTCAGCATTGTCTTGGCTTGGTGAACAAAAAGCCTGGCAAAAAAATCCCACCCTGCACTTCCATCTTCCTCTTGTAGGGAGGGAGGAGAAATGCTACAGAAAAATGTGCTCACTGAACAAGAGCAAAACACGTAAGATCTGTCTCTTCTCCAAATACAGATTCATTGTACTCATTCAAGGATATGGTTATTTAAGTAAAAAAGCCATTTTTATTAAATGATGTCAAATAAGTTATCTTTAAGATTCACAAAAAAAGGGGAAGTGTTACAGGATTCATTCAGGACTTTTTCCAAGGAGTAAACCAGTCTGTAAATATTATGGAAGCAACTTCAATCTGCTCATGCTACTGGAGTCAAAGCAATGATGTGTCCTTGTAAACAGACTGATGCACCATTCTCTGTGGTCAATGGGATTCTCCCTCTTGGTTGAACAAGGCTTAGACAAAATCTTAGCCTTTTTAATTAAGAGTGAAGGGGAAAAAAGGCAAGATAACACCTCACTGGAAATAATCAACTTGGTGCAAAACCACAACACTGCAGTACACTCATCTCAGCCCCTTGAACTGCTTGAAGAGACCCCACCTGAAGTCATAAGCAGTGTTCCTTCTGGAGCAGCAGTATTCCAAGGATGATGGTGCATGTTCTCTCTGTCTGAGCCTCTCCTCTACTGCTCTTTTGGGTGGCCTTCACTGGAGAACATCCAACTTGCATGGAAGTTAATACTCGTTGGCTTTCAGTTGTGCCCAGTAGTGGGTGCTCCATCTTCCAAGGCTTTTAGACTTGACTCTCCAGTGCTCCATCACTGGAAGAGGTGGGAGATGACTTTTCAGAAAACCTGGACTTAGGCTTGCATATTTGAGCTTTGACTGGCCTTTGCACTTCCAGACAGATCTCAGGAGCAAAACAGGGCTGTACCTACTAGTCAGAGAGGGAGTCATGTGGTTAGAAAGGTGGTGGAAGTACTTCTAGTGAGTATATGAAACAGTTGTTCCAGTAAGATACCTTTAAAAAATAATCTCAACATGAGCAGTTTTGTCTTGATGACAGCACAGGTGGGTCAGGCAGAGTGTTTTGTTATCTGTATTCTGGGAGTTAATGACTTCAGAGCCCTGACAAAGAGCACACATCCAATTTTATAGTAACTAATTTGCCACCAATGCAGCAGTGTGTTCAAAATTATGTATTCCTCTCACTGAGCTCAAAGAGCTGCCCTTGTTTCACATCTGTGTCTGATTATGCCTCTTGAACTCTAAGGCAGCTGTCTTACAGGTTCATTTTCTGTAGGAACTCAGGAAATTACTCAGGAAAGCCACTGACACTACCTACCACTTACTGCCAGATCTCTTTCACTCCTCATGTGAAGAAGCCTATTACCGGGAACTGCTGGCACGCAGCGTGGTCCATGGCAGCCTAGCAATTAGAGTGGAATTTATAAAGAATGATTGCAGAGGCTCTAAATGGTACCAATTGATGAGTATTCTTCTGGCATATAGAGGAGTCCCCAAAGACTCCGAGCCTTCCCTCCCACTGACAAATAATAAGGGATTCTACAAATCACATTGAGATCACAATGGCATTGATTAGGTGTAAGGGAGCTAATATATGAAGGAGGATGTAAAGTGATACTTACTTGCAGATCATTAGTATGGCGAGGGACTTGATTGTTGTAATATTGACTCAAAATGTTGGCATTGGTTTTTCTGCATGGAGCAGATTTCAAAGTACTGCAAAAGTGACTGTTTCTCTTTTTATTCCCTTTCAGTATAGAAAAAGATAAGTGACTTGGAAAAACTGAAACCTGAAACTCATTCCTTGTCTGGTCATTTTCCTGGTAAAAATGAATTGAAGGACAAAAGGTGATTTCTTAAGTGCTTTACAACAAATATGCAGTTATTTCTTCCAAAGGGCATGTAGCCCACCAGAGTTGACTTGAATGAGAATTTAGGGCTTCTGATTGTGTTGATTAACTCATCCCTTTAATTCTCAGTGTAATACTTTGAGCTATGATTTCATCTGATCTCAATGTTAAGCAAGAGTCAATCATGCCAAAACTTGTATAGGAAGCAGACAAGAACAGGTGTTTCATGAAATGGCGTTGGTTAATTGAGATATTTTATTTATTAAATCAACGTCCCACAAAGTTCTACAGTCACTGTGCTACTGAAGTTGCTTGGAGGTGGTTTAATTACCAAAGTCTTGTTTTTCTGGTAAAAAGGAAAATTTTTTGCTTAAGCACAGCATTGTTTGTTTGGACATCCTTGCCAAATAAGCTTTGGTAACTTTTCTCATGTGTTTTCTTCTTGATTTTGGCACTCTGTGGCTATGACAATGCTCTGTGATTCAGAAGAGAAACAGTGCTCTGGCAGTGTAACCCTCCAGGCTGAGAACATGTATGGAGGCATGTCATTTCATACTGCAATGTGTGATGTTTAGCTGCAGAGATTCGTATGTGTGTCAGAATAGGATCTGCTTTTCTGGCTCGTTCTACCTCTTTGACTTTCATTCCTTCTGGCACATTGCAGTGTATATCTTTGTGTTAAAATTGCTGCAGACCTAGGCTGGAAAAAGGTGAGTTGGGGCTGTACCCTGAGGGGCAGCAGAGGAAAGCTGATGTTTGCATGGCTGGCTTTGCAAATTGTCCTTAGCATGGCCAGAACTGAAGAGAGATGTCAGGGGACGGGGCAGATGACACACACACCCCTCTGAAGAGCAGAGAGGTGAAGGTTTCAGGCTGTGAAAGGCAGGCAAAAAAGAAAGAGGTTTGTCCTTGGAAGTGTCTGATGACTTGCCTGATCAGAGGCTGTGTAGACCAGAGGAAGGCAAGACCAAGTGCCCAAGAAGAGGTTCAGAAGAAAACAGTGTTATTAGCTGACCTGTGTAGAACAGATGCTAAAAGTAATGATGGCTCTACTGTTTGGGTTGAAAGTGTGTGTTTAAATCCTGCTCTTACTTCTTTAGTGATTCAGGGGCTCTACCACGAATAGCTCCTCCTGCCTTACCTGTATGGAACCCTGTGTACCTACACCTTGGCTATGAGTATGGTTATGGTCACCTTCTACAGAGACAGGGGACTCCTGCCTCCCTGTCTGATGTGCTGAGCCCTACTGGGGTCAAGTAAAGGGAGAAACATAGCAAAAAAGAAGATTTTGTGGATCCAGTAACAGTCATCTGGCTTTTAAAACTTTCCAAGATTTCCTGGAACCTAGAGAGCTGTAATCAACGAAGTCTGAGCACTGGACGAATGTACTGCAGTGTTTGGGTTGGTTTCTTTTTCTCCCCCCTCTTTTAATTTAAAAATTATTTGTTGGAGGAACAGACTAAATTAAATCAAATTGCCAAAAGACCACAGGGGAGCTCTACAAGGTCTTTCTTAAACTGAGTACATAAACTTTAGCTCCCATTGGTTTGGAGTCTTTAGTCTTTGTTGCTGTTTATTTTTCATAGCTGTCACTCTCTGTTACTCTAATTATTGGTTTTGTTAGTGGAGTCATGAAGTGTCCTGCTGGCTCAGAGGCTGATGCATGGGAACCTTAAATTGACTGACTGAGTCGTGGCAAGTGCATATCACTCCAGTCTCCACAAACTCCTCTGCAGGACTTGAAACAGCCTTGACTATTATTTGGCCAGCTGAAAAGGAGACAGTACCAAAATTAATAAAATGTGTTTCAGTAAAACAATTTCCTCTGCCTTTCCCTGTCCTACTTCCCTACTTTACTTCACCTTTTGTCCCCTCAGAAGTTAATTTTAAAATTAAAGAATGTGTGCTATGTGTTACAGCTTTGGGCTTTTAAGTGAGCCTAGAGCCGAAATCAGAGAGGCAGTGGGAATTCAGTTTGACCTCAGCACTTGCCAAGCGTGGAGCAAGCACACAGACACTGTGCAGTCACCCAGGTGAGCTGAAGAGGTAGTGTGACATTGCAGATGGCCAAAGGTTGCTGGGTGGACTGGATCCACCAGCTCAGTAATATGCAATCTGCCCTTCCTCTGCAGGCTGTGCACCTTGCAGGGCATGCCAAGACTGTCCACAGGCTGCTGCTTTTTTGGTAGTTTTTTAAGCTCCATGCAAATAAAAATATTTCAGATTCCTTTCAGAGTTGCCTTCAAGGAAAAACTCTTATCTAGAACAGTCCTTTACATTTCCTTGCAGGCTTGCTGCTACTTATGGGAAGGTTGAAGACTCAGTATGGTGCAAGGGGAGTGGGAGTTACATGGGATCTTCTTGGGATGACATCCTTTATTGCTGACCAAATATCCAGCAGAGGTAGGATATATGAAAGCAGGATGGTGTTGACTTCACGTGAGAGTTCAGCAAAACTGCACTGGACGATGGTGACAAAGGGCAAGGGGGTTTGCAACTCAGATGATCACTGGATCACAGCTTCACAGTGACCTTGGCATTGATCCCAGCACTCAGTGTGGATGTGCTGGTGACTTAGGAGCCCAGCCTTTGCTTTCAGCTGTGGTAGGGGTTGGTATGTGCCTGCATGTTGGCTTCTGCAAATGCTAACTAGTCCCATGGTCTTACACTGTCTGCTTCCTTTGTTGATGGGGTGCTGTCAAATTTAGGATGCTCCTACTAGTCTAGGAATCAGTACTAGTGTGACAGGCATTTAATTATCACATGGAGCTGCTATGACTGCAAGCAGGCAGAGCCAGAGATGTAAATCTGAGCGAGTATCTCATCCATAGGCAGTTATTTGCCTCATATATCAGTGTGACACATCAAATGCTTTTAAATACTGGTATGTGTGGATGCAAATGAGTTCTTGCCTGTCTGTGCCTCACCTTCTGGCAACAGCAGGAAGATATTTGCTAAGCTCAGGCCATCGTACTAAAATTGCCTGGGTTGTCCTGGCTGTCTCTCCAGGTACAGCTATTCAGCCCCATGTGAGTAACTGTAGCCTGATATTTTTGCACTTCACTGCAAGCTTAGCTACTGGCTCCAAAAAATTATCACCCATTCTTGGCACAGAATAGTTTATCAAAGAGGACTTTACAGCAGCTAATGTCTGCATCCAGCTCACGGTCCTGTGTCAGGACAAGCAAGATCCAACATTTACTCCCGCTCCACTGGCTGTATGAACTAGGCTCGTTAGTTATTTTTCAACACTAACAAAGCATTTAAGGATTCTCAAGGACTCCAAGGGTTAACCAACAGAATTCTGGATATCTGCAAAGAACTTTTACCTGAGATTAGTTATTTTGCTTACTTAAGTGTTGACCATGTATAGCCCTAGGCAAGCTGTGATGAAGAGCAGGCTGGACAAACAACTAATGCTGCTAATATTGACCCAGAGCTCCATTTAGTTTTGCAACCCCCTTTAAAAGGAAGCAATCAAAAGAAATCACTGTGAGATCCTGAAGACTGTTTGTTTGTTTTTTCACATGCTGCTCAGCTTGGGAGGTGAAAATACCCAGCAGTTTGATTTCCTCTTTCTCAGACGTTGGTCAGTTCTTGATGGCTTTGCATTTTCAGTGCTGGAAGAGCAATGTTGAAATATACCTCCAAGAGGTCATGGTAAACATTCTGGTTGAAGAAAGTTTGGGACACTTTTTAAAGGGTTTCTTATTATTGTTTTTTTATTTTGCCAGGTCACACTGCTGAGATTTAAGATTTTTTTTTAATAACTGGGCTGTTCCTACATATGATTGTCACTCATCACCTCTGGTGATGCACAGATTGTATAAAAGGTAATTTTCCAGTCTGAAATCTACCAAGTGGACTTTGGAGAGCTTTTGCAGCACAGTGATGTTTTCTAGACAACGGTATATAAATGCCATTTCCAAGTGACTGCTGTTATTATTCCCAGATGTTCCAGTCCTTTAGTTGCCTAAATATAGCTGTTGGTGAGGAGTTTTAGGCTTTCAGGGCAGGAGGTCAGCTTGAAAGGGACTCAGAGTTGTAAAGTAAGCAATTTCTGGATTTTTGGCCTTATCAGCTCTCACTTTGAGTGTGATGGGAAAGCCTTTAAGCTGCTTTTGTCAAGCTTGGGAGATAAAACTGGCATTTCTGGGGTCTATTTCATAGAAAAAAATGCTAAGGTGTGTGTCATTTTGGGTCACAAGTTCCATCAGTGTAAATTTGTCCCACTGCATTGACATAGTAGAGCTAATGTGATTTCCTCTGCCTACTCCTGGCAGCACCAGTAGAAGAACTTTAAATGGGAAATGTCAGAAATACAGACACCTTCCCATCTTGCTGTGTGGGGAAGGAGCAAGTGAAGAGATAATGCCTTCTTTGGAGCCAGAGCATTGACATCCTTCATTTGAAGAAACAAGCCTGGGTTGATGTGGGGTCAGCAGCAGAACTTTGGATTTCAGTGAGTCTAAGGGAAAGCTACACCCAATCTAATGAGCTGCAGCTTGATCTTGTGTCACTCTTCAATATTTATGTCCTGAAGGCTCTTTGTTTTATGGCAAATATTGTCCTTTTCCCGTCATGACTGTCATGTAGCCATCTGTGTTAGCTAGGCTTGCACCTTTTATGTGTCATAAAAAATGTGCATATTGTAGTTTGATATGCTGGAGCATAGTAAAAAGGTATGTGCAGTGAACAGAACTGTAGGAAAAATGGGTTGTGATCTTGCCATTAAAGAAGGCAGTGAACATGTGGAAAAGGCCCTAGTCATGGCCAAAGACCTCTTTCTGACTCCTGCATTAGAAGAGCACTGACTTTGTCCTTCTTATGTGCCTTATTAAATGTGAACCTGTGCTTTCATTTTACCCTTTCTTGTCTCATCCCCTTTTCAGGATTTGTCTTTCTTTCTCATTTAGTAGTCATTCTCTAGTTTATTTTAAAGTCTCTTTTCCTAAGACTGTAACTGGGCACTTCCTGCCTGACCCTACCTCTTCCTCTTGCATCTCCCTGTGAAACAAGGCAACTTCTCACGTATAAACCAAGAAGAGTTAACGAGGAGCATCTGGCAGAATCACATACTTTTCAGTCAGAAGGTTATGACAAGCTTTCTATTTTCTACAGAAAGTACACATTTTTTTATGCTCTAAAAATTTCACTTACTCAAAGATCTGACTTCTGTCCAGAAAAATAATTCTGACAAATTTTCTCAACCAGCCCTAATTTTTCTTCATCAGGAATTTTTAACCAGTCCTAATTTTTCTTCATAAGGTTTTTATTTTCTCCTCCACGATTTCTCTTTCTACAGCCTCTTGAGCAAAATAAGATCCCTATAAACATTTGAGCACTAGATGAACTTTCCAACCTATGGTATTTGGGTGGATTAAAAATAAGGTGAAATAAGTTTGCTGGTGCCCTACTTTTGACAACTCTGGCATAGACGCTTCCTTTATAGGTCAGTAAAAGCCTTGTTATATGTTTGTAGAGTCAGCAGAAAAAGCTGGCTTTCCTCATAGCATGAACCAGTGCAGTTATGAAGCTTTCTGAAGTCACTGAGATAAAGACCAGGCCCTGAGAGAGAGCACGAAAAATACCCTTAAATGCATGGCTCTGGCCCTTGTATACATCAAAATATTTTCAACAAAGTGGTAGAGGGAAAAAATAGAATCCTGCACCTCCATCTGGACCACACCAGACAGCTCAGCATTGCTCTTGGCTGTAAATGCTGCTGTCAGGGATGAGTTCTGGTGTGTCCTCATCTCAGCAGAACATGCAACACCCACGTCTGAAGCCCCGCCACCGAGGCCACCTGAGAAGCGTGCCAGGCTGGGCAATGAGGAAAGGCTTTCTCCACAACAGAGAACAAAGTTCCTCCACCCCTCCTCTGCCTGTGAGCTGTCAAAAGGTATCTATATATGTGAATATTTTTAGGTCAGTAGCTTCCTTTTAGCTGGTATCTAAGAACCACAGGTTTGATCACGGTGTGGGATATGCCTGTAATACTTGCAGGGTATTGTGCAGTTTTCAGTCTGTCTCTCTTTATCTTGCTTGAACAGCTTAATCTGGTTTCACCATGTTTCTTTTTCCAGCCTGGGCTTTTTCTTGCTTGCAGGGTATTGTTGCTCAGGGGAGCTGGTAGGAGAATATAACCCAAGCTGGAGAAATGTGTATAGTCTATTTTAAATAGACTTACTCCCTGGGAGAAAATCAGTCCCTAGTCAGTAAAAACAGTTTCTAGGGTACACAAGATGAAAAGAATTTCTCTGTGAGAAGATTTCTGGTAATTTAATTACTCCTAACTACCATCCAGCACTGCCAGCGGAAATGGTTGTAGTTTTCAGCTGACTTGCTGTAAAGACTGAATGGGGCATGATGGTAAATTTAATATATTCTGCCTTAGTTATTAGCATTTGTGTTCAACTTTGCAGCCTTTAATGGGAGCTCTGTGGCTGTGTGCTCTCTAGTAGCACTGGTTTCCATGACAGCTTCTGTGTCAACTATTTTTCACACATGCTTTATGACTTATTGTACAGCACGTGTTGTTTAGTTTCACAGCCTGTGCTACAGTTTTCAGGAAACCTGTGACTCTTTAACATCTGCATTGCGAGAAACAATTGCCAGCCATAAGGAGTGAGAGAACAATGAGCAATCCATATAGGAAAGGTGGGGAAAGCACGCTGGTATGTTAAAAATTTGGATTTGTCACACCAGAATACAGCTGGCAGGAGTGACAAGCTCAGGAGCATGTATGAGGCCTTGGGCTGGAAGAAGCTGATTGTTAGTGATGGTTGGCTGCTGCTTTGTGAAGTCTCCAGCACGAGATTTTGAATTTCTGTCACATTCTCTGAACCCCTTGTCTAGCACTGCCTGAGGCTCTCTCATGTGCATGCCTTCTTTGTTCCCATGCCCTGTGTGTCCTCTGTGAAAAGCTTCTCACTCATGCCAGAAAAACATTTCTAAAATTACCAAGGAGGAACTGTGCCAGGCGGGTACTTCTCTGCACGCATGTGAGTCTTGCTGGGTGAGTTTTACTGGGTGAGTCTTGCTGCCCCAGATGAGTTCTCAGCATGTCCATGCTGGGAAACCTCTCCCAGGAGCAGGAGCAGGAGCAGGAGGGCACCCAGCCATGTTCCTCTTCCCCCCTCCAGCACACGGACAGCTTGGGAAGGACAGCAGCTGCAGCTTCTCTTGGGGGGTTCACCTGCTGAGAGCCTCCTCCTGAGCCCATGGCAGGTGGGGCTGGTGGGGGCATGTGGCTGCACCTCTGGCAGAGGCTGCCTTGGAGACTGTCAGGGTCTGAGCAGGGCACAGATGTGTGTATCATCACAGCTGAACACCACACTTGCTCTCCAAGAATGACGTACCAGAAGATGGACGCCAATGAGAATTTGCCTCAACAGAATCTGAGGAAAGTGAAAAGGCAAGCCTGCAATGAGGCAGTGAGCCCAGGGTGGGTGTACGTGCTCTGCCTGAAATAGAGCAACCAGAATTGGAAACTGTCCTTCAGCCAAGTCCTTCAGAAAGGAGCTTTCCAGAGCGGCATGGTGTGCAGCAGCCCTTGCTGGGTTGGAAGGGAAAGCCTGCCTCTGACTGCTGCCTCCCTCAAGGAGCGCCCGACAATTAATTCTGCAGCAGGAAATAGATGGGAGATTAACAAAGGGTTTGCTGCTGAGTGGATTGTGTGGCCCCATCAAAAGGAGCTGTAATTCCCACCCAGCCTGATTATTTTTGCTATGGACTAGCCCTGTTACTTGCTTCCCCTTTCAAATAAGGTTAACACCTTCAAAAATTCGGAACTTGCTAGAGACTTGGAGTCTGCTGGAGAGAGTGGTTTCCGCCTCCCCTGGGGATTTCTGCACAGTGTTAGGAGTTGGCAGGGTTCAAGGTTGGAAGGGATCCTGGTCTTTAGACTGAGAGGGGGACAAAGACAACTGACAAAGAGCAGCATTCCAGCCAGGGATGGGCTCATTTGTCATCTGCCAGGTACCTATTAGATCTTGCAGTCCCTGGGAGAAAATTTGTTAAAAAATGAAAAGCTTTCTGGTGTCTGAAGATCAGTGGAGCCCGGTGCAGGAGATTTTGCCTGACCGCCTTCAGATAACTTAAAAATGTAGAAGTTGCAACATAAATCACTTAAAACCCAAGAGCCAGTCAGGAACTGTTTCGCACCCAAAACTGTGTCCTATTCCCTGGCAGCCATAAAGCCTCGGTTTAGTGTTCCCCAAATCCCATGCTGCCAGACTTGCTGCTGGCCTGGCACCAGAGGAGAGGTGCAAAGTCTGTGACAACTGTTGGTGGTTAAACATGGTCATTGAGGTGTCCTGGGACTCCCAGTGAGCCTGCAGCCCATGCTGTCTCTGGTTCCGTGAGACATCCATACCCTCCTGTTAAACTTTTGTTCCAGGCTTGGAGACCCTGAGGGTAAAATGAGTCCCATAGGCACTAGATTTCACATAACTCATGCTAAATCTTCTTAAAATGTGGTTTTCTCCTTGTGATTCATTTCACTGTATCTTGTCCACTTGGCATTTGGCATTGCAGTCAGAAACTGTATGTGGCAGACCCTCCTGGACAGATGGACCAGGGAAACTCTATTCATCATTCCCACACTCAGGTTGAGAGCCCAAAATCATGTGTGGCTGCAGTTCCACCCAGACAGAGCTGTTTATTTTTGAAGCAGCTGGGAGATGCTGTGAGAGAGGTGGGTAGATTTCAGCTGGGATTATTTTTAATACCTTGTGTCTAGAGGGAAATTCAGAGTTCCTTTTGATTGGAGCTGCTTTTTCCATTCCAAATGTGTTTGCTTATATTGCATGAAGTCCTGCCATTTTCTGTACCTTCCTGTCCATTTCTGCTCTCCTCTTTTGGCTGCCCCTCAAAATGCTCAGTTTGGGGCCAGGACCTTGTGGCAGGTGATGCAATGTGCCTGCTCAGCAGGAGGACCCAGCCCCTCTCCCCTCCACACTCTTGTGAGCTATCTTTATGGCTTGTTCCCCATCTGCCGTGCAGGATGAAATCTGCCTTCTAGCAGGTAATTCATCACTGTACTTGGTGACAACACAAAGCTCTCCTGTTGAGGTATCTGAGTGTGTCCCCTGGCTGAGATACCTCTTTACACACAGCTTGGGGAATTAAGCTGTGTTACAGTATTTATGCTGGGCTGTAGCTTTGCTCTGGATGCTCTGCCAGGCTCCAGAGTGAGTCAGTAATGTGGATTCAGCAAGCAGGCCATGATGAATGGTGGAGGACCTATGTTTGTCTCCTCACTGCGTCTGGCCTGCACAGGATTTGGGTTGACTGGTTCTTCAACTGTAGAGTGAGACTGACAGCACTACCCCTCCTCTTAGGGATGCTGAGGAGATAAAGACGTTAATGCTGGCATGGCTTGCTGTTACTTGCTATACTTACTCTTAAGGAAAGCCAAGTAAATAGTAGTTGGGAGTTGAAGGACAGCTAGATTTTCCCTTCACTCACACCTCCACCCTCTGAAACCACTGGGATGTCACCACAACCTGACACTTGTAAGCCCTTGAGTACATGTGTATGTGTGTGCGTGTGTGTGACACCACAGCATCTCTCTTACTGGATTCAAACCAGATGTTGAGATGACAATTTGATCCCCTCCTGCTCTGGCTGAGCTGAGTGGGTGGAATCTGGGCTGCAGCTCACAGTGGAGTGTCCAGCCAAGAATCTCCAGGCCTTTCTCTGACATAACAGGACCCCCTGGAAGTTTGGAAATGTTGCTGTATCAATGTGCAGCTGGAGAAGCCAAAGCCCCTGAAGCAGAGCAGGCGTGCTCAGAACTGGACAAGCTGGAGCATGGTCTGTAAGCCTCTCTTCCCTGGCCTGACCACCAGATGGAGACGTCCCTCCCAGAGTTGTGAAAAACGCAGGTATTCATGAAAATACATTTCCCACTGGTTTCTCAAGGACCTGCCAGTGAAAGTGCAGACATTCTTCCCAGTGGTTTCACAACGAGTCAGATCTGGATAGTGCTATGAGAAACGGATTCTTGGTTTAGTAACAAGTTGTAAGGAGCAGCTTTTAGGAGAATTCCTCATTTTGAGCTATCTCTGTTTACCAAGTACCCCCTCTCCCAAGGGTAAATGTACAGGGCAAGTACAGTTGGTTGAGAGATCCCAAAAATCTCCCTTTTTACTGCTTAAGGATGCTCTGCAAGTCACAGGTTGCCCAGAGGTGACCACACTTGACTACACTTGCGCAGCTGTAACAGAGTGCACACGCTCTGTGGCACAGGATTGATGACCTCTCTAAGGCCTGGAGCAGCTCATTTTCAGCCAGCTCCACCCTGTAGTTTGCTTCACTTTGCCTCAGAATCAAGGATCAGAAATATGGATTTGTCTCTGCCCTAATACTTAATTTTACTTAGATAAGATTTTTTGAGTTCGGAGTGGGGAAAAAGAAGGCAAAATATTGTTTTGTGACTCTGACTGTGCCTGGTGCTGTTGTATCTCATTACTTCAATGTACATTTGACCTTGCTTTTTCTCCCTGGGCTCATTCTTCAAGTAGAAAGGTATTAATGACTTTGACTTCAATCCAGTTCTCCCTTCCCCCTTTCCCTCCTTTTTCCTAAGAACTGACAATAAGATCAGACAAAAACTCTGAATCACTGTCCAGTCATACACTGGTATGTCTGTCACTAATATTTTGCAGAACTTCAAGCTGAGATGGTTAAAGTTGCTCTGAGTCACTGAAAGAGGATCTGCAGCTCTGATCCTTTGAGGAGCAAATGCTGGAGGTGCTTTGCCTCTTGAAGCCCAACAGTAAGCAGTGGTAAATGTGCAAATTCTGTCTATTCCTATGGAAGGCGAATCTTTTGGGCACTGAATGACAGATATTAGAAGTATGCAGGATATAGGTTAGCTAAACCCCACAGCTGCTGGCCTGTGGCATGCTGGAGTCTAGTTCTGAGTACTGTTATCCCACAGAGGAATTGTAACAAGTATATGGGCTTCCAATAC
The DNA here is from genome assembly GCF_965178545.1 of Coloeus monedula. Classification (NCBI taxonomy): domain Eukaryota; kingdom Metazoa; phylum Chordata; class Aves; order Passeriformes; family Corvidae; genus Coloeus; species Coloeus monedula. Next base: position 21,155,084 of record NC_138788.1, read on the forward strand.
CTATTTTGGCTACACACCCAGTAGCTACATCTTATTTCACAGAAACCAGGTAATTAAGTATATTGCTCCAGAAGTACAAATCCCAAGGTCTTATGCACCCTTTGCAGTACAGAAGGTCCAGGCCACACAGTTTTGCTGTGCTGATCTCATCCAGATCAGGGTGCAGGCACTTGACCCCACCTCGCTGCATGCACACATTGCCAACCACCAGATTGAACACAGCCTGTTCCCTGTCATGAAGGGACAAACTGTGAGTAAATAGAGCAAGTGAGGGATAGAAAAGGTTGGGAAGGTGCTGTTTCAGAGAACACAACCATTCAGGAATGTGTTTGGGTTTTAGGGTTTACTCCTAAGACAAGGAGAGACTTCTCTCAAAGTGGTGTCCAAGAGTTGAGATCAGGGATCAGGGGCTGTGCAGATCATTTCCCTAGCCAGAGGTGAATGGGTGTTAGTGGAGGCACACACAGTGTCCCACAGGGCTGGGTCACTGCCAGCATGGAGCTTGCTTTCACTGACGTGTTAGCTGGAGATCCTTTAAAGTGATTGACATATGGATGTGATGTGACCCCCACATCAAATCTTCTTTCCTACTAGTTATCTTTTTGCTGTATTCTCATGAAGGGTGGATTTGTCAAAGGAGAAGAGATGGCTCAAGGGGCTGCAGCTGTCCCCTCTCCCAGATCTGCTGACTGATTAATGCAATACTCATCCTGGAAGACCAATCATCCTTTCCCTGTAGCCACCTAAGAAAGACATGCTCAAAACTCATGCTCAAAATACCTAGTCTTCTCCTTTCTTGGAAATGGTGTGTAACTCACAGCCTTAAAATACTAGCTGAAAAGTTGTTTGGGTTTTTTCCTCTCTATTTTTTTTTTCCTGTTGACAATGCCCATTGGCAAAAGTCCATCAAATAACAGATGAGGTGATGAATGCAGCTGGAGTTCAGCTCTAGGACATAAGTTCCCCCGTGTTTGCCTTTGGGTCCTAGGGGTACATGCACGTCTGTAGGAGGAGTAATATTCTATAGAAGTAGTATTATCTCCCCAGCTTCTGAGGGATCTCAAAGTGCTTTGAAGCCTGAAAATAACAGAAAACTATTATGTTCAGGAATTACTTTCACATTACTTTTACTGTTGAAAGGCAGCCCCACCACTGGGACACAGCAGGGCAGCCTATTTATTGTCAAGTTTGTGCAGCAAAGCAGGGTACAAAGGGAACTGAATCACCAGCAGAAATGTGGAATGGACTAGACAGCACTTCCCTAACCATTACATGGCCAGGATATCTGTGTTGGTGTCATGCTACTCACATGAATCAAAATAAGTGCTTAAGACTTTGGCCAAAGGAAGATGCTTGAGGTGGTACAAATCCCCAAATGTTAGGCAGGATCCTTAGGTTTGAAGAAGAATGGGGTTTTGCTCCTGATTTGTGATAAAGTTGGGGCACTTCAGCTTTGCAAGAAGAGTTATTCAGAAGTAACTTGGGAAAACACACTCGCTGCTCAGATCTCTTCAGATCCCTGCACATCCATGTTGTACATTTCCAGAAATGGGGTCATGTGGAAGACAGGAATAGATGTGAATATGCAGTGTCCTGGTCCAGTAAGGCTGCAGATTGTTTTTATTCTCTTCTCTTAATTTCTAAATAGGGTTTTCCAAATACTGTAAAGTTCTGGTTTATTGTCAATGTTCTCAAAACCCCTTGTATTTGGCTCAAAATCCAAGACAGGGCATACTACAACTTCACAGTATGACAGAGTGCCTCCCTAAGGTCCTGCCTGCTGACGAGGAACTAATCACTACAGAAAAAGGCTTTGTGGCTGAGGCTTTAGGAGTAAGGAAGGAGTCATGGTCAGACCAGTAGAAGAGAGAGACTGGAGCCCTGAGTTCAATGCTCAAAGAGGTCAGCTTTGCTAATGACCTCTGAGGTGGCTTTGAGCAAGTCACCTGTCTTTCATTGTGCCTCATGTGTCCCTCCATCCCAAAATATTAATGACTTCATCTCTAAAATGTTTTGAGATTGAAGCATGATCTGAATATTATTATTCACTTGCTGGTGGCACCGGAGTTTCAGAACAATCTCTTAATATAAACATCCACCTCATTAAGCTGAAAAGAAACTCTCTCACACTTTTCCCGCTGGGTAATAAAGCATTACACTGGTTGGGTTTTAAGGTAAAAATTAATTATTTCCTTCCTGTTCTGAAGGAGGTTCCGGAATCTGGAAAATTCTTTTCTTAAACATTCCATGTAAATATAATTCTTTTAAAAAATAATACACATGGCTTAAGTCATCATAAGCACAATGGTTATTGTATATAAAAGAATTGGGGCACTATTTTATAACTAGGTAAGGGCTATATTTAAGAAACTGTATAAATCACATTCAAATTTGCTGATGTTAAAAATGTCAGGTGCCCCCAGGGAAGGTGAAGAGGGTGTTCTAAGGGCCACGAGTGACTGAAGAGAAGTCTCATAGAAGTATTGAAATACAATATGGGATACATTTTATTAAAAATAATAAAAAATGTAACATTGTTTCATTGTTTCCTGCCCTTGTGATCCCAAAGACTTGTATTGTCCTGATCTGTACTGTAGTCCCAAAGGACTTTCAAAGATCTTTCGCAGGAAGCAAACTTTTACTTGTTGCCTGCAGTGTTATGGAGGGTGTCTGGGGTGTGAGAAGGACATTGCTGGGAGTACATTTTCTGGAAGCTCCACCTGGCCATTCTGGCCACCTCTGTGGTGGAGAAAGCCCATTCCTGCTGAAGACCAGGGCACCTCAGATAAAATGTCATGGCAAAGCGACAGAGAATGTCAAAATTGTAGCATGATGTGTAATTCATGCTGAAAGAGAGACCAGGCTGTGGAGGCCTGGTTCAGAGTGAGCTGGAGCTGGGTTTCTCCCTCAGAGAACAATCATATCTATCCCAGGAGAGTGAATTAAGATCAAAAGTCAAATGTCTATGTGAGTAGGGGAGAGTTTTATGTGCCTCCAGGGGCCCTTTAGTTCTGACCTGTTGTGGATATGTGTGGTGCAGACATTCATTGTGCAGGCCAGCTCTGTGGCTCAAGTCAGTCTGAAACTTTGTGGCTTTGCTTCTGGAGAGCTGTACAGTCACTGGTATTGGCCACAATGGCTGAAGTGATTTCAGCATTGTCTGTGAACAATAGGACCCCAAGGAAACTAGATGATGGCTCCCAGCGGACACACTGCTTGTATGACTCTGCAGTGGTGTGGCATGGGAGCACTGCTGGGGCTGCTGGGCAGCCTGCCATAGCCTGAGAGGAGCTCAGTGGGTCAGCAAACCCCAGATGAGTGCATCCATTAGCAACTGAAATGCTGTGCCATGTCTCCTGGTGGTGTGAATGGCCTCTCTGAGTGAGCCCAAAGTGTGCCACAGGCTCTGTCCTGCCTACAGAAGGTACAGCTTTTGCTGGAACATTGTCACCTGTGGCCCTAGGACACGCCACTCTCCAAAAGTTACATTGGAAACAAGGTACTCAACTTTCTGTTCAGTGTGGACATCCCATTACAGCCATTTCTATGGATCTGAACTACATTAAATAGTATTTGATGCCAGACTGGCTCTATCCTGTCCTGTTCAGCATAAATGTCTCCTACAGTGTCTCACAGAGGTGTACCTGCCTGCCATTCAGTGCAACCTTAAAAGGCTCACTCTTACAGACGTGCTTTGGGTTTGTTTCACTTCTAAGCAGCCAGCTGCAAAAACAGTGTTTGGGATTATAGTCGTAAAGCATCAGTGGAATTAAATTGTTAGAAACACTCCACTCTTTAAATAGAAAACCCCACACTCATCTGATGTGCAGTTGGCATCTTGTCTCAAAAGGATGAACTTTGCCCCAAAATCATGAACAAGACTAGGGCAAATGAAACTTCCAGTTTGGAGTGCATCCAACTTAGGCTGTAACCAGATCTCAAATAAGTTTTTGTGAGAGTAACTCTTACTCACCCGAGGAGCTCTGTTCACTTCAGTGGCATTGCTAATGTGATTATGGGATGCGAAATTGAGTGTCATGTATATGACTTATAATTTGTGGACAAAGGCCCCTGGAAAAATTTCATCTTATTTAACTTCAATTAAGTCTGGCAAGACCCTTTTGCTTCAATAAAAAGACCAGACCACAGAGGGAATTGGTGAAATAATCATGGGCATTCCCTACCACACATCGTTGGATGTTAACAATGCTTTGCTACATGCATCACTAATCTTTGGGTGGTGGGCTGGAGAGGGGCCTGGAAAAAGCAATCAGGAATTTCAATTAAGAGGCACTGACGATGAGGAAAATAATAGGTTTATGTAATAATATACAACAATTTTGTTTAAGGTTGATAGATACTTTATGTCTTAGGAACGGTAATTCTTTAGCATTTCCAGGCAATTAGTAGGTCCCTTGTATATCATAGCAGAATTGCTTGAATATTCCTAGCAGTTGGCTGCAGGAGAAGACACTCTCAAGGCTGCAGCAGCAGCAGCAGAGAGATACAGAGCATCATCATCTCCCTCCCTTGCAGTTGCCTCCTGCACAGAATTAGCTGTTTACTGGAAGCCACAGAACAAGGAGGCTGTCCCTGGCACTTCCCTGAGCTGCTCTCCCTGAAGGCATGCTCAAGGCCTGGTCTGCTAGCGCTTGATCTTCTTCCAACTCAAGCACTGGTGAGGTGTCTGCTGGGAGACCGTGGCCCCTGAGCACGGTGTTGAGTCACGGGCACCCATGGATGCAGCTGGAATGGACATTGCTATCCCCAGCAGTGTGTGTCATCCCACTCTTGGAGATTGTTTCCAGCACATCTGGTGAAGCCTTTGAGACACCAGGCACAAACTGTCTCACAAGCAGATAAGCCACCCAGGCTGTGGTGGCAGAAGCCTCTGAAAGAACAGCAGAGGGAAAGGTGAGGACCCAGTCAGTCACCCCAAGCCACGAGCTGCAGCTTCTGAGTCTTCCAGCTCTCACCACAGGCATCAGGGATGGTGGAGGATATGCAGACACCTCACTAAGGTTATTTTCTGCATTCTTAACTTCAGCTGGCAGGGCATCTAGGGACTGTGGGTACATAGAAGCACATCCTCTGAGGGTTGGCTGCTGGGTTGGGATGAAGAGGCTTAGGTACTCACAGCATAATTTGCATTGCAAAAGGCAATAGCTGTGTTTTTTAGAGATAAAAGCAAGTTTTTACTTATAGTCGAGGACATCTACAGGTTCCATATTAACATAAACTGCAATGAGCAGGCTTTCTCCTTCTCCCAATCCCCTGAGTGTAGAGCTCAGTGACTAAGTCGCAGGAATCTCCCTAGACAAATCCAGGAGACCAAAGTCTGGAAGAGGCAAAGAAGCTGGAGTCCAAGTCTTTAAAAACTAACTAAATCTACAAAAGTGTATGTTTGTAGACACATTTGGCATGGATCTGTTGTATACCCATCTGCCCTGGGATCTGGCTACTTGAGCTGCCTCTCTACAAGTGGGTATGGAGATAAGTGGAGGGGGAAGGTTAAAGAGAAACTGCATAATAATGAGGATATTTGTAATCGTGTGATGGGTCTTTCTGCCTTCTGAAGGTCCAACAGGAGAACTATGACTTGTCTCTTGCCTATTAATACAAAGTTCCATTCTTTCCTGTTGCAGTTCAGTTTTACAGGTGTCTGACCTGGGGCAATCTTGGTTCCAGTTGCTGGGATATGGATTTCACATGAGAATGTAGCTCTAAAGAAGTATTGACTTAGAGGCACTGGTGAAAATGAATTAAAATGGCATTCTTACACAAACACAACAGAACAGCCCCGTGGTACTTTTCATTCTCCTCTACTGTTTGCTTAGGATAACAGGAATATTATGGAGAGCAAATTGTCTCCCCATCATCACATTGTGTCTGCATTTCTGCTGTAAACCCCATTTTGACCTTTCCTTTCTGAGGCTGTAGTTTCCTGAGAGCTGGATTAAGTTGCCCTGGCTGCATGCCACTGTTTTCTGTCCCCAACATCTCTTCCTTCTCCCTTTCCTTTGTACCAGCAGAGCCCTTTGGATGTCCCTGTGGAGGAGTGGATTGGAGAACTGATCAGGATTAAATATGATATAATTTTTCCTGGGCTAAAACCCTCCTCTCTGCTTTCACCAAAACTTTCCTCTATCCAAGTTCAACATCTTGGATAGACACTGTGTAAAAATTGGATGTTTTCTCTCGAGGGAAATCTGCATATATCACTATTAGTTTTCATTCTAAGTTGGGAAAAAGAGACCAGATAACTCGTTTCCCATAGAATGTTAGGAAAACTGTGGAATGAAAAATCTCAGAGCAGATGAAGGGTGCAGTCTGCAAAGCATTTACATGTGCTGCACCCCACTTTCTGCAGTGGCTGGGAGGCACCAGGGCCACAGGCAAAGGAGCACTGAACTGACCTGGAGCAGAACACTGCTGCTTGGCTGGCCAGGACAAAATGTTTTCATTTCAATTTAAGCAGCCCAAAGTGGAATAATCAACTCTCAGTTAACTGTAGGTGGATTATCTGTGTTGAAAAAGAACCTTTTTTAAACATTGTGTCATGTGAACAGCTGGATCTGGAAATGAAGTTCGTGGCTTTTCCTTGGCCACGAGAAGCCTTGGTGCTGTAAAACACATTGGCTTGCTTAACTGGAAATTGTTCATTCTGTCTTCTGATAACCCACAACTGCAGAGTTCTTTGCATCACTGCAAAGTATCACAGGATCTGTTTGCTCTGGTGTAAAGCCCCACCTATGGGGATGGGGCAATGGAGCGATTTTCAGGTCCTCTTAAAATACATAAATAAGCTGTGATGATACATAAAATAGAATAGAACACAAGGGGAACTCCAAAGCAGGAACTAAAACATTTGCGTCAGAAGGAAGATGAATATTTGAATTGTTTTAAAATGTCTCAGTTTTTGGAGGGTGGAGCAGAAAGGCTGTCCCAGTCTGATTTTGATCATGGGGGATATCAGTAATAATTCATGATCCGAGGAGAACAATGTGACTTATCAACTATCTGAATAAAAGTTCAGACACACACAGAAGTTAGTGTGTGATGGTTCAGCAGTATGTGCCAGCTCAACTGCAGGGACTGTGTGTGTGTCTTTAGTCCTAAGTGGAAAATGTGATACAATTTCAGTTAACTTTCCCCCCTAGAGAAAGAGGATATTGAGCTAAAATTAACAGATTCATAGCTCATTGCCAGAAGGGACCATTATGATAATCGGTCTGACCTCATGCATAACAAAGGTCACAGAAGCTCACCCAGAAATTCCTTCAACCAGGCTACAAATTGTACCTTTTTTTTCTTTTTTTAAAAGACATTAAAGCTATGCAGTCTTTAAGCAAAGACTTTATGTGATGAAGAATTTACAACATTTTTCCTTCTCAGCTGTCCCTCTGGTAAAGTCTGCAAATTCTTAACGGAGGAATTAAGTTTATTTTTATCTTGCTTTTGATTTTTTAATTTAAATTAAACTTTCAGGTAGAAATATTTAGTCCTGTCTCTAATTTTTATTTATAGTACGTAAAATATTTTTGACTAGCACTGGAAATATATATGATTTCATCATGTTTGCATCAAGGAAACTGTTTTGCTGTGGTTGATGGTGGAGCCATAGCAGATTTACGGTGACCATCACTGATGTTAAAATAAATGTATAATAAACATATACTGATAAAATCCCCGGATGCTAAAATGACCACAATAAGTGAATTACTGAGCCAGTTCATGGGAATCTTGTAATGCAGTTGGCTGGAAGAGGAAAACGAAGCAGAGAAAGAAATTGCCCTCTCTGGACAAGTCAGATTCACATGCAAAAGGTAAACCTTCCACTACCAATGGGTGCAAGTATGCTCTAAAATAAGTGAAGGTTGTGAAACTAAGAAATCACAGGTTATAATAAATTCCTGAAAAAAAGTGTAGCAGCTTGCAAAGATAAATGCATAGCACTGTTTGTTTGGTTTTTTTTGTTAATCTGTTTTATAGCAGCACATGAGGCCAAATATGCATCAACCAGGTCTGTACTACTGCATCAGAGTAATTTTTATACTCACAGAGTAATCACATCAGTAATTGTTATATTTACAACAGTCTGTGGACTTTGAAAATGTTGTTACCAAAACTCCCCAAACCCAAAAACCTAATCCCAAACAAAAACCCCAGTGTTACATGTGAAAAGATGTAGGTTGAAATGAGAGGACAGCATCCTGCAGCTGGACCAACACATGGGCCCTGAGGGATGTGGCCAGATGCCTGAAGGACTGTGGTGGCTGCCCCCACCTGGGTTCTGGCTGTTCTGTGAACTCGTGGTGTGACCTTGGGCATGGTGGCCAGTTCCTGCATGGCTGGGTGCTGCTTTGGCGGCAGAGAACCTTCTGATCCATGCACTGACTTAAGTGCTTGAGCCAGCTTGGACCAGTGTTGCTCAGTAAGGAGTCACAGACCTGCCACAGTGGCTTGGAGCTCTGTGTGACCTGGGAGACAGCGACAACCTGCAGGGAGCAGCGTTTGGCCAGAATTATGGTGCTGGTGATTCCTGAGCTGAACCAGGTGGGCTCAGGTCTGTCTTTGTTTTGCTGTAGTCACAGAGAAAAGGGCAATGTGTCCACGGCAGAATTGTCAGCAAGATTTCATGGTGCAGGAATCATCTTTACAAGATGCTGTGTGGTGCCCAGCAGAATGGAATTCCAGTCTCAGATGGGGCTCTAGACACAAGCCTAATCTAGGTAATAACAGCTTGAACTGTGATTTCATTGGGGTCTGTGAATCAGTGCTGAGCAGAGGTGCTTTCACCTGTCCACTGACTTGTCTTCTCTCCCAAGACTGAGAGGACAGCAAGGGCTCATCCCAGTAAAATCTCATTTCTGACCACAGGACATCAGCTGAGCTCTCTCCCATCCCCTGAAAAATAACATAGGCACTGGAAAATGACCCAACATTAAACAGCATCACAGTGCTGGAAGCCTTTTCCCACTCCCAATTTTATGACCTTAATTAACACAAGCCAATCCATAAATCAGATCAACACCAGGAGATAACAATGAATCATGCAGAAGGCAGCTTTAATAGGAGCCTAATCCCCCAAAGAAGTGGACAGTACCAGCATTTAAAGTGCACATGTGAGGTTGAAAGGGAACAGATGTCCAACTGGGGCTGCTGCTGGCAAGGGTAAGTCTGCAGGGCTGTTGCATTTCCACAGAGAAACCTGTTTTGACATCTTAATGGCAAGAGTGTCTGGCAGCAGATGATGGAGTGGTGATAAATGCTGCTTCCCTCCCCGGGTGACTGCTGGGCAAGATGGGGATGCTCTCAGGTTCAGCGTATCTGGCAGAACGCCGTCACCACCTTGCTGGCGTGTTGAGCAGGTCGGGGCAAGAGGGAAGGAGAGCTGTAGGAGTGGCTGTCTGGAGAGCATGAGAAACTGAAAAGGAAATGTAGATGGAAAGGAAGAATTTCAGGCTTTCCCACCATGACTCCAACTGGTATCGTGCCAGAAGCCCAGCACAGAGTGTGTACAGAGGAGCAGACAGAGACTGCCTTCTGTAATACAGCTGATGAATGACAGCAGGATTGGCAGGCCCTGGGACCAGCTGGCCCTTACTGACAAGATCCCTGTGTGTGGGGTGGCTGGTCTTCCTGCACGGCCTTCTGTGGCTATTCCAGCTGGGAGAGCCAGCAGCCCATAATTAGGATATCATGGCTGCTTTCTGTTAGGTTCCTGCTCCCAAACTTGAGTATCTGCTGGTTAAGTGTGGTTCTGCTTTGAAAAGTGAGACAGCGAAACTGTGCCTTGGCTACTACTTCACAGAAAGCCAAATTCACGTGCACCCCCCTGACTGGGAAGATGTTCCTGTCCAGCCACCTGCCTTATGAATCCAGCTGGAATCTGAGAATCAAGCTTGCTGGAACTTGCATACAAGGAGTGCCTTCATCTTAACAGACAGATGTCATGCCAGTGCCTAGGCAGGAAGAGTCCCCAGGTTGCCTGCTCCTGGGCTAGCTAGCTCATTAGCACAGTTTTACATGTTTGGTTGTGTGGGGCTAAATGAAACAGCAGAGTGGAAATGTATTCGGGAGAGAACTGCTGCAGCTCTGCTGCTCCTGAGAGGCAGATCAGATTTTGTGGAGAATCATCACCCCTTTAATGAAGGGTAATTGATGGGCCTGAAGAAGGACCTCAGAGTGCAAACTCTTCCAGTTCTGGGACTGTAAGACCCTTCTGTGTGATCCTTCACACAGATGCCTCTGTCCTGCTGAAGCAGAGGCCATGAGGAGCCCTTTCCATTGTAATCAGCATCTTGGTGCTCTGTTCAGCAGACTTGGAGGGTGTCCAGCTCCTGCTCTTCCTGAGCTGTAGTCATTGATACAACTGGTGCAATGGAAAGGAACCTTTATTACAACTGGGGGCCATTCCAGTATTCCATCAGGCCCTTCACAGTATTCTGCATATCTGCAGTATTTCGCTTCCATAGCTGTGCTACTCTTGGGGCAAGCAGGGGTGGAAAAGACAGAAGACTGTGTACAGTATATTGTGAGAGCACTGAGCTCGGACATCCTCAGGTCTTCACAAGGGGCTGCTGGGACCTCACTCTGTGAGGCATCTGTGACTTCATTGGAGAATGAATCTCACTGATAGCTGAAGGATGAATATCCCCTAGGACTGGAGCAGCAAGTGGTTTTTGGATGCCATTACTTAGCTAAGTGGTTATTGAGTGTAGTAAACAGATGCACTGAGGAAAAACAAAAAAAGGATATATTTTAATTACATCAAAATTCAGGTCTAGCTGCAACAGAATTACTGTTGGCTTAATTTGCCCATATGAAAACATTTTCACCTTTTTATTTAATTGTAAGTGTAGGTCCTTTTAAAGGAAAATTTCCATTTTGAAAACAAACTCGGACCTAAATATAATTAAAACAGTCAACATGAACTGTTTCAGCATTTTCAAAATGAGATATTTAATTTTAAAAATTTTCATTAGAATATTTAAAGAAAAAGCTATCTTTTCCTGGGTCCAACCTGTTTAACCTAATTTTTCCAGTGTCTGCGAAGCTCTTTTAAAAATATGGCCTGATCTAGAATAAGAGAGCTTAGCATTGGAGTCTCTTTACTGTCAATAATATGAAGCAGAATATGTAAATGTGTATAGACTCCATGTGGATGAATGCTTTGGATTTCCAGTTTGTTGCTTTGTAAGGCTTCAGGAAGATACAAATGCAATAATGAAGCTAAAGACCCAGGCGTTGTGGAAACCTCAGCGAAACTTTCAGCCACTGGTTCTCTCATGAAGACCACACTCTATTCTCTGTGGTGAATATTTGGCACCATAAATCATTGCACAGTCTGCCTGCCAAAATAGCCTGATCATCCAAAGGCAGCTGTCCCTGCATGCATCTTTTAGAGGATTGAATGCAGCTGGCCCCAGCCACCCTGGGAATCATGGAAGCCAGGAGCATGAGGCACCAACTGCCTCTGCTTGAATCTCTACCCTGTAGGTCTGTATTTCAAACCCACAGCAACATCTGCCCTGCCAAGGTCCTTAGGCCGCCCAAAGTCCCTTTGGGCAATCTCCTAACCATTGCCCTGTGGTGCCAGGTATCTCACAGAGGGATGCTGCTACACGGGTGGGTGGGCAGAGCTCTATTTTTCTTTTTGCTCTTGTTCCTGTGGTTTGTCTCCAAGGATTGCATGTGTTTCCACCATAAAGCAGCCTTCAAGTACTCTGTATTTAGGAAGAGGGTAAAGGACCTATTTTGGTTTGTAACACATAACTTCTATTCTTCCCCAGAGTCTCATAAACAAATTTCTCATTGAGTTGCTCCCAAAATAGATCCTGCTCTCTCAGCTGCCCAAAAACAATCTCTGAATTTGTTTCTTCTGCTCAGATTGCGGGTTTTCTTTCAGATCATCCCCACGGGTATCAGGAAAGCTCACAGAGTACTTGCAAAGCCCTGCCAACCAAAACTGGATTTATTATAGATTGATTTAAGAGTTGCCTGAATGACTTGAAAATTCAGGGACAGGAACTGTACAAACACTTGGCAAAGACACACAGGAGGGTTTCCTCATCTGCAGATCTGATCAGGCAGGCAGTACCAGATTTTCGGAACAGCTGTAGTGCGAAGTGGAAAGGCCTGAGTGGGGAACATTTATAGCTGAGCTTGGTTTGAGGGGATACACTCATGATGCTTGAAATCTGGTATAGGTTTCCTTTCCAGGCTTCTCCTGTCTGCAACTGGTAGCTTTGCTTAGCAGGACTCACGCTGCAATATGTACTTCTTTTTTTTTCCCCCCCCCAACTTCAGCCTCGCCATCCAACCTAAAGTAGTCACTGAGTCTGTGAGACAAGAAAAAGATCAGCATCTCCAGAAAGGTCCTGTCAGGGGTGCCCAGTTATCAATTACCTGAATAGACTGCAGAGGAAGCACTTGTGCCCTCCTCTGACTCTTGGAGACCCTCAATACATGTTTCAGGTATGACATTTTGTTTTTGAGTGGCTTACTTTAGGAGAATTCCTACCTTATCTTAAAGCTCCATCACTGCCTGATAAAGCTAGATGGGAGATTTACCATTTGGAGAACTAATTTATCATTTCTCCGTGCTTTTTTTATAGCCTATGTGTTCACAGGTCATAGTTTTCTCAAGTTCATCCATATCAGGTGGGGTGAGGGTCAGGCAATACTCAAGCAGGGGGTGACTTCTCTGACCCTTTGTGCCAGTCCAGCACGGCAGAGGGATGCAGCAGACAAGGACAGAGCCAAGCATTTTATGATGGCTGGAGATCTTCCTGGCAAACCTTACTGAAAAGATGCATCACGGACATGTCCTGCAAGTGTAGAGGGAGAGGACACGTGACTAAAACTCAGAGCACTCTAGAAGTCCCTGGCTAGAGGATGGTGCCCCAGAGTCTTCATCGCTGTCTTGGGAGGGTGGAGGACGATGGCATCTTCCCTTTGGACACTCTGGAAAAGGCCCATGTGAGAGCCCTCTGCTGAGAGGAGCTGGATGGGCTGGAAGCCAGCAAGAAGGTGCAGAGCTTAAGGCCCATGGGATGTCCAAGAACATATTTCTCCTCTACACTCCTGCTGGTCTGTAATTTCTGCCCTGCAACTTAGAAGTGAAAAACATAGTCCAAGCAGAAATGTGCACTCAATATCCTTGCATTAACTTGAATTTGGGTGGAGGGAACTGCTGATTGAAGCCCTCCATGAAAACAATGGGTAGGCCTGGGAAGCAGATGTTGTGCTCACATTGCTTATTTAGACAGCCTTGCTTATGAAGCATTACATGAATGCAGCGCTGGCCAGGGCTCCGTGGTGTGCTGCAGATGGGAAAGTGGGACCCTGGCTCTGTGCCTGGGGCTGCAGGGATGGAGTGGGGAGGTGCAGCACACAGAGGCATCAGGGGCTGTGGGCCATGCCAGTGGCTCCATCCTGCTGTGCCAGCAGCCCTGGGCAGAACGGACAGTGCACAGGGCAGGCATGGATCCTGCTTTCAGCAGGGGAAGTGATGGCATGAAGTGTGCAAACCCATGGTGGAACATGGGGACAAAAATCGGCCTGTCTGCTGCCTGCAGAGGATTCAAGGACATGGTAAGACAGACACAGCTCATAAAAGTGGCACCTTTCTCATTGTGTTTCCCCTTCAGGGTCTGGGTTATTGGTGCAGTTTGGAAGGCAATGGCCCTACTGCTGCAGACTAAGCACTCACCAGCTCTTCAGCCTCTGCAGCCAAACTGCATCCATTCAGGAGCCAAGCTCAACTCTGGGGCCAGGGGATTTGTCTGTGATCTGTGTGCCAGAAATGCTGCCTACACGACTGGCTGGGAGGGAGTTGGGATCCCCAGCTGCATGGGCCTAGTCCTCTGTGCAGTTGTAAGCCAAGGCACATTTTCACCAGACTAAGAGCAAATTCTTAGCTCTGGTGTTTATACTGGTATGGGACACTGGCTCCTTTGGAATTAAGCCATGAATTCCTAACACATGTAAGTAGGAGTTAACTGCGCAGTTGCTGTTTCACAACCAAAAGACTGTACATACTGGAAATGGGGCTGCAGCTTCATCCACCTCTGAGAACCAGGATGGGGCAACTTTCATGGCACTCTCTCAAATACATTTGGGACTGCAGGAATCACTCTCTGAGTTTTTCTGCTCTCCTTTCCAGGATGTCTTTCCTGCTCAGCTAAATTTCCCACTGGCTTCAGAAGAGCACTCTTCAGCCATTTATATTAAATCATTTCCCATTATCAACAGGAATTATTCATTGCTGTATTAGGAGGAAAAATGTAAACAGCAGATAAATCTGCCACTCCAAAATGTTTCTAAGATAACATATCAAACATTAATTTAGTCCTAAGGCCATTTTCTTTTAGAAAAAAAAAAATTGAATACTATATTTACAAAAGAGGCCTTTGATGTATAGCATACATTATTACTAGTGTATTTTTTCCAGCAGCAATGGGATTTTCAACAGCAGTAGGATATGTTATAATAATTAAAGGGATTTAGCTTCTCTGCACAGACAGCCAGCTTCTGTTCTCACTTACAGACTACAAATCATGCATAACTTCAGTGATGTTGATGCTATTAGCTCGGTGCAAACCCAAGGTTTGTGAGTCTTGCAGCAGCCCCTTTGTGGTTTTGGTTTGTGGCCATTTCTGGGTGCTTTCCAGCATTAGCTCTAGCAGAGATCTTGCAGTGCCAAGGGGGAGCCAAACTTGCTGTTATTTCTAGGCCTCTGTGCAAAGTACAGATGCTGGGATAAGCAACAAAGCTGAACCTTTGGTTTTCCCTAAGGGATCTAATCTGTGAAAGAGGATCAAGCTTAAAATTTGAGTCTGGCATTTCTGTATGGCCACCCCATAGCATGGGAAAGTCAGATGTAAGTTTTGGTTCACCATATTTAGAGTGGGTGTTTGCAAGGCACAGATTTTGGGGAGGTGCCCTCCAAAACTGGGCAATATTTAGATCTGGGGGTTTGATTCAGGCATGAGTGTGAATGCTCAGTTCAATTGGACTCCTTTCAGACACCAGACAGAGATCTTGTTTGTCTTTGCCTTCCTAGTTCACTCTCAGAGGTCCCCAGAGGATGACACCCCATTCTACATCAGCTCTGGAATCAGCTGATATCAGCTGTTCATGGCATTGCTCTGTGCGTATGGACTCCTGTCTTAAAAATGACATTTTTTGCCAGAGGATACAGCATTATCCTAAGTTCTGTTACATGGTGCTTGACTAATTCCCCAAAGTAGTGTCAGTCATATATTTTCTGCATTTTGAAGTGATTTCCAGCTAGTCTAACTGTGGTTGTTCCCACCATTTGTATGTGTATATAATTAGCTCCTGACTTCCACTCCTGAGGCTCCTGTGGAAATTTGTTCCAGGGGGTAATGATGTGTTTGGTAATGAGACTTACACCACAGGGAAGAAATGAAATCAGGTCACTGGTGCATCCATACAGGATGTTCCTGCCATTTAGTTTCCTCCAAAAATAAGTCTCAACACAGGTATCAACTGCAGATTCTTGAGTTCAGGAATGTGCATTCCTGAGAGAATTTCCTGGCAGATCAGCTATGAAAGGAGGTAGATTACAAGTAGGACATTTTAGGAAATATTCAGGGTGAATGGGTAATTTCATAATCCTCCTCCTCCTTGCACGCCTCAGAGAAAGAAAAGAGAAATCAGATATTTTCCTTAGGTGTTTCCAGTGTATTTCTCACAACTAGGAGACAATTGTAGCATGACTTCTTGTGCCAAAGGGCAAACCAAGAAGGACAAAGGCTGGTGTGTGGAGCTGTTTCAGGCTGCAGTGTAGTGTCTTCTTTTCCAGCCCTGCCACACAGGAAGGCTTGTGGGCTTGCAAATATCGGAGCAGAGAGGGTAGGAAGGTAGTGAATCGTGGCATGACCTTGTGCAGGGGCCAAATTAAGCAAAGTTTGCAATCCCTGTCTTGAGGAATGATTTTTTTCAGTAGAAAAAAAAAATGATATTGATCCATCCATTCAACCAGAGATATGGAGAGCAGCTATTAGAACTCTGTCTGATTTCACACTCTTCCTACCCCCTGCTTTGAGCCCATGGCTCTTCTCCGACGGGGCTAGAAACTGAGATCTTTAAAGCTAGGCTTTTTGCGTAGCCTGTGGGTAGAGGCGGATTAATTCAGGGATGGCAGGCAGGACCTCCCAGCCCTGCTCTTGACTCCTAGGTAGTTCACACATTTAACACTTCAGGGCCAGCTTTGCACTGCTAGAGGGCTGCCATGACTTTCTTTGGGTGCCATCTGGTCTTAGCCGGGAAGTAAAAACTGGTATTTTTGCTGCTGGGAAGTTGTCACTTAAATTCTGTCTGTTGTCACATGAACTGCTCCATTTCTATCCTTATGTATTGTGCTCACCACTTCTTATAACTGCAGAGAAAATACCCAGAGCCTATTTCCACCCAGGTCATAGCAGCAGAGTGACTTTGTGGTGATTCCCGCCCTTTCTCCCTTTAGCAGGAGGATCCTGTGTGTTTGATTTGCTGCAGCTCTCCTGCTGGAGACACCAAAACAGCCCCACTGGGAGGGCTGGTTTTCCCTGCTGGAGCAGCGGTGGAGTGTGTGCGGGGCTGTAAACACAGCAGGCTGGAGCTGCCGTGGGGCTCACAGGCACAGTGGCCATTGTTGTGCCTGTAGCGAAATTGCCCTTGGTTCTTTTGTGCTGAGCAGAATATGATGTGAGCCAACACAAATGGCTCTCACATGTTTTCATTGGTGTAAATGAGGCATTCAAGTATAAAATGAGGCAGTTGCAAGCTGATCAGCTTGAGAGCTGAGGCAGAAAGCTCTGGATAAGGGTAATCGCTTTGGACAAGGGTAATAGCTTTGGACAAAATAATGCGTGCCTCACTGATGAGCCCTAGAAAGGCTCACACTGATTTGTGAAACAGATCTTTAAAATATCTTCTGTAGGCAGAGCTGGCCAGAAAACCTTTCAAATGAAAGTAAAAGCTTTCTGTCAAAAATGAAGTTTTTTCACCAGAATGAAATAGGGTGTAATTGCAGGTTTTGTTTCCCTCAAATAGCTTTTTTTAAAAATAATTTCATTTCCATGTGGAAGTGTTACTTCTGCTCAGAAAGTAATGCTTGCACATAGTTCCATTGCTCTGTTCCAACTGGCAAAGTTAGAATAAAAAAATTATCTGGTTTTCAACTGACAAGAGCTTAAGGACAGTTAGAGGATGGGGAACAAAGAGAGTCTTTGTTTTCTCACTCTTCCCCCTGCCTGTGACCATCTTTTTTCTAATTTTCCTACAGGGAAGCCATTATTTCTTGATGGGGAAATCTGGAATGAAGTTTTCTTGGAAATTATCTTTTTCCTAGAGAATGGAATTTTGTTTGTAGGATCTCAGAGATTCAGATTCTGGACCCTGTCTCGTCTTAGGGTATGTTTAATTCCAGACCTGACTTAGGTACTTTTTCCTATTGAAATTCTTTCATTCAATTGACTCAAAAGTGACCAGCAAGAATTTCAGTCCATGTCAACGTGCTTGTGTTACCTGCTTGTTTATTCAAGGGATCAGAGTGTGTTAAGAAAGGGTTTTCACCTTGACAAAAAGGGAAGAGAGGAAAAGTTAGGTGTTTCTAAAGAATGGGAACATACTTTGGATAACACTGGGATGATTTCAGCAGGCTCAGAGACACCATTTCTCATTAAGTCTGTCCAGCTCTGCACTGTAAGCAGGCAAAGTGCCTTTGTGGGGTTTCCCTGGTTATACAAACTGTTGGCAGGATTTACTGGCTTGTGTGGATGCTGCATGAGCTTCTGGTGAGTTACCTGTCTGCCCAATCCACTGCCATGAGACCTGTCTGAAAATACCTTATTATTCTGCCAAATGGAAGATCACTTCGATCACTTCTCAGGGACCTTTCCTTTTGCTGTTACACCCTGCCCATATACAGTGTTCTGGCCTTCACAAATATATTGTTATACAAGTTGGTGTTTTGTTTAGGTCAGCCTTCCCCCCTTACTCTGGCTAACTAAGAGCACCATGAACTTCAGGCTGCTGGTTCATGTAACACACAACTGAACTGATGAATCCTGTGCTGATAAATTATGTACATCTACTAGAAAACGTATCTCTTTCCCAACACGGAAACTTTTGCTTTCAGAAATATGCCTTAAACTCTGAAAACTCAGAATGCCTGTGTTTCTGGAAGTTGAACAGTTTTTGGCAGAAAATAGCTCTCCTTCCCCAGACACTTTGAATTACTATGTGCCTCCCTTGCACATGCCACTTTCTACCAACTTCTTCAATCAATACATTTTGGCAAACACTTTAAAGTTGTTAATGTACAAGGTTTTGAAGGCAAAAAAAGAGAAAGTAAAATGTGAGACATCTTCTAAAAATGTTGTTTAATTGCAAATGTCCATAGAAAAAGTTTTGATGTAAATAACCATCAGTAAAAGCTGTTGGTCATGCTGCTTGTTTTGTAGTTCTCTTACGTAAGGGAATGTCAGAAAGAAAGTGGAACTTGTTTAGAGGACAAGGATGCAGAACTCTTGAAGTGAAGATCTATCTTAGTGTTGCAATACTCATATTTCACATGTGAAATGGAATTTTAGCCTCTGCCTACTCCAGTCCCAACAGCAAGGAGACCATTAAAGCACTCAGGGAAATCTTACATTCAGTAGGAAATGGTGGGTCTGAGATTTCTCCATACTTAGAAGGTTTTGATCAAGGGCTAAAATGGCCCATGGACCACTTTTAAGAACCACTTTTGACTGCACTGTCTAATTGCCCTCAGCACATGTTCATCTTAACTCTTGCTTATGTCAGTGTGTCTGTTGTGGTTCCTAAAAGGAGCTTCCTCCCAGCAGTAGCAAGGTGATACAACAGGATCAGGAGATGACACAAAGGCAGCTTCCAGTTGTGTATGCATGCACTGTAACTTCATGGCCTGAAGTTACTGTCAATTTCTTTTCCCTCTGAGGGCAAAATCATAAGATGAGTAACAAAATATTGCTGAGAATATGTGTCTGCCTGCATCCACAGCTCTCACTGTGACATGTGAAATGGCTAATTAGAACTTCATGACACAGGGATCCATATAACTTCCATCCTCTGGCTCATTCTAACTGTGTAGAATGTTTAAGTGTTTCTTAATTCTATTTTTATTGCTTCCTCTGCTTCCCTGCTGCTTGTAGGCTCTGTGGACAATCATTGCTGAGGGATCTGCATCCAGCCAGAATCCAGGGATTGTTCATGCTATCTATTACCTTCACATGGTCTCGAATTCCACAGTGACCTCAGCCATCCCGCCCATTGCTGGAGAAAAGAGCCACCTTCCCAGTTTGGAACAATTTTATTTAATTTGAAGATTTAAACAGGAGGAAAAACACTGGATTTCCTTTTCCCCCCAAAGCTGTCTGTGACCTTCACTGTACTTGATCAAGGTTCACATTCTTATCTGGGAGCATAGTGCAGTTCCAGGTTATGGCAGGTGGATACTGGCTATATGCCTATAAACAATTAGGCTTCATGGCTTTATTAATATGACTGGTTTCACTTTGTTTTTCCCATATGTCTCAGGGCCTGACTGGAGGAGAGGACAACAAATGTAGGAGCTGTAATACACATGTCCAATGATGAGTTTTAATTATTTCCATTTGTTATTTTGGTGCAAACTTTTACTGCATTTGGATTTAATTAAAAAAAAAAAAAAATCTTGTCTTCCTCCCCTATTTCAATAATGAAAATACCTCTGTATAAAATTTTCATTATCTTCATGCTCTAGAAGCTGCTTAACCATTTTGGTCAAGCTTCCAAATGATTTTGGTAAAATAACTGAGCCTGAAAGATTTCAATCATTACAATTAGTGTTTCAGAGCCTGTAGTGTATTTTACCAGGAATTTATGCCTGGAAGCTTATATAGTCATATCAGTAGAATTTGCATGCTTTTGGTGGGCACAAGGAGATTTTTCATCTGCATTTAGAACCTTGTTATGAGACACTATGGTTACTCTCTGTTTATTTTTCATTTCTAAGGTTGCAAAGGGTAACATGTCTGGGGCAACACTCTTGACAGCTCACCAAGAGGTTCTATGGGTGCAAGCTCAGCCCAACTAATTAATTCACTCCGAGGTAATATTCTCTTACTACATCAAGCTACAGACAGTAAACTGGGAAATAAATTTTGGCTGCATTCAGTAGGGAAGTGACATGTTCTGGTTTAGATTCCTTCTTGTAGATCTGTTTATCCCCAGTGAATACAGTTGAAAATCTACTTTGGTGAAAATTGATCTGCATAGGCCTCCTAATTTCCAACTTTCTACATCACCTTGGTTTTTGCTCTGTGCTTCATGTGAGTTGTTGGCTTGTGGGAGCCCATACACAGATGTAGGGGAAAGGATGCAAGCAAAGAACCTTCTGTAAAGGTGAGTTGTATTTCCATGGCAGTAAGTGTGCCCAAGTTTAAACAAAGTTGGAGGAACTGTGCTTAGAATGACAGAAGGAGCTGAAAGAAGCTATGGAATATAGTTGCTACAATGTCATAGACTCTCACTTTAATTTTGGCCCTCAGGATACAAAATCTGCCTAGAATTACCTGTTCCATCTATGATGGAAATGAGATCTGCACTCCTAAGTCCCTCCATTTCAGTCATGTCTTTGATGTCATTAGAGACAAGTGTGGTCTTCAGGACAAAGGAAAATTACTTTATAAGCACCAGGGATTGGAATGTAGCCCTGTAGCCCTGAGTTACCCTTTCTGCACAGCTTAGGAGTCCAAGGAGGTAAAATGTATTGCATGTCTCTGTTAACATTCTTTAGGAGCAGTTTCATTTCATAGTGACATCCTGTAGACAGGAGGAAAGGACATTTATTACCACTAAAACCTGGTTGTTATATGGCTGAAAATGTTTTGGCTCCAGTGGAATTTAAACTTGTCTGACTGCTTGAAAAGTGTTCAGATTTAATATAACTGATTCAAATGTGCAGTCAAAGTTCTGTGTGAAATTCTCTTGTGGGATAAGGATCTTGGTTTATACGGTCTGAAGAATGATTCTAAACACCCTCCAGCTCCAAAGAGAATGTAAAGGTGCCAGTTTCGGCATAGATCAGATTACGGCAAGTGTTGAAAATGCAAATCAATGTCAAATTTGATAAATAAGCATTATCCACCTAGGGGTTCTGCTGGTAATTATTAGCAAGAGCCATATCTTAGTGATATTTCTTTCATGAGCTGCAGAACATTTCATTTCAGTCAAAGTGTAGCAGTGATGAAGTGAACAAATAGGAAATGGAAAGGAATACAGAGGAGCTAAGCAAAGGATTTTTCATAAAATATTTCCCTTGGTTTCTCTACTTTTATCATACATGTTAGATGTTTTAAGACCAGAAGGAATCCCTGTGTTGACCTAATCTGACTCTTTCAGTCTTAAATTTCATGCTGTGCATTCAGTACCAATCCCAGAACTTCTTGTTTTTGGAAGAGCATGGAATTTGACTCTACTTTTTTTAGTCTCTTGTGGCTGCATTCTAATAAGCCCCTTTTAAAAGTTAAAGCCCCTAAGGCCAGACAGTGTTTTGTTTCCTTCAGCATAAATCAGAGCAGCCTCAGTGGAACTAATAGTTATTCCATATTTTCATTTGAAGAAATTTAAGAGCAGAAATAATGGATCTAAACTCTGAATTGCTCTGTTACGTGACCACGTCTCCCTCTTATGCCTGAACTCAGTGATTACAATCCCAATGACACCGAAAACAATTTGCTGTCTCCTCAAAAAATGCTTTAAGATGTGGTGCTGATGGCTGTGGTTCTCACTGCACCCAGAACATGGTCACTTACATATGTTTGTTATGTGTCCAGTTGTGCTGATAAATTGCCTTTAGCTCTGATCAGGAATCATTACAATCAAGTGATGTTGCATCTTTGTGGAGACTGAGCAGCCATTGTGTGGTGGGAAACTGAACAGAAGGCACCTTGCACGGAAAAGCATTCATCCAGAAAAACGTTGGTTTTGCTTTAGAGAACACGTAAAGCCGGGGCAGAGGGAGGATCAGAATTCATTGGCTACTGAAGGAAATGTTTTCTCTTTTGTTCAGCACAATCTATTTATTTAACTGACGACTCTCAGAGAAAGGAGTGCAGTGCAGGGTGACGCAAACACTCATCTGCACTCCGCTGGGGGGAGAAACAGCTCATTACTGCAGGCAAAGCTAGAGTTCAGGCTTGCTTATTTTTGACTTTAAGTTCCTCAGTTGTGGGAAACAGTTTTTTCATTCCTGTACTTTCAATAAGGTCTGCACATTGTTATTTGCTTCACTCTGATGAGGGTCTGGATTGATGTTGTGATGTGATGTTTGCCAAATTCGTAACATTCTTTTAAATATATTTATTCTTCTTTCTATGAGGGCAAAGTATCTTATTTTGAAGCCCCAAAGGCTTTCCCAACATATGGGGGACGAATAAATACTCAAAATGTCTACAACTGCTGTTACTGCTACAGCTGCCAGCTTTAGGAAAGAACAAAGTACATGCACATGTGCGCATGCGTGCAAGAGAGAGAGGCAGAGGGAGAAATACAGTGTGGACACTCTTGGGGTCAGGAGCGTTCTCTAATAAGGAACACATTTTACAGACAGCAAGAGAATTATTTTTACTGTGCTCATTTACAAGTCCTCAGGCAGGGAATTTTTTTGTGGGGATGTTTTTAAGGCTAATTATTTACAGCATGCAGGGCTTGAACCTGCAGCTCTTAATTTGGCAAAACTCCTGTTCACTTCAAGGGATGCTCCGCATGGTGCACCCGGCGGAGGGCAGGGAGGGATGGGTGATAGGCACATCCTGGCTGTGAGGGGCTGCAGAAGCCCCTGCTGACTTCAGTGAGAACTGAGCTTCTGTCTCTGATGGTGGATCTTACAGGAGTGTGGAGCTGTGGGGGTAACCAACACTGCGGTAGAGTGGCCAAAAAGAGTGGTTTAGAGGAAGATTTTTTGCCTTCATTCTCAGATGACTTGCCTGATTTTTAACTCAGTTTTTTGGCCTCACACTTTAAAGCAACCTTTTATGGGATATACAAATGTTATGGTGTTCCCACACAAACCACACTGGGTTTGAGTGTTTTAGTCTTTAGATATTAACACTGTGATTCACAGTGGTGTCCTATTATACAAAAAAAAAAAGAGAGGAAGAGCAATGTCTATTCAATTTCCATCCCATATCTGCTATTTTTCATTTAGAAATATAATTCAATCAGCTCTTTCAATCAAGGAGATTTAAGAGCCACAGCATGGCAAGAGGAGGACTAGAAGCACAGCTGAAGAGAATATTTCTGAGTCAGGAACAATTTCTTTTTGTACAGTATTGACCATGCTTGGTATGAGTGGATCTTCTCCAAACGGGATGCTGCTAGGCAACTGTGATGATGGGGATGTTGATTGTACCAGTCATTTTACAGGCCTTTGCTAAATACTGTTTGACATCTGATAGCAGCTGGGTGCTTTCAGCTTTCAAGGAGCTTTTAATCGGACAATTTTCACTGGCATCAGCCTGTGCAAACCACCTGCAAATGAATATACTGCTTGCCATGAATAATCAGCATATGTAGAATTTGTATCCACCAGTAAGAAAACCCAGGTGACCTCCCTGCCCAATCACAGCTAATCAAGCCAGGTTTTTTCCTGCAGTCATTAACATTTAAAGTAATGCCCATTCAGTCAAGCGAGGAAACAGATTTAACCCACTCAATGGTTTCATCATTCCCTATCATTTAGTCAGCATCAGTCATAAAGCACAGATAAATACATGGTTCTCGGGAAGAGAAAGAGCTTTGTTCTTATAGTTCTCTTAGAGCTTGGAGGGAGCTGGGTAGCTAGAGAAGCCCAATGATTCTTTCTATTTTCTAGGAGCAGAAATTGCAGGAAATGCCAATGAATAGCCTCTCTCCCTTGAAAGAAGCCGCCAGAAGTTTCATAGAGTTCTGGATAGAGTAAAATAGAGTTCACCTACTTTTCAAATCCAACATTTGAATTTTGCAGCTTCTTTCTTTTTTTTTCTTTAAAAAAATTTATTATAAATATATTCAAACCGATTGAGTCTTCCATCTCCCTTTGTTTTGTCTGTCAGAGGTATGAGATCTGGAGGTGACCTCTCTCCCACACAGCAGAGGCTGGATGGAAGGCTGATTCTCAGGAGCACAGGTACTGGGTTTTCAGAGGATACAGCCAGTTAGGCAGCTCACAAAGTAAATGGTCTCTCTCTATTGGCTGTTGGATACCCAGGGTAGCCTGATTTCTCTACAAAAGTTGCCAGGGATAACAGGACGCTCCCATGACACAGGGTCAGGTTCCCACTGCTTCATCCATGTTGCTATTGATCTAAGAGGGCTGTCTTGAAGGTTGAGGTTTCTTCAAGTTGTGGTTCCCACTTCAAACTATTTCTCTCAGTGGAAGCTGTAGTCTTGAAAGAAGAGGATCTTTCTGTCTGGGGTGGTGGCTAGAGGGATCTTCTCCTCCTAGGCTCTGAGAGCTGCTGAAAACCTGGTGGGACAAAGATTCCCAGGACTTAAGGCTCTAAGATCCAAAGGCAAAAAACACTCTTAATGGTGTTCTTCTGTACTGACTTAGGCTCATCTTTTCTTGAATATTAGATCCTAAATGTCCTAAGAATTTTAAATTCCTTCTGGGAAATTAAAACTGGGACATGTGGGAGACTTGAATTCCAAAGGCAGCTATCAGAATGATAGCTGAGCCCCTCTCTCAGTCCTCTTGCCCTGCCCTGAACCAGAGTAGACAATGCCAGGTAAGATTAGGGTAACCACAGCGTGGGTGTCTGGATGTCTCTTGATGCTGCTGCTTCTGTGCCAGTTTAATTTTGTTATTTTTATGTCTGGCTGAAATGTGATCTTAGAAAATGTACCTGCTTTTTGAATTTCTAGCTGATGTAAATAATGTAATCAATTAGCAACAGAAAGCAGAGTACAAAGCAGAATCAAAGTCATTTACGTGTGGGGAAAAAAACTCCATCTGTTGAGATTTTCTTTCTTATACCAGACACATGTCCTTGGTCTTTTTATTAGCCTCTGCACCTTCTGTTTTTCATAGACTTAATATTCTAAATTTGAATGAATGAAATACAGGTTATAGCACTTTCATGTAGTATTCTTGTCCCTTTTTGATTGTTACAATTTCTGCTCTTGTAGTACTTACAGATTTTAAGCAATGTTAAAATGTTCCTTCACCAGTGGCAAATTCTGTATTCAGAGTATACCACACTTAAAATCTTCTTATCTAAAGAACTGGTTGAAAATCCCATTATGTAGTTCTACAAGTGGAAAGTGAAGGTGCATGTCTGGGATCCCAGGGTGATTAATAAACCACTGCATCACCCCGCTCCTCTAACACCTAACCAATTGTTGATCCCAACCAATTTGTGCTCTCACTTCACAGCTGAAAGAACAGCAGCTTTCTTTCCTTCAGTTCCCAGGGAAAGCTATGCAGATTCATGGTGAAAGGGCCTCTGTCATAAGGGCTTTCTTTGGTTTTGATCTGCATATCCATGGTCTGAGAGTTAAGTGTACACAAAATCAACTGCTTTGAGGTCAAAAGAGAGAATTTCTTCTGGTTCTGACCTGGAGTTATAAATTGATTCACTTTTACTCAGCTCTGGTTTGGGGGAGGGGGGTGTCCCTTGAAAATGCCCACAAACTTTGAGGAACTTGATATAAATCATGACTCTATAGTTCAGCTGCAATGACAGTTCACGATGAATAGTTCTTACTGCTGTATTTTAAGTTAGTCTACCCATAGCAGGAAACAACAGAAACAGTGTTGTTTGGAGGGTGCTACACCTTCTTGTCTCTTCTTAGAATGTAAATTCAC
The DNA here is from genome assembly GCF_965178545.1 of Coloeus monedula. Lineage (NCBI taxonomy): Eukaryota > Metazoa > Chordata > Aves > Passeriformes > Corvidae > Coloeus > Coloeus monedula. The sequence continues at coordinate 21,180,951 of NC_138788.1, forward strand.
TTTCTGTAAGGAGAATGACATGAACTTGCAAACTAAGATGGCCTTGGAAATGGGTGACTGATTGGATTGTAGCAGCCTAGTAGAACAAGCAAAATCCAGAAGACAGGTGGTGTTTCACTTCAGACCTTGTCGTTCAGATTTAGCACCAGATTTTGAATCCTTTATTATCCACCCTCAAGTGACTTTGAACAGTGTCTCTCTTGTTCTTTGTTGTGGTACAGCAAACTCATCATCTCTTGTACATACAGAGAGAAAATGCATGTCCTTATCTGCAGATGAAGCTTCTTGAGACAACATCCAGTCCAGTGCAAAGGAGGCTAGACCAGTGCTTTAAGCCTGCAAGTTGAATTTTCTGTCCTGAACAAACTGTGAGGCTTTGGCTATATCATTTTTCTTTTTAAATGTCCCAGTTTGCACTTGTCATCTGAGCAGAACGGACTGGGAATTATAACATGATAGGCTTCCATGTGTTACAGTGGAGTTGTATAAGCAATTAGAATGGGCCATCTCTTAATAAATAATTTTTTTGGTGTGCCATTTATGGTTGGGTAATCTGGAAAGCTGTTTCAGCTGAGAAGATGATGGCAGTTAGTCCTCCTGAGCACAGCCATGCATATTTAGGTCTTTTTAAACATGACTTGGATGTGTAGTTCCTGAGCCTTCTGCTAATGTCATACTTAGAAATCACATCAAAACTACATAGTTGGGTTTTTCCTCCTGCCATTAAACTTGTTTCATCTTGGACAATTCATTTCACTCATAGCCAAGGCTATGGACAACAACAAAAAACTCTTCAAGAGGCAAAACTCACACCCTCTGCACAAACCTCCATGATCCAAGAAACTTTGGCTATATGTGCTGTAGAAGGAAAGTTCTCATAAACCACTCTGTGTTGGTTTATACACTACAAATCCCACAGAATGTATTAAAAAAGGTAGAGTCCAAGTCTGAGACATTACGGTGCAAATGAACCTCCAGAGAAATGAAGATTTAAGCCCTCTACACAAATATTCCATGACACTGTGATGAAAGATGGCAGCAGGCAACAGCAGAGAAGGCTGGGTGTGCCAGTAAAACCAATTGTAGTGGCTTTGTGTGTGTGCCCCAAGGCCTCGTAAGCAATCCAGTATTTTTCAGGAGTGACTGAGCAGAGGGCAACTTAGCACAGCACAGATTAGGGTGGAGGGGATGGGGGATTTCCTTGAGCTGTTCTTAATAAAGTTGCTGTCTATGGAAGATCAGGCTCCCAGGTCAAATGCCATTTAGCTATGGCAGCGTGCAGATACTTGTGTGCCAGATGTGGAGGGGCTTCGATAATTGGTTCTGTCTGTGCTGGTATCCAGCTCCCAGCCAGAAGACATAACAACATCCAAGGAGGTAAAATAGTAAATGCAACCTCAAAGGCTTTTCTTCCACTTGGCACTGAATGAAGAACCCAGCAAGGTAACAGCTTTGTAAACATTGCCAAAGCAGGGCAGCAAGTACAGCCATATCTGCTTGCAATTTCATTAATGTCAAACGAAGAGGGGGAGGACCCCCAGCCGAGCAGTAATTGTGTTTGTGGCTGCTAACCCCATGAGCAAGGGAGAGTGACAGAATACATGTGGGGCAAAACCAGACTGTAAAGCACTGAGGTCACCAATACTTTGGGAATTCAGCATTGTCATACGTCACCCAGTCTTCCTGCTTCCTCACCTTTTGAAAGACAGATGGCCAGCCAGATGGCAGCTGCCTCGCACTTCCTGAAAGGTTAAAGGCTCTGCTGTTAGGGGACAGATAGCTCATATTTGTGTTGAGGGGAACAGTGTGGTTTAAATTCAGCCTAAACAGAGCTGCTGATTAGTCTAGTTCATCTGAGCAAAAAACCTCTGCAATAATATCATTGCATCAAGAAGCCCTTGATGGCAGTGGCCAGGTTTGGTTGATGCCAGTTGACTGGATGGCAAGAATAAATACTGGTGTGATGGCATGGCAAGAATAAATATTGGTGTGATGACATCTCTGCCTATGATACTCACAGGTCCTGGGAGTGCCCTGTCTGTGCCTGACCCCATCTTTCTATTTATACTGAGATCATTTGTAGTTGTACTGATTTTTCTCGAAGGAAACCTGTCTTTCTCCAGGTTTCTCAATACTACGTCCGACATTCATTCAGCCCAAATGAAGACACTTGACTGAGCCACTGAAATTAGGATCTCTGTTGCCTCTGTCTCTTGGTTCATGGTGGGAGACAGGCATAAACAAGGTGAGTCCATATGTTAGTTGGCCCAAATGGCATTAGTGTAACTAAAACTTAATTAGTGAAGAATAATATCTGAAACTGTCTGTAACCAAAGCGTTTTGCACTTCAGGATTTCACATCTCAGCCTCCCTGTACCCTGAGCCGCACTTTTTTGTGTATCGCCTAGTTCTCTCTCTGATCCTGCCTCTGGATGCAGAGGCCCACATGCTAATGCTCCAGCAGAGCCCTTCCAGCCAAAGCATGGTCCCTAGAGCTCCTACCAGTGGACCTGACTGCAGGAGTTGGGCCCTACATTCCATGCTGTGCGTGGCCACAAAACATGCTGTGCACACCTGTGGTGCCCCAGAAGTAATAAACACTAGACATAAACTAGAGTGGAGATGGAAACCACCTTGGATAATGATATGGTTGTCATAGATCCTCTATGGCCCAGGCTACCTTCTAGAGCTAGAGGCACCGTCTCCAGGGTGAGTGAAGTTTCCCAGAACGTGTGAAATGCTGACATAAATCCCCAGATGAACTGAACTGAGCCTTCGCAGCCTAGCCAAAGCCCTCCAGCCAGATTTCAATAGTATAAACAAGGCTGAGTCACCTCCTCCCTCACCGAATTAGAGATGGTAATAGTTCTGGAAGCAGTTATTTGCATGCTATCAATCATTTATAATTCTAATTTTTTTGAGTTGGCATCAGAAAGGAAGCAACCAAGGTTGGGAAGGAGCCTAGGTTGCTGTTCTGCCCGTGTCACACTGCTTGTGAACAATTCAGCAACAGCTTTATGCCTCAATCAATGCAGCTGTTAAGCTGAGGAAAAGCAGGACTTTACTGAAAAACAGATGTTTTGCACATGATCTGACTTATTCCAGTTAATGATCCAGATAGAAAAGAAAACAAAGCACAATATATGCACAGACAAACAGGCATCGTCAGTGCTTGAAATAGTATTTAAGTGCAGATGTAGGTACTGAGATACGTTGAGAGGAGAAATTCTCCTGTTTTGCAGTTATTCCATATGCCTCTAAGACTTTTTGTAATGCTGCATGGCCTTTTGGCATATTTTGGCTCTTCCAAGCACCTTGTATGTGTACATGTGTGTACATGAATACACACACACACACATATACACGCATTCATGATGCAGGGTGACAATGGTAGCATTGGGGCTGATTTCCATGAAATAGTGTTGAAAGTTCCCAGAGTGATTGAGGCAGGTTATTGCAAAGATGTTTTTATCGTTGTTTTAGAGGACTAGCTAAGAGGGAGGTGATTTCCCACTACCTGGTTAGGAGATTAACTGAATTAGTATTTAGAAAAGGGTTTCTAAAAATAGCAAAAAAATGACCACTTTTGATGCATCAGCTTAATTAGGGATTGAGTTTTTAGGACAACAAAGGGTCCATGTGGCAGTGATTTCGAATGCCTTGATGTTTGAGTTTCTTAATGGGAAAACTGCAGCGAGGCTGATTTCTGAGGCATCACTTCTCAGCACTTTCTGAAAGTTGGCACCTCAGATATGTTTTAAATTTCATGCCCCTCTAAATTCCCCGTCACTGTTAAAAAAAGTGACTACAGTGTCGTGTTTGGGATCTTTGGCGTCTTTGGGATCAGTGACCACTTTGTCAGAGGTCAAAAAAAAGAAATACAAATAAACAAAGAGCTTGCAGCTATTTCCGTTTAATACACCAGAGTCTATGTTGGTTCTGCACAGTGATACTGAAGAGGTGAAAATTGAAACTACTTGTGGAATTTTTTTGTTCCTTCTCCTCCCCCCAAGTTGCTTCTTTTCACTTTTTTTCTGGCATAATTTACAATCATTTTATTATTATAATTGATCTTTGCTTAGTAATATCTAATCTCCCCTTTCTAAGGGGTTAAGAACAAGTAAGGGAGCTTCTCAAATCACAACTGAATGTGAGATTAGTAAGTGTGACCCAAAGTCAGCATTGCTGACTCTTGGGAAAGTTTTTCAGTTTCTCATTTGTTCTTTACTGTTACATAATGGAAGTTCTGAGAACAAGTCTGAGAAATGAAACTCATCTGAGCTGCTTGGCAATGCAGAAATTTCACTGTCAATCTATTAAACCTTAGCTTTGTCTCAACTTCAGTGAAACTTGATCAAACATGAGATGCTTCAGATGAAATGTTCAAGGAAGCAGTGTTTACTGATGAAACTTTGTTTAGTCGGAAATTTGCAAACCAGATTTAGTTATAGTCTTATATCTCTCACACACAGATTTTTTTTCCTTATACACGTATTCACAGAGAGCTTGTGTTAAATAGATGTTATCAAGTATTTACTTAAAAAAAACAATAAGTTTAAAACTGTTTGACCAAAGAGCTTTTCCTCCCATCTGATGCTGCCAAAAGGATTTATATAGGAGCTAAAATACATGTGGAAAGGGTCATGCCTGGAATTTTGCTGTAATTGTAATTTTTTGATGCTGAAAAACAGCTGCCCATCAGTTTAAGGGGATCACTTGAGAGCCACTCCACACTGACCAGTAAAATGATTGAATCACTGAAACAGTAACTCACTGGAAAATTGTTTCTGCATGTAGCTCTTCCGCCCTATCTTTTGCACAGCCGCCCCTGTAATTAAGGTGCAAACTGAGCTCTGAACGTGATGAATTAAGCTAAAGTGGACCAGAACAACTCTCCCCCCAGCTCTGCAGAGCCCCAATTCTTCAACTCTGCCTGCATCACCAAGATGCCCAGTTCTGAAGCAGAATTTCATGCTCTTTTTTGACATTTTTAGCTTCAGCTCCTGATGTAATGTTAGAAGTGAATATAATAGTTATTTTTCACTATCCAGCCCTGCAAACTCTATGTAAAGTCTTGATGACTTCTGGGAATGCTGTGCATATGAAGAAGTCTAATTTCTTCTAATATTTATTCTACTCTACCTGTTACAACATTTCTGAGTTATTGCTATCAGTTCACCACGTGGAAGGTTCACCTTGTGATCCTCCAGGTCAGCAGGATCTGCAGCCACCATTCCACTGACGATCACTAGAACACCGACTATGAAGAGAATCTTATTGTGCTTATGCAGGCAAGGGTTCAAGTACAGCTATGTTGACAGGCAGTGAAAGAAAGCACGCCTCAACAGAAAAAAATGAGACCTGCAAGCCCGGAACCTTAATCAGGTGATTAATTAGCAACAGAGTCCTTTTTATTACATGCCTAGAAGAGTATTAAATCTTGGGTGGGTAATGGGAAAGTCTGCAGTGTTTTATGTTCCTGGTGGTCACTTCTATATGCTCCTGTGAAAATCCCCAAGATAGCTAGTTGAGAAACCTGAGATGGAAAACAATTAGGACTTAACTTCCAAATGAGCTGCTGGGCCTCAGGCAGAAAACCATGAGAAGACAAATGATAAATGACCAAGTATTCTATCTTGATAGGAAGACAAGCCAGACATTTTCGAGAACATGTTTTTCAAAGAGCTAAGCCCTGACACAGCTGAGTGTTTTAAACTGTAGAGCTAGCCCAGAAAACCAGAATGGGACAGTTTACTGAGTGCTGGGTTTCTGGAGGGTTTCCTGGAGCTTTTTGCCTGCTGTATTTGGTGCATCAGATGGGTCACCAGGTCAATTGTATTGGAGGCATATTAAAAAAAATGATTGGACAACTTAACAGTTGCTAATATCATGGCAGTTATGTCCCTGAGATAAGGGTAACCAGACACCTGGCTCTGGGGCTTGAACACTTGGACAGTTTACTTGAAAGATGGAGTGGTCTCTAGAGAATTCCAACATGTTGTGATTGCTGAGTGTTTCCATTTGTGACAGCACTGCTGATCCCGTGCAGGGATGTGGAGCAGCCAACACTGCCTGAGTAGCGCCGAATCTCTGGGCTCACAGGGAAGCCTGGCACGGTGGGCTTGGCTGCCTGCCAGCAGCACAATGCTGGCTCTGGCAGCAGTGGCTCTGGGAGCTCAGTGGGGCTAGGACAGGATTTGCCCCTGCAGATAAACTCTGTGCTATTGTGAGGGGTCTGCCTGTGTGGGACACAGCACGTGCAAGCTCCTGAAATGAGGTGGGCACTGGGGACAGGGGTGATTTGCACACTGGCAACCCTTGAAGTCAGATATTGTAAAACTCTAGGTGCCTTGGATTGGCATCACAGGATCCTTAATAGTAGGTAGGCCTAGTAGAGGAAGCCATGAGCTTGTCAGAATTGAGGACTAAAAAGGTACAGAATAGTAAAAAATAGCTGATTCTGGTATTTTACCTTCTAGCTCTGGAGTTAATCTACCACCAGCCAGCACTTTGTGATTCAACTAGATTTAATCCTTTCTGTGATTTGGATTCAGTGAGCACACAGGAGAAAAGTCTATGTCCAGATTAACCCAAAGGCCAAGTCCAGCTGTGTCTGTTCTTGGTCACAGCCTGGACCATGTAGTCCTCAAATACCTGACTGTGTTTTTATGTTTTCTAAAACGTCCTGTATGCAGCCAGTAAATAACTAGCAAACTGTGTTGATGCACTTCACTCTGAAAAAAATAAAATACCAGGCACATTTCAAAAACCACAGTTGCCAGAGATGTACTTATGATCCTAAAGTGCAAGAATCCCCTGTATGCACATCATCTCCCCAACAGACATGTCATACTAACTTCCAACGTCCTCCTTATGTAATTCCCTTCACATATTGTTACACAGACTAAATATGCTTAGCACAACACTACAGCCTCTTGCATTCAAGCCTATGCATTCTTAGCTCATGAGTTTTTCCATAAGTCCCATGAACATTCTGTGAACTTCCAGCTCCTGGATTCATGGGAACAATAAAAATTTCAACACAGTTTTTAGGTTTTATGGTTGCAGAAAAAAACACACACATAAATATGAACTAAGAAGCCCCCAAACCAGAAGGCAAATAAAAATAATCCCAGAAACATTACTGTTTTGCTGATAAATCCAGTGATTTTTAAGATGCCTTCTTCAGGGATCTCTTGAATGGTTTGGGGAGGGCATGGTTGGCCACAGTTGTGAGAAACACATACTTCTCCATACTCAGGTCTCATAGAATTGTTTCTTTCTAAACCTCACACTGGTGCTTCATAGCACTCACAGGCACTCACTGCCTTGAGATGTGCTGTAGTTTGGGGTGAAACTCAATCTGTTTAGATTCAGCCTGCCCAAGACTCAGCTCCACTCATTACAGAGATTAGGGTGAGAACTGGAGGCACTAAGGAGGATGAGAAATGCAGGCACTAGGGAGCTACTAAGGTCACTTCCAGTGTCTGCTTCTTCTTTGGTTTAATGAGGTGCATGAGATGCCAGAGCAAACAGGCTGTCCCCAATCACATTCGGCTGCTGAAACAGTGTCCTGCCTGGGGCAGCTGCTCACATGAGATGGTTTCCAGAGCTCAGCCTTGCTGCATTGCACCCTGTCCCACTGCATGTGGGGCTTTCAACTCTGAGCTTGTAAGCAGAAGTCATGGTCAGTGAGGAGGGGGACGTGGCAGATCTTCCTCGTGACAGCTCAGAGACGAGCTCTGGGCTGCTGGCAGCAGTGCAAGCGCGGTGGCCCTGCTCCACCCTGGGCTGTGCATCTTGTAGTGTGTGCAGGTGCCTTTTGTGCCTTCCCAGAGCACAGCCCACCCAGCCTCTCTGTCTGGCTGCTTTTGTGCCAAGGTGTGTCCTTGGTTTGGAGTAAGGTTTGTTTCCATGCTGTGCTGATGTCTCTTGGCATGCCTAGGGTCAAGGAGTGGAGCCTAGCAGGCCTGCACCACAGACACCATTGGTGTCATGTCTGTTCCAACCAGACTGTGATGTCAGGGGGTTACTAGAGCCCTGACTCCACTGGCCTCCCAGACACGCCTAGATGTAGACAAGGAGATGGTGTTTCTGAAATGAAGTCTCTGCTCTCCTGAGGTTACCCCCCTTTTGACTGCTGAGGGAGAAAACACAGCCTATGTTATTTGCTTTATTCTAAACGGCTGCAGCCAGGTCGGTGGAATCCTTGCCTGGGCCAGCTTTGGCCGTGAGCAGTTTCAAGGGGCAGTAGTCCCCTGAGCAGAGAGGCATGTGTGAACAGCAGCATCGGCATGATTTCCTTGCTTTGGGTATCTATCTGGAAGATTGCTCTCCATCCTGTTATACTGCAGCACAGTGAGAAGGGAGCAGAGACAGCATGCAACTGGCCTGAGAAGTATTTCAAATTTTTGTGGCTGTGTGACCCTCTCCTGCTCTCACTCAGGCCTGCAGCAGCTGGAGACACTGGCTATGGTGTTCTGCTGCAGCTGGAGAGGCAAGGGTGATGCGAATGAGAACTCTCTTCTGAAGAGGGATTTCTCTAAATCCAAAAGGACACACAGTATGTTTTCTAAGCTCATGGATGTTTTGCAAGAGTTACGAGTGATGGCAGAGACATACTTTGCACTCAAGTCTTCTGGGAGTCAGTTGGGAATTTTGGTTGAGTAAGAATTGGCATTAAAATTCTGGATCTTACCCAGAACAAGTAATGAGTCTGTGGGTGAGGCTGACCCTAAGTGAGATCTGCACTCCATGACTGATACACATGGGATCAAGTGCAAAAAACAAAGAGAACTGCCCACCAGGACCTCGTGTGGGCTGGAGCAACAGTGCCTTGGGAGATTTTTCATACTGGCTCTAGCAAAAACTTACTGAGCATGGAGAGGGAACTGAAACAGGTAGGACTGAGGTTCACAGGAGATGCACTCTGACACCATCTCCCTTCTTCTCTCTTCTTTATCTCCACTGCAGCTACAGTCTTCGCAAACTTTTGAATGTCAAAACTCTTCTTTTTTAAACATCCTGCCAGTGTCAGTGAAGAAAAACTAAGCATAATATAGGGAGCAGGGCATAGGACTGGCACTAGATCTAGGCTGGAAATTATCTTCTTATTTTGTGAGGAGTTTCAAAGCACTGGAAAAACTTTTTTTTTTGTTCTGATAGAGGCTGGAAAGTCAAAATCTGAAACATATTGGTGAACTGGAAATCTGGAAAAGAGCAGTAAGGTTAGGGGTCAAGTGCAGCACTTTGTTTAGATAATTTTCAAATGTTTTGGTTTAGTTCTGAATATTTCTAAATGGTTTATAGCCACTACAATTACCTTAAATTTGGAAAATAAAAGATACTTTGAAAAGTAGAAGTTTGAGCAATTTGGAGGAGGAAGAAACTTCAAACTGGAAACTTTAGAAGAAAAACCTCTTTCCCAGGGAAACAGTTACAGTAGAATGGCATTGTATTATGAAACCCCCCAAAAACCTGATCTTCCCTGCCCAACAGCTGTCTCTGGAAAGGGATGGTGTTCAGCCCTGTACTTCCAAGTGTTCATCTTGAGGCAGTGTAGCTTGTCTCAGATCTCCCTTTTACTGCCCCAGTCTGTCCCTGGGACTTTCTTCCCCACTTGTGGAAGTGTTTGTGTTGTCTGATAAATACTGAGCAAAACCATATGTGAGCTGGGTTGCATTATGCAATATGGGAGGATGGGTTACTAGCTACTCTTCAGCTTGTGAAAGTTTTCCTTTTTGGCCACATCTCAAGGGGGGATATTGAATTACATTGCATTTCATTTCTGATTGACATTGGATGCCTAAAATTTACTTCCAATGCAGGCACAGGTTTTATTCTGCTGAAGGAATTCTTGTATTCCCTGAAATTTCTAGATCAACATGAGCCTGCCAGTGCCAATTCTTGCTTTACAAGCAACTACTAGATCCTAAGGCTGAATTTACAGTCTTATTTCCTTGTAAATGTCAGATGTAATTTTGGGAGAATGTTCAGATATATCCGATACTGATCAACTCACCATTTTCATTACGATGCAGTCAAATCAGATGCAGCTGAGATCCTTACCCATACCCCTGAGGAAACCTATTGACAGGGTATGGAGGCAAGCTTTGGAAATAATAGACATGAAAAAATAAAAATCCTATATAAAAGTTTTATAAGTTTCATTACACAGTGATATTTCAATTACTTCATGGGAGACTTGGATGAACCTACAGGAAAAAGGCAGCTGTGGATTGGCAGCTTTTTGCTCTGCTTTAGTTCAGGATATTTCCATTTGATTAGAAATAGGAAATCCCTTCAGCTGAAGGGGCAACACTGGACCAATTTGCACTGAAAATTAAGAACCTGAGGAACTTTGCAATGTCCCTGATTCCAGTTAATTTCAGCAAGTTTGGAGGCTCTTTGTCACCTTTCTGATCACTCCCATAGAACAAAGATTTAGCTGTTGCCAGGCAGGGAAATAACTGTAATCTCATGTTACCTGCCAAAACTCCTTATCCAGAGTCTAATGCCTCCAGAGGGGATCCAGACTAGAATTCATTACTGGACAGATGAGGACAGACTTTTTAGCCTATTGTGATAGGACAAGCAGTAATGCTTTTAAATTAAAAAAGGGTAGTTTTAGATATAAGAGAGAAGCTTTTTACAATGAGGGTGCTGGAACATGGGCACAGGTTGCCCAGAGAATGCCCCATCCCTGAAAACTTCAAAGTCAGGTTGGACAAGGCTTACAACAACCTGATCTAGCTGAAGACCTGCCCATTACAGGGAGGTTTGACTGGATAGGCTTTAAAGGTCCCTTCCCACCCAAACCATTCATGATTCTTTGAAAAGAGTGAGCCTTAAACTTGTGAGCCTCTTCCTGTGTGTGCTTCCTCCAAGGCAGGTGCCCCTTGAAAGAGTGAACATATTCTTTCTTTTTTCGTTGAAAATACGTGTGCAAAATCCAGTAATGGTGTGATTTAAGAAGTCTGCAGGTTATACATGCCCTGAATCAAGACCAGATTGGCAGTTAGCACCAGGAAAGGACTGGTGTCTTGTGGGGAAGGCTGTTTGACCAAATCCTGATGATACATCAAAATAGAACACTTTTGGTGACTTCAGAGGAGTCTGGATCAAATTATGATAGCCTTGTATGTTTCTGAAAATTAGTTACTATTTTCAAATACAATGAGTAGTAAATATCACTTACTAAAGTACCTCACATGTACTTGGCAGGTTGCAAGCAATAGCCAAATTCAATGTTCTTCCTACCATTGAAGCACAATTATTCCCGAGGAAACCAAGGTACCAAGGGAGTGATATGCCTTACTGCAGGCAGCTGTGAAAGGCAGAGCAAGGCTCTGGAACTGGGAGTGCTAGCCCCTCATTTTGTATTCATAATGCTCTTTCTCCTGCACTTCACAAGAAATGCACATTTCAGAATGCAGAAGGACACTTTAGGGTCTGTGGTTATCTAACCCTCTGGACTACAGTTGCAATCTTAAGTACAGCAGAAAGCAAGCAAGAACCTCATAAGAAAATGGCATGCAAGGTCTCACATGCACTGTGCATTCACTTCTGAGAGAGCTCAGCAGATCAATTAAACAGACATGCAGTGCCACTGCGTAGAGTAGCAAGAAGCTGGTTTTCTTTCCCAGCCTTTGGTTCAAAGCACTTGACCTTTATCCTCATATCTTCTGTCTTTTAGGAAGGGCCATATTAAATGCTCATTCCTCTCAGTTGTAGGAGTCGTGCTTACAGATATTCAGCCTCTAATTGTGCGAAGCGGTCCCCAGAAACGCAGCCTCAGAACAGCCTTTTACTGAGGGGAACAATAAGGCTTAATATAGTGCCTGGAGCGATATTATAGAGTTAGAGGCAGATCAGAGATTAGTACATTGTTTGTGATGTAAAGGATTTCTTGCTAGGACATTAATAGAAAATGCTTTACCTAATCATATTGTTTGCAGGCTTGTTTTGTTTTGCTGAAGTGATATGCAAGTCCCTGACTGTCAAAAGGGAGCAAAGTTCAGCTTCCAATTTTCCATGAACTAGAAAATGATCTTTGCAAAGTGTTGTGATTGTCTTAAAACAAATTTTACAAGTGGAGACATTTCTGTTTCTGACCATTTAGGTAAATCTGCAAGTTACTTTTCTATGCACAGGGGTAAGAAGTCCCCGTGAAGGGGACAGGGACTGCTGAATGAGATTCACACATAAATCCTAAGATTTCACAAGCTGGACTTTTAAAAAATCCACCCGATTTCACAATACCCACAGTCAGAATGTGAGGGAGTGTGACCCTTTGAATCAGAAAGAATATTTTCAGGATTGTCTCTGTTGACTCTTAGTTTGGGTATTTTCCTTCCCTTCCACATGTGACCCTTGTTTTCAGGGTCATGTATGTATTGTATGTATTATATTTTGGGAAATCTAGTTTTTCAGGGCACACCACTCTCCCCTGCTGCTTTTTCTGCAGCTCTTACAACGAGCAGGATAGCTTTCTCTGTAGCCCTTCTTTCCCACCTCTTTCCATACAGTTTTGGAGGCCTGTTGAAAGCAGTTCTTTATTCCCCCATCTGCTATTAATTGCCTCTCTCTCATGCTCTCTAAGTCCCTCACTGCCCCTCGCACACCCCCGCTTCAGGGACAAACTTTGAGAGGAACTTGCACTCCACTAAAGGCATCTATCGCCGGCTAAACCCTTCTAAAACATTGCCACTCTAGCTGAATGCAATTTGCTCTTTCATGCCAAGGTTTGCTTCAGGAAATCCCCCAGATGAATGAAAAATATTGTTTTGCATTTGTTGGGACCTCTGCCCAGTGCTGCTTGCAGTGCACAAGCTGTGTTTGGTGCTAGCTGGGTCAAGATAGCTCAGAAAAGTCTCATGGCTGGGTATTGGTGCTTCTAAGCCTGTTGGCTCACACACACACGCGCACACTCACGCATACACACCCAGCGTCTCTCTCCTTTAAACAGGAAACTCAACTCAGCATGTGGTGAGTAACCAAATATCAGCAAAGGCTTTCTTGCATTTTCTTAAATTCTGTCAAAAAATAAATTTGAGAAGGAGACAAAAAATCCTGTGTTAAAATAAACTCTTGGATGTAAATAGGTCAGCACAATCAAAAGTCTGGGTGTTTGATGGAGAGAATCTGGCCACGATTCATTAGTCACTGATTCAGTCGGAAGAAGTGAAGCTTCGTGGTGCCTGTAAGTTTTTGAGAAGCTTGGAAAAAGTTAAAAACACAGAAGATATTTGTGTGGACGTGGGATACAGGCCTGTGATGAAAGCAGGCACAACTCTGCTCAAACACACTGGAGCTGTGCAAGAGGTTTGTTTTTGGCCATAGAAATAACACAGGTATAGGTTAAACAAGGCCTGATTCATTGCATTTAAGTCCATAGGGATTTGTGTGGCTGTCTGGATGGACTCTTTGTATGGCATACATCTTGCATGCCCTGTGATTCATCTATGAGGTCTGAGTTGTGGCAGAGTTTTTTAAAAGAGAGATATCATATATTGATTCAAAGTCTTCAAGAGACAGAAGACCGGTAAGTCCTTGGGTTAGACTAGCCAAGGGTTAATTACCTTTATCTTCCTGAGCATACATCATTCTGCTCACTGCTCCTCATGACTGGCCTCTGCCCTCGTGGCATGAAGTGGGTTTGGTGTGCCTGTCTCTCCTCAGCCTCACTTGCTGTACTGCCAGCTGTGCTATTGTAAAGTGAATGCTGCTTTTGTATCTGAGGTGATCAAAACAGAATGAAAGCTTTGGACAGCCACAGTGCTTCCTGCTCACTCAGTGTCCAGCCAGAGATGATGGGAAACTGAGCCTGATACCCCCCACTGGGAAAGGACCACAAAACTGGAGCATACTCACCCAGTCTCCTCTCCTAAAATTCACAGTTCTGCACAGGGAACATACACACATACAGCTATTTGCATTTCATCCTTTGATTTTTAAGGAAAAACTGCTAGAAAGGAGTTTGACATAAAATGAGAGCCATTTATTATTTAACTTGAAAGGGTCTTGTGATTGAATTTTGCTTCATCTTGGCTGAGGCAGACGCTTACATGTTAGCCAGAGTTCTGCACAACAAAAAAGAGCTGAATGTTGACATCAAAGTTTGGCCCACTGATTTTACCAAGGAGAAGGTATTTCCTGAATGGGGAGCAGCAAGAGCCGTGTAGTTCATACAAACTCCTGGCAAGAATATATGATGTAGCTGTTTGCAGAAAATCATTACCAGATGGCACAGTGATGGTGGGTGTATGCAAACCCACAGGGTGCAACAGGATGGATGAATAACATCTCTCTGTGGTACATTGCAAAGTCAAGGTGATGGCAAGCAAAGATCTTGCTTCACACTCGTTGGTCATGCTCCGTTCTGCCTTTGTGCTGGGCATGGGCTCTGTGCAACAGGGAAGGTGCCGTGGGAATAGCTGTGCCCCCTCAGCCTTGAGCCTAGCAAAGGAGAGCAATAGCAAGGACAATTAAATCTTGCTTGGTCTTCTGCTGTGCTCAGCATGGAGGAGGTTTCTCTGGGTTCATTAACACAGCTCTGATTCACAACCTTGAGTGAAAGGAGGCCAACAAGCACAGTGTGCTATTCCTCTGAGCGAGTTCTTCCAGCTAAGATGAAGGAAAAATTGCAGCACGCACTACCCTGAACAACTTGAGAGGTGCTCTGAGAGTTTCATTTAAATGCCATGCCATTTTAAATATCTTTTGTTGTGAAGAGTGGGTCACTTACATTGCCAGGGATGTTAGTATGTTGCTATGGTATTTTACCAAATCCTGGCTTCTGCTGCCTAGGTGGAAAACAGCCTGCGTATTCTGTGAAAAATTAATGTAAAAAACCCACCAGCTTTTGAGGATGACAAGATAATTTTTTTTTCTAATTTTTTCTTCAAGAGAGCCCTAAAGCTGAGTTGTGTCCTGTGGAACAGGTGCAGATGTGCGAACGTGGGATCACATCCTTTTCCCAGCCCAGCAGAACAGGCTCTTGAACTCAGGGTGGTGGTAGGAAAACAACAGTGCATTTCTCAAAGGCAGACTCTTTTTCTGGCCATGACTTTTACAAGATCAAGGTCATTATCTTTATAGACTTGTTAATTTCTCATAATGGGTTGACTAAAAACTTACGCAAATTCATTTGTGTATGAAGTACCTCCTGTGTACGTCCATGAAGGAATTTGCACCTTACATCTGGTGAGCTGTGTGACTTTTTTGACAGGGTTGTTAGAGCTACTCTTCTTCAGAAGCAAAACCCACAAGAAACTGTGAGCACAGCTGCCCATAATATGCTACTGTAGGGATGCTCACAAAGCAGACCTATTTGTGAAATTTTACTCATAAAATGCAGGATTCTCAGAAGGTCTTAAAGGATCTTTTATGACTGAGAAGCATTGATCTCTGAACTGGAGGAGGCACACGGCCTAATTCACTGAGAAAGCTGCTGATTAAATGATTAAAAGAGATTTTGTTTCCTGGCTTTTATACTTGTGCTGAAGTTATTTTTCTAGTCATAGATGAGTCTCAGCCAGCTCCCAGAGATGCAGAAAATCAAATTTTTATTCTTCTTCTTCTTCTAAACATCAGTTTTGTACAACAATTGAATTCCATTGGTCTGAGAGGGATTTAGGGAAAGCTTTTAATATTCCATATGGCTTTAGGATTCAAAGAATTTCCATGTAATGAAGTATTGTCTTCTGGACTTTTCCCTTCCTGCTTTATACTTAGCAGGTGGTATTCTAACACTAGCAGCTTGGGGCAGTTTAAATTTCATATTAGAACTCTACTATCTGAACTGAAATCCCAAAGGGAATTTTTATCCCTTTTCTTTTCAGCATGTGTCAATGGAAACAGTCCTCTGAAGGTCAAGAGCAAGTGCTGTCCCTAAATATAAAATTCCTTTGGTTATCACAAAAGCAGTGTTCACCACAGGAAGGGACTGGACTTCTGAGAAGGGTGCAAGTTTTGATTTCATCAAGTTTATTTTGCAGAAGGGTCGTGGACAGAGTCTTGGAGACTGGTAAAAAGCAGTGAGATATTATCGGCCCACAGCGAGGTTTTATGTTCCAAGGCTCCTGACGTGTAACCCGCGTCCTTCGCTTCCATGCTACTGATTCTGATATTATGTTAAATAAAAACGAGAGTAAAGAAGACTTTTATAACCACGTTTTCCATTGCAGACATAAACCAGATCATGCAGTTTGGTAGAAAAGGGACAAACATAGCTTATAAAATTTATTTGAGAAAGACCTGAAGGCATGGAAACTTATCTCAACACTCTCATCAGTAATATTACACTAGTGTGGCAGCACCTCTTTTTCATTATTGGGAACACAAAAAGCCAGTTGGCTTGATTGCACGTGAAATGGCCACCTCATAAATGTGCTGTAATCCTTGTCATGAGAAGTTTTTAAAGGTTCTTGGTGGGAGCTGGTCACAGTTTTCTTTCCCACTTTTATTTTAACCCAAAAGTTGTACTGAAAATATTAGGGTACTGGTGTTATTTTTTCTTCAAGATTTTTACAGTTTTTGATTTTTTAGAATTCTTCAGTTAACATTATCTAGAAATAATATAGTTTGAAATATTTTTTCATTTCTTTTTTTGTTTTCTATCCCAAGTTTCCTCCTCCAACCTCTTCTGCTTTTTTTTTTTTTCATGGCTGTAAAACCCCAAATAGTGGTGGAAAACACCTCTAAGAGTAAAGAACTATAAGGGGCAAAAGAACAGTCACAGGAGAAAAGCCTGGGTCCAGATCCCTGCTCTGCTACACGCCCTCCAAGAGAACATTACTGAATGGTTCTCTGGTTTAGATTTTAAGCACCAATTTGAGAGTGCACTTAAACTCAGGCTTATCCAGTGTCCAAATTGTCTGGGAATAGGTTTAAGAGAGCTCCTGAGTATAGCTGGGAAGAAGCTCAGGTCAGCCTTTAGAGGAGACAGTGTGTTGGCCAAGGTTCCCACCACTTGTCAGACACCTCTCAGCCTTCCCGTGGCTACCACACAGCACTGACGGGACTGATGCTCCCTGCCAGGTCACAGCTGGTGCTGGCTCAGCCAGCTGACTGACAGACATGTGGATGTACCCTTTGGGTTCCTGGTGTTTTCTCTCCATCAGACTTGGGCCTTGCTGTCCTGGTGTGTGAGTAGGGACATGAGATTTCCTTGCCTGAAAGCACTACTTTGAAAAAACAGTAAGTAGAACCTGGGATGCAGTGAGGTACTACATTGAGAAGGACCACAAAGCAGCTGTGGCAGCTCCCTGTTGTCAAGGTGGGGAAGATGCTGTGCTGCCATTGCCTAGAGGCCCATGGGGAGCTGAGATGGTTCTTTTCAGGTTTCTGGGAGGTCCTGCAGGCTGGCTTTATCGGTTCCTCCTGTTCCTTTATGAAATACAGATGCTGACACTTGGAACATTTGTCTCCACCAGTCACTGACACACAGGTGCCATATGTCCTGAACCAAACAACTGCACTGCAGCAGGCAGAGGTGGAGGTGGGTCTTGCAGGGCATGTTTAGCCAGACAGGAGCCAGGAGACAATGGGAGGCAGCCCCTACTTCCTTTCCTCACATGTCTGTGATGAAGTGCAAAAATATGTTTGGAATTTCTTCCCGAGCCAAGGCCTCTGTGTTTGTCAACAGCTTTGTTTTGTTGATGGGGCAAAACATGGAATGGAATATCTTGAAAATTAGCCACTGAGCTACAGGGATAGAGCATGATGCAGCATCTGAGGAAGGCCAGTGCAGGTGGGGCTTAACCCAACACAAGGAGTTCTGCCAGATGCTGAGAAGAAAGCTGAATGCAAGTCAATTATTCTGTTTGGATTTTCCACAGCATGAAATTCCCATAGTGTCAGTCTTCATCTATCTGCTTGTTAGAGCCACTTGCAGAACGCCATAGGGAGGAAACTGCTCTTAGCTTTTTCTTTGGTGGGGTGAAGCTCAGTGGTGCAGCAGTAGAGGAAGCCTCATCTTGTGGTGAACACTGCACTGAGTGTAGGGGTAAGCAGACTCTTAATTTGTATGCCTCTCAGTGGGCTTTCTTTTCACAACTCTTAAAATTCCAATCAAACATTATTGTAAGTATTGAAATCAGTTTAAGAAAGTTAATCCATTGTTTGAAAAAACATTGAGACTGTCAACTTGATGTTGTGTGTAGTTATTCAAGTTCTAAAGCCCTGAGAAATAGACCTCACAAGAGAATTGGCAGCTGACCCTTAACTTCAAATGTCATTGCTTTTATACTGCAATATGAATTATTTTCTGTTTTACAAGCTTATGTCATTCACCCTACCATGGACTGGATTTTTCATATATATTAGTGACAAATTGTACTTGTTCTGCAAAATCCCAGGACTCGAGTGTTCTCTAGGTCTCAACAGCTGTCATCTTTTTCCCAAGGTACTTGAGAAATGTTCTCTGGAGTTGCTGTGAATCACAGATGTTTGCTCTGAAGGATAGGGTTGGTGGTCCAGGGCCATGTGTAAGGGCACCTTGATGAAATTCTAAATGGGGTTCGGTTTCAGTGATGCTCAGTGTTAGAAGGAAGCATTTTCCTGACTGTTGCCCATCAGCAGAAAAATGCTAATTGATTTTTGAGGCCTCAGACCCTGCCGTAGAGAAAGGCAACAGGAGGTGGAAAAAGGTTTTGTTGTCTTTCCTAGTATTCATTTTGCAGTCTCCAAGATCCATCTGCTTACAGGGAGTGGGGGACATTCAGAAAGAACATCTGTGAGTATCCCACGTTGTTACACTTCCAAAGCCAATGGCAAAGACCTTGGCGAGATCCAGGCTTTTCAAACATGAGCCTTTTCTGCAAGTGTTTAGACAGATGGTTTGCTACTGTAAGGAGCATCTTCAGGGAATTCACTCCTATTCTCAATGTTGCAATTACTGTAGGCTCAGGGCTGGCTGTCTCCTGCTGAGTTTCTGAACAGTGTTTGTTTTTGCTTGATGAAATTCTGTCTTAGATTTTTTAGTGATTATGCTGTATTGTGTTCTGCCAGGCTTTGAAATGAGATCAAATTGCTTTTCCCTCAACATTCACTTACAAAACATATGTCGGCCAAATCTTGAAGTTCCTACTTGTGTGCTGGTCACCCACCGAAAGTCAATGGGACCTTTGACTGAGTAAGCACTGTGTGAAAACCAAGTGTGAAGGTGGGGGGTACTTCTTGCTGCAGCTTCTTAGCTTGCAGCAGCAATAATTTTATTTTCTCTGAAAGAGGTAATGGGTACACTGATGTTGCCTTGGATGAGATATTTTTAAGACAAGGCTTGCCCAGCCCCTGGTAGAAGTGGGCACTAGAGCTGAACACTGTTCTCCAATTTGGCAAAATGTTTATATTTTCAGTTGATTTTCAGTCTAAACCAAACTAAAACCCAAATTAAGTGTTATTTCCAGGGATTTGTAGAATCTGCTCACCAAAACTGACAACTTCTGTTACTTTTGCTGACAATCTAGCTGTGAAATTGGTAAGAGAATCCATTTCACTGAGCAGTTTTGGATATCTGACCTCAGATGGATCAAGAAGGCATGTTTGGGCAACAGTCTTTAAGCCGGAAGGATGTAATACATAGTACTTTGTGCGCAGTTAACTGATGTTTTAAAATCAAGCTCTTGTAAGAGAAACATCCACTAATCTCTAATAGACACAGTCCAGATCACACCCCAACATTTTCACTTGCCGTATAGTACAAAGCTGAATATGAACTTTGAAACTCTGACCCTTTGTGGAGGTGTTTGCAGTGTTGTCCCTTGGATTTCGCAATCAAAGAACACTTAAAGAGCTGCCACAGAACCAGGTTTCTGTCAGAACCAGTTCTCTTTTTCATAACCAGGCAGACTTGACCACACAGTAAGAATGAAACTCATTGCTGAGAAAATAAATAGCACATGACTATTTAGATCCTTGAAAAACAAACTCGGTGGTCTTTGCCCTGGTCTGTTGAGGAGGAAGAATAGTACGTTTTCTTTCCTACTGCAAATATTTAGTAGATCTCTACACACTGCAGTCACTGTCCTTCTGTCTATATTAATTGAAGCAAGCAGGGCTGATTTTGTGTTCATGTACCGTATATGACTGCTGTGATGTCAGTGAAGTTCACATCAGTATTAAGCTGGTGTGTTAATGGACTTAAGTCTAGATGCTATAAACACTTAGAAGATGTTGGAGTCTTTAAAATTGAAATACCTGCTATTACAACGATTTAATAATTGTTGAAGGCAAGTTTATTTGTGTATAATTTTTTAGATTTTTCAGTTGAGTCTAGGGAAGTGAGCTCTGATTTCTTACAGAAAAGAGGATTTTATGTACGTGTCTGTGTATGTGTATGTCTGTGTGTGTCCCAGACACCTTTTGAATTCATTGGCTGACTTCCACCAGATTTGTTAGAGAAGTATAGATGTCTAAGGTAAGTAAACCTCTGAAAGCAGATGGCTAGGTGAAAGAAAATTTTGTTGGGAGGACCTGACAGTAGGGAAAAGAGCAGAACCAGAGTGCACTTTATTAGAAATGAGAGAATCCATATGGGGGAAAACCCTTACAGATGTCTCAGTTGCAAAAAAATTTTATGTATCAAAGTCACTCATCCATGAGACACAAATCTAAAGGAAACTGATTTCATTGATCCTGGTACTTTTGTCTGTTCAGCACACCTAGTTTTGCATTCAAGTATTGGGATAAGAATAAGAAAACACCCTTTTCTGGCAAAAAAATAAAAAACATAATAGTGAGTGTGGATCCTTTTAAAAAGAGCAGTGTTTTCTATTAACAGAGAACTGAAGCAGGGTCTGAATAGCTGGGATCCAATAACAGTGTGTTGGGGAATACTGGGTAAGTATCTTCTGTTCTTCCATTCTTGAGGCCATTATCTCTTTTAAAAATGGAGTTAATGATACTTAAGTGGCTTGGAATGTGTTTTGCCCACTGCAAAGAAATGACCCCTGAGATAAGCATAATTAAAAGCTCCATGTACTTTAAACTCTAGTTACTTACTACAATGGCATTAGACTGTAAGATCTTTGAGCTGCACATTTTCATAATATATACAAGAGTGGTCACTTTAATTGATGCTAAAACCTGAGCAGTCACAAAAAGAGTGAGCTTCTCCTAATACTCCCTATTGTATTAATTTATGAACAATAAACTCAAAAGATACCATACATACCACGCAAGGCAGAGGGAACATTTGGTCTAGCTGTTAAGCAAGCAAAGTTTGGATATGTTTCTGATCTATATGATCCTGTACAGTGGATGAATGTGGCTGTATGGTCTTATAAACAGGAGGGGTTCTGAGCTTCGCTACACTTCTGCTAAGTGGATACATATTGGTAAAAGGCATATGAGGTATTTCTGTCGGATATTAAAATAAAGGGAGGCTTGAGGCTCTATGTTTTATGTCTCTCCAAATCAGTCTAATAATTTCTTTTGTTTGAATAAAGAGTTTGAGGAAATTTTTTTCCAGAGCTAATATTTCTGGAAGCTTTTAAGGAACACATAAAGCTTTGATGACGTCATTAAAAACATGAAAGATGTATTTGAGCAAGGGTTTCTGGAAAGGTTTAAACCATGCAATGCTCTGTTCAGCTGTAGAGCAAAAGTTGCTGGATGGCTCTGTTCATTCTCCATGTCACTTGAATGTGAACAGTTTTATACTGTAGCCAGAACCCAAACCTAATTTTCTCTGGACCTAAAGCTCAGATGTTAATTGGCATAGGAGGGTTAGGTCTGAATATACTTTGAAAGATGTACCATGGCTTTGTCCCAGCTCTGGTGAGGAGGCAACAATGGCTTGAGGTATAAAACATGCAATTTTCTGGGTAAGAAAATTTACTTTTTTTTTAGTATAAGAAAATAATTCTAACGTGTTCTTTAAACAAATTAATCAAATACTGGCCAGATTCCCCCCAGATTCCCATGGTTACATTAAGGTCAGCTGGGGTCCAATTAACTTGTGTTTGCTTCCCAGGGTCATCTGATCTTGGCAATTTTCATCATTCCAATAAAATTGGGTTTGATTTCTGGTGCAGAGAGAACAGCTGTGATTCCAGGTCTTCAGCTTTGTCTAATTCCAAGGAACAGTGTGCAAACAAACTAATCATCTCAGATCTTAGCAATGAGCGTGGGGAAGTGTGAGTTATGCACATCAGTAACTTGTGCAAGGGAACTAATTAGGAGCAGATGCTTAAATTTTCCTAATGTTTATATGAGGTGAACAAATTGCCCGCTGGCAGAAGTAGCCATCTGTAAAAATGGTGTTCCAGCCTCATAATTTTAAATGTTCTTCTTGTATTCTTAATTTGCATGTACAAAATAAATTGCAGCTAGCTAGAGACACTCAATCAGCAATGGGTCTGAGTTCTTAAGGCCTGGACCATGTCACCCAGCAGTTCTATGAGACCATTACAGATTCTGCTGAGGATTTGGTGTCTGTGAACTGTTGTTTGTAAAAAAATTAGATGTATTTCCTCAAAAGATTGCATGCACAGAGCATCTTACAAAACCAACAAAAGTAAGAAATGTTAGTCTTCTCTGATTCCCTAGAAAAGTAGTAAGAATTTTCTGGTAAAAAAATGCTTCACTCTCCTTTTTTATGTTCCACTAGACAGGAGAAAATAAACGAGTCATTAAAACATTGGTGTCATGCAAGGAAGTAATGTTCTCAAGGTATGAAAACACATCCCCTCCCCTTTGCAGAATCCAACCTCTTTTAAAAACAGTGAATACTAAAGTGTTTAGGGATCCCTTTGTATAAATCGTGCATGTTCTACACAGTGGAAGACCTGCCCATTCCCGCAGATGTCAGGAGGGACACAAAAGCTTGTTTTGGCTGCACTCGCCAAGTCCCCCTGCTGTGGGCTAGAACGCTTCCCTGCCCCACCTGTGTGCTGCACTGATTGATTGAAAAGCAGGCTGTAGACTGCAGCCTGGAGAAGCAATTGCTTGTCTCTCAAAATCAGTCTACTGTAGCTTGAAACAGACTTTCCAGAAGGCGCAGGAGGAGCATTATGGTAGCATTGGGGTAGTTACTGGGAAGGTTATCCTCTGGAGAAACCTTGACCCCACCAACCAAGCAGCATGGGAGTGTTTGACTGCCAGCTGTTGCCTGCCAAAGACTATACCAGTTGTTTTTAGCTCACTGGTATTACTGCAACGCTGCTGAGCTTGAAGGGAGCCATTGAGTTTGACTTGGATATCGCCGGCCACTCCATTTTGCAAAGTTACTCCTGGACTGAGTTCAATAAGGTGTGCTAGCAAAAACTGTCTCCTCTAGGGTGGGCCTCAGCAATGCTCTGAGTACTCCAAGACATGGAGACATCCTTCACTTTTGTAGGTGATTTTCTTCAATATCTAAGGACAGACATGGATTTAAAAAAAACAAACTGTATGGCTGCATTTCTAATTGGAATTTTTATGTCTCTGATTTTTCAGCAATTGGTCTGTGTTGCTGTTACCTTTTCTAGATTAGAAGATTCTGTCAGTGACTAATATATCCTAATATATCCTCTATTTGAGGATATTCAGGCACCAAAACCAAATCACCACTAAATGTTCTTTCTGAGAAGCTGAGTATGTGGACTTCTTTAGATGCCTTGCTATAGGAGAACATTTACTGATGATGTATTGGTGGCTGCAGCCTGTGGACTTCTCTTTCTCTTGATGTCTCTCAGGATATGTTTTCTCCAGTCCTTAAGCAATTTCTATGGTTCCTTTCTGTTTCATTCCTAAATCTATCAATATTTTCTGAAAGGCACCCAAATTTATAGCATGCAACAATTGCAGATATGGGGAAAATAATTCCTCTCCTGTCTCACATCTCCTCCAGTTGCACTTTGAGCCATGGCATTTGCTCTATTTTGCCAGAGGAGCATGCTTGGAACTCAGCCTGTGTTGTCTGCTCTGACTGTATAGTTCTTAAGTAAAGTCTCTGCTTTCCTCTTACAATTTTTATTTCTCTGCTTGCCTGCCTTCTTCCAATCTGTGGAACAAGTCTAAGATTTGCAGGGTCTCAGGAAATGTCTGTCACTCAGTTCCCAAATAATTATATTTTCCCTAGACATCTTTGTTATCTCTATTAATTTCTGTTTTGTTTAAATGGTCCCATCTTAACAATTGATCCAGTTTTTCATGTCTTTATTTTCAGATCATTAAGGAAAGTGCTTAGTAATGGCCAGGCCAATATCAGTGGAGCAGCTACCCCCTGCCCCCTGTTGTACCTAGGCTGGTGTTTCTCTGATGTTAACAGCTTTCTGAAAGAGGCAATTCTCCATTTCTTCAGCCATTTAAAATGTGCTTTTATGGTGCTAAAGTACCTTAGGGTCCCGTTGTGCCAGACCTTCCTTTAAGAAGAAGGCTGGTCCCCAAGGAGCTTGCAATAAGATGCACAAGGGTTTGGAAAGCACTTGCCTACACTACCCAGAGAGTTCAGGACCTTGGTTTCCTGGGCAGACATGGCCGTCTGCCACACTGAGGAGATGGCTCCTTCTATTTGTCTGACCTTTGGCTGCAGCTGTCACAGAGTTACACTGGGCAGTCTGCACGACTCAGAGCATCCCCAAACAGCACCAGCAATGCTGCCAGCCCTGGTGGGGATTGTGGTGTTCTGGGAGCCTGCCCAGGAGCACTGCGGGGAGCCTGCAGAAGGCAAGCAGGGTGCTGCTCTCCTGTGCCTCATAGGGCTGTTGGGGGTGCTTTCCCTGTGGGTTAGAACAATTCTTTTCCATTGATGCTGACTGAGGAATAACTCAATGCACACCATCTCTGCATTTAACTAGTATCTCTAGTTACTCTTT
Organism: Coloeus monedula; assembly: GCF_965178545.1. NCBI lineage: Eukaryota > Metazoa > Chordata > Aves > Passeriformes > Corvidae > Coloeus > Coloeus monedula. The sequence continues at coordinate 21,205,751 of NC_138788.1, forward strand.
TTCATATTATTTTTTCTCCTTCATTTCCAAATCTGATGTTGATTTCCTTGGGGTGTGTTGCCACTGGGCTTCCAGGGATGTAGATCAGGCCCTTAATTACTCCTTTTATTCTTAACTCTACTACAGCTGAAGTGAAGATTTTCAAAGCCCCTGGAGGGACCTGTTTGCTCAGTTCTCAACTAACTAAATTTTTCCTAGGCAGTTTTGACATTTCAGTCTGAAGCACCTTTTTTCCTTCTTTTTTTCCTCAGAAGCAAAGCTAGGAGGCAGGTCCTTAGGAGATAAGAAGTGTCACACATATATTGAGTCTAAACCAGAGGGTCTTATCCCAGGGTTGAATCTAAACCAAGCTTTCTCCCCTCCCATTCTTCAAAGATTATTTTACCCAGGAGGGATGTCCCAGAAATCAATGGAATTGCACTGAGATATTCAGAAACACAACGATTTCTAGCAGGGAGGATTATCAAATACTGAAAAAATTTCCTAGTTGACATAGGAACTTGTGAACTCTCAGTTCCTCAAAGTGTTTGTATTGAAAGCAGGTACCTTGCATTACAGGTGCCCTGCATCAGCCACATGTAGGTGAGTTGAGTGTGGAAATCTCTGTGGAAAAACCCATGGCTAGCTTCAAGCAGTTGAGAACAGACTATTATAGAATCCTATGCCTTAAAATCTCTGGATAACAGACAGTAGCTTGGATAGAACTACTCACAAGCAGAGTTTTGAGTGAAAGACCTCTAGGACAGGATGTGTAATTTTTCCACTGTGTTAATAGAATCCCTAAAAAAAAAGGTGCCACTTGTGCCAGCACATCTCAATAACTTCCAGTGTTACCTGGAGATGTGTCCTAGGAGTCTGGGAAGGCTCTGATTTGCAGGCTTTAAGTTGGATTCTCTCAGCTGTCTATCCTCATTTTCAGCATTTTTTTTCCCATCTCAGGACATTGTGGTTTTGTCATGTGTTCCTGTTATTTTTTTAGGCAAAGGCCAGAGTTGCCTGTCTATGGGTTTTTTGACCTCTGTAAGTACAGACATGGCTAAGGACTGCTAGTTGCTGAAAAGGCCAAGAGGATGAAGACAAGTCAGGGTTAAGTTCATAAGTTGGTTGAGTTTAAAGATCCCATATGTGGGGTTTACGGAACCATGTTTTTCAGTTTTAAAAGATTTTTATTAAGTTTTCACAAAATACAAATGAAAAGTCATAAACAAAACCCAGGATCCTGCTCAGAGTTACCCTGAAATAAATCTGGAGTAACTGCCTTGGAGCCAGGCAATGTCTCCAACTTTATGTTGCTGGGGCTAAAAGGAGAGCCTGACCCCATGAGTATTTTCAAACGTGCAGTTATAAAGTATGCAATGTTCTCTAAATAATTTAGACTAAGAAATTTACAGGCTGACGTTCACTATGGATTGAGTTTAACCAGTGATGTTTCGATTTAAATGCTCTTTTGGATCCACATGTCATAAGAATGGAATGTGTCCAGTGACCCACGCAGACTTTCCTGTGCCTGTTATCAGCGTCACAGCTAGTGCTCCCCAGGCAGCAGGAGCTTGTCCTCGTGACACCTCAGTCAAACAGGAAATCATTATATTCTCTGGAGAAACTGAGGTACATGGTGATGAGAGACTTCCTCAGAGTCACCAAGGGCAGCCTGTTATGTAGGGTGAGGGGAAAACTCTTATTGACTTCACCATGGCCAAGATTTCCCCAAGGTTCATTGAGGTCTCAGGGAAGTGTTGAGTGGGAGAGGAATCACCAGGGCAGTTACTGTCAAGATGTCAGGTCAGGATTTTTGAGCTGGATTCAAAGGAGGACTGAAAAACCTGGGTCCTTTTTGCCCTTTTGCCTTTGCTGCTCTGTCTGTTCCACTTTAGGAAGAGGTCAGTGTTAGCTGTGGCATGGCCAGGAGTGGGCTACCTTGGCTGATAACGCTCTGCTGCATTTACAGGCCAGGAACTGGCCTTTTTTTGTCCTCACTGATCTGGATTTGGTTAGCATTATTAGGGTTTGTTTCCCTTATTTCAAAATTGCATAAATACCATCTTCTCTTGAATCCTTGCAGCCTTGTCCTTGACAGCAGAGGCTTCTACAGCATATTGTAGAGGGTGAGTCTCCCCACAGAGTTAAATCACACGTAGAAACTGAACTCCTGTCCCTCTTGCAATGAAGGGCAGACTTGGCAGCCAAGCAGGGATTTCACCCAGACACCAGCCCTTTCTTCTGAGCGCTCTGCTCTGCAGGATGTATTCTTTCCATTACAGCCTCACTCTAGGACTCCCCAAGGGCACTGTGAGAAAACCACTGTTGTCTCTTACATCAGATTTAGAGTCTGCAGTGCTCAAGCCATGAAATCGCCACAGAGGCTGGGCAGTCAAATCCACGGAAATCAAATGAGAATTTGAGTAAAGCCCCTGGTTAATAAGTCTTTCCCAAGTCCAATAAACATAACTGGAAATAAATTGCATCCATACATTTCACAGTTTGATTTACATTAAAATGAAAACATGAGAAAGGCCTGCCATTGACAAGTTCAAACAATGCAAAATTCTGCACAGTTTGTGTTTATCCAGCCGTAATTTATAGCTCAAATATTCCATTGAGATAAAAATAAATCAATAATAGTACACTACTTGTGATTTATCTTGGAGTCATTAAAAAAAACAGATGGTTGTTTTCCTATGCTGGTAGTGTGGGTCTATCACAGAAGCCATCACATGTACAACATTTTGCTGTTCAAGGCCCCAGCAAAATGCCTTCTGACAAAGGGCCTCTTTTCACAGCTCAGACAGCTTTGCTTCTGTTCAAGCCTCAACCTTGCCAAGTTCCTCATGTGCTCAGTATCTGAAATAAGACCATCACTCAACTCTAGATTTAATCTCTGGATGGATTTTTGAGTAAAGGGTTTCAATCATCAAGCCCTTTAGTACCAGCGTTGTGCCAAGGAGGTGGGTTTGGAAGCAGTGGAGGAGCACATCTGTGCATGCCCTGCCTGCTGACAGGAATGGGATTCAGAGCTGGTAGCATTGTTATTCAATAAATACTACTGGATGCAGAAGAGAAAGGAATTCTCCCCAGTCCCTATGGCTCCTATGGCTCTTGGCAGCATTTCTGAGGTGAGTCATTAGCAGCTGCTTGGGAAGGGAGGGAAGAGCAGCAGCATGCCATGGCTTCTATCTGGGCTCCTCCACCCTTCCAGGAGTTCAAGCGGTACTTTTTAACTCAAGTGTCCAAGGTTATAGAAGAAACCTTAGTGCTCCAGATTGTGTGTTGTCCTTGGGCTTGGCTTAAGTGAGGAGGCTCATTTAATAGCTGCCAGAATGGTGATTATTAGAGTCATGGAAAACCTCTGGAGATCATCAAGTCCAACCCCCTGCTGAGGCAGGTGAGTCCTGAAGAACTCCAGGGATATTGATTCCAGGGCCTCTCTGGGCTCCCCTCCAGAGCTTGTCCTCTGGGCTACTCCTACAATAGCATCCAGACATAGATGGATATACACACCTGCTATGATTGGGAAAACTCCTGAAGTAGAAAAGAGAATAAAAGCTATGTTTGTTCATCTTAATGTGGCAAGCTCTGGCCTTTTAGGAGGCTGGCTGCCCTCTCCTGCCCCTCAGCCTCATATGGATACTGTCCCATTTTTTTGGGGAGGAGGCAAGAATTCACAGAGAAATCTGTTCAGATCCACTGTCTGCAGCAATAATCAGTTTTTTCAGGTCTGACTTGGAGCCAGAATTACTTTAGGTCATTTCAGCTAAGGCCAAATCTTTTCTGCACTTAGCATTTTCCACCACGATCAAGATGTTGGCCCTGATGTCCCTACTGGGTTTCCCATACTCTTGGCTCTCAACATTACCTCCCAGAGCATCTTAACAGCATGTCCAGTTGTCAAGGCACAAGGATGCTGTTAACATAGCATCCAACTAAATTTTATGCATCAAAACACTGCCTGCTATGTAGTTGGGTAAGCACCTTTCAAAAACCACTGCACATCTGCACATCTCACATTCCTCTGGGGTGTCCATCACTCTGGCCTCTGTGTGGTTTCCAAATGTGGGCAGCTTTTCCTGGCTGGTTCTTGGTATCTGCTTTTGTTGTGGCCATGGCACCCCCCCATCACCTCTCCCTTCCTGAGAGCCCTCCAGCATAGGAATCAGACAGGATTTCCTGCTGCCTTTCAACCTATTCAGAGCTTTGAGGGTGTGAGGGAGCCGGTTTCTTCTAAGTGCTTGTCCCCAAGCCAGTCAAAGCCCTGGGGACAGGGCTGGCTCTTGGCTGCCTCCAGCATTCACACCTCTGCACTGGGTCTGCACACCCTCATGGCCACTGCAGGCATGGTCTGTACCTTCAAGAAAACAGGGTGACTCCCTGCCCTGGACATGGCACTGTTTGATATTCAAACGCTCACAGACAGTTCGTTCACTGCCTTTCTCCCCCTCCTTACAGTTTAATTCCCCTCAAAGCTCCTTACTAGGGCTTGTACCTGGATGTTGGCATGAAAACCCTTTTTCTCTAAGAACACTGGAAAATGCATTCCTCCACCTCTGTCTCTCAGTCAAGACAGGCACAGCCTGTTATTTGAGTCTGCCACCAGTGGACAACAGGATTCTGAAGTTTGATAAAATTCTCCCCAGACGTGGAAGGTCAGCCTGGTATTTCAGAGTGGGGCTGGGCTTTTGCTGCTTCACACACTGCCAGCAGTAACAGGAATTCTGAACTTCTTTTGCAAGGAACCCTGCATATGGCACACGAGCCCATATGAAACAGCCCTTGGCTGTTATTACCACATCCTGCTTCTGAGGGGCAATTTGTCTGGAATTATAACTGTGTAGTAAAAGTTGAGACTTTCTCTCAGTAAATATGTGCACAAACAAAGCTAAATTTTTCTGTGATGCTGTTCCGTGACTTAGCTCTGTTTACAAGCACTTTCTTGTTGATACCAGCACACAGACACTGAGCTGAAGCTGGATGGGTTTTGTGGAAATCGTTCTGGGGTGTCCTTCAGAGAGAGAATTGTCTGAGAAGGGATGGAGCAGCCCAGGCTCAGCACTGGGCTGGTCACATCAGCAGCCCCGTGGTGCTTTCTGCCCCACCCCTGCAGGCAGCTCCTCCAGATCAACAGGTCTTCTCTTTTCTCTCCCCCTATTTTCTTCGGATATTGTTGACATATTTCAGATTCCCCTTCATTGTGGGAAAAGGGAACTTGGGCCCTTGCTCAAGTCAGCTTAATCCAGGCCCTGCAGGCAAGGAAGGTGCTAAGGTCACTAGGTGGGATTGGCTAACCCAAACTTGCTTTCTTCTTTCCCTGCCCCAAACCATCACATAATTACCTATGCTGTGATCATAGGACTTTTAATTAACCAGTATTTGGTAAAGATCTTTTGAAAGTTACAAAGTTTATTAATAAACTAAGAACGTGGATTCTTATCATCCAAACTTTCTGTGAAGTTCAATGTTGAATTTTTGCTTTAATTGGGCTTGTTTGACTGATACCAAATTCATGACAGATAGCAAGAGTTTGCCTTTGACAAGGACTGTGCATTGTGCCTTTGTCTCAGCAGACTAATAATTAGGTACTACATTGACATGTAACCATAATCCTGCTGAAGTTAGTAGGACTTGAAGGTATATGCTCTTTCCTTCAGGCACTTTTCTTGCCAAACTGAAATCCAAATTCAATCTTGTCAACTGAATAACTTACTTAACATATTTAATTTGTTTCTTGTTTCTGTCTCTGTTTCCTTTGAAGAATTCACTTTCTTTATTTGCTCATGCTCTTCTTGCTGTATGGTATCCATTCATTTCCAGTGCTGCCTTGCAGCATGGACTTTATCTCTCTCCTCCACAACTCATTCCTCTTCCACCTTCAACCCTCTGCAATTCCAGTGCTGCTCCCTATAGTTAATCTTTTGTTCAAGAATTAGCAACATCTATGTTTTGTGTTACTAAGTGCAGTTAGCTTAGGCTTGCTTGGGAGCTGGGAATCCGAAGAAATGCTGCTGTTGGAACAAAATGTTTACAATAGTTTTCTGGAGTTCCCCTTTATCTAGAGTCTGTCCAACTGCTTAATCCAGCTGTGGTCAAATATTTAATGATATAATTAACTCTGACTATTGCAGGTAATTCCTACTCTGTAAATTTCATCTGATTACCCTAAAGAGTTTTACCTACATAAACTTCATAGCAATGCTTTGTGATGGGTTGGAGGTTATTCACTGTGGTGCAGCAATGTGGCCACTTCTGGTGTGGAGCACAGCAGCTGGATAAATGTATTTGGCAACCAGTCATTGGAAATACAGGACATGGATCTAACCAAACCAAAATAGAGACTTTAAGGAGGCAGAGTACAGACGTTTAACATCTTGAGTTACACTTAGTGTAGAACGTCCTGTTCCTGCAGCACTCACAAGATAATGCCACAAGATCCTCCAAGCAATTAAGACATCTGCTTTATACCCCTGTCAGACAGGTGACTCTTTGGTAATACACCACCCTTATGAAATATGGTGGAGCTTATGATCAGTGCACAGGAAAAAGAGCTCTTGTTTTGTGGCTGCATTTATGTTACTTGTCCATTAAAAATATGGATCCAGCTCTGTTAATGGAAGCTGACATGATCACGGCCAAAAGTAATATGCCTGCAGGCAGGCCAAAAACATATTTATAGCCCATCATTAAGACGATTTGGGAAACTAATATGTGTTCTGTGTATACATACTGTACTTAATTTTTCTCCACAACAGATGCTTATCAGGGATTTTCTCTATGTCTGTTGCAACAAAAAAAAGGAAGGAAAAAATCCCAAACTGACATTATTTATTATATTGCCATTGAAAAAAGATCATGAAAGTAAGTTGTAAAAGCTATTGGGCAACATTAAACTTGTGCTGCTGAGTTCACGGGCTATCTCAGGGGACTCTGTGAACTCCTGCATGCTGGAGAGCTGGAGTCTCTTGCACAGTTCTTGGGCACCGTCTTTGTTTTTGCAGTTTACAAATTAGTGGACTTGAGGGTAAGATAAATTATGAATGGGGGGAGATTTCAGACTAGCAAAGACTGTGGGTCTTTGTGGTGAACTTCAGGGTCATTGTTTCTTCTGTCATGGCTAAGATCTTTTCAATAACAGAAGCCCAAGATGGGGGGTAAAATTGTCACCAGAATGGATGTGTAAATAGAGCCATGTGAACTTATTCAACAGTTGTGTTTTTTCACTGGCTTGGAGTGACTGAAATTGGTCTGATAAATTGGTATCAGATTTACAAACTCCTTTTGCCCAAGTCCCTCTCTTCATAAAAAATGGAAAACCTCTCCTTCTGGCATTTTCTGAGAAAAATATTTTAGTTCCTTCCTTATAGATGTTCTATGTAAATGTTTAATTTATTTTGCTGTAAAAGAAATGCTTTAAAAAACCCATGAAGAATTAAACAAAAGGTGATTTGGGGTCAATCCCAACGAATTTTCTTTATTTTTAGTTTTCATCTCATAAAAAATTAAATGAAAGTATTTTTTATCAGGTGAATCCACATCATGTTCAAAAAATATAGTTAATTATCTACTGGAACAACAAGTGAAGTAAAAGTCTGTTATTTACTGATTTTGTGCAAAGATTTCTTAGAATTAGCTCAGATGACACAGGAAAGTGGGACAAGTCCACTTGTACATAGTGTCTTTCGTCTTAAACCAAATAGAACAAATCTGCCCTTGAGGGGAGAGGCAGAGGGGAATTTGGGGCCAATTTTCAAAGCATTTGTCATTGATGGTTACTCTGGGACAGCTAAGTGGGCGATGAAAATCAGGCCAAAAGAGTCATACAGCAAGAAAAATGTTTATTGCATTAGCAAAGGTATAAATCAGAGTGGGCCAAACTGTGTGAAATCACTGAATTCTCAGGGGGTTAAAGCTTTTAATTTTGTTTCAATAAAGGCAACAGAAGTAAGGAAAGAAGACAATTCTTCTGAGGTCACAACCTCTGGTGTTTCTAGAAATTGCACAGGAGAAATGGTTCCACGCAATTCCCCAGGGCTGCAAAGGGACTGACAGTAAGCTCTCTTTATCTTGCTTTTAAAGCTCTCCAAAAAGAAATTTAATTGTGATTAAAGGAGGAAGCAGAGCTGCACGCTGAAGCGCTCTGAGGAGGTATGCTCTCACCAGAAAGGCTCTGTTGGGAATAAAAACTTTCTCCCCAAATCAAGCAAACAGCAGCTGACTGGGCAAAAATGAAGCCTGGCCTTACCAATGGAACAAATCCCATCAGATACCACTGATTTGTGTTGATGGGGTACCCACTCAGCGAGATATTGTCCTCACTCCTTGACTGGAGTCTATACAGAGGTAATTTGGTTTCTAAATATGGCTGTGGGGTTTTATTAGACATGTTCTGTCAGGCATAAGATAAATACCTGTGATTTACCAACACTGCTGGTGGCCCATGTTGTCAGCAGGGCTAAGACCATTTTACCATCATTATGTACCACTGGTAACAGGAGTGTCATGGAGATTTTGCCCGGAGGTCCACAAGGAGAGAGGGTTTTACTTTGTACCTAAAATTATGGTCTGAGCCCTCTAGAGAAATAAAACACATCCTCTGCAAAGTCAGCATTATTCCTGCAGGCAAAGGATGTTCTTGCTGAGAATTTACAAGTAAGTCTGTTGAATAGTTTATAAGATAGAAGTAATTAAAATTTGTTTCCATTAAATGTGTAGTACCTACAAAAATTGTTTTTCCTAAGTGTTGCTAATAATGTAAAGATGCCCAACTCTCAAAATTTCAGATTTATGGGAACTTGTCAACATGCCATGTTTGGAAACATCCAAATGTAATTATACTCAACAGCAACTGTTTCTTTCTGTTGTGGGGGAAAGAGCTATGGGAAGGGTAATGTCAGCATCTCAGGAGGAATCTGTCACTGTGCCTCCAGGGACAAATACAGAGCTCAGCATCTCTCCATCCTGACTGCTTTGTTTACACAGAGGCCACCAGCTGTGGCACCTCCCTGCCAGCAGTCACCAGTGCGAGGTGCTCTCAGTGGAGGTGACCATATGCTGTTGTCACCACCATGTAAATGTGTTGGGAAATCGAGGCAGCTGCAGCCCTTCAAACAGTCTTTGGTGCGGTGGGTTTGGCTGGTGAAAGCATTTGGAGCACAAAAAGTGATGACCAGCATAGTGCTTTGCCACACAGCCTCAGCAGGCCAAAAAGCACAGCTTTTCTTGAGCTGCTGTTGTCCAGCAATACTGCTGCTCTAATCTGGCTATGGAGATGTGTTAAGCCCCAAATAAACTTTCACTTGCTGGGCTTTTTACCATCTCTGCAAAATCCAGTGTCACCCTGGAAATATCCCAGGAAGAATCTTTCCAGGCCATCATGAAGGCTGGGTGTTGCAGTGCAATGTATGGCATTCAGTTCCTGAATATTATCAGGAACCTAGAAGTACTCAAGAGATTTCTTAGGGCAGTGTGCTCCTGTAAATGGCACTACTTGAGCCACCACTGGGGTTAGGACCATGACCTTCAGTGCAGAAATTCTGAGTCTGCCTTGTTTGAGAGGAGAGATGAAGCTTAATGCTTAAACTTTTTCAGTGTTATGTGGATTTAACCACTAGAGGGAATGATGACAAAGTTCATACATTTTGCTTGCAGTCAGACCATCTGTTTTGTGTACCAGGCATGACTCCACAAGCTCTCAGTTGCAGTGAGATGCCCTGGCCATGAGAGAAACAACCCTCATCCACACCAGCTGCACTCACCCACGCAGAGCTTCCATTTAGTCCTACGATGCACCCACAGTGTCATGTGTCCTTTTCATATGAGAAGACACTTGCTAGTGCTAACTAAATCCTACCCACAGTGCTGGAGCATTTCCATTAGTGAAAAACAGGAGTTTTGCAAGAAGGTTTTCTGTCCTTGCCATCCTTGTCCATCTGAATTTATCTCACTGTGTTAGGGAAGTCTCAGTCACCCGATCAAAGCAGCAAAACACTACCACACTGCAGAACTGCAGGATGGAGGAGACATGTGCAGTGGAGAGATGGTGGGGAACTAGCTGGCTGGAAGTATATTTATTTCACCAGTAACAAGCCCTGGTTTCAGTTATCCTGGGTCTTACAGTATTTGCCAGAAGGAATATTCATTGGAGAGTTGTGCTGTATGTCCAGCAGAGTGAATGTATATTCACTCTAACACAAAGCAGCTCTGAATGTCATAAACACGAGTGACCAAGTCTCAACATTGAGTATATATCTAAATCCATGCTAATGCAGTAATGAAAGCCAAATTTTTCCTGTATGCTTTCGATACCTTATAAAGTGATTCATACTTTTTTGCATTTCATAGTTCCTTCCAAACCAAACATCTTAAAAACTGCAGCATAGGTGCTATTGGAAACTCAAACCAGCCTAATAAGATGATTACAAGAATACATAAGTCACATGTTAGGATATAATAATGTTGTAGCAACATAAAACATGTACAAATACATAATTACTTATGTTACTCACACATGCTGCCACAAATGGCTTTTCAATTTCCTGGGTCACAACAGAAACATTTTCAACATTACATTGTGACCAAAGATGTTGATAAACATAATAAAAATTAATTGCTCACCCCCCTCACAACCTAAATCATTAGCCATAATTATGTTGTCATTTTCTGCGTGTTTCCAATGACTCCGTAAGCCACATAACTCCTGGAAACCACTCAAAAGTGGTTGTCTCTCTGGCAAAAGTATAACATAACTATTTGTATTTTAAAATGCAGTATTTCACTAGTGTTTTGGTTTTCTGGCAGGTGATGCATCTGGAATGACATCTACTGTGAAGAAAAGGTTTTGGTTGCAAGTTTGCAGTATCAGCTCATGTGTACAAATCTTTGGTCTTTTAGTAGTTCCTGTTCTTCTGGGAGAAGGGGTTTGAAAGAAAACATAATTTCTGCTTGATGAGAAGAATTACTCTCACATTGCAGGGCTCCTCGTAATTCCTGTAGCATCTGGCTAAATGTCTTGCTGTGCCTATGCCCCTATGTCCAAATTCTCCAAGAAGGAGCCAATGGCCATCATGGCATGGAGGTGGCAGGGCTGGACACCACCACGTGTGTGCAGAGCCCTGTTTCCTGCGGGGTGGGTGGTGGGGTCAGGTGGCATCACAGCTGTCATTAATGCCCTCCAAACCTTTCATGTCCCATCTGATTGTGGGCAGGAGCTTGAATACTTGAACACAAACCTTCAGATGACAGCTTTGATGGATATGTCTTTTTCTGACCTCATGTCTTTAAGGGCAGTTTTATCGCCATTGTCCCTGGTAGAGCTGGGGGCAAAAACATTTAAACATGAGTTTTGCCTGATATGCAGTGACTTTGGTGTTTTATTTGCAGTTTTGATACTTTAGATTCATGATTCTTGTATTTCCTCAAATGAATACTTCACTCCAAGATAGCAGTTTTACATGTCCATTCAGTGGGAGAAAAATGCTGCCTCAGGAGGACATGAAGGAGTATGTAACCATGTATGGGTTTAAGGTTGTGGGGCTGCTAATTTTAAAAGTTATATAACTGAAGCTAGCTCCTGCTGCCAGCAGCATTTTCAAAATCATCGTGTTATTAGAGAGCATTTGGACGAGGGAGTACCTACAGACGTTGTTAAGGTTGAGCCCCACTTGCTGGGGGATACCTGGGGACTCTGACTCGCAGCCCCATGGAGCTGCATTTCTGAAAAGCAGGGCAAAAGGATGATAGAAATGGAGAACATGGCAGGGTGGGGAAGATAAATGAAATAGGAAGTTTCAGAGTGGCTGGACTGGTTTCCAGAATCATGCAAAATTTGATAAGCAGTTTGGAACACAAACAAGAGAGTGGGATTTTAATGCACCAGACCTTTTCCCCTGGATAACTGCAAAGTGAGTGGTTTTGGCTTTTCACTTTGAAAGGAGATTTTTCATTTAGAAACAGGCATGATAAAAAGCCACATTTGCAGAGTTAAAGAACATAAAAGCAAAAGGAAACTCTGGATTTAAGATTAAGTAAAAATTATTTCCCCCCTCCATTTATCACATTTTTTGCTTTTTGCTTTGGTCCAAGTCTGCCACTCCCCCTGTCTTTTGTCTCTGCCCACGATTTCACAGTTGCTCACCAGCTGACCCCTCACTCAGCTCTCTGTGGTCTCTCAGCTGAGTATAGCACAGTTTAGCTGTGGACACTCCAACCTCACAAGCCAGCGTGCCCAGCATGCTCCATGTCTGACCTTGGCCCTCTAAAAACTAAACATCTCGTGTGAACTGGTTGTTCTTGGCTCCTTCTATAGCCACTGAGAAGAGAGAAGCTTCTCCAGAGAGTGGTTTCCTCTTCCCTGTCCCATCTGCAATGGGAGGACATGCCCCGTGTCCCTGTGGCCCGTGGAAGCTCAGTACAGTGAGTACATTCAGTATGAGGCACTGGGTTTTTACTTCTTGTGTTTGTTGCTCAATCTGCTATCTTGCTCCGGGTGAAAGCAGCAGTGGAATTCAACATCATTACACTCACTGGGCACACTGTAGTCATGAAAAAATTAAAGCTTTTTCACCAAGCAGACCACAGTGAGCAGAGCTCCTCTTCCCTAGAAGGATCTCAGGGGCATCACAAAAGAGCTTCAAGCTCACACTGGGAACTTCTGCCATCACATGCAGCCTCAGCACCAGCCGTTCATCTTCTGGCTTCTGCACTGCTGGGGTGGAGGAGCTGTACTAAGGACCAGGCTGACGCAGGAAGTCTGAACTCCTTCCCTGATCCCACAGCTGAATAACTCAGGTTATTCAGTTTTACTGTGGAGCCCCAGAGCTAGGAAAAACTGCAGCCTGGCTGTTCCCCTTCTCCAGCCTGATAGTCCTGGGCTGTGTTTTGCAGGGGCTGAGGGGAAAAGCTCCACTGAATGCCTACTCCTCACTTTACTCTGTCTTTTCCTTCACTTGTGGGTTACTCTTAAGCAGAGATTTACTTTCCTCCAGTGTAAGAGGAAACCAATATAGAGATACACAAGCTCTGTATTCTTGTAATAATAATAAACTAATAAACCCCCCTCTTCTAAGTTTGCTATTCCACGTAGTCATGACCAAGCAGTGCTTTGTGCAGGAAGCTGAGCAACACAGTCTCCAGAAGTGTTTCCATGAAGATTTTAATCTGCGTAATCTGAGGAGCTTTCTTACAATAAACCATTGAAATCAACTCCTCTGGTCCCATTCTTGTGTTTAGAGTGATTCTTCCTTCACATGTGCCTGGGTTGTTATGCCAAGCTCACCAGACACCCTGTTTGTTGTTTCGTGTCACAAGTCCATCCTCAGCAGGACCGGTGCTCCCGAGCCTTTCCGCCCGCTGCTTCCGCCTGCTCCAGGGACTGCTCATGTTTGTCCACACTGCTGAGATACATCTTTCAGCTAAAACCCAATCAGTCCAGCCGGCATTCCTGTTTGGGCTGGAAACCTGACAGATGGGTCCTGCTTGGGTGGGATTTTACTGCTCCCAGCTCAGACACAATTTAGGATGTTTGGCTATTTGCACTTTGCCCTGGTGGTGTGGAGCTGGAGACACTGCTCTTGCTGGAGTCAGTCAGGCCATGGCAAAAGTTGAAGTATGCAAAATGTTAGTTATAGCTGGCAGCTCTCCTAGCATGGCTGATGGGCAAGATGTTTGGGAATCCCTTTGGCTCCATCTCCAGTGGATGACTTGTGGTTTGAATCAGAATGAGTTTCTGGCCTGGGCATTTCAGAGTACAGTGGTTTTCAGGCAAGAACCTGTGAGTCTTCTATCTAGAGACTTAGCCTGCCATTTGCCCCACTCAGCAGTCAGCAGAGGCTGCTTGGTTTGCTGCTCAAGAGATGGTGCAGACCAGCTGGGTCCCTGCTGTGCACTCAAGGTTAGGACTGCCCAGAAACTCTACTAAATAATGCCAGAGCTTAATGGTGCTTAATGCCCTTGTCAGCTCTCTCCCCTTGAACAGAGCTTGGGCCAGGAGACCAGTTAGTCAGTGTAGGAAGGAGGTGAAGCCTGGGATGGTCTGGCTGTTCCCACTTTGTTCCATCATGCAGGAGCTCAGGGGGTCCTGGCTGAGAGTGAACCCATACCTGCCCACACTCGTGAGCAGGGATGAAAATCTGGACTTAGCTGTCAGCACAACAGAGGGGAGGGATGGGAGTGGGAGAGAAAAGCCAGGTGCTCACCTTGCCTGGTCTCCTGCCCCTTGGCAGCACAGAGAAGCAGGTAGTGGGCTTAGCTGGGATTTAGCAAAATCGAGTGTGCTTCCAGAGACATGGAAAATTCTGCAGTTCTCCACTGCTACAGCCCTGAGTATGTCATCACTTCCAAAATTGCAAGCCACAAAGTAAAATGAGAAAGATGAAAATTTTGAATGAAATAGACCATTCCATTCAGATTCAGTCAATTTTGAAGGACTTTTTCTAAAAGAAAGAAGCAAAGAACATTTCGTAAGAGTAATTTCTCATTCAAAACCCAGTGTTTGACTTTTTCAAGAACAGAATTAATTTCCCCTGACAGCAGCACTGTGGCAGTTTGGAGACAAGTTTGTGAAACTTACTGGTGATGTTTAATCTTATTTTTTTTCCCGTTTCAAAAGACAAAGTTTTAAACTCTTAGATCTTTCTAAGTTAAGAATGTAAAAAACATGGGTGAAGTCCCTCTTTTCATGTCAGACAGACTGTTTTCAGACTGCATGCCAGATCAGAGTCTTCACAGTATATCAGCTACTCTGGTCAAGTGTGTAGTCCTGACTGTGAGAGCAATGAATTTACAAATCAAAACTATCCTTCCTGAGACTAAAAGATCTTTATTGCTGGAAAAAAGTCACACACTGGTTTTCTTTCATACCACTGTGATAAAGTCCTCAAGACAATGAGGTATTTATTCCAGATTTCCTTGGTTTAAGAAAACTTTCAATACACAGACCTTGTACGGAGTGAGACACTGTTTATATTAGGCAGAGGCAATAATGGACTTAGATAAGGTATGATCCCCAAATAGGAATGATCTGTAGCTCTCAGAGCTCCTGAGAGGGAACAGGGCTTGAATCACCTGGTATTAAAAGCAGTTGCCTGGCTTGGAAGCATCAGGCCAGTCACTGCGTGGCACAGGGCAGGCCTGAGGTAATGCTCTGTGTCCCCATTGTCCCGCACACTGTGCTGCACCTCGCTGGCCCAGAGCTTTTGTTTCACACAGGAAGATGACTGCATGGCTGTCCTTGCTCCGTGGCTCCTGGAGTTTAAAAAAAGCCTTCCCTCTGTGAATCACAATATGCAGTCACCAGCCAATTATGTTTGGCTTCCAAACTGTTTACTCCATAGCTGATACATTCTTCCCCCTGGCTCTACCTCCACCCTCCTTTTTGTTCTTTTTAAGGAATAGCCAGGGGAAACCAGGACAGAATTTCCAAAATTTGACTCTATAAAATAAACAGGTTTGGGGTTTTTTTTCAGCAGTCCTGTTTCATGCTGGGTTGCCTGTTAGCACCATACTCCAGTGCTGCTCAAGTTTAACTAGCATGGTGCCAAGTGCAGGGAGAGCTGGTTCTAAGGGAAATCTCTGGGTGCAGTATTAACATCACTTGAGGGGAAGCCAGTGCAGGAGAAGCAAGGATGTAGAGAGTTTCATCCATTAAAACAAGCAATTTGTGTCTGGAGAAGTGCAGATTGATCTCTTAAGTTAGTTATGAAACAGAGAAATAAGAATTTCGGAGGATGAAATGGAGCATTTCTGCAGTGACCTTGTGCAACACTTCATAATTTTGAAATTATAACAATATGGTGGCATAAAATTACTAGTAGAATTTTGAAAATGTCAAGCCATTTTGCTCCAAAAGTCACAAATGGCTTCTCTAGAAAAGAGTTAATTGGAGTGCTTCTGGTTTTGTCTATGTCTTTTGCAGCACTCTTTCCTAAATGACTGTTGCAAAAGAATTAACGTGAGTTTGCAAGGCAGTTTGTGGACTCCAAATCCATGTTTTTTCTGTAAAAGAGGATTCAACCTATTTTATGGAATTCTACAGATGAGCTCTGCCTTGCATGAGGAATGACTGAAATTTTAGTGCAGCCAGCTCCTGAGATGCTTCCAGACTGACAGTCTTACTCAGCTACTTTGAGTCACCTTCATTACCTGAACCTTTGCCCACATTCTGCAAAATGTTGGTGCTGTCTCCTGGGAGCAGTGAGAGGTCTCTCTGTGTCTGTGGAATGAGCCTGTTGATCCCCTGTGACTCTCTTGCCATTCCCTGTTCCTTGCCTGCCTCATGGCTGAGTGCTTAGGGAAATCTCCAAATGGTGACTTCTCCAGGTCACAGCTCTGGTGGTTCAGTAGCAACAGGATGTCCTTGGCCAGTCCTGCCCTGTGGTTGCAAAGCCAGTCCTTGGAACTGCAAGGATGTGTCTGTGTGCACAGCCAGGCTGGCTGGAGGATGCTGGAGGGAGCAAAGGATGCTTTAAGCCCACTGGCACCAGGAGGTGGATTCAGCCTGCACAGCCCTGCAGCAATGACAGCTGGGCCAGAGAGAACACAGAGCCACTCTTGAGCATGAAACCAAGTCTACAGGAGCAACACCTGAGCTCATGTGTTTGATGTGTGGCTTTGCAGTGGGAAAATTTTCAGAAAATAGGAATGTGGGATCAAAAAAGAGAAGAAAAAAGAGAGGGGGAGAAGGAGAGGGATAAGGGCAGACTGGAGTTCAGAAAGGGTCTTGTTCCTACTTTAATGAGAATATGATTTTGAATGTGAAGTAATCCTGTCCTGGGCCAGGTTTCTTCCTCGGAGACCAGTGCAGAAGTTTCCCCCTTTCTCAAAGGGGCTCCTTCTTCATGGTAGTCTTTCCTGAAGAGGAGCGGGCTGCAGGGATGGGCTGGCCCAACTGTGGACCCACCCTGTGCCTCCCATCCCACCTCGGGTGCTCAGGCATCACTGCCAGGGCTTCGGGGTGCCTGAGGATTGCCCTCACAGCCCTTCTGCTGTAAGAAATTGAATGTTTGCAGGCCCTGAGGGCTGTCCTTTCACCTGGGGGAGCTATGGCTTGTATTTTACAGCTATCTTCTTGGTGGGGTCCTGCAAGATACCACTTCATAAAAGTAATAAGGAGATTGATCCTTTACAGCGCTGGATAGATCTCATTCCTGGATCAGAGTCCAGGGTAGAACTTGCCTGTGACTCTTTGCAGCTTCTGTGAAGTCTGTGCTCGTTCTGAGCTGCATGCCAGTGCCACCAAAATCAGGGAAACCTCCCCTCTTGTCTTTTAATGGGGTCCAGATCTTGTTTTCTGGTGGTGTTTGGAGCACATCTGTTTCCAGGCTGGCTTGCTCATTTTTGAGCAGTCTAAGATGTCAATTGAAACCTGTTAAGTGTGCCTGGAGGTAGAGAAGTGTTGGAACACCAGTTTTCTGGGTGGCTCACTCGACTCTGTCCCTCCAGCTCCTCAGGTGGGCAGACTGGACAAAGCAGGAAAAGGAGAAGGCATTTCACTTGCTATAATTATTTTCCAGTGACAGAAATTCCTGGCTTACATTGAGAAAGTTGGGGGAAGGCTAGGCTCATTATTATTTTTCATAGATACTTTGGCCATTTTTCCCTCTTTCCAGAGAAAATTTTGAAACACCATAAAAAGATATTAGGCTGTATCCCAGCTGGTTCATTGTTCTGATGTCACCCAGAGTCACGCTGGTGTTCCGGGAACCTTTCTGTTGACCTCCTCAGGGACCTCCCACCAGGGCAATGTCTGCTGTGCTACCCCACGGCCACCTCCCCACCAGAGATGTTCAACTCCATTTCCCAGGAGGTACTGGAGTACCAGAACACATGCAAATAATCTTTTCTGTTGGGTGGGGAGGGGGGGCTGGAAAAAGAAAGAAGGGAAAACTTTCCATTCACTTTTGAATGAAAGCCAAACTTTTCCAAAGAAAGTAAACAGTTTTCATGAAAAATTTCAATTAATTGCAAACCATGTTTCCAGTAAAACCTCAGTATCAACAGTTTTGTGTCTGCTCTACTCTAAGCCTTTCAAAGGAGGAGACCTTTAAAGCCCATATAATGTTTTCTGGTGGGAAAAATCTGTGAAAAATGGTGCAATTGTCAAGTTTCGGTGATTATGTGCACTTCCCACCGCCGTGTGAAATAGCACTGGATCCAGAGTGAATCCAGTGGCTTTATGCTTGTAGGCCAAACAGGCCAGTGTGTAATCTATCTGAAAAGACTCTCTCAGCCTCCCAGTAATCTGTTAATTAACCACTGATAAATGGGGGGCTTAATCCTAGGTGGGAGAGTGGGGGTTTAATCCCAGGGCTGTCTGGCGCAGCCTGGGGGCTGCACAGCTGTGCAGCTGCTCTGGCACCATATATGCTGGTCCTGTACAGCTGTGGGTGTTTGCCTTTATGGGGAGCAGGGAGGGGACAGCTTTACAATAAATCCAACCCTTACTGCTCCAAAAGCTGCCTGTTTTTAGCAGCCAGTGTCCAGATGAAAGGCGTGTTTGCCCAATTCAAGGAAAGTCTATTTTTTCCTGCTGACAAGCATCTAAATCACTTTGGGACGCACCAGATATCCCGATGACGGTGTCGCTGTTTTCCCAAAACTTGGCTCCACCTGGCCATCCAAAGCCTGAGCTTGGGATCTCCCTCTGCAAGTCTGGACAACACCCAGCCTCGATGGCCTGAGTGGTGCCAGACCTGGAGCCTCTGCTTACTTCCCGCTGGGAGCTCTCCCAACAAAACCCTTGCTCACTCGGGAGTTTAGAACTGCTTGTCGAATTACCTTTGTCTGCAGCTCAGACCGGGGTTCCTGCATTTGTGCTGACCTTGTTCCTGTCTCCTGCCTGTCCCTTAGCTGCCTGTCTCTGCTGGTTTCCTTCTCTTCCGGAGGGCCGGGCACGAGGGCGCGCACGCCGTGGCTGCCTCGTCCCCTCATGCCCTCCCTGGCTGGAGATGTGCCCAGGGGCTGCTCCCCACCACCGCCCTGTGTAGGTCCCACCAGGCTTGGTGTGGCTGAGTTCCACAGGGCGCCTGTGGCTTTGTATGTCAGGGACAGAAGAATAGATGGTACAAGCCGAGTCAAACAGCCAAACAATATGCTTTGTCCTGTGCCTGCTGCCCCTTGAGAGCTGCTCTCAATGAGCAAGCCTGGTCCTCTCCAACCTCATTTAGGAGGTGGCGGGCTTGGATTCCCTCCAGGTACAGTGTGGCACTCTTGATGCCCCTTTTCCTTACATGAAGAGGTTTTGAGGGATGATGGCTCTTTTACTCCTTCTCTCTCCCATCACTGGCAGCATTGTCATGGGCACAGCACAGTTTGAGAGCTGCTGAGGTGGAAAGCTGGCAGCTGTGGGGATTTTTAAGTAGAGTGGCGGCACATGCATCCTTCTGCACAAGCAGCAACAGACTGCTCCTGTTGGGCTTGAAGCACTAGCTCTGCCTGCTGTTGACTTCACACAAGGTGCTTTCCAGCAGTGTCAGCATGCAAGGCCATGTTTCCATCTGAGTGTATTCCCTTCTCTTCTCCCCCTTTGTCTTCCTCCCTTCTCATCTCTTCATTTTAAATCTATATAGAGGCTGAAAATCTCTGGAAAGCAAGTCTTCAAAGCTCCCTCCTCTGGGGGAATAGCAGACCTGTGCCCTTTGCTGAAGCCCTGTTTCTGCAGTTCCTGCACGATGGGGTCTGTAGCATGGCGTGTGGGGAGATGCGAGCACCCTGTCCAGCCAGAACCTGGAGCTCTGCTGGCAAGGCACATTTTAGGGTAGCATGCACATGTGGGAATCCCCACAGGCTTTAGAGGTAGCATTTCAGTCTTGGCTTCATGATGTGGGGCAAATTTCAGCCTGTCAGCAGTGCTCTACTTCACCAAACGCTCTTGCCTTTTGACTGGAGTATTTTCAGGGCTACTTGGTATTAAACACGTTGCCTTCCACTTTAGCAAGTGAACAGATGCCAGTATGGTCCTTACCCACAATGAGCTTTGTGCTGCTTTTTTTTTCCTGTGACTGTTCTAAGTATATATAAAGTGTATATACATATACATATATATATATATATACATATATATATATATATATATATATATATATATATATGGTTGAATCTGTATTGGGCAGTCAAGGGAAAAAACCTTGTTTTTTGAGTCAGGAAAACTGGCCAAGCAATAAATAGCACCTGAAAATTACATCATAGTTATGAAAAGTCAATTTTCAATCCCAAATTATCTGCCTTTAAAAAAAATTCCCCATGACATAACAGAGATATACCAGTGATTTATTTGTCCTGTCAAAAGTGCTTTGATTTTGGAAAGCTGTGAAACTCACAGCAATCATACAATTACCAGGCAGCCACAGGATGAAGTGTGCCTGTGTAGAGGGTTCATTAAGTTTGCTGTAATCATGATCTGATTGGAAGCAGGTAAGAGAAACAAAAAGGGCTAATTTTGGGTAAAGAAATAATTTTCTGTGAATAATTAGGGTATGTATTAATGAGTAAAACATTTTGCAAATGCTAGCTGCTATGTAAACATGCTTATAGTTGTTATTAATGGAGTAAGGAAGTATTCTGCAGACAACAGTTCCTCTTGACTTTTCCTAGAAACAGGGTTTTCCACACAGGAGCACAAGTATGGAGGGACTATCTGTACATATGTACAGAGAATACAGAGGGTGTTTGAGCCAGCAGAAGTGGTATCAAGAAGGCTGCAGTTTTCTTTGTCCCACGCACTTTTACAATCCCAGTGGGCCCACAGCAGGCCAACTCTTGCTCGCCCACGCTCTCAAGGCTGCAAAGAGGAGCAAGGCAAGAGGCTGTTTGGATGTTCTCAGTCAGGCAGCCTGCAGCTGGCCCCGACGGCAGCTCTCCTGCCCCTGGGGCTGCTGCTCTGCCCAGCTCCCTGCCTGCTGCCTGGGTGCTGATGCTGAGTCACCACCCCCTGCCTGCTTCATGGGAAAGGGAACAGAGCTTCTGCATTTGCTGGCGCTGATGTTTTGAGGAAAGCACATGCTTTCTTAGGAGATGTACTATTTTTGGTCAGAAAATTGGAAACCCTCAAAATGTTTACCCCAAATTTCTCCAGTACAATAGGAGTTTCTTTTTTCCTTTCCTTTTCTTTTCCCTGAGATGTGAGAGAGTAGGGAGGACTCAGTAACTTCCTGTCATCTTCCAAAGGCTCTTGAGATACATTTAAAAATTTTAGTGCAATATCAGTATTTCCTCTGCAAGAAGGAATTTGTTTCCTGATACCCTAACTCCTCAGCATAAAGTGCTGATTTTTGGAAGGTGTGCTGTAAAAAAAAAGAGAAGGAAGGAGGGAAACCACCAGGAAACCTTTGCCCAGCTGTATCTTACCTTATCTTACCAAAAGCCTTGCATGCAGGTCTCCTGCTAAAAGGAATGTGATAGCTGTAACACTCGTTTCACGGGGATGAGCCCACGATTTTCCTCTTGGGCTGGTTCCCCTCTGCCGGCAGTGCAGAGCAGCGCGGGGCCGCGGCCGCAGCCGCTCCCCCGGCAGCCGCTTTCGAGGGCGCAGGGACTGGTCCCACTGGTGCCAGTACTGGTCACGGGAAGCACGGCTGGAGGACATGCCTCGCTGCCCCTCCCGGCCACACGGAGAGAAGACAGGGCTTTTCACATCCCCGGTCTGACTCAAAGAGCTCACGAGGCTAAAAAAGTGTTTTGTGCAGAAACGTTTCTGAAATGTTTTGGGAGCTCAAACTGCACAACATTAAAAATATCCAGCAATATAACACATTGTTTGCATTTTCAAAAGCCAATATATTAGTTTGAAATATTATCTCTCATGAATACAATTCTAAAAACCCCCTCAGTTTTCAACTGAGGATGAAATTTCCTTATTATTTGATTTCAAAGGTATTTCAAGTCTTTAAGTTGGGGGAGACAGGGAAACTTTTCCTTTTCCCTTTCCTACATTTTTCTTTCTCCTCCTCCCCCTTCTCACTTTTCCTTTTTCCTTCTACTGTGATTTCATTTCTTTTTACAGAAACAATTTGCCTAAATCACTGAGGGTTCTTGAAATGCTTCTCTGACCTTAGTTTCCCTTTTGACTGGAACAAGAAGTCCTTTGCTGGAGATGGACTGCATGCTGCAAGGTGCTGCAAGAAAGGTGGGAACAGGAGTAAGTGACAGCAAATTTATGTGGTCCCACCTTGTAAATTTATGTGAAGGACAATAAAAGCAGTTTTAAGGGTGTATCTGTATGGCTGAACTTTAATCTGTGATAGAGCCACAAAAGTCCCATTTCCTCTGTTAGCACAGGAGCTCTCTGAACCATAGAGCTTTTGGAAAGGTACTGAGATCAAAATCACTTGAGAGGGTTTTTAAATGGCCATATAAGCCAACCTGGGATTGTGAGACTCCTACTAGGGAGACAAGTGAAGGAGACGCCTTATCTTCTCCCTGTGGTGACCTGCTGATAAAGTCCAGCTGCTGTGAATAAGAAGCCACAAAATATTTGTTTATCTAAAATGAAAAATTCCTCAAACCTAGATAAAACGGGGTGTCCAGTAGAAATTTGCCTCAAATGGAGTGTTCTTCATCATCTTACTTCAGATGATGAGAAAGAGTCTTTTAAAATAAGAGTAGTAATGCTTTTAGATATGGACAGAGCTCACCCAGATTTCACCACCTAAGTGTTAGTACTTTATCTCAATACCTTGATGCCCTCAACAGCCAGATGATACAACATGTCCAGCATGCCATTGGAGCTGAGATGAAAAGTCCCATGGAGTGCATTTATCCTCTGTTTTCACATGTCCAGGACCAACTGCTGGACTTCCACCCTGGTGGGGTGTAGGTAGCTTGGAGTGACTTGGCTGCCTGATCAGGGTAGGTCCAAGCAAATCACCACCTATAACTTACAGGTTCAAGAGACTCCAGGTGAATGTTTATTTAGGAACAAATTGGAAATGTAATTGCACCACTTGATTGGGCCCTGGGAAACCCATGTCCTGGTGGTGTCCCACTCCCTTTGGCTATGATACCTCCCTATCTTCTGAAGGTTCAAAAAAATCCTACTGTCCCCTAAGCTTCAGGCAGCAGCTTGTGTCTGGTGGCTGAGAAGCAGCAGCACCTAAGAATGAACGGTTGATTACAAAGAAAATATCCACCTCTGGGCTGAGTCCTGGAGCCCTTCAGGCTGCCCTTCCAAAAAGTGAGGGAAAAAGTGTGACACAGACAGTAAATTAGGTACCAGCACTCTGTAATTCTTCTAGTCTTCACTTCTCAGAGAGGATCTGTTGCCTTTATTCAGCCTCCTGCCCTGTGCAGGACATGGTCCATTGACACCCGCCCTGGCTCTGCCTGGCTGCAGGCTGGCAGGAGAGAGGGGGGCCCAGAGCTAGAGCAGCTGTTGGCTTCATGGAATTTACCCTGGGAAGTGGAGCTTGGAGAGTTGGGTTGGAGCTCGCTCACATCCTGCCAGGCAGTATTTGCTCTGCAGACCACATGATTTTTTAATATAGGGCTGGGGATTTAACTCCAATCAGAGCAAATCTGGGCCTGGAATCTGTCATCCCATAAATTCTCTAGGCTCTTAGCACTGCTGTATCTTCACAGAGGATGCCAGTTCAGGTTTGCCCTTGTCTGGCAGAGTGCACAGCTGTGGCCCCTATTCACACCAGTGTGCAGAGGTGCTGGTCTGTGCCCCTGGCTGGCTCGCCTTGTCTCCAACCTGCCGGAGAGCGCAGAGTGTCGCGTGGGAGGGTGGTTCCTATTAAGCAGCTGTAATAGCTGCTGCTGTAGAGGCAGGCTGACAGCTGCTGGAGAAGCCTCTGCTTTTGCCTCCCTCCCCTGTGCCGTGGGCTAGCTGCTTGCTGTGAGGAGCCAGATTTGTTCTATTAAAAGTGTTTTCCCGGATGGAGGGAAGTTCTCATGCACTCTGCCCTGGCCACCCCTGACCCGCACTGGCTCCGATGTGAGCAGTCTTTCATTCAGCACAGCTCAGTGATTGGAAGCAGACCTGAGTGGGAGACCCTCACGTGCTCACCCCAAAAAGAATGAGGGCACCGAGCATGTTTGGACAGGCAGAGGTGGGCTCAGTCCTGGGGCTGCATGGGCAGGGCACCCATCCCAGCTCCTCGGGGCACCAGGATCCCCCGGGCCTCTCTGGGCTGATGCACAGGCTGCAGCCTCAGGAAGCCTCCCCAGCTGCCTGCTAACTCTGGGAAACAGCAGTTGTAGTAGCGATTGAATTGAATCTGGGGGTTTCAAAGGTCTTGGGGACAGAAGTTTGAAGCGTTTGCAAAAGCCTGGATTTAGCTCTAGGATTTTGCAGCTGTCCTGGTGCCACCTGGATGACAGTACGTCCTCTTGTGGGCTGCACAAACACTGCCTCGCTCCTCTCCCATCTTGCAGCCCCTGCAGCAAGACTGTGCCTGCTATGGCACCCACAGCAGCACAGGGATGTGCCCAGTGCAGTTGCAGAGCTGATGTCTGAGCTGCATTCCTGGGTCTGGTGAGGGTGGTGGTCCCAGAGGGGAGAATCACTATGCTGTACTTGCCTCTTCCACAGAGCTCTCGTGTTACAAGGTGCTGGGAACAATTTTGTCACGGAAAGACCACTGGAGCTTCTTGAAACAAAACTTCAGAACAAAACATCTGGCTATGCTATTTCAAACAGAAGGATTTGGGAGAAACTAACTTTCAGTTAATGCAGAAAAACTTTCAAAAGCTAGCAAGAAATTAAGAAACCTCCCATTTAAAACCAGCAAATTAGTGTGTTGAAACAAGCCTGAAATGTGTAAATTATTTGTGAGACCATGCAGGACAGGCCACATCACAGGTAAGCTCAGCCAGGTACGAGCTAATGCTATCCCAGGGTGGAAAACAGAGCTGCAGGAAGAGATATCAGATGAGCTCCCTTGTGCCTGCTTAGGTGGGATGCCAGCACATCACCAGAGGTTCACCGCAGGTCCCACCACTGCCACTGAACCCAGGAGGGGACATAAGTCTACAAGCTATGTCCCCAGTAACACCTTCATTTTTATAGAGACAATGGAGCATAATTTTACCAGGAGGAATTTAGGCATAAAACGGGAATGTTCCAACGAGGATCTGTGAGCCGGCCAGCGAGCAGCAGCAGCAGGCAGGAGGCAGTGGTGGGAGCGTGGGCGAGGCGCCAGGAGCTTGTGAGGTCTCAGTGACAGAGGGAAATGAAGTGATTGCTCACTGCCACCGCAGTCTGTGGAACTGGGAAAACCACTTCATTTCCCTGCATCTTTTCATAGTGAGGCAGAAAGATTTGCTAGTTTCTGAAGCCAAAATATTTTGATAGTAAAATGTCTCATGTTCTCACATAATTTTGACAGGATCTGGATTCTGGGAGTTATTTTTCAGAGCCACTTACAAAAGGCAGACTCAGTTTCTTCCCAGGGAAAGCTCTTATCAGGGAAACACCCCTCCAATGAATTTCCTGTGCAGGGACATATCCTGGGAAGTGGATTTAATTTTCCCCTTGTTTGTGACATCTAATTTAGACAGAGAAGGAGAATTTTCCATCTGCTGACACTTAAACGTTCCTTCACCTGAATGAATCCCACTGGCCTCTTTTCAGGACTGTCCTCTGATTCAGATACCTGGTGAGCAAAACTCTCTCCATGTAAAAGAGTTTCTTCGAACCCCTCCCAAAGTGGCTTGCATTGATCCTCACTTGGAAGGGAAGACAGGCAGCACTTTTAGCTCAAATTTATGCTTGGACAATTGGTGCACCCAATGATTAAGGAACTTGACCAAGGCCATATGGTGAGTCTGTGGCAGAGCAGAGGTTGGCTTTTGAGATTCAGATTACTGCCCTCACTTGTGGTCACCTTTTTTTCTTCATATCCTCAGCCATTGCTGCCTTCTCCTCCCATGTAATAGTGACTGGATTAACCTTGTCAGATAAATGTCCACCCAAGTAGCAGTTAATTGTTAGTGAGAAGTTCAGGATGTGACACTTAAACCATGAAGAGTTTATGGGAAAATTTCCTGGGAAATTGTGTGCCCTTCATTCCTACTTGAGACCCCTTCTCCAGCCAAGGACATCCATGTCTACCCCTGCATGAGACAAACCCACCCCCTCAGGTTGCTGGTGAGCCAGATTTATTGTAATAGCTGTGGCTTCAGCCACTCCCCCAGCCCAGGTTTAAGGTTAGCAACAAGCCATGAGCTGGTGCTCTCATTATGGGCCCTCTTCGTTATGGCATTTGCCAGACCTCACCCTTAACAGCTCACACGTTACCTGTAATATCTGCACCTTTCATGCCCCTAAAAAATATAAGTGCTTGTCTGAGGTTAAAAAGGGCATTTGCATAAAGACTTTTATGCATCCCTTGAAAGAAAAATGGTGCACAATATACTTGTTAGTTTTATTTGTCATATTGGGCAAACATTTGACAGTCCAAGCAAATTCCTCCTGTTAGCTCAGAACACGGTTACTCCTGCAACATTTTATAAACCTCTCTTGGCAGTGGTACAAAACACAGAGAAGTTATTGAGGCACATTCCCTGCAGCTGTTGTAATTTTTACAAACTGATTTCTTAGTTCACCAGGGGAATAAAAATAATGATATTCGTAATAATAACAATGATGATGATGATGACATAGTTATTATATTTTCATCAGATGATCTCTGAGCACTTTATAAACCACAGCTAAGCTTCAAAATAAATAATCCGGCAGGACATGTAAGCACTGTATTGTATTTTGCATGGTCCCATCAGGCTACAGAAAATATAGAACAAATCCTAACTTATGGACTACCTTAGCTTTAAACTTTCTTTTAACCATGTTGTTAAAAAATGAAGTATTCATCCCCCCAATGCTTTTCAGAATTAAAATTTCCATCTTGAAATATTCTGAAAAAGTCTAAAGATGAGTCAGAACATATGAGAATATGTGGGAAACCCCCTCAACCCTTCTTATGTTGTTCTCAACATAGCTACTTGAAGATGTAAAAAATGGCAATTTTCTTATTTTTGAAACACTGCTACTGTGCTAAACAAAATAACAAAATGCTTGAACCCACATGTGAGCAAATATTTTAATCCAGAAAACAATTTTATTTAGAATTATTGGAAAGTTTATGGTTTAAAAAATCTGAAGGTGATTTCTGTTTAACTCCTTCATTTTGGACAGTTATCTGTTAAAACAAGTCCTTTCCCAGTTAACTCCTCTCTCCCCCAAATCCCTGAGGGTTGTTTTGTACTATATCTATTTAAACTGTTACACAGGGCAAAGCTCCTCATCTTGTTGTGTGTTTGTGTGGTTTGCTCCTCCTTTGCTGTTCCTCTGAGTGCTGATCTCCCAGCAATGCACACACACAGGATTGTGTGCCACAGTAGCCAAAGGGATGCTGCTCAAATTGAGTGCTCAAGAATGCAGCTTGCAGTACACTCAAAACTGCTTGTAGAATCCAGATTATTTGTTTTCTCTGTTGGATTGTTTGGGTATTCCATGCATTAATAGAGACATTAAAAACCCTCAAACCCTTTGAAACAGGGAAAAGCATCTGCAAAAAGGAGACCTCCTCCCTCCCATTCAGTCTAATAGAAAGTAGCAATTGCTCTAAAACCATAGAGAGTAAGTCAGCCTGGCCAAATGAAACTAATAATTACATATTTCCCTTTAAATTACTTGCCCAAGGTCACACGGCAAATCAATGGCAGATTCAATAATTTAGCCCAAGAGTCCTGAAACCCAATATCCTGCTCTCACCACTAGAAAACCACTACACAACTGGCTTCCAGTCCGGGAAAGATACACGACATAAAGAGAAAAACTATAGATGTTTCAGGGTTTTTCCCTGTGTAGTGATCATTTGTATAGAATTTCTGTTTACCTTGGTCCAGGATAATAAATATTTAGACACCTTTTCTGTAAAAATATCTTGAAATGTTTTCAGAAGCTGCAGGGTTGTTCAGCTGAAAATTACTTCTGGGGCTGCTGTGAGAGCTGCTAATACGGTGTGTGCCTCCTTTCCTTGCTCGAAGAGTGATTCCTATGGCCAAGCAGATACATATCTGAGTAGTCATAGAAATTGCAAACTTACGACTTTTTTCATTGAGAAAATTTCTTACATATTTTCTCCGATCTGCTGACAGTATCTTGACTTTGATGTAAATCTACATCATACTATATGTAGTTTAGCTCTCTTTTTAAAAAGATTAAAAATATTTTTACATTTCAAAATTATTTTCTTCCTGCTCTTTCATTTCCTTAACATTAATTGCAATTGAATAAATAAGACTGAGGGGCTCTAATTTAATTTCCACTGTTTTCTCCATCCTATATATTCCAAAGTAGAAATTTCTCAAAGGAAAAATGTTTTAAAAAAACCCCTAAAATTTAGGGGGGTTGTAATGGTTTAGAGCGTAATATGGATGTAGCCTCTGCATTTCCCATTAGAATTTTAAAAGGAAAATGAAAATTTCTGAGTTTAAAACTCTTTCAGTGTGTAGAATAGAAAAATGCTATCTCTGTTCCCTTGGGACCCACTGAAGCAGTGAGAGGGAGAAGGAGCCCCAGCACTGGGGGGTTGGGACCTGTCCCTGCAGTGGTGGATGTGCAGAGCTCTGTGGAGGTGCATCCTCATGAGATGAGTCCTCCCACAGAGCCAGGGGACTGTTGCCTCCTTGTGCAACACGAGGCTGGTTGGAGACATGGTGCTGAACTTGCTGCACATTCTGCAAGCTCCAAATCCAGACCACGGGCTTGTCCTTAGGTCCCTCGTCTAGGTGTGTGCTGCAAGGTCGTCATTAATCTTCCTGCCATCTCTGCTCCTGTGAAAGCCTCCTACAGCAGGTGTTCCCAGAGACCACCAGCTAATTTTTCAGTCCTGACCTCAAGCAGCAGGAGCTTTTTCCCGTCCTTCAGAGAGTATATGTGCAGGGAATTATAATTAGAATAGATTTTATTGTCAGGCAGGAAAAGGCCCCACTCAATTCTCCGAGCGCAGGATCCCCAGTGGCCCTGGCCAGTAACAAGGTTACAAGGACACCTTGAAGAGACCAGTTAGAAACTGGTAGCCTGGTGCTGCACTTGGATGGTGCACATCTGTGGGGTTTCTTTTCCAGTCCTAACCCCTACCATGGCCAAGCTCTGCAAGTGGTTCATCTGCAGATGAGGAAGAGCTTTTCGTCACTTTGGTAACTTTCCCCACAAGTGAGCTGGGGCAATGCTGTAACTGTCTCACAATCAAAGGGAAAATCCTCCTTCTCTGGTTTCAGGGATGCTCTGACTTCATGATCTTAAGAGAATCACAGGCAAAGGAGTTGTGGGGCCTCCTGAGATGCTCTGGTGCAGTAAATCACCAGGGACAGATGGAGAAAGCCTGAAAGGAGTAGGTAGTGGGGTACCAGTGACAGTGACAAACTGGCATCACGTGTGTGGGAACCTGGCCCTGCAGAAGCTCAGTTTGCAGCAGCAGCAGTGAAAGCACAGTGTACACATAGAAACTGGGCAATGTGGGTAATGATAATCGGGGAATGTGAGGTCATCCGGTGCCTTGAGGGGAGGGAGAGTGCCCTCCTGGGCTCTTTGGAAGAATCCAGGCACAGAATCCAGGGCAGGTACAGGGCAGAAAATGAGACACAGCTACCTCGTGCAGATTGCATTGAGCAGACCTAGTCTGCCAGGACATACATACATTCCACAGAAATTTCCCACTGCTTGTTGGAGCCAACATCCCAGATGTCTCCACAGCAAGGGGGTGGGTGATCCCTCTGGGCTGCTGGACCATGGGTCAGCATTAAGCTTTCAGAAGAAGAGACCTCTGAGCCTTTAATTGTTAAAGATGGTCTTCCCCGCTTGCCTGTGACAGATATATTGGAGGACTGTGAAGCATCACATGATCAACCTCGTGAGCACAACACATTTTTCTGCTTTCTATGAGTAGATGCAAGTCCTGAAAGAGACAATTGGTTCTTTCTGTTGTCTTGCATCACTGGCTACAGTGTAGTAGCATTAGTAGTAGCATTAACAGTTATTTGTTCCTCTTACTGCTTTCCCACTCTCCCAGTTAGAGCAACCATTCCAGAGCACTACATGGTGCATTTTGCAGGGCATTAAAGGGTTATGGTAGGGCCATTTGAGACTTCTGATGACAGAAAGTAGTGTAGAGCTGCCAGGCTCTGGGCATGGCTCTCTGCCATTCCTTATTTTTGTTGGTTTTCATAGTAGCAGGAGAGCCTGAGAAACACAGTAGAATTTTGGTCCCTCATCTAAGCCTTGTATGTATGGAGATTTGCTATCATAAGCAGTATGATAAGAATGCTCTTTCTCAGTCTGGTTGTAGGATTTAAAATATACTCCTATTGTTGTCCCAGTCTTTAAAAACCAGTAAGGCCAAACATTGCCCTGGGATATATGTATAAATTTTCTACTGATGGCAGAATGGCCAAAGAGATCTTAAAGAAATCCCTGAGAAGAAGGTGGGAGACTAAGACCCATCCAAAACATGGCAGTCAGAATCAGGACCTTGTTCCCCTTATAATCTGCATTTCACAAAATAGAACTGCAGTCGGTCAATGAAATGAAATTACACCAGTGTAGAAATCCTGTCTGGGAGGGAAAGATCTGATTCCTGGGTTGAACTTCATGGCTTCACATTGTGGGAGTACTTTAGTCTATTCTGAAGAGCCCAGACTTAGATCAGCATTTAATCTTTGCCACAGCAGCATCTGGAGTTGAAATCCTCTTCAGGCTCATTTTTCGTTTGAAATAAAATATGTTTGTCCCATAAAGTACAATGGAAAACTCTGAAATTAAAGACACCTATGGCTCCTGTATGTGTTCTCTAACATGCTGCATATTAGGAGAACAAACACAGTGGGCAGCTCTCCTCCCACCATAGAGTGTCCAGCTTGTGGCAGGTGTGCAGAACAGCTCACTTACAATGCATTGTTTAAACTTCATCAGATATGTAACACCAAGCACAAATTAGCTGAAGACTCATAAGCTGGGGTCTTGTGTGATATCAGTAGGAGACGTCACCTGATAAGAGCCTGCTTTGCAACCTGATCCTGCATTTCTGTTTATCATGAGTCCAGGCGATGCTTGGAGAACATGAATCTGTTAGCAGGCAATTTACTAGTGCCTCAACAGGTCCATCTGCAGGCTTCTCTTTTTCACTGTGAGTTATTGTAACATCAAAAGTGCCACCTGCTCCTCCTTGGGAAAATGCCAGTATAGAGTAAGTGCCTAGCAAAGCTGTCTGTGATCCATCAATCTTCCTTGCAATGATGATGTCACAAAGGATGTGAAAATTGGGAGATAAATGCCTAAAAGTGGGACGTGAGCCCCTCAGCCACATTTAGGGAATGTCTTTCCTTAATTGCTTGCAATTACACTGTATTTTCCATCACAAGAGTTGAAAAGCCTGTCCGCTCCTGGGACGCTCCACTAATGTAATGAATTGGGAAAGCAAAGACCAGAGAGTTAGTGAAATCTGGAAATTACTCCACAGGTAAGAATGAAATTTGATCAAGGACGGCGAGGCTAGATATGGACTGCTAATAACATGGTATGTTTAATATCTGTGATTCACACCTGCTCATCTCACCTCAGCATCGCCCTTTGTCTGACTTTTGTACAAAACGTCTGAAAAACCAAAGATATCTTCCTTCAGGTTACCTAATTTCTCAGATCCAGAAGTAGGCACACAACATTTTTACAACCCAATAGTAATTTCACTGGAAAGGTTTGATGAAGATGTTGATCCTAATAACGGGAGAGATTTTGAAGCTGGTATCTTGAAATGAAATATTTCGTGTTGCTATTTCCAGTGGACTTGAGCTTCCAGGAACTGCTCAGGCTCAGTACTTGCAGCATAGTCTGGCATTAGCTTATCCTGCGCATTTTTTTCTTTTCACTTTGATGCAAAATCATGTTTATAAAAGAAACAGACAAAAGATTGCTTTGGTCAGACTTTGTGTTTCAGCAGGGTGTTGTGCTAGAACTATAGTGAAAGGTGGTTGGTGCTGTTCACTTAATGAAATAAACCAAAGTACAACCACAGATTCAGATAAATTATAGCTCTTAACTTTAAGATTTATTGGTTTGGGGAAGAAAAACAGAGTTTTTCCCAGGCTTATTTTTGCTACTCACTGCATTCTTACAAAAATAGGAATTTGGAGGAAAAGCATCTTTCATTTGCTCTTTGGGATGTACATGAGCTATGCTGGACACCATCTTCTCCTGACGAGGTGCATCCCAGTTACAAAGGGTGCCATTTCTCTCCTGGTGTGAAATCTGCCCTACTACAGCTCCAGTAGGTCTCCCAGGTCTGGACATGTCTTTACTTCTCTGGCTCCACAAAATTCTTCAGCGTGTACTGAAAGGGGGCAGCTCCCTGGCAGAAGTGGTGCCAAGGACACAGAGCCTGGTTAGCTGGTGCAGACACCTCACCGTGTGCAGCAGATGGGCTCGTTTCCCTGCCAGAAGCACCTCCCCACGCTGCAAACAGAGCTTGAATTGCAGCATTTTTTAGCTTTTCCTAGATGTCTAGCTACACAAGCAGGATTTGCGATGAGATCCCAGGGCCACCACACAGGATGCATGGTGCCAAGAAAAGGCTAGAGGACTGAGGAGCTCTTGCAGAGAACATCCTGTAACTCTTTTTATCCTAGAGCAGTATTTGTTGTTGAAAACTTATCATAAGCTCTTATAACAGAACAATAGTAATGCAGCCTACTGGGATAAGAGACACTTCATCAAAAAACCAGACATAAAACCCAAGAAACCTCAAGGACTCTGTCCCTTATCATTCTGCATCTCCTTCATCTCACTCTCCTCTCAATGGCAACTTCCCCTCTTTCACCACTGAGCCTGGTGAGCTCCATAAATAGTTCAGCTGGCACAAATCAACAGTGGGGAGCCGCTGATCTACCCTGCCTGAACAACTGCCCTGGACAGTTACTCTACCTAAGGACTGATTAAATCATTTTTCAAGAAATAGGTAGTGGAGTCTTTTCTTTTGCTCCTTTTGTTTTTTCAACAGGGTTGGGCAGTTTGTTTTTAGAACAAACCAGTCCTACTTTAATTGGAAGTCTTGTACTCTGCAGAATTCTTCTTTTTGTTTCATGTTTTTGCTGTTCTGAAACCAAAGTATTGGGTGGGGGGTTGCTTTTTGCTTGTTTGTTGGTTATTTTCAGGAGGGGTTTAGTGTCCTTTCTGGAAAGATAAGAAGCTGCGTAAGAAGAGTCTGGATGAAGTGGATGATGTGAAGCAGAGTGGCTGTCCTTTATGGATGGATTCTGCTTCCTCTGTGCTAATTGGCACAGAATGGGAATAAATGCAGATGCTGAAGTACAAGCAAAAGAGCTGAGTGACCTCAAACTCAGACAATATCATGCTGATTCTTTCACATAAATCAGAGCATAATGAGTTTTGGCACACTCTGTTTAGTCAATAGGAATAATTTGTTACAGTATAGAAAATAGGGCAGATTGGAGCCCTGGTTCAGGCGGGAGTGAAATAATTGATTAAATACAATTGTCTGATCGTGCATGAGCTGAGTTGGAGCTGCTGTTCATAACTCTGTGGTCATTAAAACGAAATGAATCCTTCAAAATGCAGGCTGTGCAATGCTTCACTAAGTGACTGTGCCTCATGCAAGATTAAAACCTCTCAACTGTAGGCTGTAGACTTTGGGACAGCAGGGGCTCCTCAAAGAGCTCCAGCATCTCATGCCTCTGGTCCCAAAGAGAATAGTGAGTAAATTGTTTTCTTGGACATTCTGACTCTTCTCCAATGAAACATCCACAAAGAGTGAGCAAAACTTGTAGTGTAAAACAGCCACCCAAAACACAGGACTCACTGGATGTTACAAGCAGTTATCGGCAATGGATTCAGGCACATTTGTAAAGGAGCACACAAATCCTGCTACCTGCGGGGCAAGAGGAATCAGACCACTGAAGGAAAGGTCTCTGTGTGCAGCCCCTGGGCTTCTGGCAAAGTCCTCAGCCAAAAGCCCATCTCTTCTCTTGAGACAGTATCTGGACAAACTTTGAACCAGAAAAAACTTTTTTGTCAGCCTTTTCTTTCATACTTCTCATTCATCCAGACCTTCCTTCCAGAAAAGCAAAACAATATTCACAGCCTTCTGATTTAGAGCAGCCAAGGAGCCCCCAATTTCTGTCTCCCTTGCTGTAACAAGAAGAAACATATACATCTGGCATTAGTGAAGTTCAGTCAACGCACCCCGAAAGTGTCACTTCTCTTTTCTCTGTTCCTTGCTTGTAACTTGATGTTTTTGCAGGAGTAGGGGGGTGGAAACAGAAGCATCGGGCCAAGGGAGATTTCATGGTCAAAAATTCAGGATTTTCTTCTCATGAAAAGAAAAAATATTTGCACACATCAGCATTTCAACCTCAAATGATTTAATTTTGGAATGCAAAGTTGTGGAGGGAGCATTTCATTCTGGCTTTGCTGATGTACTCCAGTTTGTGTAGTTCTTCCCCCATCTGTGGATTGTTATGTTGGTAGCTTTCATCCCCACCAGCTGATCTTTTTCCCAGTGTCATGTTGATTTATTTGTCTTCGTTGGGCTTCTGATAACATTTCACCAATAAATTAGTTTTAAATTAAACTTTCTGTTGTGTCTTTTATGTTGGAACCAATGCATGTGCTGGAAAGGAAATTTCATTTCAGAGATACTTTATTCCTCTTTTTATCGCCCTCTTCAGCTACAGACGCACCAGCTGTTACATTTATTTTACTTTGGATGAAAGTTGCAAAAGCACTGCATAAATTACGAATAAAAATGCGTTGTTAGTGAAGATGACCAATTGTAAGAAGCATTTTAGACAGCCACAAACCAGAAGTAGTTGTACATACAACTGAGCGTGCAGCCTAGCAAGAGAACCTGTGCCCAGCTTATGCGGTACCTGATAACAGAATGAACACCCACTGTGATTGTTGCTCCAAGCCTTCCCCTTCCCTTGCTGCCAGGCCAATGCAAACACAAGAAAGCAGCACTGGAACAGTCTGGCTCAGAGTCTGAGCTCATGCTTCCTTTGTCTTTATCCACTTATTTGTGTACATCACTATGGCTCCATGATGAAGGCGTGCTCAGGGTTTCAGACAGGGCTGGAGCCACTGGCTCTTCCATGTGCTGGTTGTGTCCCAGGATGGTCAGAGGCCCCAGGAGGGTTGTTCTCCTTTACCTCCCAGCTGGGCTTCCCAGCAGCCTGCCCTCCCCAGCATGTCCTTCCCACAGTTCAGGCTCTGCTTTTCCTCCACTTTCATGACTGAGCAACTTTCCATGGTTAAGCTGAGAAAAGTTTTTCACTTGTTGGGAAAAGCTTGTAGCAGCTGAGGCAGCCATGCAGAAATCCAAGAAAAAGTGTTTTCCTTTACATAAATCTAACAAGACACCTGAGCAAAGGAAAGCTCTGCAGCAGTTTGTTCCATCCTGACCTCTCCCGCAGTGTGGCTGCGCTGCAAGCATGGGCAGAGGGGAAAAAACAAGGCAAGGGACCAAATTCTGTTTGTACTGTGACAGGCAAGGCTGTGGTTGCTTTTCTTCAGCATCTCGCTGGCCACCTCAGTGCTTTTAAACAAGGCAGGAAATTGCTTCTCTCGGCAGCTCGTGGTAGCAAGACCTCCAGCACTGCCCGGGGCTGCTGGGTGCCTTGGGCACGCTCCCGAGCGATGACCACGGCACTCACCGGGTCTGGGCAGCCACCTCGCCAGCAGCAGGCTTGACCTGCAGGGTGCACTCAGGTCTTTGCATTTTAGTTGCACTCTGAGGTGATGAGAGGAGGTGAAAAATGCATGTTTGGCTTAACTGAATTCCAAAATGGAGTATTTTGTGATATGAAATATAAAAATACTGAGCACCATTTCCACTGTAGTTTATTTTTGCAGCAAATGCCATTCATTCTCCGCCTGCCCCATCTTTTCAGCGCATTGTAAGTAGTTGTGATGTATAGTCTTCTTGATGAAGCACTTATCTGGGGCCCATTACTGTAATGACAGAGCCCTCCATACTCTTTCAAGGTTTTATTATCAGAATGACTCCCTTGCTTCAAGCTGATTTTCATAAATCATGCTTTTCTCATAAGCTTAAAGGAAAAAAATGGTCTTTTGGAAACCTGTGACCTACTTTATTGCATGATTCCTCAACACTGGTCCAGCTGCCAGACCCAAAGACAGAGTCACATCAGCCCATGGTTTGCCTGCAGGAGATTATTTTATGTTATTACATTATTCTATAATCTCCTGGGTTTGAGTGGTCTTGCATGAAAGCCTTTATAGTGCCTTGCTCAGTACTGAAACCTTGAATTCTGTGCGGACTGGAATTGCTGCCAGACCCGTACACACAGGGACTGACTGCCTACATCACCCCTCCAACTCTTGTATGCAGATTCATGTTCCCACAGGAACAACCTGAGGAACACTTGCCTTAGCCACCCTGTCCTCCAAAAAGTGGGAAATTCAGCTGGGAGTGTCCAGTCAAGGTGGTGCTGGGAGGAAGCCCTGGGGGGCTCACACCTCCTGCTGGCTCAGTGCTCTCCATCAGCCCTCTCCACCTCTGCCTCAGAGCAGAAACAGCATTTATGTCTTATCCTCTGTAACCTCTTATTATTTTTGGATAGGAAATCCAGAGGAATTCCTAACAGAAGCATGGAGAAAAAACAAACCTCTTTGTTTTAGTCCCCAGGATAAACATTTCCAGAACAACATTAAACTGGAAGAAAATGAGGGCTGCTGAGGTTCCCAAGCCGAGCCTGCATCCCCACACCATGTGCAGGACACCTCAAACAGCTCTCCTGGCAGTGGCATTTCCCAGTGCACATTTTCCCCGTGTGTCCCAACTACTCCTCACCTGCATATGCCACTTCTCTACCACTTGGGGCTTCTTGATCCCGGTCTGTTCTGCCAGCCCTCACTGTGTCAAAGGGCCACGTCCCAGAGGCCAGGATCACCTCCCTGCATCTTGCCCTGTGTCATGGTGCCTAAATCCCTCCTGTCACAGGGCAAGAGCTTCCTCCCACACTTTCTGCTGGGCAGTGTTTTCCTGACAGATAATGCAGAGAAATCCAATTGCACCCCCCCACCAGCTTCAGCAGCTCTGGGATTCTTCTCTTTGCCACAGCAGATTTGCAGCTCTTCGTTTCCCTCCTGATTGCCTCTCCTGGCTGGAGTTTCCAGGCTGTGCAGGCTGCTTTGCTCCCTGGTGAGGCTCACTGTCGGGTGCTTGTGCTTTGGGATTGGCAGGGATCCTGCCCGTCCCGGTGATTGCCTTCTTTCCCAGGCACTGGGTAATTCCTGTATTAGTCCTTTGTCAAATCTCTGGATGTAGTTCATGTTTGAGTGACCATTTGGTTTGCTGTTTTTGGATGTTAGTTATTTTAAGATTTAGCAAGAAAACTTTTTTTTTTTTTGGCAAATGATATCATCCCACTGTTCAAATAAGGGAGAATCAGAGATATTTATGAATTTGGGATAAACACCAAAAGATTGTTTTCTTCAAGGAAAAAATGAGTCTGTTTAAATGTTAAACAATATTTGGTTTCAGCTTCTAAACAGAAGCATTCTTTTGCTTCTGAACTACATTTTCATTTATAAATTTGTAACAGTCATAGAAATATTTTTAACAGCTTCATAAAACTACCCGAATGAGCCATTTTTGGTTTAGTCAGAATCTTTGTGATTTTCTAAAATTTTTTTTAAGGTTTCTCACCAGAATTCATTTAAGCCCTTGGTTCTTGGATTTGTAAATTGCTGTGGTGTAAAGAGATGTTCCTGCACTTGAAACAGCAGCTTTCTTAGCCAAGGCATTAACTCTTCCTTAGCATGTGACAGAGGGACAGTCTTCATGGCTGCACCGACCATGGTTCAAGGACAATTCTGTCCTCCTCTGAAGATATTGTCAGCCACAGGTGGTATGAAAGGAACTAATTTAATTTCTTCTCCAGGGATAATATGATGGGATTTTTCTTGTTGGTATGTTACTTCTTTTTTCTTTCTGCTGACATCCCTTTTACACCTCTATTTTTTTTAAATATTATCTTGTATTTTACTCCTGATTTCTTTATCTAGCTCTGTGCCAGGATTTTACAGTCAACATAGGCAACCAGAGCTACACCAAACATATAATGAGGACACATGGATCAAACATGCTACTGATTGATTTAATTTTGCTTTTCACTTTGGAACCACTACAAAAATTCCAAAGGAAGCATATACTCCTGTGTAAGAAATTTGAGTCTTCTGCAATAGGTTAATTCTTAGTTACTGTTTGGGGACCCCTTTGAAATTGTGTTTCTTAAGCATCTTAGAGATTTCTAGGCCGCAGGTTGAAACCAGCAGTTTGGTGTCGTGCATTAGTGATGGAACTGAGGGTGG
Source organism: Coloeus monedula (assembly GCF_965178545.1). Taxonomy (NCBI): domain Eukaryota; kingdom Metazoa; phylum Chordata; class Aves; order Passeriformes; family Corvidae; genus Coloeus; species Coloeus monedula. The sequence goes on from NC_138788.1 coordinate 21,244,080, forward strand.
TATTTGAGGGACAGGGGCACAGGGTCCCACTACTTCAATACTCCCCAGAGCTTTATTGCCTCAGGTTCCTGAGCAATGACTCTTAAATATTCACTGGATCAGCAATGCTAAGGGGAACCTTTTGTGCACCAAATCAGAATGTAAAAAATTAAAAGAGCTGTCCAAGTAATGTCTTCTTGATACATTTACCCATGGACAAGTCATTGGGATTAATGAACTTAAATCCTTACAGCCAATGGGATTAGCTTGTGTAGATTCCCTCTGGAGGAAACCAGATGACTGGATGAGCTTTCACTGAAGTCACTGTATTCCCTGTCTGCAATTCATTAAAAAAATTTTAATTGCAAACTAATTTATTCAGCTATTGCCTGTATGCAGTTTCAGGGAATTTTGACTAGATGGGGCATTTTTGTGGTCTGCATTATTTCATTGTTGAGATGTTTCAAACAAAGGAACAATTTCAACAGATTTCTTAAAGGACCAAGTTTCTAATTAATTGCAAATCACATACTAACAAATTACCAGACCACTCATCTTGTACCCAGAGGGATAAATGCTGCCAATTTGAGGAGGAGATTGTATTTTCAAACATAACAAAGAAGCTGAATTCCTGTTTTCAGTGCAAAACGGAACTGTGCTTTAACTGTGAAATCCAAAATCGTGTCTATATTGCACAGCTCTAATTTAACTATAAAATTCAATTATCTGCTGATGATACTGTCCCATTTGAATCCCTTGCAGCGATTTCCATCATTTCCCTAATACTATCTTTGGCCATCACCTGGAGGCATCTGTTCTGATGACTGCTGCCATTTCTTGTCTTCATTAGTTTCCTGACGCCCTTATTTTCTTGGCACTGATTTACAGCATTCAAGACAGGAAAGCAGCCCGAGTACCTTAACTCGGTGTCACTCGCAGACCGGTGCAGTGATAGGACAAAACACATCAGAGCCTCACAGGAAATAGCTGGGCCCCCACAAAATGTTGCTTGTTCACCAGATGTGCAAGACCTGAGCAGTTAAGAAAACAAAATGTGGCACTAAAATACATGAGCAGCAGAATTCCACCTCTGAAATTTTAAAATTAAAAAAAATATATATATTAGGTTATAAATTTTAAAGAGATACATAAAAGCCTGTTGAAAAAGAGAGTGGAACATAGTTTCAGTTAATTGATTTAATTTGGCCTAGGTTTTCTGAACACTGTTTTCCTGAAATAGGGAATAACAATTGATGGAGATAAATTATGCCTGGCTGTGTGCATTAATTAAAGATAATTGAAGGTGGATGTTTCTGACGGGGCTTCTCTTCACCCCCCTTCCCCTTTTGCCATGCCTGGAAGTTGGTATTAATTTCCAGACCCTCCTGTGTGCAATTAATTGAGGAGGAGAAGTGCCGTCCTGTAAAGTATAGAGTGTGTCTGGGGAGCATGAGCTCTTTCCAAATAGTGGGATCTGAGAAACACAGCCACTGGGAGTGATGGGATCTCAGGGAATCTCTTCCTCTCAGAGGATCAGAGAGGCCATGCCAATACGAGAGGCTGCAACAGGATAAGGATATGCCCCAGACCCAGATGTGACTCAAGTGTTTCCCTCAAGTCCCCCTGTGGTCCTGCTGGAGCAGATGGGTGTCCTGGCTGAGCAGGAATGAATCTTGGCCAGGATGCAGCCAAATCCATCTTATTGCATTTGGGAAAACTGGAGGCAGCAGTGCACCTGGGCTGTGCCCTCGTACAGATTTGGCACACTGATGGGCTGTGTACCTGGGGCCATAAAACCAGACATGGACTCAGTGCTCATGCAGTGATCAACATTGATTTTATTTCTGCCAGGACCTGCTTGTGCTAATCTAAAAAAACCCCAGTGAACATTAACTTATTTCATTGTATCTGTCTTACCTCCCCAGCAGCAGAAGAAATTTGATAGGCAAGAGCATTTGGCAGCCGGGACCAGGGCTGTTTAGGCTGATCATTGCTATGTATAAAGTCATTGCTACTGAAGTTCTAACAGAGTCACTGCAGTATAATACCAGAAATTACACACTTGCACCCTCAGCTACTAAGGAACCTCAGGCAGGGAAGGGTGTCCAACAAGAGAGATCTCTTGGCGCTCAGAGTAGTGTGTTTTCTCCCTTTCTAGAAGGGATTTCCCTAACCTTCACCTAAGCCTCTCCTGTGAAGGAGGTTGGACAATCTGCTCTGCTGCACCTATGGATGGAAAGCTTTCCCCAAGCCCCAGTCCTAGCAGCCTTTGATGAGTGTATAGTTGAATCTCTTCTTGTCCTTACTTTCAAGAAGAAGAATTGCTTACTGTCATCTTTATTGAAGATTTTTATGCATTTAGGAATTAGTCTTGCCTCACCTTCATCTTCTCTAAATTAAACAATCTTCTATAGACTAAACAAGCGCAATTCTTTCTATCTCACTGGCTGCATTTTCCAAATCTCTGATCATACTTGTTGATCTCCTCTGGATTGTTTCCAGCATATCTATAGCTTTATTAAAGTACAATGCCCCAAACTTGACAAAATCTTTCAACTGAAACCTCCACACCAAAGTGCAGAGCAGAATAATTGCTTTCTTTGTCTTATGTATGGTGCTTCATATATACAGCTCAGGTATTTACATATTTTTTGTCTGGGCACTGCACTGCCAGCTCAGATCCAGCCTGTCATTTGCTGCATCCCTCAGACCTTCTTTTGCCATGCCACTGCTTGCAAATTTCTTCCAGCTTTATAGCTGGGCATTTGGTTTCTTCTCTCTGAACATAGCACTATATCCTAGTGGTTACTTAATCAGGTTGGCTGTGAACCATCTTTCCAGATAATTTCTGTGCTTTGATCCTCTGACTTTGTTCTCTTGTAGCCTCTCCAAGTTTAATGATAATCACAGATTTCATCCTCTGCATCATTAGTGAAAAGAATGGAAACAGGCCCTGAAAAAATCCCAGAGGAATCTCACTTGAACTACTTCCTATTTGATAGAACAATTGATAACTGTTGTTTTGGAGTAAAGTTCACCCAGTTGTGCTCCCGTCTTGTTGTGATTACATTTTAGCTCATACCTAATGCGACCATATCAGGAGATAAGATAAATCACATCCACTTGCTCTTCTTTATTCACTAAGTCAGCTACTCTATTAGAAAGGAGGAAAATAGACAGGTTTGACATGATTTGTTCTTGACAAACTCAGGTGGACTGCTTTTTATCACTATACCATAATTCTAGGCATTTAAAAAATTGATTGTTTAATAACCCATTCCAGATTTTTGGGAAACCAGGATGAGTGGTTTATAGCTTCCTGGGGTGTCATTATTCCTTTTTCAAGTTCAACACTATAGTCACCCTTCTCATACTTCATCTTATTTCTTGAATAAGTTCAGGTGAACTCTCTGAGGCCCTGTTGACTTGTGTGCAGTTAGCTCATCCAAGTATTCTTAAACTTGGTCTTTTCCTGTTTTGACCTGCAGTTCTGACTCATTTTAAAAATAATTTGGTTAATTAGCTGGTCACAAACAACTTTTTTTTTTTTTTTTAATAACGGCTGGATAAAAAGACATGCCAGGCTTCTCTGCAAAATTTGTTACTTGCTCTCTTTTCCTGTTTAGCAATGGACCAAGACTTTCCTTTTTCTTCCTCTAATTAAATGTATTTATAGAACTTTTCCCAGTTCCCGTTGATGTCTTTCCTAAGTTGAACTGCCTTCTGTGCTGTAGCAGCTTTGCTTCTGTACCCAGTTGCTTGTCTTACTCCCTTACTCCTTGTACTTATCCTTAGCTAAGAGTTTGTGTTACACATTTCAAAGTCCTCAGAAAGTTGCTGCATCTGGAATAGTACTGCCATGTGCCTGGTGTTCCTCTGCACAGGGGTAGCTTGCTCTAATGTTTCTAACACAGAAAACTTAGGATCTTCTCACTCCTCTTCTCCTGCTGAAAACCTTGGTTATGTACTACAGTTTTTAAGTTACCCTATTGCTTTTGCAACACAGTTTTGAGTAACTAAAATCTCCTATTGCTGCCATATCTCTTTGTTTGGATATCTTGTACAAATGCTTGTTAAAGCTTCTTCTACTTCCTATGAGTGATTGGATGGCCTGTAGCAGATCTCTGTCCTGAGCCACCCTGGGGTCAGCTGTGTCACAGCATCTGAACAAAGACTTACAGTTCTTTCCATTCCCCTGGCTCCTTGTGTTTGCCTGCAGTGGTCAACACATCGCTCCTCTATTTACATTTTTGTCTACTTTATAATTAATGTTTCCAATTCTCTGGCTGCAGCTAAGAACAACACATTTCTCAGTGAGCTGCAGGCTTCTTCAACCCTACTGCTTTGGGTCTGCTTAAGAGGCCACTGCCACATTATGTAATAGTTTGGGATAACCTGACCCAAGTTTGGTACAATCTCAGCCACAGGCATCCCTCCACACATCTGAGGGGATATTTTGATACAACGTGAAGTTCAGCCTGAATGAGTTGAGGGCAATTTGGACAAACGCTTTCTGAAACTGAAACAAGATAAACAGACTCCTAGAGAGGGATGTAACATGTCTCTTGATAAACCAAAGAGCATTGCACTGCAGCACATAGTAGTCTCACTTTAAACAAAAATATGCAGAGACACCATGACACTGGAAGATCTGACACCCATCATGATATGTCCTGATGCTCTGCTGGAACATTAACTCTTTTTGGTCTCAGAAAGACATGATGAGCACCCCAGCTCCACCAGCCCCTTTCTGGAAGGTCATCCCCCAAGTCATCACCAAGCCCATGGAGAAAAAAATTCTACCTCATCATGACACCAGCATGACTTCAGGGGTACTGTTTGTCTCCTCAAGTTACAGACATGCCTGGGCAAGAAGGTTTCTTTAGGGATTGCCCTTGTTCTTACTGAACTTGGGGCCCTAATGACATAATCAATGCAGGATCAGGCCAGGGGAAATAGAGTTAAGGACATTCAGAAGCCCTTGAAAGGCTGGAGCTGAGGCTGCAGTTCTCGTTTGGCCTGGCACGTTGTTTGCAACCCATCCCATTGTTCTGAGCTTAATGCTTATTCATTTCCTCTTTTCTTGTGTTTTCATATATAATTATTTTTAATTTTGCTTTTTTATTTTAGAGAAACAATAAAAATAAACTCCCTTGGGTCATAGAATGTGGATCAACACAATCAGGTCAAGGGACTGCTTTTAGTTTCAGTACTAACTCTGATACAAACATGGATTTCAAGGTGACAGCTTTGCCTAGAAACTGTTTGATTAACAGCTGTAGTCCTGGTGTGACTTCCGAGAATGAAAATATTCTTATCAGGAATTCACAAGGACCATTCTTTTAGAGGGAAGAAGGTTACTTTTGAGAGGACAACTAAGACATTCAGTGGCTCTCCCTTACTGCAGAACTAACATTGAACATCCTACAAAAACCTATAAATAGTTTCCTTTACATCATTAAACTACACTGCCTCGTTGCAAGTGAAGCTCACACATAAACTGAAGCTCTTCTGCCCTATGTCACGTCTCTGTAGTGGAACAGATATTTACACTGGGAAGGGACTGGGAGGGATGGAGGAGGAAGGGGTACTCTTGTGTTCATAATGAAGAGAGAAGAACAGTAACAATTTCCTCAGATTCCTCTCTCCCTGCCTAAAGGGGAAGATTTAGGGAAGGGTTGTAGTGGAACAGACAAGGTGGCTCTGCAAAGTGGAGCTGTGGTCCAGGCACATATCTTTTCCCATTAAGAGGCTGAAGTGCAGGCTTTTCGTAAGGCAGCTGCACAGACTCCTTCACAGTCAGGCTGAATATTAGGAGAATTAATAGATATTTAAGCAATACCAGGACACTTAGATTAAACATTAAAGACTTGAAGAGCCATGCAAACTAGCTTTGGTTATTGCAATTCCACTAGAAGTGTTTAAAAAAAGTGATGTGATCTCCCTTGGGCAGAGGCAAAACTTATTTGAAAGCTGCTGTTTTGAATTATGATGGCACACTCATAGAAAACAGATAGTGTAGATACCACAAAAATGTGATGGGCACCATTAACAGTGAGCATCACACAACAAATCATAAACCCGAGTGCCTTGTAAAGTATTCAAGTCAGAGGATTTGTTTAGGGAAGGGATTAAAAGCATGTAAAAAAAGATTGTGTTCTTTTAGCCCTTATACAGTTTGCCAAGAGCTCTTTAAATAGAAGCTTAAAAAACTATTCATGCTTTGGAAAATTAATAGAACATAGGCCCTACTGTACAGAATATAATAATAGTAAAATAATGCCACAAACGAGACAAGAGATGTTGTTGTAAGACTTTAAGTTATTTCTGCAGCTATATTAAAAGAAGTGGTGCTTGACCTAATTTTTGAATAATGAGTTACAGCTGCCTTGATCTTTTGACTGCTATTCTTTTGGTCCGTATTCAAAGTAGGCAGGTAGTGACTGATGCCATTACTGATGTGGACAAGCAAAACTTTTTAAAAAAGAAACTGAAAACAGTTGGATGAATTCACATTTAAGAGGAGATTAATAAGAGTGGACATGAGAAATGTACGAAGAGAGTGGGTGGGACAGATAAGAGAGGGAGGAATTAATATTCACATTGTCTTTAAAATAAGAGGTTCACTGAAACTCAGCAGCAGGAGCAAATGTAATAGTGATAAGGGGAAGCACTTTTTTACACCATATGGGAACTAGACACAGCAACCCCTAGTTACAGGATGTTTTTGAGGTTAGGAGTTTATCAGGATTTATGTAAAGAACATGCCAAATCATCACTGTGAATACTAAATAGAGCCAGGAATCAGAGCAGCTTCCTGCAGGGATGGGGGAACATCATTTCTCTCTCAGGAGCCCACCACCCACCTCCTGTTGTCAGCTCCAGGATCCCTGCCCAGAGGGCCTCATGGTGGGATGGGCTTTGGAGGCTCCTCTCTTCCACTTGGCTGAGTTTTGTGGGGTCGGTCCGGGCTGTGCTGAGTTCCCACTGCAGTGGCCGGTGCTGGAGAGAACCCCTGGCAGAGTCAGGGGCTGCATGGGCCATGGGGAGCATGATTCCTTCAGCCTGTAAGACACCCCTTTTCCCAAAGCAAGCAAAAATACTTCATCTCTACACAGGCAGAAGACCTGAACAGCAGTTGTGCTGGCAAACTCCATGTTCCTCCGAAATGAGAAACCAAATGGGGTTCCACTCCTTTCCTAAAGGTCACGAATGCAGGTGATAATGCAGACACCTTCAGCTGCAGCCCTGAATTTCCATGCTGAAGTGGAGCTGCCTGGGAGCCCTAAGGGAGCTGTATGGGAGTGGGAGGGAATCCTTTGCTCTAGGGAAGACCCATGACAAACTTTACATTCTAGGAATCTGTGACCCATTTTCATGACATTGCCCTGAAGTTTGCTATTGGGAAGCAATTTTCCACTCTGAAATTCCCTATCTTGAGGAGTAATGAAATATTTATGATTTTTCTCCCTGTTTACTGCACATGCTGATAAGCAGCTCTGGGACTAAGGAGCTGTCAGAATCTATCTCTTTTTGCTCCATTGGGCTGGTTAATTATAAAATAAATAAATCATTAATTGAGATTTCAGTAACTGTTTAAAAAAATTCACGCAGTGTTGGAAAGGTCAATGTCGAAAGTAATTTGGGATTCAAATCCCAGCAGGTCTGATGGCTGCCCCATTTCTCCAGGGAAAAGCTAAGTGGGACACCTGAGGGGAGGAGGTATTGGTCATTAATCCAGGAGTCAGCAGCTGGCCAAATCCAGTGATCTCAGTAAAACAAAACATGTGCATAGTGTGTGGCTTCTTAGAACCTGGGTTTCTTGCCTGGCCTGGCAGTATGAAGAATTGTTTGCTTTTGCAAGTTTAATTATAAAATGTATGCCAAGGTCAGGGAATAGGTCAATGCTTTAGCCATCCAGCTGGGAGGCCTAAGGATGCCACATAGGAATTAGCTGGACAGGAGGATTTTGATGGAAAACTGATGGAAAAGAATTGCTCTTGGAGAAAGGTCACATGCGAAGTCCATGCAGGCAGTCATCCTCACTACCAATGTGTCTGCTCCATGTAGAAACACAGGCAGGAAAGGAAAGAGCTCTGATTTTGACTAATGATCAGTCAGAAGGACTCCATGATGGGGCAACCTGTGTTCCTGACCATAGCATGATTGCTTTAGGGGAATGTTTCTTTTCATTGATGAAACACATACTGTCACAGTATATATGTGTATTGGTACCCTCATCCTCCTCTCCTGATTCTCCCCTCATTTCATTGCAATTGCTACTCTTTGCTTGGGGAAACGTAAGAGGAAAAACAAGCTAAGCACATCAGTAAACAAATGTGTCATTACTGGGAATAGATAATTTTGTACCAAAAAAGAGGAGAAGCTGCAACGGTACTGCGATTAATGGTTCTGCAGATGTCCTCTTCCTGCTAAACTTCCATTCTAGTTAATCTCATCTCTGTCACACAGCACCACAGTGAAGTTAGAATAACTCACAGAGTAATTGACTGAAGGTTAATAAAACTTTGCCTGTGGCAGCAGTTTGTGGACATGTGCTCTGTTTACCACATTAGAAGGTAATTTGAGTGAGTTGTCTGTCTTAAGAGCTAAACTAATTTCAGTTGCCTGTATCTGCTGGGGAGTCTGAGGTCTGTGACAGCTCTGCACATGGAAACCCATCTGCAGAGAGGACAAAATGTTCTCCACCAACCTCTGGGGACATCCTGTAGCTCAGAATTTTTTGTCTCTCAGTGCCAGGCATTTGGCATAACCCGTCTCTTCTGCAGGGAACAATGAGCAGGCAAATATTAAAACAAGTTATTTCCTGATCATGCAAATTGATCCAACCTGTTTTTCTATGGGATTTCTGTATGTGATCAGCATAATGACAACCAATGTAAGCATTTCCCATGTCCTCACTTTTCCATGCACTACCTGAAACACGTCATAGACTCTCATCTCTTCTCCAATGATCCTCTAACTCCAGGGAAACCAAAAGCAGCATGTGCCAGTGCCATGTTCTGTCATGTGGTACTGACTGGCTCTCAGATAAGTTTGTTCCTTGCCAGCTGGCAATCAAACAGGACAGGTAATTCCTGCTGTCCCCTTGCAGTCCTTCCCTCACTCAGAACTCTCACAGGGGTCTCTGTCCTCTATCCAAGCCCTGGTTTTCACTGCTTTATAGGAACTTCTTATCTTCGATATCTCTTCCATGTTATCCAATGTGACTGAAAGTGGCCAGTGGGTTGAGAAACTTTAGGGGAGTTTGCAAGTGAGGGAGGAAGGAACTACCTAACAGCACGTGCAGTGTGACAGCTGCAGCACAACAGGCTGCAAAATTTCACATCTTCAGAAAAATACTGCCCAAACATATTGGCTTCATGTGCACAGCTTTCCCCAGCAAGAGGATGTGAAGGAAGATACCTCACATGGGATGGACGTGCTGCACAAATTCATGGCCAACTGGAAGATGTTCTGGTTCCAATACCACGAAGATATGAGGAATTTCTGGAGAACTTTGGGCTTGTCAGTATGGCACTTGTCATCAGCCCTAAATGAACTTGAAAGTAAGCACATCCATTCAAGAAATGAACAAGATATAACAGTTGCATGTGACATTTGAGTGAAACATTTTGTTTTGTTTCTGAGCTTTTAATGGACAGAATGTGCAGCAGGATCTGCTTGCAATTGCTTAGATCTGAAATGCTCTTAACTGGACATTGACCGACACAAAAAGGTAGATCAATGCCACTGTCACCCCCAACAACAAGAACCAGGAGATGGATAAGGCTGGACAATCATCAGAGCTGTGAGAAAAGTCCAAGACCCTGTGGAAAAATTCTAATTAAAAAAAAAAAAAGAAAAAAAAATCTTATAGCTGCTTTCTTGCTTCTGATTCCTGTTGGCTGTGGTCTACCAACCACAAAAAAATTCTAATTTAAAAAAAAAAAAAAAGAAAAAAAATCTTATAGCTGCTTTCTTGCTTCTGATTCCTGTTGGCTGTGGTCTACCAACCATCTTTTGCTAAGGTAAAAGTGTCACAACCTGGGTGGTGGCATTTCTGCATGCAGGTGTCCAAGGCATGTGTCAGCCACCATAATGTCTCTCTACATTTGCATACAATTCACCTCAGTAACAGAAACTTGCTTCAGAAACTCTGCAAATATGAAAAAAAAAAAAGATGTTGGAAAAGAAATATTTTTTTCTTCTGCCTAGAAGAGCCTGTAGTATTCAAACCATGTGCTCGTGGTCATGATATAAGTTCCTGGAGAACTCTATGTTGTCTGTATTATTCTGGTAAAAGAATTACTACTTTCTTTTTAGGCATTTCAGTTCAGCACATCCCTTTAAGAACAGGACTGTATGTCTGAGCTTTAGAGTAATTAGAATTAACAAATGATGGCATTGCTATTTTTATTGCCGTAATTTCTAGGAGCCAAGTTCATACTAAAGCCCATTGTGACTATCTCTTTTCATGACAGTCAGGCAGAACAGAGCCAAGTTCTGCTTTCAGTTACAGCCATATAAATCTAAACTACCTATATGTTCTTTGCCAGTAATACTTGTGTATGCTGGAGTGACCGTTCTACAGTATTATTTTCCCAGAAAAAGCAGGGTAATAATTCATCCATCTGACTTAAGAGGGCAGGTTCCAAGTAAATTGCAAGCACAGCTAAAAATGGAACATGAAATGTGTAGGGAGAATACAAGGAAATAAAACAATTTTAAGATTTCCAGTCTTGAACATAAGTATTCATTCACATGTACGCATACCAAAAATATCTGTTTGCAATCAACTTCTTTGTCACTTACTGCTGGAGTGCTGGATTCAGAGAGCCTGCTACTATGAGATGATGTGTGAGAAGCAATACAGAATGAGAAAGTGGATCCAAAGCAGCCAAGGCCTGGCGGCCCCAAGAAGAAGACTTGGAGCTGTTTGGTTTGGAGGTACTTGGGCACCTTGGCAGGGGAAGCCAGAGCAGGGCTGATAGAGAAAGAGGGAGAGACAGAAGAGGTAAGGTTATTTTGAGTACTGAAGCAGCATCCCAGCACAGGCAGAGTTATTCTGGGCTTGGAAGTGAAAACACCTTGTAGACAGGACGTGATGGGGGATCGGGAGCTCGGCTGTGGTGAACAGGAGCCTGTGGCATGGGAAGGCTTTGCCAGTGGGCTGCACACATGGCTCTGCTTTCACAGTACAGGCAGGTTTGAGGTGCAGGGGGACAAAAGTCAGTGCTCCCTCCCTGCTGTGCAGCTGCCAAGTGTGCTTTGACATGGTCCTGAGGGTCTCTTACTGTTGTTAACACAGGTGCCTCAGAAGCTTTCAAGGAAAAGTTGTTATTTGAAGTGGAAGCAATCCCTGCAGCCTGGAGGGATGCCATGTGGAGAAGTCTCCAGGCCCTGGCTTAGCCAAGAGGTCATGTGCCAATTTGGCATTTAACATATACAAATACATGCTTATATTAATGACAAATATTAGAGGGTTGAAAATATGTGGCTTGATACCAAAATGGAGGATATCTTTAAGCAACTGCATTGGAACTATCTGCACACAGAAATACAAGCCAGACAACAAGAATGAATACAGCAAACTAACGGAGATATTTGAGAGGAAAAGTTTCCCATGGATTTGCAAGAGCTGCAGCTGGAAAAGACATGATGTTCCCTCTCTCTGCCAGTGCTGAGCAGTCTTTCAGTGTTACACATCTCCAGCACATGCTCTGTGCTGTGCAGGGCTGGCTGAAATGGCCTCACTGCTCCCTGAGAGCACAGGCCAAGTGCTCATGGTGTTTGCATCATCAGGTGCATTGGCCCAGTACAAGGGCAGATGGAAGTGGCAGCACAGTCTGAAGCATGGCATCTGGTATAAATGGGACCATTTCTTCTCTGTCCCTTTGCTTTTTGTGAGCTGAGCCTGCTTGCTGCCAGTGCACTGCATTTCTTGTGGACCTGCACTGCTCTGACTCATGAAGCCCTCCTTGACTGCTAAGGATGGCGGTGTCTGAGCCACACACTGCTGTTTCTATCTTGATTGGATATTCACACCTGCAGTATACCTCCAGAAGACTACTGATTTCTTTCTGAAAGTCTAGTCATGGCTCTTCCCACTTTTCACCCTTACACACAGCAAACGTGTTTGAGAAGGCCACCTGCAACATCTCCTGCCAAAAATATCTAAAAGAAAGCAGCAGTGAAACAAAGTGGGGGGCTTTAGATTAAGCTCTAGTTCTCACAGTTCTCTGGCTCAGATCAGGAATGCATGGAATTAGGGAAGAGGGTGAAGTAATATGTATTAATTTCATTTTTCCCATTGTTTTAACCAAGAGCAGGGATATTTTCCCATTTCTACTGTAAAAAAAAAAAACCAAAAAACCCACTGCCATACAGGCTCTCCTGAGAGGCTCCTGATGGAGAGAGGCTGGCACAGGCCTGCTGGTCTCTGAAATGGCCTTCTAGGAAGGCAAGTGAAGAAGGCACAGCTTTCCCCAGCCAGAGGATATAAAGGAAGATACCTCACATGGGATGGATGGATGGATGTTTCTTTTGGAAAATGGATTTCAGGAAAGCTAAATGGGGTGGGAAAGTGCATTAGTGTGCCTTAGTTGTCAGTCCTTGCATCACCTTGGTGCCTCGGCTGCTCAGAAGCTCTATAAGCAGTGAACAGAGAGTGATTTCTGCTCCACAGAAGCTGGCACCACTGCCAGGAGAGCTGCAGGCAGGCAGTGCTTCTCCTCGGTGCAGATGTCACTGGGGGATACTTTTTCCACAGTTTCTGTGTTTGCACTACGGAGCCCTGACCCCCATGGGAGCAACCAAGGTGACACATCAGCAGAAATGGGCAGTGTTGGGGAGGGGTCTCTCAGGACACCCCAAGGGCTCGGGCTGCAAGTTGTGCAGTCCTGGGATAAAGAAGTTGCCTGTATATCACACAGCATCTCCTGCTGGTTTCAGCACACAGGAAGGCATATCCTTCGCTCAGTGGCACTTCCCATGCAGCATAGATACCCACAGAGAGTCCACACAACTCAGGTCACTTTCTCAGGCTGCCACCCTGGGCTTGGCTTCCCCAGTTCTCTGTGAATACAGCTCCTCAGAGACGCTGCTGATTCCTGGCACACGAGTCCTTTGAAAGCAGACCATGAAATCCCCCTGGTTTGTTTCAAGTCCTCTAGTGGTGCTTGATTATGAAGACCTCCCGAAAAGAAACAGCTCAGTCCAAACTGCCAGTAAAAGACTCCTTTGGAAAGTGGATAGAAAGCCAGTGTGCTTGGTCCAACATGAGGGAGAGAATGGCAGGGAAGCTGGGGAGCAATTGTGAAGAAAGTCTGGCTCCTCTCCTCTTGCCCCAGAATGACTGACAGGTGCTCGGTGCAGGCAAAATCTCCGGGGAAAGAATGTAATGTTGGGGAAGTTAAGGGTAGCGTGCCTGAGAGCACCAAAAGACACTTCCCAGTATCTGTGGTGAGCAGGCAGTCCAGTTTCAAGCCCTTGTCTCCAAACAGGGAGATGCTGAGAGACAAAGTTGTCTTCTGGTAAGAGTGTCTAAACCATCAATTTCTTCCCCTTTTCTCATATTTTAATAATTAGATATTTTGAGATTTTAGTCCCCTCTATTAGTTAAAAAAACCCAAAAAAAGCCATCCTGTCCTGATATTTATCTCCTCAGCATGAAGGATATCAGCTGGATGGTTCAAGCACAAAAGAGTAATTTTTGTCAAAGCAAAGTCACACGAAGCAGCAGCTCAGGCTTCTCTAACCATGTAGAGCATTGCTGGCACGGTGTGTGTGACAGACTCTCAGACACTCAGTGACGAAGGCTCAGTATAGAGCAGACCATCAGCATCCCTGGGTGGAGGGCTGTGATTTGTAGCTGAGGCCTGTGAAACAAAGCACTGGAGGTGAGATGTTGGGAAATGTACTTGGAAACATATTTTGAAGACTCCCTTGACTATAGCAAAAGCAACAGTGGCAATAACTGTATGTTGGTTTATTTTATTCCAAGGTTTGTGGTTTTCACTGCTTGGCTGGGGATGGCTGAGTTTCTCATGCAGTGATAACATTCATCCATAAGTCATGATTACAGCAAGTGACATAGCAGGCTGGAGACAGGGAGCAGCTTTTCCGTGACCAGAGCAGTCCCATATGGAGGCAGTCTGGGGAAATTTCACACCAGACATATGGGAGAGGGGAGCAGATACTGTGAGGTACTGAAGATGTTTCACTTCAGTGGGAGTGACAAGGTGCTGAGAAAACTCAGTGCCTTAAAGGTTAAGACTGACTGGTATTTCTATAACATCCTCTATATTATGGGAAATATCACAGATTCCAGAATCATGACCTGAAATTTGTTTCTGCATTTTAGGTTTCCCTATTTATTCTCGATCTTTACCCTCCCTTTAGCAATTATATTCTCCTACCAGTGGAATATGAACTTTATTATGAAGCAACTTTGTGTAAGTATTTAATTCCAATAAAAATCTTCGCTAAATCAAAATTCAGCTTTTTTAATTCAGTGTTGTGTAACAAGTCTTTGACTGGATTTAACTTTTCAGTATTTTAATTTGCGAAATTTTGTATAATTTCATCCAATCTCTTAACTTCTTGTAAAAAAGAGGGGTAAGAAAACAAACAAGAAGAAATAAAAGGAAGTCTTTGCTCCTTCCTGATTTCACATATTGCCTCCTCTTTTTCTCTTAGTGTAGTCTCCAGCCAGAACAGTGGGAGAAATAAAATATCTGAGGAGATATGGAGAGAGACTGATCACTAGCATTTTTCTCCCATTTCTCTCCTCTCCATTTCCTTTGTCTGTGGAAAAAAAAAGGATAGAAATATGAGCCTTTGTCCCTCCACCGCCCCTTCAGAAAGATCAGAGAAATTTAAAAACAAAGTAAAAATCAAACCTGGGATTAAAAATCGACAGAATTACTTGGATTATTTTATTTCAAATATATCTGGCAGGAATATGTGTTACTTGGCAGGAGAAAACTTCTCCCTGCTTCATTTATTTGTCAGGTCATGTTCATTAGCAGTATGTTAGGAGTTAATCACTGCTTGTGCAGACCAGATTATGTCCATGCTGGCTAATTAGTCCCATCCCAATGATCCTCTTGGGGTTTTCTGATTTTAACCTAAAACAATAGGATTTTCTCTTAAAAAAATGGAGAAACAGGGGTTGAAAGATCTGGCAAGGCTGAAGCCTGTGGTTTGAAGCTGGAGGCATTAGCCCTGGCAGGAGGGCCTGCAGCGCTTGCAGAAGGACTGGGCTCTTCTTCCTCACGAAGGTCCTGCCAGTAAAAATTTAGAAGCTCCCTCTCTGCTGGGAGCAAGCTGGATGCTGTATTCAGAGGTTCATGTTGCAGACAAGTATTTGTTTATTTTGCACTGAGGACTGGAGGGGTCCCTGCTGCCCTCGCTGGCCATGGGCTGCACAGGGCTACGGACAGCTCTGCACAGAGCTACGGACAGCTCTGCCCAAGGCTCATGCTCATATTCACTGGCAGAGAAGAGCCCAAAGTTCAGGTACCAGAATCTCACAGCAACATGTCAGATTTTTTTCTGCTTGCTTCTCACACAGTAGAGAAGAAAATGTAAAAATCTTTGAGTAATAATATATTTATAATTTAATAATGATTAGATCATAGTAATAATTTATAAATCTTCTCACTGCATCTCTTCTCACTTCTGCATCCATACCACAGAAGTACCCAGAGGCACTCGGAGAAAAGTTTCACTCTGCTATGGCCCCTTCTGTCCAGGGACTCCTGGAAGAGGCAGGTGCCAACGTGAAAACTGATGTTCAGAGGGAGGAGAGATCACAGGGAGTCCCATCCACCTCTGTGTTGCAGTGAACACCAAATGCAGGTTTCCTGGCTCCCAGCAGCATGTGCCATAGCCATGGGACCACACCACCTCCACTTTCTAACTTTTATTAGAGCATCCTGTACTTCTAAGCCTCTGGGCAGCTCATTGAACCTCCCTTTTCCAGTTCCTTGCACTCTAAAAGGGTGACAAAAATTCTTGCAAGTCCCACGACTGGCTCAGGATTAAACGTGTGCAAAGTTTGATGAAAAGACAAGGTGTGAATGCTGACTGTCAGTGAAGGAAATGGGGTGGTTTATCAGGTTAGGATACCACCTACAACTTCTGTATTTAGTGCAGCGGAGGTCAGGGAATTGGGGTTTTGGTGCCACTGCTATTTTCTACCCATTGGAGTACATTAAGTATGAGAGTAATTTTGAAATACAACAGAGAGATATTGCCTGCAGTGATGGACACAACAAATATTGAAGACAATAACAGTGTGGTGCTAGCCATGTCAAATTCCATCTCGCTTCAGCTGCTTTCCAGGAAAATAGATTTCTGGCTTTAAATATGAGGATTAGCAGCAGCAGATTTAGGGCTTAAAATAAAGTATGTATTCTAGATTTATTTAAGGGCCTTTGACTCTCAAACACTTTGCTTTAATATATTGCTTTCTGGGCTGACATGGTTTTCATTTTTCATCACTACTTTACATTCCTGTGTTTGAATGGTTTGTGAACGGGAAACCTGAGTTTTTCAAAAGCTGGAATTCTGCTGCTGGTGTTTAAGCAATGGTTGCTTTTCTTTCCTGCCTGTAGCAGGTTCTTAGCAGAGAAATCTGTAATTCAGAACAATTCAATTTTCCATCATTTAAGAAGCAAGACATGTAATGGCTTAATCCTGATTATACACAGCCATTTTAGAGGGCTGACTTCCAGATGTTCATGTTCTTTATTTCTTTTTTTTCTTTTTTAATGTGAATGCTATCCATTTCTTTGGACTTGGTGCTAGGAAAGAAATCTCTGAAATTCCCAGGATAGAAACCCTGATCAAACTTCAGTCAAACTGAAGTCAGAAACCTTCCCTGAATTTTTAAATATTCACTGAACAAGTCCAACTCAGGCTGCAGCAATGGAAAATCTTCTCTTAAATCCTGCCCTGGAGGGAATTTCTATTTGGAGAAGAGCATGTTCACTCTTCACTTTTTCTTGGACTCTCTTTAGAGATTGCTAAGCATGACAAGGTCAGAGCTCTAGGATCTGGTTTGTATCCAACCAACTTTGACCTTCTGAAGGCATTGGCTGTACTGCCAGCCAACATTTCATGGTTAAAGGTCAATTCAGATTACTCCTTTAGCTCCAAAGAATTTCAGGGGGAAGTCGGGAAGAAGGCAATGACAGTGTTGGAAAGCGAAAAACTAGTTTGGTAGCAAATGTTCTGTGTATACCAGATTTTAGAGCCCCTATCTGCCAGTGTCATATGTCCAAGTCATGCAATCCCCATAACAGGCCTTTCCTGTAAACCCGTGCTTTCTGGCTCAGTGATTCAAGCTGGCTTTTGAGATGTGAGCTGCTCTCCCTAGTCTGTTTCCAAAAAAATGTGCCGTTTTTAATTGAATTTTGGTGCTGTCTTTGCACACATTATTCTAATCATCCTGCTGGGAGGGTTCTCTGTGTAGAAAAACTAAGAAGTTCATGCTGAGGCTCTGCTGTGCAGATCCAAGGGACAGATTGGAGTTCATGTAGCTGACTTGCAAGCAAGCTTGTTGATAAAATTTAACTCTTGAAGACGACAGCTTAGTCCTGACAACTTTGATTGCCTTGGCACACTGTGGTGGAAATACAGTTACAAAATTGGACTGCTCTCAGTTTGCTCCAGATCGAGAAAAAGCAGGAAAAAAAGGTTTTTTTCAATTGAAAACAAATAAGTCAGACTAATTTTAGGAGCATCCTGATTATTGCTTAGCTCAGCATTACCTTTTCATCTGCTTTGTGGTGATCCCAGGTATGCAGATCAAGAAATTTTCTCCCCTTCAGCAAGTGCAGTTGGCCTCTTGGCTTCAGGCACGAGCTGACTGGAAAGACCCCCACGAGCCCTGTCTGAGGCTGTTCCATGGGCAGCCAAAGCTCTCTGAGTGCTGCTTGGTGGTGCTCAGCGGTGGGTTTCGGCACAGTAGTTTAAAAGAGCATTATGAGAAGCCGCTGTTGAATATAACCTAGTTATACAGCAAAAAATAGGGGGCCTTTGATCATGCTGTACATGTAAGCCTCTGCCTGTCAGTTTTCACCTGCTTCTCAGCTGCTGGAATGGCAGGAAAGGCTGTGTGAGGGAGCACAGGTCCAGATCCCACCTCTGCCCAAAGGGCTGTGACAGCTGCACCTGGCCTCGATTCCTGCCAGCCCAGCTCTCCCTCACAGGACGTGTGAAGTGTTAATTACTGCTCCCATACCACTCACAAGGATCACTTACTGCACTGTGAAAAAAACCACCAAATATTATTTCAGCCTCTGTGTGGGTGACTGGGCTGAGTTCCTCAGCAAAGCCCTGACTCCAGGCAGAGGTTGTGATTGTGGGCAGCAAAATAAAACAAAGCAGAGCAAAACAGGAGGTGCTTTAAAGCAGCTGAATAAAGACACACAACAAACCTGCCTGATAAAGTACTGTTGAATTAAAGCAACCTGATCCCTGAGTTAGCTATGGTGATGCATCTTATTCATCACCCAGGAGAAAGGGGCCGGCAGGGAGCCGGGGGGACAGCATGGGCAGTGTGGATAATTGTGGAGGCCTGCTGGTAGATGGAAAACATCTGGTTTGTGTTTGAGTTAAGAAGGGATATTTAACTCTATTACCCAGATTTGTATCTGTCTATTACTTATTCAGATTTATTAGCATAGGCTCACAACATCAAGGTTTTGTGTGGCTGAGACATCTTTGTGTGTTGGGAGCCACAGAAAGATGATGTTTAAGGCAGTAAAGTTACAACAAACACCTGCACACTGGTGCCTGCTGATGGACTCATGGGTGATGTGTGCAGGGTGTGTGGGGTGTCTGAATAGGGAGATACCTGTGCACGTGCCCAGTGGTGCACACAGACAAGGTGATGTGAAAGGACAAGGGAATGTAAATTGGAGACTCTAACACTGTCCAGCCTGAATACAAGAGCAGCACCTCACAAAATCAGTGAGAGGGTGGGTTTTCACTGACTTTCTTCAACACCAAGAAGATCATTACCCTCTAGCTTTCAGCTGTAGTGCTTTACCCTCTCACACCACCTACCTTCAGCACCATCCTCAGTATCCCCATGTCCTCTGCCTTGACCTGCCACACAGCCCATACTGCCCTACCTTCCTCCTCTGGTGCTTTTCCTTTGCTTTCCCATGTCTCTTTTCCGCTTTCCTCATGCAAAATCCTTACTCCTGTAGCAAGGTATTTGATTTCTTGCCCTTCTCAGTCTGTGAGACTGATGTATGTGGGGACTTACAAGTACTCAGTCCCCTTGAAAGCCATCCCCAAAGTGTCTTAAACCAGGTGTCTGAGCTGGGGGAGAATTCCAGAAATGGGGTGACCCAACCTGATGGCCTTGGGATCTGTATTCACGAATTCAGGGCACTAAAATGAACTGCACTGAGCCTGACAGCAACCATGGAACTATTCTTCTGCCACCTCCCTCCAGCTCCTAGCTTGAAGGTGTTCACTTTGGGAACAAGGACGCTGCCACGTTTCTTAGGCAATCACCCATGCCACAGGAATAGCAAAGAGTGAAGCAAATAGGTCACAAGCCACCCCTAGGCTGAAATTGTTATCCAGCACCGTCCCATGGATCCCCACGAAGACTGAACACACAAACATGAGTGCCACTGTTTTGTGGGACAGTAGCCACTCTGATTAACCAGCGAAGGTCTCAGAGATTTCTAGTCAGCCAGTTCCTGGCAGGTGTAAGGCTGTATTTAACATTACTCAGTCCCAATTGTTATTTAAATGAAAATAGGGACTTTCTTTCCTTTCATTTCCATTTAATTCCTCCAAGATATTGGCCATAATTCATCACATTTATAACTTCTGAAATTAGCTTCCCTCCCACAGAGTTCAATAAATAACACTTTTCCTGAATAGCTCATTCACAGTGCAAAAACACCTTCTTCCTCATATTTTTCACTTCATAGAATGAAACCATATGAGGTGGTTAAGATTTACATGGTCAGCTTTGGCAGGCTTCTTATATTTATTTGGGTTGCAAGATATAAATCAGTACTGGCCTTTCTCCAAGAACAAGGTATTTGTTATCTTGCTACATGTGTGTTTCTGGGTCAAAATTTGATAAGGTGTTCTTAGCATTATTTCATGGGGTAGGTAGGGTTTACATTGCTCTGTGCCAGGTTCCATGTTTTGACTGCAGTACATTACCTTATACTGCATTTTATTACAGCTGATCAATGGAAGTTTGAAAATCTTCCAAACTGAGAAATAACATGTAATTGCAGATCAGTTTTCTGCAGGGACAGTCCCATTTAACTGCATATCCCAAAAGCTTATGTGTGATCAGGGTTGGAACTTTTTAATGATTTAGAGCCATGATTTGACCACAAGGCACAGTCCAATAACAGGACTTTGGTGGCTTTGTAAATTGAAGCCATCAGAAAAGTATGTGACTGTGAGATTTAGGAACCTGACAATGAATCAGCAGCTGGGCACCTGAGCTGAAATTGTGGCAGAATTGTGCCAGTACCTTTAAGGGCTTAGCCAAGAGTAGTCAGGATCCAAGACCTGATCTTATGCACAAACACAAACACAGAAAAATTCCATGGATTTTGGTGACTCCTGATTCACCCCATGACCTGTGGATTTTGTTGCTGGAACTTATTATTTACTGAATGAGTAAAAAGCAAAGGATTTTCAGATCAATCTATGTATAACATCTGCACTCAGAGATCAGTGTCCTGACACCTCCCACAGAGGTATCTATGTTCAAGGAAACAGCAACTGAATGCTTATTATTCAGAACTTCTGCATCCTGAATCTTTTATTAACAATTAAATAAACCAAGTTCTCCAGGCAGTCATCTGGGGGCCTGAATTCAGGTCTTGGCTTTGCAAATTCAGGGAGAGCACATGAGGTGTTGCTTGAACCCCAGGTAGCTCAACAGGACAGACAGATGGAGGGACCTTGGAAGACCTCACTTTCAGATCCATTGTGCCTACAGGATTACTCCATTTTGTAAGAGAGATTTCAGTGCTCTGCTAACAAAATGGTCTGGACAACCATTCACACAATTCACCAAGACACTGAATTAGAGCTGCCATTTATGTTTTCCTTAACTTCACTTTTGTAGACTGGATGATGGGGAAGTCCTAGATCTCTGTTTTCCACTATGCTTGTTGTCCTTTGATGCAAGTAAATAAAGGAATAAAAATTTTGGAAAGTCATGTCTTCATTGAGATCCAAGTCTACCCTTTAGCCTTGTGTCTATACGTACCTCCTAAGCTAACATTTTTTCTTCAGATATCTCTCTTGTGTGAATGTCATGAAAAATATTAGTTACACACAGACAATTTTAGCTCAGTCCTTGCTCTGCACCAGGACAGTGACAGAGTGACTTGTGCAAATTATCAAAGTGATCTCTTTTGTTATATGCAGAGCTTGTCAAAATTTTCAGTGTGAAAAATCCTCTAATTTAAACAAGGACAGGTTCCGGATTTCCCCAGAGGGAATTACTTGTGTCAATAGGACTTAGGATGACACAACAAAGAAAAAACAATCTATGTTTTCTTCAAAACTTGATGTTTGTAACCCATTTTCTCAGAGTTTTTAATTCTAGACCTGAGTGATTTTACTCTCCATGCTGTCGTCAGCGCATCAGCTCATTTTGTGGAACAGATCTTCTCCAAGGCAGGAACCCCCTGGATGCCTTTCTGTCAGAATTTACCTCAAAATCTCATCCAAGCTCCAGGCCTGCATCAGAAGTGAATAGAAGAAAATGACATTATCTCCTGGGTTTGGTCTTTGTGCTGTGAGTTTTGTTGTTTGACCCCGTTTTCATTAAACAGAACTCTTTTCCTCCCCTGCCAAAATATTCTCAGATCTCTTTCTCACTTTCTTTCCTCATCTTCACTTTGCATTAGTCTTTTCATTATCTCTGGAAGGAAACCCTTGATGTTCTCCCTGTCCTTGAATATCTTTGACATGCTGAAGTTTCCTTTTGAATCCTGTATTCCTGCTCCCGCTCTGGGCAGTTTCATTACTTGACTCCCTGATAGCAGCCATCTCTGTATATGTCACTGATCAAAAGTGGTGAGAGGAGAAAAAAGCAAAAAAGAAAGAAGCAAAATACCTGGAAGTTTTGTTTGGCAAAGATTCAAAGCCTCCTATCTGATCAGTCATAACCTCCCTTCTGTCACTAACATGTTTCACTACAATTTACATTTAGATAGTTTTAAATGAAGACTTTTCTCTTAGCTGCCCACCCCACCCCCCCTGCCATGAGAGCATCCTTTCCTTCCTCTTTCACGTCATGTTTCTTGTACAGAAACCCATGGAGAGATTCAACACCCCACTCCTGATGGCTCTGCTTTAATTCCATGTATAAATCTCCTCCTTTGTAGGCACCATTTTTAGTTGACAGGCAGTTCAGGCGAAGCCATGACAGGCACAATAAAAGGAGAAATTTCACTATGAGAAAAACCACAGGTCACTGCAAAGGATTATGCTTTATTTCTAAGAGGTTGAAGCAGTGAAGAATTTGCTATACTTTATGGAAAGAGTCTGAAGCTGCGAGATATTTATTGATGTGAAACTATGGAAAACTAGCCCTAACAATAATTCAGAGATTACATGATGGGATGTAGGGTTGGTTAGGAAAGAGGTTTCTAGGGCCTCAATCTTCCATTTGCTGAGCATGTCACTGTCTCCTGTCAGTAAATTATTCACTGCAGTGTAAGGTAACAGCTGAATCCTTCTGAGCCCAACAGGACCTGCATCAGGTCTCACTCTTTGAAAACTCCATATTTCACACAGCACTGGAAATTCAACAGCATGTGGTAATTAATGGTCATAGAATGAAAATTATATTCTATGATAGAATAGAACATCCTGAGACGGAAGGGACCCACAGGAATCATGAAAGTCCTGCACAGGCGGCAGGCACTGCTCTCTTCTCTCTGGGGACCAGTGACAGGACCTGAGGGAATGGCATGAACCTGTGTCAGGGGAGGTTTGGGTTACATATTAGGAAAAGGTTTCTCACCCAGGGGCACTGAAACAGGCTCCCCAGAAACGGTCACAGCACCAAGATGTGTACTCACAGCATATACAAACCAGAAGGGCTGGGTGTCTCTAGAAGGGGGAGGAGTTTTAATGTGAAAATTAAGTCCCAAAAATTAATGTGGGGTTTTTTTCTTGCTTTCACATGCCTCCAGACCCAGAAAAATCTTTTATAGTTGTTTAAGCTAAATGTCTCCCCAGGAAATTGAAGATATGAAATTCAATAAAGACCTTGCTTTCTGATGGAAATTTTCCTCCCCTTTGCAATATTTAGTAATTTCTCACACTTGGGAAACATGGTCCTTGTGCACAGTGCTCAGATGCACCCAGTTATCAGCTGCATCTTCCTTTTGTGGTATTTATCAATTCCGTATTTTACAGGTTACTCAGGTATTTCATTGAAAGCAATCTGGGTCTGCAGGTCCCTGGTCCTTGTCCTCATTCTCGTGATATCAAAATACCCCAGACTTGCAAAGCTTTTGATGATTCTATTCATCGGAGGTAGGAGGAAACATTATCCACCCTGCACGGACAGGGAACTGAAGCACGCGCCAGTCGAGTGATTTAGCTGAAGGAAGGAAGTTTGTGACTGCTCCATAAGGAATTGAATACAGTTTTTCCTAGTCCCAGTGTGGTCCCCTTCCTCAGACAGTCCTTCTCATGCCAAGTTCTCCAACATTAGGTCTGTCATTAGGCAGCAAGACATCTGTGCTAATGATGCTTTAGTGACCCAGGCATGAGCAGCGCGCAGTGAAGCACTTGAGTAAAAGCCTGATCTGCAAAACCTGCAGCAGAGGAACAAGGCAGGGGGAAAACACAGGGCTGGACTTAACATGCTTTGAGTTCAGCATGAGTCTGGCCAGGATCCAGCTCTAGAAAATATCACACAATATGATTTTGAGTAAAGGTTGTGAATGAGACCACATGTAAACTGGGAGGAGAGAGTGTGTGTACAAGAAAGCAGACCTAGGGCTGTATAAGCTTAATATGCTTTTCAGATTATTCTCCATCAGCCAGAGAATTGCTTTTCTCCTCACTACACAAATGGGGCATTGGAATGCAAAATAAAAGCCATTATCTGTCCAATCAGTGTCTGGGTCACAAGAGTTTTAGTGTGGGAGGGTAACTGTGAAAAATTTCTAGTTATTACTGCCAAGAAAACCTTGAAATCTCACCGGAAACCAAAAATTGCACTAAGGAAAAATAAAACTAAAAAGAGGGTCAAAAGACCCCCAAATGAAAACTCTTGACAGAACATTGATAACTTAAATGAGAGAGAATGCAGGCCTTTTTGGCCTGGAAACATTTTATAGATCCTCAGTGCTTTAGAATGTGCTTAGCAGATCAGTTGATTTGCAGTAAAATAATTGGGATCAGTTCAGAAATATAGGTGGAGGTAAGTGTAGATACCAACTAGGAGTATTGAAACAGTGATAAAGGCTTGTAAGAGCCCAGTGCAGAGAGCTAGATGCTTCTTTCTGAGGACACAAAGAACTGAGACTTTTTGACAGCTTTCTCTGACAGTGATTTTTCAATTGTGCATCTATTGCAGCACCTGAGAGTGGGAGTCAGCTGGGAAAAACAGGGTTAAATGAGAAATAAATATGAAGCAATGAATCAAAATGTTCATGTCTTGAGTGCAACAAGTGGTGTTCTGGCTAGAAAAAAACTACAGGTAATGTGTGGAGCACAATGAGCACAATTGTTTTTTGAAACTGTTGTGGTGCAGTGAGGTGATGCTATTGGACATCACACATGTGAAGACAGTACTTTGAGGGCTGGAGTGGCTGTTCTAATGTGAGAAGTGTCAGTCTTGAAACACCTTATTTTTTCTGCAATGTCCATTTAAGTCTTAGTGGAGACTGCTCAGTTTTCTGAGTAGTATCAGCAAATGAATGATCTGTTTATGAAATACTTACAGATTAGCCCTGTAGTGGGAAAGTTTTTGGCTCATTTCTGCATGAGGCAAAACATGTATGCTTAGTAGTACCAACATATTTCAAGAAAATTATCACAGAATTGGTCAATTCTAAAAAGTGACTCATAACAAAGTCAACAATTGCTTTCATTTTCAAAACAGAAAGTAATCCAAAAGGATTTTTCGTGTTGAAAAAGCCTGATTTCTTTTAAAAAATAGATAGAAAGAATCCTTTAAAACAGGTTTTAATTTCTTTTTCAGTTTGCGAAATATTTTGGACACCATTCCATTAAAGATCAGGCCAAACCTGACTATTCACCACCCCCAGCAAATGTAAAGCATGCAAACCTCTAAAACCTCAAATGGAAAGCCAGCATCCCACCACACCCTTCCACAATCCTGTTGCTCCCACAACTGCTGTAAAGCAGTGCTACCCTGCAATGTGAGGAGCCATACCAATGTCCACTGGCAAAACTTCTCCCTCTCCCTTTGCTGTTTCACTGGTTGTCACCTTTCAGTTCAGGGCTGCACTTCTGGCGCTGCATTTTTCACATGTTTGGTGAGACCAGTGAGGGAGTTCTGCCTTGGGACCTTCAAGTGCGTTGGATACACAAGGAAACCATTTCTCTAGCATTTCCCTCATTGAGCAAAACAGGACTTTCCCTAGTGCTTCTTAGCAGAAAATCCTTAGGCTTATATGGTCATAGATTTACTCACAGTCCTGAGGGACACAGGACTTGTCTTTTATTCCTTATATGCTCTCGCTGAGGTTTTCACACCTGTGTATTAGATAAGTGGCTTAGACATTGTCATTCAAAGAAAGCCCCTATTTGAAACAAAAGACTTAAAGCCCCCAGAAGGATTGTCAGGCAGCTCTGTGCTCCAATGTATTCCCCTGGCTTTCTTTCTCCTTTCCTGTTCTTTGTGTGCATTTATCTGCCTTTCTGGGCACCCACGGGACTGTGCAGTGATGCACATCACTGCTGGTGCAAGGAGAGGCAGTGGAGGGGAGGAGCAAGCCCTGGGGCTGACCCCCCAGGACAGGCAGCCCCCTTGCTTCTGTGGTAGAGCCACGTGGGATGATCTAATGCAGCCTCAACATGTGCAATATGCATTGTCTGTAGTTTAATGTGCTTTATTTAGGTCCAGGCAGCCAGAGAAGGGAAATGAGGCTCGATAAACAATAGGAAAACACAGACATCTAAAAACAGATTATATCCTACTCCTGGGTTGTACTGTGCTATTCTGTGTTCCAGCAAAAGTTGAGGATTTTCATGGGAAGGCAAAACAACGGGTGTAGCATCAGTACTGCTTGTGATTCACCAGCCTTTCCTTCAATACCCCTGCATTTCATTGCCCTTTCAGTCTTCAGAAATGAACCCAAGTGCCACTGCTTATATTTGGTTGTGCAGCTTCTCTGATGAGGTTGGGGGCCCATGTTGCCTTGCACCCTGAGGGATGTAATCTGCCCATGTCAGTCTGTGAAGAAGAGGAGAGGAGCAGTGTGAAACATTTTAGCTGCTGCTGCTGTAAGGCTGAATGATAGCTTTTCCAATGAGTAGTGGTCTTGCTTTGGGGCAATTAATTTACCTGTTTATCACTAAACAAAAATTTCTCATGCAAGCTGAACTAATGAGTTCCTCCCATGGCTTGAGTAAAAACTACATTTTTTTGGCCTTTAGAGAAAAGATGGTCTGCTCAGAACCTAGTCAGCACCAAGGATGGACTTGGCACAAGGGGAGAGCAGGGGGTGTGAGGAGACAGGAGCACGAGGTGTACTAGACCTTTGGTCATACAGGTCTCTAACTGTCAGACCCAGGCCAGACCACTGACCTCAGTTTCTAAGTCTTTCCCTGAATGGAAAGCTGGTCCTGGAATGCTGCACTTGGCTGGCTTCTCCCATCTTCTCCAGTCAACCCCTAGAGAACTTTCATTACGGAGATTTAGGAAACTAGAAGTTTTAGAATGAAAGAGAAAAGAGAAGCAGCTCAGTTTTAGAAGGAAAGTCATTTTGGGTAAGTCAGCCCACAACTTCATAATACAAATAACATGAAAGGCCTCTGAGAATGGAATCTTGCTATAATAAAACTTTCTTTAGGAAATGCTTTGGCATGAAATTGATCTGTTTGCTGCACTGCATTGTTTTGATCTTAAAGAAATCCAGTAATTGCATCAAATCTGTTTTTCTCTGAAGCTCATGGAGCCGCCTGCACATTTTTGGTGCTTGGAACAGGCCAACACAAGTACATGAGCACTTGTGTTGCAAAACAGTTCTGTGTTGTCAGTAATCCCAACAAAAAGGCACGGGGAGGTTTACAGAGAAATGTTTCCTGGCTGGTGCAAGCCTGCATGTGCCTGCTTCTCATTTCTGAGTAAGTCAAAGGAGGGATCACTTTTATTCATGTCAGAGACTACTGCAATCCAACATTCCTGCAGGGATACAGGGGCCAGTGTTCAAGCCTGGGTGGCTGATAGAGGAAACTGCACTCAGGAAACTGCAACAGTGAACTAGGCAGAGGGCTACTGTGAAAGATATTTCAGGGTTTGCTGGTTTGTCCCTATCTTGCTATTTGCCAACTGGATCTGCCAGGTTTCTGCTCAGCAGCTCTGATACTAATTTTCTATATATTTGGTAGGACTGATGCTAGAGCTATCACATGTGCTCAACAGACATGTGTATGAGCATTGATATTTTCTGGAGAAACCTGGGAATTTTTATTCCAAGAAAATGGCAAAGGTGGAACATGTATTTCTTGAGTTTGTATCTGGAAGTCAGAATACTACTCTATCCTCCTCAAAGGAAAGAACTTGTGTATCTACACAGTCTCTAGACACAGAAACACATCTTCAGAGGTGCCAGTATGGGTTGCTCTGGACTGGGCCAGGTCTGCCAAGCACATGAGCTGGGGCACAATCTAAATATATCCACAAATCTCTGTGCATTTGATAATATGTTGCTTTTATTTCTCACCATTATTTGTCAAGCTTCAGGTCTGAAATATAAGCACTGCAGCATGAAACCCTAGAGGTGGAAAAGCTGTCTATTGTCATACATCAGGCAAGTATGGGAACACTACTGCTGCAGGGAGAGACTCACCCCTAGGAAGCTTGGTGGGTCTTTTTAACTCCACATGCTCTCAGAGAAAGAGGCGCTGCAGGACAGGGAGTTCTGCTTTATTATTCTGTAGTTAGGGATATCTCTGTGGCAGCAAAGGCTTTACTTGATAGGTTTGTGTTACTACTGCTCAGCATGCTGCAGAGAACTCAGGGCTGAGCTGACAGCCCTTCATCAGCAAAATCCCACTTAGAAAGGGCTCTTTGCAGCTGCTGCAGAGTAAATACTTGAGCCTCAGCTAAGTACCACCCAAAGAGACACAAAATGAGGAAAATGATGGAACTAAGTCCAGGAGGTGGGACCCTTTGCAAAAGTTGAGGCAGGCCTTGAATAACCAGAGGACAGTAGGAATGTGGTCCTTGAAAGGTCAGTGCTGGTAGATGGCACCTTTCTCTTAGACCTTTGTACCAGGGGCAGAGTAACTGGGTTTGCCAGTGCTACCACAAGGGAAGAGGTTCATTGCTTTTCTCCTATAAGCACTGGATGCTCCTTCAGCCCCTATCAAAATTCAGTGCCTGTTAATAGGCAAGTGCTGTCCATCAAGGGTGACCAGAGTAGCCATGGAATGTGTACAAAGAGCCACAGCAGGGGCCCATCACTGGTGTTTATTAACTTGAGGAGGGACCTTACCCCCTCTCCCTCTTCTGTTCAATTCCAGTCCTCACTGCCAACACCTCCTTGCATATAACAAGAGCTTTGTGGTTGCCAAGGAGAGCCCACCCCCCCAGAGAAGAGGAGAACGTGTGGAGAAGAAGTAGCAAAGACCATTATCATCATTTATACAGCAATGGGAGACTGGCAGCCAAGTGCTGTTGGCAGTAAAGCTTTCAGCTGCTCTGGGAAGATTGAGAGTGTTCTCCTAATGATTCCCAGACATGTACTTTGCAGCAGTTTCTTGGAGTGATTCACTCTTTGGAATGCTTTCCCCCTCTGTTTTATGCCCTTCTGAAGACAGGGGCAAGCAGGGTGGGCAGAAGGTGCACTATCAGAAACAGGGGTCTGGGGCAACCCCATGCCCCAGGCACCCAGTTTCTGGTGGAACTAGGGAGGGCACTGCCTCCCTGGCCTGTCTCCAAACTTTGTGCTGAGATCTTGAGTCATCCATCCATCCATCCATCCATCCATCCATATCTTGGCTCTTTTGGCTGTCTGCCAGGGCACCTGCCTCTCTCCTGGTCTCCTCAGCCCAGGTACTGCAGGCAGGAGAGGCAGCAGAAGGACTGCAGTGGAGGAGAGCTGATGCCTCCATCGTGAGCTGCCCTTTTGTGAGGAAAGCCTCGTTCCCCATTTACCTATTGCAACGTCACAGCTCCCTGGGAATGACACAGCAGCCATGGAGAGCCGGGATGGCACCCAATCCTCAAGCACAGCTCACTATCCTGACTGCCTTTTTGTTTTTAAGGAACTGGGGCAAAGTTGAGAAGACTACTCCCACCTCTTCCCATAAATCTACAACTGGGAAACAAACAGGCATCTTCATCCAAAAATGTGTGGCTCAGGCTCATCACTAGCTGAGACAGGAGTGACGTGAAATTCCCCAAGCTACAGCAGGCTGGACAGAGCAGATGAACTCCAGTTTCAATGAAGGCAAGGAGATGGGGGAGGTGTAGAGCTCCCAACACACAATGGAAAGGGCTCTGGAGGAAACTTTGTGGTTGTGGACTCTAAGCAGACGTTTTTTTGCTGTTGTGTAACTGCTTAAGTGCAGCTTGGCTGAAAGCTAAGCTATACTAGGGATTTTTGCTTTCTGTTAGCCACCGGGAAAGTGACATTAATTCCTTTGTCTCTTGTATTCCTGGGTAGGAAAGCAAAGCCAGAAATTTCTCTGTGATAAGAACACAAGTCCAGGCATACATGCCCTACTTCTCAGTCACACAGGAATGGACTCCTGTGCCATCAGTGCAGTCACTCTGGCTTTTTGCCAACACCACCAACAGCCGAGTTTAACCCAGTGTCATATTTTCCCCTGTAAGGTGTCAAGTGGCCACTGATGTTTGGGCCTGGACAAGAGCCCCTGGGACCATCTGGCTGCAGCACAGGGACGGCTGGGCACAATTTCCACCAAAAAGCAGGGAGGGGGACCTGGAGAGAATCCTGGAGGAGATGCTGCCTCATGGGTGGCTCTGTGCCCATCTCAGCCCCTGAGCTGGCAGACAGCACCAGGTGAAAGGATGGTCATGGGAACCAGCCTGAGGCCACTGACCACTTTTGTAGACAATGGCAGCCCCCCTTTAGGGGTAGGGACAGGGCAGCCAGGATCAAGGGTCACAGAGAGCTCTGCCTCTGCATGATCCAACAGGTAGATATTCCTGACTGGAGATGGCACTGGGGTGACTGCCAAAAGCTCTGTGGGAGAGGGGATGTCATTTGGGAAATAGTCTTCCTTCCAGCTGACACATTTGGGCTGGCAATCAAGAATGTCAATTGTCCCCAGGGCTCTTTTTAGCAGCTACTGTGGCCAAGAGAGGTGTGAAGACAGAGATGTGCAGTCTCAATAGATCAGAGTCCCGGTCAGCTTCAATTACACCAGCCAGATGACATTAGAGATAACATAAAATAATATAAGGCCTATCAGCATAGCAGCTCTGCCAGAGGGGACATGCAGCATTAGGGAGAATGGGCTGGAACATCCTGCAGGTCACTTTGATGACAAGATTTTATTGGGTCCACATCCAATAAATCTATGAAAAGAAAGTCTTCTTTCCTTTAGTTTTTCTAGTGTTTGGGATACAAAATTGAATCTCCCTTCAGTCTTCAATCATAATCTTAAATTGTTCTTGCTGCATTTCCTTTCCCTATATATTAGAAAGATAGATTGTCACATGGCTCTACAAACTCACAGACCATCCTTGAGGTTCTTATGAAGTCTTTTACTCTAGAAAATAAAAAACTATAGCTGAAAATCTTGATTTATCTAGTGCAGAATCACAGCCCTCAAAAGAGAGGTCTTAGCTTTACCCTCAATGAGGTCCAGGATATTTTTGCTATCTATAGATTTTCCACTGCTTCTTAGATACTGCCAAATGTTTTATCTCAATGTCTACTCAGTTTTAGAGAGTATGAACAAGGCAAAACTGAAGAAAGTTCATGTAGCGTGGCTCCTCATTTTCTGACAATAGCTAGTAGGCACCAGTCCTTTTGGGAAAGATATGCTCCAAAGCAGGAGATAATGAAACTGTCTGCTCTAAGAAGATCTCCTTACATGTCCTATTAAAGATTAATCTCAGTGTTGAAACAGAGGTTTTAATAAATCTATAAATAATTCATTATTTACAACATTGGATATGCTTGTTATCTATAGAGAAATCCATTCCTTTTAGGATCTTGCCAAGTTTCTTTTTTTTATTTATATCTAACAATATTATGGGAAATGAGTTTTGTAGCTTGATCACACATTGGCTAAAAAAGTGTTTCCTCTGATTCATTTTGAAATTTTATTTCTTTATTTTATCTTATGGATTAGTTTCTTATTCAAAAGCCTTTCAAAATCCTTTCACAAGAACATCTGCTCAACCCCAGGGGCCTGCAGGACAAGATGACAGTCCCTAGTGAAGCCTATCTTCTTCATGAAGAGCACTATGAAAATTCACAAGTGAAGGACCAGATAGGACTGACTTTTACAGAGTCTGTAAGAGAGAACTGGCGGGAAAGCAAGCTGTTCTATGCTCATTGTCCTGGAAAGCTGGAGATTTTACTTAACCTGAAAGGAATTAAAACCAGTAACTGCAAGAATTTAGGGTAACAATAACATCCCAAGAGAGGGCAAGTAGCTGTTGGGTTTTTTTTCTTTTAAAACATTGTATAGATTAAATAACACAAACTTAACCTAAAACACTAATATGAAATTAATCTAGATTTGTAATGTAATAAAAAAGCTGATATGAATCAGAACAAGAGCTAAAAGAAACTCTGACTCCATTGCAAACAAGTTTCTGTTTAAATTGACATGTTTTCACAACCCCTCCATCACTGCCTGCCTTCCTCCTCCCCTTCCTCCTTTCTCTGAACCAACCAGAAATTTTTCTGCTAAGCGTTTTCCAGACAGCCATATTCTCTGGAGAAGGAAAACCTTTAAGTGACAGCCAGCTTCATTTACAAACAAGAGCTGGGTACCCTGTCCTCATCTATATCTGCTGTCCCTGGCTCCTGAAATGGGGCAATATTCCCTAATTTGAATAGACTTCCCAGGTAATTTCTGCCCTGGGCAGCAGAGTGTGTAGGTGATTACTGTGGTGTGAAACAGCATGGAGATGTGGTCATTCAAGCATCTGAGAGTCCACTCTGGATAGGTTTGGCAGCCCCTCTGTCCCCATCAGCACAAGACCAAGGTCTTCCCCATTCTCAAAACCCTTGTATTGATTTAATTTAAACCAGATGCATTCCCATTGACATCCAACTGCCACTCCAAACTCTGCACCATCCCCTGTAGGTGTTATTCCTAGTCTAAGCAAATTACTCAAGGCCTGGTCTCTATTATACTCCTCTGTTGGTGTTGAAAAGTGTTATTGAAACCCACATCTGATTCTCTCCTTCCTCTACCCCCTATTGCTGCCTCTGACAAGGTGCTGCTCTGGGACCTGCTTCTGAAATCTCTTGGCAATT
This sequence comes from Coloeus monedula, assembly GCF_965178545.1. Lineage (NCBI taxonomy): Eukaryota > Metazoa > Chordata > Aves > Passeriformes > Corvidae > Coloeus > Coloeus monedula. The sequence continues at coordinate 21,276,755 of NC_138788.1, forward strand.
GGTGAAGAGTGAGGGGACCATGGTCTGTGGAGAAATTGCCTTCTGTATTTGTCTGAGAAAGGCCTTGGTGACTACATAACCCTGAGCTAGAGATGCCTCATTTGGGTGACAGCCATAGGAGGGCCAACAAAATGCTCTTGTCATGGTACATGTGGCTGTCTGTCTCAGTGACAATTTTCCCTACAGGACGTCCAGGTTGAAAGCACGCAACCCCAAATTCATAGAGCTCTGTAATCTGCTCTGGGATCCCTGTGACACATCAACAGACCAAGACTTCAGAGCTGAGACTGGCCTGCAAAGGTGTGGGAGGGAAATGGACAACCCCAGAATGAAAATGGGCTCTCAAGGAAGGAGCCATCATCACCTTTACTTGGTCTATCTCCCCGCCCTCAGGCAGCACAAGGTACTTTCATGTAATGTCATTTTTTACAAATGTTCCTCTAAGCTCTTGAGGCTCTTCAGCAAAGGAGATCCTCCAACGACCCCAGACAAATCCTTCTTGGTGTGTCAGTAACCATGCCCCCAAAAGATTTCCTAATATCCAACCTAAAATCCTTGTGCTGCATGCTGAGAATATTAGGAGCCTCTAACTTTCAGCTGCTGTTGGGCTCTTACTGACCCATAAGGTGCTGACAGAGGGGCACAAAGAGGCCAGGCTAGGGACCCTAATCAGAAACTCTCATTACTGACGCCACTGTGAGAGGGTTTTCTCCTTGTTGTTGTTTCTGGCACAGAAAAGCAGGGCAGGCAGGGGCCATGCAATGCCCTTGAGCATTGGGCGATTCCTTACCCATACCAGCGTGAGAGGTACAGGGATCAGGAGCCAGACACAAGCCTTTGTCTCTTACCTGCCCCAGAGGGTCAAGTTTCCTTCCACTTTATAAGTATTTATTGTTTCAGATGAAGGATGGTAGGGGGTCACAGGGGAGGGGGAACAGTGAGATAATAAAGGATAATATTGCTTCCAAAACTGTGTCTGGTTTTTCCTACAGTATTAGCTACTCTAATAAAAGATGTTATCTCTCCCTACAAACCTTGACTGGCCTACATCCTTTCATCACAGCTTCAACAATGTTACTACTGCAGTAAAAATATTTACTGGCAAAAAAGCGCCTCCGATTCTTTAGTAATGGGTTGCATCAGCAACTGGAAGGGGAACCTCCCCAGGGAAATATTCTTCTACAGCCCTTCAGGCAACCCTATTCCCAAAGGAAACACAGCCAGTGTGCTGTGCACTGGATTAGTGAAGCAACAGTGACGTCATGATTTTGGTTTTATTGTTGTGCCTCTTGTGTTGTCATAAGAAAGGAAGAAGGAGCTGAGGGGCAGAGGGGAGCTTGGGGAGCTGTCAGCATTAGCCCCAGCTCCTGCCTGCTGGGTCTGTGCATGGGCTGCTCATGGAGCCACAGCCTAACCAAGTGTCTGAGCCCATGAACTGTCAGGGGGTGAATGAATCGGGCTCTGCAAAGGGCACAGCAATCCCTTGGGAAGCGGACACCCTCAGTGGCTTGCTGCTGGGCCGCCTGCAGAGCTGCCCTTCCCCTCAGTCCAAAGGGGCCGTGGGACCATTACAGCTGATGGGCTGACTTGTGGCAGCTCAGGCTGGGAGCTCAAGAGACCTCCGAGCAGCCTTGGCAGGTTAGCTGTGGTGAGAATCATGTTGCTTGGTTTAAGCAGCAAACAGGAGCCCCAGGCCTGACATTAGGGCCTTTCAATCACCTCTGGAGTTTGATGGGGAACAGTTTCTCTGTGCTTTCTACTGACACCAGAGCACTTTCTTCGCAAATTTAGAGTTGGAGAAGGGCTTGAGCCAGAATTTGCCCGTCTATGGGGCAGGTTTGTACTCATCTCTCCTCTGAAAAAGGAAGCAATTAGGAAATACAAACAGCACAAACTCAAGCTGAAGTGGATTCTGAATGTCTCAAAGGTTCAGCTGCAACCATAGTTTCCTGGGAAATGCTGTGCTAGGGCAAGCATGGCAAGTGGCAGGGCTGTATTGGGTTTGGCTTAAAGAAATTAACGGAGAAGGTTTCAAAATATTTAGGGTGAATATGTTTTCATTCCCCATCCTAGAGCAAATTTGGGACCATGGAGACTGGTGTTTCATTTCTTCAAGGAAAGAAAAGTGCCAGAAATTTAACGACTCATTGCTTCTGGGCAGAGAAAGTGCTGTATGACTGGGGGTCAGCACATTTATGAAAAGAAGGCATATTTTTCAATTTGGGATGATCCCAAGTTTTTAGCAGCTGTAGAAGAAAGTCAGTTATTCACAAAGATCCTCTTCCTCCTTCTTTGCCTTCAGTTCCCAGTGCTATTCCAACAGACAGAGAAAAACTCACTCCAAGAAAAAAGAGTTAATGTGTGCTCAACATCCTGGGTGCTTGGAGGCAGAGCCAGTCACACGAATCAGCTTTGGACAGGGAGTCAGAAACACATATATCAAACTTTTGAGGACAAAACCCTTTCCCACAAGATCATGGTGAGAAGATTTCAAGTCTTAACTCAGCTGCCACTGCTCTGACTTAACAAATGTCCTCACACAGATGATTTAAGTCAAGATTTTTTCCCAGTAGAGACGTTTCACCCCTCGGATATAAGGCCACTGACCAACCCTTTCCAGTCAGGAAGCTCCAGTCATCTGTTTGCAGCTATCTAATGATAGAGAGGAAGGGGACATTTTAATTAAAACATTTGAACTCAATTTGAACTCCACAAAGACTGATGAGGTTCATGATGCCGGCTCAGGTGCTGTTCAACTTACAGAGCAAATGCCAAAAGGAAGTGAGAGAGAGAGAGGGAGAGGGAGAGAAAGATCCTAATAAGGACTGTGCAGACAGTAGTTTGAATCCCTTGAAGGCACCCTGGTGGGCCATCATAGCTTTGGGTGACTTATCTCTTCCTGACACATGCTGGAAGCTGCTCATATGCTACATTTTATTTTTAAAAGTGAATCATCCTTAAAAATGAAATAGATCGAAGTGATTGGTGCAGGGGGACTGGAAGATGGAAACAGTTTATGAATGGATTTAAGTGCCAAGTTACTCCAAACTTCAGAACAAATGTTCCTGCAAATGTTCCCCAAAGTATGTTTACAAAAGCAGGTTCTCACCTGGAAGGGTGCGAGGACTTGCTGTAGTCCCTGACCTTTGCCAAAAGCTTTCTAAAACTCTTTGGTGCTGTCAGGCTTTGAAGTGGGGGAATTCATCAGGGCAGGCCAGAACATGGTAACATGAACAGACTTCACATTTTGCTGATGGGCCCTCTCCCACAGCACTCCTCTGATTTACACCCAGAAGAGAATTACACGGCTCCTTCCTCAGAGCAGCCGGGACACCTGACGCCATCTTCAGCCCTCAAAGCTGGCTTACCTAAAGTCCCAGTAGAAGTGAATGGAGCAACTACAAAGCTAAAAAACAGCGTCAGTGCAAGAAAACTCAGGCCTGGAATTATGCAATAGTCCTCATTCTGAAAAGTATTGTTGGGACCAAGTCATTGTCCTCCCAAGTACTGCAGCCTGAAGTGAAAAATCCACATCCTTTCACAGGTCTGTCTGTAACAGCCTATTAAGCTATTCCATCTGGACCTAGAAGGGGAACCTGTTCCACATGCTTCACAGTGGATCAGACTGTGGTTGTTCACATAAGGAATTTATTATTTCGGAGGTACAATTAGACAAATAAAGGGCTTCCTAAGGAAGTGTCCATTCTCTGTACTCACATATGTAAAAATGTATATTGCATTGGAAGCCTGATGCAATATTTGAAGAGAAATCTAAGTGGGGACCTCTCTTCTCTATTCTACAGAAACACTGTTGTTTCTATAGGATCTCTCACAATTTATGCCATGTAAGGTGGGTAGGGAATCAGGACCACAGTGTTCATTTAAAATGGGTCTTTACTAACATCAGCATGTAAGATACCTTGTGCACTGCTCCCTAACTCATTCCTGCCAGCCTGGAAGAGCCTGTCTGGACTCAACTGATGGCAGTGGAAATTCATTAGCTTTAATCAGTGGAAACCCCATGAAAAACATCACTGTGCCCAAAACAAGCCAGGAAAACAAGCAGCTAATTTTATTCTGTGAATGAAATTCAGCTCAAGAGGGAAACCAGCACAAGATATTTGTACATATCTGAGCTACTGGCTGCCAAAGCATCATTTTACTGAACCACATCTGCTGTACATGAAGTCTTCCTTCCTGATGGTATGACTGCAAAACTGAGGTGTAGGGGTTCTGAGCCTTGCCTGACCTTTCCCAGGGCTGTACAGGTAGGGCCTCCTCATTGCTTGTATCAGTGAAATGGCTCAAGTTTCCAAAACAAATCAGGTGTTACCTAGACTGCCAGCAAAATCTGCCCATGTGCAGTGGCAGGGGAGTGAAGCCGACCTGCCAGAACCAGGAGCTTCTCAGACACATTTTACCACCAGGTAAAATATTAACACCTCACTCCTGAAGAGCACAAAACAGGGAAGTCTGTGCAGCTGGCCTCAGAGGAGACTCTGATCTGCTGCTGGATGTTCCCTGGCCTGCAGACAAAGAAGGACTTCTTACTGGGCAAGACAGTGTGATCCAGTTGCACAATACAGGCTTACCAGAAAATGGCTCATCATCTAATTGCCCGTGACCTTGTGCAGAAATCAGAGTCCAGGCCTCTGCGGGCAGCCCTAGCTCACGTCTTGTGACTGACTAGGCTGAACAGGACTATGCTTTGCCATGCCTGTTAATAGATGGAGTAGTTGTGTTTCTGGTCTTAGGGCTAGAACATGTCCCTCGTGATTTGGAAGAACTGAACTGCATCTGCAGTACATTTAGTTGTAGAAACACTGGATTCACAGCAGTGTAATGGACTCCAGACCTGTCCCGTTGCAACATTTGAGAGAGTAGGATCCATGGGTGTGTTTGAAACCATAGGAGCATCCTGAAATAAGTATTATTTGAAAGACAGCAAAGTGCTGTAACCTGCTGCCTGGAGTCTGCAGAGTGGCAGTGATAGTTTATGCATGGTGACAGTCTCCTGCAGCCACATCTGCCCTCTCTCTGTGTCCAGCCTCACCTGCTCCTTTCCTTAAGCTCTGGGTTTGGACTGATGTTTAAGACTAGACACTGCCTTCTGCCTAACTTCACTGGTTCTTCAAGCAGGCAGTAACCTTTGGTCATGTAGGGTTTTCTGTTTTGTTTGTTAAAGAAGTTTATCAAAAGAAGCATCAGGATGAAATCTGGGTGCCACTGAAGTCAGTGATTAAACTGCTAGTGACTTAACAGGGCCAAGGTTTCAGCCTGTAGGCTTCGTTTGCAGTACCAGTAATGAATACCAGGCACTGACTTTGAAGCCACATCGAGCACTGATGATATAGAACCCCAGAAAAAGCTGTCACTAGTAAGTAAAAGCCCTCAAATTCCTGAGAAAGGTTGTGATGATTAATCAAAAGCTTTTTTATGTCCACATAAGAATGGAGATGTATTGAATCCATGAGCTAATCTGGTATTTGAAGTTAATTAATTGCATCTCCCTATAAATGTCAGTGGATCCAGGACTCATGCCAATATCCTGGGGAAAGAGGGAATATGGCTGCATTTCTTTCTTCCCCTTTTGTTGAAAAAAAACAACAGATTTTTAAATTAGATGTCACATATTTGTTAGATATATTGTGTAGTTTGCTTTTCTCCCTCTCCCTCCTATTAACTACCTCTCCCAGAAGTTTAAAGTTTCATTCAAGACACAAATATCCTGAAAGCAATAAGTGAGTTACAATGAAGAAATCACATACCTGAGACCCATGGAACAAATTAGGCTTTTGTTATGCTGGGGCAATCCCAGTAAGGCAGGGGGCAGAACTCGGCCATATATCTGAAATCAAGTAGTTGAATCTACAGTATCAGAAGTTGGCTCAGCATGAACATGTTTCTTAAAGCAATTATAGACATGGCAAAGGAAATGTCCAAGGCTAGCCAAGATAATCAGCAAAGTTCCTTGAGCCAACATCCCATATTCTCCTAAAATAAACTTAAACAACATTTCTATTTATTGTTTCCTGAGTCTCTTGATAGCCCCTATCGAAAGGCAAGAAGAATTAGAGGAGAGGACTAGAAAACAACTGCATAACAGTGGCAAGGGCAGCATTTTGAAACTGGATTGTTCAGTACAGTCTGTACCAGCCTGAAGTGGAAAAGTTTTGAAATAAATCAGAAAAACCACATTCACCAAGAGGCAGTGGGCAGTGGGCTTTGGGCTTCAGGACAGAACTTTTGAAGACATCCCACATGCCAGTGCAAAGGCCTGTGAGGAGTGGAAACACCACTTTTTCTCTGCCACTGTTCACAGAAAGCTGAGCAGAACAGATGCTTTTGCTGAATGGAAGTCAATGCCTCTGGCTCCATCTGAGCTGAATGACAAACAGAAGGGCAGAGAAGGATTTGTCCATGTCCTGCAAGTGTACTCAATTTGCTTTCTCTCTACATCTGCCCTGGTCCACTGCTATAAGTGAAGAACACTGCAAGCTGAGACACAGTACATCTGTAACCACGGAGCACAAAAGGACAGACCTGACAACACATGTGAACACGCTGGTGTAAAAGGAGGCACGAAATAGGTTCCCCTTGGTTTCTAAAGGGAAATTGCCTCACTACAAAACTGTAAGTAGTGATGTGTGTGGCACAAACCCAGCTGTACCAGTGCTGCTGTCTTCCAGATGGGCCATTAAATCACTCACAGTTATTAAAATACCATGGCAACTTCTGCAAGTGCAGAAAAGCTCAGTTGTAGCCCTGTGGCCAGATTCCAGCTTACAACACTTCATCCTCCTTACTCCTTCACTTTCCTGCTCTCAGTAGCACCAGTCCTGTCCAGCAGTGCTCCTGAGGCAGCAGATCAAGCACCAGCCATGCCCAGGACCCTACAGGCCCTGCAAAGGCAGGTTTTACCAGATCATAGGTAGTCACTGCAGCCCTCTGCAAGGATCACTTACATTCCCTTTACCTTTGTAGGTGCATGAGTCTAGTGAGCCCAAAACCCCATAAAAAACAAGGTATTCCAGAGGAAATATCCCCTCATGGACGGGACACCCTCATACGCCAACTGCATCTTCCCAAAGGTGGTTTCAAGCCCTGAAAGCATGAAACTACCATGCACTTGCTGGCCTGAGCCTGCAGTACCACATGAAACAGTAAAACAAACAGTAGAGTTCACATGCAGGGACTGAGAGCAGACTGAGGTCCATTGCCTGCTCCCTGCCTGGCCATCATAATGCTCGGCCACTGTCCCCCTCCCAGTACTCCATGTCTGCTGGGAAAGCCAACCACCAAAAGGTCCCCACTGTGAGTACAAGAATTTTGCTGCATGTTAGGTATGATTAAATCTTTCTGCTGCAGAATCAAGAATAATTTTATGCCCATGTTGAGTAACTCTTCTCTTGAGTGATGTCTGAGCTAACACCAGGGTGCCATTCAAGTGCCTACAAGTGTTTGTACAAAATATCTATAAAGGTTTGCGGTTCCTCTTGTTTCTGAGTCAAACAGATGAGGTTTTTCAGCCTTGGCAACAACCCTGCTTGCTTATACTTGAAGAATTCCCAGCCTTACTGCCAACTGTGGGTTGATGCCTCTGGCTGAAGTTGCCTTGGGCAGACCCAAGGGACAGGGCTGGCTGTAGCTGCCTCACAGAGAGTGACCAAGAGTCCCTCAGCTCTCCTGGGGACACTGTAATCCTTCAGGAACTCCAAGAACCTAACTGATATTTCTTTTGCCTCCCTCATCCTTTATTCCTGCTTCTTTCTGCCTTCACACTGCATTCACACTGGGACTGTGGTGCAATAAGGAAGCAATACCACAAAACCTCCAAGAGCAATTTTGGAAATGAAATATCCATAAAATAATTTAGAGAACGAGATGCAAAATATTGGTTCAGTGAAAACCCAGTTCATTGACAAATAGCAACAAAACCAGGACTAACAGCCTCTGTGCATCAGCTCCAGACAAGGGAAAGGTCATTGTTAAACTCAATACCCTCATCATTCATGTGACCCATGTATCCCTGTGTGTCTGTGGAAACTGCTAAGCAGGTGATGAACAATTCCAATTTTCCTTTATTTTTGGCTAAAGACAGCTGCTGCCCACCGCAGTAGACACATGTTCTACACGGACCCACCTGTTGCAGAAGTCAGTGGAAATGGATTTGTCCCAAACAACACATCAATGTTATCACTCTTCTTGCTTATTAAGCATTGTTTGTTGATTCAACATGCAATGTAATGAGCCTAAATGAAGACCCTCTGAACACAACATAGTGAGAAATTAACACCATGTCCATGCACACCTCCTGAGGTAGCCATTGGCAGCCCCAGCTGAGGTGCTCCTCTCTGATGGGAACTTCTTATTGCTAGAGTGGAAAGTTTCTGCTTCTGTGTCCTGCACATTGCAGTCTCCAAGTGATGCTGCTACACGCAAATTGGGGCCCTGAAGGCATTTCTTTTCTCTACTGAGTAGTAAATTATAAAATAAAATAAACTGACCCATAATATGCTTTCCTCTCTCCAAATTAAATAACACAGAGAACAGTTCTCCTTAATCAGACCACACACACAAAACTCCTGGCTTTTTTGTTTTGTCTTGCAAATTACATGCATTTGGCCCATATAATATCTGGAAGCCTACCAGCAATCTCCATGGTCAGACTGCAGCAGGTTTATAGCAGGTATGGCTGGGTAAATTCTGTAGCTTGTCCTTCTTTAAGAACTGATACAGCTTTCTGTAGTAGCATTAGTTCTGGTTTTCACTCATTAAATCCCATTTGCTGACTTTGATCATGGACTCTCTGCCTCACAGGAATAATAGAAATAATGAGACAGAAATACCACATATGCACACACTTGCAGGCAACAGTGGGATGGAGCAGCAAGATGATAAGACTGGGAGTGGCTGTGCAGGACTGTACCATGAACAGAAATATTTTCTTGACTCATTAGAAGATACCAGCACCCAGGAAAGAAAGCCTAACAAAAACAAGGCAAGGGTCACTGTGTTCTGGTATCCTCCTTCTGTCAAAAAAAAAAAAAAAAAAAAGAGAAAATATTCTACCTTTCAATTAGCTGAAAACTGCAAATACTCTTGGTTGTGTTGAGAGGTTCTGTGTAAGTTTTCTAAGGCATAGCAGCAGAGTGGAGTATGTGCAACGCTGGATCTGATCAAAAGTGTTAAATTGAAAAATTCTTCTGACAGAAAACACAGCCTTATCAAAACCAGAAGCTTTCTGAAGATATCAAATGTTATGAAAGTCAAATTTTCCAGATGGAAACTGCGAAGAGAAACTGTGTGTTGGAAAACCAGGTTAGTGCTAATTTTTGACCGAGACATATGTGCTTCTGGCCCCATATCTGGAACTTGAGCTTCATCTAGAGTAAAAGATTAAAGCAGGCAGTTTCACTTTTCCTCCTTCCCCACACTTTTGGTCTCTTCCCTCCCATCTCTTCCACCCAAAGAGGACAAAGATTACAAAAGAGTGAAGATGGGAAATACCCAAGTGTGGATATACCTACTGTTTCCTAGAAAGAGAAACTCAGAAGGCAGGGAAGTGTCTGAACAAAGAGAATTATTAGACAGCAAGCAGAGACACCTAAGCAGAGGAAATGTTACAGAAAGGCTTGAGGCCCCTAAAGTCACAGAAAAAGAGAAATTCATGACTGGTCTGATCCCAAAATAAATGATAAATAAATGATGTGGACTTCTTGATTAAGAGGACCTAGAAGTTACGTTTATTTTCACACCACTTTCTAAAGTGAAAGGCAAGTGCACATTTCTGTGAGAAAGCTGTAAACATTTGAAAGATGGAGTGTTTCTAGAGGGGACTTTTGCTTAGGATGATAGTGGGGTAGTGGTGAGGGAAGAAGGACATGGCCTTTCAGCCTGGCTCTGCTGCCCAAGCCTCACTGCCCAGATCAAAACCTCTGGCACAGGACCAGCTGCGGCTGGCACATGCACAAGCTCCATCATTACAGATTTCACTAAAAGAAACACAAATTAAACACGACAGGTTAGTGCCAGTCCATGAATTACTGAGCTGTGATGAATCTTGTAAGCATCACTCACTTAATTGGACCCTGCACCATATCCGTGGAAAAAATCCCACCTTTCACTGCAGCCCTCTGGCCAAAATAGCCTGTGCTGGGCCTAAGTACATGCAATAAAATACATGGGTTTATTTTTTTTAAACAGCACCAGAATGAACTTTTAGTTTTAATAAAACAAACAATTGCTAATAGTCCTTTCCCGCTTTCAGTCCCTTTGGCCTTTTTTATCCCCTTTCCTTCTAGGTCCTAGACATTTTACAAACACTTGTAAATAACCATACCCAGGCCAAACAGAGAGTCATTCTTCATTCTAAACAGGACATCAGGGATAGTAAAAAAACAGTGTTTGTGGCTGGAATGCATTGTACAAAGGTGGAGGGAACAGAAGACATTTCTGTGTCTGGAAACAGAAGACGAGTGTTTGTTTATAATGCAACATGTTAGAGAGCAGATTAGATAATAACATTCTAAACAGAAGAACTCATGCTCCACCAAATCTGAAATAAACTTTGAAAAGATATCTCAATGAACTCCATCTCCTTCTCGGCCCCTCACAGTACCATGAGGTCAGAGCTGCAGGAATGGATCATTTCACATCATTTACTCAGTCAGTCACTGGGTGAGTATGAACGACCCACATACTGTGGCCTGATGTGATCAGGAATAGCAAATCTCATTTTGGTCTTTCAGGAGAAGTTAACATGCCATTGCTGAGCTGTGTGTGCTCTGATCATGCATTTCTAATACAGTGTGCACAATCAACAGCCTGCCTTGCAGGATAAATATGCAGAAATGTAAGATTTTTGGAATTATCCAAGAGATTTGGCAATCTTTTTTCCAGGTGTGACTTCAGATTATTTCATTCCACAGAGTGTGAAGTCTCATTAAAATAGATAAACTCTGTTTCCTAACTACATTACAAATTGCAATAAATTGCAATAATTAAAGCTATATTAACAGGGCTTTGCCAAAAAGCATTTCTGGATTTTTCAGAGAAGCAAGACATACTGAAAGAATTAGTGTGGATTAACCTGAAACACTGATCACCTTGAAGCATTTAAGAAGCTATGTTGAGTTCTTCTGATGCAGGTCATTTTACTTCCTGGCAGCATACAATTTTGAAACAAAACAATGGAATTAAGGGCTTTCCAGCAGTATAGCTCATTGTTTTAAAACTTACAGTTACTTGTTATTTTTGGATGAAAAATAAAAGCAAGCTGAATTTTGTTCCTGATTCATTAGTGGGTATTTTTCCCCTGGAACTCAATTTAACAACAAATATAGTGAATCCATTGTTTTTAGACCAACAGATGAGTAGTCGTTCTGTTAAGCAGAGTTAGTTGAAGTATTCTAAGCAGAGCATCCCTCCACCCCCACATTTTCTCTTATCAAAAATGGGTCTGTTTCAATATTATAAACATTTCCCATTTGAATGGATCATTTCCAGTGGAATTTTCCACACAAGTCACTAAAGGAGGAGCAGAGGACCCGCAGGACTTTGTGCAGAGCTGACACGATGCCTGGTGTCTGTGCTGTGCCGCAGGGTCCGTGCAGGGTCGGCTGTGCAACCCCTGCAGCCTCCTGCGTGGCCCAACCCATGGATGAGGGGTGGCAAGGGGTGGCCATGAGACCTCATGGACCATGGGGCACCACAGGCCCTTGTGGGAAAAGGATATGCCAAGAATAAGGTTAAACCAAAAACTGAAGGCAGCTTTTCAGCATTTCTAAACCCATGGTTTTCTTTAAAAAATAAACTCTGCTAAATTTTATTTCCACTGCTTGTCCCAAATGTTTGTTTGTCCTTAGTGATGAAATTACATTTTTCCCATGGGAAGGACATTATATTTTTCTGTGCCCTTTAATGTCAGTCACTCCATTGCCCTAAATTTCATTGAACCACCATAAGCATAGCTTTAAACACCTTCCAAAACCTCTATTCACAATGCTTTTTTTTTTCTTTTTTAGTGTGCTTAAATTTTTCTGCATATCTGCTGCATTCCTACCTGCACAACAGCAGTGCATATCAAACCAGAATAAGATGGTCCAGTTTGACAAATACGAACTGAAGTCACCAAATAAAAAGTGTGGGAAGTAAAGGAAAGTTTAGACATCAAAGAATGACCATTTCCTGACTTTTAGGGCTACCTTTAAGAGCTTTGCAAGCAGAAAATCTCTGCTCATTTTGACAGTCTTACTTTAAGCTGTTATAGCTCAGATTCACATGGCCCATATTCCATATGATTTCCCAGGTTTTAGTGGTGTTCCTACCAGCTTTCTCTGATCCTTCTGTAGTACTTTGTCTGTAGAAAACTGAGGGCTGAGAAGCTTGGATGGAATTTGGGGAGAAATCTTTGACTAACTAAAGATTTCTTTAGAATATCTGCTTTCCTTGGTTTTCTTTATGTCTGATTCCTCCTGGTAGTCTAGAGACCTGAAACACCCTACTCCTGCTTGTAAGATACTTGCAGTTCTTTTTGATAAATAATTGCTATTTCCCACTGAAACTGCAAGTTTTTTTTATTGATGATTGCCATAAAAACTTTGGTCCTACTTTCTCTTTCTCTTTGCCTGGAAAAGGGAGAATGACCTGATGGGAGCAGGAGTCCTCAATGTCCCAAAAGCTGTGTACCACTGGCCATGGGGAAGGGAGAGCCAATGGCCTTTGCCAGAGTCAGGAGCTAAACAGGGAGTGGGACACACTGACACATGATTCATGGAGTCATCCTTTCTTTCCCATGATGAAACAGAGACTACCTCCATGCTGTGCTTGTGGTTCTCCTCCCCTGACATCCTTGCATGGAGCCAAGGGGGGAGAGGGAAGGAGCAGAGGCTGGGCCCTTCATTTAGCATCCTGGACTCCTGAATGGAAAGGACGGGCATAGGGAATTCCAAAGAGGAACAGAATGTTGTTATTTTTGGCCTTCTCAGGAATTTCCACAAAGAGAACAACTTTCAGCTGAGTAAGCGTCAGGAGCTCAAATAGGAGGCCTGACTCCATATCAGACTTCTCAAAACCTTCACTTCTCCGGTTATTAAGTTTGGTCTTTGCCCTCTTGAGACCTGTGAAATGAATCAATGTCTCCTGCCAACCACCAAGGGATTTGCTGTCTTCATGCCTCATTGAGACATCAAAAACTAACCAGTGTGGTGAGGGTTTCTCAGTCATGGATTGCACAATGCTCCAAACACTAATGCTCTGTGTACAGAAATAATATCCTGAAGGCAGATCTCTTCACACTGATGTTACATTTTCTAGCCACTATTGCTCTTTAATACCCCAGTTTATATTTAAAGGCCAATGGATGTAAATGGTGTTGTGCCTGCAAAATATCATAGGCAGGCAGCTGCATTTTGGCAGGAGCTGTGTGAAAATGCCAAAATCCTTAGCTGGTACGGATACTGTACAGATTAAATCCTCTAAAAATGCCACAATCATACACAATAGTAGACTACTGACATTGGTGTAACCGTGGGACAGTTTGGTTAAAAATTAAGTCCCACACTGTCCCTTGGCGTCCCTTGGGTATTCTCAAAACTTTAGCCTTTGGGAAAAAGTTACTTAGCCCTCATACCATGAGAACCATGCAGGAAAAATCAAATTAGTGTTAATATCTCTCTTGAAACCTAATGATGAAGTTCTGTCAACAATTTCTCTTTCTGCAATTTGTGAATTTGAAGTAAGTTTGCATCACTGTTCACATCTAAAACAGCCTACAAAGGCTGCACAAAGCCAATGTTACCTTCCAATATGCAAAACAACTTGCTAAAAGATGTTCTGAAGAAGTCATTAGATCAGAAAATTAGTGATAGAATTGTGATTAAGAGCAGCTGGAAATAGACCAGAGGTTAACTGGGAATTTCCTGCTCCACATTAAGAACTGCAAGTTTAGGAGAATTTGATTTAGTCCTTTTCATGAGCTTAGCAGAGCCAGGCAACCTTTCAGAGAGGGGTGATGTAGTATGCACAATTAAACCACTGGACCCCTTCCATTAACTTTAAAAACTATTGGAAAGCACTCCGTATGGATTGGTTTTCCGTGGCAATTCTGCAGTGCTCTCTCATCGGTGTGTGTAGAACAGATATATTTTCCTCAGGAAACTTGTTGGCATGAAAATCTGGCCCAGGATAGCTCCAGGAACTAAATCTAGAAGCCTTTGAGAGTTGTTAGCAGCCCATAATTTCAATCTCATATCTCACACTTATCACTTATTACTTCCTTCAGAACAGAGACTTGATTTTGAACTTGGACTTGCTTCAGAACAGTCCTGTTTCCCCAGTGTAGCAAACATCCTCCAGCACCACTAGAATCTCAGAGCAGGCCCTCTTGAGCCACCATCCTAACTTACAGCTTCCTACCACAGCAATCAGTGGCTCCACATTCAAGTACACACATTCAAGTGTTACAAGTTGCTGTCTTGAGTATCACCAAGTGGATGTTAACAACGAAGGAAATGACTTCACAATACTTGGTCTTTCATTACTTTCACCCATCACCTACACAGATGCTGAGGAAAACCAGGAAATGGTTAAACTGGTTTTTGCTTGCATTGTCATGGCAAATCTACATTTTTCTGTTAATTTCCAGAAAATCATCTACATTTTTTTTCCTGGTCATTCCCCCTTCTACAGTACAGTGTCTGATAAGCTCAAGTACTGGGTCAGACAAATATATCTGACTGATCCCACAGTGGGATTCACCAACTTATCAGACTATCTGGCAGTAGTTATCTGGCAATTTGGGATAGTGCCTAAGTTTATGGGCAGAGAACAGCAGGAAAGGCTCCCAAGCACAGCCATGTCTGAAAAGTCTCATTCATCTGCCAATGACAAGGAAACAAATAAGCTTCAGATAATGCTGATCCCTTCCTGGAAATGTTGGGGGAACTATACAGAGTGTGTGGTGGAATCAGGGCTTTATCCAAGAAAGCTTACAGGTAGGACAGGGTTTTTTCATTAAAATATAAATTCCACTTTCTGCAAAATTGAAGAAATACATATTTTTGTTAAAATTCTCTATGCAAAATTGTTTTGTTTCATTGTTTTTTTGGTAATTTCCTTTTGTGAAAACAGAACACTGCCAATTCCCATTCCATCTGTGCTGCATCTCATGCAGAAGACAAGGGTGTATGGAATAGAACATATATCCAGCATTTTCTATGGCCAAGAGCACGATGCATTCCCATGTTACTGCACAAAGGGCTGGCTGATCCTTCATGGGAGCCCCCTCCTGAGGCCGTGACCAAGGGACACAGCCCTCAGAAGCCCAGCATTTGGAAGACATTTGGAAAAAGGCAATAACATAGCTATGGCTCCTTGAAATCTTTGCAACATACACCACACATATGTAGGTTTTTTCTTCTAGCGTGTTTCAAGGTTTGATATAAGCAAAACCTGAAGCCTACCTCTCTTTTCTACATGTTTGCAGGACCTCTGAAAAACTGTTCACCTCTATTAATGCAGAATGTTCAGCCATAAAATTATGATCTTAAGACAATCAGTTTTACACACAGGTTTTAACATCCAATTTTGAAACGTTTTAGTTGCAGCCTTCCTTACAAAATACTTTACTCAATGTAGATCAAAGATCTGGAAACTGAAGTATTGCAGGACCTTAAACCTGAGCACCAGCCTGGAAAGGCAGAGCAGCTGTCTTAAGCTGTTTGATGCAGACAGAAAAATGGTTGCTGACCTCAGAAAGGTTGTGTGAAATGCCCTGTTCCTCATGTCCCATTCTGGTTTGGGGACTAAAGAGCGGACATAGATTCCAGTCCATTGGATTTGAAACCCCTCTTTCCCATCAGCGTTTTTTGTATGCTCACTGAGCCTCTCCTCTCCCAGCATGCTGGCTTGAGGTCGGCTCCTCAGCCGGAAGCACTGAACCCTCCCATGCAGTGAACAGGCAGAGCACTCACTGAATCTGGGGTGGGCAGCTCCAGCCTGCAAGTACCATAAAGTTGTTACAATATGAGGCTTTTTGTGGCTGGATGCCAAAGTCTACTGGCTTACCCCTCACTGTAGTGAGGATAAGAAAAGCTAACATTTCACTCAACCATCAGAAACAAGAATTGACCTTGATAAGTGGATGAATGGAATTTTTTCAGATTTGGGGTAATAATAGTCAGTGACTCCAGGATCACTGATGGTATTGGAAGGTTTAAATAATCAATCTTCATAAAACTCCTAATCTTTGCCTGACAGGCACTATATACAGTGTGTGGAATATTAATATTGCATTCAGTTCTGGACAGCTCAGTAACAGTAGTGAGAACAAATTGGAAGGAATTCAGAGAAGCACAGCAAAATGATGGAGTGGCTAGAGAGACTGATTTATGTGGGGTTATATCAAAAGAACTGTGAGTTCTGTTTTGGCCAAAATGTAAGGGAGAAAGGATGATCTGTGGAGTCATAAGAACATCTTTGGGTGTCTGGAGGGGAGACACTGCAGGAGAAAAGAAAATTTTTTGGAGTCCTCTCAGGGTGTCAAGTTAGGATCAGTAAAAAGAATTAAGTAACTGACAGTTAAGGCAGAAAATCCAGATAGTCTTGTTTCTCTTGTTGTCTCCCAGATCAGCTGGTGAAAATGTATCTCCCAAACCTGAAAATAAGTAGTGGACACTAAAAAAAAATTAAAACATTAAAGGCTAATGAGGAGAAAAGGAGAAATTAAGAGAAATAAGAAGAAAATTACAATGTATAATGTCCCAGAGTCTCTGAATGTCCTCTTGAGGACCCAAGAGATCCTTCATTGTAGGGAGCGAAGGGAATATCAAGAACCAGTAGGGAGGTGACGAAAAACAGTGATTTGGAAGAGACCCACAAGTCATTTCCCAGCCCCTGACCCAGAGACAGCGAAGTCTGGCCGGGGCTGGGATGCATACTCCCTGGGTGTCCTGACTCCAGGTCAAGCCTTGCTATCAAACAAGACTGAACTAAGGGTCCAGACTCCAGAGGACAGCTAAAATCTGGGTCTTCAGCATCCATCTCTGACTCGTGTCTAGTTTAAGGTGACTGTTTCGCATATTTTAAAGGGAGTAAAGATGATATACCCAAGATGGGGACTTCTGTCCTCTGTCAATGCCTCCTCCCCACCAATGACAGGAACTTGCAGTGCAGCTGTCAAAACCCCCAACATAGCACATAGTGGGAAGGGACACGCACTTCTCTTTGGCAAACTTGCTATCTAGAAACATGTGCAGAGGATCACCCACCAAGGGTCTGTGCTGTGTCTCAGGAGGGAAGGCTTTCTTCAACAGGACAGAGAGTTCCTCTGGAAGGGGATGAGTGGAAATTGTGTACAAACAAGAGATCAAACAGGCCTCTTGCATACTGGCCAGAAGGCAAAGGTTTAGTAACCCCACTTTTGGAGGAGCATTGGGATATCAATGACCTCTGCACAGACACCCTTTGTGAGGAAAATGCACATCTCCAGGAAGCTGTGTGAGCCAAAACTTCTCTTTCCCAGTTTTGGGCTGCAGTGCACCTTGTTGCTGCTGTCTGATTACAGCTCTCCTTGTGGGGAGAGAGGGATGCACAGTGGAGGTGTGGCGTGGAGGTGGTGTCCCATCTGTTTAGTGTCCTTATTTCCTTTTAGATTTAGGGAATTTTAAACAAATAAAGGTCTCTGAAGAACAAATAGTTTGAAAATAAACCTCATATTCCTCTTTCATATTCTCAAGTTCTCAAGCATTAATGCTGACTGTGGACTCAGTTCTCTCGTACTTCAAGCATGATATAGGTCCTTCCATTTTCTGTTGAATGTTACAGAGATTTTTCTCAGCCCTCCACCATCACTGCACTGTATGCTTAAAACTGTATTTTAACCTCTAAAATATGCTGCCTAAGTCCTGCCAGATTGAGATCTCATGATGCCAGGGTGATGCTTTACTCTTTGGCACAACCATCTCAGCAGCATGATTCTCCTCAGAAAGCGGACCATGCCTTCTCATATGTCCCTTCCTCCCTGGGACAACAACTATATTTTTATGAAAACCTGCTTTTTCTTTTACTAAAGGGGACTCATAGTAACTCAGCTTTCTCCCCTGACCTTCCACACCCCACATGTAGTTCTGGACAGTTGCCTCCCAAATCCTCCTTGACATATCCCCAAAAGCAACAGGGCTGTGATCTCCTGCCACTGTAAGCACTGCAGTGATCAGCAAATACTGCTGATGAAAGCAGTCCATGGCCCACACGCATTCCTCTTCAGTGACACTCAGGCCAGCAGAGCCAGGCACATGCTGTACTGAGAAGACTTAACATGGATCCTGACATAACTTGGCAATTTTCCCACTCCCAGCATCAAAATTTAGGCAGAGAAGCACTTTGAACCCTAAGTAAAAAAGAAAACTATTGCATGGATATTTTACCCGAGTAGCTCTACTCTATACAATTTACACAATTTCTGAAGTCATGCTGGTGAAAAGGTTGGGGCGTCCTCACTGGACATGGGTGATTTACATCAATATATAGAAAAAACTATTTAAGTATTTAAATATTATTTATGTAAATATTTAAATATGTATTTAAGTGACAGTCATCTTACCCTGGTTCATGACATGCTTCTTATCACTTTCTCACTAGCATGGAATTCAACCTGAGGACATAATGGTGGGATTAATTAGGACAGAGCTCCTTCCCATGAATTCCCATGCTTTGGGGACCACTTGTAAGTACAACTACAAAAGCCAGAGTACTTAGGGTAGTCCCTTGCGTAGGCTGCAACACAATGGCTGATTTTGTTTTGGTCATCAGATCTTGCTTGTACCCCCAGGTTAAAGAAAAAGGATGAAAGAGAGCATGTAACTTCTTCCTCCTAGAAATAAAGCAAAACAGTAGAGAAAACTGATCTGATACAGACAGTCATTTAGCTAATTGAATGCTGCAGAAGAGATGTTTATAACATTTTCCTGCCCTTCTTCACTTGTATTACCAGCTTAGTGCTTTTTGAAAGTTGGTCCCAAGGAGGCAGCAGCTGTAGATTCTGCAGCAGTGTTTCCTACACCTCACTGCAGAGCAGCCCCTGCACTCACACACATGAAGCCAAGTATTGCTGATTTCCAGACGCAGTTGAAGCAGGATCAAAGCTTCGGTGATCAAAACACAATAGGAGTTTGCCCATGACACCATCTGTGTTGGCTGAAACATAAAACTTATCACCAGCCATATATCACTCGTTATCTTGATCCAGCAGTGTACCAAAGGGACATTCCTGCTGGATGAGCAGTCCCACTGGTTCTAGCAGGACTACTTACACATGTATATAAAGAGGTGTGCCTAAGTATTTCTCTGAAGCAAACCTAAGGCCTTTAGTTCTTTTCATTCTGACATGGTGATAGTGTTTAAATGAATCAATGCTACTCACATTAACTAGCAGATTAACACTCAATTTAAACCTTTCTTTAATTAAGATTGAGATTATGAGTGAGACTAATTTTTGCTCTAAGATTTAAGGTTTGACTTTTAGCCCCACCTCCATACATGACACACACAAAAACCCACAGGGGCGCTCCAAAGGAAACCAGAGGGCAGGCTGACACTCACTGCTCTTGGGGTGGCACACACTTACCTGGGGCCGGTGCCTCTTGACTTTGATGCCACAAGTGTAACCAGTTTGCTCTGTGGCAATGACACCTCTGCAGCAAGGATTACCTGTGTCAGGAATCCTATTGTCTGCATTACACTGACCAGTGTGTTAGTTGGTACATCTTGAACAAAACAGTCTTGGTTTCCATCTATCTTCAAATGTAAGGTAATTATGTAGGGGCAATATCTACCAAAACCTTGTATGTTTTCCTTTGAGACAGATCAGACACATTGCCTTAGGTACAAATGGTCCTGACCTTGGGGAAAGTCTGGTCAAGCTCAGAATCATTTCATCCATTAATCTTTTTATTAGTTACCTTAATCACTAGAAATCACCAGCATACCTATGCTGCAGTTACACCCCAGCTCCACACCACAGACAGAGGTTGAGGCAATATGGACCTCTAAATCCACTGAACTGAGTAACATGTTACTTTTGGCCTCCCATATTAAAACCTTTTAAACTCTGCAGCAAGCTTTAAAACAATCACATTTCCTCAGGGCTGCCAGAAGCAAACGTAAATACAGGAGTTCAAAAGAAGAACCCAGTTTTCACAGCTGCATCTTAGTTAAATTAAAAAGAAAAAAAAAAAGAAAAAGACAAAAAAGAAGAAAGACAAACTGACCTAAAAGCTTTTGAAAATGCAGACCAGGGCAGACAAAAGTAATTGTTGTAAAGCTGTTCTGGATGTTTTAGGAACTCTATAATTTCCAGATTTGAAAATCTTTTTTTTCTAAGAAACCATCTCTTTCGAGTAATAAAAGACTTAAAAATATCTTGGTTAGAGCTATTATCAAGGCTGCAGGAGGAAATAAAATATACCACAGTTAGAAAAACATGTCATTTTGGCCATAGTGTATAACTAATTGATTTTTGAGCATTGCCTAATTGTCTGACACTGGTTAACCAAACAACAATGCATTTTTTCACAGGCTCCAGTATTAGCTGAAACCATTCTGTGACCTCCCCCTGTTGAGAGACACATTGTATTTTTGATCATAAATCTAACAGGGTAAGGACTGGAAAAGGGATTCCTGCTTTGTTTTTGCATTTTAACTGAGGTTAAAAAATTCTAACTGTTGCCATTTATATGGGGAGTACCATATTTTAGTGAGGGTTATGGCTCAGAGAAATGTGGACACCAAAGCTGTGCTGCTGAGCTTTGTGTTTATTTTGACACAACAATGGATTGGATCTGTGAGTAGAGTCATGCTTAAGTCGTGGTTAAATTCATCTTTGGTGGCTGCACTGAACTGACTCCTGAAATTAATTTGAGGAACTAAAATATACTATTAGAAGAACTTTAAATGAAACAGTATTTTTGATACGAAAATCTTTAAGTGCTCAAAATATTCTCTCTGTTTCCTCCACATCACAGATGCTGAGCAATGCATATTATCTCAGGCAAGCCAATTTCCACTGAAAAATATGTGCTTGTGATGACAAGAACTGTACAAATTTAATATTAACTACATTTTAAGAAAGAAAGACTTGAGAAAGGTTAAAATTTTGCAGTAACATAGTCTAAAATACAGAATTTTACTTTTAAAAATTGTTATTGGTCCCCAACCAATAAAATCGGCTAATAATTTTTTTATAAACTATTATAAATTATTATAAAAGAAAAATACAGGAGAAAAAAATTGAAAGAAAATAAATTATAAAATAGTCATAAGCACTTCAATGTGATTTGAAAACATATTTTTTCTCTTTGGCCAGCCAACTAAGAAACTGATATTACTTTCATGAGGGAGATGCTGAAAGGACTTAAAGCACCATTTGGTTTGGGGTGTGTGCCAAGGAACTAACCTGTTGAATTTTCGAGCACAGTTTTACAGTCTGCCGTGCAGTTTATGTTGACATTCCACCAAAAAGAGATGGGCAAATTACCATTTGTTACTAGACTATGAAGGGAATTTTGGTCTATTTTCGGAGGCTATTTCCTAATCAAATAAACAGTTCATAATGCATTTTTCAATATCAATTTGAAATATGCTCTTTGATTTTCTTGGAGCTGAGCATTTTCAGCCAGCAGCTATTCACCTGGGCACCAGAGTAATGCTACAGTTATGGAGACTTCTTTGGTGAAAGGAAAAGGTTTTTCATTTGCAGAAATGTTTTTATTGCCCTGTGCACAAGTCTGGGAGCAAAAATAGTGTTTGCACATTCAGTGGCTCTCACTGTGCTTAATGCCACTGATTTGTTTTTGTTTGCTGATAAGGGAACTAGAGAAGTGAAGGCAGTAATTGATGAGCTCCAGTGCAAATTCCCATCTCACAAGCTGGGAGGTAAATAAAAACCCATCCTAGTGAGTGGTGGGAAAAGGCAAAAAAAAGAAGGAAAAAAAAGAAAGAAGAGGCAGTCAGCAATGTTTTGATCACAGGCTGTCTGTCCATGATAGTAACTCATCAACTCTATGCATCTGACCAAGTGAATTCTCTAAAGGGAAGAGTCCAAAACACTGAGGTGAAATGAAATTCAAGAATGCCGGTATTTTATATTTGATTGCTTTGCCATGTGTTCTCCTGCTTTGTTCTTTGTGTGTGAATCCTCAGTATTTACGATGAAACTGGACTGTGAAGATGGAGGGTGCGTTCTTGAAATGCTTTGTGGGAAACTGGCGCCCTGTTATGTTACTGAAAACTACCTGGCCACATCCCAGGTCTTGACTTGGAAACCTGCCTTAAGGAATCTTCCTGGCTTTTCCTCACTTATTTCCCTCAGTGATAATGAAGAAGGAAAAGGAAGAGCGACGTGCTGAATGTAAGGTGCATTCACCCCCATCAGCACTGGCTGCAGCACACACAGCACGGACTTCGGCAGAGTGCGATGTAATGGTCTGACCCAACTGGGAAAAGACCATAAAACTCCACTGCAAACACTTGTATAAACAGGACTTTTTTTGATGAAATTGAAACCATATTTTGACTTGTCATTAGAAAAACAAATCTGAAGAGATAGTTATATATTGAATAACCTTAGAGCTTTTCAGAGCCAAGAAATCAGCTGCTGGCTTGAAGAGCTGGATGGCAATGTGAAACGTGCTGACCCAGGCCAATTCCTTAGTGTTCTGTGGCTCAGCAGCATGTTCATGTTGTGAGTTTGCTCTCCATCACAACCACTGAGACCTTCTTGGGACCAGCAGGTATAAAACTGTTAATCTTGCCTCAAAAGTTTTCATCAAACAAAAGAGGAATTCCCAGGAACTGTTGACAACACAGGGCAAATGACACACAGCCAAGCCTGCCAATAGTGTCATGAGACTGGTGACACATAGGCAGCAGATGTGTATATAGCATATAGCAGCATGGCCCTATAGTGTACACGTTATAGAAACCAGGAGCATAACTGGTGGTGTCAGCCATGTGCTTCTCTCAGGAATGTCATTTTTGCTTAGAGTTCACTGGTTGGCAAAAACTAATTCTGACTACAATGTCAGGGATGTGCACAAGAGGGGGGATCTAATGGAGCAGTGGTCTCTCACCAGGACATAGCTCATTTCACCACTTGTATCTGTGGTCATCCCGTACCAGGGGCTGGAGCTGAGGCAGACCTGAGGAAGCTTTCCTTATTTAAGGAGCTAGGAAATGCAAAAGACACCTTTGTCCAGAGCCATAAAATACGTGTACGGTAAATTAGCATCTCATTAAATAAATATACTGGGCCTCTTAAACACCCTGCTTGAAAGGAAGTATGTAAAGTGTGCCACATTATCCAAACCTTATCCACACAGCTATGATGAGGTGTGACTGCCTGCAAATGGAGTAAGAACAAGGTCTCAAAGGAGTTTAGTATTGCTGTGTTTTTCTACTTCAGTAGCACCTAAAGGCCCTGAACGAGACACAGGTCCCTGGCTGGAAAAACTTACCATCTGAGGGAAGACAAGGGGAAACTGAGAAATAGACAAATAAGTGACTTGCCACTCCAGATTATAGAGCACGTAACAGTGAAGGCAGAAAGAGAATACAGACCTTGGGAGCTCCACCCCATGATCTGGTGACTAATTGAGATAAGCAGACTGCTAACACCTGAAGCCTGCTGCCTTTTGCTTCTGTCACTGCCCTTCCCTCACTGCAGTCAGAGGTTTACTTTCAGAACAGCTTACTGTGGGCCGAGCTCAAGAACTCCATGGCA
Source organism: Coloeus monedula (assembly GCF_965178545.1). Classification (NCBI taxonomy): domain Eukaryota; kingdom Metazoa; phylum Chordata; class Aves; order Passeriformes; family Corvidae; genus Coloeus; species Coloeus monedula. The sequence goes on from NC_138788.1 coordinate 21,300,534, forward strand.
ATGAGAAATGTTCCGTGATCAATCAGGCAACCAAATGTCATTTTTTATTGTGATTTTCGTGCCTGGGATTCTGGATGTTCATCTGCATTTTCTGCAGGTTGCTTCTACTGAGATCCAAAACTTTTAGCCAAGTCAGGTCCTTCTGAGGATACAGCTGGCATGGCAGACGAAGTTACTGGCCCACCTGCTCCTTCTTTCCGCTGAGGAAATACTACAGGGAGTTGTTTCCATTGCTGTTGAGATACCATAACAGCTTTTGCAAGTGTTTCCATTGTGTTTCATTGCAAAGATAAATGTGTGCACGAGGTGGTTTTGTGCTGTAGAAGATTAGGAAATGTGGGATTGTGACAGCTTGGGCTGTAAGACTGCTAACCTGCTGGAAAGCCATCCTGGAATGAGAAGAGGACCATCTCCTCAGCTGATCCTTCCCATGTTGCCTAGCTGTAAATCCTCTCTAGTCCTGTCAAGCACCTGACATGATGGAAAGAGGATGATATTTACAGATGTCCTTGAAATATGATCCAGTACAGAGTGTCCAGTGGAGGCCAGTGCTGGCAACAGTGATGTCTCCTTTGCACAATTCTCCTGCAGCATTTATCCACAGACAGAGCAGTTGCCAAAAGGGGATTTCCACTGCTGACTTCCCAATCTCCTATTTCTGGTCAATCCAGTTATTTTATTCCCCTGCTGTGAATATCTGTGGTTGGAGTAGGAATTAGGAAAGAGATTTTTAGTGGGTGATGGCCAAAACCAACAGCACTGGCAGGGCTGGCTTTTTAGTAAACTGAACTGACCACCAAGGGGAGAATGAAGAATCCCAAGACACGGCATTTCTGAAACTCCTGCAGGTCCCATCATGTTGGACACCGTGTGTCTCTTCTGGGCAAGCTCGTGTGAGACAGGTCTGTGGCTTGTAACTGCGTTGGGGACCATCAGCCGAGCCAGGCAGCACAGAGGCCAGCCTAGCATGTCTTCCCCACCAGCTGTCCAACCCTCAAAAAGCTCCTGAGGCCTGTGTAGGTCTTATGGGAAAGATCACAGCTAGGGCCAGCCCTTTGCTGGAGACCTGTATGTGTGCAGCAGCACAGCCCATCCCATCTCACTCATAGGAAGAGCATTCCAAAGCAACAGCTGTAGGTGAAGGGATGTATCTCTTGCATCCTGTTTACTGATGCTGATTTGTTAAATTAAGTTACCTGTGTGTTGGGTTTGGCCCAGAATTTGCAGCTGTACGCATTCACACAAATATGACAGCAGTAGCAGATCTTATGGGCCTGCATGGGACCTGTTGGGAGTGTCATACAGCCTTTTGGGCAGCCATTCATTCAGACAGTAGAAAATCTAGTTGATTATCATTAGGACAAAAAGTTGATAGTTCAGACCTCCTAGGATGTCTGTGCTGTACTCTCAGCGGTGCCCTCAACCCACCTGTGTATCAGATTCGCTCACAGTGCTGGGGTCAAAACTGGAACTGTGGCTCCAGCTGTATTCAAAAGCTGCTCAATAAATTTTACAGCCCATGCACTCATGATGGAGTGCAGGTAGTTGTTTCACTGTAGAAGGCAATCAGATTGGTAAAGCATTATTACCTTTAGTGCATCCGTGCTGACTACTCCTGATCACTTTCTTGTCACCCATATGGATAGAGGTCTCCTGCATACTGAGGCACTCCATCATCTTTCCAGGGATTGAGCTGAGGCTGATTGGCTTGTAGTTCCCTGTGTCCTCCTTCTGTCCCTTTTTGAAAACCAGGGTCATTGGCTTTGTTTTTCCCATAATGAGCTGCACTTCACAAGCTGAACCTGGAGCGAAATTCATCAAGGATTGGGCAGATCACAGCACAGTGAACTCAGGATAAGAAGTGTGCCCATTGGCTTCTCTGCAGCACTTAGAGCAAGGGATTGTCACGGCCCAGCAGTGAAAGGATTGTCTCCTTTCATGAGTTTCCTTTCCTTGAGTGCTCTTGTGGGATGCTTCTGGCTGTATACCAAACAGTTTTTAAACGTCCACAAGTCTGGCAAATGTTCTTCTCTTCTTTACCTTGAGTTGATAGGGCCTGAAAATGGTGACTTCCAAGGCATGCTGCAGACAAAAAACAACTTTTGGCAAAAAGATATTGGAGTAATTGGGCTGTGAGTGATCAAAATATTATCAGTCATATCTTCCGGGTTGAGTTATTCCTTGGTTTCTTTTTAAAATAAAAACATGCCTTGAGTTTTTAGGAATATTTTTCCATGTGCGAGGCACCTAAAAATTCTTTTCATTGTTCTGTTTATTATTTGAATAAAAGTAAAATTGTCAGTCAATCAAAATTGCCTGCCCAGCCCCAAGATTTGATTCTGAAAGCTTCAGCTCTCCATGTGGTCTCTTAAGCCACAGCAAGCTACCAGAGTTTAGAGCTGGCTGCTCCCACTACCACAGCAATCAATCCCTCCTGCATGTAACCATGGTTATTCTGTAACACACCATGACATGAGCACATTCCTTCCTTATACAATAATTGACTTCTCCATGTCTCCAATGAGGTTTCATCTTCCCAGCCTGACCCAGTCTGACAAATACACTGGATCTATTTAAAACAGCAGGTCCAGGGTAGCTATGCAAAGCACTGCAATTAAGTGGGAGCAGCCTGATTAAAATGTTGTCCTTAATTATGTGTGATGACAGGGAAAAACCTTTTTTATAGATTCTCTTTGTGACAGGGCCCAGACTGCCTTGCCAAAGCCCTAATGCTAGACAGCAGGAAACTTGGCCCAGAACCAAAAACTCAGCAGACACTTCCTTAGACAGCACTTGGTGCAGAAAGCAATCTGTCCTTCCCCATGTATATTTTAGGCAGACAGGCTGAAAGTCAACACAAGCTTGAGTAAATCTGGGGACTGGTGTAGAAACTCATGTTATCTTCAGACAAGCCTAACCCCCAGGTCAGCAGGAGTCTAGAGTATGGGGTCAGAGTGGGACTAATGCTTGTAAGTATAGACCCCATTAAACTTACAATGTTGTTTACATCAATCTGCTTCATTCATGAAATGATGATGCTGCCAAACTTTGCTGGGGTTTTTGTATGAGAAATGGGCAAGGCAAATTGGGCAATGGTCCAAAGGCCCCTGAGGCACAAGTTAGTTGTGATAGATTAGAAACAAGATGAATCTCCATGGGATGGTATTAAAGCATCTTTTATTATGTGCAAAGCAGGCTTTTAACTTCCCAGGAGACATCCCTATCTCTCCATGCTAGTCCAAGCAAAAAGCTTTCAGCATTAATAACACCTGGAGAACCCCACTGGTCTGACAGCTCAAGGGGAACAGCTTGGCAAGGGCTGCCTGACCTCCTAAAATAGCCCATTTGGGTCAAATGTTGCTGTGCTCCGGACAAAATTACCTCCCTCCAAAAGCAGTAGAAGCTTTGAACACTGGATGCTTCACAGCTTTAGGGCCTGGATTTCTTCATATAATTCACATTTGTCCACACATCAGTTGCATTGCCTGAAATGTCTGAGAGACCAAGATCTCTCTTTTTTTTCCTAATAAGTTAATAGCCTTTAGTTTCTGCAAGGTAGACTATCTCAACACCATGATGTTTGCTGGACTTGCTGAGATGAATGTGATATGGACAAGCAATTTTAGTGTGTAACCTTCATCCCAAAAGTATTGTCCAGTCATATCTTCACATAAATTCCCAAAAACTATTTTTGCTCATTGGGAATGTTTAATTTTGTTTGCAAACACGGAAATAATGTATTTACTACATGAAATGAGAACATTTTTCGACTTTTTTTCAAGTGATAAAATGTTGCTCTATTGATTTTTTTCAGGTGTTACAAATTAAAAAAAAAAAAGGATGTGTCTTTCACCAAAAGTTGTTCCAGTATAAATAATTTTTCTTGTTCTGATGAAAAGACAGCAAATTTCCAGCCAGTTTTAGTGTGCACTTCTGATTACTTGTCTCAAAAAGCATCCTCTATACACAGACCTGGAGAATGGCAATGAACATAAAAAATAACCCAGAACAGAAATCTCTGAGAAGAGATTGCTAAATGTCATTTTTTCAAGCAGTAGAGAAGTAGAATATACATGATAAACTGTATGAACAATAAAAGTGTCAGGGAACAGAGGCAGGGAAATATGGCTCTCCTTGGCTTATAATATAAAAATTCTCAACCAAACAAATGACAGTTCAGTGAGACAAATTCAAAGCCAGCAAAAGGACATACTACTCATTTAAAGTGCATTTTTCATGGTGTAATTTGCTGCCAGAAAATGTCACTGAGGGAGAGAACTCAGAAACAGAATGGACATTTATAGAGATAACCGTAATACTTAAATCAATCATGAGTATTGATAATATATATTTTGAAAGGAACATCCAGCCTGAAAGAAAGAAGGTTAAAGAACTCAAACTGCTAAAGGAGAAGTAGGTCCTGGATGTTGCTGGGGACACCCAGCCTGGGTACAACAGGTCTACTTCAGTCAGGGAGCTACAACACTCCCTTGGATGCATAAACAGGACAACAGTCATAAAGCAGCAAGAAAACATTGCACTTCTGTATGAGCATGGCCATTCTATATATGGGTACTGCTATTAGCTCATTTCACCAGTGCAAAATTTGAAAATCTCCTTTCATTCTGAGCCAGAATGAAAAAAACCCACTGAATATTTTATTGTAAACACTCAGAAAAAAAATGTCCTTTTTGGGGAAGAAAAGTTCACATATGTATTTATTCTTCTGTTACTTTTATTAGTTTTACATCATTTCTTGAGACATAGCCATTCCAGTCTTCACTGGGATTCATATTAAAATATTTTAAACAATAGCTTCTCGTCCAATTTATGAGTACTTCTTTGTTCTGAATGCTAGGATACACTAACACTGGTAGGAGACATAATCCAGAAAAGACAGGATGTTTCGGTCATTGTGAAGTAGCAGCTGCCCCTATTTATTAAAAAAAAAATTAAATAATGGCTATTACAGCAGGTATTGTAATATAACTATCACATCCTGTGCCGTCTCTTATGGCATATATCATCTCACTTGAGGAACACACTCGGTGCTTGTGTCCATTTTCCCCTTTGCTTCATCTCCCTACACACATCCTTCTTTTTCATCCCAAAATATAGCTGCCACAACTCTTCTACAGTAGGTTATGGCATGCTAGTTGGAAGATCAAATGACACAGGAATGTCAACAAATAACTAAAACCAGAGGAAAGTAAATAAACATTTTTTTTAATGTTAAAAATGTTATAAATATTGGTGAGGACAGTCATCATCACTACAGATTATTGTGGAAAAAAATATTTACTTAATTACTTCAGCAAAAATGTCCTGGGCAGCTCTAGTCAATATATGTTTGGGCAATCAGTCCAGCTAATTGTAGCATATATTTACAAAGACTAATAACTCTGAAGAACCCAGGAGGCTACTGGAAGAAGTTAAGAACCTATTTGGATTTTAGCCTTGCTCTAACATTTCTGTTTGTATTGAAGAGTGCCTGGTCTTCCCTAACCAGAAAATCCCTGATTCATCTGCTTTGCAGACATGAGAGGGAATGCAGGTTTTTCTCCATCAGGAATGATACTTGTGTAAGACCAGCCCTCATGCACAAGCCAGGAGACTCCTACCCCCCCAGTACTGCCTGAACCACTCCTGTCTAACATATTGCAGGTTAGAGGAGCTCTAGCCCATAGTTTCTTGTAATTCAGCTTGTATTTGGCAGGAATCTTGCGTGTTTTCCCATATAGATTGGATCCTTGCCTGTCTCCAGTTTAAAACCTTGGTAAAGCAATTTCTTAGGACTCTGTTTCTCTCTGTGTCCTGGGATTACATGAATAGCAGGCTCTCACGACACTTCCTGGTGTTTCAGCTTCACCTCAGATCTTTTCTGTAGCTCAGCTCTTGGGACTGATCTCTGGCCAACTGCTTGAGGGGCTGCACAGTCTTATTCAGCTCCCAGCTGTGGTCCCTTCCACACTGCTCTGTCTCCAGATGTGGTCTGCACATCACAGTGCAGAGAAGGGGAGTGTCCTGCATCTGGATCCGTACCTGTCCCTGAGAGTGCCCACGTGGTGCTCCAGCTGGAAGGTTGCTTGCCTTCAGCTCCCCTTGCTCAGCTTTTCCCTGCTTCCAGCATGGACACAGAGGAAGAAGTCTCTGGGAAGCTCAGGGAAGCTCCTTTCCATGCTGACTCATTTCTTTCAATGAACTAGAAATGTCGTAAGTTACCAGCCTTCACATTTCTTTCTCCATGAACATGCAGCATGTTTAATAGATACTGTATCTTCTTCCTCCTCAACCTAGACTCCAATGGTTGATCTGTTTCCTCCCAATGAATGCTGGAAATTCACTTCGTTGTTTTATGTCTGTTCTCCCTCACTTCCCTGTTTCAAATTCCCTGTTTATTCCTGGTTTGTGTCTTGCTTTTCAGTCCTCCATGAACTTTGGACAACACTTCACCTCTTGAAGCAATTTGGAATATTGCAAAATAGTCACCAATTGCAATTAGGAACAGGGAAATTCTTCCACACTTTCCTACCTAAGGCCCTCTCTTTGCAATTATGATCCTATTGATGTTCCTACTTCCATGCTCTCAACAGATATATTAGGAATTATAGAGAAAAGGGAATGAGAAAAAGGGGTTACAAGAGAAAGTCTATCCAGTCATAGGCATTCAGAGAAGAGAGGCTCAGGAAACTTGCAGTCTCACTCTCTCTGAGAAACAAGAAAATTTCTAGTCATTTTACTATAACTGGCTTATAACTGTATTTGGCTGAAGAATATTGTTCAGGAAAGCATTCCAGTTGGATTTAAGGATATTAAAGGAAGGAAAATTCCATGCTTTCTTTATCCTTTTTTAATAGCACTTCACCGTTGTCTCTATCAAAACTCAGCAGGTGAGGAACAGAGGGATCTGAGTGCTCATTTTGGAATCCACAAGATACCATGAGCTGTCATGTGTGTCTTTCAGCTGTAACTGTGTGAGTTCAGCACTCAGAGTGTGGCTCCAAGTTACTCATTCTCAACCCTCTGCCTTGGATGTTAACTCTCTGCTATCAATCATGCTCAGAGATATTTGGGCTTTTTGTTTTCCATTAGATCAGACAAGTGTCACTGACTACACTGTGGCAGACAAAGCTTTCCAGAAAAGAGGTTTGAAAAGCCTCATACTGTGCTATCCAAATTATCCTAATTACCTAATTATCCTTATCACAGCAACTAATTAGACAGGCTATAAAGCTAAACCCATAAACAGACCACAGGCTATAAAAGCCTGCAGGCAAGAGTGAGATGTTGAAAAGGGCCTCAGAGGAAAAAGTGGTGTAGGAATGCTTTTATTTAAAGGTTTGGTCGAGGACGTGTGCCTGCAGAAAGTAACCAGTAGTCTCTCAGCCTGCTAAGAGCACTGACAGGCTACAAAATCTGTGTGTGTCAGCAAGACCATCACTTACAATTGCCCAATTTTAACAACTTGCAGAAAAATAGAAATGTGCTTTTCCCCACCACAGTCCCTTAAAAGAAGGCAACAAAACGAATCACAACCCTCCTCCTGGGAGTCTCCTCTTCCAAAAGGCAAAAGCAAAAGCTGACTGAGCACTGTGATAAAGGAACATGTTCCTCAAGTCCCATCCTTTTACAGAGCAAGGATGCAAATAAATGGTCTCCAGACTAGGTTCCATTGTGCATTGCATGTCTCTTGAAGGTCATTCCAATTCCCCTGTACTAATGCAAAGGCTTTATTTTCCAAGGTGTGAAGAGTACCCAAAAGGGTTTCCTGTCTTCCAAGATGAAAGTTTTTGCAGCAAGGTGAAAGTCAGTGGCATTTTTTATTGCTTACTCCTGGCTCTCAGCAACAGTCAGTCTGGCTGTTGGGGAGGCCATGTGTAAACACTTTGTCAAAGTACAGTGTCTGTCCCTTTTAGCAGTCCTTTGGGAAGGGAAAGGGAGGCTGACACTGTGTCTGCTGCTCTCCCTTGCTTGGAAGAATTAGTTCCTTGTAAATAAAAGCCTATGCTTTTTCCTGCTGAGGTATTTCCCTATTGTCTGCTATTTGATTTCCTGTAAATGGACTTCCACTGCTCTTGGAACATTTAAATAGAAACCAGAAATAGCTCTGAGCAGAGCTGCACACACACAGTTTAATGGCAACCTGACAAAGTAATCTTTTTTTCATGAAGTTACCAGAGTTGACTTTTTTCTCTTAAAGACCTTTGCTGACTTGTTATAGGCAGCCCCTCCGTTTCCTACCAGAGGGAAATCAGAGCATGTAACCAAAACCAGGCAGAAACAGCAGGCAGCATCACAGGCAGCAAACAACTTGCAAGCAAAGTGGGATGCTCTTCTGGAGGTGATGGAGAGAAGCGTGCTCCTTCCTGAATGACAGCCCCAGGCTGCCTTGAGCTTCCTCACCCCAGTGCTAGAGCTGCCTGGGATCCCTCCTAAGGAGGGTCTGGTAGGAGCATAGTCCTGCTTACTTTATTACAGTAGAATGGTTTCCTTCTGACACAAACAGAAATCCTGGTTGAAACATCTTGCTGGTTCTTAGTGGAATTTATGACATCTCTTTATTCCTTATTCTGGTGTTTTTCCACATGTGCAGGTTTCCCAGCTGGCACACACATTTCAAACAGCAATTACACAGTAGCCTGTTCAATAGTCATAGCTACAGGCTCAGAAGTGAGGTGTCTCTGCTCTTGTAACCTTAATAGCCAAATATTGAGTAATAGCACCAGAACTTGCAAGAATCAGAAAATATGCTCTGTTTGGAAGTAATAAAATGCACATTGCCATGGGCCTCCCAGCTCATGCACCTGCTGGCACAGACACAGCCAGTAAAAGGAAGCTTGTATTAACATAAAAGCTTGGAATTCAGGGGACTTAAAGCCGAACAAATCATTGGAGAGGGAGGTTTGCATTGCAGAGAAATGAGCTTAAAAGGCCTAGAAAGCCACAAATGCTGATTGTTTCTAGATTCTACTCCATTTTACTAACGTAATGTGAATTGGCTGAGGTTACAAGGTTAAGCTCTGCAATGTTTACCACTTTTCTAACTAAATAGAGGGGAACACAAACAGAATGTGTTAGGTTTCAGGGCTGCAGCACTATTTCTGTGCCTCTTCTTGGGAGGTACTGGAAATTCAAAATATCCTGTGGGAGTGCAAGGAGCTCAGCACCCTCCACAGTACTGAGCAGGATTGCTCCTAGGAGATTTTTGGCTGCCGGATGCTTGGAGGTTTTTCTTGCACCAACACAGATAGTTGAACAGATGCATTTTTTGCTGCTCCTGTCAATTGAAAGCACCTGCTGCAGATAAATCACATTTTGGCCAGCATCTTTCCTTAAAATTTTAGCGCAGATTAAACTTTTCCAGATTTCTATTTTTGACCAAGATCAACAGGGTTGAGGGATGTTTTGGGGAGGATAGAGAAGTTGGCTGGATGTAAGTCAGGCAGAAATTGAGCAAAGCATAGCTCTCTTATCATCATAGAATCATAAAATTGTTTAGATTGGAAAAGATCTTTAAGACCATCAAGTCCAGTTGTTACCCTAACACTGCTAAGTCCACCACTAAACCATGTCCTTAAGTGCCACATCTACACATCTTTCAAACACCTCCAGAGATGGTGACTCAGCCACTTTGCTGGGCATCTTCAGTCTCTGCTAGGCTCCAGCTGTGTGAACAATGACTGTTGAAGATTTTCTCTGATTGTATTCCCCGATAATTTACAGATCAGGGAAAGAGAAAAGATGTTCAGCCCTCTCAGGATGTTCAGGGGAGGTAAGTAATCATACAAGCTGTCTGTCCTTGTTCTGGGCAAGAAGGAGAGGCCCTGCATTGTGATACTGTTCACATAGTTCCTGTGGACCTGTACTTCTGCAAGACTTATTCTAGCTCATTTCCCAGCATAAATGCTTTTGAAGCAGCCTACTTAGGCCAAAGAATTTTAGCTTTTTTTTAAACATGAAACCCCAGTTTGTTTGAGGGATTGGTCTATCCCTGCAAACCCTTAATCACATTATCCTCAGTTTCCATTCCCAGGTCTGCCCCAGGCCCTACCAGCTTTGAAGACAATTTCCCCAGCCACATGCCTAGAGAGAAGTCTGATTATTAAAATCAGCTTCTTGCTATAAGAGAGGCCTGAGGAACCTCCTGAGCAAACAACCCCAGGAAGCAGGACTAAGGATGTCATTGGGGCTAAGGTGGAACAGCAGTGTTATGAGGAAAGTTAATGCTTCTCTTATTAAATCTCCACCAATTTTGTAATTTTCATAAAACAAATATATCTGCCAAATTCAAACAAAAAATAAAAATTGGGAAAATTTGATAAGATGCAGCTGCTTCATTTTATAATTTTCCAGACTAAACTAAATTTTTTTCAAGATCACTATAGTTTGTTTCCATTGAAAATTGGGGGAAACAGAACCTTGAAGTTAAACTTAATTTCAGGGAAGATTTCAAATGACACACAGTGAAATCAACACAACAAAGAATTCTTTAATCTTTCTTTTATACTATATTTAAAATTTTCACTTGTGAATGAAAAAAAAAATGGTTGTTACAGCTCTGACCCTGAGTCCATTAATCCATAGCTACATTTACCAGTCTTTCTGTCTATCTCTTATTTCTACAGTGGTTTCAAATGTGTTAAAACCATTTAACTACTTTTGGTTTTCCTCTGAACAAATTTCTAAAATACACAGGTGGATTTTAGAGCACTTAAAAACACAAGCAATTAAAGCTTTGCTCCAGGGCCAGACTGCTCCAAGGACACTCAAAGGAAAGCAGTTGGAGAGCAATAAATACACACAGCATACATTTTTATCAAGGGATTGAGGGATGATTCAGGGTCAGCAGTTATGGCACAGCATCTGGATCCAACCCTTTCCTCCTAACACTGGCTGCCTGCAAACACCCTGCCTTAGAGAGCAAGCCTGGCTCTGCTGAACACTTCCCATTCCCTTTGGGGAACTGCTCTATTTTCAAATTTCAACCTTCACCCTGAGTAACTTTGGAAATACAGCCTCGTCAGTTGAGGAACTGAGGTGAACTAAAAAGAATATGAACCAAAACATTTTAATATCACGTTATAGTTTAAAGCAGTTAGGTGCATATCTCACTGATGTTTTCCAAAATAGTTCAATTTTTGGAATCAAATTCTTCTCTCTGTGAGTTATAACAATCACCCAGACTATCCATACAAACTTGGAGATGTGCAGCATTTTGGAAAAAATAATTATTAAAAGAGTGAACATGTCTTGAGTGTTAATTTCAGCATAGTTACCAGCCTTTAATATAATCTGCATTTGCAGATCAAAATGTCAGATGTGATGAGGAGATATCCAAGCATAAACAGGAAGGGTCTGTGTCCAAAAAGCTACCAGCTGAACTCAGAACTTTCCCAGCTATGCCTCTGTTTTAACCTGGATCATTCAGCCCTTTCCTGTGGTTTGAAATCCCATCAGGAAAATATTGGGACACCACTGGAAATGGCTCTGACCTTCAGTTTCTTCTTATGGGGTTTGCAACTCCGGCAAAAGGAGCAGGGTGAGTTTCCTGGACAGCTGACTCCCTGCTCTGGGTTGATGGAGGGGATGCAGGTGACCCTGTGCTTGTTGCTGTCAGCTGGGGCTGTGCCCAGCCAGAGCTTGTCCTGCTGAGCTTGTACCAAGCAAAGCCTCACCTGTCACACACAGGAGATTTGTGACTTTAGTACAACCAATTCCATTCTTGTGAAGAACAAAGTTTTGCAACCAGCAGCAGAGCAGCAAAGAACACTTCAGAAAGGAAATGCTTGAAAAGCTCCAATGGCCAATTAGGTGTGAGTATGAAACTCTGGCCTTGGTTGACCACAAATCCGATTTGTATTTTCACAGGATCGAGGCCATTTCACGCAGTCTGACCTCCGAGTGTCAATATTGCTGAGCAGGGATATACAACATGACTTAAGTGTGTTGCAATAAAATGTTTGTTAATGTCAAACAGAAATTACCCAGGGTATGGCAAACTTTTACCCTGGAAAGACATAAATGTAGTGCAACAAGTGGTTTGGGGTTTTTTTTTTACCATTATACTTATTCATAATTTTTCAAAGCTAAGTTAGCTTTGATGACTAGATGGACGTATTATATTAGCAGCATAATGTATTACACACCCACTGTTGCTTAAATAAGGGTCCAAGTCAGGAACTAGGGAACTCATTTTTAGGTTTCCACTTTTCAAAACTTTTGGCCTCTGTTAAAAAATAACATGCTGAGCAATAAGGTTCAACAACAACTTAGGGAGCAGCTTGAACACAGTCTCTCAGGGAAGTTAGTGGGACTCCACACCAAGAAGGTTAAATGCGTAAATAAATGAATATTGAATGATGAGGCCAGGTCGCACGACCAAAATTAAGTGCCTTGGAAATCCTGTGTCTATAAAATTCTCAGAGCCTTTTTCCACCTGGGGGTGTGCAGAGGGAAGTTGATCTGTACTGACTGGAGACACAGGGATGTTTTATACTGGACAGGCTGGTGAAAGCCCAGACAAGAAATAAGCGTCTTGTTTCACATATGTTTTCCTTTAATTATTGCTATGCAAGATTTGGCTTTTCAAGGCAATTTCTAGGGTAAAGATTAGGAGATATTGTGCATAATACGACTTATTCCTTGAATGGAATCCAATAGTCCCAAACTAATTTCCAGTCCTTAGAATGAGGTATTTCTCCTGGGGATGGCAATATCTGTGGTTTCGATCTCTCACATCCTACCCAACTGTTTCCTCATTACAGTCTCAGGTTTCTTTGTCACCACACAGTTTATACAGGCTCAGATTTAATCAGTAGCAAAACATTCATCAACATGAATCCATGCCATTTTTTTCCTCAAAAATACCTCCAAGCTCGCTAAATATTTGTCAAGTAAACATTTCCTAGACACAGAGAGCGCCGCTCCTCACTTCCTTCTCCTTTAGGTATATTGCAGTCTTGGGATTCTTCTCTAGGATTACAGCCATTGGTATTTTACTCCAGCACATAGATTTGATAGAAAGTCATCGTGACTCTAGGCTATAAGTTCACAAGTCTGGACATGAAAAATCCTTTTGTGGTTAACTAATATTTTGTTTCAATATTAGGGTATTTTCTGTTCAAAATTAAGATGAAGGTTCTCACTTGGCAAAATATTTATCTTGTGCTGTGATTTATCAAAGAGAAAAAATTATTATATAATGATTATATAATTATCAGCTTCACAGTAAATGGATACTCCTACTTGAACTCTCACAGTGATTTATGAACATAAATTAATTAAGACTTACAATAGTCCTGTGAGATAAGGAAACACTATTCTCCATCTCATGATGTAGGAAACTAAGGCACATCTTCTGCCAAGATCACACACTGTTGGTGCCACACATTCCTTGACTGCTGCCACTATCCTGTCTGCCTTTCAGCTCACTCCAGTGTTGACTGCTGTGTTGGTGCCATCAAATTGCTTTTAAGTTTGCTGCTTGTTTATCAAAAATGATGTTTCCAAGCAATTGCAATGATGTCTATTCCACTCCCTTCCCTCCACTGTTGTTATGCTCATCTCCATTCTTTTCCCCAGGTTTCTGAGGATTGCTGGGTCTAACAGTGTCATGCAATCACAGTACCTGTTTAGGGTGAAAGCATGCAGGAAATGCCGCCCCAAGTTCTCAGTTTCCTTGTGAAGTTCAGACATCTGGGGCTTTGGGGAAATGTGGAAGATTCAACTGAGCTTTCTGTACAGAAAAACATCTGTGATCACTGTATTGCACACTGTGGTTACACTCTCCAAAATCTCTCCAGTGTTTTCATACTACACTGATGCCCTTCTGCTCAGGGAAGATTACATTCAGTTAAAGACCTCAGGCTCTGACAAATGAGCTCTGGAAAATCTCAGTGAAGTGGTTTAAGATGCTACTGCCCGTGGCTTTCTGCCCTGCCTCTGCCCAGGGGTGTATGGACCCTAGGCAGCAGCACAGAGTGTGCCTGTCCCACAGCTGCTCCAGTGGCTGGGCTGGTGCCTCGGTTTAAGTCCCAAAGGAAGTGGATTTATGCTACAGCTGAGAATCAGAAGCACTGAGGCATGGGCATGCTGCCTTTGACTGATCCTCCAAAAACCAATGTATGAGACCTCTTCTGCTCCTTGGCTTTATAGACCCTCAGTGCCAAGATTTCCCCTTCTCAGCAAAGTCCAAATTCCCAGAACCTGATCCACCAGCCACAGTTTCTCACAGAGGTGGATCCTAAAACTAGAGGCTGGTCTCTTGAATCCCAGAAGAAGCAAGACATGCTTGGAGAACATTTCACACCAAGAAGTTCACATTCCAAATATCAAGTTATATTTACTCTTCTTTTAGAGAAGAGGCCTCCTCCTCCTCCCTTCTGTTTATATATTTGGAAGTGAATTGAGCAAGATCTGAGAGCTCTGAATTTTAATTCCTCTCCAACCCGGGAAGCCTCAAGCTTGCAGCATCCTCTAGCCCGGAGTGCACTTGGTACACCAGGCCAGGGATGGAGCAACTGTAGGAGCAGGCAGGGAGAGGCAGAAGCTGAGCCCCTGATCCAGGAGCAGTTTAGAAGCCTGTTTTGTGCAGGTGCTCAGTGTTAGTGACTCTAATCAGAAACATTTTGCCAGGCTCTGCAGTGAAGTGCACAGGAGATCAGTGTTGCCATCTGAACGCCTCCTGCTGCTTTACATCCACTCCTATTATAAGCTGAGCCCTGATGTTCACACCTGCCAAAGCTGCAGATCCAGCTGTGCATTAACAAAACCAGCTGGAGCCTTTCTGCTTCACTCCCACTCTGTCCTGCCCATCAGTGCCTCTGGAGTGAGAGCAGGGGCAGGCTGCTGGGAGGCAGAGCTGCAGCCTCACTGCTGCCAGCTCAGGGGAGCAGCAGAACAGGGGGAGAAGAGGAAAGGTAAAGCATCCAATAGCCCAAGCAAGGGCAAGGAGCAAGATAAGGCTGGCCTGGCTCTGAATGCATCACTCTCTGTCTCCAGGTGGGTTGTATTGAAGCAGTTCAATGTTTGGAGTGGGTCCATGGGCTTCTCCTTCATACCACGGCTGCACTGCAGCTACCAGAGCCAGTGTCACACAAGTGGAGTGACTGTGCAGAGGAAATGTCCTTCAGCTGTGGGTCCCAGTCACCAAAACTGGTACCAGTCTCAGCTCAGGTGGGCTCACAACCCTCCCTGCAGTTCACTGCAGACAGTTTGCCTCATAGTCATGAATAAACCCCAGGAGATTGGAGCATCTCACAGCAGCTGCTGAACAAGCCCTCCCCACTGCTCACCCTGCCAGACAGGCAGCTGCCCTGGTTCTCTTTGGAGGATGCTGAGGATTCTGTAAGACCAATGAGCTCAATGTAAACAAAGGCACCAGAAACCCTACAGTATTCTCACTTGGAGGAAAATCTTTCCTAGAAACAGAATTGGAAGTTCACTCCTGGAGCAACTGTTTCCTTTTTTTTTAGAAATTGCAAATAAACTTCGAAAGATGTTGGAACACAACAAGGCATAAATGATACTGCAATGGCTGCTTTGCAAAGTCCTATAATGGGAAATTCTTTTACAAACCTTTTAAAATTGGCAAATGTTACTAATATTCCTCCAGGCAACACTTGGGCTATTATTTAAAATGGGATGTGTGGTGTCCCAGAGAGACTGTTCCCCTGAACTGCAAAGCATTTTGTAGGACCTGTGAAATATGAAATGATTTAAGGAGGAAAGAGGGTTAGCAGTTCTGCTTTGTGTGGTTTCTACTACCTTTAAAGTAGTTTAAGAGGAGAATGTGTTCTGGGCTGTAATTCAAGTAGTGTTACAGATACTGTAACATTAAAAATGGACAAATTAGAGGCACCTGATGAAAAACATGTTACTCTCTCTGTTTGGTGCCTCAAGCACACAGCATGATGCTTAGATTCTCCTGGGTGCTTATATTAAATGCAACTGAACTTATTAAGGAGGTCTGAAGAGAGTTTTAAGCACAAGAGCTGGACTGCCTCACTCTGTGTCGCTCTGCAGAGCATCCTCAACACTCAGGATGGCGTGGATCAGCAACAAATTCAGCACTCAGGGACCCCTGCAGAGATGAGACTTTTTTGCCATCTGCCTGACTCCTGTAAACAGTGCAAGGACAAGCCATAACTGATCCATCTGTGAAAGGCTCTGAGGGTTTTCTGCGTATACCTGACCTTTCTGCTCCAGCACAGAAGTAGAGTATTTGGGATTTTCACACCGAAAGGTAGTCTTAGTGCTCCAGAGTTTTTCTCTGCAGTGGGGGACTGGGAAATGGGGCTCATTTTTAAAGGCCCTAACCCTGCTGCAGTCTTCAGAGGATTAACAACCGGATGGGAGCAGGTTCCTGGATGGTAGAGAGAAGCCTCAGCATGGCACTGGGTGAGAAACCCCATGCAAAGCGACATGAGATGAGCCTCCTCAGAGCAGCTGCATGTGCTTAGTCCTGAGGACCTGTGCCTTGGTGCAGGGAGTGACCCCATAGAGGGGAAGGACACTGTGGGGGTAGGCCAAAGCAATGGGAACAAGTTTTGAAGCTTGGTGCCTGTGGGGAGCAGAGAGGCAACACTGGTGTTACTGAGCTGCCTGGGGATGCACCTGCCCTCTCATGGCAGCCTGACATCTCTGCCCTTGCTCGGGGCATCTCTTGTAGGATGCTTACACTCTTTGTTAGGTCCTACACTCACCAAACCATTATGTTCAAAAAACAGCACAGTTATAATGGCCCCGTTGTTTGGGGTTTTTCTGGCACAGACATCTGCTCACAGTGTGACGTGGCGGTAGGAAGGAACCAAATGCACCAGCAGCCCTTTGCTTGTTCTCTTTCAGTGCAAAGGGACTGAACAAATGGCTTTCAAGGAGATTAGTGGATGAATCCAAGAACACACAGCCAAACAGATGAGCAAAGTGCAGGTGAGGATTTATCTGCAGCAGGGTTCAAGTTTAGAGAATAGGCAGATCCCAGAGTTGTGTTAGGTACTGACACGAGCTCAGGAACACAGAACAGGTAATCCAAACATGAGGGAGAGAAGGTTTGAATAGAATGATCACAAAAAGCAAATCCACATTCCAGCATGGAAAGCATCTGTGGGGAAAGAGATCTCTGGGGCAAGAGGAGGCAGACTGCTAACAGAAACAGCAGATTGCAATATCCCCAGCCAGTGCTGCAGGCTGGGCTCTCCTCTTCTAACTGCAGCTGTGGATCAGGAATGATGTGAAAAACAGCAGGCTGACACTGGCTCACACAGCAGCGAATGCAGTCACATCCAGGCTGCCTATATCCTGCTGGCCACCTCCCTGTGACAGCACTGGGAGCAAAGCTGTCCTGGTGAACATCTGTCTGCCCAGGCATGGAAAGGGTGCGCTGGGGGCTGTGGGGTCCTCTGCTCCACTTCCCTTTGGGACACCATCCCAGGAAGACATGCAAGACATGGCTTTCACTCCTGGTGCAATTCCCACAAGGAGATTGTCCCCCCACCCTTATTCCCTGTCTGCCACCTCTCCCCACCACCACTGTGCTAAGGTATTATGAAACAGGAATAAGGTTCATGTGTCAGACTCCAAAGTGCTTTCAGGGTTTTTTGGGTAGAAAGCAAGAGCCTGTGGGGAAGTGGTAATTGCTGTCCCTCTGGACGTAGCCTGACCACTGCTCAGTGCCTCCAGGATCTGGTCTATGCTCTTTCCCTGGGGTGAGACTTGGTGTTTTTTCTCTAGTAAAGACTCAAGGAAATTCATGGAGGCAACACAAGCTGAAATTCTTCCCATCTATTTATAATTCCCTATAGACTGGTAAACCTTCCTTTATACTGAATATTTGTAAGAGAAAAATGCTGAGTAAATACTGAGTACTTTGCCACTATCACAAGCAATGTCCTGGGTTCCACAGTACTGCTGTGTCAGGCACAGGGACATCTCCAGGAAAAATTTTGCAGCATATTTTGCATCCAAGGCACAGTGGTGGTGTTGAAAGACACAAAAAAATTTTCCCTTACTCCAACTGGCCAAGAGACAAAAAGGAGTGAGATTTGCAAATTGCCAAATTAAGCTCAGCCAGAGTCTGTGGCTGTTGTCATTAAGAAAACCCCTGCAATAAATGTTTACAAAAGCGTTTCAGAAATAATGGCTCTCTGTAGAACTGGGTTGGGAAATTTCCAGCAGAACAGGTTTCAGGAGAAAAATGCTGATTTCTTGAAACTGTGGGGTTTGTGGAATTGTATGGGTTTTGACAAACTTTCGATGAACTGCAGCAGCAATCGCCAAACTAGGGACTGGGAGCATGGTGGAAGTTCAAGCTTAAGTGAGGCTTGTGTCTGGATCTGGGGTCATGAGTCTGGAAAATACTACACTGTGGGCAGATTTAGTCTTTAAGATCATTTGTGCCAAGGCAGCCCCTCTGTGCTCAGTGCCCTTGGCCACAGGGTCACAGGGCTCCAAGGCTCCCCAGCTACCGGAGTCGTTGCTCTCAGACAAGGCATATCTACATACACCTTGCAGATGTAACAGCCAGAAAACAGAGCAAAATATTTTTAATGTACAGCAAAAGAAAAAAAAACTGAATGAGGCCAGCTTTGAAGGGTTGGAAGCTATTCTTAGACCTTGTTCTAGTTCAGAGAATAGTTTTTTATATGAAAATAAAAACATTGAAATAAAATATACAAGTTAGAAGGAACCACTTGAACTTTTCCATTTGAGATAGCAGGAGTTTTCCCTACCATGTTTTTTTCTGATAAATTCATCTTTTTAAAGAGCTTTTCAAAGCAAATTTTAAAAATACAATGAAATGCTTGACTTGGGGCTATGACAGACTTTTGATTCAACTTGAAACAAAAAAGCAGTCAGCTGCTGCTGACTGGTAAGTGCATCTCCCCGAGTGCCTTTCCCTGACAGCAGCTCCAGCATAGCCTGCACACCTGGTCACAGAGCAGGAGGTGTGGGGGCCCAAACAGCTCTGCTCTTCCCCAAGATCATCCCTGACTGGCACCAGGCTGCACTGCTGCCCACCTGGAAGAGACCCAGCTGGGCTATGGTACCCATGCAGTTTAAACACAACACCAGGAAATGTATTTTTCATCACTCTCTGTCTCAGGGAAGAGATGGGGATGAAGGGATAACTCCAACTTGCAGGGTGATCAATGCGATTAGCATTTCAAAGCAATCACTGAGAACCAATACTCAGTCTTTAAAGAACTTTTGCTGATTACAGGCTTTAACAGGCCCAGAGACACTGGCAGAGATCTGTGAAGCATGTGTGTTCACACTGCTCTGTGAGTCAGAGCTGCTTTATCCTGCCACGGAGCCCAGCCTCCCAGGCACACTCATTGGTGTATTAGAAACTATTCATATGAAATATAATAATTTATATCTACAGGGAGGATTTTCCTCCTGAAGTACAAAAACTGAGCTTAGAAAGAATGACTTACTGCAATCTCGCTTTCCTCAGCAGGGTAATTAGGCTTTTTAGTGAGTCTGTGCTATATTAACCCCTGGGGACCAGTTCATTGACTCATTTGTGTTACTAGCTGATAAATACCATGCTTGGTATCAAGCAGGAGGAGAAGGGGCAGGGAAGGAGGGTACCTCAGGAGGTTACCCAGCAGGGCCATGCAGGAGCCCAGACCTGGCTCTGCTAGGTTTTGCTCATTTGCTGACATTCTTTTACTGTTCTTTCCACCACTGCCTTTCTTAGTCAAACTGACCCTTCCCAACAGGGCACTGCAGTGAGGATTTGCATAAATCCAGCTCACCTTACCACATTTCTATTGTCTAGAAAACTATTCACTAAGGAAACAAACTACTCAGACACAAGTTGTTCAGTTTGAAGTCAGGTCTCATACGATTCCAAGTCTTCCCTAAGCCTTCCTAAATGTCTTCTAAACTCTTACATCCTATCAAGGGCTGACTACCAGGAGAGGACACGGGGTGACTCCCTTGCCCACATCCCCTCTCCTGCCCAGGACATGCTTGTTATTCACAAGCACCAACTTGTCATGTCAAGCCTCTGGCAGAGCTGAGCCCCAGATATCTCTGGACTTATTTCTGCCTCAGGACCTGAGCCCTGCTCCTGCCGTGCTGAAATATCTG
This sequence comes from Coloeus monedula, assembly GCF_965178545.1. Classification (NCBI taxonomy): domain Eukaryota; kingdom Metazoa; phylum Chordata; class Aves; order Passeriformes; family Corvidae; genus Coloeus; species Coloeus monedula. The sequence continues at coordinate 21,320,631 of NC_138788.1, forward strand.
CTGAGGCCACGTGGGAGCTGTGAGATGGGGTGTGAAGGGACGAGGAGCACAGCACACCTTGGATGAAGGTAAGGGCACAGGGCTGAAGACAGCTGGCCCATGACTGCATGTGTTTGCTGTGCCCAGTCTCCTCAGTTCTAATAACTCTTTCTGACTATAAAGGACCTACCAAAGGATGCAGCTGAGCTGTGCAATAGCGGAATTTTGTGAATTCCCCTCTCCCCCTCAGTTCACAAAATGGGCTTTCATAAAAGCACTGTGTCCTTTAATTGTGAAACCTGAGACCCTGCTAATGCACAGAGGAATAAAATCTCTTTGGAAACAACCAATCACCTTCCATGTCATGAAGTGCAAGGAGAACTTTTATGCATGGGCTTCTCAATCACTTTATTAAATATTTTAACAGAAAAAATACATTTTATTGAAAGTAAGAGGGTTGCCCAAATGATCCAAAGAATCAGCTGTTAGTGAAATTGTTTTAATTTTTTTTTCTTTCAGCTAAATAAGGAATAGCCCACAAAATTTTTCTCTAGTGGGCCCATAAATAATGCTTAGCTAGAGGAGGCAAAATGGTGGAGCTGATCTTTTTCTCTTTTCATTTAAAGGAATATCAGAAGAATGTGGCTGCCAAAAATATTTTCCTAAGCTTTAGGTGATCTCATTCCACCTTTAAACAAAGCAGCAAGAGGAGAAGTTATGCTTCTAATTTGTTAATCATGAATTAAATCAAAATTTAACAGACATTACAGTAACTCCTTGAGAGCAGGTACCATCATTTGATATCCATTTATTAGTTGTTTACATCGGTGGTCTTACATTAAGTTTAAAAAGGTCCCACTGCTCAATTTGGTGCCAAATCAAAGTGAAAGATTTTTTTTCCCAGGAACTCACAGTGCAAATCAAAAGTATTTTATAAATGGAGTTTTTGTGCTGTTCTTATTTTCATGTTAAGTGAGTGCAATTGGCTTTGCTTATTCATGGGTGATTTAATCAGCCATTCTCAGCATGTCTTACATGTTTTTGCACGGATCCTAGGGCACAGCAGAGGCAGAGTTAAATTTTCTCTGCCTCTGCCTTCTCATGATTTGAAGCAAATCACTTTATCTCATGGTTTATTATTAGGAAAATGGGCCACAGCACTGCCCACCTCAGAAAAGGTTCTGTGAGAAGAAGTACAAGAAAGACACTGAGGTATCAAGACAGTGGTGCTGAGTCCCAAAGTTCCAGATGTCACGCTTAACCCTCCTCCCAGGGGTGTCAGGTAGGGAAAGAACAGGAGCACTGCAATGGTTACATGCAAGGCATCCAAAGAGCCATGCTCTTAAAATGCCATTATCCAGGGAATAGTCCATAGAGGCCTTCTGAAACTAGAGCCTGGTAGGCTTCTTATTCTCCAGGTTGTTTTTGCATCCATGAAGGTTTGCCGGTAAGTTGTTAAGCTGTTCTGCAGGCAGAAGTGGTGATGGCTGGTTTCTGGTGACTGCCTTGGCTGGCTATGCAGAAGCACCAGGGGCTAACAAAAAGCGTGGCTGACAACCAATCCTTCCTTTGGGAGGGCTCTAACAAGATTCCACTCCTTCCCTTTCTTGTTCAGTGTCGCAGTGATCGTACAAACTTAATAACTTTGAGACTTCATCCCTTCTCTCCAGTCTGCTAAGAAGTTTGAAAGTCACTAGGGAGGGACTGAGAGGCAGATGGATAGGTATGGCGATCCTGTAAACCAGGCTTCCTTAAGGAACTAACTTAAGAAATGCAAACTGCTATTCTCAGTGGTATTCTAGTTCTGGCAGCGGATGCTTAAGAGAAACAATGTTACAAGACTTGAGCACCGGCAACTCTGCAGTAAGCAACCTATCCAAAGGCCTCATCCTTTCATTTTTCTTCTGTACCACGGGTGTTCAGAGACACCTCCGCTGTCTGGGTGCCAAATCTGTGACAACTTAAATCTGATCAAGCCTTGAATACTGAGCACAGGGACCACACAACTGGTGTGTCCTCCCTGCCAGAACGCCACCCTATGTGTTTGCAGCCAGCCCCAGCTCCTGCCTGGCAGCCCCGACCCTAGCAGGCTCACAGCCTCCTGGATCTGCTGGCTACCAGGACACGGAGGGGGATCAACCACTGCACTGCCCAGAAGCATGTATGCCTCCTCCAAACAGTGCTGATACCATTTAAATCTGCCTAGTGCAGAGTGAACTCCTGAAAATGCTCTGTGCCAGCTGCCCTTCCAACACCCAGCTGGTCATTCCACAGTGCCACAAGGATGCACTGCAGCACTGTGCTATTCTCACTGTCCTTTCATGGCCAGGAACACATAGACCACCCTGGTCACAATCAAGCTCACAGCATTCACAGGGAAAGAGGAGACAGTGGGGATGGGGAGCAGTAAGAGAATGAGAGACAATGGAGAGAAAATGGTTTCAGGAACCACTACAATCTGTGACACATTGATTAGTGATACTGAGTAAAGAAACACATGTTCCATTGTGCAGAAAAAAAATCATTGAATTAATGCAAAAGAACTGCAATATCCCATAAAATTACTCTTTTAGGGATCTGGACTGAACCAAGATACTTCTGGCAACCTCTTCATCATTAAAGTGTTTCCTACATTAAACTCTGTGTGTCCTCTTTATGTGCTTCCCATTGCTGAGTGATTTCACTCTAAGAGCAGCAAATTGATATGCTGGAATAATTATATGAATGGATTCCTTCCCAGACTTGCTAATATAGCCTGAAACTGAAGAATGCACAACACCAAGCCACAAGGTCAGGAATATCTGTCCAAAACTATAGTTGGGATAGCTATGCTTGGACTATGGTTTATGGTTTCGGATAACAATAGTTTGGACAGCAGAACTGAGGAGGCTAAATAGCAAGTTCTTTGGTTCTGCCAGCAAGGTTTAAGCCCTCCTGCAACAGCAAAGGGCACTGCAATAATGCTAGGAGCCATTATCCCACATTTAAAAGTTTTGGAGGATACCGCTTCTGTACCACTATGACAAAAAAATTTTCTGCACAGCAGTGTCACAGAAATGAGCAGATTTTTTTTTCCTACAGATTCCCCTCAAAATACAGTAAAAAATTACCAAGTTTCTTGAGAGAAAAGGCAAATAATTTTGCCGTAATCAGCTGAAAATGTAATTTAATTCCATTTGTAGCCATATTTTTTCCCCTGAAACATTAGAAGAGTAAAGAGAAGGCGTGGGAAGAGAAAAATAAACACCCTCACTGCTTCCTTTTCTGAGCCTTAGTGGGAGAGTTCATCATCCTAGCAAACTAGGTGTTTACCTGGGGGTAAAAGGCGACCCTGGCAGTTAAGGGACACTGTCCCCAGATCAGCTCTTTGCACCTTGCACAGCTGAGTGGGAGTCTTGTGGTCTCATGTTTTCTGATCCTGTCACCAGCAGAGCAAAAGCTGCCTACTTGTGGGATATAAACCAGACTTGTTGGAGGAACTTGGCAGAGGTCTCTGCCTCCTCCCACCTACTTGTCCTTTGCACAGTGCTACCCCACTGCACCGCTTACCACTTGTCTGTGAAAGCCTAGAAGTGCCTCCCCCAAGGGATGTCCTGATCCTGTCTCTGGGCTGAGCTCTGCCCAGTTCTTTCCCCTGTGCAAAGCATCCCCAGCCCTCACAGATGCTGCTCTCACACCCTCTCCTCAGGGAACCTGCTGTCCCAATGGGGAAACAAAAAGGGCATTTTGAAATATTTCCTTTTCTCAAAGTGCCAAGTCTTGAGGAATCACAGCTGTTCCTGTCCTTGTGCCAGGGGATGCTCCTCAGCCAGGTTCTGCCATTCAGGGCACAGGAGAGGTCCCTGGTGTGGGGCTGTCCTCCCAGAGCCCCAGGGCACAGCAGAACCTCTGCAGAAGTAGTGAACAGCCAAAGAGAAACAAGTGCAGGAATTCCCTGGGGTGGAGAGGTAAGTTTTATCCAAGATCTCTGGGGGAAGCAAAGTGTGAAACAGCTGAGGCATTGGCAGGCACTTTGAAACAAAGGAGAAGAGACAGTTCTCAAGTCCCCATGGCCAAGCTGGGCTGTTGCCTCTGTATCTGCCTGTGGAGCAAGGCTGTGCAGCACTGGGGTACAGAACTCTGTCTTGGAAGGATGCTCCTCTGCTCTGCCTGCCAGGCAAGATGACCATGAATACCATGGGAACATGACTGAGGACTACAGGCTCTGCTGGGGCAAGTCTTGAGGCATCTCTGCTATCTGCTTACCTCTGCACAAAGGTGTGTGGTAAATTCTGCCAGAATCTGTGTGAATTTGAGGTAATTGCATTTTAAGTGCCTCCTTCTCCTGTGTTTTTGCCTTGTGAAATTTCATGTTTTGACACACTTTCTTCCCTCTCTGACCTATTGCTTGGTGTCTGAAAAAAAATCATTGCTATGCATTCTCACATATTCAGCAAATCACATCCCACCTTCCTCAAACCTGTACTCCAGACACTCAGAAGGACCTTGTGGAAACCTGCTTTGAACTCCTGCCTGCAGACAACCCAGTGGCTTGTACAGGACACCTATGGTGCAGATGGCCCTAGCTGTGCCTATTCTGTCAGCAGACTCTTGGGCTGAGCTCTCCAGGACCCTCAGTATCCAAGAGGCACCACATCGACAGGCACTCGCAGACATCAGAGAGCTCAGTGGTCAGGCACTTAACAGGGCACACATATCAGATCTGACTTTCTCATAAATCCTCCTCCACAGTCACACAAACCCTAAGGATCTAAGGTGCCTTGCTATGACCAGACAGGACAAGAGCAAGGTTTCTTGGAAATTTCGGGGCAGCACCAATCAAAAACTAGGTTGGTATTGTTCTCTTCCATTTAAAGGCAACCAAAGAACTGGTGTGAGTTTTGTACAGTCATGCAAGTGCCCTCCTGCAACCCTGCATGCTGGAGTCATCAAAACCAACATTGCTGATTTATAGGGCCCACCTCAGCATTCCAGCAGCCAGTTAGTTAATGCAGGAAACCTTGCAATTCGGAGGCTTCCAGGAAGTGCCAAGCGTCTTGCAGGCTGTGTGGCTGCTCCTGGGGAGTGATCTATGCTCCACTGTGACCCTGGTCTTTTCCGTTCCACGCTGCTGTGCTTTCAAGTTGTCCTAAGGAGGTGCTCCATGCTGGCCTTTGAAGAGAGAGCTGTGCTGCCCAGGTGGGATCTGCTCCCTGGCAGTGATGGAGCAGCATATCAGAGGCAAACAGCAGATCCTACTGTGCAAGGTTCTGCTCTCACTCCGTTTTGTGGCAGATCCAGCTGTCACCTACAGGATGACACACTGAAGTGATTTACTGTGGTTTTTTCACAAAAGACTGGATTTTGTTAGGTGCATTAATAGCACTTTTAAGTACAGAGCCCAAATGAGAGATTCATAAGGATTTGCCCACTGTGGCTAGGGAACAATTCCAAAATCTCTCTAGGCAAAATATTTTGTACCACCAGCTATTTCTTTCATTCTCTTCCTTCCCTCCAGGGGATGAGATATTTTCTGGCAGCATCTGCCTTACTTTTCTGCTATTTTCCCTTATTAGAGGCTGAGGCTTACGGGAAACATAAAGAATCTACTCATCTGGGCCTGGACTGGTCATATTACAAGTTGAATTTTGTCATGATACCCATAAGCAAAACGCTTTCTTTTCCTCAAGGCCCTCCATGGGAAACTGAGTGATGAGAAGCTCTCTGGGCACTGGTGGTTTGCTACATATCTCTAAACTCTCTGAGCCAACAGTAACATAGAAAATGGAAGCAGACAGGATAAGCAGGAATCCTTCTTAATTTCTTTCACTAAAATGCATTTGGACAAGGCAGTTTTGGCTAGCACACATATGCAGACTAGGACTGGGCACTAAGTTTCTTCCTGAAAGCCTAAAGGTCCCAAGAGAAACATCATTACCAGCATCAAGCTGCTGCACCTCTCCTTGAATTTAATCCCATCTAATTCCTGGTGCACAGAAAACAATGGGATTTTGTCACCATTAGGGCTTAAATCTCTACTTGCTGACGTTAAAAGCTAGGAAGAAAGTTTTTGACATAACCTCTGAACTCCAAAGGGCTAAAGTTCAACATGGATCAAAGAGGGGTCTCTAAAGAACTCCATAATGCACAAGGAGGGTAACATAAGGATGCCATGTACAAATTGCACTGCCTCTCAGGAATGCCTTGTTTCTGTTATTGCTTTTGTCGTCCAATAGCAGATCCAGGGTCCCAAAGCAGAATGTTGTATTAAAATAGTGACAGAGGCTTTACCAACTCCAACTTAAATGGCCAGTTCAGAAATCCACTCTGGTCTCAGTACAGGCAGGATTTGAAAGGGATTGTAAATTAAGTGGTGCCTACAGAGTCTTGTCCCAGAGACTTGTGACTTGTCATAATAACTTAGTTCCCAGAGAACACATTGGGAAGACAAAGCCACTGGGTGGGTGAATGGATCTGGCAGTCTCAATTGAACTGTTGGTGGCATCACCTAAATCCTCTTTCTGAAACTCTGACCCCTTAACTCAGCTTCTTCCACACCTACAGGAGCCCTCCAGGACACAGCTGGGTGAAAATCAAGGAGGATGAGCTGAGCACAAATGTATGATCCTTCTCTCCCATCCAATATCCTGTTCAAAATGAAAGAATGAAAATTAGGTTTTGATTCTTAACAAATTACTAGCATTGTGTAAAACATAGATACTTGTTTAAAACACTGAGAAATGTAAAAAGGGGACACTGAGCTCTGGAAGCCTTTATTTCTATGTTTTGGGGGTAGTTAAAGTATTAGGATGTTCTCAGCACCATCAAGGAAACCCCAATGGCTGAAGAAGCATTCCACATTGCAAGAAGATGTACAACTAAGGCTGGGGCTAAAAGGATGCCACATTCCCTTGTTCTTTGAGCTAAATGTTGCCTTTGAACCTAGGCCATACCACTGTCTTTGAATGGTCTACCACTGGTCCACCATTCCCAAGAGGACAGAACACAAAACCAGATATAAACAGTGATGCTTTATACTGCAGTTTCCATCTTCTGAGTATTTTACCAGACAGGGCTTTCTAGAAACAATGTTTTCAGATCTCACCGCTCTGGAAACGTGCTCCATGAACAAATTACCAACAGAGGAAGGAGGATCGGATGCCTTCACAGCAGAAGGATAAAACGTGCGTGCTCCAGGCTTCCCTGGGGACCAGGATTCACTGCCTGCCAGGTGGTTTTCTGCACAGGGCCAGCTGGGGCCCACCAGCACTTATTACCTCTGCAGCAACCCAGCTGGCTCTTGCTACATTGAGGTTCTGGGGAGGTTTATTAATGCTAGAACTAATTTAGCTGAATGTACTCCCACCTCACCATCACTGGCAATGCTTCTCTGAAGTTCCAAAAATTCCTCCAAAGATAGCTCACAGCTGACTGTGCACAGGTGGACAATTTATACACATTATGATGAACAGATTTTGTTATTTATATAATAGTGTAAGTAAAATCAAGTGAAATAAAATACAGTTTCATGTTTCATTATTTTTAAAATATGACTCAGAAAAAACTAAAAGACAGATAATACTTGCATTCCTTTATTAGGATGTATACTCTCTCCACCCAAATCAGGATTCAGAAATCATTTGTGCCAAATCAGGGCACTGTAACATGTGCTTAAAATAACCTAAGATCATCTAAGTTCCAAAAATCAGATATAAATAAGGGAAAAGAAAAATTATTAATTACTTCCTTAAAAAAAAAAAAGGAAAAATACTGCCTGATTTTGTTGCATTGATATTACTAGGGTTACAGTAGGATGGATCTTGCTCTGCCTCTCCTGCCTACAGCTCTCCCGGCCTTGGCTAGTACAGATACATGGTAGATTTCCAGGCATGAAAAATGGGGTCCATCCAGGAAACTCAAACACTTTTTCTCATGACTGGTTAGGGTCGAATTTTCCAGAAAACAAAGGGAGAGTCTGAACTACAGCAGCTGCACAATTTTATTTTATTTTGATGAAAGGCCACACAAATTACCTGAGAGGAATCTCCAGCTCCTACACAGCATTATGACCATGATTTCCATTCACTACTGGATGAAAATGAAGTTCTGAGCACTTTTATGCTGTGTTTTCCCTCCCCTCACTGTGCTTTGGCACCCATGAGAGTGTAGGGGGGGTTTGCAGCAGACTTTCAGCATTGCTTTCACAGACAGTCTCCTGATGCCTTTCAAACCAGAGGCAGAGAAACACTGAACTAGATGATGCTTTGAGGTCCCTTTCCATCTTGCTTTTTATGAGTCCATCAATCTGTCACAATGACTCAAATGGTTCATTTATTAATGTGGAGTGCAGACTTTTGGCTGGGGCTGGTTCCCCACCATTTCATAAAGACCTGGCAGCTAATGGGGTCAAACCTCACTCCCTCCCTGTTAATATTAGCCAGACTGGGAAGGCACAATAACATCCTCATAGGGTGACAACCTTAAATACCCCACACAGACTGTAGCTGGCCCCACTGGAGACAGGCATTCTGCTCTCCAAAGAGGCTTGAAAGACAAAGGTGCTCCCAGAGGGACTGCAAGGCAGCAGTTTTGATGCTGCTTTCACTCAGTAACTTTTTCATCCTGTCCATACCCAAAGCTGACCACCCAGTTCAAATCCAGACAGAAATCCCTACTCCTGGCATTTGGCCTCTGCTTCTCAAGCAATTTTCTATGAGCTTGGGGTATATCTCAAGTGCTCAATGTCCTACTTGGCCATTAAGCCTTCTACCACCTACTCTGCTTCCACTTGCTAACAGAGAAGCTATAGAGAAAAAGGCAATGGACCTTCAGCTACCTGCTTGCCCAAAAATGGGGTCAATAGTCAAAGATGTCACAGAAAGACTTTGTCCTTCCCCTGTTGTGCTTTGTATGTTTCCCAATGACCCAGCTGCCAATGATGGAAACAGATTGGCAGTGTTTGCCCTAAATTCTAATCAGCTACAAAAAGATGTGTTATATAAAGAGACCCTTCCCTGGTAATCAATTGTGGGTTTACCTCCCCTGCTTGGAACAAGTTATGATAATTTTGAGAATTTATTAATAAAATATCAATTAGGACATTTGGGTCTCTGATGGCTGACTTAGAGCAAGTTATCCCCTATAAACTCTTAAAATGGGCAGCTTTCCATTGCTTGAGTGGATGAAGTAATTGAGCAGCGGAGTTATATTAAATCCAGACACATTCAGTATTTAATGCCAATTATGTCCTACTGACAAGGGAGTGGGATGCTGGAGATCTGGCTTATGTCATGCCCTTCCTTTATCCCTTTTTGACAAGATGAAGGTGGAATGACCTCAAATAATGGCATTGCCCTGCTGTTACTTTTGCTATAGTTGGCACATCATATTTTTTTGGCTATTGATGGTTCACAGCTTTCATGTGTTGCAATCAAGGAGTTTTAAGGCTTTTCCCACCATCAGTATTGAATACAGCTTCCAGCTATCCCTTGCTATTTAATTCCAGATGGATCGAATCTTTCGTACTGCCTGCAGGCACATTACTAGCTAATGAGTTGCACTGGTCTGAGATCATTGTTACAAGCATTATTTCCTTGGTAAATATTTTTGGTTCAGACCTGAGAAACGGCAGAGGTACAAGCGGTCAAGATTTATAATCTCGCAAGAGGTTTGAAAGTCGAGTTGCAAATAACAATGGCTACATTTGTATTCTCTGTTTACAGTTTTCTTCCTGCAAGAATGTTGGAGGCTTAAGCCAAGCAATGAGCCCTGCCACAAGGCTGGCACGTTCCCATGCTGAGAGCACAGGGATGAGCGTCTCGGGGACTTCTGTTCTTGTCTCTGTCACAGTATCTCAGCCCTTCGCACTCATGAATGCGCCAATCCCAGCAACCACCCTGGCAGAGAAGTGAAAATGTTTTCCTTTCACAAATGCAAATGCTGATGAAGAAGAATAAAGTACCAGAAATACTTGGAGACTAAAAATGCATCCAAATGTTTAGTGAGATTTTTCAGAAGCTCCTAGATGCAGCTCAGGGCAGGATGCAGCCGTGGAGAGGCCATGAAGCTCTCATCTTCTTCCTCAGCATCAGACCTGCAGCCTTAGTACTGGAAAGGTGTTTCTTCTTCAGAGAGCTCCAATCCCTTACAGACACCCTTCCCAGAAAACTTATACCTGCTTTGGATGCCTGCTGAGGCTTTCTTGCAGGTCCTACCAGGCAACAGTCTGATCCTTCACCTCCTCTGAAGGGATGAACTAATGGCCCCAGTCCTGCAGGCCTTTAAATACCTCATGAAACAATTGATGCCTTGCCCATGGCGGCTCAGGGGTACTGTGACTTAAACAGGAGACCAGGTCATGTCCCCTGCCTCTCTGCTGGCTGCCTGGACTCTGCTGGCAGCCTCCCACAGAGAGAGAGCCTCCAGTCCAAGAGGTGGGTTTGTTATTGTGCAATACTCTCTATTTTAGGTACAGTCCTGATCCTTTTATTCAAATAAGCTATCTCAATGTAGTCACTACAGTAGAATCCAATCTCAATTAACCTGGAATCACCTCAGCAGTGGTAAGGGTTATTCTAGTTTTATCTGAAGACACGTTTTGGTTTTTATGGTATTATGGCCAATTTACATAATTTTTCTGACACCAGTTACTGGCCCAAAACCACTAATCCAAAACAGTGGCAGAATATTGTCAAAAAAGAACAGGGAAAAAAAAGCAAATAATTATGGAAACTAGTTAATAGACATAACAATAAGAAACATGCCTCATCCAAATTTCTTATGAAACAGAGGTTTAATAGAATGCAGGGATGGGAAAATGCCAGTTTTCACCTAATCATAGAGCATACAGGAAAAACCAGATGGTCTCAGGAGCTAGAACAAGATAAATAGGGCAAAAACAATTCACATAAATTTGTGCATAGGGATTAGGCTCAAGAACTGCCCCTTTGGCAGACAGACCATCAGTGGGAGCTAACAAAGCTCTGCAGCTCTTAGACACAGGATGTCTCAGAGTCACCACTACAACACTGGCAGAGGAATGCAGAACTTTTCTCAGGCAATAGGAAGAAAGGTATTTCCAAGAGAAGAGGGAAATATTCATGCCAGAAAGCAGCAGTCTCAGAAGAGCTTGTCTGCACACACCTGGTCATCCATAATCCAGTAAAACAGGAGCTACAAGGATGCTAAGGAAACTGGAGAGTCTGTCCTGTGCAAGAGAACTAAAGCAGCCTGCCTGGCTTGTGCAGCTCAGCAAAACAGAGAGGTGGTGTGGTTTCACTTCCCAAAACTGCCGTGTGACAGTGGGCAGAAACTGCAGAGAAGGAAGAGCCAAAGAGAAATATTGATACAAGACCTAATAAACTTAATTATATTTTCACCAGAAATGTGAAGCAGTGGTATTCAGGATCAAGCATTCCAAATGTAGCAAAATTGGGTAAGATATCTACTTTAAAGTTGAGTTTAGTATTTTCAAGCAAATACTGAGGTTACAATACTCATGTCTGTGATAATAGGAAAGTGAAGTGGATGAGTCATCTGACTCCATTAGCTCTGTGTTCCTACTACATTCTAACATCAACCTTTTGAAACACCAAATGCTGCTCCAACTTGAGGTTTTGTCACATCAAAGCCATCAGCACTTCCTTATCCATGGAAAATTAACATTTTTGAGGGTTCAGATTACATCACCAAGGACATCCCATCCCACAAAAATGTTAATTCTTGTGACTTTTCCTTCCTCTTAGTTCCTTTACTCCTTTCATTTTTGCCTTAAGATTAAAGGAGAAGCTAAAATATCTACATTTCCCATAGGATAGAGATTCAGAGCTTTCACATGTCTCCCATTAATAGTTGTGCACACTAACACAGCTCTGAATACTTCTCATAGTCTCTGGCAGGAATGATAACAGGTCAGTGAGAATTGGCTCTGCCTAGTGGTTGTGTACTTGTCTAGCATGCAAACAGAAGGAAAAGATCCATCTGTTCCCTTCTTCTCTAAGCTTGCAAAGTGCAGGACAGCTCTCAATGTGTTCCCTGCTCCAGAAGTGTCAGCTAAGGGATCAAGGTGGGATTTGCTCAACCTCACCTTTTTGAAAGGAAGTTTGCTCCTCTAGCCCACCACAGGACAGATCCTTTACAGGTTCAGCTCTGCTCCACCAGTGCTGGCAGCGACTGAAAGTCACTCAGGAGTGGCACCTGGAAAGCTCCTCCAACCTGTTACAAGAACAAGAGCTCAGTTTCAAGTCTGACCCTACACTGGGGATGGAAAGACAGACCTGAAAGCTTAAGTTTTGAGGACGGGAAAACATCACTTTGACAAGAAGAACTTTTCTTGCCTGCTTCTACAAGAGGAAATAGTAGAACTGAACATCCTCTAAGCCTTTACATCAAATGTCAAGTCCTTTTCATCACCTTCTCTGCCCACTAGATACCAGCACATTGCCTGCTGCAAAGGAAATATCCCCTGGAATGGTTCCGTATTCCAATATTGCTGGGCTCCTGTGACTATTCTGGAATTATGATGGAATTATTCTACCTCTAGCTCTTTTAATAAAGGTTACATGATTGCTAGGGAAACCCTGAGGAACAGAATACTGATCCATAGTTATGAATTCCACCTGGATCTGAGTCAATTGCTATCATATGTAAATTAAGTAGTTAATGGCTTTAATCCATTAAATCTAAGACTGGGACATTCTGGGACTAACTATGCCCCTGTGATCCAGAAGATGCCTGTTTACTCTGCAATTTCATTAAAAGAGAAAACTTAATTTGCCTAGAATAGCAGAAATATTTCCCAAGCTGTCACTTCCACCAGTGTGACCTTTCTGGGACGGTCTTGTAGAATTGATTGTGGACATGACCACTGAGCCACCAACTTCTGTTTGAAAACCCCCAGTTTACATGACACTTCTCTGAAAGAGATCTCCTAGAACTTTCCTAAAAAGCCCAGATGTTTTGGGTTTGCTTATATTAACGATTTTCCCTTGATCATAGTTTTGTTGTTTTGTAATTTTGTTTTATTTTTCTGAAGTGTAGTAAATAAGATTTTTTCCTTCAGCTTCTTGAAAGTCACATTCTTAAATCTGGGTACAAAGAAGAAATTACTACAAGGAACTTTGTCTGAATGAGACCATGTTTCTTCATCAACAACAATCTCCATTATTTCCACTGGATATTCATTAATATTCCTAAATCTACAGAGTTTTTCCCCTTTTTCCCCCTTTTCTTGTTAATTCTTATCCTAGTAAAGGCTCTCACCTTGCAAAAGGCGTCCATGTATACCAGTAGTGCAACAATGTTCTGGCTACAATGGTCTGTGTGATGAGGGCTCCTGGCAGGATCACAATCCTGAGCTGAAATATCTTCATGATAGACCCGGCAATGATTTGGGAAGAGGCAAGAAGAGAGGTGACAATAAGTGCTGAGGATTATGGGGTTCTCAGCCTGAGGAGAGGGGTTACTGAGCAGTGAGGAGCTGAATGAGGTGAGTTTCATTTGCAGTTGCAATGCTAAAAAGTACAAAGTATTATTCCTGGAAAAGAAACAACTCCAATTCACCACACAAAATAATGGGCCATAAGTTAGCTTGTGCCACTCCTAGAAAAGAAATCCTGTATTAATTATGTGGTCTGTGGAAACAGCTGCCTGCTTGATGGGGATCAGAAAGCATGAAAAGCCTCCCAGTGCAGCTGCACATTGCATCCAGTAAATCTGAGCAGGCTGGCTGCTGAAAGGGCAGTTGCTCTGTTCCCTCTGTGCTCCCTCCCTCTCCCTTGCACCCCCCTGATGCTTGTCTGCTCCTCAGCAGCAAATTTACCCAGGAGAAGGAACAGCTATTTGTGCCCTAGGTGTTATAAATTATGCAGTTCAAATGAAATCTGTTTTACAGGAATATGCTGAACAAGGTGTCCTCACTGTGCATTTGGGCTCTGCAGTGGGGACATGCCCAACATAGCCAGAACATACTATGGATGCTTAACCCCCCAAACGACACCACTTTCCTACACCCCTGTCTTCTCCAGCATCCCCACTGAGTGATTTCCATTGCACTCCAGCCCCAGCATGCCCGATTGCAGTCCCTGTCCCTGGACAGCCTGGCCCCTCTGCAGGTCTGCACTGCACCATGTGATGGGGATTTGGCCCATGGAGGGAGGCACAGGAAGTGGGAGATGTTGTTTGCACATCCAGGGCATGGCAGGAGGGCTCTTGCAGCCTTGGGTCTGCTTGCAGTGGAGCAGTGGCCTGGCAGTGCTTCCCAGCTCCTCTGCAAGCATTTAGCAGCAGGAAGGGGCTAAATCCTGTTGATAACCTTCGGTCCCAACTTGGCATATCCCTAGCCAGAACATGGAGCAGCATCCCATCCCATCCCATCCCATCCCATCCCATCCCACCCCACCCCACTTCCCCATCTCCTGGGACCCATCTGCCCCATTAGCCTGGAACCCTGTGGCTGCCATCTCCTGCCCCATGGCCCTGCTCTCCAGCCTTCTTTGAATCTTTACACCCTGCCAAAGGCTCTCTGATCCTTTCCTCCTGCTAGCACTGCCATGCCACACACGGGAGTGGGTGCTGCCAGATATGGAGCAGGAAATCCAGCTGCCAGTCCATAAAGTCCAGGTCATTACATGGAGAGCAGTCTGAAGTCAATCAGTGTGCAGAAGGTGCTGTGTGCCACAGGGTTACTGCTCCCCTGCACGGGGAAGGCAGCTGCTCTCTTCACCAGATGACTCAACCTCCTGGGATGGTTTGGAGTTGAAAAAATTCAAACCAGACCATAAAAAAGTTGTTAGCCTTGTGCTGGCCAGACAGCCCCCATTGTGCTGTGAATTATAGCCACACACACAGGGAAGGTGGGAAAGCAGGTAGGGTGAAAAGGTTTTTGGCACCTCTCGCCACCTCCAGTGAATAATTGACCCAACTGATTGTGGCACTATTAATTATCCAGTACTATTAAATATTTTGTTCATGATGATGTATAACAGTAGCATTCTGTACTTCACATGAGGAATTTCATTTTTCTCTCACAATGCTGAAAGGGATCTTGAGAGATCATTTAATCTTTTCTCCTGCCCAGGTCAAGATAAGCTTCATTTAAAACCTTTCTGAGAGATGTCACATTAGTTTGTCATATCACATCCCCTTTCTCAGGGTCTGTCCTTCCAGGATTTTGACCTGCATGATTTCATGGAAAAGGTAATTGTGGGTTCTGTAAAGAATTCAACACTCTGCACCTACAGGCAGGGCAGTACCTGTGGTGACATCAGCTGCACTCTCTGGCAGCCCTCAGCAAGTGGATCCCCTGCACCCACCTGACTTGGGGGCTGGAAGAGCCATGTCTCTGGCAGCTGCTGGGAACCCATGAAGCCAAGCTGAACTGAGGAAAGGGATGAATTTGGATAAGCTCAATTAAACTGCATTAAGGTGAATCCACTTTGGGGAGAACAATGCTACTGGAATTCTGCAGCTGCAGACAGCTGTGTGCCACGAGACAGCTGTGTGTTCTGCAGACAGCTGTGTATCCTGAGCCAGCTGTGCACCACACAGACAGCTGTGTGCCCCGAGATAGCTGTGCACCTTGAGATACCTGTGCCCTGCAGAGCTGAGCACCCTGGGACAGATGTGTCCCAGGCAGAGCTGTGTGCCACACTGTGCCATGTGAACCCCGGGGCAGCTGTGTGCCATGTGACAGCTGTGTGCCATACAGCCAGCTGTGCTCCCTGCACACAGCCCTGCACACAGCTGGGCTGCAGGGGACCCTTCTGCTCACCACCACCTCGCAGCGTGCCAGTGCTCAGGCATGCCAGCAAAGCTGCTTGGCAGGGTCTTCTCCACCTCATTCCTGGCAGAATGACCTTGCCTAGGAAGTACCCATTATCTAAGAGCATGGGACATTAATAGGACAAGCTCAGTTTGAGTAAAACAGTGTAAGGAGCAGCATCAGAAAGAGCTCTGTCTGTGGATCAGGAGGATGGTGACATCTGGCAGACATCCCCATAAAAGAGTGCTTTTGCACAGCCTGATCAAGAGCATTTCAGACTAATATTCTCTAGTGTGCAAGGGACATATTTCACCCTCTGTGCACATCAGGCAATTTTGACATCACCCAGTGGCTTAAATATCATGCTACAGAACCCCATCAACAGCACCCCTTGAAGACTGCAGGCATCCTCACACGTGCTGCTGCACACATGGGTTTGAACTGTGCATACGTGCTTCTAGTTGCTCTTCTAGCCTTCTCTACTGAGCTCTGGGGTTTGGAAAAGGCTGGAGAGGAAGTGATTATCTTGATCTGGCTCTCTATAAAATCTTGTTCTCTACTTGGCTGCCAGGAAAATCTTGCACCTATTATCTTAGAATCTTAGAATCATTTAGATTGGAAAAGACCTTTAAGATCCTAGAGTCCAACTTTAAACCTAACACTGCCAAGTCTACCACTGAGTCATGTCTCTAAGTGCCACATCTACGTGTAATCCCACCATCAGGCACTAGAACTGATGCTCCTGGAGCTCTGGCCTAGGCTACCATCTGTAACTGTATTCAAGATGACACGTAAAGCCAAATTTTACATGGAATCTCAGTTCATCTTTTACACCATGTTTGTAAGTTGTCAGGGCCCCAAAAAATGAAAGGGAAGACCTAACATTTTGCTGGTAATGACTAAAGGAGGCTTATTTGGATTTGATTTTCTCCCTTTCTCTCTTTCAGGGTCTTCTTGGCCTCCATAGGACCTTGAAGATCTGCTGTTTGCTAATGCAATCACTGACTCATCACAATAGTCTGTGCTGCTGAGTACCTGTAAGGAAATGGCACAGCAGTCACAGAGATGCACTTTAGCCAAATGTGCATTGGGCTCATGGCCCTAAGCTAGCCAGAGCTGGACACTGTTTTTAAAAGAGACATTAAAAGGAAGATGATTTGCAATCACTGTAAAATAGTGAGCAGATATCCTCTCCTTTGAGACAAGACCTTGGATTTATTTACTCCTGTATACAGACATTGAGGAAGAAAGCCAACATGAATGTTATTTTGCAGTTCTTTTCTGGGGACAAAAATATAAAGTTACTGGTATGCTTTGAAATTCTTGTTTGGTGTGAAATCCCCCTTCTTCACAACAGCTTCATCAGAAATCAGTCAACCAATCATCCTCCCACACAAAACCCACTCAAGACCACTTAAACTGGACAGTAATGTCCAGTTACAGTCGGTTTCCATCTATTTGTACCTTATAAGTCCTTCATTGTCATACCTTTATAGCACAGAGCTTCTCAAGACACTCTGTTCTTGTGGCTCACAGATGCAGTAAGAGTCCCACACTCCAAATGTGACACTGCCACAAATCCAGCATCACCAAAAGTGCCAACACTATCCTCCATCCAGCTGTGGATGGTCTGTAAATGTATCCTGCTCCTTAAGTCATTAAGTCATTGACATCATTACTTAGGTCATTAAGTGATGACATTGCTGTCATTACTTAAACAAGTCCCCAAAATTATGTGATTCCACACAGAACTCAACTTGCAACCTTTTTTTCTGCGGAGTTTTCTACAATCTCTGCACTGCAAAGGAAAAGCTTAGAAATGTGACTTTAAAAGGTACCAGAAGAGATCACTGTGCACCTCTTAAGGATGGAAAGCATGCAGAAGTTATTCCTTTACAAGCTCAGACTGCAATGATCTGTTCTTTGATTTCTCTTTTGCGTTGGTTACAAATACTGATGAAAGGGAGTCACCCAGACAGACAGGACTCCATTCCTAAGACTTCTCTGTGGAGATACTAGCAGAGGCAGGGAACAGGCTACTATTAACAACACACATCACCAGTTTTCTGCACTTTCCTTCATTATCTAGCTATCTGTAGCTACAGAGGTGTCTTTTACAATACCTGCAAAAAACTTTGTATTAGGAGAATTATGAAGTCAAAGTGGCAGAACTGAGGAACCATCAAATCTTGTGGAGGAATGGACTTTCTAGGATACACTCTTCCATGGCCCATTACTTCAGACACTTTCTCAGTCTTTCCTACCTCCATACACATTCATTCTGATTTTAAATATGTCCCTTTTGAATCTCTGTTAGGTCTCAGCTGCCTGAGGTGGCTGATCAGTCCATGGTGATCTGCCTTCTTCCAAGGGGAAAGTGCTGTGTGGAGAGATCCTGCTCGCAGGCGGCAGCCCCGAGTGCTCCCTGTGGCCTGGAGAGACTGAGTTACCCCTCCCTCCGTGCTCCACATCCATGTGGAAATGGTCTCCCACCTGAATTTTTCATTTTTCTGTTATTCAGATCCCCAGGCCTGGACGGGGTGAGGGTGGTGAGATAGGGAAAGTTTGCAATGCCTGCCAAATTTCCACGAGGAAGGAAAACTCAACCCAGCTTAGGTATCCAGCTGTGGGGAGATGATTGCAGCTGTGCTGTTGCTGATGATGCAGAGTTAAACAAGTCTCCCTGCAGGGAAGGCTGTCCTCCTTTCCATAGTTTAGGCAGCTCCTTACATGATGGATCCTCTTCCACAGTCCCATTCCCTGGCACCCGGCTTCCCTTGCACTGCTGCTGAGCACCCAGGGCTCCACCTGCAAGGCAGCAGGGCTCACAGCTCTTCTTTCTCTCCGGCAAAAGCAGCTGGAAGCCTCTAGGAATGGGCTTGCCATGCAATCTCACAGTCCAAATACCTCTCAGGATCTGAACTGGTTTCAGTGCCTTGATCAAGTGATTGCTAAGTCAGTGGCATGCCCTTCGGAAACACCATCTTTAGATACATTGTAAAGTGCACCTGAATTCAGTGTTTGCAGGTTTGCAGTACATGTGATGCCTTATTTAACTAATTCAAATGTGTCTGCTTTTTCAATAGACCCTTCTCAGGGTTATTCTTGTGCAAATCTGGAGTAGCTCTTCGAATGTCACTTAAATTACTCTCAGTTTATACAGTGGGATCAGAATTTATTCCACAAGGTTTTGCACTAGATCCAGTTACAAATGATGGAAATTCTGAATGCAAGGAAAAGTCCATTAAATGTGAGAAGAATTTTACAAACAGAGTCCTTTTTAATGGGAAGTAAGTGGAGTTCTAGATTATTTATTAGGAATGTTTTTAGCTGCAGTCATCTAAATTTTTTTTTTACAGCTCTGGCAGTAAAGGGATTCAAACAAAACATACAAAAGGATTGCAAGTCCAAGAAAAAACTACAATTTATTAACAATAAATTAGACCATTTAATGTGAGAAAGCTTAATAATGTTGGAATCCTTCCCTGTATACCTTTAAAAATCACACTGGGTAACAAATTTCTGTCTACCTGCTGTGTGTGTATGGATAAGAGGAGGGGAAAATGTTCACGGGAATGATGGGGATACCTGGCACATGGGTATAGCAAGGTTATTCAGAAGTGACACTTAATTCAAGAAGGAGAGATCAGTAGAAAATTTTAAAAATCGGGGATAGTTTTTCACGGCCCACCACAAACCTGTGGCCAATGTTATGCTGCCCAGATGACACAGAAGTGATTTTCTGACCTGAAAAGCAGAGGACTAAAAATCTCCCGATATTCCTCCCATCATCATGTAGCTTCACCTTTTCAGTCCCTTTCCACACTGTAACAACTTTTCCTTGCCAGTGTTCACAGCTAAACGTGTCCACGCTGGCTTCCCCTGCCGAGATCTTTTACAGAAATACAAACCTAATATTGCAGAAACGAAGCCAGACTGAACCACGGTTCCCCTCCTGTTTTACACAGGCAGCCCTTCGCAGACTCCGCATTCCCACCAATCCCTCTGGAATGAGCTGGCTTTTAGCCAAATGCAGCCTGGCGAAGTCCTTTGCATATCTTTGGGCTGCTGTGAAAACCGATCCTTAGATCTTTGGCTGCCCAGTGCCAAGGTCAGCTTTGTCCCCTTGTTTTTCAACTAAAATTTGGAACCTGTTTCCCCTAGCCTGCAGGCAAATTGTGGGTGCATCCCCCAAATCCTAGAGTCTCCAGCTGTCGACCAAGAAAAATAAGCCGGGAGAAAATTGCCAAATGCTCCACTGTCCCCGAGTTGTGCCAAAATCAAAGCTGTGCATACAGTTTTGACTGAGAAATCAACACATTGTAAAGTCAAAAATGTTTCTCCCAACAGGAATCCTGTGCTTGAAGGTCTATTCCCGCTTTCAGATTTGGGATAGGCATTATGCTCTGTCTGTGCTGTATATGAGAAGATGTTAAAAATATCTTGTTTTAGAAAATGAAAGATTTACAAATTCAGAAATATCCAACGTGTTTTTACAAATCCAGGAAAAAACTTTAAAGCCTGATCATATTTAAATGCTTTTAATTCTAAACACAGACAGGAGGGTCTCTCGAAGCTTTCTCATTTACTTATCCAATTTTCTTTCTGTAAGTATAATGAGTTTAGAGAGGAAATATTTTGTTTTCCTGCTAAATTCCAGGAATCCCACTTTAATGGCATTTTTCAATTCAGCCAAATATACATCATTGTTAGTGTGGGCTTTGTAATCTAATCAAACCATCTAGTTATCTGACATGATGGATGGAAAGCAGGAATATTATATTTGCTTTCCCATTGAAGGGTAAGGACCAAATTTTGCTCCCACTAACAGCACTGCAAATTCAGTCTATCCCTTGTTATTTTCCTCTTGATGTACTTGAGAGTGGAATTTAGCCCTTAGGGTTAACTAATGCCAAAGGCAAATCATTTGCTTTGCTAATGAACCAGCAAGCTTCCCTTCTTCACAGCTACACAAACAGCAATCACTTCATTACACTTTCAGATAGCTGCATTTTCTAAAGAAAGAAAATATAATTAAGCAGTATGATAGTAATCGTGCCCTGGAACAGCTCAGTGCTTTTGATAAAATTA
Source organism: Coloeus monedula (assembly GCF_965178545.1). Classification (NCBI taxonomy): domain Eukaryota; kingdom Metazoa; phylum Chordata; class Aves; order Passeriformes; family Corvidae; genus Coloeus; species Coloeus monedula. The sequence continues at coordinate 21,341,440 of NC_138788.1, forward strand.
CCTGTGTTTGAAATACTTTTAATCAGATTATTCCATTACTGAGTGCTGTATAGATAAGAGGCCTCTGCCTAAGATCAGGGTTAAGTCAGAAAGTTTTCTAACAAAGACTACTTTATATCTGAGAGCCATATATATACATTTGTGTATATATATATAAGACTGCTTTTGGATATCATTAATCACAACAAATTTAGCTGAAATATTTGTTCTGGAAACTTACATTTTTCTGTTCTTTCACCTTTGCTTTATATATTACTTCTCCACACAAAGAAATTTGCACATACAAACAAAAAAAACTGGACCAGTTTCAAATCTCTTGATGCAATATATCTTTATTTTGTTGGGCAAGATACATCCCAGTACACTCAGCTAAATCCAAGATACAGCTACTCTCAAATACATTTTTAAGACACAGCATTTGGCAATAAAGGTCTATTTTAGACGCACAAGGCAGCCTTTCTGAACTTCATTGCAGTCTATTGCTTACCATGCATGGTATTAAAATCTGAATTATATTTATGACCAAATATTACCGAGAGCTCCACACTCCAAATCCCTTTTGGGAATCATCTTAGCTTAAGTGTCTAATTATTATGAATTCCTGAGCCATTGAAAACCTCCACACTGCCCTTGCTAAAGCTGACTGCTTTCCAGTGATCTGTGAAATAAACCCACCTTTCATGAAGCAGTTTTTCAGAGGATATTTCATATTCTTTGTGAGAGAATTGTTGACTAAGAAAAGGTAGTTCCTTTCAAATGGAAAAATTACAGAAGCTGATTTTAACATTTTGTTCAGGGGAAGCTCCAAAATGAAACATTTCAAAAGTACTGACAGCACCTATTTAATGAACTCGTTTCAGAGAAAGATTCATGTTTCTTTTTGAAAATAAATTTTCAGAGTGTCTTTTTTTTTTAACATACAAAAGCATTTCAAGGCTTACAAATCAAAAGCAAAATGAAAAGTTCTGAATCTTTTCATACATGGTGCTTAAGCAGTCCCAAATTTGTCTTTATGTGTCTCATTTTAGGATAGAAATGTTTCTGACATCTCATCTGAGTTTCCCATAAGACACAAAAGCCAGATCCTAGCTCAGTCACAAGCTCAGATCGAAGAGTATATGGTTTCTAATGAATGAAATCTAGCTTTTGGCACCCATTCATCAAGAATACACAAGCGACACAGTGTAATACTAGAAGTTACTTCCTTAAGATATTTTTTCCCCACTAGCATTAGGTATTTTCCTCAAAGAAAACCACTTTTAATGGAATGCACGTTTGTCTAATCTCATACATGTTTAAATGGAGAAAATGAATCTCATTTTCTTAACTAGCAAAAGACCTTTTTTCCTGCCACTTGATCTGGTAGAACAATTAAAACCCACCATAAATTCTTCATTAAAAAATCCTCTTGTTTGACTGCTTGCCACGATTTAAGAGTGGGATCCACACTTTGGACAGGTGAAAATCAAGATACCTAGAGCTAAGAGCTCTACTTTACACGGCTTCACTGCTGCTGGATGGGTCCTGACACAGCAAACCCTCCAGGGAGCTTGGCAGGGATGCACCACTCTGAGTGCCACCTCAAGCACACCCTCACCTCAGAGGACTGCCTGGAGACAGCAAAACAACCCATGTGAAGTGTTCAAGTTACTGCAGCCTGCCCTGCCCTGAGTGTTTAGCAGTGCTCAAGGTGTCGAGTTCTATTTCTGGCAGGAGGGAAAGAAGCCCAGAGCTGTTGTGAGTCCCTATTTTTGCTGCAATTTGCACATTTGCAAAGAACAAGCAAAATGCCTTTTGCTAAACATGGCAGGACAAAGCTCTGGTTTCCTTCCAAGCACTCCTGTGCATAGGTGGCCCTGCTTTTGCAGCTGCTCTTCAGGCCATGACCCAAAGCTTACATATTGAACTCCTTGTTTTGGCAGGAATTCTTCTCTATCCATTCTGTGTTCACCTATGTGACAGCCACACAGATAAAAGAGGCAGGAGGACTTCATGACCTTGATGGTAAAGGTACCAACCCGTGTAAGTTACACAGGGGTTACACCCTTGTGCCAGGAAGCACTGCCAAGCTAAACCTGGGCAGTCATTCTGCTGCCTTATTCTAGGGGTTATTGTGCCAGCCTGTGCCACAAAGGCTGCCTGCAGAGCTCAGTCCGGGGATCAGGGGGGTGCCTTCACTCCACATGTGTGTGCATTCAGCCCCCACTGCTGATTGATGCTCCAGTAGCATCACGCTGTACATGCTGGCCTCGAGCCAGCAAAGTACTTAGCCACATGCCCAGCTCTAAGGAGACAAGTCACTGTTGCTTGTGTCACAATTTCAGGCTAAGCACGTGCTTCAGTGTTTTGCTGAATTAAAGTCACAGGCAACACGTAGGAGATCTTTACATTTGACCTCTGCTGTACCCACTGTAACCCCTGACTCAGAGGCTGGCATATGTTCATCTGTTGTGGATGTCTGAAGCTTACAAGAAGACCATGAAAGGGCTGTGTTTGCCCAATGGATTCACAGATGACTGGGTTATTTATTGCCTGGAAATGATCTTTCAGAAGTGAAAACAGAAAGGTCAGGTGTGGATATGAATTTTTCAAGCTAGGTCTATTGCCCTTGCAGAGTTTATACCTCTTGATTGGTCCTGCTCTCAAGAAAAGCAATATTTTCCAGGTTGGAAAAATGAAACAATTTTCTGTAAAGAAGTTCTTCTGTCTAATGACCTTTTTGCAGCTGTCGTACCTAGAGCAATAGTCATGTCTGCTGTCATCAACAGAAGGATCCTGGTGACCTCCTTTTTATGGTGTGGCTGAGAGCAGGTCAGAATTGTAATTGCAATTCCATGTTCCTGACAACTTCCAGATTTCATATTGAAAAATATTTTTTAGCTATAATTTGTTTTATCTTTGCATCATCCTTGGGAAAGCAAAGCTGTTGGCTCTGTGCTTGGGTTAGCATCACTCTGCTGTGAGCTGATCCACCCACACAAAGTCTGCTGTAAATTGCACCCTCATGAGCAGGGCTTGGCTGAGGGGATCTGAAGAGAAAAGTCCTCTGGACACCAGGAAGGGCTTGACACAAGGCAGTAAAAAAACCTGATTCTCCATCTACCTCCAGGCACACTCGGCCCCTGCCAAGAGGAATCGCAGTTCTCCTCCCTGGGCGTGTGAGGGCAATTAAACACCATTCACTCCAGGAGCATTTCTCAAACAAGTCTGGCCAAGGCAATGGAGCATGCCAGTCCCACTGCTTCCTAGAAGGACAGTGGGAAGGAGCATGTGTTGACCACGTCTCACTGAGAGCCAAGTCAGCTAAATCCAGCTAAGGGATGGAAACTGTCAGACCTATGAAGCCCTAACGTGGGACCTCACAGACTAAGTCCAGCTGATCTGAGACGTTCATCTGTGTGTCACTATCAGCAGTGATAACGTTACTGGACTCCTGAGCATTAGGATTTTACCTTCCTGCTTATTCCCAAGCAGCCCATTATCTCTCTGTCCTCAAGCTGGCTGATGGACTCTCTATCACCTCTGCTTGCCCTGTAATTCCCATCTACCTGGAGATAATGAAGAGTCTCCTACAAATCATGTTCATTACTTAGGTGCTTCCCTTGCTGCTAAAGACAAGAAAGCCAAAGAAGTAATTGCACTCTGTTATCTCTCAGCATGAAAGCATTCACAGGGCCATCAGCTCCTTTCTGTACAGCATACAATATCCCTAATACAGGCAACCCTTTCAGTGATGTTTCCCAGACTGGTCCTTATCTACACTGAAATCAGTCCTTCACCCATGAAGTTTTATAAAAACTTCTGGACTTATTTTAGGGGCAGAAATTTATCTGCTGGCTCGTGGAAAGGAAAGGTTGAACCTGTGTAGACCAGCTGCACAATATTTGTGCCTACACACAGGGATGAATGTGTATGGAGTGCACTATAAGGAATTTAGGGTTATTCTCAGATGTGCTTAAACTGGTTACAGCCCTAAACCTGTACCAGCTCTGCACCCTTGAGGTCTGAGTGCAATACCTGTTGGCACAATTGGGACCAGCTTCGTGAGGGACATCTGTAGGGAAGGCACAACACTCAGCCTTAAGCCCGGGAGGCACAAACCTACCCAGGACCTTGTGAAAAAACACAAATCTGTTTGCCTACTTCAGGTGCCACTTTTCTGCAAATACAGGAACCTTCATACAGTAAAATGCAGGTCATAGAGAGTGGGATTTCTAATCCGTACAACATCTTGAATGAAAGCAGCTCTGCCTTAACTCAGGAAATGTCATTGTGGTTCGATCCCATGACAGCATGGGCTAAAGCATCATGGAGCTGTCTCTGCATGTCTTTGCAGTGCATTACGTGTGAATGTATATAGATGTAGAGACAGATGATGTATATGGGCATCTGTGTGTGTCTGTCTCCACATATGTATGTATGTATGTAAATGAATGGGGAGATTTCACAGCAGGTCTGTCTGGAATAAATCTTTCTCCTTTAGAAACCATTTGGATCTTATCCATTGCTTAAATGAAGACGAAAGTGCTTTTTTTTTTTTTCTCAGAATTCAGGTAGAATTCTTTTATATAATTTGAAGAGCGACTTAGAAATGCCAGTGAGCATGCAAAAAATACGTTATCTCAGGCCAGGATTGAGATGTAATGGCCAGGAGCCAGCAAGGAACCACACACAGCCCTGAAGGGCTGCTCACCTCTCCTGGAGGTGGAGAGGGCTCCAGAGCAGCCATACCAGTGCTGGAGATGGATGTGAAAAGTGTGATTTAACTTCTGCTACTCATTCCCTTTGTTTACCAATTAAATGACGTGCAACAGCAAGGCATCATAAAAATACCAGTGCTGAGACTCCTAATTTTTCTCCCAAGCAGGCATCTGGATTACCACGTGTCTCTGCAGAGTGCAAAGCCATGCTGCTTGTGTGTGGGGACAGGGTAATCCCAATGCAACTGGCTAGTGACCAGAAACGATGCGGGAATGATTACAAAACATCTGCTCCCCTGTCATATCCTGCACTATCTGCATTCCATCTGCTTTGGCTGGACATAACTTTTGTATAAATATCTTGCGAATTGGTCCCTTCGGGAGTCATTTTATTTTTAAAAGTATATGACAAGTGATGGAGGGAAAAGGGCTAAATAAATCTGTTGTGGTGATTGCATTCTGCATTGCTAGCACTTCTTGAACACTTTTGAGGGAAGACCTTTCTTTGCTTAGTTACTTTACTGAATGAAATAATTTCTTCTTCTTGGGAAACAAAGATTTATTTATCTCCAATAATGTAAAAGGTCATTCTTCACTGGGCCTATAAACTGGACCATTCTTTTTGGCAGCAGCTGCTGCTAAACTATTAATGTCACTGGTAACATGAGAAAATAAATAAACAGAAATGTCTTCAAAAAAGCTAGGAGAACTAGAAATTGATGTAAATTAACGTGTGTGAACATGTAATCTTGTCTCCTGCACTCTAGGATTTATTCCCCAGTGTTCTCTGTCTCCTAGGGTGACAATCTGATGTGGAGCTGGCAGGTCTGCTGTCTGAGCCTCAGCAGGTCCTAGTGATGGATCCCAGTGCTGTCCAAGCCAGCCTGAGCACCACCCCAGGATGCCCACTGGGAATTCTAACTTGTACCTGCGAGAGCCCAGGGCTTCCCAAATCCAGTCCCTGGGTCAGAAGTGCAGGGAGTTGGGATGGGCTGATAGCACTGCAAGCAATTCAAGGCAGAGACAGGGAAGTAAGCAGGAGGGGAAGAGGGGAGGTGAGAATGCTGGCCCAGCCATGCCTGCAGAGGCCTGGATCTGCAGATGGTGTGGGGAAAGCCCACTAGAGGTCAGGGATCTTTCCCTCAGCAGAAGAAAACTCCTAAAAGAATTCTGCTCCCTCTATAAACCTAAAATTTGCTGAATTTACCAATCTCACCCAAAATCCACTACAGTCCAGCATTCATTCAGAAGCGTGCAACTCCTCCAGTCAGGTCTTCATTTCTCTTGTGTCACCATCTCATGCACACACTTCACAGTGCTATTGGGAAGAGAAATTCAAGAGACATACTTCAGGGGCTTACAAGCGCTTGTCCCAGGCTATCTCTGCTCTTCAGGAGTCACACTTCCTCAGCTCCCTATCTCCCCAGTTGGCCTGGAATTCAAGCTGGCTCTGGCAAGTCCCTTGAAACATCAGCTGTGGGGACAAGCAGCAGCCCCAGCTGCCTGTGCTCTTATGCACAAGAAAACTTTTCTGAATCAACTTTGCTCCTCTGCATGTTATCAGGAAACAGGAATGCTTGTGATTATGTCTGGTGAAAACTAGTGCTGGAGGAATAGTAGTGAGTAGGCAGTCTGCATTTGTGGCAGATAAGCACAAGGTTTGTGCTGATTAACCAGTGTTTATCCAAGTTATTCCAACTTCTACAGTGAGCAAAATGAAGCTGCAAATCTCTCAAGCCCAAACTTCTTCCAGAGGCTTGTGACTGGTCTGGAAATGCAGAAAACCAAGTCCTGGCTAGAAACAAAAAATCTTTATAAAAATACTCTCACAAAGCACAGACTTTGCAGTTTACAGGGGCATGGATGGAGGTTAGAGGACCCTGGTGTGCTGACGCCAGCCCTGTGTAAGGAAATCAGCAGTAGATATTGAGAAAATTCAGAGGAGAGAAGACAGAAAACTGAGCATTTTGAACCTTAGTTGACTTAAAGCAGTAATTTCAGAAGGGGAAAACCTCAGGCTTGCCAAATTGCCTGGGACATCTGCACCAATATCCCAACTCTGGTTATATGCAGAACCAGGTGCTCCTAAGGAAGAGGGAAACTGCCCGCTGGGGAACCTGCTTACTAATTTACTTTATTAGCAGTTGTCTGCCAACATTATAACTGTCCCTAAACTCTTGTTTATGAAACTGCATTAATATAATAGTGAATATTCCCAGAGCTTTGAGGAGCATCCTATTTACTCTGAACCTCTCTAATCTCTAGGCATCAAATGCAACATGTGGAGAAGTCATTCCTCTAGATACATTCAAACATTATGACTCAATTCCACAGTGTATTTGTGCACATCCAGGATATTCCTGTGTTAGGACACACAGCAACAGAAGCTCTGTGATGATCTGGCTTCTATACAGCCCTGATAGTCCTGTCTACTTCCATAACATTCCTAGTTTTTTATCTCTGCTGTAAAGTAAGTCCCACTATTTTCAGCGTCTTCTTGCTCAACATGTTTTCCTAGGCTGTAATCTCTCTTCCTGCCTCTAATCACATTTCTGATTCCAGAGCTTCCTTTTGGGACAGTGTCCCCACTGATACATGCGATAGCTTTATGCTATTGACTGGATTATTGTCCATCCTATCACCAGTGCTGAAAGGAGCAGCCCTGCAGGCTGTGCACATCAGGCTGCCCATTCTTGGCACTGCATTGGTACTCTCTGCCTGACAGCTTTCCTTTCACTACAAGGAGATACTCTTTGGCCTATTGCTTTTCTGTTGGAGCTATGTGAGATAGGAGTATGAGGACAGTGCAGCAAGCACCCTGGCACTGATAGAATTATAAACTAAAAGAGCACTTTCTTCTTTGGTAGCCTTGCTGTGCTCAGAAACGGTTGGAAGGGCTTGGAGAGGAGCTTGGAAACTGGACCCTCACAAGGGGATGACTCTTCCTGTAGCAAGGCTAATTTGTTTTAAAGGCAGCTCTGTATCCACACAACAGCTTTGGTCAGGAATGTGGGGGTTGTTACTTATGGATGAGATGTGCAACCTTCAATGTGAATGAGATTATATAAAAATAAAGATGTCTTACCTTGGCATAGCATATCCCCAGATGGTTCCTGGAATGAACAATGCAGCTTGGAGGTGCATTTCTACAAGGAAAACAATGTACAGCATTTGTGTGAGAGGTGTACTATTTCCATGTCCCCTTAAAACAACGTAGCTGTGTGTAGACAAATCCTGTGCCAACAAAGGTTTGATTTTTTTATGTGTTTGGGATGGGAATGATGAGCAGATGGATTGATTGTATGATGTTTGCTGTTCAAACTAGATCTTGCCTTTGGACAATGATGAATGTGACTTTTCTTCTCCTCTGTATCCTTCTTCCCCTATACTTCCTTTTTTAGTATTTTACTGCTTCAGGTGTGGGGGTTTTTTTGAAAACTTAAATACAACCTGAAACTTTTTATTTAAAACACTCTTTTAAAAGCCCACTCACTTTTTTCTTTCCCTTTCCATGAATCTTCTTGAAAAATGGAAGAGAATAAGAATACTACAATATTTTTTTACAAAGCCAGCTGGTATTTTTATGAAACACAATTGACTTCTCCCCCCAGATCTCAAGGGATATTTCAGAAACAAAGGCAAGTCAGAGATGAGGCACCTCTGAAACCTTTTCTGATCATTTAGTAAAGGAATAAGCAGGTCCCAGATCACCTCATGCATACATTATCTCTACCCCGAGACACCCCTGACCTGAACATCATCAAACACAGGGACCAGGGGTGGGGAGCACAGACCCTGCCAAAGCTGAGTGGTCTCACTTGAAAATCACTATATAACTTGACCCTTGCCGTCTAGGGTGACCTGCCAGAAATATATGAATAAGTAAAATAAAATCGTTTGCAAGGGAACAAGGAATAGTCTTACACCCAAGCAGAATTTTGCAGTAAGGAAAATAACAATACTAGGCTGCGAATTGCCATGCTGAAATCGGGCAAAAAAAGAGATGAAGTTAGAGACTGGGAGCAGCATTTGTGTTCTAACCTTGTCTCTAAGCTCTGCTGTGGACGGTGAATAACCAGCGAGGGCTGTTCCCAGTCCCTGGAAGGCGGGCGAGGCACACGCTGGGACAGGGCTTTCCCAGGCGGCTCCTTCCCGGCGGCGCAGGGAGCCGGGGGTCCCGCACGGGCAGCCCGCCTTGGGCTCCATCACCGGGACAGATGGGAGCAGGGGGCTGCAGAAAATGTCTGTATCACCCACCCATTCACTGCTACCTTTGTCTGGCTCTGCCGGAGGGGAAAGCTGCCCTTGGGCACCGTGGGGACCACGATTGCTTTAAAGTCTGGCTAAAGGTAACTGTGTCACCACCTGCTTGATTTCCCCAGGTTGTAAAATGATACGTAAACAGCACAGATTATTTCCATCTGCTGGGGCTGTTGGGGGCAGGAGGCCTTTATGTTCTCTTTACAAGCCTGTGTACTGAGGGGAACTCAAATGGCTGCAGAAGTTCTCCATGAATGGAGGTGCTGCGCTGAGTTATGGCTCATTTTCAGGCAGCTCTGTGTCCTCTCTCACAAAGGCTGCATTTTTGCCTGAGAAGTTTTTCTATCAGAAAATGTGATTTCAAGTGAAAGTCATATTCGTGGGGAGGAAAAAGGGACCTGCCCATCGTGACAGATGTTTTTCACTATTCCAGGGAGATGAAATGAAGCAAAAAGAAAACTTGCCTCCACTTGAGCTTTGGAGCAAAATAGAGTTATTTTGTTTCAAAACATTCAGTTGAGATGGAAAAAGCTGCTCTCATCAGTTTTGCTTTTTTTTTATCTTTGTTGAGAGTACCTCAAAAATGCTGTTTCCATACCCCTAATTAAATTCTTTCTCTTTAAAATGGTTTAGTAATTTGGTCTGCTGGTTTTGTTCAAACAGGAAGCAAATTGTAAAGCAATTACATTTTCTGCAACAGAACTGGCCTTCCCCTTGGTCACTGCTAGCAGGACACAGAGGTGGGTGGCCCAGGCCAAGACTCGCAGACCCTGCACCTCAAGCTCTGCTGGAGTGCAGCTCTAAGACCTCAGATGGGAAAGCCAGAAAATACAGCCTGTGTTTTGTTTAAAGGGTTCAATAGAGCCCAGCTCCAAAGGTGCTCATGGTGCTTAGCTCTGGCTCCTTTTCACAGTAGGAACCAAACCAAGCTTTAGGCTCAGATTCACTCCTGAGCTTCATTTAAGAACTGTTTGGAGTTGTAAGTTTGGTTTAGACTTGAATCTAATTTGTAACCTTGCCTGCCTCATCAGAAATGCCTGCACATCCCTGCAGCCCCAAGGCAGTCCACTCCTTTGTGGTGCCAGCTAGGAAAGCAAACTCAGATCCAGATCCAGATGTCAGGGCTTAATGAATGGGCTTGCTGTGTGCAAGATGAAAGCGACAAGATCTGGGAGCATGGCACCTGACAGGCAGAGGGAAGTGAATGCCTGGAGGATGTAGGAAGGGCTCTTAGTAAAGGAAGAGGTGAGTTACCTTCATTCCTGGATCGACAAAGAACAACTATTGGAAAAGGTGTTGGTGAGGGGAACAGCTGACAGCCACAGTGGGGCAGAGATGAAACAAACTGCAAGAGAAAGGAGACATTGCTTTCTGGAACAGAGCCCAGCCCAGCACTTAGGAACCGCATTGGGTGAGAGAGCTGTGCTTGTGGGTAACGGGAGAGATCACCTTGTGAGCCCAAGCTAAATCCTTACTAGTGGCACAAAGTAACTTCCAGTTTGCTTCTGCTCTCTTGCAAACATGTAATGAAGTCAGGAAGCTCATTGCAGCTCCTAGCAGTGCAGGACCCTGGTCTTTTGCTGGACACTGTGCGATGGTGACATTAATGTCTGGTTACACTGCCAGCTGCAGTGCTGATGAGAAGTGCTGTCAGTGACACTGGGGGCACCCTGCCTTTCACCAGCCATGCACCAGTCTGGATTGCCTGTGTTCCTTACAGCTAAAAATACCTGTGCCTGGTAACTCTGCCCTTGGGCTATGCATGGCCCTGTGGGAGGCATGACAATGTTGTGAGAGGGACTGTGAGGGAGGAGAGAGCAGTCAGACTCCTGGTGCCATCTATCTGCATCTCCATCTCCATCTCATCTCCATCTCCATCTCCATCTCCATCTCCATCTCCATCTCCATCTCCATCTCCATTTCCACCATTTACCTGCCTCAGGGAAGAGTGTAGCCTCCTCCACCCCTCTAAAACAAAGGCTCGAAAAAATGGAGCAAAGGAAAGGAGTAGAAAGCAACCTGGAGAAGATCTGTATATGGTGCTTGACTGAGGGGGTTTTGGTGCCTAGCTGGTTCGAGCAGTTTGGATGCCTGTCCTCTGCTGTGGGAAAGTCTGTGGTGGCAGATGGAGGGTGCAGTGCTCTGCAGTTGTGTTTCACACCATTCATCAGAAGGAAGCCACTCTGATCCAAATAAGTGTTACTGCTGGGGGTAAAGCCCAAACCATTTGTGTTTCCCACCTTCCCTTGCCCATCTCACCTGTGACATGGGAATTTCCAAATGAGGTGTACCCTTAAGTAAGTCTGCAGCCTCTTGTATGTTCTTACCTGAACCCTTTGCCTTAATCACCAGTTTGAAACCCATTGCCAGAAGAGGTTTCCAGCACTTTACTTGACTGGCCCTCCAATGAGTATCAGGCAACCACCAGAGTTGGCTGCTAAAGAAACTGCGGCTTGTTTTCACCTGCTCCTTCCACAACCAGAATAAAATGAGAAAATGATTGCACTGAAAGAAGAAGGCAATAAAAATAGATGCAAGGTAGAAGTGTTAACTCCTCTGTCAAGTTAATTGTCTGCCTCTTGCAACTCAATGCAGCTCGGTTTTGAAAGCTCTTACAGAAATCCAATTATGTGTTGGCTGTGAAATTTTTATTGATAAATAACTTACCAGAGCAATGCAAACTGAGGAGAAGGGAGGGTGGTGAAGGGGTGTTACGGCTACAGAAAGAGTGGGGCCATGGGGGAAGCTTAAATTCATGATTGATTTTTAGGCTTTCAAAACTAGTCCCATGTGAATTTCACTAGCAAACCCTGCACTGGCAAAGAGCCATCAGGAATAAAACCGACCCAAGGAAAAGAAAGACATGTGCAGATGCAAGTTTATGCAGAGCTCACAGATGGAACCTGGTTCCTTGTGCAGTGAGTTGCTCACTTCACAGGCCTCAGGACACAGGATTTCTTTATGGAGGGCAGTGCTAGGCAGAGCTATTACAGCCTGGTATCTACCAGCTGGGAGCACTATGGCCCAGTCTTCATTTTGTACACTTCTAAAAGTCAGTCCAGCTTTCAAACAGCATAGCTGAAATCTGAAGCTCATTTTAATTCTGGATTTTGCAGTTTAGTTTCAGTGAGGATGATGAAGTCAGTAGGAGTAGTGGATGCTCTGGGAAAATATGTTTGTCTCTGGGTCAGCAATGGACATCTCCAAGTGAGGAGGGAAAGAAATTATACTGGGAAGGAAAAGACAAGGATTTCATCATAGAAAGTATTCAGGATTCCTAAGAAGGGGAAAAGAAAGAAATCAAATGACATCACCAACTGGAAATGAAAAGTAAGCTTAACGCTGATGTTTTTATAGCAAATAAAAGGTCACAGAAGATACGGCTTTTTTTTTTTTTTAACAGACATTTTAAAAAGTAAGGCTTTGACCAAAGTTTGTGACCAGGAACTTTCATGCCTAGAAAAACTGCATTGGACTGTCTTCCTCTTTAATCTTTGTTTTTTACTGTTTCTTGTCTTTGGCTTGTTTATTTTGGCTTTTGCTCCACTTCAGAACGAAGGTTAAATGTACTCTCTGCCCACCTACCCAATACAAGAACCTGTGGTCTGGCTGGAGGCTATGGCAACTCTGAATTCATTTCAGAGGCAATAAGCCACATAAAGACCATGTGCACAGGTTGTCTGTGAATATTTATTCCCATTCCTTTTTTTTCAGCCCTAGGAGGCAGGGTGTCTTTTTCTGTGATGGAGTAGACCTTGCTGGGATCAATTTTCATGAAAGACCTAGCAGATTGGATGATCACTGGGAATTGATCCAGATTTGGAGAGTCTACAAATGAATGCTGGAAATTTTTCAAATACATACAGACTTTTTAGCTGCTTTCCCTTCTAGCCTGACTGGTGGGAGCTGAAGAATGACCTCCTTTGCAGGATTTCTGCATTTCTTCTTTCATATCTGGCATTCAGACAGAAAATAAGTAGTGCATGAAAATTAAAAGTAAAAAATAACAAGGTTTTCTCAAGTTCAAGGTCTGGATTTAGTGTGAACCATAACTGGGTCATGCCCTGGGCTATTTGCTCCAATTTTTAGCCTTGAATTCATTTGGTGTTGGCGCAAAGGTCTGGGCCAGTCCTGAGCACTGCACTTGCATTTAGTCTAATGACATTCTCCTGGCCTCACTGGCCTCATTAATTCTGAATGTGACATTGTGTCACCCCTGAGCTAACATGAACCACAGAAACTCTGAAAAGGGCAGTAACAGAAAAAGAGGGCTGGGATTTCATGTGCTGGTAGTAAACCAAGAGTCACTGTACATGAACCCCTCTCGTGTCACTTCTAGGCCCCTTTTCCTTTCCTTTCAGAGGCAGGTGAGGAGGAGGGAGGGGGTCAGGGCAGAGGTGTGCTGGGCTGTGGGGCTCAGGAGAGGGAACAGCTCTTGCTGGGATGCCTGTGCAGCCACCCACCCCAGGCTGTCCCACCACAGGGCTTGCCAGGCAAGCACCCAGGCCACCAAGGCTGAGGGAGATCACGAAGCCACTGCAGCCCTGGGACCCCGGAGGAGTTCTTGTGACTAGCACTCATCTTCTGATGAAGCACTTTGATGGATGTTTATAATGGATTTTTGCCCTTCTCCCAAGAAAGTAATTATTCAAATTCTATTAAAAATACTGCTTGCTTTGAAAATTCCTTTCCACGATTTCTTTGTGTTGAAGAAGTAGACACTGAGGACTAATCAAGCAGGGTTTCCTCTCTCTCCTACTTATGCTTTTCCATTGGCTTCTCTTTTAAACACGATTATCAGAAGAAAAAATTATTGAGATGGATTTTGCCCATCAAAATTTACTGGAAGAAAAAAACCAAAAATTTAAGGACAGGTTTTGTGCATTTAAAAGACACACACATTATCATGCCTTGCTTAGCTCCATCTCAAAAGAGGTGGCATCTGTTTGAAACACTCAGGCGCTTTAGCATTCTTACATTAAGACATTTATCCTCCTAATACCTTTGTGAGGTGAGGACATGCTGTCATCCATATTTTACCCTGGAGCTAAGAAGGCTGGCAGGAAGGCCCTGGCAGGCATCCTGACGTGCAGCAGTAGCTGTAGAGCGAGTGTGTGCTGGGCACTTGTTGGCACTGCCTGGTGACACCACTGCACCACGCCCTATAAACTCAGCAGCCACAGTGCAGCAGTGGCAGGTGAGCACAGTCCCCCAGCCCACAGGGTCACTCTGCAAGCAAGATGCCATCCATCAAGCCAGGCCAGGGCCAGGAGTTTTGTCGCAGTATCTCACAGGTGTCTGTTCCTCCCTAATTCACACAGTTATACCTCTGTTGGAGTGCTTTGGGTTGCACAGCCTGTGGATCTCCTCAGAGCAATGGGAGGGTCAGGGCTTTATCACTCTCTGATCCTTGAGTGCAGATGTGTTTAAACAATAACCATCCTCCTTCGAGAGAGGAGTTGTGTTTCTGAGCACCAGGGGAAGCGGAGAGCCTATCACAGCTCATACATCATCTCTGGTCCTGGAGGCGAGTTGAAGGCATTCATATGAGGGTATTTGCTCCTCAGGTTTGTAATGATTCCTGACAGCCCAGCAGTGAAATACTTTCCAGAGAGGGAGCACAGATGTGGGGTGATGTGGATCTAATTTCTCACATAGTCTCAGCCGTGTAAATATGTGGATTGAAATACGCAGGGTGATGAAGAGCAGATTACCCAAATAGAAGGCTTGCAGGAGGTTTGCCTGTGAGGAAAGCAAGTCTAATAAAACTGATAGGCAGAACAAAGCTGCACATCAGCCACAGGCAAGGCAATGCTCACCTCTCCCCCTGTAAAGTATCTTGTGATCTTTCTGGATGAACCACCTCTTCAGAGGCTTTTGAAACACCTCAGACCCACGTGAAGGTATTGGGGCTGTTCCAGGTTACAGCAGCTGAGGACATGGCCATTATCCTACTCATAAGTGAAAGATTTTCATGTGAATGACTATTCCTGAGGACACACTCTGCCTTAGCTTGATATCCAGATTAGAGCACGGATGCTAAAGAGACTTCAGCCTCAGAAACAATCATTTGAGGAAATGGAGAAGGTTGGGGGTGAGGGGATACATAGATCACAGGAGGAGCAAGGTGATGCAGTCTCAATAAACAGTAAGTGGTGAGAACAGGAGGAGGATATTCACTGAGAGTATGGATGGAAAGTAACTGGAAAGAGACTGGGGTTTTGGCAGTTGATTTAGGAAACTTAGGAAGGGATGAGATAATTGATTTGGACTGAGCTGAACTGTAATAGAACAGTAAAAAAAAAGATAATCATCACAGAACCATTTGTTTTTTCTCCAATTATCTTACTGTTTCAATTACCTTTTAGACAAGGCTCCTTTAGAGGAAAAAAGGAAAGTATTTTGCTTTTAAAATGGCAGCCTGAAGTGCTGAAGTACTTTTGAAGCTTGCTTTGTTTTTTTTCATCTGAAACTTGGATTCAGCCAAGTGTGGGGGTAATTTCAATCCCCTGTGCTTTAGTAGTGTTCATTGAAAAAAGGACAACTGTCACCCTGCAGCACTGAGGGACAGATGTGGAGTGGCAGCTGTGAACACATACTCACCCCAGAGGAGAAGAAATCGCAGACAGAGGCTGGGAGTGACAGAGCAGAGCCCTGGCAGTCACACATCATGTCCCAGCCCAGCTGGCAGCATCTGTACAAGAGCAGGTTTGTAAGTGCATATCTATCTACAGCTCCCCTCTTCCTTTCTCTGAATGGCAGTCTGCAGTCCAAAATGGGAGGGCAGTGTCAGGGACACTGAGGGCCTTTACAGCAATTATGGGAAACCTGTATTGGAGGAAGGATAAAGGAATGGTACAAAAAGCTGAGAAGCAATGCTGTTTAGCACATGTGCAGGGCAGACCAGAACTGGAAGCAGAATACAGTCTGTGAACTCCTCTTTGGCCTGGCTGTACTGAAGCTGTGCCTGAATCTAATTCTCCTGTGTGAACTTCATGAGGATGATTAGATTAACCTGAGGAACAACAGCTGAGTGCAGCTTAGCAAAAATATTGCAATAACTCAGTAGTTCTCTGCCCGCACAGGGTTCTGCTAGTAGAGGGTGCTTGCTCTTTATACACAGGTAAACTATCTCAGAGCATAATTAGTCCATTTGCTAGCAGTTAAGTGCATATGGGTTTGTAAAATAATGGCTTCCTACTGCATCTGTTTACTTTTAAGCTAAGTGAGCTTTTAAAAAATTGTGGATAACACAGTTCTTCAAATGCCTTATCAGCCAGAGTCTAGATGAGAAATTCAATCTCCCTCAGGCAACTCTGGTATTTTCTACAGTTTCATGCATCATTGTGAGGAAAAACAGTGATGGAGAGTGAGAAATCAATTGAGGAGCCCTTTTCAGCAATGGGGAGCTGCTTGCTGTTGGCTGACACGATGCTCTCTGCCTGTTCTGCAGCAAAACCTGGTGGTTTTTTGCAGTTCCCCAGTCCTGCTGTACTGAACCCAGTCCCAGGTAGTCTCTCCATCCCAGTCTGCAGTGTAATTTCTGGCCACAGCCTTGATGCAATGTCTCTCAAGAAAGAGAGGCACTGAATGACCACCATGAATGAGACATGACTGATGATTCCAAGCAAGCCATTTCACTTCAGTTTTCCCAAAGGGAAGATGCTGCCAATCTGTTTTCTCCAAAGGCTTTGGTCTTCACACTGCTTCCATTTTCCATCAAGAAAACCCCTTAATTTCCAGAGACCTCTAGCACAGCTCTGCCTGGGTGTATGCAGTGTCCTCCATGCTCCCACTGGAAGCACTCATATAATTCTCATGTGTCCCTTACAAAGACTGAACTATCTCAAATTTCTTTGCAGTGCCGTTTCTTGATTAATATTATGGGTAGCACCGGGTAAAGGTTGATTTACATGCCAAGGTCAATAACAGATTTAATAAAATGACCTATCCTTTCTAGCTGGAACACCCAGGGTGTGATTTTATTGGCTTGTTAGGTTGCTGGCTGCCTTTTACACATATCTTTTATACATGTAAAATGGATTCTATGTCACATATACATACAAATATACATATACAGGCACATTTATGTATGTATCAATACACATATGACTTTTAAACACATATTTCACTTAGAAAAGTGTTTGGTATAATTATGGCTTCCTGTTTTCTTTACAACTGAGTGGGCAGTGAGTGTTGAATTGTGCAGTGGCCCTGCTAAAATTTATAAATATGCATGCAAATTTCAGAGCAATAAACTCAGAATTGCTTCTTGATTTGGTTTGTTTTCTTAATATTGATAGCGGTTGGCTGAGTCAAGAACAAACTAAACTGAAGCTACAGGGTGACTTGAAAACCAATGTGCCAAACAAAAATTCAGCTCCTGTGCTACCTGCAGACTGCTCAGCTCCTTGCTCTTCCTCTCTGTCTCATCATCTCCCACTCATGGTGCAGCACCTGCTGACTGCTGCCCCTGCTCTGCATTGGCCAGGGCTGACATGGTCTCACTGCTGCATGGGCTGTGACTATGGAGAAGGAGAGATGGAAGGAGAGTTCTGGATGTTTGAAGGGAGATGCTTGTTGCACAAAACTGAGACACCCGGGTCTGTGCTGAAACAGGAACAGAGGGCCTGACCAGGGGCAATCATCAGCACCTGGACGTTGGGTGCAAGTCTTTTTTTCATATCTAAAATGCTTCTCTCTTTGGGCTGCTGTGTCCTTTGCTCTGCAGTGTTTGGTTCAGGCACCCTGAACCAATGCTTGCACTTGTGAAAACAGAGAGAAGGGCTGGTCTCCATTTTTGTTCCTGGGACCCCATCCTCTGCCTTTCATTTGCTCACTGGTTTGCATCTGGGCTCTTTCTGGCATGGTAGCACTTGCAGGCAGGTGACATCTAAATAAATTTTATAACAACCAGGCATGCTGTTGTGATGATGTTCCTTTTCTTTTGCTTGGGGGGAAAAAAAAAAAAGAGAAGCCATAATAAATATTCCCTGGATTTCAGTGAAGAGGAAATGGACTGTCCCCAGCTGAGGGTTTATGCTGAGTGTGTTAGTTCCTGTCTCATATCAACCTTAACAGCCTCTTTATAACATAAGCATTTGGGTAGTTCTTCAAAGGGAATGAGAGGTGGTGTTTCAGCTCACTGGAAATACATAAAGGAGATTTTAAGAGCTTAACAACTGTGTGGTGACTCAGCAAAGCAAGGAGTCTGACCAGCTCACCTTGCCTTCCAACCAGCTGAACTGACTGTCACTCCTGCAGCATCCCAGGTTTGCAAGCATCACCTTCTGGTGGTGGGGGAGGTCCAGAAGGAGCTGATGGGTAAGACTGCTGTGGGAGATGTCACTCGGATTGTGGCTGCAATCCTGTCTGAAGCAGAGTGGTTTGGACTCTACCAAAGGGACCTTTGGTGATTTATATCTGCAGAGCTGTGAAGAATTGTAAGAAACTTTTGCCAGACAACCCTGGATGCTCCTACCTGCTTCTGGGACAGCTTCCAGGAGAAGATATCTGTGAGGGAGCACGGGCTACCACAGCCCTGCAGCACTGGGGGTGCACTGCCCTGCAGTGCTGGTCGCTGAAGGAGTCACCCAGCACTTCATTTCTGTGGGAGTTTTCCTAAATTACTTCCTCAAACAATTCTTTAAGTGATTTGTTTATGCAAGTTTGGACAATGTATTAGAAAAGCAGATCCCATCTTCCCTAGAAACTCCTGTGAGCAGAGCAACTAAGGGTAATTAGAAGTGATGAGGCAATGCAGAGAGACTTTTGGGACCTGATCTGACAGTCTGCTGGAGATGCAGCCCCTAAAAGAAGCAGGGTGAGAGCAAACTGTTCTTACATATCCCAGCTGGTTTGTGGCATCCACCTAAGCAAATCCCAGCCTCTCTGAAGTGAAAGTCTTCCCTAACTGCAATCCACCAGCACCTACTTGGAAATGCCTCTTTTCTGTAACAAAACTCTCCCTTATAAATAAATAAGTAACCAAAACAAACAAACAAAACAAAACCACAGAAAACCAAACACCAAAGCCGCACAACCTCCCCTGTCACAAACATCCATGCACTGGGATATTGTGCTGCACAATCTGCTGAGGATGATTCAGTGCCCAGCACTGCTCTCAGTGCTGTGGAGAAGGGTGATGACACCCATCCGCCCTGGAGACCAGGCACATCTCTGCACTTGAGACACAGCAAACCTTTCATTTTTAATGGTTTTCTTTAGTTACTCATCATGGTGAATTAGTGTGGGCTTTGTCTCATCAGCCTTCTCTGCATTTTACCCTGCAGGTCCCAGAGGCTGCTCCTCTGTGAAAGGACATTTGCCAAAGTCTGAGCAACTGGGACTGCAGGTTGAAAGCTACTAATAATCTAATTTAACTCCTCTGAAGGCAAGTGTTCAAAGAGTTAGGATCCACAGGTCCTAAGTAATAAGTAAAACAAAGTGATGAAAAGTCCAATGGGAGGATACTTGGCCAAGTTCTGTCTTGGTTATAGAGTATAATCCAAAATAAGTCCACAGGCTTTGTTCTCCATGTCATTAAATCCACATACCTGAAAGTATTTAGGCCGTTTTCTTTTTTTTTTAAGCCTTTTTTTCTAGATGGACAAAAAGACTAACAGGCATTTGGATCTGATTCTGCTTTTATAGAGCCTGGTGTGTAAGATGAGAAAACACATACAGTTGTTCTAGAGATAAACTCTCTGCACTAAAAAACCCCAAGAATTAGATCCATTTCTTATACAGATATAGTGCTTTCAGAGATTCAGGAGACAGGTAAAATAAAAGAATATGCTTTTCTCAGTTTGGAATAAAATTGCATTAGAAACTATCTCTTCAGCTTTGGTTGTAATGAAATGGGAAAACCCCCACCCACTGGTGCTCATCCTGCACAGTACATGCTCCTGTGGTGTCTGGGTCCTGACTTTACAGACCAACAAGGACTAGATGTCACAGACATACTGTGCACATCTGGACACGGGCTCCTTCCCCACAGGACATCAGAACCCATCTCCACTACTTTTTGCCTGTAGACGCTCTTCCTTATGTCTAAGATGGATGAGACTTATAATCTTAGGTTTTGCCTTTTTTCTCTAATTAGTATCTCTCCACTCTTTCAGTTCATTCACCACTGAGACCCCAAATACTGTGATGGTAGGAGAACATCTCATCCTTCCCCTATTCTCGTGACTCTCTTACCTTTTTTTCTGATGCTGTCAAGGCAGTGCACCACTGCCAAAATGGTGAGAGAGAGACACATGGAGAGGAAGGGGGTGGGGGGGGGAGGTAAGGAAGAAAAAAGCTGCAGAAGTTTAATACAAAACAGGCATAATGACAAAAAATACGATATTTATAGATTCATAACTTGAGCCTAATTCAAACCCATCACAGAACAGCCCCTGAAGGGAAATGTACATGAAAGACTCATCCAGGTTGGCTGCCGTATTGCTTTCCATGGTTTTCAGGCACTGATGTTGCCAGAGCATCATTTTGGGGCACTCTCATACCTTCACCTTCTAACCACTAAGGGTCCCTGCTGCTAGGGACAGATTCCAGCAGCACTGCAGGGATCCCTTAGAGCTTTGCTATGACTGCAGGGAAAAACTGGTCTTCTGTTCCTCTAAAGTGCCTCTCTCCCAAACCATGGCTGTTAGAAGTGATCAAAACAAGAAATAATTTTTCCTGAGTACTGCAGATGTTTTGCCATTTGTTTCCATTACTAATTGACTCAGGGGAAGTCAGTCATTACAACTTCTTGCAGGAAGATTATTTCCACAAAAATTATTTGATTTGGGAATATATTTCATTTCTGAAAGATGAAAACATCTACTTTTGATGTTGCACTGCTCTGATATATTATTAGATCATATTTGAAAAAGTGAAGTCAAAACAAGTCATTCTACCTCATCAGAACTACAGGTTTCAATATTATGAAAATGAAACATTCGAGAATGATTGAGAGAGAATGAAAAAGTTACCTCAGAGCACTTGGACTTTCCCACTGAAGTTTAACCAACATGGCCATGTTCCCATTGAATGTTTGGATTCCAAGAAAATCAGCCTGACAAAAAAAAATTGTATCCAGATCTGTTTGTAAGAGAGCAGGCAAGAGTAATCCTTCCTCTCCTCTCTCTGCTACCTGCCCTCCCACAGGGTGGTGGGATTGCTGTTTGGGATGAGCCTGTGCAGACCCCCAGAATAAGCCCATGCAGGTGCTGTGGGGCACAGGTGGAGGAGTGGAACAGGGCCCAGGAGTGATTTGTTCATGTGAAGTATGTACTTCACATGAAAATTAAGAAGCCCTCCAAGGGAAAGGAGGCATTTGAGAGCAAGAGGAAGAAATAATGCTGGCAAGGTTTGGCATTGTTTATCTGCTGATCAGTACCAGAGAATGATTCCCCAGCTATGTCTAATATGCTGAAGAGTGCAAACAAAATAATAAACAGCAGATAATTGGTAACTTTTCAGAAAATTTAGAAGCGACTGAGAATTTTCTGCTGGAGTATTCATGCAATTAAAAATAATTTTCATTAAATTTAAGTTTTTCAGGGAAAATTTGCAGAAATTTGTATGCAATCTGCTAGGCATCAAATCATAATAGAAAGATATCAGATTAAATTGACCTGCTCCCAGACTCTGCTCCATGCTCTCAGCATCTTTTATGAGCATGGTGCTGTGGAGAAAATATAAACCCCATGAAACACCTTTGGCTGCCATGTTGCATTAAGTCATAGACGGGCCACGAAGCAGTGCAGTAGAGGAGATGCAGGCTGGCCTAGGAAAGCCAGGGGTGGGTGGATTGCTGGAACTCCAACTCCTATCAGTCACTGTGACATGTAGGCAAAGCCAACTCTCTGTCGATTTGAGCAGAACAACTAACTCTGTCATTTCCTGAGAGAATCCTTTCCAAACTGTCCATTCCACTAGAAAACATGACATTCAGATTTCTGTCCTGCTTTGGAATACAAAAAATGTGAGACTATTGGGAATCTCTCCCTCTTTCTTCCGGATGAAAATCCAGTTTTGAGGCAGCTCTGGGCACTGGGCAGCACATGCCTGGGCACAGCATGGGAGCCACACGCTTCCAGCCCAGTGCCCTGCTCCACGTGCCTCTCTTTGGCAGTCCACATCACAGAGGGATGATCCCTTTGTGGGTTTCAAAGAGAGGCAGAAATGGAGTGGAAATGTCTTGCCATTTACTTCTGTGCTCTGTGAGGATTTTCTGAGGAGTACCCAGGTTGTTCATTGCAGTCAACTCCCCTTTATACATTGACATTAAGGAAAGCCAGACATGAGAGATATTCATGTCACGAGCATTGTGTGACTTTTATGCCTTCTCTCCCAAGCCAGCTAGATTGCTGAAGGCCAGATGGCAATGTGAGATACACTGCTGTAAATCATGAGCCTTTCACCAGTCCCACAGTGCAGAGTGAGCAGGATCAGGCCTTCCCACCCAAGACACAGTATTGCTGGCAAGGCAGCTGGGGACTTCCATTTGTTTGCAATTAGGTGCTGGCACTCGGAAAGCCCTGAAGTCACCATGGTCTCTGGGCAACAGATAAAGCTTTTGTTTTTGCACAGACAAAAGGCAGAGCAGGCCAAACCAACGCAGAGTGTGTGAGCGATGGGAAGCCTGATGAAAGGCCATAAAGAATGTCCAAAGTCAGCAACAAATAACATGGCAGCAGGAAAGAGAAATCTTAAAGTAGCTAGAAATGAGGAAGGAGGGAGGGCAAGAGAAGGGAGAGGAGGGGAGGAGCCAGGATGGCTGGGTGCCCAAAGCAGTGATACACGGGGTGAGTGCTGCTAAGACACACATGGGAACAAGGCACGTGGGGACTGTGGGGAGTGAGCTGCACAGCTCAGACCTACTCATCTCCTGCCTGCAGAGCATCCCTCTCCAGGCTTTATCTCCAGTAACTGAATGACTGGGAAGCTTTGCTTCTCCTTGTCACTTCTCCTTTATCTTTTTACAGTACTCCACCCCTCCAAGGAACTGAAAAACTTTCTTTTCATCAAATCTTATGTATGTTGAAAGAGGCAAATGTGAAATTAGATGATCTGTAGTTCTTTACTTGCTTGACAAGCCATCCCATATCTGGTGTGATGCTTCTTCAACACCCAACGAAGAGATTGAGACTTGCATTCCTTGCAACGTGTATGCATGATAAGAGTCTGGCAGAGCAGATCTTCGACCATGAAATCTATCAGGTAGGGACCATCTTTATCCTTCTGTGTTTGTGCAACTCCTGCATAATAGGACCTTGTCTGAACTAAAATAATGATACACTGAAATAAAATCAGACTGGGAGATGAGATGCAAGGGTAGGGATGTGCAGGCTTGTACAACATATGTATTCTGGAAATGCCCCTGGAATCTCCCTCCCCCATTCTTAGCGAGACCAGATGTCTGCTCTGGAGGTCCCAGGGGGTGGGGAGGATGGTGCAAATCCTTCAGTAACTGAGTTGGGGTAGGCTGCTTAGCAGGTGATAATGCCAGTAGGAGAATCATTGGAACAACCAGGCTGCAGAAAGCACTGGAAGTTACTGAGTACCCTAATTTTGAGTATGGACACTTAGCATGAATGGTAGTTATCCAACTGCTTTTGTGGCAGTAGATCTGGCATAGAGAGCTGGATTCCTATTTGCATTCACAGTATTTATATTTTGAATGAAAGAAATATTTCCTCTCCTTTTTCTCCTTTTCCACATATTTTGGGCAGAACCATTTAGCCAGTGCTCTGCCCTGTGGAAAGGCTGTAATTTAGAAAAGATGCACTCGGCTATGTAATGGGGCTTGGCATTTGCTCCCTTAAGTAGTCTACCCTTTGCATAGGAATAGCACAGTCTGCAGTGTTTTAAGTCTCTCTCTCTGGTGCTCAGAGGCAAAACAGATAGAGTGTGCTAGATATTAAACTTGTATTGGCTGTATGTGTTGCTGTGGTACTGTGTGGAAGGACTTGGCGATCTGGGTTTTGTTACACACTCTGAACCACATCCAGAGAGTCCTTTCTTCAGATTTGCTGTTTTATAGGCAACGTACAAACATGCTTCACCCCAGCCAAAATCTTGCAGGCACGGCAATAAATCACGCAGCACGCTAGGCAGCTGGAATTGATTGCGGATCTTTGGGGTGGAAGAATCACACACATGTTAGAGGTTTCAGTGAGCTACAGCAGCATTTTAATCCTCTGTCCTCCTGTTCTTAGGCTGTGCTCTTCCACCTCTCATCAGACTGAGCTAGACTTCACCTTCTGTTCCAGCCATGGTGGTCTGAGTGGGGTCTGCTGAAAGCCTAAAGCAGCACGTAGGTTCTGCCAGCTCACAAAGCCTGTGTGTCCAGGTCTGGCTCTCTGTGTGCTGGCAGTGGGAAGGCAGAGACACAGGTCACCACTTTTCCTTGGCAGCTACTGTGAGGAACAGCTGGCTGCGGAAGGACGAGCTGGGAGCCATGTGAGCCGAGGACCTGCTGATGAGCCAAAGGGTGTTGCTGGTGCAGGCAAGATCAGACTTCATAGTTGGGAATGAGCCCAAGAGCATAAAAGACAAACAGCTCTGCAGCAGCAGTCGTGTATCTCCTTTCCAAAAGGACCCTGGATCCTGCTCTGATACAGTGACTGCAAAGGACAGAAGGGAAATGTCCTTCCACCTGTTTCAGAGACTAGAAATGGATGGCTGGGCCTAGGCAGGGAGCACCAACAGTGATGAGAAAGCAGGAGGAAGGTGCTGAGAATGGCTTTAAATCACCAAGATTTGTCCCTTCAGCTGGGAAAATTGGGGTTGAGAGGAAAGAGAAGGCCCCCAGAAGAGCCAGAGAAGAGAACGAAGGACAAATAAGAGTGAAAGGGTAAGAAAAAGGACAATGAAAGAAACTCAGGGAATTCCTACAAGAAAGATCACCACTGTGAGCAGAGTGATCCAGAGGGCACCTATGTGAGCAAACATCTCCTCCCAAACTCGGGGGGTGCATGGACCCAGGACAGGGCTGCAGACTTTTCTCACTGCCATGCCTCTGCCCCTGCAGCTGGAGGACAACCTCCATGACCAGAAATAGAAACCTTTCACCCCAAATCTGTCTCCTGTGTAATAGTAGGAGTCATCCTCAGCCTTGGTCCAAGGAGCTGGGATGGCTGATGATATGCAGGTGTTATTAATAACAGGATGAGGAATGCTCCCCTGGAACTGGGGTTTTCTAAATATGGATTTCTGAGGCCAGAGGGATCTTTAGCTCATCATGTGTGACCCTACTGGTAACAGAGGCAAGAGATCTTCACTCCATGTCCCCAGAGAGCGCAGCAAGGTACGTATGGCTAACACCACAGCAGCCTTCAGCCCTGCTAGGAAGGCATAGGAAGGATCAGGGCTTTTCTTCCCCCTCTCTTGGGGAATGTGTTCCAAAGGCTAATCAACTCCACAGTTAAAAATCTGTTTTCAGTTTGAATTTCTCTGGCTTCAGCTTCTAGACTTTGGGGGTTTTGTTTTTTTCATCTTGTCTTTGCTAATCTCAAAGCTACATATTTGTTTTGTCTGAAAGACTCTTAGGACAGTTTGAGAGTAAGTAGCTTTATAAAACAGGGCTCACTAGAAGCTAGGAGTGACCCTTCTCATGTAGCATCCAAGGTAACATCCTCAGTGGTAACATCCCCAGCTGGTCCTAGGAAACAGAGGCATTTACCATGCTGTCCTCTGACCTACTCCATGCCAGGACCTAATCAATCCAGTCCATAATCAGTGTCAGGGTGGCTGAGGCCACAAATGCAGCTGATTTCCTTCAGCTTGCTAATATTGGAAAGCTGCCAGTGAAGAGAGCCAGATGTGCTAATAAGGTGGGCTCACCTCCAGTTCCGAGGCAGTTCACAGATACATTGCCGTGATGCTTTGCTGAGCAAGTAAGAACCAAAACTTTCACATTTGAGAGAAAAGACCTGATGAAAGGCACAGCAAAGTGCTCCACAGAACATGGGGCCTACGCTTAATATTAATGTGTAGTTTTGTAGCTAATTACTTCCAATGCATTTAGCAGTGGCCTGGCAATCTCTCACTGACCATCTGCACTCACAGTTACCTGCTAGTTTTTCATAAATCTCTTAGTAAATAATTGACGGATTTGAAAAGGAGTTGTCAGTCATCTGAGTTTCCTTTTTCCCTTTTTTTTTGCATGCCTTTTGCCTTGCATCAGTTCGGCCAAGACTTACTAGCAAGAATCTTGAATAGGGTTATACTTGCAGGTTCTCAGGTCAGTTCTACAAGCCCCTAAATTTTTTTTCATCTCAAAACTGCCAACCTGAAGATTGACCCTGCTGTGCCCCGAGAAAAGCAGCCCCAAGGACAGTGTTGGTCACACCTGCTCTTTTGTCAAATCCATGCCCTGTTACTCCCCATGCTTTTCAGAGAAACCTTCATCCCCTCCTCAGCACAGATGTTCCGTGCTGCTGGAACAAAACCAGCTCACAGTTCTCAGTTCCACTGAAGCCAACCTGCTCCAAGAGACAAGTTTGGGGAAAAAAAGTAAAAAAAAATAGAGTTTGGGTTTCTGTTTTTGGAGGAAATGGTTAAGGGTCTCCTTCTTAAGATGGCACACTTCAATCTGTTAGGCTGCTGCTCCCTGCCAGACCCAAGGGCCCTTTACCTCGGGTTCCCTGCAGACAGTCTGAGCATTGGGGCTGTATGGAGGCATCCTTGAAACTGGACACAAACTACATCTGAATGTTGTTTCTGAGTGGAGATTGTAGCTGTTCATTTGTGAGGAGAAAAAAAATAACAAAAGCAAGCAAAAAACTCTATTCAGACAGACATTTTTATTAAGAAAATTTTAAGTGCATACACATTTATGTGAGAAATTACAACAATATAAAAGTGTTTATTTTCAAAATTTTCTATGAAAGGAGTAATTTCAAAAGCATAATATAACTCCTCCATAAAAGCTGCCTTACAGGAACACAATTACAAAACCCTTTTCACATTATTTGGGAAGATACTTGTTTTTACTTAATAAAAATATAAAGTACAGTATTTACCACATTTTGACAACACAGAGTTCTTAAGGAATGGAAGATGGGAGGTTCATGCAGTCCTTTCATCATGATACATGTTTTCTTCTCTGTGGCCACCAAAGTTTCATGTTTTCAGACAAGGATTATCTTGGTGGGATGTTGATAAAGAAAAAATAATCAGATTTTAGGTGATGAGTTCACAAAAAACCTTGACTTCTATAAATCACATCACTCAAAAGAATTTTCCAGAGAAAAGAAGGACCTTCTAGAGGCTAACAAAAGAAAAACAACAAAAACTTCTATAGGAACTGCATTTTCAATAAAATGTGTATACTTTGAAAAAAGCTTTCATTGCAAAATAAACAGTCATCTTTATTCAAACACCTTAATCAAAAACACATCAAAGTCACCCTTCATTCTTCCTCAGGCAGAATTCATATAAGATATTCATACATAAAAGTATAAAGCTAGTATAAATAGAAATTGACACAGCAATAAATACCATCTACTCTTAAAAAATAATCCAACCTTGGGATTTGACAGCTGCACTTTGAAAATACCCACGTGATGATTTCACATTTATGGAAGCTGCTTTTTCATCATGGTTCAGTGTTCTCTTTTCCGTCCTCTTCACATGTGGTCCCTACCTCACTCCCATCTCCTCAAACTTCCTTTCCCTCACTCTGTCTTTGGTCAACAGTTAAAGGCAGCAGGGAAAACCAAGTGCTCTTCCCAAGTGAGATGCTGCCAGTGCTGCTTCCCAGCCTGCTCTGGTCATGGCATGAATGGGACAAACAACATGTGGTGCACTGGGGCAGCCCAGTGACCAATTTCTCTGGTGCAAAGGCCGTGGCTGCACTCCCCAGTGCATCATGCAGAGAATGTCAGGCAAACAGCAAAGCTTCCCACTCAAGGTTGAATTTTGGTCCAAAGCAAGAGAAAGCTTTTATCAGGTTCTCACTTAAGTCTCTGGCCACATCTGTGCCACCTCTGCATTCATGCTGTGCTCAACCTTACCCAGGTGAGGGAGGATCACGGTGCTGGTCCCTGAGAGGAGCCCCATGCCCTGAGTGGTTTGGCCAGGGTGCTCCAGCACTGCCCATCTCAGTGCTCCTGTCACAGCAGTGTTTGCTCAGGCTGTAATGTGGGGTTGGCATGTTCCCAGGGACCTGTCCCTGCTGGTGCTGACCCCAGATGCACTCCCTGTTAAGGAGGACTGCCCCAGAGCACTGGCAAGGCTGTGCAGTCACATTTACTCACCCCACCTTCTTCACCAGAATGCCAATGTTTCCCCTGGAAACAAAATGGCCATGGACCCTAGCATCACGAGCCAGGTATGCTGCTGAATCAAAATCAGAGGATTATTTATTTCTGCATTTACTGCAATGGGAATCAATCAGAGCTCAGGCTGTCCTTTGATACCAATTATGTGTGAAGAATGCACTTTCCTGGGTGACTTTTTCTGCAGTCATTCTTGGCTTGGACACTCACATGTCCACCTCTGGCAAACCACTGGCAAATGCAGGTGCATGTGTGGCACAGGGGATGGACCCTAGGATATAAAATACAATCCAGGGAAGATAGGAGATACTGTTTTCCTCATAAAATTTCTTTCTTTCTTTCTTTCTTTACCCTTTCAGGAGAGGATCTGATCCTACTAATTTTAAATCAAAACTCCAATTATCATGAAGTACAGTGGTACCAGACCTTTTAAAGCAGAGACACAGTATACTTAAAGCACCAGGCAGGTAATGATAACAAGACAAGGAATGTCAAAATCACAAACACAAATATTTTAGGCACAGCAGTTTGTTTCTGCTTTAAAGCAAATGAGGTGATGTGGTCCCAGCTGAAGGACTCTCTGCAATAGCCCTGTTTGGCAGAGAGGAAAATACTTAGAAGATTTTTACCTGAATCCACATGGAAATAATGTAGTCCCTGGATAGCCAAAGTGCCTCTTTGGCACTAAAGAAGCCTACCACAAAAAGTAGTGTGAAACACCCCTCTCAGTGTTCCTGACACAGGCTGCAGGGAAGAGGAAAGATTTCTTTTGAAGCAACCAGCTCAAAAAAGACAATCTTACAACATTATTTTGTTTACAATACAAACACAGATACATACAAACACAAGCATTGTGCGGCACAAATGTGCTTCCCCCCAGATCTCAGTGCACAGCATGACATGATTCTTGCAGTGCTGCAGGTGTCTTTCCATACCATACAGCAGATATTGTGTATACAGCAAGGAATTGGGAGAAAGAAACTTCTGGCTTAGAGAGGGGATCAGTGCAAGGAGTGGTGCCTGTCCCAGGCTGTGGTTTGCAAAGGGAATTCCAGAGGCTATCCTGCTCACAGCTAACAGGGCCATGACCACTGGTGAACTGTGAATGTTGGCCTTCATTTCCATACTCGAGAAACACCTCTCCTTCCACAAACTGCACAGACCCTCTCTTGCCCCAGGCATCTCTTTTCACCAAGATATGGCCAGACATCTTCTTCAGGTATCTCCAGAGCAATCAGGGATGTGACTGCCCACAGGCAGGTGTGACTGTTCAGTAGCCGAGCTACAGCATCGTTGGTGAAGGGTGAATGAATCTCAGCCTGCTTCAGTGCAAAGCCAGCCAGGCAAGCTGAAGTCACCTCCTGTGGAGGGGTGGGAAGAGATCCCTGGTGCATGGCAGCGTATCTGACTCCTCCAGCAACTTGCAACACAATTGTGTGGTTAGGGCTTTAATAGCCCATTCCTTTTTTTGCTAGATTTGTCATCAGAAACACAGGAACATAGGAAATGCCAGATGACATCAGAACAGTGCTGTGGCTCCTAACACACACAACTACTACAAACTGAGTATTAGCACCTCACAACACCAGATGTGCATTGATCCAGCTGCTCACAGATGTCAGCAAGGTTTCTGATCTTCAGAGAAAACTGTAGCCCTGAGTTTAGTCGCTCATCCAAAATATCTGTAAATGCCACTCAGGCTAATGTTGTCCACTTTCATCAGTCTGATGCTTTTTAGCTTTCCTATGTTCTTGGCCTCTATGACTTCTGGAGACAAGCAGCTCCACCACTACTTACACAACATCATTGCACTGTACAGTTCATGTCCTTCTAGGTTTAAAACTCCAGGAGACTTGCATGAACCAAAAGAAAGTTAAATAAACAGGACCTCTACACAACAAAGGAAATAAAATATTATATAATAACAGGGTTAGTTTAAATTGGTATCTGCCCCCAGTGCTAGGTAATAAACCAACCTGTATAAATTCGTATTTTTCTCAAATAGTTACATCTTACTATATAAAAATAGCACTGTGAAAGCAAGCCAATTTGTGCAAGGGGGAAAAAAAACCAAACAAAAATAAAACCCCACCAAAAATAACCAAGAAAAAAACCTTTGGAAATGCGTGAAGCGTTGCTTTTGTGCTGCATGTTAGCAGTGAAATGTATTCATTCCCTAATACTGGTTATCTGCTCTCTGGGTCCTACAGTAAGAAATCCTGTAGACGGCTTACAATGCTTGCCTCTTACATCTTGAACCTCCTGTTGATGAAGAAGAAAGTGAAACACTATTAAAGTTTATTTCAGTTGCAAAGGCTTTGATATCAGGCCTAGTCAAACAGCAAATCTGTGTCTGGACTAACCCAAAGGCAGCCCCTCCAACCAGTAACTGCTGAACATTCTGGGAGAAGTTCTCCACAAGGAGCTACTGGGACCCAGCAGGGCAAACCCAGCAATGGGTGTTATTTTGGGCAGGTTGTGCTCATCACAGTTAGTAAGGTGTTCAGAACTAATATAGGAGGAAGGTTGGCTAGAAAGCTTATTCTGGACTTGAAAGCCAGAGCAGAGAATTATTGGTGGGCAAAGAAACTTGGCAAAAAATACAGCAGGGAAAGGTGAGATTAATCATTTGTGAGCAGCCCCAGTAGCGGAGCAAGTGGCACTGGGAATGCCTCCTCTACCTGCCCCTACCCCACAGCTCTGACGGAGATCATGGACTGCAGCTCCAGAGAGTGCAAGGTCTCCGTGAGGATGGAGGAATGTAGAGGGCAGCCCATGCTCTGCTCTTGTTCGGCTTCCACTGTGGGGTGGCTGCAAAGCAGAGACAGCCAGTGTGCTGCCAGCCAGGAGCCACCCCCGAGCCCCCCTGCCCTGGGACCTGACCTGCTGTGAGCAGCTGGGGAGCACATCAGAGTAGTGGTGACCAGCTGCCCAGAGAAGGTGGGGTGACAGGCAGGGCAGGCAGGCGCTGCACAGTGAGCGTGTGAGGCCCGAAGGGCCGAGGTAGGAGCTCAGGTGGGGTGCAGACAAATGGAGTCTCCCATGCTCAGTGTGAGCATGGTACCCAGGAGAGTGTGGGTTAGGCATCACAGCAAAGTGCAAGTGTCTCGTGTGTCTGGTTCACTCAGAACAAGGAGCCAGTTTGTGCTGGTGGCCTCCAGGTTTTGTCTGAAGCGACCCTTACTCCTGGCTCCAGGCTGATCACCTTTTGCAGCCCAGAGGTCACTAAGGCTGAGTTACAAACGTCAGAGGGTAAACACCAGGTATTCAAAAATTGATGTCTCAGCACATCTTGTCAAACACCCCTTTCAATGCCTGCTAGACAGCTAAGGCTCTGTGACCACAGCCAGAGACTGTGACTCCCAGTAAAGGCAGTCTCAGAAAACTCAGAAAACTCATCTAGGCACAAAGAGGATGACTAAACCACAAGGAAAGTTTTTCCTCTGAAGATATCTTTTCCAATATCCCACAGCAGTAACCCTATTTCTTTTGGTGCAGAAAGGCAAGACAAACCACTCTGGTGAGGAAAAAACATGGGACATGCAGAGCATTGGCATATATAACACCATTCCCTGGGAGTTGCCTATCATCTCCCATAGGAAAAGCATCAACCAGTCACCCATGCACCACATCACGTTGTCACCACGCGGTGCTGCATTTCTCATTAAAAAACACCAGTGGCAAATTCACAGCTGTTATAGTTTAACTCTGTCAGTTTGATATTGGAGTTAAAATATATAGGGCTCCCAAACCTTCACCCTGTTTTTGACTTTGTCTTTGCTTCTTTTGGCCTCTTTCTCTGTCCATTTTCCCACATCTGTTGTAGCTAAACTTTCTCCCCATTTTAAGAGTTACATCTATATAATACACCTTTGAAGGAAGGGTAGAGATATTATCCTCAACAAATATGGAGGGAAATGGAGATCTGGATAGGCTAATATATTTGCCCCAGGTCCCATAAGGTGGTCAGTGGAAGAGCAGGGACTTGAACCTGAGGTATCCCAGCTCAGAAACTAATGCCTCCTACCATTCTTTCTCCCTGGAGACTTTAGTGGTGTTGCACGGGAAGGGCAGAGTGGGCCCCGTTTCTTCTGTTGCTTTTTTTTATGAGTGCGATGACGTGGTCTAAATTAAAAGAAAAATACAAAAAAGACTGCCATAAATTATCCATATACAAAAGCCTTATTCACATTTATCCTATGGTCCCTTCATATCTTGCTGGCAGGGTGCAAATGTAGCACCCCCTTTCATATAACTTCTGCCTGAGAGGAATGCTAGACAAGTCAAGGTGTCCTGGTGGAAGAATATTGGCAAACTCTGAGGCCAGAACAACCCTTTTATCCAAAATACCAAAGCCTCCCCAAATGCCTTCCATAACTTCTCAGCCAGGAGCCTCACCATCCAAAGAATTCCCTCTGAGGTATAGCGGAAGGAGAGGAGGGCTGCATTTCTGGCTTCCCACTCAGCATTCCTGCTGACATCAGCAAGAACCAGTGGCTACTCCGAGGGGATTTGTGGGCATTTGGTGCCTTAAAACAAGGCTGTAAAGATAATCACCCACATTGTTCCCCTTCGTGTGGGGCCTTCACCCAGCACGTGCTTGGTGGAGTACTGGGAGGTTGCTGTTCTGGTATCTTGTACTTCAACCCTCATTTACAAATTAGGTGAGAAATTAGGAAGAGCTGCCACACCAGGGCTTGGAAGGCCGCACCAGGGCTTGGCTACCAACACAGCCAGCCCCTACACATTCAGAGTTTCTTTTCCTTTCTCCCAGCTGGCTTAAGGAAGATTTTTCCCATGTGACTTGGTTATCTTCTCCAGATCCATCGGCTCTCTCCTGTGTGTCTGCAGTAGCCACTGAGCTTAATGGACTCCGGGATCTTGAAGCGAGGGAAGTTCTGAAGTGGGACTATATTAACATGACAGCAGAGAAAATGGGCTGTGTTAACTCTGTAGAGGCCTGATTTTGCATATCCTTGTACAAAGGCAGGAGGAAGAGGGAGTCAATGTACCGTAAATGATGACTGGGATTGTGTGGAAGTGGTAAAGGATTTGTTAGCTATTTCAAGAAAGGAGTGATTTGCCCCATGTCTATAAAATGGATGAATGTTGAATGATGTTGGCCACAGCAGCTGCACAATGATTTTTAAAGCCAGTTAAGGAATTTGGATTCCTGTCAGCCTGAATGTGTTTTACTGATGTCTCATATGTGTATTACATGGAGATGTGATGAATACAAAGCAATAATAAATGCTAAGCAGAATTAGTGAGCAAAATAATTCCCTAGAAAAAAACATTTCTGGTTTCATAATTAACTGTATTGGACTACTATTCTAGGAAGTTTTCCTTGCCCTTATCTGCAGATTATGACACTAAAGATATTCTCATATTGAAGTACTGGTATAGATTAAGATGTCTTCACAGTTTGGATTCTACTTAAGCAATTACAAGAGCCCTTTCTACAAAACGTATTGATTTTATTCCAGAAAAATAAATTCCCATGTACAAT
Organism: Coloeus monedula; assembly: GCF_965178545.1. Lineage (NCBI taxonomy): Eukaryota > Metazoa > Chordata > Aves > Passeriformes > Corvidae > Coloeus > Coloeus monedula. Next base: position 21,375,186 of record NC_138788.1, read on the forward strand.
TGGGTTTTCATAACATGAAACAATTAGCCATTTTATTGCTAGTGCATATAGGGTAATGTCACATTTCATACAATTTCGGTACAAGTGAAAAAATATAATATATGGCTGATTGAGACTGATAGCTACATTAACATTTATAGATCTATATAGATTCATTTTACAAGCTGTTAGTAGTTTAGAGGGATATCGGTGTTTTAAACTACCAACATTCATATGGCTCCAATTCAAATATATGAATTGTTTGATGCGCTATAAATATATTCCAAAGTACATTTCATTGAAGAAGTCAAAGCTGTGCACTAAAATATATCAAAAACATGCCTGGTGAAAATGCCACAGACAGAGCCCTGACTGTCTGTGGAGCATGAAAATGCCACTGGTGCTAGCATTACTAGTTGGAAAATGAACACAATGCCATGATTACAGGATTAGGGGATGGAGATAGATGCTTTCTGTCATCTTATTTCATAGAGCTGGGACCAAATTCTCTCTTGTTACCCAATGTAAACCAGGATGAATCCACCAAATTGGCAGAATTGCTTCTGTAGTAGCATTTGGTAACAAAACCCAGAATCTGGCTGGAGATCAGGCAGACTCACTGGTTTCAGTAGAGCTGGTCTCAGATCTTCACTAGTGGAAGTGAGAGCAGAACATGTTCCAGCTGAGTTGCTCCCCTAAGTCAGATAGGCACATAATCACGTTTGTCCAACCTTGCAGATTTGTAAAATGCCTCCTGAGTTTCAGTTTGGGGATGATAACAAACAGAAACTTAAGCAGGAGCTTGAGGATTTTTCCAAATTGTAAAATAAAGCAGCTCAGATCCCTAGGATAGTCAGCATGGGCCACATCCTGCTCTAAGGTTCAGTGGTGCCTAAACCCAAAGCCATTCTGGCAGCATTAACCTGGATTACCTCTGCAGAGAATTTGTCCAAAGGACAAAAGGGCTGAGTGCTGGCAGCAAAGAAGGCACTGAGCATCAGATGAGATGGGAAGAGCTGTCAGGGCTGGAATCACATTGACTTTGTTAACTGGCTTCCTTCCCTCTTCCTTCTCACTCCTGGCCCCAGTGCAGTCCCCAAAAGGGACATGTGGAGGAATCTCTCTACTTCTGGTGGCATTTTTCCCCTTGTTTATTGTAAAAACACAGGGGAGTAAAGAATTTTTTTTGTTTTTAACTCTACCTCTTGTTTGGCAGATGCATTTACCAAGCACGCAGCGGAGAGCATTCAGGTACCTGTGCCTCCCATCTGCCCTGAGGCCATACCTTCCCCAATAACACACTGTTTCTGCAAATGATTGGATTCCAGCCCTGCCTTCACCCTACAGATGCAGGAGGGACAAGGTTCAGCAGGGTTACAGTGCAGTTACTGTGGGGTGGGAATGTGATGGCAAGGGTGGCAGGGATACTGAGTGCACAGGTAGGCTTGCTGGCCAAAATGCTGCTGCTGGAGCAACCACAGCCCAGGGCTCTGGGCAAGCAAGGGAATGCTTTGTACCTCATTTGGTATGTATCATCTTCTGTGCTGGAAGGCTGGAGCCCTCCCCTGCAGTTCAGCACAAAACTGTGCTCTGTGCTGCTCTTTTTAGCATAAAATTGGACAAAGATGGGCTGAGTCCACCTCAAAGTAGACACGGGGAATAAAAATAGATTAAGAAAGTCCGAATTTGCCAAGGTGGGCTGGTTTTCCCCTGGTCTTGTGGGAAAGGCTTATTCATGGTAGCACATTGCGCCTTGGCTGACATTAACAGCATTCCACACTGGGCAGCAGAGAAAAAATTTTTAGCACCAAGAATCCCTAGGCCTCAGCTGCCTGTGCAAGCAGACACCCAGTGTAACATGGAGAAGGGGCTCCAAGGACACGGGAATGGTATAGATTCTGAAGTAATTGTAGTTTGGTTTGGGGAAGGGGGGGCACAAAGGAAGCATTTTCCTTGGGAGAACAGCTGTTTTTTCAAAAGAGGATGAGTTCGGGACCCCAGACCATACTCATTAGCATAAATTTTGCCTCAAACCCTGGCAAAATTCTTAGTTTAACATCTAGGATATATTAGAAACTGTTGTTTCAATACAAATTAGGTCAACTCCAAACCCTTCTTTGAAACAATATCTGATTCCACAAGTACTTTGTCCACATGGTAAAAGCCAGCCCTTTAATGTTCTACCCTTTAATAAGTCAGGATGTTAGCTGTTAAGTCCATTTGTCTCTTGCCTTACTTGTTTAAAGCTTTCTCCAGATACTCCTGGATCCACTTTAACTTGGGATCAATGCACACTTGCTTGCTGTTGCTCTTGAGCCTTGCACTGCCAAAGGAGAAAAGTCAGAGTGAGTCTGGTGTGCAATACTCCTCATCCCACACCCACCCCCCGCCCCTGTGCCTTATTCTCCTTGGGTGCCAGTGCTGCTCCCGGTTAACCCATGATCAGGATGGGTTATTTTTCCCATCCTTGAGTCACTTATTAGAAATATCCCTGGTTTGGAAACCATCTGTCTCCTTTGACAGGCTCTCGTGGTCTGTGCTGGGAATCATGTGAGAGTGGAACAGACACAGAATTTGAATCTAAGACTTCCAATTCACACCTGGACTGTTAAGGAGTTAATGTTGATGCCAACAACAGAAAAACTTCATTTGGAAATACTGATATGGTAAATATAAGTAATTTTTGCAAGGAATTGATTAAGAACAGCTTTTATATTCAACCCAAAACAGAAGTTTCACATGTTTTGAGGACAACAGCCCTCAGATGTCCGGATGTTCCGAAAGCAAGGCTGTGGTCACTTGTTAGCTTTTTGTTTTATACAAGACTGAATTAACAGGTTGCAGGGAGGAAGACAACTGAAAGTGTCATAGTGCCTGAGGCAAGTTTCCCCTCCTTTATTCAGTCAGCATTGAAAACAAAGGCCGAAACCTCCTGAGGGGTTTCTCCTGGATGTCCAAGCTGCACTTCCCACACCAAACTGTTGAGCTAATTTGAATTCCCCATGAATTTGACACTTGGGCTATCCGAATCTTTCATTCAGAAGCAAGACAAATAGCTTTTCATCATCAGGTCTCACCCTCCAGGGATCTCAGGACCTCTTGAGAGCTGTTATCTCCCACATTCCCTGCAGCACCCTGCCTCTGCCCCAGCTGCTCCAAAATTTCCCTCTAAACAGCCTGCCTGCCTTGGGAAAGTGCAAAGAACAGCAATTTCATGGAAGTGCCCATACAAATAAGTTCAGTACTTGTTTAAACATTTGCTGGATGGAAGCCATAATGTTCCTCACTTTATAAAATGAAATCTGCAGAACATAAAACGATGGCGTAAGAAATAACAGGTCAAAAAGGCTCCTTGCTCTGAAGTTATGCAACAACACAGTTGTAACATAAACACATCAAGGATCCGTCTTGCAACCCCTGTGCCAGTAAAGAGATGAATGGGCCTAATTCATATTTCCCTTACAGCAGTGCCAAGCTGGAGCATTTCCAGCTAAGTGATACCAACAGAGTGTAAGAATGGATTTGCTGATCTTAGCAGTGTCTGGGAGTTCTTGAGCTGACCTCACAGGGTACAGAAGCAAAAGCACACGTAACCAGTCTCCAACCACATTCAATACAATTCCTCTCACCTAATATTACCTCTCACCTAATACTGAGACACTGATTTTTTCAGACATTTATTTCTGAGCCTGTCAGCCCCTGACAGTTGTGCAGTCATGGAAGAGACACAGGCAGTTGTATGGAGTGTTTAACCTGGACTGGTTTATGTGTCTACTTGCTAAAAATGCTCATTTCCGTGTACTGAAAAGCAAGGAATTTCGTGTGGGCTTTGTAGAAGTAGATGTTGATAGAGGAGTTCACTGGATTTGGAGAGATGATTTCCAATAGAAGGAAAGACAAAAGCCTGCTCTTATGCTTTTTTCCAGGTACAACTCCCCTTAACCAAAAAGGAAAATGTACTTGCACAAAAAAAACCCCAAGAAACAAAATCCACAAAATATCTTCTAGCAATTATATGTTTCACTTACATTCTCTATTCCTGAAAATGGCAGCTTTTAATTTATTTACACCTTCACTGTTTAATGCTTAAAATGATTCAAGATGAGAAATTCATGTGTTAGTTTTGATTGATTTCACCTTCTGTTCCAATAAAGACCTAGTCTGAACTAGTGCTGTTCCAACGGTATTTGGAGGGATGTTTTTAAGTACCCTACTTTTCAAAGTAACAAAAAGAGGGTGAACTGTAGGTTCGTATGTTCTATGTACCACAGACAAACACATTTGGGTCAGGAATTGGAAAGAACATGAGTTGTTTCTGTTCCTGCATTTCATGCTCTAATTTATCTCTAATTACTATAATCCTATGTTAATTAAGAGATAAATATATACTCCATCCTATCTTAAATGCTGTCATTTACTTGAAACTACTCCAGAAAATTCCAAATCCTCTAAAAAGCCTTAGTGCTGGGACCCTTATGACATCCACCAACAGTCCCAGAGCACAAATCCATGCACTATTGCATTTTGGATGCTTGCTGCCAAAATTGTTTATAGGTAGAGACTGGAGTTAGTCACAGCTGGTTTTGCCATTTTTTTGAAAGGAAATCATTTCTCAGCTGCAGCTTACATTTTTCTCACTGTCCTCCTCCAAATCCTATGGAAGAAGCACATGATAAAATGCATATGATCCACACAGAGTGGTTTAAAAGAGAAAAAAAAGTATGAATAAAAACTGGTTCATGAATGAACCAGGAATGAATACACAATCGTGTACATTCCTGAGCGATCTCACGAAGCCACATCGGTTTACTGAGTGCAAAAATGTTTTGGATGACAAAAAAGTGATTTTTACAGCATTTGAGTTGCAAGAGGAAGGGCTCAATATATGGGTCAAAGAGAAAACTACCAATGGGATCGCTGCACAGAAACCAAATCTAGTCCCTGACACCCTCTTAAAGAGGCTAAGGGAAGCTGAGAGCAGTAAGGCTCCCTTGCAATGAAAAGATTAATACTATTTTCTTTTTCTTCAGAAGGTTTTGAATTTTGGGAGAGGAGGGAGTGGGTCACCCATGAAGAAGTGAACAAAAAAGGCCTGCCTAAAACATAGACGTGAATCTACAAAGACAAACAAACTCCCAATGTTTCCTGAAAATCAGGGTTGCTCTTCCAGCAAAAATAAAGAAGTTATTTTCCATTGGGAACCCATCTTTCTGTTCTGCTGTGATTTATTGAGTCAGTCCCTGCCTGGTAAGCATTCCTAGATTAGGCCATCATGTGTTTAGGGTTTGTACCTCCTGTGGAGGATACATGAAACACAGGATTTCCTTCTGCTTGTTTAGCTCCACTCTGTGGAGAAGTGACCCATTAGGAGACTCAAACCACTGTAAAGTTTTATCCCAAGGTGTGAAGCTCCACATCCAAGGCAATGGACAGCCTGTCTGACATTCCTGCTCACATACACACGGGGGAACAGGACATGGGATCACACAGTAACAGGGAGACCACAGAGAACACAGCCGGGAAACAACCAGCTGGGCTCCTTTATGCGGGGTAAAGCAGGGTCCAGCTGTACCTGACAAATGGGGTGAAGAGATGAATTGAGGGTCATGGCATGAGACAGGCTGAAATTCAACCACCAGGGCAAGCATCAGCTCTGTGACCCTTCTTTTTGACACCCGAGATTTGCACCCAACTGAAAAGAGCAAGAGACTTACACAATCTGAAGTGAGCAGTTGGGTGTGGAGAGGATTTTGAGGTGCTTAATATTGGCTCTTGCCACGTTGCTCTCGTAGAATCGACAGGGACATCGGTAAGTCAGGCTGACGGGTTTTTCTGCGGGACAAAGGGAGGGAAAGGACATGTTACCTCTTGCTCCCGGTCAGCAGCACAGACCCCCCGATCAGGGCTCACAGCATCAGGGCTCACAGAAAGAAACTCCCTCCAAATATGCAGGTGAAAAAATAAAAATGCAGCAGAAAAGCTGTAGCTTTGGGAGAGCATTTGCCCACAGCTCAGAGCACCATCCCTTCAGCTCAGTGCCCAGCCTTTCAACCAGGGTGCGTGGGATTTTGGAAGACAAAAGAAGAGGGAGAGAAAATGGAGATAAGTAAAATCGAAGAGATTAGAATAAGGAGCCGTTCCATTGTGCAGGGATGCTCCTGGTAATTAGACAAGATAAAGGCCAAAAGAGGGGGCACTTGTCCTCGGTGTTGTTCTAGTCAAACGATTTTGACCCGAGGCCAAATTAGAAGGTAGCCAGAAGAAAGCGATGAATTCCAGAGAGTTCAGATCAAAACGGCTCAGCTCAGGTGCATGCTTTTCACAGGGGACTTAGTGGCTACAGAAAAGCTCTGGTTTTGCTGGCGTTCCCAGGGCCCAGCTGACCTTTCCCCACCGCAGCCAGCCCTGACTCCCAGCAGAGGTACCCGCACAAGAAGGTGCGGCTCAGAGATGCGAGATCCGGGCGGTTTCACATAAGACACTTGGAGTCTTTTGAATTTCCAGCCTGCGGGTAAGTAAGGCAATCGAGGAGACAGTCATCAGCCAGAGCGCCTTCAATACACTATTCAGGGGCCACCAGACTGGATGAGAGTTCTGTCACTGGCATCACAAGGGACAGAATTAAGTTGAACCCCCTAGGCTAAAAATCTGCCATGCATATGCATGCAGGGCTGAGAAAAGCCTGGCGCCCACCACAGCCTCTGCTACCCGATTTCTCTATGGGACTGCTTAATTACTGGCAATCAAGTGCATGTAAGTAAGGTCTGTAGTTTGTAAGTAAGGACTGTAAGTTTGAAAGTTCCATGCGCAATAAAGAACAAACACAGAAGCTTTGCCTGGGAGTCCAAGAGATGCCTAAAATTTTAAAGAATTTCCCAGTGGAACAGTTTTCAGCCTCTGGGAGGAATTAAATTCATACACCTAACCCCTAAAATCTGGCTCATGCTGTAGATGGTCAGATCTATATCTGACAGGGCTTGAGATCCCACATGGCAGTCTTCCATCCTGCTTGTTTAGCCACACAGGAATACTTGCGGCATCCAAAACCAGTTCCCTTTAAAGGCATATGGGGAGCTAAAGAGCAGGGAAGGGCTTGGAATTCCTAAACAGCTGTCTAGGAAGGAGAGAAAGACAGGTTTTCAAGTACAGCTGATCTACATATATTGCACATTTATTGATGCCTGTCTCTAGCACATATAACCACAGACAACAGGGTGAAATTGTCCTGTCCTGAGGAGGGAAGCCCCCTTTTTTCCGGTGTCTCTACCAAGAGATCAGCCAGAATCAGACCCCACAGGAGAAGAATTAATCAGTGGGAGTAGACCTTCTCCTGATTCACACCAGAATCTGGACTATAAGTTAACAAAATTGAAGGACTTTTCTATCAGTTTTATAGCAGTCCAAGCAGTGATTCCACCTGTGAGGTAACAAATAATCTGCTGGGGGAGGAGGAAGGAGAGCTACAGGGTGAGCCTCGAGAACATGGAGTAGCCTGGATAGTGCTAATGTGGAAAGGAGTGAGGAAGGCGCTACGATCTCCCACTGCAAATCTGTGCCTGATAGCTACACATCTGTGAGTTTGTATTGGAAAGGGAGGCTGAAACTGAATGCAGTCATACAACACCACTCAGCACAGCTGCAGTGATAGTGTCTCTGCAAGCTCGTCTCAACCAAGTTTAAGCCAGCTTTAACTTAAACAACATGCAAGAGATGAACTGTTCAGATCCATGATTTGATAATGCAACCCTGTCCTCTCTCAGATTCGAGGTGGGATTTTCAATCCAATACCACTTGAAATCAGGAACAGAGAAAGTTTAACCATGACTAAACCTGTGTGTAAGTCCCAAAGTTGTTTCTTGCCCAAGAAAAGGCATCTGGCACAGCAAGGAAGAGGGGAAGCTCCAGTACTCAGTGTTCTGTCACACCAAGGTAAGGTGGAATGACAAATCCCCTCCCAGCACACGAATCCCTTCGGTATTTCTGTGTGCCCAGTGATCATTGCTTGGTGATCAGGAGCAGGCACTGAGCACCAGCGAGCAGCAGCACAGGCACCGACTGGGTCAGCTCTCTGTATCACCAACAGGGAATCAGTAACTCCTGCCGCTGCCCCTTTTTTCACCGTGCTCTCAACAAGGCTGAAAACCAGGGAAAACTAGTACATGTGGCATCTTCCAACACATGAGCCCCTATCTTCCAAAAGTAGGAGAGGGAAGGGGTCGTTTGAAGGCCATAATTTAGGAAGAGAACATTTCTGATCTTGCTCTGAGGCTGACAAACACATTCCTTATCTCATTTCAAAATTTGAAACATACTGTTGCATGTACATTAGAGCTGATTTAGCTGGTTAACTAATCTACCAATTTGTACTGCGAGTTCTCAGACATCTAAAAAACACTGAGCACAACCTGAAGCCATTCTCTCAGTGTGGCAAATTAGTATTGTCTGTTAATTACCTTATCACATGAAAACATAACTGATGGTACATGAAGGTTTTGAGACTTTTATCTGTCTGGCACATTTGGTGATGAATAGAGACAAAAGTTACAGAAGAGCCAGATGCTAATTTGATGATAATGACATCTCTATATCGTTCCTTCAACCTAATTTTACTTAGACAAAAAGGGAACATCTCTTTTGGACTTGTCTAGAAGAGTTTGAAGGTTTGGGGTTTTTGTGTTTTGAGGTGTTTTTAACAATAAATAGTTTTATCGTTTTCTAACTCAAACTGAGTTTTGTTGGCTCTGAACACCCACTTTTGCTGACGAATTCTCTCTAGAGACAAAGCACACACAAAATGCTGTCACAGAGTGGCCACATGTCAGTGTTGGACAATACCTATTTCATCCCGCAGGGATCTGCTTCTCTTCACCCACACTGGACACTAAGGGAAGAAGTGAGTTGCCAGTTCTGCTGCAAAGTTATCAGCAGTAACTTACTGCAAGGACTAGGAAGCTCTGGATGCTTGAACGGAGAGGGAAGCTATATCCAGGCAACCAGACTGGACATGGACGGACAAAACACTTGATCATTTTACTTCTGCTCAGCCTAGGGTGCATTTGTCATTATCAGGAGATGGTTGATAACTTTTTTAACTGTAGAACAGCTCCATTTCCCTGGAAAGCAAGGCTGGGATAGACAGACACAGCTTTACCAGGTGACTAAGAAGAATTCAGAGCTCACCTGCCCCCCAGTACAAGGTAGCCCTGCGAGCCCTCATCTGGATCAGGGCTGAGAGCACTACATGACATGCAAAGTAGGCAAAAACCTCCATCTTTACACCGCAAGACGGTGGAGTCACTTTCCTTATACTAGTTTCTCTCCAGCCCTTGTGAGCCGTTTCCTTCCTCAGGTAGCCAGGTCCCCACAGGCTTATCCCGGCGTAAGACACCTTTGCTGCCAGCAAAGGAGAGCAGCCGCGCTGGGGGAGAACCGAGCTGCAGCCGGGCAGTCCTGCCAGCCTCCCAGCCCTGTGCAAAGTGCTGCCAGAGGGAGGTAAGGGGGAGGAGAGCCCCTGAGCCCCGGTCCCTTCCTCCCGCGCCTCCAGACCCGCACTCGCCTGCAGAAACGAGGGAAGCCCGCTCAGCTACCCAGGCACCGGCAGCCCCAGCCGCTCGAAAGCTGGTGATGGTGGCGGCCAGGGACCGGAGCTGGCACTGCCACCCGTGGTGCCCCGGGTTTGTCTTCGCTACCTGCCGCTCTCGCTTCCCAGCTCGCAGCCCCCGAGGTGGTGGATACGGAGAACGCGGCGGGGGCCGGAGCCACCTGCCCGGGGCGTTGGAGTCTCTCCAGGGCAGTGCCGGCTCCGTGTTCCAACGGGACAGGGGTGTTACGCGGAAAGGCATGGGGAAATTTTCGGGAAAAATTAACTCTCTCAGGCTAAACAAGGGGACACTGGAGGGCATCCTCTGCCTCCCTGGTGGAGAACACCCAAGTTTCGTTCGCCTGAATGGGAGAATAGGACGGGAGCGGAGGTTTGAAAAGGCGCCCTTTACCCAGCCAGAGTGGTTTCGATGAGGGGACGGGAGGTGGCAAGTCTCTGCCAGGTGAGAAGACAGCTGCAAGAGGAGCGTCCGGAGGATGCCCAGAGGCTATGGACAGAACCTCGCCCCGCCAGGCGTGGGGAGGGCGGCTGCCCCGCGCTGTGCGCACTCCCCGGACCCCCGGGCTCCCCGCGGGATGCGGGGCAAGAAGCGCGGGCTGCCGCGGTCTCCGGGGCTGTCCAAACGCGGAGGCTTTCACAGAGCGCAGCTGGTAAAGCAAGCCTGGCAGCTGTCGCTGCTACCGGGCTCCGGGGGCGACACGCGGGACGGCGGGGACCGGCGTGGGGCGGGCGGGCTGTGAGACGATGCTGCAGTGACTGCGTGGCCAACGCCGCCAGCCCGCATCCCCCAGACCTCCCGGCACGGCAGCCCCCTGCGCCCCCGAAACCTCCCCGTGCACCGCGCCGGGGGTGCGGTAAATTCCTGCCTAGTGACCGCTTTGGCTCAGCTCTGCCCTGATTGAGGAAAGATAAATCACGACAGAGGACAGAAGAGGAACCGAACAACCGCCTGTTTCTAATTTCTTCTAACTTTTAGAGTTGGGGTTTTTTTGTTAGAGGGAAAGTCGATATGCATATTTTGCAACCAAACCACCTCTCTGCAGACCGAGCGCTGTTGAAAGTCTTCCCCCAGACGACTTCAATCTGGGGCGAGTTTGGCAGCGAGGACCGCTTTGGCCAGCTTTTTGAAAAAAGCCAGGCAGGGATGGAGGAGAGGGAGGAATGGGAGCCTGCCTACTTCCAGCTCAGCACAGCAATCGCTCGGGCTCTCCTGACGCATCTGAGCCGCGGCCGGAGCCCGAGCAGGGAGAGCGGTGTAGCTGCGAGGCGAGGGGGAAAGAGCGGGGATTTCCGCGGGACCATCGCTCCCGGCCGGGCTCCCGGCAGGAGCGGTGCGAGCGGCGCGGCCCCGCTGCTCACTTACCCTCCGAGAGGGAGATGACGGCCAGGGCGAAGGCGAGCAGCGCCAGGGCGCGGAGGTCCATGCTGGGGCGGCTGGAGGACGCGGGCAGGCGCTGCGCTGCTCTGCTCGTCCCGGCGGCCGCGGCGCTCTGCTGGCGGCCCCTCCGCCCCTCCCGCTATAGAGGGGCCAGGGGCGGGGGGAGGAGAGCCAGGGGGAGTAGCTAGACTGTGATTTATTGCCCGTGGCATGTTATTACATCCTTCCTCTGCTAAAAATGGTTGGAAAGGAACCAAAAAAGCGAGGGCTCCTCGCTCCGCTCCGTCAGCCCGGCAGCTTCCCCCCAGGCACAGCGCCTGCCCCCACAGCTCCGCGCTCCGAGCCCCCTGGGGGACCGGCGTCTCGGGGCTGCGGCAGGGACCGGCATCACCGTCACCCCATCAGGCCCCAGCTGGGACAAGAAAGTTGTTTTCTCACCAAACTTTGCCAGCCCCGGGCCTTTCTGGGCACCCCGGCCCCGCTGCTCCTGTACCAGAGCTGCTGGAACCGAAACAGCGGTGGGGGACGCATCCCTTAAGTGCTCACACCGGGGAGAGAAGAAAACTTCCCCCTCACTCTCGTGGGTGCGAATCTAGATTCACACTGGCACCCTGGTCATCGGGTACGGCGCCTCATAGGAAGCATCTTCCCAGAAGTTTATGTGGGCGTTTAAGGGGAGAAAAGGCAGAGAGAGAGAGAAGAGAGAGAGGCTTTCAGTTTTCGCCTCTGCGTGTTTGGCCCTAAACACCACCTCTTCCCTGTATTAAACAAACCCAGTAGCACATTTGCTGCCAACATTCCACCTCCTTTGTATTGCAGATGCCATTGGGCTCCCTGGCACCTCGGCTGAAAGCCCTGGTAGCCCTGCAGAGCCCGGAGGCTCAGGAGTGTCACCTGCCCTCAGCTATTACAGAATTGTCAAATGTAACTGACTCGAGCATGTCCTCACTGTCTGCAGACCAAGCCCACCGGGCCCTGTTTGTTGCCATTAAAAACTTTAAATAAACATCTAAGCTTTGATGGAATTTGGACTCCTCGCCTGCATTTAAAACAGGCACTTTCGGCTGGGCCAGCGTGGGGTCGAGTGGGTACAGCTAATCCTGGTGTGGAGCTGTATAAAGGACAGGTTCACGATGACACCAAGAGCACCAGGATGGTTGTTTTGTACCCTGGGTAACTGCTAATTCTCTCAGCTACAGCCCACGAAGTTGGACACAGGAGTTCAAACACTGTATCTGTGCTAAACTGTGGCTGTTTCACTGAGAGAAGATGGTTTCTAAAGGCCAGGGAAAATGCTTGCAGTGATGCTCAGTGATGAACAGGATCCCTACCTGACACAGACACACATCCAACTCCCTAAATCTAGTTATTTGTCTAGTTATTTCTTAGTCCCTTCTTACCAAACAGCACCGAATCTGTTTAGGCTGATCTTGCTCCCAGATCCCCTCCTTTATTTTAGGTGAGGTAGCACAGTAGTGTACAAACCTGATGCACTGAAAGCACCACTAATCGTAACCAGTGCTGTGAGCCTGGCTACTGCTGCCGTGACAGCTGTGACACTCTGCAGGGTTAGAAGAACCTTATCGTAATTGCAAACACTGCTAGGAGTGCTGCTGTCCCACCAGTGTTCCCACTGGCACACGAGGACAGCCGCACTGCACTTAGCCGAGACACTGTTATGTCCACACCACACTTAGAGTCGCAATTACTTAGAGTAATAATACTTAAAGCAATAGCGCGTCTTTGCTCTTGCTCTTGCCCCAGAGAGAAACATCTCAAGGATCTAATCAAAGAGACTGGATAAATGTGGAATGAAATCAGAGCCAAATCTTTGCAGCAGTCTCCCCCTCGGCATCCCGAGACATGCAGGCGTGTTGTAACTGAAGGTGAAAACTAGTTGGGTCCCAGGAAACGTCTGGGCAGACTTTCAGAGCTGAGTCGAAGAGCCCCAGCACGCAGATGAAAGGGCTCCCTCCGCACCTCGGGATAGCTGAGCGCACCAGCAAAAAGGCAGGAGGATGCCTTGGTCCCCCTGCGCCTCGTCTCTCCTCCCCTCCGCCACAGCCGCCTCTGCACGGGAGATCAAATCTCCCAGGAGAAGGGGACAGGGGGACCGGGCCACCGCCCCCGGCACCATCCCTCTACAGCCTCCCCGACTCCCCGCAGCCAGCCCGGGAGGGGGATCGCGGCGGGACAGGGAAAGGGAAGGGGGGTCCAGGTGCTTGGTAAAGTCCCCGGGAGCTTGGCTCGGGCGGAACCCCCGCTCCGACGGCTGCCGGCGAACCGCGGCTGTTTCTCAGGGCCGTGTCCCTGCCCGCGACGCGTGCCCAGCCCTGCGCGCACCCACAGGCGGGCTGCCCGCCGCAGAGAGCGGGCACCGGCTGTTCCGCCAGGGCGATTTCCCCGAGCAGCGCAGGACGGGCCCGGCCGTACCCCCGAGCGGAGCGGAGGGGTCGGCTCGGAGCGCAGCCGAGCAGAGCGGGGCGAGGGACAGCGAGGGACGGGAGCCCGCACCGCCCGCAGCCCTGCACCGGGGCTGCCTCCGCGGCTGCACCGCTGCCATCCTGCTCCTGGGTGCAGAAGAGATCTCCAGGCAACAACCGAGCTCATCTGAATGAACTCCGAGCGGTTTTCTTGAACGACGGTTTCTGTTTTTCCTTCCCGTCAAGCACAAACTGCTGCCTACGGTACAACAACTGTGAGCTTAAGATTTAACCAGCAACAAAGTAACAAAACAAAACAAAACATGAACCCTCCCTCTCAAGGGGAGTCTCGTGGTTTACCCCTCACCTCAAACTAGAAGTAGGAACTCAGTGAGATCTGAACAAATTGAACATTTAAAAGGAAAGTCAAATGACTTGCCAAGTGTTAAATTTCTTGAGAAGTTCGTTTCAACTTAATGTTAACTCCCAGAGAATTGACCAGTGTTTATCTGAATGCTCAAAAATTCCAGCCTACACCCCTTGATGATCTGGGTGGCTGAATATCTCTCTCTCCCCCTTCTCCCCCCAACCAGCTGCAGCCAGAACTCCATAATAGCCAGTAAATTCAATCTTTTATCTGAATGCTAACAAAGAAAGGATGAATTCAGAAACCTTAAATAGACCTACTGTTGACTTCAACACAGCTTGAGACAGCCCTTTTTAATAATAAAATATTCCAAATTTTTAGTGTGTTTGTATCAAATTGCATGTCCTCTTAAATGAGGAGATGGCAACATTTCTGTTACTCAGAACTTTAGACTGGCATAACCCAGCAACAAAATCATTATTATCTGAAGCTGGTTTAAATTCCCACAGATTATGTTGAAAACAAGCCATTTCTGGCTAGCACAAGTTACTATTACGAAAATTTTGTGTGAGTCAAGAATTAAATTGAATGTCCTCAGGTTGGAAAACAGTACCCTTGTTTTTATCTTGTTCTCACTAATGCTAGTTCACTGTGCTCTTCCTTAAAGTTTCCTGGAGTTATCTGTAACTAAATGCATCACTTTTTTGGATGGTCATGGTGTTCACACCAAATTTATGTTTAAGTAAAGTTAAAAATAACAGTGTATCTCAACAATTTCAAGTAAAATACATGACACTACGTTACCTTGGATTCTAGAGTTAAGGGAAATTACATTTAGAAATCTATATTTATTAGGTTGTTGGACTGCACAATAAAGATACAAAATCGACCTTATCTCTCTGTCTGGGCATCTACTAGCCCACACAATAATGACTACAGCAGTTTAGTATCGTCCCTAGATGCAGCTCTTTTTTTTTTTTTTCAAGATCATGTTTTTAAAAGCATGTTTATACTGCTTATTTCCTTATAACATGATACTGTGATGGGAAGGAAATGACAGGTGCTAAAATGTTAAAATTTACATTAGCTACTGCATAGTATCCTTAGTGTGCAGACGTAGGGGTACTTGGAGATTTTAAGTGCTTCAATATTTTTATGTATTTATATTATTTTGTAACTTGACTCTGAAATTCTTTATCATATTAAAAAAAAACACAAAAAACCCAAGAAAAAACTAACCCAACCAAACCAAGGCATCCATATAAAATTCTTCCTTTAGTTAATGACTGTATGCCCTCAAGTTACTTCCATCTTGCTGTCATTTTTGTTTTGCTTAAGAATTCTCTTTTTAAATAGTAGTCTTACTCTTGCAACACTCCTACAGAATGTTTTATCCCCCCAGCACTATTAATCAGGTGAAAGCTTGAAGGCTTTGCCATCTTGCTGCACATTCAAGCAGCAGCTAGAAAAGGACAACTGTAGTGTGGCTTGAAGATCTTTCTTGACTCCTGTCTTTGACCTTCTTGTTTCTAGTGCTAAGACTATTTTCCCTTGTTATTACCATGGCAGGGTTTCAAGCTCATAGTTTTCATGTATAGCAAACAGGACTTTTAGTAATTAAGTATTTGCAGCAGACCAGTATAAACTAAGAGAAGTCACTTGTTGGATTTGTCTGCAGAAAGAAAAAAAAAATTTCCCCAAACAAACAGATTTCAGACAGAATTGCAAGAGATCTATTCTCATAGAAGTAAAATTGCCTCCAACATTCATGTACACAGAGATATCCATAATGTATGTTGGCCTTGAAAGATTCCTTGGAGGGCAGAGGGAGAGATCAAATAGAGGTCAAGTGAGTAACTGTTTATAGATGGTTAACTAGAATGACAGAGAACTGTGGTAGCTGCTTTTCTAATGGTGTTTAAAAGTTTAAGTTTGCTTCCCTGGGAGTTTTGCATGTGATTTCAGTGGATATGAAATTGGCCCTTAAGGCCAGACTCCATCTCTTCTTTTATCCCAGCAGAGCACATCCCAACTTGGTCTAACCTTTCATGAAGAAACTCAAACCGTGATAAATTTTGCTTGGGTTTAAGTTTTGTTATGAACATAGCTCTTGGCCTCGCTGTAAGGAGTTTCCTGAAAGCTTGGGGTAAAACAGAGCCAAGTTTGCCGTGTTCTGCCTCTCCCTCTGAGCACCAAGCTGACACCACACAGGAGATTTTATTCCAAGAGTGTTTCAAACTGTGTGGCTTTGCTTGGGTTTCGCTTGGACTGTTCAGGTTCACTGAGTTTGCAGGCCACTGCAAGGAACCTGGGGCTCAGCAGTAAAGGCTCCCTATTCCCAGCAAGAGGAGGTACCTGGGAGGTCTGGCCAGGGCCGAGCTCAGCTCTGCCTTTATGCTCTCTCCATGGGAAAGTGATGCACAGAGAGCCAGAGCATTAGAACTGAAATGGGTTAGGAGTCTGCAGGGAAAAGATCTAGCCCAGTGTTCAGGTCAGAATGGTCAGGGGTCCTTACAACACCCCTCTCATTTCTTTCAGGCTTTCATTTGGCTAATTAAATATGAGTCATGTGTCTCTTGGGATTTCTTTTTTTTTTTTTTTTTTTTTTTTTTTTTTTTTTTTTTGCTATTATTTGCTTTCAATTTAAGATAGGTATGAACAAAACACCGTAACCCAAATATCTACAGACTTTGGGGATTTTCAGACTCCGAAACAAATTTTCCAGCTGCATTCTTCCTCAACAAGGGTTTTGTCTATATTAGCAACTTGCAAGGTGCAATAAGAACAGATCTACAGAGCAAAGCAGTCATTCCATTCCATTGCAAGGGCTTTGTTTTTTAGTCTGAATTGCAATTTAGCAAGGGGACTATTTGCCCTTCTGGAGTTCATTTTATGACTTTTTTTCATCCTAAACAATCTCCTTCACACATTCAGAGACATCTCTGCGATGCAAAGTAAATAGAGATAGGGTTTCAAAGAGTCCACGCTAAAAGGAGATCCCGGATCCCAGTTAAACCCGAGATGTAGGTGCGAGCCCCGAGCCACGACAGGCGGGTCCGTAGCGCGGGTACCGCGCCGGCATCCCCGGCTGCGGGCGCCCCGGTTGCGTGTCCTGGGGGGCCCTCTAGTGCCTGGAGAGCGCTCCAGCTGGGATGAACACCAGGGAAGCCTCTCCGCACTTCAGCTCTACTTCACTTTCGGCTTTTCAAAGCCTTCTTCTTTTTCCTTTTCTTTTTCTTTATCTCTTTCCTCTGCTTCTTTTTCTTTCTTCTTTTTCTTTCCCGTTTTCTTTTTTTTCCTATTCCCCCCCCTTTTTCTTAACCTCCTCTTTTCTGCAAATATTCTGGAAAAATCTGAAAATTTCCATTCTTATAAATGCCTTTATATAATTTTTAAAAATCCATTATTTTATTGTTGCTTTTCAAAAGTCCTAGAGTCAACTAAAACCACGAATATAGTCATTTTAGGCAAGAGTAACCACAGAGTCACATTACATAAAAGCCCAGAGTAATAGGTAAGATAAAAAACGAGCAAAAGATAAAAAGGATGTGTGAGGGATGCATGTGTGCTGTGTACCCAGAGCCAGGTAATAGTGCCTGGGCAACAGATCCAGGGAATATCTGCCTGCTGATGAGGCAGATAAATTAAATCTAGTTTAGAGATTTTTTCTCTGGGCTATGGGCAGCTGTATCAATCTCACATTGAAGTGAGATCCAGCAAACGGATTGCTTGTGGTGATGGAAACATTTCATTTGCTGGCACTGTTCTGACATTCATTGTGTAAAGTTGCCAGATGTTGAAAATGTTAAGTTTGCAATGAACAATCATTAACATCACTTAAGATACACGCCACTCACATGACAAGAACATGTGTCTTACAGGTCCAGGCCTAACTGGGGTGTGGAGATTGGGACACACCAAATGCCATCATTTGCTCACTTGCTGGAGTGGGGTTTTACTCAGAGCTTTCCTGGATCTTACAGCCAATAGCTGACTGCAAAACTGAGGTTTTCAGAGCCTAAACCTTTGCTCACTTAGAGGAAAACACTTAGAGGAAAACCTTTGCTTTGAGCTCCTAAACCTTTGCTCACTTAGAGGAAAACACTCAGCAGGAAATTAATCCCTGAAGGAAACACCCACGACCTGCCGTTCCCCCAGCATGGTAGCAGAAATATCAGCTAGTCATTTCTCCTCCTTTGAGTAGCTTTGGTCTTGTGGCTGTAGCTACTCTCCCTCTCTTCTGCTTCAGCACTTTGGTCCTGAATACATGCTTCAGGAGATTATCACCATTCACACCGAAACACAGAGTAAGTAAGTTGGTATTCCTACAGTATCATTCAACATAACGGATCCCCAGCTGCTTATAAAACTTCAACCATCCACAAAGAGCATCAGAGTCATTCAGTTACAAGACATGGAGAAGTACAGTAAAGCCATCGAGTCCTTTTTTCTCACAGTGCAGAGTTGTTTCTGATTGAAAATTTATTGCCATTGTGTTCAATTGGTGCTTAAAAGTTTTTAGAGATTCAGCTTCTATTTCTTCCCCCAGGAGGTCTTTCTATAGTCCATTATGACCTATCATCAGAAATCTTTCTTTCCTAATGTCTCTACTTTTAAATCCTCCCTTCTGGAGCGTAAAAAATCTATTTATGCTAATTTACTACTTTACAATATTCCTCTCTGGAGATGGTTTCTATTTCCTTTTTGACCCACACAACCAAATGATAAATGCCCATGTTGTTTCATTGTCTTACATCATGAGTCCTAAAAATGTTGGTGCTGTTGTATCTCACTTCACAAACAGGCACTGACATTTGCTGATGTATAGGTGTTTTTATACTTTTAAGCATTTGTGTCTTTGCTAGGTCACCAAAATCAGTTTGCATCCTATTTTCAACCTGGCAAAGACCATACAGGTAAGGGATTCACACAGACTGAATTTCATGTCAGCATGTTCAGCCATGATTTTAACAGACCAGACTGGACCACAATTGTGCAAACAGCAAACATTTGACAAAGCATCTGTGTAGGAGCTTGTAATCTCATTTTTAGGAGTTGCTCAAAGTAACTGACCTCAGAAAAATCAGTATATTCATAATTATATGTCTGCAAGAATTGGTTCCTCAGAACTTGCTTCATTCAGTAAAAAACACTGAGATCTAAACAAGGCAGTTTAGAAGAAAATTTGTCAGTTCTGCATTTCTTCTAATCTACAGTGACTGCTCAGATTTTCAGGAAAAATAACTAGCTCAAAATGTGTATGTATTTAAACCCCTGCACCTTCTTCTTGTTTTGTGACATGTACATTAAGCTAAGCCCTAAGAACGTGACATATACATTAAGCTAAGCTCTAGGAACGTCAGCCTCCCACAAGGGAATAAAGTAGGTGTTTAAACTTGGCATAGTCACCCCCTTCACACATGCATACAATCAATTCCCCAGCATTTGTAGCACAGTTTACTACAACTTTTTTTGGTGTGTGTTAATTTAACGTGTACACAAAGCTCTGACAGTGTATCCCAGGTGGAGGGACTGATCCTTGGCCCCGCTCCCACGTCACAGAGCAAACACAGCACAGAGGTGTCAACATCTGTTAGAGCTTCACAGCTGGATATTCCCCATGCGCAATGAAGTACCCAACTCCAGTCTCCCTGGTGCTCTCATCTTGCCCTGGTGCAACTCCCTCAGTGCTGTTCAGGGGCCAGTCTGGTGTGGGACCTGAGCTTGGTGTGTTACAGAGCAGGGAGACTTCACTGACAGAGCACAGCCATCTGACAGTCACTGTGGCATTTACAGATGCAAAGGATGCAGAGGAAGATGCACGAAAGCAGTACAGAGGCCACATTATTTCAGATCAAAGGTCTGTGTAGCTCAGAATCCCCTCTCCAGCCATGCTCAAGAGCAGATGCTCAAGGGTGGAGGGCAAGCATGGCTGAAGCTCCCTGCAGCAAGCCCTCCCGGCACATGGCCCAGAGTCTGGGCTCAACTCCAAGAAGGATGTGAAGCTCCTAACATCCCACTGGTTTCAGCAGTTTCAAGCAGGTCTCGCATAATTTGATTTTAGCAGGGAATCAGAAACTTCAGTAGAAAGAACGAACTGTGGGTATAGACTTAAGTTTTTGAAAACTTTTGCACTGTTCTCCCTGATAAAACAAAATCCAGCTTCCTTCCCCACCCCACCCTGATTATAAAGAGCCTTTTTTAGCTCCTGCAATATCTGAAAAACAGCAGTTGGAATTTATAGAACAGTAAATGTCTGCCCTGAAGATAAAGTCAAGAACACCTGGAAATAAGAACAATATTGTACCTTCCTTGTCCAGCAGGAGCTCATGGCAATATCCCAGTGCAATAAAGTACTTATCAATAACCTCATTGGAAAAGCCCAGGTGGTAGGGCTGCTAAGGCAGCAGACACCACAAAGTCAGGGAATTCAGAGTAAAGAGAGACTTTAGGCTTGAAAGATCAGTCTGAGAACATAAAATCTGTGAGGTTTCAGTGGTGTTTCTCCCTATGTCCAGTTAGCAAATTACAGCCAACTGGTTTTCTTGTGAAGAAGAACAAAATTTATTTCTGTAGTGTGCCTATCTAAGGATATAAATCCTGGTTTTCTGCAATCCATTTTCCCAGAATAACACCACAGCAAGCATCTCCTTCTCTTGTAACTGAGGAAATGAGGAGAAGGAATGCGCCTGGACCAAGCCATTCTGCACAAGAGGCCAGTATCTGATGTGCTGGCTCATAAATGACACAGGAAGATTTTCTCTGGATTTACAGCCTCATCAGTTCCGTGGGGGCTGTAGTTTTCCCTTTTACATTTCTTGGAGGTGTTGCATGCACTCTCAAACAGGAGATCTGCTGTGGAAACAAAAGCTTTTCAGATCTCCCTCAGAAGGTAGCCTTTTCCTCCCAAGCAAACACCCTGACCAGGTGGACTGCCTGCAGCTGGGATGCAGGAGTGAGAGTAAGTTGTTTAAAGGTCATAAAAACCCTTGGGCTTAGCTTTTATTCGTGGAAGAAAAACCCAGGTGGCAGATGCTTCTCTGCACTCCTCCTAACACGTACCATGAGAGTGAACCTGCCTGAGGGGTGGCTACAATGCAGGTGAAGAAGAAATCAGCTGGGTTGGCTGTATCAAATGTATCTCTATGCTGTGGAGATCTTTGTGAGGATGCCTTAGTACCTCACAGACTTTATGAAAGGGGGCCCAGTTCCCTGGATGGAGACGTATGTTCATTGTAGGTCTGTGGGGTACCTGCTGACCTCCAGCTGCCATCTCAGGAATACTTGTGTCTACAAGCTTCTTATCATCTGACAGGCATGCTGTACACATGAGCTGTTCCAAACAGCACTAGAAGCCTATATCTGGGCATCCAAATCCCACACAGAGGATTCTCTCCTGGTGTTTTATTCCCATTTTAAGGATAGAAGAACCATGGCAGAGTGTTATTCTGAACAGTGGCTGCAAGAGTGTCCTTTCATTTGGGGTGAAGCAGTGTCTGGAAGGCCAAATCTTGCTTGCAGCAGATGAGTGCTGCCAGGTCCAGCTGGCTGGTGTGAGTATTCAGGCCTCTGGAAAACAGCTGCTCAAGGAGACTATGGCACTAAGAGCTATTTATGGAATTTGGGATTACTCAGAAGTCTGTAATAAAGGCAAGGCTAAGCCCAGGCTCACAAGGGGTGCAGATTACTGCCGTAGCTGCAGTGATCCTCGGCTACAATGGCTCCTTGTGAAAGCTGAGAGACTTTCTGAAGTTGCCAGAGATAACTAATATTCCCTGTCTTCCATTTACCTGCTCCAAGCCATGGAACCAACCCCAAGTCCCTCATGGGACACAGGACAAGCATCCATACAGCTCAGCTCTTGCACACTGCAGTGAATTGCCCTGGCATGCCGGTGCTGCCTGTAACCCCCATGAACACACACCGCTGAATGTGAGCTCAGCCAGCACCACTTACTGCTCTGTGCCTTCAGCTCGGCCCAAGCCCAGCCTGACCCAGTTCCACACGTGGGGCAAAGGGGCAAGGGATGCTGCAGTGACCTCTGCAGCTTACAGCCAATGGCCCTGGGAGAGTGTCGGGTGTATCTGTGGGGAAGTGTCGAGTTCCTGCCATGGACGTGCGAGGCAGTGGCAACAGAAACAAAAGTGACTGAAGCACATGGCACAGCATCTCCTGTCCTGACTGACACAATGGCAGTTGCACCAGAGCACTGATTGAGAGAATGAGGAATGAAGGGGCTGATCTGTAGTGCCCCTGCCTTGCCGCCTGGGTCCTTGGGGGAAAGTTGCTGGGAAGAGATCAGCACTAAAAAGCAGCAAGCGCAGTTCCAGGCATGGAGAGTTCAAGGCTATCAGATCCTTGGTGGCCTGGGACTGCTGCTTATAGAAGGGTCAATACAGAAAGGATTAACTCACTGGCAAAGGGCCTGGTGAGCGTGGGGCTTCCTTCCAAAACCTCCCAGCCTGAAGGGCTTTATTCAGCTCTAACTCCAGATGCTACTAAACAAGAGGAATAGGAATTTCCCAAACATTTACTCTGCTAGGGCTGTGAGGCTGGAATAGAGAGGGGGAGGATCTTGCTCATCAGGGAAAACATCCCACATCACCAAGGTAGAACACTGCTGGGAGGCAGCAGCACAGATGAGCAAGAGCTACCTGGTCCTTGCCCTAGGACCTGACTCAGAGAAGTCAGCTTCCTTAATTTCCACTGTCTGCAAGCCCAGAGGTTGCTTATGGCATGTTCAGCAGCTGGCCCGTCTGTCTAATCTCTCCCTTTTTTTATCTCTGCCACCCTCTCATCCTTCCCTTTGCTCACCTCACACATTTACTCTTAGTTCATTTCCACTTTTTTAATTCTTGCTCCTCCAGCTCCCTACTTCTCCCTTCCTTTTCCCTTCATTTTCTCTCCTTGTTATCCTGCTCTGCCTCTGCTCTGCCTCTCCTTTTTCTCATCCCACTCCTCCCATATGCTCCACTTCCCTGGAAGCACCTGCTAGAACTGGGTTCCACACAGCCATTAGAGATGTGTAAGCCCTAGGAATGTTCTTGAGCATGTGGAACCTGCACCTTTATGAGATACTGCCCAAGACACGCCATCTTCAGGAAGGATGGCTTAGAAATATCTGCTGTCTGTGTCCTTTGCTCTGTGGGATGTATCAGACAGTTCTTTCAGCCTCCCTGTGTGGCCAATACTAGGTCCTCTCTCTCATTTTCATAGAAAACATTTAATTTCTAAAAGCTACAAAACTGTGTAGGTTAAAAAGTACATCAAGGTTTGTGGACTCCAAGGTTGTACAATACAAGGAAAGATCTTCTGGTCTGAGTCCAGATCCCATAATCACACAAATAACCCTCTTATTCCACAGCTCTTTAATCCAGTCTGCTGACAGACTCTTTCAAAGCCAGCTTGAAACATTAAGGACTTTCTCTTAATTGTGCCTCAATTTATTCTTCATCCATCTATGAATAACTTGTTCTTGCATGGTACAGTCTATGGTGTGATGAATCTCTTCTCCCTCACTTACAGACAAAACTTTTAGCTAGTCTTTTTGGGAGTTTTTCCTGATTTGGTAAGGACAGACCTTTTGGCGTTTACAAGTCCAGTGCAGTTAGCACAGAAGTCACAAGCAGGACTATCAGCTACAGCCCCATCATGTAATCTTCAGTGTCACCCTTCATCTACTTCCACTTGAACGGGGTTATCTAGCTGGTGCCATCTAACTCGGGAAGGTTACACTTCATTTAGATGTATTGAGTAAATTCTCAGCTCCACTGATACTCCATCTTCTAACAGCAGGGGTAAAAGGGCAGGCGATTGTTTATGTTGGTTTCAGGCTCAATCATAATGTAGGGTTTTGTCTGAGTGGAAGTGCAGAATTGGAGCAGCTGGCAAAATTCAGGAAAACTATAGGATTCCCTTCAGATCAAAGGCAGTCACTTTCTTCTTTATTCCCACAACTGATCTCAAGGAACTCTCTTGTGCGCTTCAAAAAAAAGAAAAAGTCATCATTTCCTCCTCCATCTCTTTTTTCATTGAATCTGATTGAAAATTTCTCATCAAAGCTTTTCCAGTAGATATTTGAGCTCTTGGTGAAGAGAAAAAAGTTTCAGTGCCCTTGGAAACATTCAATTTTTCAAAAAGTAAACAAACAAAATCATTTTTAGATAAGAACAGCAGAGTCAGGGGAGAAGAGCAGGAGGATACTGATTCTCAGTGGAAAGGCAGTATGTTTTGTGTCAAAATGGAATATATTTCAACAAGCAGTATAAGCTCATCAAAAGTTCCTTAAATTCAACTTCTGAAAATCTCCAGTGTCAAGCCAAGAAATTGTTGAAAAGTAACAGTCTTTATCTGCTTGCCAGTCGTGTCGACTCCATTGCTTTGAGCCCTAAGAAAGGCTTCTGAGTGGACTGGTGTCTGAAGTTGAGATACATGCTTGTATTTACGTTCCAAAACTAAAATTTTGTTTCAAGGAATCTCAGTTTGACCCCACTTCTTAACATGGTGTGGGTTTTGGGAAGCTGTCAAATGGCCATTTGTGCACTACTTGTCAGAGTGGGTTAGGAGAAAGTCCCTTTCTCTTCAAAAAAGCTCCCAATCCAAGGATAAACCGTCATTTTCTAAAGCATGGCAAACACCAGAATATTGCACTTAGAATCAGTCTGTGCAGTGGACAGGATGCTTCTTCAAACACCTGGAAATTACCTGGCTTCTGGACAATCTGTTTTTTCAGAAGTAAGGGGTCTTGAGCCCTTATAAACAGACACAGAAGTGTCACTGGAGCAGCAGCAAGAGTGATCTCCAGCCGAGCAGATCCACCAGCAGGAAGACACCAAATATACCTGGGCAATCCTGGCATCCAGCAGCAGGCAGTACTCATGGCTGGACTCCCAGTACTGGAGATATGGATACATTCATGCTGCAGGCTGGAGGAGCATAGAAATATCAAAATCTGTGAAGTTTTATAAAAGCCACCCAGAGGATATGAAGGCCTCCAAATCCCAGTGACTTGAGTAAGAACTAGTTCAGCTTCCCACTCTGGACTAAGACTGGTACAAGTTTTGAAGAGGGGAATAACCTGGGTGAAGTCTGTATGGAAATGTAATGCAGATCTGTTGCCAGGGCAGACAGCACTCTTGGAGGAGTTTAATTTTGGTGTCAGGCTGCCCTCCTTTGCAAAAGCCAGTGATGAATTTTGCACCACTGAGTTATGCTGTCCTGTGTGACTGTAGCTCTGTTTATTTTGAAAACTTGCTGTGCTGGAGGGAATTTACGAGCCAGCAATATTTCTACTTTATAGCACTTCCTTCATCCACATTCCTTCGTCTGGTCATTTACACGGGCTGGGCCCACGAGGAGAGGTCAGGGGGGCACTCAAGTGGTATCAAGAGGCTCAGAATGGAAACATGTTTTCTCACGCAAAAATAAATAAGGGAGAAATGTTTCCATTGCAGAAGAGGAGCAGAGGCTGGGATCCCAGCAGAGACCTACCAGGGAACAGCAGGCTGCCCAGCCAGGGCAATTAACAGCATTTCACAACAGGTAAACACTGTACATAGCATGTCTATTCTAGTGACACCCCCTTTGGCTTTGGCACACTTAAGTCTGGTTGCTTAAACCAGTCAGCAGCTGAAATGCAAAATACAGATGTAGTTATATCTGAATGAACAACGAAGGAGCTGTCTGAGGAGCAGGCACGTGTCTCCCCTGTGCTGCACCTGAACACAAAGCAACTGCTCCCCTTGGATCACAGCTGAGGATTTTACATTTGAAGAGGCAATAGGCAAAAACCCCCAACTCTCCACACTAATTTTCTATATATACATTTATACACTCTCACTCTACTGAGAAGTGGTAGATGATCCATCCCTGGATGGAAACATTCAGGGTCAGGTTGGATGGGATTCTGAGCAACCTGATCTAATTGAAGGTGTCGCTGCTTATTTCAGGGAGTTTGGACTAGGACCTTTAAAGGTCCCTTTC
Source organism: Coloeus monedula (assembly GCF_965178545.1). Taxonomy (NCBI): domain Eukaryota; kingdom Metazoa; phylum Chordata; class Aves; order Passeriformes; family Corvidae; genus Coloeus; species Coloeus monedula. Next base: position 21,400,916 of record NC_138788.1, read on the forward strand.
AAACCAAATTATTCTAACATCTTATGATGCCCCTTCCCTGCCCTTCTCAGGAGTTGATTGAGATCCCAGCTTGGAATGCTCTTCACCTAAAGTTGCCTGAAATCTGTATCTCATAAAATTTCTTCATCTAAGTCTGCAGCAAAATGAAAAAGACATCTGTGGATTTTAAGTATATAATCCCCCAGCCAATCCCACCAAAAACTCAAACCACCACCCAAGCCTGAAAAATCTACAAGATCAGCACCTGGTATTATTAAAGTACCGGGAGCACCCAAAACAGCAGTGTGACCATCACCAAAGCCAAAGGGTAGCTCTGGTTAGGCTCCAGTGTCCAGCTGGGTCAGCTAGGTGCCACATGGTGGTGTGAACCTATGGGAAGCTCTGTCACTGTGTCCCTTACCCTGCAGAAAGCACTGAGCCCAGCTGATGTGATCTGGCTGTGTACACCTGCACTGTATATCTGACATTCCATACAGAGGACTTCCCTCCTACATGTGCAGGCAGACCACCACCTGCAGTGGAAGGTCTTGGCTACTTTAATACTTTTCACATACTTGTTATGAGTCCTGTTGGTCTCACTCCTGCCTTCCCACCCCAAGATGTCTGTATTTCTGCTTTAGATTAAACAAGCAATTCCCACACAGGCAGTTTGTTAAATGTCCTTGCAATGACAGACAATACCTTAGAAAGGCACAAAGTGCTGATTTATCTGAGGTTACTGGCTACAGCACGTGGTTTAAATCAGATCCCGGTCCATGACAGTGATATAAGGGAGAACTCTACTTAATGGCAGTGAAGGGAGCACATCTCCCTCCCTTAATCACACACAGATTTCCAGTTGGATAGAGGCAGGGCTGCCTATTTGTCCTTCATTATGCAAACCATAAACACACACTCATATACCCAGAGCTTGTTCACTCTCATCATCTATCAAGAATTCCAGATTCCTCCTGTGTTATCCAAAGATCTTCTTTATTATAACATCCTTTCCTAAAAATTTATACAAACTAACTTCTGTTCTCATCCTATTCTCATCTTTTCCCAGTTGAACTGAAAAGATCAGGTTCCCAAAGAAGCTTGTTTTGAGGCTCCATGTAGATGTTCTTATCTGGGTGAGAACTGAAGTGACATTTGCAGAGATTCTAACATTCGGCAGCCTTGATTCTGTGACATTCTCTTCTATTTTAGTGTCAAACAGCTCATCCAATGCTGTTGATCAGCTCCAGTGCAAAGCCAACCAGATCAGCCTATGCCATCCCTGAGCAGCAGCTTGGTGTTGCAGTTCAATCATGGTGAGTGCTCATCTAGCTCTGTTTCACAGCTGGATAACTGTGAGAGAATCTCTTCTCGCTGAAAGAGGTTCAGCAACAAATGATTGAACAGTGTTACCTTAAACTGACAGGGCCTTTTTACAGTTATGTCAAAACCTAAATCAGATGGGACATTTCCAAAGGTACAAGCAGAATTAAGTGCCTGTTTCTCAGTGGCTCTCATGGTGAGTTGGACACACACAGATACTTGTGGCTTTGAAGAGAGGATCCAAATACTGGACATTCGGCTCCTGCCTTAAATATATCCTTGCAAAGTTTTTTTTGGCAAAGACAATTCTACCAGAAAGATTCAGGGAAAGCTTTTAAATTCCATTTGCCATCGGATGTAACTCAGACATGACATTTGTAATGTCATCAGAGCAGAACTGCTGACATGAACAAGAGTGTTGGCAGTGACTTCCATGGGACAAGGATTGGGTCCAGTTTTCATATTTCCTAGGCATTTTTTGCTAAGCATTATTTTGCATAAAGAAGCATTTGTTTAGACTCCAGATGTTCAAGTAACCTCCTGTCATATTTTGTCTGCATCCCAGTGCTCCCATCTGTGATCTGAAGTGTTACGAGGTAAAAGTGGAAGGATTTATTTTGATCTCACTTCCATCTGTTTTACACTCCACTGACTCCCTTCTTGATTTGTACCAGTGTTTGAGAGCAGGGCTAAAGTGCAGCGGGTGCAATTCTGCACTGCACAGTGTAAACCCAGAAAATGGGACATTCACTCTGAACTGACCTCTGGCAATTATTTGCAGAGTTATTTGGGATAAACAGTTGTGATCCAGGAAATCAGCAAACTCTGTGCAGGCACTTGTTCAGGGAGAACATCTGCTATGGAACACTTCAATTGTTACCAGTGCTTAACAGATGGGCACTGCTGAGGCTAATGATTGTGAAATATGAAATTTACGATGTTTCTGAGCAACCCACAGCAATGTTACTACAGCATGTCCAGTGCTGACGTCTCTTTACCTAGTCACAGAGTGTTCTGAAGGCAGCCCTGACCTAGAAGCTCTGGGGCTTACACATCAGTGCTAGCCTTGGTTAGAGGAAGAGGAAATTTATGAACACTTCCCTTAATGGCTGTGATTATATTCAAACGGACAACCTGATTTGGGCCAGAATGGTCCATGGTCATGGATGGCAAAGGCTTCTCATGAGTGTCAAAATAGCTGTGTATGCTGGGGGGTTGGAGATCTTTCCCCTCCAATTCCTAAAACACGTGCTTCTGTTCCAGGGCTTGCCTGCACTGTTCTCCATGACTGGTCGGACAGGGGATGTCTGAGGGCAGAGAACCATTCTCACTACTTTAGAACCAGACAAAAATTAGTGTCGGGGAGGTCTGTGTAGGCACTTAAGATCAATTTAGAGTTTGTGTCAGCTTACATAGTTCAGGCATTTGTCTAAGGCTGATGAGAGAGTGAAGATGCATCTGCAGGCAGTTAAAGACTCATGGTTCCAGTATTTAATTCTGTAAATACTTTGTGTTGCAGAATCCCAGCTGGAGACAGCAGGATCACCAGCATAGGAAACACAGAGACTTGAATTCCAAATGGGTAAAAGGTATCCTACAACCATACAGAGAAAAGGGAAACAAAACTGAAAACCCCACTGTCCAAGAAGTTCAGAATTACAAAACCTTCTGCTTTTGTCTTCACTCTGTCTCAGCAGAAACTGGCAACAGATCCAAGGCAGTGGGGGGTGGTTTTTATCTCTTTATGCTGCAAGAAAAAATTCTCAGAGCACTTTGTCGGAAAGAAATCATTAACACAGGAAACATGAATTAACAGAGACTGCAATAATCTTTGTTACCAACGAGATGGACTGGGTTTGCCTCCCAGCTGCATCACTGGAAATCCACCAAGGGAAGCATTTTGGACAAAAAGATTCTCCAGAGCCTGGAGCACAAACTGTGTCACAAAGATTACAGGAAATGTTCTGCAATGTAGGGCTAACAGATTTTACAGGAGACCTGAAAATTTTCATGCCTGGTCCAGAACAGAATCCCCTGATGCTCAGCTATCCTGTTCCTCCTCAGGCCTGGCTGCTGAACCAATCCTAACACAGCCAGCAGCCCAAGGTGATATCACTTGCTAACTATGAAGTTTGGGATTGAAATGCCTCGTCCTTTCTCATTTTGCTTGCCAGCACTATCCCTCAGCTCTAGTCAGGGCCTCTTATTAGCCTGAGAACTGAATTTAACCAGAATAGTAACAGTTTGCATGCTCATCTGACACTAAAAGAGAAGAATTGGTGGACAGATTATTGGCATGTGGAATTATCTCTTTTCAGATTTTCTGTAATAACGCGGCTATTAAACTAAAGATCATTAATAATGCGCCATTTAGCTTGTTTTTGAAGGGTGGAGGAAGGACTGAGAAGATATGGATGAAGAGACTGAGGAGAAGAAGCTGGAACTTCTCCTGGCAGCAGGCAGGGAGACAAAGCCCAGCTGTGCCTGTAGCACACTTTGATGTATTCGTAAGGCGTTGGGACAGCACAGTCATTTCCAAATGTATTCACTCACAGTGGTAGTCCAGCCAGCTGGCCTGTCTGTGTTCCAAGCTGGGAAAGATCCATGGTCAGCAAAAGATGATGATACTGGAACTGGGGCTGTGAAGAAGCCTGACTGCCTGTCTCTGCTACAGCTAGTGTCTCCTGGTGGAAATGTGAGTGTTCACTTTTAAATTTTGATTTATGACAACAGAACCTGGTATGGGTTTCAGGGATGCAATATTCTGCTGATATTTTTTTTTCCCCCTTGCACTAAAAGAGGGGATTATGAAAGCTGAGATGCTTTGGGCTCACTTAAGCAGAAAATGCCAGTCTTCAGATTTCTCTTTTTCTCTCTTTTTGGGCTCTTTTTTGTTATCACAATAAAGATACCTCCTCACCTCTGAACTGAAACTGCATATCAAAGGGAAGAGATGTTCAATAATAACAAACACAAGACAGAGTTCAATCTTCCTCCCTCCCACTGAGTGAGGAATTAATTCTGGGAAAGCACCTCACAAACCCTTCCAAATCTTCCAAACTCCTCCAAGTCTGCAATATTGGACTTAAAAAATGCTGAAAAAAATGACAGCTGTGCGGAGCCTGTGTTCTCCACACTATTACTACATCACAAGCCGTTTAGTTCACACCATTTCTCTGCTGCCTGACAGCACACATCAGCTGAAGCAGGACTGGCAGTGACCCCAGCTGTCCTTAGCAATGAAGGAGAGATATTTGTCTAACTAGGGACCCAATATGTTGCCGCCCTGTCAAGGTGCTCACTTCTTTAGCTCTGGATTTCTCTGGTTAATTGGTTGTATTTGTTGTCTCTCTTACACAATGTTGTGCCAAGGAACAGAAGGATTTGTAAAATGATTTGACACTGTTTAGCCCTGGGACAGATAAAGGTGCTGGCTCTCACCTGAGATGCAACAATCTCTACCACATTCACAATCTTCACATCTTCCCTCACATTCTCTCTGAACTGTCCTGATGCAATTGAAAGCTATGTATGAAATAAGCTATAATTTTATAACTCTTTATGACAAAATGTTCTTTGATTTTGATCAAGATGTATCAGCCCCAGGCAGACATGGCCTCCAGCTATGCCAGGGAGGTTTAGGTTGGATATTAAAGACAATTTCTTCACTAAAGGAGTTGTCAAGCACTAGAACAGGCTGCCCAGGGAAGAAGTGGCTACACATCTTTAGATGTGGTAAGGACTTGGTAAGGATCAGTCACACCATCCTGGTGCTCAGCTGCAGCTTTTCTTATCATGCCCATTATACAACCGAAACCCCAAATTCAGTCAGTAATCTCACACCCAGCTAGAAGAGACCACCAGGGAGATTTGGTAATTATCTGCTAAAGCCTGAAGTTCTCAGCAGGTGCTGTCTGCTCTGCAAGCCTTGTCATGTACAAAAAAGGCCACTTTGCTCACCCTCAGCTTTGATTCTCTTCCTATGCTGCAGTGCTCTTCTCAGGTGCTGCAGCTGGTGTCACTGCAGGTTGTAGGGGGAAAGCCTTGCAGTGGGAATGGATGCTGATTTTTAAAAAATCTGTTATACAAAAGATTCCCCTAGAAAGAAAGTTTTGCCTTTGGCTCAAGATCCCCTGTGCCCAGATAAGTCATGTCAGCAGACAGAATATGCCCTGAAATAGAAATAATGGCATAGTGACAGGGCCTTCATCTAGCAGTCAGGATTGATGCTGCCAGAGTGGCAGGCTCTTCCCTGCAGCCTGAGAACATGGCCCATCCCATGGGAAACTGCAGACCTGTAACCCTGATGTGTGAGTGCCCAGCCTCACGAATGGGTTGTGATGGGCTGACACAGCTCCACAGCTCCTCTCCTGACTGCTGCCCTTCTGTGCCTCACTATTCGTATTTATCCTGAGGCATATGTTTGGGCTGAGTGGGAGAACATGGGCTTATCTTTACAGTTGTTTTTTCTTTTTAATAATCAGTAATTACAGTTCCTATTCCTCCTGTAGGCCAAATTCAAACACTGATGTACAAGATAGTGTAAGATTGACTTCTTATGATTTTCTTACCAGCTACCTACAGCCCCAGGCAAATATGGAAACTACTCATTATATATATAGGGTAAAGCAAAGCATCATTTCAGATAGAAAACCTGTCTCTGACAGGTATCTTTTGCATGCTTCACTTATTTTTTATTTTTACTCTTCTCTCACACTCAGGTGATAAATTACACCAAGCTATGAATGATACCACTCTTACCCTTAACTTCATAGATAATTCAGGTCAAATTCAGAGGTAATACAAAGGAATCAAGGTGAAAGTAATAATGGAAGAGTCCAGAGGGACCCTCTCCCATGTCATACACAATCAGGAGTCAGAAGGAAGGTGTGACACACACAAATCTGAACTGCCTCTGAGACTTTCCTTTACCAGTGCAAATCTTCTCAATAAACAAAGCATGACAATGCCTTTTTATGCAAAGGCTTTGTGATAGTTATAGCGCTGCCATAAACCATTGATGAAATTACTCTGAGTGGAACAATCGTTTGGTTTGCTACCTTCAGTCCCATAAAGACAAAAAACCCTGACAATAAGGCATCATCATATAGGAGAAAAGAGGTAAGACAGCCCTCTCCTCATGACAAAGAGCATGGCTGTAGCATTGCTGATTCTGCACTGTTTGCATTGAATTCACCCCAGAGACTTCCCAAAGGTCCTGCTAAAGCCTGCACCCACAAACAGAGTAGGCAGTTCCTAACTGTGCAGTACTGACAAGATTTAGCCAATTTTAATTTCTGCAGCTCTTTCTCATGACACCCCAAAGAATCCCTGCTGCTTAAGGTCAGTCAAATAATGCTCTTTTTTGAGGGGGTGGGGCTGCATAGGTTTGTGAGCAGTAATACTGTTTATAGCTCTGTAGGTAAGAGAGGGTTAAACAAGTTTTATGTTCAGAGCATCTAAAAGGGTCAAGAGGTCATTTCCTTCACGTGTAACCATTTGACCAGGTGCAACTGTGGAATTTTCCCTTCCTCAAAAGCCTCAAGGTATAGATTACTTCCCAGAGGTGCGTAATTAATTTAATGGCCCAATCCTCTTTGGATATGGCAAAACTTAAAAATATTGAGCACACAGTGGCTGGAGAGACTGCACAGATTTGTTTGACAAATACCACCATCAACCCTATCCTCACTTTTACATGAATCATCATTTAGGATTAGGGAGGAAACGGAAATGGAAAAGTCTCTCTCTGAATCCCAGCGAAGTGAGTTCAGCACTTATTTCCATGAGTTATTTCTGCATTACCCTTTTAAAACCACTGCTCTTTCCCTTGCCACTTCAATGATCCAGTGACCCAGAGTATATGACAAGTGCCCCAGCTTTCAGAGTCCTTGATCTTTTCTTCAGACTCCTACCAGAAGCAACCAACATCTTTAAAGTATGCTAGTGAAGCCTATTGCTTACAAATAACTGAGGAAAAACAAACAAACAAACTATATAATAGATATTATCTTTTTTTCCTTGTTCCTTATTGTGGATACATTAGACATGAAATATTTTTTGACTTAGAGTTGTTTCTCCAATTTGTTTCTGTGTGAGGAATATCTTATGCACCTCGCTGGAGCCAAAGGGAACATTCCTCTTTCCTTTAAGATGACTGGCATGGTAGACCAGAAATATGAATTTTGGACAAGAATTTCAAGACCAGGCAAACAGAGCACACCAGCCCAGAGGTTTAAAGACTCCTCTAGACACTGTAAGGCCTAATACACACTTTTGCAAGTGCTACAGTCCCAGATCCTGAGCAGTACTTAGGTAATGTGGACAGTCAACACTTCCTAAACTCCACTGAAAACAAAATAGAGTCAAAGTCACTTGACTTAGAGTCTCTCTTGGCCCTGTCAGTCTCTCTCTGAAATTAGGGTGGACTTAAGTTTTGGCATACGGTTTTATTTTGTGTTTGGTTTTGTTTGCTTTTTATTAGTAGAGGTTTAACTCAACACCTGAGAAACCCTGCATGAAACAAAGGTCTTCATTAAAATTTTAACACCCTTGCTGCTTCAGTTTAGAGTCAGGAGAGCTCCCACTATGCGTGTAATTGTTTTTCCATAGTAAAACACTCTTTGCTGAAGGATAATTGATATGAGGCTTAAAATTCTAGCACCAAAACACCCCAAAAAGTTAATAACTTCTCTAAGTATTTGTATGGGCCTCTGATTCCATCCTCTGGAGTCCCATCATGTTCTTCAAGGGTGGGCTAGTAAATTGTCTTCTTGGCTGTTTCACTGGCCAAGTTCACCCACACACATCTCATATTCCAAGGAGTCGGATCCCATAGGTCTGTGTAATGTAACCAGTTTCTTTCCTGCAAATGTGCAGTGAGAATGTGATACCATTTTACTTCTGATGTTAGATCACCAGCACAGACAGCTTACTGGCCTCTGAACTGATGGGGAAGAGCTATCAGGCACTCAGTCCAGAGGCAGAGAATATTAACATGTAAATGTGCGTCTGCATACACAGACCAGACTGTGGTTGTCTCAGTCAAAAGCTGAAAAAAATGCCAAGACATAAAATGACTATTTACCAGTATCACCAGCTGAAACTGTCCATAAATGCAGAATTTTGCTTGTTATTAGGAATTTCTTTCCTGATTAGTCCGTTCCTCGAACCCGCTAAAAATATGAGGGCACTTCTACCCATCAGTTCACCAGCCAATGTCTTCATCCTATTCACAAATTAGCTGCTGAGGGAACACCTCAGCCTCCATCCTACGGATCCCCTGCGCTTGCTTGCTGAGGGAAAAGCTGGTGCACTGCAAAAAACATGCTCAGATTCTTCCAGCTTCCCTCATCCTCTACCATGTGAGCTGTATTACTGTCCCCTCAGCTGGTCACAAGAACACAGCCACTTTCTAGCCCAGAAAGTCCAACCAGACCCACCTGTCTACTGTGTTCTTGCTTATACAACCAGGTTAAGCCCCAAAACTCCTTGCTCCTGCAACAGAGACCTCTCAGATGAGTTTGGTGATATTAGAAATGTGTGCTGGGCACCAATATCTCCTTAGGTGTCCTCGGCCAACCATGGCTTTATAATGTTTGTGGCCTTCTGTCCTAATCAAAAGACCTAAGGGGAGTTCAGTGGAATAAGGTAGCAAACCTGTTGTTGGGGGAGAGGGAAGATCATGTTAAATAATGCCGGTTTTAGCCAGGTTACAGTGCAACGAGTTATGTAATGATATTTTCCAGTATCTGCCCAAACCAGGAGTAACTCTGGCTGAGATCCTTCTTCCTGTGCTAACCTGTACTTCTTTACAGAGGATCACAGCAGTATGACTGGGCCAACAATCTCAGTGGTGGAGGCCTGTGGTCCAGGATGCCTGCTGCCTCCCAGGATCTGCCACAGAGGGTTTCAGGCTGGGGATGATGAATAAATTCTGGTATGCAAATTCTGTATACAATGCTGAGATGATTCTGAGCTACATGTTAGTCTAGAAGACATGTTCAGCCAGGCTGCCTCAATTTTGGCCTGGGCTGTAGCACAGTTTCCTCCAGCTCCTGGAGTAGTCTGAGACTGGGAAGGCACAGAGGTGGTTTAAAGTCACTGTCCTGCAACTGTCTCAAGGATGGGAGTGATGCTGTATCATCTGGAGACCCATCACATAACCTCACCCTGTCAGCCCAGCCCAAACACAGGTCCCTAAAGGCACAGCTGTCTCTGTGTGTGCAGTCTGTCCAAAGCTGTGGGAGCAGGGACAATGCATGGCCACACACAGCTCAGTACTCTTGACCAATGTTTTCCTCTGAAGGAGGGACCTCAACTTCAGTAAAAGCAATCCAGAAGTGTAGGAAGTAGATGATGTTAACTAGTAAAGCCAGTCATCTTGTAATCCTTTTGGGGCAGTTGTGGTGGAGCTGCAAGATTGATTGAGGCTGGAGCTGCTTAGCTTGACAAAGTGATCTAGGGAAGGTGTGGAGACACCGCAGCCATTTGCAGATATTGAATGCCTGTGTGCAAGTACCACGGAGGACAGGCAAATTCACTGAGGTGCCAGGAAAATGAATAAGAAGGGATAAAAAAAGGAAATTAACAAGACATCATGGCTGTCAGGAGGAATTTGCCAATATTACTCAGAGGAATAATCTCCCTGCTTCAAACACATATAACTAAACCAGATAAAACACTAAAAAAATGTTAAAATATACAGTAGAAAAAGCAGTCTGGACTCATCTTCCAAGGGTGGAAAGAGAAAGATACCAGGAAGACTTTGCTGTCTATCATCTCCAGGCTTCTCTGAAATTTCAGGCTCTCCTGGGAGTGCTCATTCAAATTTATGCAAAACTGAATTAAATAACATTGAGCTACTACTGTGTATTCCACCATAAATTCCATTCAGTATAAAATGAAAAGATATTTCTAGAGACCTGTAAGATCTTGTTAAGTGAACAAAACCAAGTGGGACTTCCTGCCTAGATATTTTTTTCTTCAGATTATCCAAAGACTCTTTCTTGACAGAGATTCCCCAGATTATTATCATTGTTGTTTCCTGTAATAAAAAATTCCTTAAAAGTTAGTTTGAATGAATGCTGAATCTGTGCTTCTCCAGCCAAGGAGCCCTTCCCCAAAACCACTGGAGGCTGTTTGCCACTGTTTTATGTTAGTCTGTCACTGACAGATTGACTGAATACCCAACCGTGTCTGCCTGCCAAAGATCAATGGCTTCCTCCAGAAAGAAGTAGCCTGGGGGGAAGAGGAATGCCTGGGCCAAAGAGCTTCCTGGTCTCCCATGCAGTTTATGGGTCTGATAATCTTCTTGCTTATCTCAGGGCAACACCAGGGTTCATCCCCTTCCTTAGGGAGTAGAGATATGCAAGATAGTGACGCTATCAGTGTAGAGGACAGTGGCAGCTTAAAAAAAAACCAACATAGATCTATCTTTTTTAGGTTTCCTCAACATATTACTATCAGGAGAACATAAGGTAAAATAAGACAAGGAAGACAATAGTGTGGCAGACTTCCTCATGCAGCAAGTGATGGGCAAACTACAAAATTCAGATGTCATTTGATCTGGATCAATAGCTGAAATACATTGAAGTTCACTTGTGTGCCACTCTTTATGAGACATACCAACAACTGTAGAGTCCCAAGAAAAGACAGCTGGGAGTCTAGAGAACATGAAATACGAGAAGGGGCTGAAGGAAGTGGGTTTTTCTAACACAGGGAAGAGAAGGCTGGACAGGGAAGGGACCAATTGCATCTTTTGCTTCCTGAAGGGACTTGTAGTCAAGACAGCTCTAACTAGAAGAACAGGGCTTGATTTGGATTCTAGAAATTGGTGAGCTTAACATAGACATTGATTTGCCAGTAGCTGTGTCCAACAGATAATACAAGATCAAGCAGATATATTACAGCATTTATTCTTCACTGAGTTCAGAACACCTTAAGCAGCAGCAAATTATGATCCAAACTCTCTGAAAGAAAACCCTGTAGGGGCTCAGAAAACATGATCAGACTGGATCTTGTTTCTTGTTAGGAATGAATTTAGAACTGCAGTAATGGCCTTTTGTTTGGCCTTTCCTCCCAGACTGGCCTTAACTCAGTGCTCTCCCACTGAACCCAGTGAGTTTGCTACTGATAAAGCTGAGGATAAATAGGAGATATATTTACACACCTCTACAACAGCATAAAGAGTTCTGGCTGCTTCTTTGTGCTGCTCCATCCTCCTGACTTATCCCACTGTGGGCAGCTGTACTGCCTTTCTTCTTCCTCCAGAAAGAGAGGCAAGAGATGCAAAGAAACGGTGGGAGAGTGCTTCACTTACATTGGGACCCATTCTTACCTCAAAGACTGTCCTATATGTCCATTTGTGGTTAATTATGACATCACAGAAACTAGAAGACAAACATTTCTTACCTTTTTCTGTCTTCTATGACAATGGGGTAGATCGTTCCTATCATTCCTTTCCTGCCTTCCCCCAACCCTTTCTCTTATGTCCACCAACTTCTTCACTTTATTCAGGCAAACCCTTTATACTCTCACATGCTGCAGGAAGGGAGACTAACCCAGATAGAAGAACAGAAACACTCCAGGACAGAAAGGAGAAACAGTTGCTGGTAACTAAAACTGAATCTCTAATCATATTTCTGTAGACAGAGGGCCAGTTTCCATCTCTTAGAGATACTAGTGTGGAAAATGGCACCTTTCTTTTCCCCCTCCATGAACTCCCCTGTTTTAGCTGGAGGTAGGATCTTCCCCTTCTCAGTTGTTCCAGGCACCAGAAAAAGATTAGAGTGACCTGCCTGAGGACAATGGCCTCTTCCTATCACCCAAACGATTCCTAGTCTGCACAGAGCACTGCTCCAGCTCTTGCTGGATCCTTCAAGGTTAAGAAGAGCACCAAAAAGCAAGAGGTCATATAATTTGCTGAGTAAAACTGCTGGAATGAATTTGGGTCATTCTCTCTAAATAGTGCATTTGCACATGAGCTCCGCAGAGCTGTACATCTGAATGGCACTGCCAGATAAGGAGCCAGGCATTTAGGCAGCACAACTCAGACTGACTGACTTCTGTTGAGTGATGCTGGATGACACCAGAGGAGGATGCAGTGGCCTTGCAATATTTGACATCTGCCCCTCTATAAAGGAAAAGGATTTCTTGGCAGATATCCCACCTTCAATATTTAAAATTTGAAGATAGTCTTTATTGCTTCTTAATTGGGATGAAGGCGGGAGTATGTTTTCTTTGGATCTTACTTCAAAGCAGATGATCAGTGTTGCTGAAAATAAAGAGCCTTGTTTAGGCCTCTTCTGATCTTACCCGCTAAGCAAAATAAACTCACATGCGAGCATCCCCCTCCATTCATGCTCTCAGGGCATGTCACTTCCCTCGTAGGTTTATTTGAAAAATAAGAGATGCCAGGCTTCAGTCTTCAGGGAGCAATTGCCCATTCTTAGGAGATTCAAGGATCAGCACCCTTCTGCAAACAGTCCTTTTGGCCCCATGCAGTCAAAACAGAAAGACAATAGTCAGGAGCCCTTGTCTTGGAGCTGCTTCTTTCTACAACGTTGTGCTTACAAGAAGCCACCTTGGGAGGCCACTAGTTAAATACAGGACATAATAGACAAAAGCTCTCATATGAATCCTCCCCTACTTCAATCTGATGTTTCTTCTAAGGGAGAAAAGAAATTAATTGATGGGGAGCTAAAACAACTACCTTTTCCTGGCCTTCATATCTGCATCAACTTTATCTAATGCAAGTAGATTGAAAATGGGAATAATACGGTACTATAACACTGATAGGGAGCTTTCAGATTCATTGTTCCTCAGTTGTTTTCTGTAGTTAGAAATAAAGCATTCAAGCTGATAGGGCAGGAAGTATTCTTTTTACCTTCCCCTGAATGTGAAAAACTGAATCTTCCAGGGTATTCCAAATTAAAACTCAGGATCAAGTAACTGAGAGTGTCCCAAAGGTACTGCACATCTAGATACTGAATAACAGGAGCACATCTGATGACCAGAATGTGTGCTGCACCTCTGAAGACCCCTCTAACTGCTTGCTCAGCAGAATTGGTTCCCTACAGCACAAGCATTCCTTTTCAGTGACAGGGCAACTTGCTTCAAGAGTCACCTGGATTAATCAAGTGAAGTTGTGTGGGACTTAAGGACAAATTTCAACCTGATAGTCTACCACAGGAATGGAATCACTGGGCCCCAGATACAGCCAGAAATGATCAGTAAGTGTATGCACATCAGCAGTTTCATGGCGAGGAAAATGTTGGACACACTTCTGTTGCCTCCTGTTGCAGTGCAGCTGAGCTCTCAGTACAGTTGCTGTGTGAATCTGCACTTTACCAGACACCAAGGACCCTGTGTATCAGAGTGCTAATTAATTCTCAGTCTAGTACAGGATAAGTTGTCAAATAACAACACAGGGTCTAGGAATGCACTATAGCCATTTAGAAAAATGTTACTGATGCACATTTTTAAATGCTAAAATTTCAAAACCTGAAAGAATTTGTCTGGAAACCGTAACAGCTCTGTCACGGAGGCCCTGCAGGACCTTCTGGGAGCTGTATTTCATGTATTTCACACTCCTGCTTTCCCCTGGGCATGATCCTAAGTTGGGCTAGATCTGCTGCGATGCACGATCTTCTCTCCTCTTGTTCTCTTCTCAGGCCGTGAGGCTGACGCAAGAAGCGATAGATGACATATCTTGAGTTCAGTAAGGCTTATGACATTGTCCCAGGTGACATTTTCAGAAACAGTGAGGAAAACACAGTCTAAATGAAGCTTCTCAAGACTTGATGCCAAAATGATAAAAAAAAATTAGAGATCAGTTTTAAATTGCTTAGACTTACCCTAGGAAGATATATGGAAGAGGATTACTCAAGGGTCTGTTCTGGCTCTGGCACTACTCTTTGTTTCTGTTAATGATTTTGGCAATAGAATAGGGATTACCTTTTAAAGCCTAAGTACATTACCAAAGTAGAGAGATGGAACAGAGGGAATAAAGGTTGAATGTTGTAATTAAGTTAAAAAACCCCAAACCACCAAACACCAAAACTCGACCAATTTAAACGATTATTAGAAAGAAAATTTGTGGCTTGCCTGGTTGCAAGTCTGTATTGACAAAGGTCAAATACTATAATTAGGCAGAAATAGCCAACTGAACAAAAAATCTAGAGATGGTGAATGACCAAGAACACAAAAGGTCTGCAGCAAATGTTCTGGGGACTGCAGTGGATAAAAACCTGAAAGTCAGCCAACACTTCCACCCTGCTGTGAGAAAAGCCAACTTGAAACAAAAAGAAGCTCTCTGTGACAGACTTTGCAAGAAAGTCTTCCAGTCTGTTCAGTAGTGGCAAGGTCTTAACTGGAATAAGGGTTGCAGTTTCAGGCACTGAGCTGAGGATACAGATAATTTTGGAAGACCTCTCTAAAAACAGTGGTAATAATCAGAAGATTAAAAAACAAACAAAGAAACAACTCAAAAACTCCCACCCCTCACACAAGGAAAAGGATTTAAAAACTAGTATTTAATATTTGGAAGAAAAGCCTAAAGGCCATGAGTCTTCAAAATAATATGAGGGAAACAAAAATCTCCAATAGCCATAATTAAACAAATAATGGCATATATAGCCTAAGGCTGTTTGAAGCTGTCATTGTTGCAGATTCTTAGAAACAGATGGATAAATACATGTGAGGAAGAGGAAGAGTGAAATTAATCTTGCCTTAGGGCAGTGGCATGGGCTAGGTGACCCATTAGATGAAGACTTCTTCTCCTGTTATTTCTACAAATGTATGATTCCATGTGTGCTGAGCACAGCACCTACACCAGAGCTGCACAGGCACACGAAGCCAGCATCTCCCACTAGGCACTATGAGAGCATTTTAAAGTGGAATACTGTCTTTTAGCAAGGATGTTATGGCTAAGATACTTCAGTTTTCAAGTTGACAAATATACTTAGACATTTCTAAAGGAAGCAGACCATTTTTCTCCAGCTGGAAACTTTCTTTCTGTTTAAGTCACAAATTCGACACAGAAAAGTATTTTTGAGGCAATCTTTCAACCACTTCCTTGTATTGGGTAAGCATACTAGAAATGTGGATTGTTAGCTCTATAGTCTTCGCAGTTTAGATAGAAAGTAGAGGAAGGAAAAGATGATAACTTTCATGCTGGAGAGGGTACATATTTGTGAAAAGTCATTACTTGTTTAACATTCAAGCCAGAGGTCCAGAGTTTGAGAACAGCCCAGGAAGGAACTGGGTAACACAGCAGGGAGAAACAGGATGCAAGGTTTTGACTTCAGCATCCTCTTTCCTCTCCTGAGCATGAGGTTGGGAGCAGGACTCAGCCCCCAAGATTTCCCTGAGGGTCAGTGCAGTCAAATGTATAGCTGCTTTAGGCCTCTTTAAGTAAAAACACTGAGCTAACAAATAAAATCCCACCTACTGTGATTTCTGGCACCTGTGTGATCCTTCACTACTGCATGGTTGCTTCTCCTGTCAAACAGGCTCAGCTCAGTGGCTTGGTTGGCACTTGGCAGTGAATCATCACAAAACTTTGCTGGTTTAGCACCACTTTTTATCTAGTCCAATCCACGAAGAGCCTCAGCATTTGGAGTCTGATATTCAAATGGCAGAGTTGTATCACCCTCTCCATCTCAGTGTTAATGGTGACCACAGCCCTCTCTACCCCTTGGATTCTCCTTCTTGCACTGGAGTCTGCCCTACCAACTTATGTCACCCTTCCCAGATGGCACTCAGCCCTGGGTGCAGTGCAAGGATCCCTGTAGCAGCCAAAAATTTCCAAATGGTTTTAATTTTTATTGGGGAGGCCGAGGGCGGTGGGGGGGGGAGGGGGGCGTGGTGGGCAGGGAAAGACAAAGATCCAACAACAAAAAACAAGCAAGGAGCTTTGGTCTCATTCTGCCCTTCTTTCCTTCATCCTCAGTGCACTGGCACTCCAAATTCCACTGTCTCCATGGTCAGGGATAGTAGCTAACAGCAGTCCTGTCTAAGAGGTCAGGAACATGGCACAGCACAGAGGCATGTACACCAGCTCCCCAACCTGAAAGAGAAAGGTAGCAACCATGAGAACTCCCCAAACCCTGGAGGCTCAGAGCTACAGCAGCTTTTCTAGAAAGCCAACAACTCCTGCAGGCAGTGTTGTAGTGAAAATTCAAAAAGATAAAGGAGGAAAACCTCAGAGGTATTTACATTCTTCATGTAAGATGTGTCAATTTTAATGGGCAGCAAGTACTCAACAGCCAAATCAGTAAATATATTCAAGGTGTATATCTCACAGTGAAACTCTTTGTGAGGTAGGAGTATGGGGATGCAACTGTGGCTGAGAACTTAAGCCTGAGGTCTTCTATCCACAGGAGAGACAGCTAAGGTACATGCACAGTTGCTTTCACCCAGCCTCCCAAGGAGGAAATAAACCTAAACCTTTCTACTTAATTTTTTATAAAGTCTATTTCTTTCTGTGCCATCTTTTCAAGACACACATACACACTCTGCAGAAGAGTAACTCCCTTTTGCAACACGGCTGACCCTGCCATGCCTTTTGACAGAGCTCTAAGGTGATAGTGAAGCTGAGTTATAGCTGGGGTGGGTGAAGCTACAGGCATTTGTTGCTTAAACACTACACAAGGTGTTACTCTAATTACTGGTGGAGTCCACAGAGGGGTGAACAGCAGCTCCCAACCTGGTGCAAAGCGGCAGCACCTTGATTTGGAGATTAAATTAGTGATTGGGTGCGGAGCAGAAGGCAAATGGGCTGGTGGGGGAGGGAGGACAACATGCTGGTGGGAAAGGAGCCTTGCTTTTCCTGCCTGATCCTAGCACCTTGGCCTTGGCTCTGCAACCCTGCCAGTCCTAGAAAGTTTCTCTTTATCCCCTCCAGGCTACAAAAGGCTTGTGGTACTAATGTTTCTAAAAATATCTCCAGGAAAGGCAAAAACAAACAAACAAAACAACCCCTAATAAAACCAAAACACAACAAACCAACCCAAAACACCCCAACCCCGGACAAACTGACGAGGTTTATAAGCAGCTCAAATCCTGGGTTATTCCTTCACTAATGGGGTTTGTCTGGTGTTACTGAGATCAGAGCCTGGCCACTGGTTACAGAGAACACAATGGAATTTGAAGCCTAATTAACAAAAGAACTCCCTCCACCTGTCTTTAAGCAGCCCACGTGTTTCCAATTGGGCTTACAGCCACAAATGGATAAAATTGTGCTAAACAACTCTGAGCACATGACAGAAAAATAGCCTCCTGAGTTATGAGCCAAATCCACATACTCAAGGGACCACAAGAATCAAAACAAGACCATGTTCAGGGATGTGGATGAGGGGGAAAGGGAAGGATAACTTTGCTGGAAGAAAACCTTAATATTCAGCAGCTCAGTTAGTGGGAAATGGCTGTTATTACCAGGCATGTGGTAAAATATTGGTGACTACCTCAGTGTGAAGGAGTCAGGGTAACAGGCTTCTCCACCACCCCGTATCTCTAACATCTGCAATTAGGACTCTCATACAACATACTGCATGAAACCTGTGCACTCGAAAGCAGCGCAGCTGTCTTGTCCCTGCACATAGCTAGGCATTTCAAAGGAAAACATACAGGAAACGTCCACTAAGTAACAACAGAGCCAAGTCAGGAACATTTTTCTCCTCAAAAGAAGAAGGTGTCTCTCACCCTGGAGAAAGATAATAATCCACCAACAATCTGCTTTAATCTGAGGGCTGTGCTATGCACAATAGCACTGTATATTGACTGCCCGAGCCCAGCCCTTTAGACAGCTTCGGTGACAGATTGTAACAGGCCTGCTGATAACTCCTATGACCCTGAATCAAAGGGTTCACAGGCATCACTGCTGGGCTGGAGTTACTCCACTTCTGTAGTTGAAATGTAAATGTAAGTAGCTAATTACAATCTCTTTTCATCCTAAAACAAAACCTTTTATGCTTTCTCTGATAGTTACTAGCAAGCTGCTGCTGCTAATTATTTAGCAGTGGTAGCATCCTCCAAAACTCATAAAAATGCAAGGAGAACTCAAATAAAATTTTGGGTCCCGTTGTGTAAAGAGTGCTATCCAGATGGATTATTTGCACCCAGCCCTTAGGTGCCTCCAGGGACCTGCTGTCTCCTGGAGACAGGAGAATCAGTGATGCTCAAGAGAAATAGTGATGCTTAGCAACACTCCCCCAGCTCAGGGCACACAGACCAAATCAGGCTTGCTTTCAATGAAATGCCCTAGGTTGAGCCTTCTGGAGTTTTCTAAGAAGTCACTGATGAACCAGAAATTTATTAACTAGTCCTGGCTCTCTGCTTTCTACCAGTAACACAGATGACTGTCAGCTACAACCTCAGGCCCAGTGTTTAGGGACTCTCCAAAGGCTAGAAGAGCCACTTCCATTTCAGACAGGGCCAGTTCTGGAGCTCACTCACAGCCTGCACAGACAAGGAAGACTGTGCTGCTGTACCGTGTGGGAGCAGAGGAGGCACTTAAAACCCCTATACAGAATGTGTTCAGTCCCAGAAGAGTCTAGGTATCTTGGTATGAGAGAGAACCTTCTCTTCCCAACATCACAGCCTGGGAGAACAATACCATTCCTGTGCTGAAGTTGCAGCTAGAGAGAAGAAAACTGCACTGTGGCACTGACAACAGTCCTGGCCTAGGAATTCCATGATCACTTGAATTATCACTGGAACTTTTCTAACTCTAACTTCTAGTAAAAAAAATTAAAGTATGTTTTTCTAGCTTTAAGATTGCTGTAGGTCTACTGCATTTAAACCTTGTGACAGATATTTCCTATAAAAGCTATAGCCAAAAATCAACTTTAAAAGATGCAGCTTCTGATACCGAGTCACATGCCTCTGGAAAGATGGGATTACTGTGGAGATACACACCCCACCCTGCCTCAAGCCCTGTGAATGCACAGGTTGAGAGGCAGCCAACCCGCTGAACAAACACAGCCCAAAACCGAGTACAGGGGAGGCAAGGGATGGAGAGGGGTGGGTTATGCCTGGCCAAGTCCTTGAAAGGAACACTAGCTACATGATCTGCCAGATCTGCCAGGGGCAAGTTTGGGATGTAGCCAAGTTCTCAATACCCTCAGTGCACTGTGCCACGGAATCTGAAGCATGCTGTGCTGGTAATCAAGTGTCATGGGCACTGCCAGCTGCTCAGGCTGTACAGCTCCTGCCCTCACCTCAAGCTGGTGACAGAAATTCCAAGACTGCACTTACCAAGCCTACTTCTAAAAGGGATTATCAGCTCCAGCTTTCTCCCCACAAAGGCTCTGTGTGCCAGCAGGCCAGTCCGTTTCCTGCTGTAAAAGGGAAATGTGCTGCAAAGTGTAAAGCAGGGATGTTAGTGATGCATCCACCTTTAAAGTGCCAAATGCACTGCCTGGAGCCGGTCATTGTGCTGGTTATTAGTGCCTGACTGGAAATCCAGAGGGAGAGGGGAGTTGTCCTCTTCCACAGAGTAAAAAGGAACCATCAGATAGGAAAAGTAGGAACACTCCTGAAGTTTTCCTGGGAGAAGAACGGTTTCTCCCTTGAAAACATCAGTAGCTGTTCTTATAAAGATTAAAGCAAGTTACAAGGTTGTGTCTTCAAGTCTCTCCTTCCTCCTTGCTGCTGTTGACCATCGTTCAGCCAATCATGCCTGTCCTGCCCGTGGCCATGGCTCCATGTGACTTAGTCATAGATGCAGATGGGAACACACCTCTGCTAGCAGAAGGAAGCTGGTTTGAAAAGAGCAAGGGAGTGATGAGAGATCTCTGAGAAGGCCAAGACAAAGTCTATGATGTAGCAAAAGGGGTTTGGATGAAAGAGGACTTGGAATAGGATGCTTGAGAAAAGAGTAAGTTGTGAAAAGATAAAGGAAAGAACAGGCATAAAGAGAAGGACAGAACAAGTGGGGAAGGCAGAGAAAGGACATGGGGAGTGTGGAAAGAGGAGTTCAGTATGGTGAGATATATTGGCATCAACCTGGGAGGCAAGGAGTGCTTGTGGAGATGTTGAGGAGCACACATGGACTGCAGCAGCCCTACTGGTAATATGACAACCACGCCTTGATGTCCAAATGCAGAAGCCTCTCAAAAACTGCCCAAACACAGACGCACACTCATGGCAAGATATTTACCAGTGGAAATATACCTGTGGTTGAGTCACGAATAAAGAAGGATCCTTTGTTAGATTACTTTTATTATCATAATGAATATCTGTTCTTAAGTGAGATGAGTTAATTGTGAAATTTCTAGGGTCTCCTAGCCAAGCATATAGCACCTGCTCTGTAGGCACAGAATGGGCTTTTTCAGAATTTATCATTTTGTTCACTTACTCATTTCTGGACTGGAGTCCATGTAAGAAAAACCTACCACCACACACACAAAAAAACCCAAACCAAAAAAACCAAGCAAACAAGACTCAAAAGAAACCCCAGTCAGCTTGTTTTGTTTTATACAGTAACAGACTATCAAGATGATTTTCCTTTACATCAAGAAAAACCTCTTAAACCTCCATGCTTTTAGCATTAATTGAAATCTTCTATGCAGCCTGCAGTGTGCATGGGTCACCCCAAGACATTGGGGGGAGACCATCAAAATATTTTATCAAGTCTGTTTTTAAAAGTTGCAGAGATGGAAGCACTAGGCCAAAGTACTCAATCTAAACAGACCTGACTTCTCCTTCACATACAAATCATATTAAAGCACAAGTTCACGTCTGGCTAAAAGGAGAAACAAACAAAACTTGGAAATGGAGAAGGGGATGGCTTTGAAAGATCTTAGACTGGGATTTTCAAAGTTACAGTGTACCATGGTTCAGATGCACCATCCCATTAATTTTAATAACTACCTAAATTCCCTAGCAAGCTGGGAATAACTTCAAAGTTAAATGCTTCTTATATTTGGATACTTCCTTTAGATGACCTGGGTTTGTTCTTTCATGGTGAAAGGAGAGATGAAAAGAGTGTTCTGTGCTTTCTGCTCAGACAGAGCTCTGCAGGCTTCACTGCCTAAGCTTGCAGTGGCCGTCATCACTGCTGCCTTCTCTCCCACACCCTCATCTCAAGCCCCCTTGAATGCTATTTGTTTGCCTGGCTGCTGACAGAGATTGTACAGATCACTTGGGAGAGGACAATAAATCATAACTATATGACAAGCTGCTTCTGACAACAGGTCCCTCTTGTCCTGTTTCTGGAACTTTTTTTGACTTTGTTTTATGTGTTTTTGTGGTCTGAAGTATTCAATAAATCTCTTTGAACCTTTCAGAGCCTCCCTTTGTATCTCACTCACACAGTTCTGCAATTACCTATTGGACTGGGAAGGTCCAGAGCTGACAACCCACTTTTAGCCTGGCTGCAGTTACTGTATCATCTCACTAGCCAGCTCCTCATTAATTTTCCATATTAAATTTTTATGAACAGAAAAATAATATTTGAGCAGATATAGAAAATGCTTAAAGAACAGACGCATAAAACCTTGAGCTCAACACCTTTCCATCTGCAAAAACATCCTTATAATTCCCATTATTTTAAAAAAGTTCTTCCTCAAAGAAATATAAACACATTAAAACATGAGAGCTCTTTGAGGGAACCTTGCAGAAGTCAGGGACTGAGGCTTTCAGCATTTTCACTGTAATTCAGTCTCATTCTGCCCCAATTTTCTTCTCCCTGACATAGAAATAATAGCAGGGCACATTTTCCTTGGTAAAAACCGTCTTTTTGACAGTTCTGTTTTTCCATGAAGGACAGAAAAAAAAAAAAAAAAAGGATACTTTGTCTGAAAGTGAAAGTGGAAGGTTGCAAACTGAAGGGGTGGTTGCTTTAAGCAGCTCTCTTGGTAAAATTAGAAATGAGGAAAGTACTGTCAGCAGATGGTGAGCAATTGTATTGTGCATCACTTGTTTTTCTTGGGGTTTATTCCTCAACCTGTTATCTCCCTGTTCATTGTAATTATTATTATTAAATTTTAATTTAGTTCAATTATTAAACTGCTCTTATCTCAACCCACAGGTTTCCTTTTTTCTGATTCTTCTCCCCATCCCAGTGGGGGATGGAGGGGAGAGTCAGAGAGCAGCTCTGTGCTGCTTAGCTGCCAACTGGGGTTAAACCACAATGTTACCCTAAAAACAAAATTGAAAGCTACCCTCAGTTCCACCTAAGGAAAAGTTGAAAAATATTCTTATCAATACTTACACATACGTTTCAGAACCATGATTGTAAGTTAATTGCATTACAGTATTTACTCTTTAACAATCTTTGAAACAGATGAAACATATGGTTTACATATGATTCACATCCTTGAAAGACATATGTACTGTCAGTCATTTGAAAAAGTCTTATCCGATTCCATAACATTGAGCAGTACATTAGTAACATATGTTTTATGATCTTTTCTTCTGTATTAATCACATAAGAAAACACATGAACATAGTCTTAAGAAAGGGAATAAAAATCTCATGAGCTTAAAAATCCAAGGTAATCATAAAGCAGTGACTCTGAAGAGTGATAAAGGACTTGTAGCTCTAAAGAAACAAAACTGACAAGTTGTAAAGAGCTTTCAGTTGAAAATGCAAAAAACCTTGGAACCTAGGAGGAGCATTTTGTTTCTGAATAAATACAGTTAGACACCAATTCACAGTGGCTTCTGTCTTTCCTTATAAAGGGTTTACTTTTTAAATGATTCTAAAATAAAACAATATCCCAATTTAAATATTTAAAGCTCCATGAAAATGGTACTGCCCATTTCAGGTAAAATTAATGCACACCTGGGCTTCCCTGGAAATCAGCTGTTTTTCCAGCCAGATACTTTATTATAAATACTGCCCAGGCTGTGCAGACATCTAATATTCCAGCAGGACAAACACTTCAATGGAAGAGCAATAACTCCTACAGGGCTACCCATACAGCCAGAAGTCCTCCACAAATGTGTGTATCAACTCAGTAGCAACTCCACTGCACATACATGGAACTCTTGAGCTAAAGGGAAGAGCTTAAATCCCTGAATTATGTTTAAATCAATAAACACTATATCTATATTCATAGTTCTCTGATGCTCTTCAAAAAATCACATGTGAAACAAACATTAAAACCCGCCCCCCCAAGAAAAAAAACAACCCACAGTTCTGTGGCCCAGCAAGTGTTAGATGCAGTATTTTCTAAAACAATGCTTTCCTTCTACCCATGCAATAAATAATTCAAAGTTGCTATCCCTGCATCTAAAGTCTGCTTATCTCAGAAGTTTTAAGCACATCAAAAATCGCTATATAAATTGAATTAAAGAAGTTGCCACTTTAGCTGAGGGCTGTGAAGTTATAGATAAAATGACACTGGCTTCTGTGGGTTGGCTGTTCTGAGCTTGCCACATTATAAGAACATTGCATTGAGTCCAGCAGTGGTGCTGGAGAAGCCTGAGTTCTCTGAGAAGTAAACTTCCACAGAGCTGTTTGAGAGCTGGGTTGAACTCACGGTTAATTATCACTTGGGCAGATGCCATCCACATTTTGGCCATTAAAACAGCTCAAGTAACAGCACATGCTTCTGAAGGGTGAGAGGGACACCACCAGGTTGAAGCTAACCACCTTTAGAGTCTAGCTGAAAGCTTGCTATGCAGTTTCCAAAATGTGGGGATCTGCACTCTGTACTGGCACCCTTCTGGAGAGACCCATCTGCCCGGCTGAAATGATATTCTTCAATTAAAGCAATGCTGAGCCTCAGCCCTGCCTCTGAGGGCTCCAGTGCCTGCTGGGATAGGGAGGGTTAGGTGCTGCTCTGCCTTAGCAATCCCTCTTCACACCATGTATTCTAGATGCTACACTGAAACAAAACAGCTGTGAAAGCTCCCTATTCACAGCACAGTGGTGTGAAGCCTCTGCTGCTAATTACTGTGTCTTAAATGGAGCCACGCTGGCTGAAAATCCCCTGAACTTGAGAGCCAGGAAACCACAGCTTTCTTTGCCAGAGGAGTCATATAGAGGAAGAAACGTGCCTGAACAGAACAGCTCATACACTCTCCAGGGGTGGCCTGGGGCTGTATCACCTGAACAAAAGGGAAGCATGGCTGGCATAAATCTTTGAGACCATAAGCACCTCCTCTGGTTTTAAAAGCTCTGTCTTCTAAAAGATAGGCATACAGGTGCTCTACTCTTAGCCAGGGTGTGCTACAAGCCCACAGTGGGTGTGGTGAGGGCAGTAACAGGATCACTCCATAGTTTCACAGCTCTCCCCACGCTGGCTAGAAAAAAGGAACAGCAGGTCTTTCCATGGCCATCATCCTAAGTACTGACAGCAGCTGCAGTCATTTGTCCCAGTGTCTGATTCCCAGCACCAGCCTCTCCCTGCTATCCCACATCTCTCCTAGTCTTAGCCCTTTGTTCTGTACCATATCCACAGCTGTAAAACAGGGGAATTCAGGTCCTGCATTTCTCAGGCTCCGGGACCCACCAACCCAGGGATGCTTCAGCATTTAATGAACTGCCTTCTCTTTTGACAGACACATCTCCAGACAGGACAGTTTTGACTAGAGCAAAGATACTCCACATATGTTTTTGATTAGGATCCACCCCATCCCAATGTATTCCCTGCACTGCTTTATGCAGTGTTACACGGGGTCAGCTTCTAGATCTACGTGTAACATGACAGATTGTCAGTGACAAGGCGCAAAGCCCCAGGCCAGCACAGAAAGGGAGGCCCATGCTGCTCAGATCAGGTGTCCGCACACAGCTGCTCGCTTGTCACCTAGGTGGCATGTGAATAACATGTCAGGTTCCTGCCCGTTGCAGAGTTTTGACTTTACCTTGATAAATTGTTCTTTCTTTACTAGCCAGGATGGCCACAAGGCATTTCCACCTGATGTGTCCATGTCACCATTGCCCTGATGGTCAAAACCAGCTGGGTGTATGGAGAAGCATGTGAGACATGAAGGTGCTCTGGGATGTGGCAACCACTAACAAAAAAATGTGCTGGTACCTACAAGCCACAATGACTGAGCTGCTAAGGGTCAGTGCCAGTGCTGATGGCTATGCTGAGAGGCTGTGGGCTTTCTTGTTTCCTGCATATACACGCAGCTTAAGGCTCAAACACTCTCTGCGGGAAAAGGAAGTGGCCACAGAGTTCTCATCCTGCAGATAAGGCTGGGATCTGTCTCCCACTGGAACCATGGGCAGCTCAGTGTCAGCCTCTGGAGATGTTGGGGTGCAACCTTTTCTGCCACACACTGAGTACCTTCCTGTCTGCCTTGGCAGAAGTGTCTGAGCTTGCTTTTCCTTCCAGGTCTATCAAGAGAGGCTGAACCACAAACAAGCTTCAAACTTTTTTTTGGCTTTTTACCTAAGCTTTCTTGGGCTGAGTTCATCTTCAGGAAGGGGCATTGTGGAAGTGCTCCCTAAGTGCAGACACATTCACATTAGCCATGAGTGATCCAGGACAGCCTTGGTACCACCTTAAGCTGCACCAGATATATTTACCTAAGGAAACAGTGTATTACATGACCTCTGACATACATGTGCTTGCCTTCTCAATTTCTAGCCCACAGATAGGAAATCTGAGGCACCAAATAATTCTGGGACTTCTTGTAGGTCCTCCAGAGAGCAGAGAAATGTATCTGCCTTTACAGACTCCCACCCTGTACACTGCCAGTGCTACCTCCACCAACTGCACACACCAAAGCCAGAAACCACAAATTAGAGATCAGTTTTAAATTGACCTGTAGAATGGAAGTGCTAAAAATGAACTCATTCCAGAGAAGGAAGGGGACAAGGCCAGTGTGCAGAATGAGTTCAAGAGAGTTATTGGAGGGAGGAATAACACAAGGGACTGAAGCAGGTGATCTGTCTCCAGCTGGGTCACTCTTCAACAAGGAGTATCTCTGCAGTGGGGAAGATTTTCCCTTTCTTTTCTGTGCTGTGGCGCTCAGCTGCCCCTGCATTTTGCAGGTGCACTCAGCTGAGACTCATCCCAGAGCCCTGCATTCAGAGCACATAAAAGCTCATGCCTCCCCCTGTGCCTGCATGTCACAACAGTGTCAGCCCATGCCACCGATCAGAAGTGAACTGCAGTGGGGCTATTGCACAGCCCCCAGCATGGCTCTGGCCTTCCAGACACTGAAAGGAGCTTTAAAAACATGACTGAATGAGGTACTTCTACAGGAAAGCAAAGATTCAGTGCAGGCTTTATAGCTTAGCATTTGCAGTATTCTACCTGCAAAACAGGGTTCATGAAAGAGTGCATTTGACTTGCTCAAAACAATTTCTTTTACCTTCTCCAGGCTGAAAGGCATAAGCAAGACCAGAATCATAATTTGGCCTGTAGCCTTTCCCCTAGGACTAGCTGGGCTGCCTGCTGTACATCTGTAACATAGACTGTAACACAGGGCATTTGGATCTCCTGTAACCCATCAGCTGGTAGCTGTTGAAATCACCCTGTTTCCTTCCACTTACTACTTGCCTTTTAAATTTTTTTTTTTTTTTTTTGAAAACTCAGTCATCTAGTCAGATTAGGTGGTTCAGAATTTCTTAGCAGTGAAAATAAAAGCTGCTAAAAAACACTAAAATGCTCTTGGCCATGTCCTGTCAGACTAAATCCAAACCTCATCAGTTTTCAACAAGTCTCTGCGAACACATTCAATTGATCTGAAATCAAACAGACAAGGACGTTTTGCTGGAGCCAGTTGGTTTTGCTGAGGGTAAATCACACCCAGCTCTAACCCACAGCCATGCTGTGCAGCCAGCACAGCTATTTCAGTCACACAACCAAATGCCTGCTCTCCCGTTAGGCTGTTCAGTGATGGTCTTTGACAAAATCCTCGCTGCACATCAGCTTCCTCCAGGAAAGAAAAGGTGATGTGCTGAATTCTAAACTGTCTAAGGGCAACTTTAATATGGGACTTGCACTTTTTGAGGGAGGTTTTGCCTTTGTTTTTAAAGAAAAAGGTGACTGATCTGGTAAACTGGGAAAGAGTATTTTTAAGTTATTAAACTATTAGAAGAGAAGGCTACGCTTCTTCCAGCATATAACATACCTCTCTGAAACATGCAACATGTTATACATCACCTTGCCCACCTGGAATTACCTGAAAATAGCTGCTATCTTTTGCATAAAATGAGGAGCAGATTCATTTTTCTGAGGGTACGTGCAAAGCCTACACACAGATACATAGGTAAGAGGAAAGGGACTGCATGTGTGTTATATACAGAACAGAGAAGAGGCACACTAGGCAGAGCATGGTGCTGGGGCTCAGGGTGGGAGAAACACTGACAGCACAGATGGGCTTGGGACGTGGCTGGTGCATTACAAAGGGTAATGTGCTTATAAACAGAGCACCTAAGCCAATATCTGCCCTCTGTGCATGCTCTACAAGCAGCTCCTTCCTACCTGGCTCCATCCTCCAAACACACAGACCCAGCAGACCGTTTAGATCAAGGCAAACCCATCACATGCCAAAGCAAGGGGCCCAGCCTGTCAGTAGGGGCCCACCAGCCCCTCACCACTTAAGAACACCAGGATCCTGCCTCCTGTCATCCCCACACAGCTCACAGAAACAGCCACTGCACAAACCCAAGCCCCCTGCAAAAACATGTACCTTGCCAGGATGCCCTCACAAGCCCCCAGGTTGAGCAGAGGGGGCACATCCCAGCAGGAAGGGTTACCCCATCCAAGGCCCTCCAAATGGAGAAGAGCAGACTAGAAGGGCATGTGGATGTGCTTGGGGCTGTTGGTCTGGGACAACCCCTCCCCACAGAGCCCCCTGTGCCGAGGGCAGGGGAAGGGCCCCTTTTCACCATGTGTGTGGGCTGAGCAGGGCATGGAGACCCCCCTGCCACCACCTGCCCGCAGACACACAGCCTGCACAGCTAGTCCTGTGCTGAAGGGCAATTAAATTCCTCATTAGCTGTAACTAGCAGGCACCTGACACCCCTCAACAGAAGCACAGCAGCAGAGGGGCCTCTCCCTGGCAGGCGAGGGCCAGTGGGAAGTCAGTTTTTTGGGTTGTTTTATGAGCTCGGGTATGTCTGAGCTCCCTTCCACTGTGCTGGAGACTCACTACAGGCAGCACCTGTGAGCTGGAGCCTGATCCACGTCTCACCACTCGGGTGGGAACCCCTGCTGATTTTGGCAGGGTGTGGATCAGACCTTCCCTGAAAAGGCTGGGAATAACAGCCAGCCAGAGCCTTAAGCTGAGCTGTAGTCACCAGCATGAGCTGCTCTGGGGGCCGAGGACTATGCGCTGCTGACTGAACAGAGAGCAGCTCCCATTAATTATCCCAGCCCTCCTGCTTGGTGCCTCTGTCCTCTCAAACATACAAACCAAGATCTCCAGAATTCTCCTTCACTGGATGAGATCTCTTGCCAACCATCCCATCCAAATGAATCTTCCAAGTATTAGGAGCTTCACCTCATATTCCCAAGGTGGATAAAAGGTTACCCTGGGCAGGGAGACCTGCCTACACCCTTGCAGTCAGACATGTTGTCCATTGCCCTACTGGTCCTCAGCAAGTCAAGTGCATCAGACAATATAATTTTTCCAACTTCACAGTCAGATGAAAAGGAGTTCCTAAGTAGGCTACTGACCATTTGGTCCAACTTGCTTGCTTCAGCATTTGTGGGTGTCAAACTGCTCTGTCTCTACAAGGCTGTTAATATGTGTGGTCCAAAGGACCTTGATTATTTTCAAGACAAAATTATCCTGGGGATAAGGGAAACCCAGAGGCAGGGAAAAATCAGAAGAGATTAAGAACTTGCAAGTGCACACTCTTGTTCTTGCTTCACATTGAATTGGTTTTACGTGAGGCTTTTCTAACTGGGTGCAAGGCTATGGGCTGATGCTCTTCAATTCCCTGCCAGTGTTGTACTGTTTCTCCCCATGATTTCCATGCTCTCACCAGGCTGCTGCTGCTGCTGCCTGAATGAGTGCACTGCAACACGAGCAGGAGAAGATGGCGGGGCACAATGTCACTGGATGGCTGTGCCTGAGCTGCTTGGACAATTTTTCTTTGAACAATCAGTAAGAAAAATGTTCACTCTGCTTTTTGCAGAGGAAAGGTTTTGGATTCTCTTAAAAGCCTTGCCCACTCAGCCGCCAACCTGTTTATTGTATGTCCACATCCTTTGATTAGTTCTTTAGCACCTGGCCTTGGCTTTGCAGCACATGAGCTTCCTACAAGCTTTAATGCACTTATCTTCACAGATAAATGTGAGGGAAGGGAAGAGCTACAAACTCCCTTGGATAGAGCAGATCTTTTGATGCATGTCTCTTAAATCCTAGGCCAGCCATTAAATCCCTCCAATGTTTAGCGGTCTCCAACTTGTTCCTAAGGTCATTCATTATTTATAGTATGGGTCTGGCTGTATGGTATTTCGTTGCTGCTGGAGGAGGATGGCAAACACAGAGTCAGGAGTCTGTGTCCTCCTTAGCCTCAGAGACACTGCAGGATGTCTGGCTCCTTGGAGCTAATCCCATGCTCTTTTAACTAATTTGTAAATGTGTTCTTTATAGGAGGGGAAAGGATTCATCAATGTGATGTACAGGTCCTATACCGTCAGTTTGTCATATTAAGCCTGCAAGCTGAATATAGAGAAAAGCTCATGGAAATCAATGTACCATAAAAAAAGGCATTATTTCCAGTTCACATATTATCTCCAGCAGTGGTTCTTGCTGTGACTTCATAAGAGTAAAAAACCCTTCACAACTGGGTAAGTTCTTCCTACAAAGCACCTACCAGCAAGGCTCCACTATCTATCTTAATGTGATAAGTAGCCTGAGCTCTCCAATTCCTGTAGTGAAAAGCAGTCAAAACCTCTCAGACATTTTTTTGGACTGTGTATCTTTCAACTGCAACCTCTCTAATTTTTCAGTTTCTTTAAATGTAAGCCCCATTTTAAAATGTCCACAACAAAGGCTTGGAAGGGGAGGCAATATCTTTTATTAGACTAAATGACATAGCTGGAGAAATTAGACAAGCCTTCAGTTAGTGAAGAGTAATAAAAGATACTGCTTTTCTCCAGCAACTCTGCC
Organism: Coloeus monedula; assembly: GCF_965178545.1. NCBI lineage: Eukaryota > Metazoa > Chordata > Aves > Passeriformes > Corvidae > Coloeus > Coloeus monedula. Next base: position 21,431,248 of record NC_138788.1, read on the forward strand.
TTGCCTGTAGCCTTAAACCACCTCATCTTCAGCAATTCCAGTGCCACAAAGAAAGCATAGAAATCTTAGAAAGGCTGAACATCTAATCTGTACTGCCACAAAACAGAATTATTATGAGGACTGCACTGCCTGGGCTGGTTTGTTGTTGTAGGATAGCTCTCCAGCACTAGGCAGCTCCTATTTCTTAAACATAAATCACCACTAAAACCATTTGTTTGAGTTCAAAACCAACAATGGGGTACTCAAATTGCAATAAATTAGTTATGTAGGGTAACATAGAAAAACACCAAAAACTACATTAAGTCAAGGGGAATACAGTAAATATTTTGATAAGCTGTTGTCAGAGCACAATGCAGCTATTTTTAAGCTACAGCTTTAATCTTTGTCTGCCTGCAGATACTGGATGAGCTCCCTTTGCATGTTCCTGATTTGTCTTCTCCTCAGGCTTCAAAAGTTAGAGCTGGGGTAAAACATCCTCCCACCTTCAGGCAAGTTTTGAGGTACAGCTGCCCAGGATATACCTGAGCTGAGACCCTGCAGTTCTCTTTCCCAGAAGCTAATGCAGCACCTGGGGAAAAACCTAATGCCAAAATATCACATGTACAGAGAAAAAACATTTCAGGAAAGCATCACTCCTAAAGAGAATGAGGCAGACTGTAAATCTATCCAGCTCAGCCTCCCCTACAGCTGGGAAGGTCTCTCACTTCAGATTCCCTCCATCTGTCTTTTCAGCATCGATCTGTCACCACAGAAAGCTGCTGACAGACAGCCCCGATTCACACAGCCACGCAGGAAATCCTGATAACCAATTATCGCTGTGCAGGAGTTCATCTCACAGACAGGCACCCCTACCTACCAGCGTCTGCAGCTTCATACACCCGAGTACCAGCATCCTTGTAGCAGCACTTTTTAAGTTTCGTTTGAAACAAAATTTTAAAAATCAGCAGAATCACCAGGCACACTCTGCCTTGTTCAATAATGCTAGTGGCAGCTGCTTATGCCAGAGGGCTGGGAATGGTTTGTTCTTTTTTCTCAGAAGACAACCCAGACTTCAGAGAAGGTCATAAAGTTTCAATCAAGAGTAGACCTGCCCAGTGTCCTTCTTGCCCAATATCTTGCTCCCAAGAGCAGTGTGGACCTGGTGAAGCAGCTGTGAGATAATCCCTCAGTAGATCACAGTCAGTAATTAGGATTTCTCTATCTGTTCACATAACCATCCCAGCAGACTTGCATGAATACAGCCCTACCCACTGCAGCTACTCTGATATCAGTGCAAGGGAGCTTATCCTGCCCTTGGTGCTCCTTCATAGCAAGGGAATAAGCTGTACCAATACAAAAGACATCACATATTTGACATTAAAGCTGAGCTTTAATGCTAACTACTTTAACACAAAAGCTAACTACTTTAACACAAAATTACATCTTTACAAAATTATACTGACCAAACTTCTATGAGGAGATCTGGACAGGGAGAATAGCTTGATGAGAAACGGTGTCTAAAAGTACAATGCATAAAAAATTATATTCTGGATCAATTATTTACACTCTGCCTCAAACCCAATATCTTCAGAGACCCATTAAGGAAAATATATTTATTTTACAGTTAAAGAAAGATACCAGGACGTACAATAAGCTATTTCAGACATTAAATGAAAGCATTCCTGAATGCTGAAAACAATTGTGTACAGAAAGGGCACAGAGAAGGAGCCTTTGAGAACCCTGAATAAGAAAATAAATCTCTCTTTATTTGCCTTGGAGAGTCTTTTTTTTTTGATGGCAGCTCAACTTTTCTTTGAAACCTTACCATCAAGTTGCATACTGCAAAAAGGAAACAGAGATGTTTATTTATCAGCAGAGAATCACAAGCCACTCTCTGCCCAGGATGGTCTCTGTCTTCTTTACAACTGCTGAGATGGCAAATACATCTCCTAACCCTGGACAATGGTATTGCCCAGGATAAGAAGCCCCAGCAACAGTTTGCAAACCCCATCTGTATCTGGGACACCCAGAGGGATGTGTGAAAAGATTCACAGCAAAGGGTGAAATGGCTTGAAATTGCATTTGTCATATTCTATTATTTATGAATATAGAAATATAATTTTTATTCCTGTTCCCTCACCCAGGATGGTAGGAAAAATTACCATATTTCCTGAATAAGTGAGTGGAAAAAAGACCATTTGGAATTAAAAACTAGTTTGGAGTGCAAAGTCAAAAAGTGAAGGTTTTCTCATGTATACTTCCAGTGCAAAAGCAACCTTCCTGTTAAATTCCTTGGTAATTTGATAACGTAAGGGACACCTAACAAAAAAACACTGAAGAACTTCATAAACTTCTTGATTATCAGGAGGCTACAGCCTGTTACAAGCTCAGTATTTTCTCAGTCCCTAGCCAGAGGGACTTGCCACCCTCATCATACACAAACCATGCAGAGAAATGAGCTCTCTCCACAGTGGGCTCTTCTCGGGGCTCTGAAGCCATGAGTGCTGGAACAATGGGTGGGTCCTTCGTGCTGCCAGCACCTGCTGGTGGGACAGGGGCTGGGATCTCACCCAGGCTGCTCTCAGACAGCAAACAACCTCCAGCATGAGCTGGATTGGGGCTGGTTCCTAGAAAGAAAAAATTTGAGCTGCTTGGTTACTGTGTTTGGATTTTCTTCAAATGTGTCTTCACAGACAGTGGATGTGTTTCCACATGGACTCGTTGACTGGAATGTCTGAATGTATAATTTTCCTTCTACCCTGAAAATGTAATTTCCTATTGCCACCAGTGCCAGCAATTCTTGCTAATGCTTTAAAGAGAACCTTGCCCCTCTTGTACATCTCTATGTTATTTTACAATCTCTCCCAGTAAATGGCTCTCTTTAGTAGACAGGGAAACTCAACCAGGTGGTGGATCAAGGCCATTGAGAGTTGCCCAGCACTCAGGAAGCTCTGGGCACTGTTCCTGGAGTGTACACATGGGACAGTGCAGTGAGGGGCCTGGACAAGCAAAAGACACAGCCACGGCCTGGGATAAAAGCACCTAACAGCAGCTCATGGCCTCAGAAGAAGAGGCTGCAGCCCATTGCACCATTTGCACACCATGGCAGAGAAAATCCTGTCACTTCAGCAGGTGCCTTCAGACAGATCCTCTGTGCTGAAGCAGTGCTTTCTCTGCCAGGAATGTCCTGATGCATTTCCCCCACCACCACAAACCTTGATGCCTTCAGTCAGCTCCTTGTTTTCAGAGATTGGTTTCAGGAAACCAAGATGCCCAGCTTAAAATCTCAAACTGTTTTGTGCAGGTGATCTCTAAAATGAAAACTAAATATACCTCCCCTAAAATGAGCTATTAGTACTGATATTGATCTGAGCAAATAATTGAATGTACTTCTACTATTTGGATGGCTAAATATTTCCAATAAAGAGCATTATGAAAAATGCATAATATGTTTGCTTTGGAGGAAGGCTTAAGGATTTAAAGCTCATGTTAGAAACATTAGCTGCTGTCACTAATGTGACTTGCTGACTTGAGTGTTTATTTTTTCTGATTTTTCCCCATTCCCTCCAATTTTTCAATTAAAACTTAATTGCCTGCCCACTCACTCGCTGCAGAAGTTATGGGGAGATTATAAGCTGTCATAAAAACCTTCTTTGGTCTCACATTTCTCTCTGGCAGCACAGAGAAAAGGTCAGTTCTAGTGCTGGCCTACACACTAAGCCACACTTGTGGCTTAAGCCCTTGCTGTAGGAGTGTTCATTGGGTGTCGGATTGTGTGCTCATGTCCCATCTTGCTTCAGCTTTGCCTGAGTGTCTTCTAGTGGGCTGCATTGCCATCTCATCAGCAGAAATCAGGAGCCAGCTCCTGGGTGATATATTTCTTGTATATTCCTCTGAATTGGGTATGTTAATCTGATTTTATGGCTTATTTCCATATGTTGAATAAACTAGGGTTTTCTCTACATACGTGAAATGAACAAAGAACAGCAGACCTATATCCCAGCTGAGCAGCTGTCCAGTGGAGAGAAATTTCTGCAAAGATCATTACCTTGAAAAGCAGGCTAAGTAGGGACAGCACAACACTTTACCTGCTAGGAAACCACAACAGCCTTGTGCTATTGCATTCATTTCCTTAAATAAGCCTGTAGCTCTAAAATGATCAAGGACTAGTTTAAGCTTGTAACCAGAGCAGTGGCTGGAGGGAAGCTGTAAAGGCAGTCTGTGTATATGTACAACGATAGCAGCAAGAGAAGAGATTAGATAAACAGAAGATCATTTACAGCATCATGTGCCTCACAAGCCTCTCCTGGCAGGAGATGTATTGCATCCACTCCAAAACAATTAGCCAACCTGACAACCAGGGAATATTCACTGGGGGTAGGTAGCAAGGGTGATTTGCACTGAGACCCCTAGGCTATCAGAAGAGCAGAGGCCAGAGTTTTTCTGGACACTTTTATGGCCAGCTGTTTATTTTTAAGATTAATTTATTGTTCCTGGTGGGTGTGGTGCTGTAGCATGCTAAAAGAGATGTTGTGAGTGTCATTCTTACAGGAAGAACCAGGGAGAAAATTTTGGCCTCCCTGGTTTACCAAGTGGGGTGGAGGTCAGCAGCTTGGATAGACCTTGTGCAGACAGAGCAACAGGAAACAATACAGTGATCCTCTCACAGACACAATGGGGCATGAGCTGCCATTCCCAAGTAGGCATTCACATCTCCTGCCTCCACAAGGGACCATAAAATCTCCCGGAACATTTCCACTTCATAGTGCTGTAAATGAAGAGAATCATGCACCTACAAGGACTTTTTTCTCCCAAGATGGTGAACACTGGAACTGTCTCAGTGCTTTTCAGTAACAAAGGGAAAATTCCTGTATTCCTCTTTCATCTGTAATTTTGGGGGTGGCAGATTTTGCAGATGCAGCAGCCAGTCCTGAGGCAGAACTGCAAGGAACTGTAGAGCCCCAGGAAATGTTTGAGTAGCTCTTTGCTCCTTAAGCTGTCACCTACTTTGTACAACCCCAGATGTAGCCCTACTGAGTTCTTGCCATTCTCACTGGAACTGCCATGTACCTGGGAAAACCCCACGCAACAACCAACTACCCAAACTATACCACAAGGGAACAGGGTGAGGGACAGAGCTTGGGGAATGGGCAGTGCCCTGGAGATGATCACAGACCTGTTGGAAGAGCTGTGGACTCCTGTTGCCCACTGCCTGGGCATGGTCCTGATTAGCTGCTGGCTGGGCTGGAGGAGGGGGCAAGCCAGCATTTACCTGAACTACAGATTCATTAATACAGCAGTTCTGTATCTTTGTGAAAAATACTCCCTGTCATCTCTTTCAGCAGACTATTTTCATCTGGATCCTTTTGGCATTTCCAAGGATTACCCAGATAGCCAGATGAAAAATGTTTGCAATCACCTTCCATATCTGATTGGTATTCCTCATTTGAGCCTGGTCTCTTGGAGCCTATGGCATTGTGCCTATTTCTGACTGGAAGCCTGAGGGATTTTTAAAAGGAGAGAAGTAAACTGCAGATAATAATAATAAAACCTTTCTGCCATGTGGTGTTAGCAGCAGAAACAGCCAGAATGACAGTGACTAGAATTTCCATTTAATATAACTAAAATAAATGGTTTTAGCCTCCACCTAATACCTTGCCCTCTAGAGTTTTAGGAATGCAGACTGTAAATCCCTGATCACCTTAATTCCTGTTATTTTCTGAGCCCAAAGTTTATGTTATTCATCAACTGACTGAACTAAAATCCTTGTGAGTACTCCAGGCTTCTTGGTAAAATCCCCCTAGACCTCACCTGTCAAAGAGTCCAGGGAATTTTTAAAACCTGGTGGTATCCAGCGGCAATACTGCAGTGTTTGAGGCCCTGCTGCCATGGAGGACGGCATGAACAGATCTCCATCCCTGAGAAGGCATCACCAGAAAAAGGAGTTCTATTTGAGAACCAGAAAATCTCACTGTGGTTTGGGAAAGGATTTTCCTTCACTGTCTTCATTCCAGAGCTACAGGCAGTCTTTCAGATAGACTGGATCCATGCCACAGCGTGCCTTGAAGATTGAGTCTGAAACTTGTACTTGATTCTCATGAGGAAAGTTACCCAAATATGGCCTGTGTCTGGTGTGCAGCAGTCTTGCATTTCTTTATTCTAAGTGGCTCCTATCCTGAACAAAAATGGAAAGGTAGCCCTGTGTTAAATATCACAGGAAATATTATAAACTTTTGCTGCTTCCCTAATCTCCCACCAGGCAATATTTTTCAAGAGTTAATGAACTAAAGACAGGAAATCCATTAATAGCTAAGAAACCTTATATGAAGTCCAGGATGGATGGCTTTTTCTCTTTTCCATGGACCAAATTCACATTCATCATTTTTGATATGGAAGAAATACTGTTCATGACACTTCAGTAGCAGTTTTGCAAGAAAACTGTCAGGAGTTATTGGGTATCCCACCTACCCACTGTGAGTTGAATAGATCAAACCTGTTTACAAAAGCAATAAGAACCTTAACTGATCCCAAAGCTTAAAGATGCTTTCTAAGGCTAAGCAACTGGTTTCATTTTAATACAAGACAATACAGAAGATCCTGCTCTACTGTATCATCAGAGGAGCCAAAGCAGAGGTTGCCTCTTGCTGGATCAGCCTGTCACTCCTCTAATCCCTAACCAGGGCTGACCTGGTTTTCACATGCTGGGCTGTCTCCATGGGAAGATCCAAAAACTACTGAAGGTCACCATGTACTGTGCCCATGAGGAGCATAACCATATTTGAGGCATCCATTTGAAATAATTCATCTCCTTTGGGCACCCACACAAGTGTTCCTTGGTGTGGGGATCCCGTGGTTTGAATGGACACCTCCTGCTTGAGCTCATTGATGCCTCACTGATAACTCAGATTCAGCTATGACATTGATTTGCCTATTGTACTGTCCTAATGCTGTTATAGTCTCAGAGCAGTGTTTGCTGAATTTTACATGTTTCTATTTATTCCATTTATTAAAATCCACTGAAAACTCTAGTAAAAAATCTTTGCTGCTTTTTGCATTATCAACAGGACTGGTAAGTCAGAGAGCAAAGATATTCAATAAGGTGTTTAAAGGCACTTTTAAGGCTCAGTTTCTGGACAAACGGCTCTGTGCCTCATTTTTTCTACATTACAGATGCCAGCAGACATAGGGAGTGACAAGGTGGATGGGCTTCTCAACTGTGAAGGAAGAGCCCTGCAGAGGAAGAGCCCTGCAACATTTGGTAGCCACTGGTGTTTCTGGGGCTGGAAGCTTCATGTCAAAGCATACTGTACTGCTGGCTAGACAGAACCAGGCATAAGGCAATGCAAGGATGTATAGAGCCATGGCTTTATTTGTGAGGCTACAGGTGAACAACACTCACAGTGTGAAATAAAATTTTAAAAGACTCACACTTTGCTGCCTCAAGCAGAGCTCTTACAAAGACTTTTAAGCATCTAAGTCCTATTTTCCATAGATGATCCAGATCTTAAAAATAGTATGATCTCAGGAGTAACAAAAGACATCCACTTACAAATCTGCAGATGTTTGGGTCAGGAGTTCAGGCCACTGCAAAAATACCTTCTGCCTGGGAGAGGAAAGGAAAACCCAGGGACCCCACTGATTTTGCTATAGAGTCTAAAGCCACACTTTACCACACGTGTCCAATGTACCTTCCTGGTAAGCTCTTCTTCCCGGCCTTTCAAGTGCAGGATCTCACCTTGCTTGGCTGTCTTTGAGTGATGCTCACAGGAAAACAACCGCTGAAATGCCAAACAGATGTGAAAATGCATCTCAAGAGGAATGTATGGGTGTTGTCAGTCTGTCATCACCCCTTTCACCATTTTACCTCCTCTCCTTTCATCTGGTGCCCACCTCTGCCAAGCCACAGACAGGGGGGCTACATGAAATGTGAGACAGAGCCCTGTTTAACCTGACCTCGGTTTCTGCACTGTGAGCTCTCCACTGGTCTTTACCTGGCTGTGTGAAATTCAGCTTCACTTCACTGCACATTTACTTTAAGGCGGGAAAGTTGTGCTTGGGCATTTTTGGGCAGGTTCCTATGGAAGAGCTGGTCTACCTTAACAAAGATCATAAAGATAGGAAATCTCAGGAGTAATTTGTACTTACATTGGAAAAGCACCACCATCACTTCCCTCTACATGTGTAGCCAGTCTAAGAGGTTGTTACCGTTATTCTCACTTAGCCACATTGTTTAAAGTTCAATTACTTTTTCCCAACCTGTTCTTGAAAAGGCTGAAAAAGGTTGAACACTTTTAAGCAAGCAGGCTTGGCTTTTTGTTTTTTTCCAAAACAGATGGTTTTCCTCTGAGATTTTTTTATAACAAGAACAGGGTTTTCTGGCAAAATAAACACAGGCCTTATTATAGTAATTAACAGAACTTTGATGGAAATATATATGCACCTAAAAACTAATAAGCTGTATATGACCAGTGTCCAGCTAAAAAAAAAGGCAATCATATTCCCTCCCCAAAAGTACAAGAAATTTGCAGCAGATCCCTAAGGACTTTGTAAAAATACACAGATATAGTCCAAATTTCTCAGTAGAAGTTAAAAATAAGATCATCCTGAAACCAACATCAACCAACATCTTTAGCGTCTTTTAAGGAACTATTTTTTTTCCTCTCTCTCTTTCAACTTTTTTTCCTACATGGTAAATTCCACTTTTTATAGGTAATTGAATAGCTAAATTAACCAAAAACTCTACTACAATCTTCTTAAATTATAGCTTTTCCCTGCAAATGCTTTGAAAGTCTCTGATTTCCAGTGCTTTCAACACAAAGACCAATTCTCTCCATCCTGTTCTTCTATACCACATGGGACAGAAAGCACATTCTTGTTGCCCATACTGAGAAAAGAGAGGGCACGATTTGTGTGTTTTCTGTATCTGAATGACTCTGCTGTCTGCAGTAGAATCACTCCTAAATTTTTACCACCACAGAAACTTAAACTCTTCTTTTCACAGTGTCATTTGCTCTTCTGCAAAAGTCGATAGAGTTACTCTGGGCATTTGAATAATTTTGCCACCCTCTTCCCAAAGAACCTCCTGTTAAGAAAATGTGCTCACCCTGCTCAGTGATCTTGAAGGTATTTTCCATCCTTAATGATTCTATGAAAACATAATTACAAGACAGGGAAAAGGATTGTTGATAAAAATAAGCAAAGCAAATCATTATTTAGTAAGAACCGAGTGAATGTGATCTTAGTGTAGTGGGATTTGTGAGAGAAGCTTTAGTATAAGGAACAATATGTGACCTTTCTCTTTTTCAAGAGAAAGAAGCTCTTGGCATTCTTCAGCCTGAAGAATTCCTAATTTGCTTGAAACCTGAGCCATGTTGATATGGATCTTTTAATTACTGTCCTCTGTTGACCTGGACAAAGCATTGTGAGAAGACTTCAAATCCATCATTCCACTACTTTGACTGAGTGCTCACCTGTTCAAAGGTTTGGTTTTGGTTGCTTAATTTTTTTGAAAAACTTGCAAGCAAGCAGAAACAGACAATATTTTCTACTATCAGCAAGCTCTTTCAAGTACCCACTGCAAGATGGGAGAAAACATTTTTTCTACTCACTGATCCAAAAGTTCAGAATTAAATTCCCAGAGAAAAATAATAAAAAACCACAAAAAAATGAAAAAAACAAAACCACAAAAAAAACCCCAAACTAAAACAAATAAATAAACAACAACAACAACAATACAACCAACAAACCATAACCATGACCTGGTTGATTGCACTGGAATGAATTTGACCAACAGATGGCAGCTATGAAAAGTAGGATGGGTCACGTTCCCAGCCATGTAAGCAAACTGAAAGCATTATAACCCATCTGCTATGTAAAAATGTTATTAGTCCTGCTCTTGAGACAAGTCATACAAAAGAAAAATTTTCAAGTCCACTGATATTGGCCTATTTGCAGCAGAAAACACTATGCAGGGATATTCATATTCTCTGGCTAGTCTGTGACTTTGCAGCTCTCAGGGCACACAGGTTTTATTTCCTCTGTAGAAAACCTTTCTGCACTCAGAGGGTCAGGATGAAAATGGAGGAGAAACTATAAACGCAGGAATGTGCAGGGACTGTTCTGCCAGACGACATGTAGAGGGCTGGAAAGATCCCAGGAATAATAAAAACACCAACATGCAAATATCAAAGCTTCGGGAGGAGAAAAAAAGGCTCACCAGACTGGTGTGTTAGGGGCCAGTGCTCAGCCTGGGGACAGCCCAAAAAGTATCCCTGTCCTATGATGCAATGTAGGCACCTGGCCACCAAGTGTACACTTGGACACAAGGCACATAAACCTCTCCTCTGAAGATTCCTAAGCAAATCCAACAAACACCTCCCAACAACACCTCTCCCAGGGCAGAGTCAGACACAGAGTGGCAAATACTTTCAGTAGAGATGACAGCTTCCCTTCTGGTGAAAGTCTCCATTCAGGTGACAATTTTTAATTGAAAAAATATAAATCTGTACAAGTTTTTTTTTTATTATTTGGATGATTTCTAGATACAGGAATGCTTTTTGGTTCAAAAGAGTTTCAGTTTTGGAGTGAGAAAATTTTTCTTTGTTGTTGGTAATATTTCTGGGCATTAGCTGTGCAAGAAGAAAAGGCAGGCAAGGAATCTGGGACTTCCTAATCCTTGTCATCTTCATATGGGCACTCCTGGTCTCCTGCCTTCCAAAGGAGCACTTTAGCCAGGAAAGACATGAGGAGCAAAGAAGAGGAAGAATTTGTGCTGCCGGAGGAAAAGTTCTCTGATCTGTTAGGTGATCACAGGCAAGGCTCAAATGTGATGCGAATCAAAGAAAAAAGCTGCTTCTGGTGGCCTCTACTGTGCTTTTTCAGAAAAGCTCAAAAACAGCCAACAGAAAACACAGGGTTTGTTTATTTAATCTGGTTTTAAAAATGAAACAAGTGTTTTAATGGCACAAAAGGCAAGAAAAACAAAGGAGGCTAAAGGAATCTGTTGGTCTGGAAGGCTCAGGGTCTAGAGTCACAGCCCGAAAGTGCTCTTAGGGTGCACATCTGTCTTTGAACTCATGATTTCAACATCAGGTGCTGATCAGACCAAGGTGATGCATAAAGGTGATGATGATCTAAGAGCAAGTATGGTATAACACTGCAGTAGCCGTGGCTATAAGGTACACAGATGAGTTAGAGAACAGGACAGACAATCAGCTCTTACCTGCTGCTCATCATTTCATGCAAATGTTGAACTGTCTGGTTCCTTTGAGACTGGCCCCTCCACACAGAGTCAGAAAAAATAAGCAGATTTTGTGGGGTAATTGGCTTGCCAGTTTGGAATATTTGAAGATCCTAATAGGAGCCCACCTATATTTTTAGGCACTTCGACATCTTGGGAAATCCGATCCAGTTCCCTAAGGCTTAAAAGTGATCCAGAGCCAGGGAAGGCAATTAAGCAAATAAGTCAGAAGCATTAATATCAGAGCCAGTGTTCCTTGTCTTGCACAGATCCTGGGGCAGCAGACTGAAGGCAGAGTGGGGCCGGCCCATGGGCACTCATGAATTGCACACACCAGAGGCTGCATGTCTGAGCCTGGCAGTGGATCCCTGGGAGGGGCAGAGAGGGGCTGGAGTGTGGAAGGGACATTAACTACCAGTGGTAGTGAGCAGTGCACATTCACTGCCCACTGGGAGAGGGGAACCACAGCATTTCCAGTTTGTGATTTGCAGATGCTCAGCAGTATTCTGCCCACTGGCCCCGAGCCAGCTCAAGCAAGGTGGTAAAAAATTTCCTTCATTTCATGCATAGGGGCAGGGTGCTGGAACTCATGGGGATGACATGTGTCCTCACACATAACCCCAGCTTCAAACAGAGCTTGCAGACACATACTCAATGTGATGACTGTGAAGAAGCAGTCTATGTTTTCCTGTGACTTTTTTTGCCCATCTGTAAACCAGCTAAAGCATTCACACCATGAGGTGCTGAGAGGGGAAGGACAGAGATTTTTAGAGGCTGCATTTAAAACAGCTAATGATAATGAGCTAAGCCAGGAACCCAGTGGGGTTGGATTGTGTTGCCATACAGGCTGTTTCTACTGGAACTGAAGCAGAAGCTATAAATGTCAGGAATTTGTCTGCCAAATGAAGCATTATCTGTCAGCAAAGCCTGCCAATGTGATGGCTGTGATTGGGAGAGGTAGTTAAGTGAGAGATTGTTCACTGAATCAAAATTATTTGTCACGGATTATGTGTATGTCCTCAGTCAGCCAAGGGATAAACAATCAGCTTTGAAAGAGATGCACAATTTGTAGGAACATAACAAGAACACCATGGCTACACTGCTGACTGCTCAGCATGCTCTGCAAAGGGATTGCCAGTGCCTGGCAAGTGCAGCACGTGTTGTGCCTCCACAGCTCTCACCTCGTTCACAGTTCAGTTTGCACAGTGTCACCTCTCCAGGCATCAGGGCAGCTGGAACCAGGACTGCTGACTGTGGATTTTGCAGCTTATATGAGATTGCTCTGAAAAGCCAGTTTCTGGGGGGGGAAAGATCCTTTTTTTCTTCCTTGCTTAGCTTTATTTTCTCTCCAGAACAGCTTCAGGCAGTGATCCTGTCTTTAGTAAAGTTCCTGCAGCAGTCAAGCTGTTGCCCAGTGCAAGAGGAACCCAGCTAGGCATGCATTCCTGGATGTCTACCTCCCAAGCTGGTTTCAGTGCTACTGATGAGAGTGAAACCTCACATCTAAACTCAGATCTGCTTTCAGTGCATCTCTGAGCTGCATTTCCTTTTCCCTTGTCTTTCTCCCACCCTCACTCTCACACATACTTATTGAAGACCTGACCTGCAGGTAAGAAGGAGCCACGTTTCCCTACCCCATTGCCTTACAGCAACATGGCAGTCCCTGGCACAAATTCCAGTACAGGAATCCATCCATAAAATCTACCAGCCTTCTCAACCCCATCCACTGTTGGAGCAGCAGGCAGTCAGGGTACATCAGTATGTCTCAGCTTTTCCTTTAGACTGTAAACACCCAGGTTCCCAGTATTCAGCAGCCCTGCCCAGCCACTATCCAGCCTCTGGTCTTTCACATGCAGGAACACCTTCTTTTCCCATAAACTGCAAGAGGCAACTCCATACATCTGCCAGACTTTCCCAGATGCAAGAGACATTCCCTGTTACAGAGTACACAGTTCTTTCTGTCCACAGGATCCATAGGTTTTTAAATCCAGAAGGAAATGTTAGTCAAGCAAGCTGGTGTTTGGCATCACGCCGGCTGGAGAACATCATCCCCTGTGGTGTGGTGAGCCCATCCTTCTGCTGAAAAAAGACATATTTTAGAAAGACACCTGGTCTAGATTTAAATCTACTTGTGATAGAGAACCCAGTACAGCCTCCAGTAAATTATTTCAGTAGTTAATTCTCTTCACTGTAAAAAAATCTGCACCTTATTTCCATGCTGAATTGTCTGGCTTCCAGTCCTCTGGATCTGCTTGGACCACACCTCCAAGAGAAGCGTTCTAACATGCAGCTCTCTCCCTTGGCAGCTTGTATAACACTGGAACTGGTCACCTTTAAAGCTTTGCTTGAACTACATCTGCAAATTCTTTTTGTAAAAGGCTTAATCTCCACACAGCCACGTGCTGAGCCAACCAGGAAAAAAGGCAGATGCCCAAAGACCACTCCCACCCAGTTTCTGACAGTAGTCATCCACAGGAGTTTAAATACAAATATAAAACTCAAGGGAGGCAGAATGGCCCTTTACATGACACTTCCCTGCAGCTTCAGTCCTCAGGCCTTTACAGGTACCAAACTGAAGGCTGTAGTGAAGTTTATCAGATGAGGCATAAGGTCATTTAGTTTCAGTTCCCATGGTTTCCAGACTGTTTGGGCATGAGCAGATTGAACTCCCCTCTATTTGCATATCACTTCACTGGCATATCCTTAGATAAACATAACAGAGGAACCCGCAGGGCAGGTTTTCCAGGTACCATCTCACCCACTTTTGTTACCTCATCATAAAACTTGATTGAAGAACTGTGATTTCTCACCAAAAGTCCCCAGTCACTTTCTCCTAAGGTTTCCCTACACAGAGCATGACCAGGATCACGGCTTGGTACCTACCCAGTCTCACTTGTACTAAATTAAACACAGAGAAAAGACTTTTGGCTGCATTTTGGCTGACTTCTGGACTCACAGCTCGGCATTTCTGGCTCAGTTTACACCACCACTACAAATGCCCTAAACTGACAGTATCTGGTTTGCATTTAAAGCAGTTTATACAATTTCTTTGGCTAGGTCTTTGCAAAATTTCCAGAAATGTACATAGCCAAATACAAAAAATCAGAGTAGATTATTGTGCTTTTCCCTGACAAATATCACATGCTTCTATGTTTACTACTACTATGATGCCATATAGGTACACCAGCCACAGGCCAGGCCCCTTTCTGTGCTTGATGCTGTACAGATATTGGAAGAAAAAGCCACTGCCCCACACAAGTGAAGCTGGAGTCCTCTGGGACCCTGCCGCCTCCTAGAATGAAGTGTTGTTTCCTCCACACATGATGGTACAGGGCACAGAGACCACAAGTGAGTTTCCAATATGATGATTGACTGGAAAAACCATCATCTTACGAGTTTGGCCAGATTTGAAGTGCACCAAGTGCTAACAAACAGGTAGCTAACTCTGGTGCTGACTGGCATCTCATGTGATACACAGTAAGAGTGAAGGGGAAAGAAGCGCTGGCTAACCCTGACAACAGCCCAGATTAGGAGAGACCCCCCTCCTAAATGAAGTTTGGATAGGACATAAGGCTTTTTTTCCTGCCTGGGAAATCTGCTGAGCACCTCCTAGCTCTGTGACAGCAAACTTCTGGCACCAAGCCCATAGCTCATGTAACCCAGCAAGGATTGCTGGCAGAGTGCCTCCGCAGTGGGAGGTGGGCTACAGGTCAACACCTGATTTCATGCTGGTAGTCCAGTGCCAATACTCAATTGCTGCATATAGCCAGAGGGCACATATTTGCTGAGCACACTCCACCAACAACACTGAGAAGATTGCTGGAGCATAATGATACATGGGAAGCAAACTGATTCCTACCGTGACATTGCTGGATTCAACTCCATTTATTTGTGCCCACTTGCTCTCAACAAAGCAAAAAGCACAGAAGACAACTGGCCACAATACAAACTCCTGGAGTGCTGAGAGGAAGCTCTGAGCTTTCTACAAGCATTTTTGTGGTCTGAGTTTTACTTGCACGAATATTTGTGGAGAGTAAGTAAGTGTGGGGAACAGCATCAGCATGGCTTTCCATCTTTTATCAGACTCATATTTCAGTATTCCTCTTCCTCATCAGATTCCCCAGACTGATAAGTAGGTCATAAAGAAGTGGTGGAACATTTTCCCTTTTGCAAAATGTAACCCAGCAACATGACTGCTTGGTATTATGTTGGTACCATTACCAATGTACCTCTCATTTGCAACACTGGAATTCCTTGGTACATTCTGTAGTAGGCTGTCAACAGGTAAAGTTCTCTGAATGCCAGCCCCTTTGCACATGCTGCAAGCTGCATCTGGATGAGAACAGGTGGCTAAAGCCTTGGAATAGTTTGCTGTTATTTGCAAGCCCAAGGTGCAGCTCCCTGAACTCCAACACTCATGCCTGCTGCTGGCCAAGGTTTAGCAGACATTCACCAGGGCAGGACTGGCTCAACCCCCTGTGCAGTTAGAATGGGCCACACATACCCATTGCCTTTCTGTACAAAACCACAACAGAAATAAGACTTCTAAGGTAGGACAGCAAAACCCAGCAAGTTTACAAGCTGGCCTCTTCTGTCCTCTCTCTATCTGCACAGTCACTGGCTTTGTGACCTCAGTAGTCTGTTAATACATTCTGGGCAAACACAGATTAGCTTACAAATGTATAGAGGTAGAGCTGGCTCTTGGTTTGTAAGTGATCAGAAAAACTGTGGTGGTCATATTTTTCTTCTTCGGTAATTCTGGTGCTCTATCACAAACCCAAAGGTATCAGGATGCTTAGAACGCAGACTAAAATCCCAGTGGAAAATTCCAGTGGAAAATTCCTGTGGAAAAATTGGACAAAGCAATGACTGCGCTTTGGGATGCTCAGTAGAGCACCCTTTATCTTGGGATCCTTAGCTACACATGCTCACTTTCATTCAGACAGACAGGGAAAGAGGGCTGTAGGAAAAGAAACCAAACATAAAGTGAGAACTTCACAAAAGAGAAAGTTGCCAATTATGCAGCCCCACTGCTGCAGCCCTGACCCTGCTCTGGCAGTGTGTGCTCAGCTCTGGCAGCACACTAGGAATTGCAGCTGCTTTTTAGTGCCTGGGTATCACCTGGGTGTCAGAAACTTCTTAGTAGCTCTCACAACTGGGCCACTGCTGTCTGCACACTCAGCCAGTGTTAATTTTAGTGCTGTAGTGCCTCAAAAGTCACCTCCACATCACCTTCCATCATATGTTTGCAAGATGGGACAGAATTTCAAGCCTGTGCATGGTCACAGTGATTTCCAGAGAGTCACTGGAGAGCTCAGGGACTGCATTTATGCTTTCCCTCTCCAAGTCTTAATGTTCTTTCATTCTTAATCAGATTTCCCCACCCTGGAGGGATAGATATCCTGACTTCAGCCTGGCAGGACAGACTGGCACCACTGTCCTACATCTGCAGACCATGGGCTTTGTGTTCCTGCAGCCTTCCAGGGGTATGGAGTGTTGTATTGGGGTGCCAGAGGCAGATGCAGGTGCTCAGTGTGAGGCCACACACATGGTCAGCCCAGCAGGATCTGCCTACCACTCCATGCTCTTCTTGCACCACGCTCTGCAGTGTTCAGGAAAACCTCCGGACTACTGTTTCCCCTCCCACCTTCTGACAGTCCAAGCCAAACTGCAGCACGTGGAGGTCTTCCTCTTTCTCTTGAAATGTGAATGTGCTACAGCTGGTCAGCAGATTATTTTTTAATGAAAAATGGTTGTAATATAATCATCTGCCAGAAAATCAATTTGCAGAAGCAACAGCTAATTTTTCTTTTGAAAACATCCACCCCCTCTCAAATATTAGGTTTTTCTTTTCTGTTTTCATTTTTAGGAACCATTTAAGATTTTAATTGCAAAGCACACACAAACTCAAATGTCATCCAACACTAGAAATTTGGGAATGTCACGGCATTTTCTAATAAAAATATATTTTCTGTAGAAACTGTCAGCAAAAAAAAGGAACATTGAAGTGGTACTAATGAAGAGCATGCAAAACCAATATCCTCAGCTTTTTGAGTCCAGCCAGCATACAGACAAAGAGACCCCAAACTCAGGAGGCAAGTGAACTGTCTGCAGCACAGTGAGCCTCTCTTCTCAGCAGGTAGCCATGCAGCAGCATGACTTCATAGGACCAGACACAGCAAGCCCATCATCCCAGTTTGGTTCTGTGCTGAAACCCACACAAGCTGGTCTCTCTACAGTTTCAGGAGAAAAGCAGCTGTAAGTTTATTAGGGCCTCTGCAGCCCCTGGCATCAGAAGGATGTTGATCTTTGCCAGGTCTCACGCTTCAGTCATCACAATCTTCATGCACACTGCGGTTTTCTGCTCCTACTGTTATTTAATTTGTCTATTTAAATACAACACTTTAAACCTGTATTTCCTTTGGACCTGGAGAAGAACCGTTGTTTGAAATGGATTGATACAGCCTGCTGTGCCGACTGCTTACAGAGATAGACACCACTGCCTGAGCCACCTCATGCTCCCAAGGGATTGGCTAATCAGTGTTTAGTCCTTGTGAACCTTCTCCTTGTCCCTGCTCCTGGTGAGGCTGGTGGTGGACAGGAGTTTTGTTGGCCAACACAGCCACACTGAGAACCCACAGTGGCAGGAAGCACAGATGCTTTCCAAGATCTAGATGGAGACTTCCTAACGGCAGATGCCTGGGAAGCCACAGAGGCTGCTGTTCCCCACAGACACCGTAGCTGGGGAGCCACCACCCCTCACCACAAGGGAAGGGCTCAAGGAGGTGCCCCACAGGAGCCTGCACCAGCCGGGCTTCTAGAGAGAGGCCCTGCTGTCAGGCTGAGCATTAATTACTGCTGGGCTGTCTTTAAAAATAGTGGCCCCAGGATGCAAGCAGCTGCCTTGTTTACCCTCCTCATACACCCCCTCCTCATGGACCGTGGTGAGGGCGCCGCGATGCAGAGCAGAGGTCCCAGCACAGCCTTCCCAAGCAATTTCCAGTGGAGGCTCAGTCTGGGATCTTCCAAGGGAAAACAAAATTCTCTGGAGATTCCCCAGTGCAGGTGCTAGAGCCTGGATGGGCATGGGAAGGGGTGTATGTGCTCCTTCAGTGACCCCTGTGGTGGGCATGGCCCTCAGCTCCCCTCGCCCCCTCCAGCAGCAGATTCTGGCTCAGTCTGCTTCCCACCCAGTTTGCCTTCTCCACTGACCCCTGTTGTGTTATGGGGACATCACTGACCAGCTGGGCCTCACTCCTGTCACCAGGATCACCACAAGCCCCCCATTCTCACCAGGGCCTCAACTCCTTCACCCCAGATTTCCAGCAAAATAGCTGAAATTCCTCAGCAGGAGGGGCCTAAACCAGGCATGAATATGCAGCCCTACAAATAAACAAACTTCCCCCATGTTGTTTGGCTTTTTCAATATTTCAGTCAGCACAGGAAACTTCTGGTGAAGGGAATGGGCAATATTTCAGAGAGGGGAAACAGCCTGTTGGTCACGACTTGAGCAGGGAAAGCTCCCCCGGGAAGGCCACGGGAGGGAGAGACATTGTGCATGTTCATTCTTTGTCACCGCTGTTTTCTCTCCATTAGAGATAAAATACTACCAAGGGCCAGGTCCAGCCACACCATCTCTCAATCTGAGTTGCCGTTCTGGTCTTTTGCTGGCCGTATCTAAAGATACAAACTGCCTGATTCTGGGAGACAGAAGACTAAAAAGGAGAAACAAATACTGATGCACAATGCAATTTTTGGTAAAATATCCTGGTTTTCTCCTGGTCCAGTTATTATGAGATGCTAATAAGAAGCACTTTTTATTCTGTTTATATTCTGCAGTCAGATTTTTTTCCTCTGTTTTTCTTTCATTGCTTTATTTGGCTCTTGAAATCTCTGAACAGCAGATATGGCCCAAATGTTTCTCACCTGGTCTTGTAGAGCCATTCCTTGTGCCACAGAGCCATGTAGTTCAAAGAGAGCCTTACCTCCTGTCAGTTGAGATGAAGTACAGAGCAAAACCTTTGCCATTAATTTCCCAGGGTAACAGCCAGTGCTTTCTCCCCAGCTTGTGCAGCCCAGACCTCTGGTCCAAGTGTAAACCCTTCTACAGCTCCACCTCATTTTAACCAGAGCAAGGGCTTCCTGATTTGCCATCCATGAGCCCTGTCCTAGGCACTGACTACTGGGTCACCATCCCCAAAGGCAGCAGTGTCTTTCTTGGAGATATCACTGTGTGACTCCCATGTTCACAAACAAGATACAAATGGCCTTGGAAAGTGCATTTGGCATATAGGGAGCAAGGAGTAGCATCAGTCTAGGGAACTGCCATGTTCAGAGCAAGTGAATTGCTCTTCACCCTGACTGCTTGCTGCTGTCCAGCTGGAGACAGGCCCAGGGACGCTGCCCAGAGGAGGGGGACAGACCCACCCAGGCCCCCAACAAGTGGCTGTGGCAGTGGCTGCGCAGGAGCAGGGCAGTGCCCAGCACAGCAGCACAGCCCTGACATCTGTGTCCGAGTGGGGGGCCAAGCCCCACGGAGTGCAGGGAGGGCTGGGTTCTGCCTTCACAGCAGCAGACAGGCAAAGGCACATCTGTGATCTATTTCTTGTGCTAACAAGGATTCCCTGCATGAAGTCTTTTAACTTCCGATTCTTGTTCTTGAAGATGCAGCTAATGATAGTCCTAGGATCTCCTATACAGGGAAGAGGAAACTGCAGTAATGATTGCAAAATCCTTCAGGAAACAGCCTGAGGATGAGCAAGAATTATTTCACCGATAAGCTGTACATTAACCTGCAGCCTGAGAAATCAGGTTTGCTTCCGATTGCGGAGCGGAGCAGCCAGAGCAAAGAAGCTGTGTTGGAAACACTTCTACTTTGCCCACCCGGACTGCAGTGGGATCAGTTCAGGACTGAAATAAGCTTTGGGGAGTCATTGAACTCTGACCTAAGCTAGAATAATAGGATGTGTTTATGTCTGACAATGGGGGAGCTTTGCAGAAACCTCCAGTGAGCTCCATATGCAACACTGTTTTTATGGTCCTCCTAAGAAGGGAATTTCAAGGGATCGTATATGCCTTAAGTGTAAATTATGACATGCATTAAGGACCACCCGCATCAAATGGATGGTTGCCCCAGCCCAGCATTTTCATGGTGAATTGAGAACAAATTCCACAAACCCTCTGGCTTGTGCTTCCATAGAATAATATATTTTCAGGTCAGCAGAGCTGTCTGCTTCTCACACAATAGGTCCTTTCTCCCCTTTCCCCATACCTGTCAATTGCTCTCTGCCTCTGCTGTAATTTATGTTTTACTTCCGAACTGTATGACTGAATTCTGGAAATGTGTAAGGGTACAGCAACTAGCAAAAGTCTGTTCCCAGCCATAGTCAATGTGGCGTTACCACCCCAGAAATCCAAATGGGCACAAGGAAGTCTTACAGATACACTTTGTAATTACACAGCCTGCGTTCAAGGTGGCAAGGCCACTACCATTGGACATATATTTGTAGTTTATTTCAAATGTTTCATGCTGCAAAAGGAAAAAAAAATGTAATAATTTAGAGGTCAAAAAACATGTGTCTCAATCAATAGATGTAAACAGATACATGGATCAAGGAAATACGTAAATCTCCAAACTCTTCCTCTAGTATCTGCTTGATATTGTAAACTACATGAGGTCTCTACCAGATGTCTCTGGAACAGGCAGATTGTAGTTGCCTGCAGAGACTCTCTAGCTAACCTGAAAGGACTAGACTTAGCACCACAAAGATCAGTTTTGATCTGCATTACTAGGTTATAGCAGAAAAAAATCATAGCTCCCTGGTTAACCTGGAAATTTTCATTGTAAGCTAAGAAGTAATTTTTTTGCTTGCCAGGCCAGACCTATCTTCCTCCAAGCTACACTAGTTAGTTTCAGTGACTCTTCTGAAATATTCTCAATAGATCCATCCCATCCTTTCATCACATTCAGGTTAACTTCAAAATTGAATCTTTAGCAGGTATATGTCACTATTTTTCAGCTCTTGATCTCCAATGATGCTGTTAAGCTCATATTCTTTCCATCTGATCTTTTAAAGAATCACCGATTTTTTTCACTCCCTAAATTTGAAACCTTCTTCTCTTCAGGATTAATCATTGCTGTTATTTTCAAAATGGAAATTTTTTCTTCATGAAGTGCTGACAAATAATGTTCTACTGCATAAATACGCTTTGTAACAGACTCTTCCATAACTTGCTTTGTTTCTTTCTAAATCTTCCTTCTGGCTTTTCATTATCCCTAGAATGGCTGCAAGAAAGGCAATGCTGTTACACAGATTGTTTTCTTGTTTTATAAATCCAGGGAGGTATGGTATCTCTTGCTCTCTTTCATACAGCGTTTTTCAATATGGTGTTTTCCACTCTTTCTTCCCCAGTGTGGGGATTCAGTTTAATGTGGATAGCAAACAAGTTCTTAGCCCCAAGAGCAGCCCTGAAGTTGCTCTAGTGTATTACACTTCACACCTTGAGCTTTCTGTGACAATGAAAAGCTCCCGCCCTTTCCCCATATGCAAGAACAAAACAGATCTTCAGGTTGCTGCCTCTTTCTCTAGTGCTTGCCTGGAGAATTGTTTGACATAACCATCCTCACATGGGACTTCTTTATTATAACTATTAGACAGTGAGACACATCTGTGAGAAAGGGCTATAATACACGCTCTGCATGTTTTTCATGCCTTGTTTCAGGCAGTAAGTGGAAAATGCCACAGGGAACTTCCTGTTCTTGTGGGAATTCCTGCTAGTCTAGATCCCAAGCAGTGAATTCATTGGGCTCCCCACAAAGACTGTGCTCTTATATCTCAGAGCATGTGAAGCTAGAGAGAACGGTGGAGAGAAATCAGGAGTTTAGGATCGACAGTAATGAACTGAGGACTGAGAACTACCCCTGGCAAAGGGCTGGAATATAAATGATCCAAACCCAAGGGTGGCCGTCATAATTTAGGAACACCTCTAGATGCAACTTCTCCCTCAGTTTCCCCAAAACACCCAGGCTCTGTGGCACTACTGTTATCACTCTGAGAGAGATGGTTTTCCCCATGAAGTAAGAGGAGGGACATCAGTGACCACCTAACACTATTAGATTGTGCACCTGATCCTAGCAGTCAACCAACACACTGGTAAGGGCTTTGTTCTTAGTGACTGTTCTAAACAATACAGAGCACCACGTATTACTATTACCTAGTTCTGAATCTGGCAGAACTGCCTCTTAGAAACAAGCCAATGAATTTCTTCTTCCCTTTTTGTTGGTTCTGCTGTTTCCCAACATTGCTTTGCTCCTACCCTCTGTCAGGCTCCTTCTTCCCACCTCCTTTTTTTTTCTGTATGTATAATTCACTTAACATCAGATGCACCATTTTATGCTATATGTGTTTTCAATATTTCTGCAGTATAAACACATCTTGTCAGTAGATTGTATTTACTGCCAATTCATTTACAATCTGACCATGGAATAAGCAGTTCAATTTTTTCAAGTTAGAATGGTTTGGGTTTTATATAGCAAAACTTTTGTGTTGATGGATTTTCAAACTGCCAGCCATCTGTCTATTATTAGCATCAGATCCTGACAAAGGGAATATTCTACTCATTAAATCACTGTTGAGCAAAGTGTTTAGGTTTTACCATTAAGAAAAAAGAAAAGTTTTTCATGTTATGAATGGTTCTCAGGAGATACATGCTACCACTTAAAGCCAAAGCTAATAAGGTCCTCAGAAATCACCCTGTTTCATGTTTCCAGCTTCAAAACCAAAGGAATGCAGGCCTGGAAAGGACTTGCTGGATCATCAAGTTCACTTCTCACAATACAATTCCTAGAGACTTGGCTCATGTTTGGTTTCTCTATATCAACTGGCAACAGATGATCACTGTCATATAGGCCCCAAAATTTCAGTATACCTACCTATTGTCAAAGGGAATTGCAGATGCTCCATAGAACTCAATGGTAGGGCCACCAATTTAAGTGTCTAAAAATACCTCTGAAGTTTGAAAACTGTAGTGTAGCCAGTGCTAAACATCAGACCTTTCTCATATCTGACATGGAGAGGTCTCACCCACAAAGCTAAACTGCCATTTGCAGGCTCCTGCCCCTCATGACTTCAGACACAGGTGCAGGCAAGGCAGTGAACCCAGCATGATTTCTTTATAGCAAAACTTCTGTGGACAGCTAATGTCTCTTTCAAAGAGGTGGCATCCCTCCAGACATGCCTTGAAACTTGCAATATAAACTCAGCAGCAGCCTTTTACAGTCAGTGGAACTGATATTGGAGAAGAAACATGTAAGCCTGTGTGCTGTCTCTGCCTAGGACCAGGCAATGGACCTCTGCATGCTGAGTGAAGTCAAATTCCTGTGTGCATACTGCAAACTATGGGTAATTACAGACCATGTTCATTTTTGTGAGATGGTGAATACTCTGACCTCAACTCAGCCAAATCATCACATTGATTTCACATGCCTGGCCCCACCAGCCAGCCAACACACCTGTGAGGGTTTGGCTCTTAGTGACTTTTTCATAACAATACACAGCACTCAGTATAACCACTACCATAACAGCAACCTTCAGGTGTCAGCTCAGAGGTGCAAAGGAAAGGTTCATATCACCCTGTTTTGGACAATGCATTTTTAGTACTAGGATGGTAAACAGCTGAAGGAAGAAGCCACCATTAAATGAAGACTAAATGGAGTTCTGAGTTTGTATTCACTTGCTGTTCAGAGGAGTAATCCTACTTCCAAGTTATTAATAGCAGCACAGTTTAATAATAACAATTAAAAAAGACATCTGGATGAAATCAGAAGAGGGGAGCAGAACCACATGTGCATAGGGAACCCAGGCATGTCCCAGGCTCACTCACATATTTTGCTACAGAAAAGCCAAGAGTATTTCATTGAGGGAGGAGAAGGAAGCCAGCCAGAATGCACTTGAAACCTGGAGCTCTGCTACTTTTAAACTAAACATTTCTGCTTATCTCTTTACTCCTGCAAAGACAGCTTTTGCTGAATATCCAAACGTTAATGGAACAAGCCTTCAGGGAAGATAGCCAAGCCAAGTATCCCTGCCCAGAACTAGCTTTTCTCCTTGATTGCTCCCTTTCTTCATTTGTCCAATATTTCTCAGCCTGTTTCTTTCTCCTTATTATGTCGAGAGATCATCCTGACATTCTCTTAATTCATCTTGATTTGTACAACAGGCTCCCCCAGCCCTAGGTGCCTCCAAATGCATGTAGTTTGCAGTGATTATGGAGAGCAGATAACAATTGCTTCTCACATACAAATCCCAGTCTGTATGTTCCTTGTCAGGGAGAAGGAGTTGCCTGAATTTCTCTGCCCTTGAGGAGTGAATGAGCTGACTGGGGCACCATGAGCTTTCTCAGTCACACATGAGCCAAGACATCCTTGGACACAAGAGTGGCAAAGGTAGCACCACTCTGCGCTGTCTTCCCTCCACTTACCAACCAAGCCCAGAAAACACCAGCAAGACCAAACACCATTGCCATTTGAGAAGGCAAAACTAGCCAAGGAAAGCAGCCAAATACATCACACGGGATCAGTGGAGGGAGGTGCCTTATTTGTACCTGCACATCTGTGAGAGAACTGAGGGCAGCAGTTCCCAGCTCTGCCATCTCTGGCTTGCCTGTTTCAGGAGGCTTTGAAGTCCCTAAATACAAACCCTCATGATACAGATCAAAGAGTAACAGGTTGACAGATAGCAAAGCCACCAGGGACTACTCTGTTCCTCACGTTACACACATCCAGGTCAGAGGACTTTTCTCCAGCAACTCCTATCTCTAGGCAAACAAAGAGTCTAGGTAGGAGGATGTAGCTTTCAGAAAAGACATCCTCTCAGAAGTATTGGAGAGGTGATTGTTCCCCAGAGTTGATCACCACATCACAGGAAAGCTCCAGACTGGCCCCAGTGCAGACCCATGAGTGAAAATAATGATTTACAGTGCAGCAGACAGGAGGTAATTACACTCTGTCTCAATAGTTACCTGGGGACTAATGACCTTGCACAGATGAAATGGTGAGACTATTAGAGCTGGTTTTCTGAAAATACTCGAGCAGTCCTCTGACAGAGGACAGACAGGGATGTTACTGGAATTGCTGCTCAGAGCAGTGTCTGTCAGCCCGCTGCCAGGGAAATACGCTGCAGAAATGGAGTCTGCTGCACATGTTGCTTGCAGGGCCTCCTGGAGAAACTTTGCTAGCAGTGAGCAATTTGTAAGGGTGAGAACATGTTCCTTTTATTAATGTTAAGTATCTTCCCACTTCTCCACCATTTTTGTGAACTCCATTATCATCTGCTATATACATGCACAGCCCAGGAAGAGGCATTATTAGTACGGAATCAACAGAGAGTAAGAAGAGGAGAATTGATACTAGGAGGCTGCAGAAGAAGAAATCTGGTGACATACAGAAGGGGAAATTTTAAGGAACTAGATTTTTTCTGGGGCAGATACTGCCTATGAACTTTCAGCAGACAAGAGAAACAAAGCCTACAGATCTAGATGGAGTTCTTATCACAGACCACAGCCCCCAAGTCTCTCCTCTTACAACAAGGGAATGCCTTTCAAGTAACTTCTTCTCAACTAAAGAATAAGTCATTTCCCTAAATAGAAGTAATACGGAAAACTGATCTCATTTGGGGCCTGAAAAGTCAATACATTGCTATTACAAATGGGACTAGAAAAGGGATGAGAGCTCTGTGAGGAAATAGCATTAAGATATCAGTACTCATACATTTTTTACAAGATGTCTCTAGTGTACAACTGCAACACACAGCTAAAAAAGGCCAATTATTTTTAAAATTCAAAAATGACACCACAACCAGAAGCTACTTAAGTGGTCACACACAAGTGGGTTGTGAAAAAACCCCACAATTCCCCCCCACACTTTATACATTTCAACCAATTCCCTAGTCCCCTCTGAAGGAACATCTCTGTCCTAAGTTTCTGAATACCAGCCAAAAGAACTCAGTTTTAGACTCCGCAAAGGATCACAAATTGAAAGAGGCTGCCACTCCTTGGAGAGGCAGGATCAGAATGAAAAATTGTCTTGATAATTGGACAGATAGTCCTAACCAACATGAAATTTGGGAAGTTCAAGTACAAAGTATTACCATCAAAAGGAAAAATCAAGTGCGGAAACAGAGGAGAGAACGATGAGCTATTCACTGACTGAACAGGCAACTGCACAGCACAAAATGGTCAAGTCATAAACTCAGTGAGTCAATGGTGTGATGCCATCACAAACAAGACAAATTTCCTTCTAAGATGTATTATCACAAGTGTTATGTATATATAACACAAGAGCAATGATTTCACTCTTCTGGAATACTGTATCCATTTTGGGGCACCACAGTTAAAGGGAGATGTAGAGAACTGGAAAACGTCCAAAGGATCGTAATAGGAAGGATTGAGGTATTGAAAATATGGCCCAGGAAGGATGGATGAAGGAAGTAGATTTGTTTAGTCTACAAAAAAAAAAAGACTAAGGAGAGATTTAATAGCAGTCTTCTCACATTTAAAAGGTCAGGAAGATTATGATCAATTGCTCTCCAGGTTCCATAAGAGGAAGAGAAGAAAAATCAGTTTTACTCCAAACAAAGCAGATGTAAAGGGGTTATTAAGAACGCTTTATGACTATCAGCATAGTTAAATATTGGAGGGTTTTTTATAAGAAGTCAGGCAAACAACAATTTTGTAGATGTAATCCTCCTGCCTACATGCAGAGTGATGAAGGAAATCATTGCAGGCCCATTCCAGCACTACAACATTATAGTGAATCTATGATTTTTCATATTAATTTTGGCCCTCAGGAAAAACTCAACACCTGTGGCTTCTCCAGCTTTAGGCAGGTTGACAAGTGATAAAATTCCATCCTTTGTTTCTGAGTACACACCAGATTAGTATGTGTTTAGCAAATGAAAACTGATAAATACGTAATACACACGCAAATGAATATGAATGCACACTTTCCTCTGTGTCCATAGGAGACCATAGCTTGGCCCTGAATACCAAGCTTCTCAGAGCCATTGGACTCCCAAAGCCACATGCAGAGCAAAAAACTGTTTGCAGTACTTTATTACTGAGTTACATTTATATTTCTGCAGCCTGTTTTTTAATTCAGTAATAAGGTTCTTTTCTAAAATTTCTGGATTCAGTTCTGCTCTTGAAGAATGAGCTGACAGGAATTTGAGTGTCTTCAAATGTTCAGACACCCCCAGTCCCTGGAGCACTCCAGCCAATTAACTATCCCTAGATATCCAGGTTTCTTGTCCAACCTTGGAGATATTCCAAAGCACTCTACAAAGTTTGTTAGTCTCCACTCACTCCTGGAATCTGCCTTTATATATTTATTCTGTCACCATAAAAACTCTGCATCTTTTGGGGAAGAAAGCAATTTCTTTGGGGAAGTAATAAATCCGCAGATGAAACTTAATTTAGAGGCCTTTGTGGGGCAGAAACAGAGGCACATTTCCTTTATCTCTCAAACCCCAGAGGGGCCTGCAAGAAGTAACAGGGTAAAGCACAGCATCCCTCTGCTGCAGCTGTGGTGGGGAGAGGTGCCCTTGACTGCAAATACTGTCTCTAGCCCCAGGCCCTGGTGATCAGTTCCAATTTCATTCAAAATGTGCCTTGACTTTGCTTTGTTCTTGCATTACTTGTTTGTTGCGGTGACCCAACCCACTGCGGGGCTGGGGCAGCGAGATGCCAATCAATCCCAGCCCCTGCCCTGGATGGAGTTTCCCGAAGAGGCAGACTCAGAGGGTGGGTCGAGGGGCGGCTCAGAAGCCTAAGCCACACCCCCCAGGCAGTGCCCGGGTACAAGCCGCCTCCCCCGGTTCGGGAAAATTCCCAGTTATTCTGTTGTTCACTGGTTCTTTGTTATAACTCCCGCCTCTCGGTTTCCCCCAGTGGTTCTTGTTGAATTGTATCCTCCCCCTGGCTTGTAACTCATTGGTTGTTTTCCCCTTTCCCCGTGGTTTTCAAACTCTCTATAAAACTGAGGACAAGACTCCGGGGAAGATCCCATCGCATTCCATCCCTTCCGAGCTTGTTCGGGTTGCGAAACTTCTAACAATGAACCTGTTAGGAAGCAGACCAGAACAGCCTCTCTCTTCCTTTGTCTCCGAGCTAAGTGAGCCGATCCCATCGGCTCCTGCCGTGTTCCCTCTGCCAAGGAGCCAGCGAGCCCAGCCAGCAGCTCTTTTCCTGGTGTCGAAGTCGCTTCAGCGACGCACAGGAGAACGCGGCTGGACTCTCTCTGACCTGGGCCACACCAGAGCTCGTGCCTGGAGCACAAGTACTGCGTTACTTGTTCCAGCAGCTTTTTCCAACCCCCCTGCCAAAGGCCTTTCAGTCCTAGTGCTGCCTGGGCTCTGCTCAGGATCCAACCTTGGCATGTTCCAAACACCAAAACCAAACATATCAGCAAGGAATTGGAAAGCTGTCGTGATCCCTCCTGGTCCTCCTTCACTGCACACTAATGTTCACAGGTGAGACCAAAATGCTGCTCAGAGGAGCGTATCGCTGCAGGAAGAGACAGAACAAGACACTTGCAGGGAGCCAACTTGATTTGCAATTGCACCCAGACCAAGAAATAAAAGACATCATTATCAGCAAATTGAAAACAGATCAGGGGCTGAGCGTGGACTTGAATCATACCAGGAGCCCCAATGCTGCTTAGAGGGAGCATGGTTCTGGAGGCGTTTAGAAAAGGTTTGTCATGATGACAGATGTTGTCCCCAGATATTTATCCTGTACTAAGCTGCTCACCAAATGCACAGAAAGCCTGATAGCCAGCCTTCACAAAGGTCTGTCACAGCCACAGGGCACACACCACCATCAGCAGAGGGGTCTTGTGCTTCCAGGAGGAAAAAGCAGCTAGCCAACCCATCCAAAGCCCCGGTGGTTTCCCTTTTCCCTGCTATTTTCATGCTGCAGACAGATGTCAGCTGGTTTTTCTTGTGGTTCAGAGATGTGGGTCAAAGTCAGGGTTGGTTTAACAAAGGAGTTTGCTGGGGTTTATCAAGGGCAAGAAAGACACAGGTATTTAAATAGCTGCATCAAAATCTTGGGATAGATAGTGCCTGGAGGCATGGTATCTTTGAATGGAGGGTGGGATTCCTCTACCTGCGACAGGGGTTCTGTGATGACAGGGAATTTGGCAGGGACCCGTCCAGCTCCCTCAACAGGGGTGTTGATAAATTCCCTCCATGGACCATCCACATATCCCTTTTCTACATACAGTTCTCCTTCAGGGCAGGCAGTTGTTCAGGTATTGTTTGACAAACACAGAGGCAAGTAAAATAAATTTGAAAGAATATGGGTTTTGGCAGAAAATAATGTTTTCTGCAACAATATTAATAATTGTTGACATAATGCTATAAATATACATTTCCCCAATTATCCTAAAATTCAAAATTGTGGGAAAATGCACTAAAGATTTAACCTTTTTCTCCTTGGGAAAATGCTACTTCTATGATACACAGAGACCTGCTCTTGGCAGGTGCTAGCTTCACATAATGAGAGGAGGCAAAACAACAGCTCAAGGGAACTTGACTGTTCCTTCCCCGTGAGAGGATAAATGTAAGCTCTGCTGGGGTTACAACAGGCAGTATGTAAGATGTCCAAGAATTTTCGTTACTGCAGGCATCCCACACTTTATTGCTTGTCTGCCCCACCATACTCCCAGACAACTGGTGCATGGACAGACCACATCCCTCCCCAGCCTGAACCTTGATGCAGACCATGCAATCTGTTTCCATTCACAGCCAAGGCCTGCTGAGCTGCCAAACTGTCCACTTCCTTGCCAGGTCCGTACATTCTCATCCCAAAGGGAAGCGGAAGCTGAAGATTACAATTCCCACAAAACAAAATCCCTGTATTATATTCATGTGGAGGGCTGCTCCAAACCATCATGCCTGAGAGAAGGCAGCCCCTGCCCTGCTCTAGGCTGTGTGTGGGGCTGATCTGCAAATGATGGGAGCCACAGCCCCTCAGTATCTCACCCCAGCTGCTCTTGGGGACCTCATATGGCGAATGCAGCAGAGCCCGTGCACCACCTCTGTGCTAGCACAGCCCCTTGATTGGAAGGTGGGGTGCGAAGTAGGGCTCCCGTGGCCTTGCTGCATCAGAAGATACCTTAATGCTTGCAGGAATAACCCTCCTCTGGATTACACAATCCATCACATCCAAGCCTGAACAACTGCACATCTTCACAGCCTGCAGCATCACTGAGCTGTGAGAGGGGATTACTGCATGGAGTAGGATACTTAATGCAAGTTAACTGATGTACCCAAGGGCATGCAAAGGACTAGTGATAGTCAGGGGAAATTGCAGAAATCCTGAATTCTGACATTAGGCATCTCATTCTAAAGAGGATGGGTGCCTAACTCCTTTGGACAGCTCTGGAAACCCAGGTTCCATGTGTAAGGGGGACACTTGGTTAGGGGAGGGGGAAAAGGCTGATGTCAACCAGGCAGCTCTGAATGTTAGGTGTTCTGGATTCAGTTCCTGACAGTTTGTTTTTCCTTCCCCTGTATGTACTCAAGCACTCTCTAATTTAGCTTGAGTGACGATTCCTGTCTCAGGGGTGCTTGGTGAGCAGCCAGCAGCAACCCAGTAATAAAACACCTTCCCACTGCTGATAAGAGAGCGCAAGGGAATTGCACTGTGAAGCACCCAGCCTGGAGAAAGAATGCAGGTAGCCTGCAATGGATCAAGTCCAGCTTCTTCACTCCTCTCTCCCTCAAAAATGACCTGAGAAGCAAAGCAGCAAAATCCTCCCTTGCTGATCTTTTTTGACAGTTGTTTTTGCAGTTTTGGCTGGAACAGCACATAATCATGGCCTATGCTTGCAATACTGCCTATCTACCATCTTTATTCAGACAGATAGGAAACAAATTGCCATGGCGGACACCCCTCCAGCTAGGGTCTGGTAGGCTCACTCAGGCACCAATTCACACCAAAAAGCAGGTTATTTTCCCTGACATGATTTTCAGGGTGAGATTCAGTCTCTGTCCAAAGGCAAAAGCCATATGGCCACAACACACCTCAGCCTGGAGCTCCTCTGGCTCTGGGTGGCACAAAGATGACTCTGAGGGCACCAGGCCAGAGCCAGAGCACCCCTGGCCCCACACCCACTGATGGATGATGGGTGGAGGGTACCAGGGACACTCAGTCAGGCCCCATGGCTTGTAAAACAAAATGCTTCAACAGTAGGTTTTACACTTTTTGTGTGTAAACTACTGCAAACAGCAACTGAAAAGGAGAGGGCTTCATTTCTAACACCCATGAGTCAAAGCATCCTTGACACTGCAAAACAATCTTTCCTGAGCCACTGAATTTCTCATCAAGTCATGTACAAGGAAACTGGTTCAAGACAAAAGAGAGAGGGACCCCCATTTTCTCTCCCAAGCGTGTTTCTGTTGAGGCTGCGAATTGACGCAGGCAGGGCCCTTCTCTGGGCAGGGTCCCGCAGAGCACCATGGCCTCAGGCAGGTACCTCCAACAGCAGCAAAATACCAGCTGCCAAGTCAGGTTTTACAAGCTGCTCAGACCATAGCTGTGAGTCCCCAGTGACTGGCTGCATGCACCACTTCATGGCAGGATACAGGAGGTCAGGGCCTTTCGAGGGCTTCTCTGTGCATTTCCTGTAACAATTGTATTCACCCTAAAAGTTGCATCTGGGAGACAATCCCAAATTTCACCTCTGAAATGACTTTCACTAAACACATATTTAGGCACCTGCTTTTTGGTCATGAAAGTATCTACCTGATAGCAGTACTGTTATGTGTGTATGACTGTGAGAGTGCTCACCATGAACACAAGAGTTTAAGGGATGAAAAATTCAGGATGATCTTTCAAGAGAAGCTGTGGAAAATACACCATTTACTGCCCCATCCCAGTTACTGCTGCCTTGTCAGCAAGCAAAGCTGATCTTTAGGGATTGGAGGAGCACTCACTCCTTTCCCTGGAATATCTGACAGTTTGTGCAGGACAGATATGTTGACCAGAAGGGAGCAAGTCTCCCTCCCTTTTAAAAATATTTACATATTTTACTTTTTTCTCCTTCTTCCTAAACATACTATTGAAATTGTAGAGATTATATGAAAATTTGGTCATGAAAACATTATCCAGAGTTAACTCCAGAACATTTACATCACTGCTCCTTTCACATATGCCTTCCTACAGAGTCCAAAGCAAGCAGTAGACGCCAAAGGGAATTCATCCCGCAAATAGTAGGATCAACTCACAAGTTGTTGCCTCTGGGTCCAGCATCCTCCGATGCAAAGCCATGTCTGATATTTCCAGGAGCGCAATCAGACCACAGCGACATTTCCAGCCAAGCAGAGATGAAGTAACAGACTTGGTCTGGTCCTGTTTGGCTTCAGTTAACTGCCAATAAAAAACAAAAATGCAGAGTGGTCACAGGCCTGCTGATAATTTGGGATGTTTCAATTTGTGAAACAAGCTCCACGTTTCTCTCATGACTAGCCATGGAATAACAAACAGGCTGATCTAGTTTCACTGCTGCTTGGATTGTCAGTTTGATTTGTTCTCAGATGTTACAGGTTACGTACTGCTTTACAGAGACATTCAGCAAAGCAGAAACACAGAGAGGTCCATGAGTTAATGACACAGTCTCATAAGGATTTCAGTCTCATGGTAGTTGTAAGCTTTTTCTGAAGCGGCAGCATGGTGAGTTTCTCCTAAGCCCTCTCCCTATTTTTTCTTATTTTTTCTTTTTTTTGGTGGGGTGTATGTTTATAATTCCTAATGAATTAAAGTTCCTGAAGTTTTGCCCCTTGCTCAAAACATTAACAAGGTCTTGCCCCTCTCTTCAGGCACTTATTTTCACAAAACATGTTGGAACACAGTTACCTTTGAGAACTGTGCCTTTTTGGTAAATTTGGATGAAATTAGTTGCTACAGTAAGAACTCCGGATGAGTGAGATTGAAAGGCACTCATACACATACAAATGGATTTATTTCATAACTTTTTCTTCCTTATGAAGCCAAAGTAAAAAAAAAAAAAAAAAAAGAAGAAGAAAACAAAACCAAACACAACACAGAAAAGAATGAAAGTTACTGAAAATAAAGATGAGACTAGAAACAAATCACGGCCAGTGTGAGCAGCCATTTATTCACCATTCAGTGAATAAAGACAGTGTGCTTTTTCTCTGTGGCTCAGCTGTCTCTGGTGGGATATTCTACTCTTTGCAGAACAGACTCAGCTTTACTTCATTGTCTGGCATTATTTTTATTGCTAACCTGGATGGCCCTGGAAAGAAAAGGATTTAAATTACCAAAAAAAAAAAAAAAAAAGCTTTGCAGATTCAACTAGCTTTGTTGAATCCCATAAAACAGTTTGCAAGGTTCATAAAACCTCAAAAGCCAGAAAATCCTCCACCCTGATTTCCTTCATCCTTCAGCCCCAGTCTCGCTTCACTCATTGCAGATGTTATAAGCACCCTCCTCTAACGGATTGTAACTTTTACACTCACAGCTGATTACATTGCCTTTACTCTTTCTTGACATCTCCCTGCTGGACTGGAGCCTGCATTCGAGCAGAATCCCCCAGGTAATGAACCTGACCCTCCTGCTGCTGGTCAGCTACGAATGAGAGCTGGTGGGGTTATTTGGCTTTGCTCTGATGCCAAGCAACTGTTTGTACAACAGCATATAAGTCCCTAATGTATTATTCTATATTTTCTTTTCCATTCTGCTGAATGAAAAGAAATCCTATTCAGCTCCTAGGCCAGGGGAGTGCATCCTCTTTGCAGCACCCCCAACTGGGTACCAAGTGATTTGGGGAGAACAGGAAATCATTGTATTTTAATCCAATCATCAAGCCTGATGCAGCCGCCACCTCCTAAGGGCCACATTTTATGTTCCAGTAAAGCCCTGAAAAAGGAATATTTTCAGAGGGAAATAATTTACACTGAAATGCAGCCTGTGAGATTACTCCCTGAGCCCTGAGCTCCTGGCAGATCCTGTGATCCAGGTCCATGTGTCCCATAGCCTGTGTGGCCAGCAGTTGTCAGTTCAGTCTGCTACCAAACCCTAAGCAGGCAGTTTCAAGCCTCTTATAGGAAACACAGTGGAGCCCCTGCAGTGAAAATGCCCTGGTGTTTTTTTCTGCCTGACATCACTACAAAGGCAGACATCCACAGGCTGTACAAAGCAGAGGTTCTGGACACACAGTAATTAAATGAAGCCTCCATTGCATTTTCAGAGGCCCACGCTCACAGCCCTCTTCTAAAAAGGATTCACTGATGCTATCTAAGGTTTGCTTTATCCTTGATATAAACCTGCATGGTGCCAGTACAGGGAGATACCAGATGGTGTCTGTGGAAAGGGCCCACCTGCAAATGGGGCTTTGTGAAAGCTCAGCAGCATGCAAAGGCATCACCACTTGATCTGGTGCCTCTTGGGCCATCAAAACAAGCACAGTGACTACTGCCTCAACAGGTCCAGGTCAGCTCTCCCACAGTGCTTTGCAGTGAAAAAAAAGCACCTGTATTTCCATCCTTACTCATTTGAGAGCACTGCTAGACACAGCGCACCAAGTTTGATACTGTCTATGGCAAAGGCTGAAAACAGTCTCAAGAGCCACACCATCGGTGTTTGCTGCAGCTGGGGACAGTGACACTTGGTCACCTTTGAGCAATATCCCTGCATGTGAGTAGCAGATACATTAGAAACAGAGCCCCAAGCCCACATTCACCTCGTGAGGGCAATTCAGACAGACAGGGAAATTCAAACACTCCTGCCCCAGCCCTACACACTGACAGCCCTGTGACATTCCAGGAGCTGCAGATCAAGCCTATAAGGTAATGCTATAGGGGAACAACCAGAAAAGAAGCTGATTCACCAATGAGAAAGTCCGGCCCAAACTGAGAATACCAAAGGAAAAACAATGAAAAGAAGAATAAAATACCTCACAACTAATGCCAGTAAAAATGAACCTGTGACCTGCCTCCCTTGAACACAGGCAGAACTGCAAGCTTCCTCTATCTAAACAAAATAAAATCAACCCCATGTTACTTTTATTAAATTAAGAAAAATGCATGCATTGGTCTGAAGCAGGCACCAGCAAAAGAGCTTTAGGTTGAGCAGCAAAATGTTGGCAAAGATAGCAGCAGCTCAGAAATGGCTGTTAGAGCTGGAGCTGTGTTCCAGTTTTTAGGCAGTGCTGCTGGGCCCCCTCTGCCACCCTCAGCATGGCACAGTCTTTGCCAGCCTGCCCAAGAGCAATCACTACTTGCCTGGGGCAGCAGCTGAGGGAACCCACCCTGTGACCACCATGCACAGAGCAGGTACTCACTGGGGACAACAGCAGGCCAAGGCACAGCGCTTGAGCTTCTCCACACTGCAAAAGGCTACCAAGACCTTTTCTGAAAGAAATCTCTACATAGGTGCTGTGCAGCTATTGTTAAGAACATTACAGAAATGCTAAATAAATCAACTACTTAACAGTAAACACTTGCTAATCAGTCTTGATGAACAGAAGCACAGTTTTAATTTGGATTTAGTTGCAGTATTAGTCATTTACAGAACATACATCTAGTTTTAATGGTGGCATTTCCTTTCCCCATAAAGCACATTCAGTTTTTCTCAAAATACAAACATATGCTTCTAAAGTCTCCTGAAGAAGATCCAGGATTCTTCATGCACAGCAGCTTCCATTGTGCAAGAAACCCTGAGCTGTTTGCAACATGGTACTAATCACGATCCCTGCCAGCAGTCACAGACCTTTATCCAAACAGGGAATTTTAACTCACCGAAACAAATGAGTTACTTATGGGAAAGGAACCCCCCATTTTGCAACCACCACATCTAAATAGGCAGACAAGCTCTTTCTGCAAACCAGTATGGATAAGTGGCTGCAATTTTCCTAAGCTGCCTTTAAAACATGGGCTTTATTTTCAGTTCAGCCAGAAATGACCTTGTGTGACTTCAGTTCTAGCCTCTCCTCCTCAGTCTGCAAATTATTACTCTGTAATCGGCAGAAAGGCTCACTCGTATTACCAATGTGCTGCAGCCAATGTGCTATTTCTTGGAAAGACGGCGTCTGCCCGAGTCCAGGGCTGGAGTCAGAGTGCTCGGTGAGCTACATTCATTACATAGCAAGAACAACTGAGAAAAAATAAACACTTCTCAAGTCTATGACTAACTGAAGCTGTAAATTTCAAACACTTATTACAGAGTCATAGCTTAGCAAAACAACACGAATGTGTTACATATCAGAGGGTAACCTTTAAAGAAGGACTTGTGGCTCTGGGGAAAGTTTTAGAACAGGATGAAGTTTATGTGCCTTTTTTCATGTGGTTCTTATAATTAACCAAACTGTCACAGAAAATCATCCGAGACACCTGGATTCAATCCAGCCTTCTCTAACACACATCCCATCAACCGTATTCATTAAATCATTAGGACTAGTGAACAATTTTTCAATATAGTTTTTCTCTGGCCCCTCTGTTTACAAATTTCCTCTAGGCAGATTGTGGGGATTTATCCCTCTTTTCATTTCATAGAGCCAAATATAGCTTTTCCCAAGGGACCAGAGCACCAGGTGCTTCCCAAACTGTGTCTTAACACGTTTACCCAGTGTACACAACTTACTGCTTAGTCTCTCTGCCTGGTCATTCAGGGCACACGACATGATTTCTGATCATGACTACATAACCTTACTTGACTTAAATACATTGCCTTTGTTTCAAAGTTAAATAGCAAAAAAATTCTCTAAGATGTTGCCCATGGGCTCAAAAGTCACTCTCATCAACAATGTGCAAGAACTTGCAAAACAGCAAAAAGGGAAAGCTGCACAAAGAGACTAGATGGTAACTTAGCTTCTCATTCAACAAACTGTTTACAAACAAGTTTCAACTTTACAACCACTTCTCTGTACAATCATAAAATGCAGCCACAGGGGCCTTGGAGTTAGATTTTATCCAAGATATTTGAATATTCAGACCTGGATCTTGGCTTATTCCATCACAAAGATCCACATAAAGAAAACTTACACACTGCAGGGAGGATGAGGACAATCCTTAGTCTGAGAAAGTTTAGCTCTGTGTATTGGGGACGGGCCATTGTTCACTGAAGGTCACAGTTCATCATGTCCAAAATGCTCTCAGACATCTCTATTACAAGAGCAGCTGGGATGAAAACATACATCAAGAGAAATATGTTGCGCACATTTTGTTCTCCACATTCTCTCTCTCTCTATAGGTTTTCTCAGATTCAGTCAGTGAGAAAATCTGGCTGGTTGAGGAAATATGTAAACACATGTGTTAAGCCATGCAAATATCTGGAAAATATCTGTTCATTATAAGAGTTAACTATGAACGACTCAGCCAGTGACTGCAATATTTGTGGCAACAGAACAATCTAATTTTATCATTCTTTTTCATCTTGATACATATAATCTTAAAAGAGATCGAATGGAGCACCAAGATATTTGTAACTTTTTATCTATCAATATTTATACCTGATCTGTATGAATATAAATAACAGACCTGTATTGGTTACAAAATAGTCACTGCTTATCCTGCTCACCAAGGTGCAGAAGACCTCTATGTTCCTAGGTCTAGATGTAGACTACAATAGTGGAACCACAAGACTGGAAAGGTTCACCTTGTTCATGAGTCAGGCTATTGCTTTGTATACACTGACAGGGCTATACATTTTGATTATATAGAGTGGTTTGAAAGAACAGCTCACATCCATGCTCTCATTCTTAGTTTTGTTTTTGATTCACGTTGGCTGTTGTAGATGCTCAGTCTGTTGTCCAGGTATTCACATGGAAATGACTGAGACATGCCAAATTTACCAGCAGCTTCTCATTAGTGGCTCTTCCTTGATTATGACATCTGGTGAGGTTGATGACAATAACAGAAGAAAAATGTGATGGTCAGTCATTTGGAAATTACTTAAGTGGAGGCCATTTTGCACAGTATGATGTTGAAATGTTAGGAATGATTGAGGCCAGATTTATAGCTCAAGCAGTTTTACATCTGTATTTCATTTGTGAGTAACCAATACAAAAAAACACCTTTAAACATTCTAATCATTTCCCAACTGACCACGAGCTCCAAGTATTCTGTCAGCAACATAACCTAGACCACAGAATTGTTCTTGTTGAAAGGAATTTCCAGAGTATTGTTATATGGCTAGTCAAACAAACCCATCCTACTCAAGGTTGTCAGTATTTTACTTTTGTCTCTGCAGAATGATTTTCAACTGCTGGTCAGTAGGAGAGATTCCTGTAATATTCGTGTGTATGACAAGGAGACCATGCACAAACTTTTAGCTATGACGAAAGGACAGCTCATATTTACCCTTCTTCAGTACTGGCCGTCCTGCAGATTGTCCTGCTAAAGCAGCTTCTCCCCAATACCATCCACAGCTCAGTATGACAGAGAGTCAAGCAGAAACAGGGTAAGTTACGTGTATTTGGTGACTATGCTGTTACCAAATCAACTATTTTTCACAATTATGCAAAACTCCTTTCACTTAAAATGATGCTTTTGGAGCACTAGATAGTCGATGAACAGGTCTGATGAAGTTATGGCACATAATGAGCACAGACTGAGCTTAAACTGTACTTAATGCTACCCAAATATTTTCCTTACATAGTACAGATCCAAAACCTCAGTCAAAATTATTCTCACTGAGACACTTGATTAACACTGCCACATACAACCAGCAATGGCCCAAGGAGCTCAGGTTAACAAAATAAATTAAACCACCTTATGAAGCCAGTCAGTGTACGAAACATGGGCATGGATTGCTTTGCAATGGAAGTTAAGCTACCAATTCAGTGCCTAATCACTTTCTTGAATGCTCACCCACAAGACAAAGATGCACTTAAATGTCCCCCATGTCACTACAAGGGCAGAAATAATACTTCTTTCCTGACAAGGCAGCTCTTCTGTTTGCACACCATGTAAGGCAAGGTGATAAGACAAAATTCCCATCCAAGACACAGTAGATAAATAAAGAGAGTAGTTACATTTCTAAAGCAGCCGTGGAATCATTGCCAATAACAAAGGGACGTTTTCATGATTTTTGCATGCATTTGTAATCTATGGTTGGGTCATAAACCAAGATGCTCTGATTAACTTCAAAATTCCTATTTGCCAGTGTTATGATCTTTGAGCTAGCAATCATCTTTGTTACCTGTCTGCCAGACCTCCTACAGGCTGGGGGAAGACAATGTTTGATGAAAAGTTGACAGGATTTTCTGAGGAGTTGCTGTACTCCCAGAACTATCCTCCCCACCGACAAGGCTCAATGCTGCATTTGCAAGAAGCAAATTGAAAGAGGAGAGGTCCCAACTATTTGCCCTTCTCACTGCCCTTTTCCTCTCCTACAAGCAGGAAGGCAGAATACAGTGACTGAAGTGATGGAAATTCAACTGACCAGGGAAGGAGGGTTCTTTGAACAAATGCCTGTTCCTTTTCAAGTAAATGTGTTAGTCTCTGATATATGACATGCATATAATAATGTAGAAGTTCTTCCTGTATTTACTTCTAAACCAGAGTTCCCCTCTTCTCTGAAAGATTTACTATCTCATTTTGGCCCCATGGCCACAAGGATTCACTTTCCCTGTGTACTGGCTGATGGGAGCCACACAGTTTTTTCTTGAGACCCCTTGAGCACAAGGGAGCCTGTCCTGGCTCACCAGCTGCCTCCTCCACTCCATCTAGATAGACATCTCTATCTGTTGCTTGAGCACACCGTGGTTTGTCTGCACCCTTTCTTGTTGATGTTGCCACCACCTACCCAGGCGTCTTTGGGCGCCAGAAGGGAATAATGAGCTACACAGCACCTCCAAAACAAGATTTAAAGATGTAACACTGTATGCTTTGACAGATATGAAAAGGGGTTTTACCTCTCACATTATGAAAGACGTGAAACATGGACCCCTGACTTCACAGTGATGAGACCCAAATTTTGCAGTAAAGTAAATTTTATCAAAATAAAAGAAGTAGAAAATAATAATCAATTGCAGATAACACAAAATGGCCCCCTCTTCATTGCTTCAGGGCTAAAGGTATCTCCCCTCACCTGAAGCATGCAAAGAAAAACAAATTCAGTCTGTAAAAACAAGCTTCTTGTACCTCAAAGATCTTGGGAACTAATAAAGTTTGCAAGGCACTTGGAAGGTGAGAGGCATTCTTACAACTGAAGTGCCTGTTTGAATCACAAGCTGCAGTTGCACACATTGAATGCCACAGGGCTGAACTGTGAGCAGAACAGCTGACCAGGAGCCTCATCTGGTTTTACCAGACTGAGGCCATTCACTGAGTTTAATGCCTCCCTGTTGTTCTCATGGATCCTTCTGGGGCAGGCACCAAGTCTGAAGATAAATTCTCATGTCTGTATCTATGACAGACTGTCTGACCAGCAAAACCTGGTTTGAAGGGCTGGTCCTGCAGGAGCTGAGCATCTTAGACAGCTGAGGGCACCAGTATAGCTGAGCTCCAGCCCCGGAGATCCTACTGGACTGATTCACGTTTCATTTCTTTGATGTCCCAGTGATATTTTAATTATTCAGGACTGTTTGAGCTGGAGATCTCTTCCTGATTACTCCATGATCCAGTAAACCACACAGACCTACTCAAGTTAAAATTTAAGGCAGACCCCTGGACTTAATCAGTGGTCTCATATGCTCAAAATCAGAATAAAAGTGTTTTGCTGAAGCAAATATGATTACAGAGAAAGCAACTGCCTGCAGTTAAGTCCACAGAAAAACACTAATTGTTAGCAAATAGCAACTATTAGCGAACATGAAAAATGATAACGTCAAGATACACAATGTAATTATCTGTACACAAAACTGCAATATGAACCCTGTATAGCTATGAATAAAAGGCTTTGTTCGTTAAACTGGCCATTTCTCAACACTTGGATGAACATGAACAAGTTCAAACATAAATCAAAGATATAAGCCAGGACATCTCAACACTGGTGATCAGTCTTTGAGAGTCTGGACTGGACAACACCTTTCAAATAAAATATATTT
This sequence comes from Coloeus monedula, assembly GCF_965178545.1. Classification (NCBI taxonomy): domain Eukaryota; kingdom Metazoa; phylum Chordata; class Aves; order Passeriformes; family Corvidae; genus Coloeus; species Coloeus monedula. The sequence continues at coordinate 21,472,533 of NC_138788.1, forward strand.
CCATAATAGATGCTGTTTATTTTCCTCTACTTCCCTGTTGGCAAAGATACCTACTGACCAATTTATTTTCCACTGCTTGCAAATTTTCTGGCTGCTCCTTCTAATTGTAAACATCGGTAGAAGAATATTTATTTGTTTAGAAGTACACTCTTGGGAAGAATGATAAAAGCTATTCTTCAAAATCCTGAAGCACAGGCCAAATTTGAGAAGAAATTACTTTGGCATTGTCAAATCTTGTGATTTTTATTCTACCTCTTCTACATACAAGACTTTTTATCCAGAGTAAGTGCTAAGAAAAGGAAGTGGGAATCCTGGATTTTGATTTTAGTCTCACTATTTATTGAAATAAAACTGAATAAAGTACCTAAGCAGCTCCTACCCCACTAGGCAGCCACAGCACAGGAGCAGCCTTGCAGCAAGCACACTCCAGAGGGGAAGATGAGACGGGTTAGCATCAGTGCAAACTGGGACCGTGGTGCTGCTGTGAACATGGCTGTGGGCACTGAACTGCCAGGCTGAGTGCTGGGCACATGAGAGAGAACCAACTTTTGTTCCGTATCTCCAGCCACTGTTAAGTTATAAAAAGCTAAGAAAATTTGTCCCAGATAAATTTGCCCAAAATTCAGAAGAGAAATAAAAATAAGGCAACAACTGCAGCCTTTTTTTCCCCTCAGTAATTATTTTTGAAGAGAAAACTGAGATGGCTGATTCTTTTTAGCAAAGGTGCAAGGTTAACCATGTTCCTTTCTCTTTGCAAATGCTCATATTAGTCAGGAGCAAAGCAGATTTATTCCTCATCTTCCTTATGAATTTTTAGTTATAATACACCCCAGCTTTGCAGCTAAGTATTTTTTGATTGAACAAAATCTGAGTTGTATAAACCTGTCAGTGAAACACTTGCAATGCTTCTGACAAAAGAAGCAGTGAACAAGGCAGAAGGGGATTATTCCTTCCGGTCAGTTTTGTTGTGGAGTGGTTGCACTGGAAGAGCAGTCACTATCCTATTACAATTCTTTTTCCCACCAGAGGTCCTGAGTTTTGAGTCCTTTCCCTTCCAGTAGATGGTTTCTGCCTGCAGTTTATCCTGTGTGGTCTCCTGCCAAATTCTTTTCTAGCGGAAGTTTGTGGCCCATCAGACAAGGCATTCAAATCACTCACATTCGGAAAAGCCATCCTTGCTTTCCCTGGGAATGCACAGCTTACAAATATCTTGTCTTAAAAGGTTCACAATTTTCATTTGCTTGCTCTCATACAGAGCTCCCAGGGAACTCCCAGGAATAATAGTGTGTAAATTTGTAGTGTGATTGTGCAGTTGTTTGCTGCAAGGTTTTCTTAGCTGCTGAAATCTCTGAACTCCTTTGTGTTCTCCATAGACATAAGAAAATCCAAGAAAAATTAATCCTCATCATGGGAAAGCTCTACCTGGCCCTTTCAAACTACATGAAGTGGGAGTTCAGTATCACCCTGCTGTGGGAGCAGAGTAGCAGGTTTCTCAAGCACCTTGGACAATCCCAAGCAGAAATTATCCTGTCTAGGAAGTGGGGAGGATCCAACCCTGCTTACTTCACTTGAGTTGTGTTCACAGCCAAATCTTCATGACATGAGGGTAAATGTGGAGTGCCCCATGCAGTAATATTGCCCTCAACCACAGTCATGCTGTATTTCACACTGCAAACCCAGACAAGAAGAGCAGCAGTGGCTGCCTGATACTCTGATTAGCAAATCAGGAGCCCAGCCTTCCTGCTGAGCTGAGAAGCAAGCTGTTAATTGCCAGGCTTTGGTGATTTCCAGATGGCATGACAGGAGCTGGAGGAAGACAATTAACAGGTAATTGCAAATAGCTTATCAGGGAAACTATTTCCACCAATGGACAAAACAGTTTGCCATCAGGCTCCTCAAGTTCGATGGATAGAAATAACATCCATAATTCTGTGTTTGCCATCTCTTGACCGATTTACTCTTGGCCACTTTGTCCCTATGTTCACCCAGATAGTTTGACTTATTGCAGCCCAGCTGAAGAAGAAAAATGCCTGGAACAGTCAGGGTGCAGAGAGCATCAGCTGTGTCTCCAAACTCCCCAGTATCCTCCTCATCTGCTTCATCACACAGCACTTATGTACCCAGCCCCACTTGAGCTAAAATGACCAAGAAGAGCCAAAACCACCCTTGAAACACGAGAAAAGCATCCAGTATAGTTGCCATTAAAATACAGGTCGCAGACTATTGCTCCACAAAACACGAGCACACAGGAAAGGTAAAACTCATTTGACAATTCCTCACAATTTTCTTCCCCCTTGATGGCTCAGCATGGGCTCCTAAGCCCTGCTATCTGCACAATGCTATTACTTCCACCTCCCTTCATGTATCCTGCTCACCACTCCTCAGTCTCAGTGCCTCACAAACATGACATTTAACAAACTCCTGTAAAGGTAGGGCAACATTACCCCCAGTTTACAGACAAAACAGCAAGGCACAGAGCTAAAGATCACAAGCAGCTATGCTGAGAAATCAAGCACCAAGTTCTACCTGGTTTTAGGTACCCACACAAAGTGGGGTCAGCATAGCTCCTACACAGTCCCCCCAGAATAGCACTAATGACACACATCTACCTGTCTGTCAGGGCCATGCCATCTTGAGTGAAGGCTGATGTTTGATTTGCACAGTCTTTACACTGTGTTCCTGGGTTTTAACCAGCATTCACCATTTAGCCACACTGATCTTGTGTGCACAGCATCTTCTCAACTTCGCATATCCCCTCTAGACAGCCCCAAACCACCATGCAACCTTCCTCTTGTACATTCAACACACAAGGCTATGACAGTGATTAACCTGCCTCATATGCAACCAATTACCCAACTTTACAGGCAACTCCTCAAGACTCCACATTTCACTTTGTCTCCACAAGGTCATCCATCATGATAAAAATGCCTATCTTCAGCACTGGCAAATTCCTCCTGGGACAGGTAACTATCCTAGAGGTACAGACTCTTTGTACAGCCCTCACAGGCAAGTATAAAGCAAAGAAGAGGAATCAGAGAAAGAAAGGCCAGAGAAGGTATAGTTGTATGAATCTGACCAAAGGAAAGTTCATGGAGATTGATAGGAAGAAATGGCTCCTAGATGAAGGAGCAGTTCAGGAAAAAGTGACAGATTTCCCATTACTTGAGACCATTAAAGGTAGCTTGGACAGAGTTTGGGAAGGAATAATATCCCTGAGTTTTTGCATACATCATATGCCAAATAACTACTGCAGAACTGGCTTGCTGCTATAGTATTTATTTTCTGTATCATTTTGCAGATATTTCAGCTGCACAGAGGAGCTATGTTTTACTCACTTAGTCTTGTTAGGTGGAAAGCAGTATCCTACTCACAGCTTATATTCAAATTCAGACAGGTCTCTCCCACTCCCTGCTGGCAGGTCTGCAAACATTGTTACAAAACTCTTCTGCATCCTTCTTCCTAGGCAGATCACTTTAACATAAGGTACAACGTTAAAGTGATCCTCCATAGAAACATCACTGTATTCCTTAGCACAAAGTTCACTGAGCCTTTTGGTGTAAATTGCATTTTATTTCAACCAGGAAAGCATCAGAACTACAGGAACCGAAATAAAACATTCTAAACCAAGCATCATATTTATGTCCTCATGATCCTGATATTCTAACTGCTCAAATCAGAAATTTAGCCAAACATGTAACAGCCTCCTTTTGTCCTTTAGGATGCCTTTGCAAGGCAGGAAGGTGACCATGCACTGAAACCGACTGTCCCGAAAAGTTGTGGAGTCTCCCTCACTGGAGATATTAAAGAACTACCTGGACACAATCCTGTGCCATGTGCTCTAGGATGATCCTGCTTGAGCAGGAAAGTTGGACCAGATGACCCACTGTGGTCCCTTCCAATCTGACTCATTCTGTGACTGAGAGATCAGTGGAGCTGGTACTTTTCGTATTGCAGGATTGAAATACAGCCAGGACAAATATTCCAGTCCTGAAGGCAGTGTCAAGGTGTACTGACACAAACAGTGCACGCTGCTCCGCAGACCTGTGCAGATGTTGCAGCAGACTTGAAGGAACACCCAATTTCCACAGATGCCATGAGGCATCTTCTTCCTTTTGCTGTGAGATCTCAAAGTTTTTCCAATGTCCTTTCCTTTCTCCTTCATGGGAATGTTTTGGATGGTCAGTTAAGAGGGGGAGCCAACTCCCTTGAAACCAGCCACAAGCTCACCACCCTCTCACACCCAAGTGAACCCCTCCTTCGATAGCAGCTTTAGCCGTGCTGTCCTGGAGGAGTCTCCACCACCAGCAGAGATGAGAGACAGTGATTCCTCGGGGTCTGCTCTGTATCACTTGAGAACAGATTGTTCCAATATGTTGTGCTGGTTTTATGAGACAGACAAGTGTCCATTGGGACATAAGGTGTAATTATAGTGCAATTTCAATTAAGAGTTGAACTGTGGTCCAATAAGGTAAAAAGGTCAGTGCTGTATCTAGCAATACAGCTGGATGGTGGTTTTGCACTTGGCTACAAAATGAAGGGAAATCCTAACTGGGCCAAAAATAGCCTTGTCTTCAGCCATGATTTGCTGCCAAGCATCAATCCCAGAGAAAATTCTGAAAGGATATTTGCTGGGATTTACAGTTCAAGCAATGCATTTTGCACTCCATTGTTTTAGCAGGTTTAGGCTGCAACTTCCTTTCTATCCAGAAAGCACTTTTTTTTCCCCCCTCTCCTTTCCAAGCTTTAATTACAGAAGAACTTGCTGAAGAGATCCTCCTTTATAGTGGGTGTCTCAGCTGTCAAGTTTTACATTATAGCAAAAAAGAGAACTAGCACATCATCCTGCTGTAGCTTAAACAAGGATTTAAGGAGCAAACACAGAAAAGAGACTTGCCAATTAATCATCAAGAGTGGGAAATTGTCTCAGAGCACCTCCTAGAGGATGAAGTCTGAGAAAACATCTGGCAGGAAATTGGATGAAGCACTAACTAGAGCAAGTAAGTTAACAGAGCATTCAAAAGGCAATAGAAAGGCAACATAACTGGTTCAAGCTCTAAAATTCCCTCAAAAATTCAGTACACTCAAAACTATTGGACAGTGCTTAAAATCAGAAGTCAAAAGCTGGACCAAAATGTCATGAAAGAGTATACTAAGCAAGAGGCTGAATAGGAAACCAGCTGAAAAACAAGGAGGAAAGCAGAGGTCAGTAAATTCCCGTGGTGGCTGGAACCAGTACTGTAGGTGGGTCAGCCCTGGCACTACAACTGTTTATTAGGGATTATACAAGTGGCTTAGGCCATACACAAAGCACACTATCTTTACAAGAATTCAAAGAAACGTTACACAGGAAAATTATTTTTCTTCAAATATATCTTATCCCGGAAGTAAATTTTTGGGAAAAATTTGTGTGGCTGCTTTTTCGCAGTCATAGACATGCAGGCAAATGACAACAGATTACAGCTTTAATGAAATCTTCAGTCTGGCATTTCACATTGAGTCTGCAAATGTTCACACATGTCCATGAGTGCTGCTAATCACAAGAACTGGAGACAACAACAAGCTCTCCATCTGAGCCCCCTTTGAAAATACCTCTGCCATCAGCAGGAATACTATATATCCTATTAGAGCTTTGGCAGCTACAAATGGGAACCTGGTTTTAAAGCTGGGCCAGCTACAATGTCAGACACGTGCTTGTGTCAGCCAACCATGAAGTGTCATCCAATTTTAAGTGCAAACAGCCTTCTGGTACTGTGAACAAGGACATCCAGGGGAGCAGCATCTCTACAGCTTGCTCCAGAAATAGAGGACACAGCCTGGGGAAGGAAAGGCTGAGTCAGTCATGAGAGCAATGAATTTTACCTCAGACTGGAATAGAAGGTCCTTTCCAAATAAGGCAGACATCACAGAAAGGACTGGTCTTTATCTGACGTCCACTAAAATAAAAGATTTATCTGGGCCAAGTAAAAAATACTCAACACTTGGGCACAGAGAACTGTGCCAAGAAGATCTGAGCAGAGATAAAATGGATCTGGAGGATAATACAAAAAGCAGAATGCAAGGCTCTGAACCTCTCATTCACAGATATCATGGAAAACGAGAAAACCCCAAAAATTTTTTTTTAATTGGCTTGTCATTACCTAAGTAACAATATCTGACCTGACAGCAAATTATGGGTAAAATCAAACTAATCTGCTCCTTCTTGAATAGGCAACATTTTCACCCTTTTCAATAACACTGGTAAAAAAACTGAATAGCTGAGATATGCCTCTTGTCCAGAGATAACTTTCTTCCGAGAAACATTTGGCAAAGTGGGCAATGCCTCCATATCAGAGGATTCTCATTTATCTAGGTTTCTTGTGAAAAGAAGGTTTATTTATCTTGGCTTTCCAGAAAGTTGTCAAAAGCCATTGTAATCAGAGCAGAAATGAGCTGTTCATCTTGCTCACACTCATGAGAATTGCCATCAACTTCAGCAGGACAGATTTGCACCAAAAAAAAAAAAAAAGAGGAAATCAGTGGAAGAACTTCCTCATGATTTTGAATATAGTAACAGTGTGTCTCCCAAATATGCTCGTGTGCAGTTGATAACAAATGCATCATTTTGTTGATAAATGTTTTGAAAGACATTAAATCCATAGGCAATCCCATTATAGTAGAGAAAGTTATCTTTAAAACTGCTTATGAGTTCACCTTTGTAGGAAACAGTTTTTATTAGCACTGGAAATACACCCATTTTGTGTTGGCAAGGCAAAGGCAAGCACTGATTTCTGGAGTATCGTGCCAATATGGAAGTGCAACCTTATTAGTGTCAGCAACAAGACAGAAATCTGTAGCAGCAATGCAAAAGCTATACTCTACCCAGCTCTCAGTTGCAGTGCCTGAGCCAGAAATATGGACAGAATAAAGAATTAAAAAATTTGGGAGTGTTCATGACTGCCCACAGCTGCACAAAACATGCAGGAGAAAGCTGCCTTGCTTCAAGGCTGCTGGACGAAAAGGCTTCTCACTTGAGATCTGCTTCAGTGTTCTCTAAGCCAAAAGGAAGACAAGCTGGTCCATTGGGGCCCAGAGCAGAAATGATTGAGACAGAACCTTCACACACACTGACAACTTGAAGAAATTAAAAGAAGAGCCCAGGAAAGACTTGGCTGGCAGTTCTCAGCCTTCTGCACCTGACAATGCGAGCCGCCAATTCTTTTGGATATCCTGCCATTTCCAGTTTGATGTGACATGGGAAACAAAACTTCTTGTCCTGACTGCTATTTGAACCCAGCATTTAAATCCCAAAGGAAGAGGCTTCATTAAAGATGCTAGTTCCCAACACAAGACACATACCAAACAACACCCCAAGCTCTAGCTAATTAATCTTTTATCTCCTAAGCTCTCTGCCCTTTTGCTGGAATCACACCATGAAAACACCATTCTTGCTCCTGCACCTGGTTTTCCACCCTTCCCTGTGATCCCAGTGCCTTTGGCTCAGTCTGAATTCCCCATCTCCTCTAGGCCAGCCCCTTGCATTCAGCGTTCCTGCAGCCTGACAGCCAGATGTGGAGCTCAGCCTCAGTGCCACTCCTTTTTCACTCGGATTAAAGATCTGCATCAGCAACTGACATCTTTTTGGTTATATCTTTTTTACTAAATCATTTCACTTGCACACGTGATCAACTGAAAAGTGCTCACGACTGCTGGAAAAACCAGGCAGTCTCCAGCTTGCCTGTGGATGCACCAGAGGAGCCAGGATTCCGTTTCTCCCTAGAAGTACCTCCACATCACACTGGACACAAGAGTCAGTCCAGGAAGCCAAGCTATACACAAACCACGAGCTATCTGTCAACACCCAGAACTGATCCTGCCCAACTTTATAAATAACCCAGACCCACAGTGTTATTCTGCTGAATCTCAGAACTCTGCCAATATTTCTTGGACTGCCCATCTCCAGCTATCAATATATTGAGACCCACATTCTCTGTACCCATATTTTAAAGGCAGAATCTGGGAATGAAAATGTTACCCACTTCTAAAGCCCTCCCTGCAGGAGGTGTCAGAACAAGCAGCGGTCCACTGCCATTCCCATCACTCACATGAGAAAGATCATTGATCAGGAGGAGAGTTTCTTGCTCCCAACAACCTCCTAATGTGCCTGATGCAGACATGGCAGCAGAGCAACCCAGGCAGGCTGGTACCTGTGGGACAACAGCAACCTGAGAATACAATGCAGGAAATAAATTAACACCCAAAGCAGGGAACACCAGGAATGCATATGCATTTTAAAACAAAGGGTCCTATAATGCCTGCCTGGAACACTTAGGAAAACTAGACAAGTGTAGCAACCATGGAAATATTTTCCTGCTTCCGGGCAGTGAGAGATTAGTTAGGTCCTGGACACATCAGTTACACAGTATCAGCTTAGAATCTGTTTCCACAGAACAAGGATTGCATGTCCTGGATTTGGATTTTACAGCCTTCCTTAGGGCTTCAGAGATCTTCAATACTAAATATAACAAAAATAAATTAGATAAAAGATAACAGAGCAGAAGCCCTAAGAACAGGAAAAAAAAAAGGCAGCAATACACCCAGTACTTCCAGTCTGGTTACAAACTGCAGTGAACAGCAAACTTTCCAAATTCTTTTGAAATATTTGAGTCCTACAGGGATAGCATGATGGATTTAGATTCAAGACAATGAAGAACTATCCAACAAAACTAAGCCTTTGATTTGCACTCAAGTAAATCTTCCTCTGGATTAATCTGCCCAGCTCAGAGATAACATGTAGATTTTTTTTTTTCTTACACAGCCTAACGTAAACAAATCCCCCACATGCAGTAAATGGTGGGGCAGCAAAAAGAAAAGCAGTTTGTACTTTCCAAGGAATGGAAAAACACTTTGTCATTCACTCCAGAGTTTGGCTTTCAGAAGTGCTGCCAGGGCACTGAGTGTTTGATATAATCAGTCTGCTACCAAGAGCTTCATTTAAGCACAGGGAGCTGCCTGCATCGCTGGGTGATTCCCAAAACAGCAGGGGTCTGGGTAACATCACCTCACCCGCTCCTGCTCTCCCTCTGCTAAACATGACAGAGCAATTGAGCTCCAGCCTGAAGAAGCTGGTGGTTGCTCACACAAATACATAAACTGGTATTACTGGTCCCCAGGGGATATAAGGCTATGAAGGCAGGCTGGCAATTTTTCAGCAGTAAATGAAATCAGCCTTTACAATTGGTCATCACTTACTTTTTTACCCTCCTCTCCCATCAGCAGCAGTCTGATGTTCCACTGCTTGATGCAGGAACAAGACAGTGTTGTAGGATGGACCAAGGTGCAGTGAATTCTTGTCTAACCTGCACAGACCTTTTAGAAAAAGACATGTCTTGATTTCTTAGCCCTTCTGCCCTGCAGGCTCTACCCAAGGTGGAAGGCAGCTCCCTGGGGCTGGGCTCAAACACAGCCCCTGCACAGAGCCCATTGCCTGCAGGCCGTGTGGAAGCACATGGGTGCTGAACTCTGCTGGGGGGAAAGATCTCAGCTCCTCGATTGCCTGCTACAAAATCCCTGCTGCGTCTGTTAGTTTGTTTTCCTCAGCAGCAATTTTTTAGGAACAGCTGAGCACTCAGATTGCCCTTTCCCTGGGACTGAAAGCCAAGCAAACCCAGCTAGCACACACAGCTGTTCCTTCATAGGAGAGTGTTTTGCATCTGGCTAGATCAGTCCTCGAAAGCATGGTGAGAAAACACACTTGGATATCACTCAATTAACACAACAAAAGACACTTGAAGTAGTCCTTTGCCTGCTAAATGTTATCCCTGCAGCCAGTCTTCTGGGTTTCTACCGCATGCATTTTCTTCATGCAAGGGAAACTTACCTAGTCTCTTCTTGGCACACCTCAGGCAGCCCGCTACTTCCTAAAGACACAGCCCTCTGGCTGGGGCAGCCAAACTGAGCCCGAGTCAGCAATGTGGGTTCTTCAAGCAGTTTCTGCTCGGTGGCAGGTTCCACTGCTGACAAGACCTTGCCAAGTGACTGCATGTGTACTGCACTGTTGCAGCAGTTGTGGAGATTGCAGGTGATGAAGGCTCTTTGGCCCTTAGTCTGATGCACTCCAACATCTTTTCTCACGTGGCTACACTGAAGCACCTCTCAGCAGTTTGAAGCAACAATCCTTATACATCTTTGTGGAAACTGGGTCACAGGCCCACACTGACCATCCCATGACCAACCCACCTGCTCACAAAGGCAGGGTTGTTGGAAAGCCAACCCAGACCTGTCAGCTCTTAAAACTTCAGCAACAAACCACCTGATCACAAGCAAAATCACTAGGACTGGCAAGAGACCCAAGTCTTGCAGCTTTCAAGTCCACTCAAATTGAGGCAGATCTCTGCTGAAGATAGTCTGCAGCACTGCCAGGAGGGAGCATGGGCAGACACAGAGGCTGCTGTTCAGGGCAGTTTCCCACACCTGAATGGCTCCGTTTTTATACTCCTTTCCAGCAATAGCTGTAGAAACAGCCAGCAGGTTACAGACATCAGCACATTATGTGGAAAGCTAAAGGAATCAAGAGAAGTAACTCATGCCAATTATTTTACAATGCCCTTGGCCTTCACCTACTGCACTGTGCACAGACTGGTGAGGAGAGAGTGGAAAAAGCAGACACCACCTCCAGCTCAACAACTTCAATTAGAACCAACTGACTGCTTAATAGGGAGATCCTGAATTCAGGGAGTTCAGGCAAGTATAGCATTAGATTATGCCTATATTTACGTCTGTCCCACAGGGCCACATTTCCTGTACTGCAAACCCCACAAGAAGGGGTAATCAGATTTTTCCTTCATTGATGTTTGGCTCTGTTACAGAGGCTTTGGCTTTTTGTTCCTGCAGGGGCTTCCCTGGGGAAACTATTTTCTTGAGTTCTACTTTCTCCTTCTGCCTGGCCTTTGCCTGAGCAAGGGTTACAGTGGGCCCCCAACCTGATCCTCAGGAGGTCTCCCAGGCTGAGGCTGGCCAGGATCCCTGCAGAGACCAGCCTCACTCTGCATCAGGCAGCATCTTGCTGACTGACCCCTCAAAGGAAGGGCAATTGCACAGTAACTGATCTTCAGTTGCTCATTCCACTCCCTAAGGAGGAGAATACCCAGACAGGAGATGTCCCGAAAGCATCCCTGTGAGGCAGTGAGCATGTGCATCCCAGAAGTGCCAGCATGGACACAGAGTCCCTGCAAGGCTGAGACTCCTCATTCACACTAAAGTTATGGCACAGAGTACCCACGAGCCTGCAGATGTAGCAAATCAGACTCCTTCCTTCTTAGATAGTGTGGCTGGCACCCCCATGCTAAAATCTGAAGTTTTTCCAAAAAGCTAATGGGCAAGGAGCTGGAGTTGTCTCTCATCCTTCTCTCTCCATATAGATCATTTCAGCCTGAAAACTGTGCGAGCAGCAAAATAAGTCCCTGAGAAAAATCTAGTGACTGCATGTGACCTTACCCCTGCAGCACATTGTCAACACATTAATTCACTTCTGGATAGAGTTCTAATAGATTCTGACCTCCAGCATGAGGAAGAGTTTCCTCAACAGCCACACAGCCTGGCAGCTTGCTCCTTTGTTCATGCAACGCTTGCCGGAACTTTTCAACAGAGTCAATAACAGGAGCATACATCAGTTTCTTAGAATTGTTAATTCTGTCTGACAGAACACTTCTGATATCCTTAATCTTCCAGCTCCTCGTCATCCATAAAGAAATCATTTGGGAATATAGCCATGACCACACTTTACTGGGAGAAACACACTTAAGCCTATAAAGATCAATGTTCATCTTGAAAGGTTGTGTCACTGCACGAGTTAGTCACAGCTTTATTGACTACTGGCTGAGTCTCTTGACTGTCACACAACTGGCTCCAGAAAGCCCAGGCAAGGTTGGTTTTGCTGCCCTCTTAAGCACAACGAACATTCAACAGCAAGGAGATGAGAGCATGCAAAGGATTCAGAACATGGATTTCAGTCACATGGCAGCAGCAGCCTTTCATTCCTGGGCCTTGTGACATTTTTGACAAAATGTAATGCATTTCATAGATAAAGGTTCTGCTGAAGCTAAGCTTGAGATATGACATGCAAGACTCCACAGGGCTGTGGAACTCACATTCCAGGCAGAGCTGGGATAGTGGCAGAGTCCTCAGCAAAGACACAGTGCCTCTGTACATGCCAAGACAAGGCACAGGAGAACCAGGGGGTTCCAGAAAATATTGGGGAGTGCAAAGGAGGAAAGTTTGCACATGAATGTCAGACAGGTTTTCTCTGAAGGAACCCCAAGTGGCATGAAAGCTTTGTGACCCTGTGTTGGCCTAAGCAGCAGTCACCAGTATCATCCCACTGCACATGGCACAGCTCTCACCCCAAATACCCCACCCATAGGTTGTGAGCACAAGGCAGCTCAGACCCACGGCAGATCATATAACAAATGTATAGAAAGAGCCACATTCCCCCAGGTCTTTCACAGGGGCTTAGGAAAGAGTAAGGACAGTCCATGAGATGAGCTCAGGCACCACAGGGAGAAGAAATGCCCTGGCTGTCTGCTGGGCTGACAATGCCAGCATGACTCAGTCCCCAGCTGCAAGCAGAGCCCAAGCCAGAGTAGCCAGATGGAGAGGACTCAGTGGGCTGGAGCTGAGGAGGTGGACAGCCTGTAGGAGACATTGCAATTCCTCTGTACAAAAAGCCTGAATTACACACTGCTCCTGGGATCCAAGGGACAGAGCCAAAAGCTGCTCATCTGGCATCCTTCAGCAAGGAGCAGTGCAGGGAGTTTGGAGAGAGATTGCTTTTTGGTAGGTCACATACAGAATAAGCCTCTTAACCACTACTGAGAAAGCAACCAAGCAGAACAGCATTTCTGCAAAACTATTTCAATGTTGTTGAATTTACTTCCCTACATAACACAGCTGACAAATAAACAGAAAACAAGATCTTTTAACAAATAGAGCATTTACACCTCTTGAAGATATTTCTGAAACGCAGGTTTGCTTCCAAACAGTAACAGAGGCAAAAAAAGAACCCCATTTCCCAAGCCATCCATCTGTGCTCACGCTCCACCCCAGCAGCTGTAGAGCTTCAGTTCTGCCTAATACCTCTCCAGATTTATTGGATGCCCAGCTAAAAAGCACTGATTGTTCCCTGTTGCAGTATTTTGCCATGGGTGAGGAATGTGGGAGGGATCCACAATATTTTTATGACTATTATATGACCTTCTGTTAACTTAATGGGACAAGTCACGGGGCCCTCCCTGAGAAGAGGGCAAGAATCCCTTGAGATGTATGCTCATGGAGAGGCATAGAGGTCAAACCAACAGTGGAGCCTGAGCACTGCTAGGAGTTTTAATTATGAATTATGAATCTAGATACTACGGGTTGCTATTTCGGGAGCTGCTAAATTAACATGCAAGTAAGAAACAGGAGGATCTTCTCAAAAGATAGGGCACTTCCGCCTCCCACCCATTAAGGGATGTGAAATTTCTAAGTTCTGTATCTAAAACAGCAGTGATTTGTGGTGCTTGATTTATCAAGGTCGTAGAGCACCAAGGCAAAAGTCTTGCTTTCACCTCTGTCTCTCCTCATGTCAAGGGGAAAGCTAATCCTCCAGAAACTCTCTCACCAGCACAGATAATATTTCTTAAAATAGAGTATCATCTCCTCTCAATTCACTTTTCACACTCTGAAGAGTAAAATTGAGTGGCTTCTGGCTGAAGCTAGGTGATGCAACATTTTCTCTCATAAGAAAATGTTGCTAGATTCAAGCTGAGAGTTTTGCAAGCAGACATAAATCTAAAGCAAGAATAACTTCTGCTAGAAGTAGAAATATGAGAGTAAGAGAGCTTGGAGTCATTAAAAGAGAATTTTGCTTCTGGTTAAGACTACTGTTTTCTGCCTTTCTGAAAAAGGCTAAAATTTCCTTTGAATTTCATGCCAGAGTTGAAACAAGTTTTATCATAGGCTACAGGAGATTCACAATCCTGTGTTCCCCAATCATAGGAAATTTCATATCCATCAGCTAAAAATGCTGCCACAGCTATTCCATAAAGATGTTAAGCCACTGAACTAGTGATAGTAAGTGAAATTTGGATCTGCTTGCACTTCTGAGAGGCCACCGTAGCATCAAAAAGGGCAAGCTAAACCCCAGGATCTCTCAGGGCTCAGGATACCCCAGTGTGGATGGGAAAACCCCATTTCCAGGAGAGTGATTGGCCTTCTGGGAGCTCAGTGTGGCTGTGCCTGCAGAGAGGGGAGTGTTTCAGCACCTTTTCTCAACAGAGCATTGCATTATTAGGAGCCTGGACACTTGGAAATTACCTTCCTGGGAACTGCTGCTAGCACTGGCCTGAGAGAAGCTGGCAGTCATGTGCAGAGCCTGCTTGAACCTCAAAACCTTGCTCATTTCCCCAGCTTCTTTTTTTGCCAGCAAAGCACAGAATAGGCCAGGGCATCAACAAGTTTCTTTTTAGGGCTGGTGGGTAGGGGAAGTACTTTTTCATTCTCTTCATAATTAAAGCACATGTCATCACAGCGCATGAGGGCAATTTACCTCCTCAGGGGGAGGAGTTTGCTGGCACTCAGCTCGAGGAAACAATCAGCTGGCAGGTGGTGGTCCTCAAGCTCTGCTTGCTTGTGTGGGGAGCGGTCCCAGCCATGGCAGAGAAGCACCTGCTGCCCTTCCTGCTCCCAATAACCACGGCTCACAACCAGCCTCAATCAGCAGCTACACAAATCTACCAAGGACAAGAGTGATGTGCAATAATTTAATACCATTTGCATCACCAGCTCGGGTGAGCAGCACCATCTCCTCCCAGGACCCCAATACCACCAGGAAAGCCCTTGTTGATGCAGGGTGACCAGGGAAACGCCCTGGAGCTTGAAGGAAAGTTATGTACATCAGACTCATGAAAGTTTCATTTACTTTTCTTGTAGCTGCTAAAGGAAGAAACAAGCTGCGCTGAATGCAACACTTCTACCAAATACATTCAAGGTAAGGAAAAACCTTTCAGCTGGAAGCAAAGTTGTTTGTGATCACAGACCACCTCCAGCAGGCCTTTCAAGCAAGAGGTCACTAGAGCTGCAGCCGGCTGTGCGCCACTGGAGATGCTGGCAGAAACAGATCCGCCCCATTCCCTCCATGTGTGTAGGGTGTGGGAGGAAGATGAATGCATAATCAGCTCCCAACTGTCATGGAATGGCTTCTTTTGGAGGGGCAGGGGGTGTTCACCAAGGGAATGGCAGCAAATCTCCTGGGTGCGCACTTGAGAGACCTGAGTTAAAGCACTGCATCAAGAAACCTCGGGCCTAACTCTGGTCAGACTGATGTGGTAACTAAAAGTTTCCTATTCGTATAAACATAGACAGATGTATAGATGTCTTATAGTCCATAAGACTGGGTTGGTTTTGCAATTTCAAGTTGTATTCAAGTGAGAATGTTTGAAGAAGGGCTTGAATCTGACCCAGGTTCATATCCAAAGGTGGCCTCAACTTCTGGTCCTTTTGCTCACAGCAGGACACTCCGGCATTCATGGCCACACAGCCAAGCAAGCTCTGGAGTTACCTCCAGCCTCCTCAGTTTTCACTCATATCCCATGAGTGAAACTTCCATACATTTTATTCCATCTTCATTTTTAGCTTTCTAATTCCATGGTGGCCTCTCAAACATACTAAATATAAATGTGTGGACTCAGCTATGTAAATAAAGTGGCCCATGTGGTGAGCACACATGAGGCCAGGGGGCCTTTCCCATCGATGGGAAGGCTGATTGCCAAGCAAATCCCAAGCTCTGCACTCCTGCACTGGAAAAGGGAGCCTAAGATTTAGGAGCAGTCACAACTTTTCTTAAAACAGCTGATATGTTTTTCTGCCTAGGGTAGAAAATTACAGGTACTGGCATGCCAAGATCTGCCTCCATCACCAGGAGATGGAGGCATGGAGGAGAGAGGGTCAGAGAACAGGGAGATATGTAGGGAGGAATTTTATGGATAAGTGGCATGCAACCAGAAGAGATTACCCGTCTTACTGTTGTGTTGCTGATATATGTGCACATCAGTGTTCATTGGGATGCACACCTTATGGGGAGAGTTGGGTATAATTTGAGTGACTCCTTTGTTCCTCCCTGAAACAGAAGCAGCTCAGACTTGAAAAATAAGTGATGGGGCAGCTCAGGCTGCCAGACAGCTGTGGCTCCATTTCCTGTGCTATATCCCATGGTGGTAGGGGATCTGCTTCTCTGTCAGGCAAGTGGATGTGTCAGGGTCTGCATGTAGGGTGGTGGGGCTGGATGTGAGGACTGCGAGCTCTCCCTGGCGCACACCCTCCAATAGATAGAGGGTGACTTTGCTGTGTGTCCCACAGTGAGTCTCTTCTGACTCAAGAGGTTTTCATCATGCTGCTTGCTCTGACAGTCCTCTGTGCCGTCCCACAAGGGCAAAGGAGCAGAAGGAAGGTGATCCAGGGCACATGACTTCCTAAGAGGAAGAACTCAGGGTGGGACAGCAGTGAGAGCACACCCAGGCTCTGGCTCACTGTCCCACTAACACAGCATTAAGCCTGCTCCTAACCTTCAGCAGGCACAAATGAGCCCATGCCAGGTTCAGGGACTGGATCTCAGTGCAAAGGGAATACAACTCAGCCAGTGTAATGCTGGATTGCAGGGGATGCCCAAGCCAGGCAAATGTAATACATGGCAGAAACTTCTTCCCGTTACCACAGGCTCACCTGATGTGACGGACAAATTCAAATTTACATCCCAGCTTTCCAGCTAAGCCCAGGACTGTCTCCTTTTCTCCCTCCAAATCACACTAGCCATGGCAGGATCACAAGGTTTATGGAGGTAAGCACCCATTTTTTCTGACACAGTGCCCAGTGCCTAGGCTGGGAGACCAAGCTGGCATCTGGGGTCTCTCCAGGGATTCATCTGACCTCACCCAGCCTCCATCTCCAGGAGGTCTTTCTCCTTTTCTGCTGCTTCTCCTTGCTCTCAGACTCTTCCTATTCCCAGCCCCAACTAGGGGTGAAGTGACCAAACTTCTGGTTGTAAAGCTACATGCTTGAAACGCTTTTAGACAACATGGTAAAAGAGGTGATGGATCCTGCTGTGCTTGTTTGCTTTGCAGCCTTTTGGAGGCAATGCCAAGTAAAATCAAGCCCCAGAATAAATCCTACTAACAGGAACACTTTTACAAATAACCTCAGCTACACAGCTTCCAAGACCTTGAACATTTCCACATCTCTGCAGCCGAAAACATATGTTTTGTATTGCTTCACATAAATCTCCCTGGTTATTTATCTACATAAACCCTTCTATAAATTGCTCACTGGGACTTGCAGCAAGCAGGCTCTTTGATGTGTCTCAACCACCAGGTGCATCAATCACTGCTGTGCACACCTTGTTTGCTCCCATGCAGGGACAAGTTACCAGTCCCCTTTGCCGCAAAAGGGGGCAAAGAGTCAAATGGTTTTGATGGATGGATGAATGTCTGTGGGCTAAAATTTATGCCAGAACTTGTTTATACTGAGTTACTAGCACTCCCTCCTCCCACTTATTGATAAAACAGTGCTCCACCAGCCTTCCTTATGACATATACTCCAGATCAAGAGCCTGCACATGAATATTTGATGTCTTTGTGAGCTCCTTTTGCACTACTGCATTTCCTCGCATGGTGGCCATTTCTCTCTCTACAGGAACAAGTAAAACATCAGCCTTATTTTGTGATGTTAAGGTGGCATTTTTGTTTTGTTACAGACCTGCTCCACACAGAGGTGGATCTCACCCTTCATCATTATACCACAACATTTAGTTCAGGGAATGAATCACGGGTTTAGGTTAGAGTTTAGCTAAGTAACTTCCCCGATTGAGAGCTGACATTGTATTTCACAAGGGAAGTGGAGACTTACAGACAGGTAGGCAAGATTCATCACCCTTGAGTAGGCTGTGCTGCTGACAACACAGTGTGATACTATCTGGATCAAGGCATCACCCTGCCTCAGTTTCCCCATTCAAAATGAAAATGAATCAGTGCAATACATTAACTGAGAGCATTTACTTTATGATGATACAGAACTCCTGTTGGCCTCATTGTCGGGTCTCAGTGATGAGAGTCAGCCTGCATGTAGAGAACACTGTAACATGTCACACTGCTCCAGGGAAAGCAGCCCCTTGTGAACACCCTTTCACGCCTGCATGTGGCTTCTGCACTGCTGCTGCAAGTTGCTGTCTCCCAGGGGGACAGCTGATAAGAGAATTTTTTTGGTGGAGCGGAAGTTGAAGGGATGGAGAAGTTGGAAGAGGGGAGATGGAACCTTAGAGCAGCTTGGCCATCAGTTTAAACACCTACTGTGACAGCCCAAAGCTCATATCCACTGACAGCTACTGAGGAAGGAATTGGCTGGCTTTGGGAGCAAGCTACAGTCTTTATTCAGGGGTCCCAACAGCTGCTGAACAGCACATTCAGACAGATGTGTGACTGATTTCATCCCTTCTTCGGCTCCATACAAATGGGCTGAGGCTACTCTGGTCTATCTCATGGGTAATTTTTCTGCCTCTGCACTGCTGCTGTGTAGTTACCTTTGGTGCCCCCTGGACTCTGCTTTTTTGTGACCTGTGGTGTGGGGCTGGATTTTTACTATAGTCCACTGCTAGAAACAACATGTTATTATTAAAGGTGGGGATAGGTCTTTCAAGTCCACTGCTAGAAGCAACATGCTAATCTTAAAGGTGGGGATGGGTCTTTCAATCTTCAATTACCTCCCTATTTGATTACTCCAGTCCCATGGGACTTCTTGTGAGGTGAAGAATTGTTCAGTGTCAGTGGGAAAAGTGGATGTGTGCTTACTGGATCCATGTGATGTGAAATCCATGGCCTTCACATCCAGATCCCAAGCCATGCCTATGCTGCAGTAAGTGATCCTAAGCACAGCCTTTTCCATCTGCTCTGCCTGCCCATGTGTGCCTTACTGATCCCTTCTAGCTGCCTCTTAGACAATGCTAACCAATATACCCACCTGCTAAAGGACTTCCATCAAGCTCAGACTCTGGGAATGTTTTAGACTTCAGCTGAGACATGGAAAAAGGAGATGGATCTATTTTTAGTGTGACAGTCCATTGAGAGGCACTGATGCCAATTTCAGCATGATGAGCCTCTCTCAAGTTCTGCAGCTGATTGATTCATGGTAGGGGGTTCCTGTATGTGTGGACAACACGGTCTTTGTGACCCGTCATCTTTGAACATGTCTGGAGTTCCCACGGTTGTTGTATGGGAGCAGTTCACAGCAAGGGAGTCTGACCAAACCTGAAAGAATGAGAACTGAGGGGCAGCAGGCAGAGAGGACATGCAGGGACTTGTGCAGGGTGTAGCCATGCCTTAAGAGCACATAAGTAGCTCCCTTCATGTTTCCCTTCTGTCTTTTCATGCAAGTCGAGATCTCTATTCATCCACCAAGATCAGTCTCACAAAGATCAGAGATTCCTAAGGAAGAGGGACAAAGCCCCAAGTCCCCACATCCAAGGCCAGCACTGAGCTGGGCTCCCTTTGCCGTGGGCATACCGCAGCAACCCCATCAGGCTGAGGCTGCGCCCTCGCCCCACTCCTTGTCAGTGGGGCTGACAACCAGCTCCGTGGCTGTGTTGCCTCACAGTGGAGTGGAGACAGTCCCACTGGAGAGGGCCTGTACCTGCAATACGGAGCAGCCCCGCCTTGGTGCACCAGGCACATCCCTGAGGAACTCCCTGGCAGCTCCCTGAACAGAAGGCTCGTGCATCCCACTGACTGGCATCCCCTGCCCCTTGATAATTTGGGGGAACACCCCTATCCCTATCAGGCCTCTACTGCCTTCATGGTGTTTTGCAGCTCCCAGCCCCAGTCCTGCCTCAGCCCTCCTAGAGACTCACACTCTGCTGACAGCAAAGAAACTCCACAGGCACCTGAGAAGTGGTGAGATTGAAGGTGTTTCTTGCCTTGGGGCTTAGATTTTGAATTAGTGCTTTGAGCTTTATCTCAGCTCTCCTGATGTCCCCTCTCCCTAGTTCCACTGTGATATTCCTTGTTTAGCTGTACTGTAATCCCCCAAAGATCATGCACTTAAATCATACAATTAGAAATAATACTGTTAATAATAGGAAACAAAGCTTTAACTTGGGAGCTTTTTTCCTCTGGATTTTGAGTTTCTTTCTGCAGTTTTTCTCTGGAGTTTTGTGAGCTAGAAATGTGTTTTCACGGAGAGCCTTGCATAATCACGTGGTTCTGGGAGCTGGACACCAATCTGTGGGAGCCCTGCTGTGGAACTGGAGATCAAATGCATAATAAATAAATGTAATTTTGATAGTTCTTGTTATTACAGCTTAGTTTAAGAAAAACACAGGGGTTTTCAGCACATATAGATGTGTACTTGCCTATGTATGCATACACCCTGATACACATCTCTCTGCCAAATACTATGTAAAATGTCACAAGCTCAGCACACATTGCTCAGCACACATTACTCAGCCCACCCCCTTGGAGACCAAAGTGGGACTGGGATGGGATTGATCTCAGCTGCACTGAGCTGGGCCAAGACCTGGGGGATGGCCAGCCAGGAGCCCCTCACCATGCTGCCACAGGGGACTGGTGTTAGTCCACTTTTTGGAAAGCCTCTAAGGTTGGTGTCAAACAGGTGACCAAATAAGAGAAGGGAAGTTCATGCTGACATGCTGGGAGGTCGATTTCCTGAGCGAGGGGCGTTAGCCTGGGGCTGGGGTGAGGAGGCTTGCAGGCTTCGCAGGGAAAGCAGGAATCACCAGCAAGTCAGAGTGATAGAGGTGCTGTAGAGGTCTGTGAGATCCCCACAAGTGCACCAGATGTGTTCCTACATCCATTTTCCGCTTAAGGTTGCCTTTGCTATGGAGGCACCAACCTCAGTCCCCTTCTCATGGCATCATGCCCACATCATCACACACCACCGTGTGCCGTGAGTTTTGCTAGCGCTGGATGCCTGGATAAGAGCTCAGCCCGCAGCCATCGCCGGACACAGGGCACAGCCTGTGCAAGCGCCAGGCCTGGCCCCGGGATAAATGCAGTGTCTCTCCCATTGTGACAGCAGTGAGAAGGTCCCCAGGAGGGGCTGTGCGTACAAAAGCTCTTCACCAGCCCCTCCAGCTCACCCTCTGTGCTGGTTCAGCCTGCAGCACTGGAGCTGCGCACCAAAGCTCTCCGGGGCTAGCTGGTCTGATGTGAAATAGTCGGGGCAGTGTACTGCTGAGCCTTGGCATTTCTGGTGGGGTGGGAAATTCCCGGAGGAGCACACGAGTGTTCGGCAGGGTGTTGATCCCTTTGATCACAGAGCATAAAGCAAAACACGGCAGTTACTGCTCTGTGTTCGCTGCAGCTCTGGGCTCCCCCCGGTCCCCTTCAGATCCATGTGGTGTCTATCATGCTTTTCTTGTTCAAAGAGTAAAACTTAATGGTGCCCTTTCACCCGCACCGCGCAGGGGGCTGGCTGCAGCCGGCCTCGCACGGGGAGCAGCCGGGCTGTCTGTGCAGCGGTGGGGTCCTGCTGTCCCCTGCCGGGCATCCCCAGCACGGCTTGCGGTGCTGCCCCGGGTTTGGAGACTCCAGAGGGCATCATTTCCTGTTATAGCAAAGGAAGAGGGGACACACTTAGGATTTGCTCTTTAGTTCTTCTGGTTATGTGACTTCAGGCAGCCCTCTGCCATGTTTTTCCCTGGCTCAGGAGGGGAGAGGGGGTCTGCCAAGCTAGCCTCAGGATGCTGTCAGTTCATTCGGACTGGTTTGAAAAGCTGTGGACCTCTGGGGATACAAGGCAAAGTGAAACTCTTGCTGACTGCAAGGAGATATTGGTACCCAGTGAAACCACAGCTGCAGTTTGTTGGTGCTTCCAATCGACTGGCCCCATCTGCCATCAGCCTGCTGTTGTGACAGTCCATTTCCTCTCCAGGACAGGTGACCTGGTGGAAGGAGGGCACAGGGAGGTGGCACATGGCACCACTGTGAAGGCTCTGGGCAGGTGCTTGCTGGCTCCCTGTCCTCTGGTGGGAAGGGAGAGCATTGGTGTCAGTCTGTCTCAGCTGGACACTCTGGTGGGAGCACCTCAGCTGCTGCTGCTCAGAGAGGCGACCAAGGCTGCCTGACATGGTGGTTATAGCTGAGGGTTGAGGAGAGAAGAGGACGAGAAATATCAGAAACAGATTTCCATAATGTTGTACCAGGCAGTTTGGGAACTGTTTTTATACTTTGGGCAAGCTAAGTTAAGCATGTTCCCATAGGTTTCTTCCAGAGTGTGGCTTGTGGTACCCTATGCTCTCGGATGGGATCTCCACTATCTGCAGCTCTCTTGCAGCATCACCATTTTGTAGAGACAAGCAGGAGGTGAGTGTGCTGCTCCCCCACATCCTTACAGGGGCAGACACTCTGCGCAGATACTGCCCTGTGGCCTTGGTCACAGAAGAGTGGCCATGGTGGTCATTCCACAGCAAAACTGACTTGAGAAAAGTGTGAAGAGGGAGGGATGAAGACAAACACCACCATGAACCATAACCCTGAGATAAAATCCTCTCAAATCAACCCATACATCATGGGAAGCAGACTGTAAATGTGAACCTTGGCTGGCAGCCAAAGTGCAAATTGCAAGCCTCTGTGCAAGAGAAGTGGTTTAATGTGCAGTGGAGACCACTGCTTTTATGTGTCCTGGAACAGCCTGTGCTGGTGCATAGGTTTTGCAGTGTTGGTTACAGGCTATTAAACCCCTCTAAGCTCAGAATTTGTCAGTCCTCTTCTGACTGCATAAACTCATTCTTAAAACATCACCAAAACATACCCTCATTGAGGGTATCATCTCCCCACTTGAACAGAGGCAGAAGGAGGATCCTTCTACCAAGAAAAATCAAGTTCATGTGAGGTTGCTTGTAGGAGCACCAGCAAAAAAAAATCCTAAATGGAAGGAAGAAGCTGCTAAATGGGTGTTGATACAAATAAAGTCTGAGGATACCAGCTCACTCCTGCTGGGCACTGGAGTGAAACACTTAGTGCACCCAGGAAGAGTGAGTGAAGACCTTATGCTGCCCCAGATTAAGGGTCTCCCTACGTGGGGGACAAGGACCTTCAGGAAGGCTAATACAGGCCCACTCAGAGGATGGAGGTTGGGCAGTAGCCAAAGGAACGTGGGAAGGAGATGGAAGGTTTAAATAGTTAATGTATTAATCTGCATTTTCCAAATAGATTCTGTTCCTCCATGACCAGCACCACTGCTGCCCATACATTTACATTTATTTAAAACCCTGGGGCATTTTACTCCCCAGGAAGGAAACATTGCTGTCAAGGGCACTTAGACAAAGTCATTTACTTTCTGGGTGAGAACTCAGTGAAGTTTAATAAGAGTGCCAGAGTAAGAGCCCAGTGTGCTGCCCTGCCCATGTTGGCTAAGCGGACCCCCACCTCAGGAGGAGGCAGCAGCTTGCTGCCTTGAGCAGTGCTGGGTGCTGCTGAAGGATGAGTGCTCATAGCTCAGGGCTGCACTCTGGTGTTTTCTGCTTCTCTTCAAGCCTAAGCTCATGGCTCTAAGTGATT
Source organism: Coloeus monedula (assembly GCF_965178545.1). NCBI lineage: Eukaryota > Metazoa > Chordata > Aves > Passeriformes > Corvidae > Coloeus > Coloeus monedula. Next base: position 21,496,106 of record NC_138788.1, read on the forward strand.
CTGAAAGACTCTTATATCTTCCTTTCCTCTATTTGCTTTTAAAGTAGTTTTCTACTTTTCACATTTGTAAAGAGGCGCCTTCAATTCAACACATCAATGTTAAAAAAAAAAAAAAGAAGGCAAGGAAAAAAGCATCTGGACTGCTTACACAACCTGAAAGAGCCTGCACAACCTGTACAACCTGGGAATCCCTGAGATTAGCTCTACTGGTTAGAGTATGATGCTAATAACACCAAGGTTGTGGGCTCAGTCCACATATGGGCCATTTACTTAAGAGTTGGACTCAGTGACCCTTGTGGATCCCTTCCAACTCAGAAAATTCTATGAATCTGTATTCTGCAAACCCCAGGGCTCTTAAGGCATTTTGGTGATTTCTGGATGCAGAGAGTGCTCCTAGAGCCTGCAGCAAAGCACAATTAGAGGGCATGGGGATTACCCAGGCAGTGCCCAGCCATAGCATGCAGGGCAGCAGGTACCCCAGCTGGGCTTTTCCTCAGCCTTTGTGTGACCTTCCCTGTTGGCTGTCTCTGTTTTCCACTGTCTCAAAAAGGAAGGCACACCAGTGAGTCACCAGTTGTGGAAAATGGGTAGTTCCATCAAACACCTGAGGTGGTGCAGGAGGACAAGAGCAACACCCAAAGGGAGTGCCAGTGCTGCAAGGCAAAGACACAATTTGGGGTTGCGCCATTCAGCACTGCTCCTCAGGATGCTCTGGAAACCCTTCCCCAGTGGGTTTTTCCATTTTTCACATGCAAAATGTGCTCTGCACCCAAACCTTGTCAGGATTGCCTGCTGCAAAATCCCTGCCACTCCCAACCTTGTGAATGTTCAAAAAACCAGTGTCAGCAGTTTTTTATAGGAATCATGGACCCATTTCATAAGCTCAGGCATTTGGCTGCCCTGAGAAAATCCTAGTTTGAAATACAGACCAAGAACCCATGGAAGAGAAGCTGTCACTGTGCCCTTGGAACAAGTCATCTCTACCCCCAGGACAAGTCAGTACAACACATACTGGCCAGCCTCAGCTTTGTTGTGTCAGGCAGGTGAGAAGGGATCACAGGGGACAGGTTCAGCTGGTTGCTCCCTCCCTGCAGGGCTGTCTGTGTGTGAGTTGAGGGTGATTCACCCAGTCCCTTGCCCACAGCAGTTTCCCAGCCAGCGCAGCGAGGGGCAGGAGCTGCAGTGACTGTCCAGATGCAAGCTGCAGCACAAGGTGAGCTCACTGACCTGTGAACCCACAGCCCTGCAGGCACCACACATCCCTGCTGCCCATTGGGACTGTGCTGTGCTCACATAACCCTCTTGCCAGGACTGCCATGCTGCTGCCCCCACCACCTCTTCCCTGAGTGGCAGCAGGTGGGGATCGATGGTGACCTCCAGCAAGATGTACCCTGCTCAAGCACAAAGGAGTGTGGGGCTGGGGTGCCAGAACAGGCAGTGTTTTCATCTCTTGTCCTTCAGACATACGTAGGGCTGCCCCTCTCCTGAGGCAATGTGTCCTGCAGGGACAAGCCAACGACCCCCAGATTGTCTACCTAATCCGAGGCAAAGAGGTCAGAGTATCTGTGCAGCCTATTCCATACGTTAGGACACTTGTGCAGCCCTGGTGCTATTCAAATGGCTCTGGTAGCTACAAAACAAAAACCACATTTCACTGGGGTTCCCAAAACACAAAAATCAGATCTGCCTTGCTGTGCCTGTCCCAAGTCTGTAGGACCCCTGTAAATACATTGGTCTCCTTGTTCCTGTGATTGCACATCAGCACAGATGCTTCCCAAGTCATACTTGTTGGAACCTGGATGGCAAGCAGCAGCCATGGCCAGGGGCTCAGCTGCAGGAGGCAATGGGTCTGGAGTGCCCCTCGTGACTTGCAAGAAATGTGCTGCTCTCTTGCCAAGAGCAAACATCGTCATCCTCACAAATGGTTAACCTGCCGGGAGCTGCACAGCACTAATGACTTCACATTCATTTAATCAGCTTGGGCTTCCAGAGCCTCCACCTCAGGAACAGGGAAGGCCGTGCACCCATGCACTTGGGGTACAAATGCTCCCAAAGCCGCACCCCTGCCTTACCAATCATTAATCACCCCGGGACGACAAGGAGCAAGCGGCGAGCAGGAAAAGGCCAGGTCTCCACAGCCCCCACGGGAGCAGCAGGAAGCAGCACTGACCGGTTCCCTGGGGTGGCAGCTCATTCTCCGACCACCCTCCCCTGGGAGGCCCTGTGGAGGTGGCCAGTCCTGCACGAACTGCCCTTTGCTTCAGGAAGGTCACTCAGTCCAGGGAGCAAGAGGCTCTGCCTGTTCCTGGGAGCTGCTGGGCTACACTTGAGGTGGGGGCTCTGAAGAGGGGTTTCTGGCTGGCTGTACCGCAGCCCTCATCTCCTCACCATGCAGCACAAGGCATTTTGGAGTGCCCTGGAGTATACCTGCCGATTGCTGGGCATCTCCACCGCAGCAGGTAAGAGCAAATTCTCTTTTTCTTTGGCACTAAAAGGCACTGAGTGGGTGTTGGGACCTCCAGGCTGCCTCCCTGCCTTTGGCCAGCTGCAGCCACTGCCTCATCCTATGAGGGGGACAAGGAAACAAGTGCTCTTTTGCTTTGGGACCCAGGGTGGGAGAGTGCTGCGTGCCTGGCCAGGCTCTTTCCAAATGCTGTGGGAGGCACAGTGAGACATCAGAAAGGAAGAGCCAACATTCAGAGGTCAAGCTAAAGCACAAAAAAAAACAAAAACAAAACCAAAAAAACTGAACTGTATTCTTCTAACACAGACATAGGCATAGGCGAGATGTGAATGAGACTGAAAAGCAAAATACTCATGGCTGTGCAAAACTGCCGGGCTACTCTGTGGGATGTAAAGATGAAGGAGGAGCTCCTTGTACGGTGCACAGTGAGATGTCCTGTGCCAGGCAGGATGGAGAGGTTCTGTCCCAGCCATCCTGGCATAGTTACTACAAAAGCACTGCTCTGCCTCTCTAGCAACCTGTTGGGGAGCAGCTCAGAGCAGTTCATGTTATAGCTGCAGTACAAACACCATAAATTCACCCACCTGGTGAGTTGTATCCTCTCACCCACTGCCAGGGGCTGCTTTGGACCAGGGTGTTCTGGGTTTGGTGACACACCCAGGTGCTTGGTTTCAGGTGAAATGCAGGTGTTTTGAGCCAGGTGTCAGACAGAGTGCCTCACTCAGGAGGATGGAACACCATCTCACATGGAGCATCTCCAGATGGGACTTGGGCAATCAGCTAAAGCAGAGGGCTCAGGGGTTGACTCTGGCACTGCTGCTGACTAGCTCTTACAGGACAGGACAGGCAGCACTCTCTGCCTCAGTTTCCCTGTCAGTAAAGCAGAGGGGCTGATTTGTCCAAAGTCTGGAGGGGTGAACCAGAGGTTCCTGGTGAGAGGTGACTTGAGGTGGTGCCTGTGGTTCCTGTTTCAGACCCCCAGGGATTTCAGAGTCAGACACTGTAGAGTAAGTCACAGCAGGCCCTTCTGCCTTTGTATTTCCTTTATCAGCTGCAGACAGTCATGAAGAGGCACTTTGCTCAAATCAGGGACAAAGTGGAAAGCACACAGGTCGGCTGAAGCACGCACAGGTTTCCAAGGACACACAAAGCCCAGCTGGGGTGATGGAGGCTCTGGAATGTGTTTTAAAGGACTGATACTGATAATAGGCAGAGATCTGAGTCTCTGAGTTTATACAAACTCCCAGTAGATAAGGGCATGTCATGATGATACTGCAACAGTGGGAGATGGGACATAGCTTTAATCAGAAAATGCAGATCTCTTCATTTCTTCATCCCCATCCCCTTGGGTCCACATGAGCCTCATGCTGGTCATATTCTCAGTTAAAACTCCAGGGAAACTTACAGAGACATTCCTGGGAGAAAACGTGAGCTTGTTGCCATGAGAAAACTAAAGCTAGAACAACAAAATTGAAAGTAGTTTACAATGTGGAAGTGTGTTAGTGGAGTATCATCTTTCTCTCCTGCATGTTTTCTTTTTGTCATTTTGCAGCATCTGCACCTCTTTCTTTAATTTTTCTTTAAATGAGCAGTGCAGTTATCTGTCTGCTGAGGATCACGGAGCATAGAGAGCTGTGCTTTTCCATAGCTCTGGTGCATTCCCAGTATCACCTGACTTTCCCGAAAGGCCAGTGAAGAATGGGATGTGCCTGTGTTTTATTTCTCTGTGTGTCTCAATGGAGTAAGAAAACAGCTTGATGCAGTGTTTAGCGATGATGAGGTGTGTGAGGTTTATACATGAAATGGAAACCATGCAGAAGAAGTTCCCATGGGTTTTGTTTGAAAAAAAACTATGAAAGGGAGAGTGCATCAGCCCCACTAATTGATTCTGAGAAGGCCTGGCCAGCTCCTTATGCTGCTAGTAAGTACAGGTTACCCACATAGTACAAACCTTCCCTTCCCCCAGAATCTTGGAGTGTAATGGCTCTCTGCAATGGTGGGGCTACAGGGCTTCCTTTGTATCAGGAAATGGCTAACTTGTCCTACGGCAAGTCAACGAAGAGTCGTCAAACAGCTCTGTGATTTGCTGCAGTGTTTGCAGCATCTCTAGTTCAGAGATTCTAGGCCTTGTGATTTCTGCATCTAGGAAAGCGTTCCTACTTATTTCTTAATTCTCATGCTTTCAACCATTTAATTCCTAATCATGTGCCTTTAGCCACATGGTTTGGACAAGATCCAAACCGAGGCAGTGACTAGTCCAAACAAACACCTCGAAACAGCTCTTTTCTTCTTGCAGATTCTTCATCCAAACAGCTTTGTGGATAAAGCAGAAGCTGTGCAAAAGGAGGAAATCTCCCCATTCAGAGCAGAGGCTCAAGCTAACAGCCAAGCTGTAGAACTCTGCATTCATCCACAGGGAATGAATGAATGAATGAATGAGAATGAATGAACTCCACATTTGTAGGGAAGATTATAAAGAATGGTCCTCAGTCACAAGATAGTAAAAGACAATACTCTGCATGTAGGATTACACAGCTCTTGCAGCTTCACAGCCCTCTGATGAGACTGATTTCCCTGTGCTATGCTCAGAGCTGGAAAGGCAGTGTAGGAGGGTGGCACATGGGCCCCGTGTGTTCCCGTGGCTGACAGGGGCCAGCAGCTGCAAGTGACACAGGGAAAACACAGAGGGATTTCTTTCAGCCCAGATGGGAAAGCTGCCCCTTGGCATTGGCCTACATGGCAGTCTTGATGGACACTGATCTGTGTCCTTGCTTGGGAGCCTGGTACCCTTCTGCAGATGGGGCAAACCACAGCTCAGAGAAGTGGATCCAACCTGCGCCTCAAACCTTGGCCAGTGTGCATTGAGCAGGACCAGTGGTGAACTGCCTGAGCACCAGTGGATGGGTGGGGACTGGGCAGTGAGGGGGGGTGGAGACATCAGGTGCAGACAGAAGATTGCCCAGGGCGATGTTCTGGCCATGAAACCTGGGCTCCATTCAGCTCTACTCTGCTAACACTTGTGCCCTGTAAGTTGGCAACTACTGGCCAACTCGTCGCAGATTGTGTGAGGTATTAAATTTCCACTCCATTTTAGAAATAGTCTTGAAGGGAACTGAAGGATGTTGAAGGAAATTTTCCATCCCCTGAAGCTATTGGCCAATCCATCAAAGATTTTAGCCTTGCTAATACTCTTAATCCCCCTTAAACTGACTCCCTGGTGTTCTGTACTGGCTGGGGCACTGAGAGAACGTTCATTCTCTGTTTTTAATCTGCCTGCTCCCATTATATGTTTTTCTGTTTGGCTAGCCTGATGCTATGGCTACAGCCCTTTGTGAAGGCAGCTGGCACAGTTCCCCTGCTCTGCAGCCACGTGTTGGGTGCAGCAGGCCTGGGCAAGCAGGGAGGGCAAGGGAGTGGGGCTGGGCAGGCACTGGGGGGGACCTGGGCAGAGAAAGATGGGGCAGTGGGCCCTGTGGCAGCTGAGATGTGGCAGCACAACAGAGGGTAGAAGGGTCACAGGACACTGCTGGTCACCTCCCCCAGCTGTCCAAGGCCAGCTGGTATTCCCAGAGCACCTTTCCCCAGCCCACACGGTGTCAAGGCTGCCACGATAGGGGTGCAGCTGGGACAGGTTTCAGGGCTGTATGTCAAGGACAGCACTCAGCTCTGACTCTTCTGGGCTGCCGTGTCAGCATGAATCATGTGTGCTAGCAGTCCTAACATGCTGCCCTGCTTGGGAGAAGCAGCCTCTCTAGCCCCTGGGGGAAAGGGGGCATCTATCCTGGGAGCTGGGAACTAACCTGAGGGAACTGGGAATGAACCCTGCAGTCAGCATCTTTCCTACCTTCTCTTTCTAGTGCTGATCGGTGTGGGCGTAGAAACTCTGCAGCGAGGACAGTTCAAAAGCCTGGCTTTCTATCTGCTGTGAGTATTTTTGCCCTTGAAATCAGAGCTGGCAGGGGTGACAAGGTCAACCCCTCCACCATATGTAGCACCAGAGCAGACTTCAACAGCAGCAGGGAACAGTGTCCAAGCCTTTGGGAATTTCAGATCTCCATACTGAGGTTTCAGAAAAATAAGATATTTCTGTTAGAAAAAGAGATGCTACTGAAGACTCAGGCAGGCCAGAGGTGACACTGGCTGCAAGTTGACTCCCCAGGGACAGAAGGGCTGTGAGTTTTCCTCCACAAACCAGATGAGCAGAGGGTGTTCAGACCCCAGCACACAGATTGTGCTGGGAGCTGGATAGTAAATTCTGGCCCCCTGTGCCCTTTCTGCCCACCTGGAGAACATACTCAAGCACAGCCCTGCTCCCCTGACAGCTCCACCTTTCAGTTTTTCAGGGGTTGCAGTTACTGTCTGTGAAGGCTTCTTCTTTATCAGTTTGTTCCTGGAGATATGCTTCACGTGAGTAGACCCTGCCCACTGCTCTCCAGCCATAATGGGACCTCCCTAAGGCACCTTGCCCCTTACAGGCAACACCAGATCTGGGGGAGCTGCAAGTGCCAGACCAAATGTCCTGCCCCTAATGCCAAGGCAAGTGCACTCAGACAGGGGGGAGGTAAATGTGTCCATGTGCGCACACATTTAAACCTGTGTTTTAATCCAGGCTTGTGCCCTAACTTCCTGAGCATCAGCACAACAAACCCTGGTCTTCAGCATGTGCTTAATACACTGTGTAGGCTCAAGGTACCAGGGTTGAGGGAACGGTCAGATCCCCAGGATGAGCGTCAGCTCCCTCCAGAGACAGCACAGAAGTTAAAGTTAAAACATAGACAATCCTTATGCCCCTTTCAGAGGCTGAGCACTGCTGCAGTCTCCTAGCATAAACTCAAAAGTTCTCACAGCTGAGAGGCAACAACTTACTCCAAAAAATAGGCACTTGATTAGTGAGATGCTGAGGTGCTGGCACCTGGCAGATGCTCTTCTCCCAACAGGAGATGCTCGCTTTGCTTTCCTTCCCTGAAAAACACCCCCATCTCCTGGCAAACCAGAGTGAGGATCTGCACATCTAGATGGGTCACGCTTAGGTCCAAAACTTCTTGACATATGCTTGCTGCCTCATCCCACAAGGACCTCTCTTTCTCTCCCCAGTCACAAGCCTGAATCCCTGGCACAGGCCTGCTGGAAGCGAGCTAGACGCCCAGGGAGCTTCCAGAAATTCCTGGGGTACACACTGCTCTCAGTGGCTTGCTTCCTGCATCCCGTCCTCGTCTGGCATGTCACCATCCCTGGTGAGAAGCTTGGGTGGGGAGTAGCACAGATGGAAGAGGAGCATGGTCTGCCAAGGGCCAGTGAGGGTGGGGATGTGCAGGGAGCTGGGCTGGTGGCAGATGGCGCTGAGCTAGCCAGACCAAGCACTGCTTGGCAAGCTCTTTCCACCTGCTCCAGCCCTCAGCCAGCACATTCTTGTCCCCAGGGTCCATGCTGGTGCTCACTGCCCTGGCCTACTTCCTGCTGAGCAAGAGGAGGAAGAGTCCTGGGCACAAAGAGACGCATGCCCAGGCGGGCCAGTACGTGGACCCTTCGGCCACTGAGGCAGCCCCAACCATCATTGGTGACACTGAGCAGACCTACACCTTCCACGGGGCCCAGAGGGAGCAGCACTGCTCACTCCTGGGCCATATGAAGAGCATCCTGAAGGGCAGCAAGGACAGGACCTCAGCCCCCGAAACTCCTGCCCAACCAGCAGCCGTGCCAGTCCCTCGCAAGCAAGTGCACTTTCAGGAGAAGGTGGTGCAGATCATCCCCTCTGTCAGCGAGAACTTGGAGGATGTGGAGAGTGAGGCTGAGGAGACCACATCGGACACAACACCCATCCTCACCCCACCTGATGCCCCCATCATCCTCGCTCCTCTCAGCTCTGCCGGCCTCTTTTGAGCCCTCAGCAGGAATGAGGACAGGACAGACCTGTTACCCTGGAACGGATAGATGCTCCAGCAGCAGCCAAAGGGCCCCAGGAGGTGGTCCTTTCTGCCTTCCATACTTTTGGGGTGACAACTGTGCCACCCCCTCTTAGAGGGGCTGCCTGCACTACCTGGTCACACGCATTGTGCAGGGCCAGGGGACAGGCAGTGGTTCAGCCAGGGCAGTGCCAGCACAGCAAGGTTTCTGCTCCCACAGCCTCATACACGTGTCACAACCCTGTTCAGCACTACACACCACTGCAGCGCTCCTGCCTGACATCTCAGCCATGGCCTGTGCCTCCTTTCTGGCAGCAACAGGCAGGAGGAGGGGAGACTGCCATGCCCCAGAGCACCTTCTCCTGGGGCACTTGTGTCCCTCTGGTCCTCGCTGCACATTGCAGAGCTCGGGGCTGGGCCACATTCAGCACAGGGCACTGCAGCCCGCGGGTTCCCTCACAGCACCTGCACCCGCTGTAGCAGCTTGAGACATCCAAAACATTATTTCAGAAATGGGCCGACACCAAGCACACCCCTGGCCCTAGCACCTGCTTAGTACCTCCCCAGGCACTCTCTGAGCCCAGCAGGGAAATAATCTCTGGCCCTGGGGACACCTAAGCAGGAGCAGAGGCCTTTGAGGTGTCCCCTGCTTGGACAGCCCCCTTGAATTAGAAGAACTTTGGGATGATATAGCAGCCCAGGTCCTGAGGTTCAGCAGCATGCCGGCACAGCAGACTGTGTGTAACTTCAATGTGTGTAGTTATGGCCCCCAGAGGGCAAAGGCAATAATAAAATTACCGTACTGTCCCACCATTTTCTTCCATGCCAGCTCTTCCCTGAACCCCTTAACTCTAGCTTAATCCTAGCATAATTTCTGCCTTTTGAGGACCATTCAGTTACAATCAGGCATTTCCCTCCTATTCAACTTATCCCTTTGGCACTCTTCCACCTGAGGACATGTGGGAAGAGCTCAGGTGGCTGGATTCCCTTGGACACAGGACATGAAGCCACACGGTCACCATTGTTGGGACGAAATCTGTAACTGCTCTGAACCCAGATACACAGCCCTGGGGAGAAGTGATGGTAATTAGAGAAGGTTCCTGAGACCTGCTAGACTATATATAAGGTAGAAGCCAGTTAAGCTGGCTGTTTTCTTGTAAATGCGTTATTTCTTCTATTTAAGATCTCAGCTCTCCAAGTGGCAATCACCATGTTCATTTAGGAAAGCAGTGTAGTTCAAAGTGTAATCAGAAGGCAATTGAGATAAGAAACCAGTGCTACATTTTAATAAATTCTTTTTAAGTGACTTCTAATTTGTGATATGGCTGAAGAAGAAGATGAAAGATATTGACTCACAATATTTGACTGCCTGTGTTTAATAATGAAACTGTTGACAAGAGCAGTTTATGAAGGGCTACACACACTCATCAGTCCTACAGTGAGACATAGACAAAAAACTTCATTGCATCACCAACATTTAAAATGATAGCTGGTATCAATCGGCTCTAAACATGATACATGGGTAAGAGACCTCCTGTTTCTGGCTGCATATATTTACCTTCCACCCTGTCATGGTGTGCTTTGGAAGAGTCACATACACATGTGCCTTCAGGGTGGATTTGCACCTGTAAAAATATCTTCAGAAAACTGCACCCAGTTAACACTGAACAACTGACAGCAGCAAGCCCAGGGTACAACCACTTCACCCTCAACCTGCTCTATTCATCACATTAGGAGATAAAAAAATAAAGCTATTTTCCTCTAAAGCTGGTGACAAACATATCTGCAGCAACCAAGATCCCAACCCAGCCATGCTAACAGGATACCCACCCTGGCCAGCTCTGCCCAAAAAGGCTGTGCTTGGAGCTGGCTCCCCAGCTTGACCACAAATCTGCTCTGCCATTAGAGCCCCTCTCATTAGCAAAGTCAGCTTTCTGCATCATCCAAGGCTCTCCTTTGAACATTGCATAATTAATTGCACACAGGGAGATAAACTTTGTTGAAAAGACACTGCTCCCAATATATGAACCAATCTGCTGACAAGAGAAAAACCATAGTTCTGCAGACTCCTCTCTAGCCCTCAGCAAAGCTCCTGGGCTGCCTGGGTGGGAACAGATGCTCTGCCACAAATTTCATCCTTCAGCCCTCACTCGATCAGCCAGCCCCATGATTTGTACCTGTGGGGCAGCAGGGCCAGCTGGCAAGGAGCAAAGCAATGTGGTGACAGCACCTTTGGCACCCTGAAGTGTGTAGGGAGTAAATTGCATTGTTCTGTGAAGTGCTTAAAACGTGTCTGCAGCTGTTAGAGTCTGCACAATCAGGTTTCTGTTTTTAGGCTCATCTTTTAAAAGTCTGTTGTAGGTTTTCCTTCAGAACCAAGACTGGAGGAAGCTACAGGTGAAGTGTTTTTTCAGGCTTCATGGAGCCAGCACTGGACCTGGTTGCTTTTCTTGCATGCTCTCTTGTGTTGGCCTGGCTCTTCTCCAACCCCACAGCTAGTTGGCTCAGGAGATAAAGGGTGGGAAAAAAAGCTGCTTGTCTTTTCTGTGGTATTAAATTGCCTGTTCAGTTAAGGTCCGTGGCTGACTCACCCTGGAGTCTTCGAAGAGCCTGCATCCATGCTGGGGAAGTGGCTGCTCCTTCAGAGGCAGACAAGCTGCACCTCAAACAGCACCTGAGCTGCCTCCCAGGTTCTCCCTGCCAAGGAGCTCATTTGTACATCCCCCCCCCCCCTGTTCCTCACCACCCATCCCACCCCTGCTGGGATGCCATCTTCCAGCTCCATCACCATACAGACCTGTTAGCGCAGAGGAACAATAATTAGGAAAAAGAAAGCAGGTGGCTATCTTCTTGGGTAATGAGCCAAACAAGTTCAGGGAGGGCCAGCCATAAATGAAGGGGATGGGGGATAAAAGAACCCCTTTCAGAAACAGTGGGCTGTTAGAGCAGCTCAACTGCTTAAAGAAACAAAGCCTCAGGCTTTCTTTAAAACCCAGTGCAGAGGAAATGTTCAGCCTCAGGGGGTGTCAGATGACTTTGCAGAGGCCTCAGAGATTATTCACTCAAGTGTGCACTTCTCTGTTGGCCCCATTCCCTACATCTAGCTGTGAGAGTCCTCCCAGGGGCTACCGAAAGCACCAGAGATGCTGTAGAGGGCTGTAGGAGGTCTGTATGAGAAAAGCTCTCATATATGTATGGTAATTGCAGGGAAAGAAGAAGAAGAAGAACTTGATGCTATTAACTTTGCAGTGCATAGTGTCCAAATATAAGCTGCCCGAACTGTAAGTCCACATAGCACTACACGAACTCTGCTAAGAAATTTTTGCCTGCATTGCAAAAATTCATTACTCAGCTGGTCCACTGAGATTAATCCACTGAGTTAGAGTGCATAAAGCTATAAACTCCTGTGGATTCACATACTGAAAGGAAATTAGATGAATCATCCAAAAGAAATACATGTGTAAGTTAAAACACTGTGAGGTAATCCTGGCAGAAATAGTTTCCTTCGAAATTTCCACCAAAGATCCCTATGCATCAGGAAAAAATTGCCTGTTTTACACGTACATGTGAAGTGGAAACACTCTACAATGCTACTTGACACCCCCCACCAAAACTTAGTGAACTGGTATGTTGCAAGCAGTTAATCCATTTTGAGTTTTATATGCAGGAAAACCAGATTTTGGTGCAAGCTTCAGTTACAACTCCTCTCTTCTTACAGTGCACAAACAACTGTTGCAGAGTCCTGGAGACAGGCACACTATCTGCCCCACCATGGTGCTCCCACCTCACACCAGGGCCTTGGATTGTCACCTGCTGAACCCCCTGGATCCCCACAGGCACTCTGGTCCCCCGGTTCTCTGAGCACTGCTGTGTATTTGAAACACGGAAATCAATGTTTTACCCAAGCAACAGCAGTGCTAGGAAAATAAGGCACACTTGGAGAGAAAAGCATTCACTTTCTGCAGTGTCAGTACTCGAAATCAGGAATGCCCTGCTTTAAACCGTAACTGCAACACTCACGGCAGCAAACACCGCTATCAGCATCAGGGGCATTGGCGGTTTCTAATTTGGTATTGAGTCATATCCACATGCAGGAGAGGACCTGTCTCCACTTGATTCCAGATGCTGCATGCTCACATACCTGCAACCCCCCCACTCTTCAGCCCTGCAGCTTCTCCTATCCCAGTCAGGAGATTCTCCCATGTGCTGGGCTAGAAATGCTGATTCTGTTTTGGCTGGCCTCCTGCATTTTGTGCTGTGTGGGACATTACAGGAACCAAAACTAGATCCCAACCCTACCTGGTATTGCTTAGAGCTGTCAGCTCCCTTGTCTGCTTGGCATGGTGCAAAAGCAGGAATGTGACTTGCACCCACAATGTATCAGCTGGCACGCCACTAGTGAAATGACTGCACAGGTTATATCCTAATGAATGATTGAGGTGCCTCTTGCATTCTAATTCTAGGCAATTATTCACTCAGCATGTGACTGTTTTAAGGCTCTAGGCAAAACACCAGGAACCAACCCAGGTCTTTGGATCACAGACTAAAGAGGGAATCCCTATTTCAGACAGGGAAAAAAAAGGTAAATAAAAAGGAAAAAAGAGGGAAGAGTAATGTTTATTGGCAACTCCTCCTCATCACATCCTGGACTTCCTACAGCTCAGGAGGAAGTTGTGAACAGCATCTTAACACTAATCCCCATCCCACTCTCATCTCTTCCTTCTGCCCAGCCACTTCTTCACCCTTTTTCACTGCTCTTTTCCAACCCAGAGCACTATTTAAAAGGAAATATTGTCTTGATCTAGTCATGCTAAACAAAATTACATGCACTGTGACATGACTGCACAGTTCCTTCCTGCCCCTCCCTCTCCAAAACTCCTCTGTAAGGGGACTTGTGTTTGGTACTCACCCAGATGCCCAGCCTTGCTTGTCAGCCCTGAGCTCCCTGCTGGCACCCAGCTCCCCAGCTGCTGCACAGCCCTCTCCCTCAACCCTTCCTGGAGAGACAAGCTTGCAGGTGAAATTTTGGATGAGGCTTTCAACACTGCAGAGGGGGCAAACATCTACCAAACTGTGCCTAGAAGGAAAGAAGCCAGCAGACACAGGGAATGTGCCCAGGAAAAAGAGACTACATCACAGCCCTAGCTAACTTGCTTTGTTTTTATGGGATTTTTTTTGGCAAACCTTACCTTCCAACTCTTGGTGGAGGATGCCTGCTGATGCACTACACATTTTGCACCATAAAAAAGCAATCTGGTTTTTTTCAATGTTTTTGCTAGACTGCATTACTTCCATCAATAGCATGAGAAAGCAAAAGAACACAAAAAAGTTTTATTGTGCACAAAAGCGAGGGGAAGAAGCTCTTCTACACTGGCTACTCTCTAAGCCACACCCAACTAGAATTCTCTGGGGGAATTTGGTATAGTGATAGGACTTTTGAATTTGATATAGTAGCACTACATTTCTCCCTTTCAAGGTGGGGAGGCTTGCTCTGGGTTCTTTATTACTTTTACTTTTGTGCCTATTGAGGAAACAGTCCCCAGCCCTTTTCTGCGTATATGACTTTGCAGCAGTGTGGCAAGGAAACTTGATCTGAGAAGTTCTTGGGAGGTTGGACTTGAGAAAGAAATTGCACCCATTAGCAGCACCTTCCCCTCAAAAACCAAGGCCCAGGCAGGAAAGTGAACCCCATCTTATTCCTCTCTAACTAATTCTTATTCCATCTCAGCATCTGTTTCTCATGCAAGCATCTGCAATCTCAGAAGAAATCATCAGCTGCAGAAATGGAATTTCAGTGTCTTCTCCACCATAGACATGTTATGTGTTTCACATTGGGACTACATGTTGTGGCAGTGTAAAAAATATGACAATCTCACTGTCAACATCTCTCATGGAAGTGCCCTAAGAAGGAAATTGCAAACAAATTCCTGCTGACTGGTTAGGAAATGAAGAAGGCTCTGCTTTTGTCATTACTTTTCCTGGCTCTTATCCAGTACTAAAATACTGCATTTCTGCTATAATCATTTTATCAGCTTCATTGTTTCATGTTTTCTTCACTTCCAACTAGTAATCACAGACACAAATATTTCCTTATTCAAGCTGATTCCTTCTAAATCAAAATTCCATGTCTGTTTTCCACTTACATAGCACTTTCAACCATGGAAAAGATGGCACAAAATGGCAAAATATTTTTTGCTTTGTGTCCCGCGGCTAAAATTGAGAATGCCCCAAACCCATTAATTTCAGTGCTGCTCCTCCTGAAACTGTGCCACAGGTATGAATTACTCCATCAGTACTGTGCATCTAGACAGGGTACCATGACAGATCATGTGAGACAAACTACCAGACAAGGCAAAGTAAAAAATACCGCATGGAATTATTGCCACAGAAATGCTGCTGCAGCCGCTGTGCTGGTTCTGCCCCAAAACAGTGTCCTGTGTGCCATTCTGGACAGACTCCCTTCTTTCTTGCTACTTGCCTATAGCTGTGAAAACTCTTGTGTCACCTCTGAAATGCTCATGCAGCCGCTCTAGACTGCACAGAAGTGCCATGCAAAAGCTGAGCTTTGTTACGCAATACTTTTACTAAAAAATTAATTATTCAAGTAACTGCTCCACAAGCAGCTAAGTCTGTAAAACAATTAAAAACAAAAGTGTAAGAAAAACCAAGTTGAGCAATGTCTTAAACCTTTTTTTTAGGACTGTAATTCACATGTAAGTGGCATTCAGTTCAGCCATTCAGATGGGCGTTTTTCTTATTAAAAAGATTTTACATCTCAGGCAAGCACAGCCAAAATTACAAGTTGAAAGGAATTCATTCAAAGCTAATCTCAAGTAGAAAATCAGCAATGATAATTGTTAATCAAGTTTTACAGAGCTTTCACTTAACATTAATTAAAAATCACAAGTTAAATTGTATTTCTGAAAACATTCATCTGTTTTACAATGATTTTAATGCTGTAGTTGCTAAGAGAAAAGATAATTTTATTAATAGCATTTTGCCTTTGTTCTACCCTTTTAAGGAAAAGTTTGACTTCTATGAAAAGTTTTCTTGTGAAGCTGAGTAGGTGTGTATGTGGCTCAATACCTGTGCAGAAGAGCTGCTAAGAAGAACAGGAGCCAAGTAGAATTTCTGTTTTGCTGTGCTGTGGTTTATATTTCATTTGATCTATTTAATCATGTTTTAGATCTGATTTATTCAAAGCAGTCACGAGAAACATTATCAGACCTCTGAGTTCACAAGTGTATAAACTTGCTCTGCCCTGGATGAATCACTCATAAATGGATGTGTATGAAAAGCAGGAGAGGGCAAATGGAGATTTTTTTCCCTTCTCCCTGAGCAGAAGTATGGCAACTTATAGTTGAATTTGAGACTGAAATTGCCACATATATTAGGAGTACCTCTTTCCCATTCCAAGACCAGAAGGCAGACTAAAAATATGCAAATATATAGCAAACATAAGCAAACAAGGTTAAATGATGATTAGGTGCCCTGTATAACTTCTCCATCAGCTTGTTAATTCTGAGCTGGCTTGAACACTGTGTGATACTCTGCTGTTGCAGCATTGCTGTGTGGTTCCATGGCAGGAGCAGCAGGACAAAGTGCATCACCTCCCAGTGCAGAGGGAGGTCAGTGGATGGGACAGTGAGCCACGGCATGCCAGGGTGTGTGTGGGAATGGCTCCTTCTTATAGAACCCTGACTGGAGCTAACCAGCTTTCCCTCAGCTCATCCAGGAGATACCACACCTTTCCATGCTATGATTGTATTTAGCAAACCAGGTTCATCTTAAATGACCACCCCTATCTATTCCTAATAAACGAGACAATGTGCACTGCGTAATAAGAGCCTGCTATTTCATCTCATGTAAATTTGGTAAATCCACGTTGCTTTGATGGGAAATATCAGGGTGATTATCTCCACTTAGGTGCAGTGGCACTATTTCTGACTGTGATTTCTCAGATAGAACCACCTGTGTGCACACTGGGTAGCTGATGCACCATGCATTTGACATTTCAGAGGTAGCAAACCCTCCGGGATTCACCTGCTAACAAAGATAACATCTGCAGCATGGTTACACACACACTCTCTGTTGGACAGATCTCTGCAAGCCAAAGTCTGTTGCAGGTAAGAAAATATACCATGGCTAGAAAAGTCATAATGTTGTAAGGTGGCTTCACCACCAGAGTAAATACCAAAACCAAATATATCAGTAAGAGGAAAAACAAACAAAAAACCCAACCAAAACCCTCTAACTTGCACAACATCAAAGAACTGGATAAACAACTATGAGATTATCTGTCAAGTATTCTGAAGTCCAAAGATAATATCAAACCAGTTATGATCATGTTAATGATTCCCAGGCTTGTCACAGCTATGAAAAACCACATTTTAAATTATAATGATGTTGTAAATGAACGAATTTACGGAGATTTTGTTAAAAGGTTGGTTGGCATTTCCATAAAGATTGCTGTTTCTGGGGTCATGTGAGGTTATCAGACACTGAGCTCCTATTCAAAGGGATCCCTCTGTCACAGAGAAAAATCCTGAAGACTGGGATCACCTGCTGATCCTGGAGAGTTTGTTTGTGTCTTTGAATGCACAGAACTGGCTAGTCTGCATCATCTAGAAAGGGAAAATGTTTAGAATTCCTCTCATAAATGACCACTTCTTTCATCCTTTTCCCCCCTATCACGTTCGGCTACATTCAGTGTAAATTTTGCAGACCACTGATGTTCAGGATTTTAAACAACTTGTGCCCATCAGTCATCACAGATGGAAAATTTCTTGTACACCTGAAAATATGGCTGTTGCTTCATGTAAACCAAGTGAAGGTTACCTGAAAATCTGGTCTTCATTATTTACTTACAGTTTTGTAAATAAAGCAATCTTTAGCAGATTGAGATAAAACACTTCACACAGTCCAGACATGATCCAGCAAGAAACTGGTTCAGCCAAAGTGACTACATACAAAGCCTGAGTTGAATCCCAGAGGCAGGCAAGGTTCTCAAGTGCATCTGAAATGGCACTGAAGCCCATTGGTTTCTTCTTGCTGATGAATCCAGGATCTGATTACTGGTGTGCTGAGCAGCCCCTACTTTTTCTACACTCCACTCTTTGTCTAGAGTTCCACAGGTAGCAACGGCCAAGGATTAAAGAAAAAGGAAAAAACAGAGACAATAGTGCCTGAAATTCTGTAATTCTGTAAAAAAAAAAGCATAAATTCCCTCTGAGGTGAATTGCCATGTAAGGGAGAAAATCGCCGCTGTGAGCAGAGGATTGCATGAGCACATCCTGTGCGTATATACACCCTGTGTTTATGATTTTACCCACTGGTACCTGATAGCTACCACATAGAGAAGTCAGTTTGCTGTAAGTAATTATCTGCCTCTGGTTTGGATTTAAATTTCTAGTAAATAAAGTCCAAGGCTGTAATTCTCTGCAGTCCCAAGTGAAAATTATAGACCAGTGGTCACAGAAGCCATCTCAGAGCCGATCTGCTCTTCATGCTGCTCCTCTTCCCTGGCACCAATGGCAGCATCACATGTGGAGAAGGCATCACGTGTGGGGAAGGCATCATGTGGGAGATCTGCTGATCTGGGCAATGCTGCAGTGGGGAAGGCAAGGCTGTCTCCTTCCTCAGATAATCCCAATGGCCCTCCCCAGGATCCCTTTCTAGGACTTGGTATGGAGACATGATTCACTGCTGCACAGTCTGGAACAACCTCCAGGGTGCTGAACGTGCCAGGTGAGAATTCACAGTACACAAAATGGTAATGATTCTTTCCACATACTTTCCAAAATCCTTGAAGACTGGGAACTCCCATCCATTTTGGGGTGGATCCCATTTTCTCTGAATTGGTCTAATTTCAGTTCCTCCCTTGTTAAAATTGAACCATGCTCAGCCATGCAGAAAACAGTGGCACTAACTTCAGGGTGGCTCCCAAGCCAATGCCTTCTGTGGAAACAAGTGCTTTCTTATGAAACTAAAAAGGCAGGTACCCAGTATATGCATCACATACAAATTTGGCACTGTACATTGCCCATAATTTTAAGGGTGACCCTGACTGCAGAGGGTCCATTATATCAGAGTAACTCATTTATTAAAATACTTGTGCATGTCTTCATTATTTGAAAATTACACGAGTCTGAAAAAATCTTTTTTTTTGCAATGGCACAATCCCTTTTCAAAACATGAAGATGAGCAATCCGACAGGAGTATGGAAGCATAAAGTGATTTTATTCAAAGGCTTAAGGGAGGATGGTTTAGCTGCCTTCCTAAGGGAACAATGTTCAGGAGATTATGCTGCCTGTGTGTTTGGCTGCATGTTCCCTGGCTTTCAGCACAGTCCTCCACAAAATAATTAAGGCTTTGTTGTTTGATAACAAAAAGTTGACGAACTAGAAGAGAAAGATATGATATTGTCAGTGTCCTGACCAGTAAAGACTGCAGCATGATTAGGAAATTAGAAGAGGAAGAAGGGGAGCAAGAGAGATACCCTAACCTTTGGAAATATTTAAGTGGAGCCTGCAATCAACTGTAAGGTACAAACTGATAGAAAACCAAGATTGCTTCATCTAGCACTCAGAGAATGATTTATTAAATGAAAAAAAAATCTGATAGGACGAATTAAAATTTTTACAGCATTGCTAACTGCAAGAATTTACCTGCTTGTTAAAATTTTGTTTAAATATTTTATTCAGATATTTTATTTTTCTCAAGGCAAAGAAAAGTGACGTATTTATCTTCAGTATTCCATTCTCTTAAGTCTCAGTAAAATTTGTAATTAGGACATGATTTATGATTTATATGAAAAAAAACCTGACGTCCCTTAGGGCACAAAAAGAAGGATTTCAGCCAAAATTTTCACTTATTTATTTGAATATTCATTCAGATTAACAAGATTGCATCTTAGAGTTGTTCAGACAAGTAGCAGGGAGAGTTCGTGCACAAAATCCTCCTAATTGGAGGTGCCAACTGAAGCAGAGGAAGGAAAAAAAAAGCCCTGGAGATCAGAATTACTTAAGATTGAACAACAGTAGTGAGTGGCTGAATGTCCCAGTTGTTAGACAAGGACACCAGACACTTATTTCAAGATGTCAGGATGAGCTGAGCAGGACTGTGGATACAAGTGCTGACTCGTTTGGCTGGACAGTGCTGCAGTGGCACCAGGGAAAGCAGCAGCAGCAAGATGCCAGCCCAGCTTTGCCAGCTGAGGGGCAGGGCACAGCGTGAGGGATACAGACCCTAAAGGTGATGCTGCCAGGGCCAGGGCTTAGCAGGTACCCTGTGTGCTGCTCTGTAGGGCTGCTGCTGGCTCAGACCAGAATCAGCCTGAGGATCACCACACCACTTGTTGGACAGTGAAGACCTGACTAGTTGTTCTGTTGGCTTTCAAAAGGAAAATACAAATTACCAGCTTTTCAGACCTCTTCTCCTCTAGTACTGGAGTCTCTCCACTGCAGATTGACAGTCCCACTAGCAGAGAGGGACACAGCATCCTCTTACACAGACCCTGGGAACTCACCACTTTTCAGATGGCCACTACTATCTACTTCAGGGGAGGGAAACCATCACAAGACCCCTCTGCAAAGGGATCTTCCTACCTCAAAACCCTTTACAAAATGTTTCCAAAGCAAAGAGGTCATCCTGATCATCAAAAAGACAGGGATTTCTTTTGTGATGGTAAGAATTATGCCCTTGTCTGATATCGTTTGTCTTAATGAAAGAACACTTCCTTGTTTAATGAAAACTTTTGATGTCTAGTGCAACATTCAGTGGGGCAGAGCTTGAAAGAGGTCCCTAAGTTTCATTTGTCCTCTGTGCAGTGTTGTGGAACTATGCGTTGGCACTAACATTTTAGAAGTTAACTTCCTTCACGTAGCAAGAGCATGAAATATTTTGTTGACATAAGTAAAAGGGAACATGTAGGTTCTTCATTTGGTTTGGAAAAGTACTACTTTGGGGTCAGGAGGCAAATTTTGTCTTTATAAGGGAAAGCTTCCATTGAAAACACAGACTATATTTGATAAGCAGCTTTGCTATTTAAAGTGCATTTCTATAACTAAGGTCAAAACACTTCGATCATGTCCCTTTTGTGTTACAAAAGATCAAAACAATATTCTGCATCCCAAGTACAAAGTAATCATCTTAATTTTATAATTACTATATGTTTGATTTTTCATTGTTTACAGTAGATTATTTCATGTGGGAAAATGAATGTTGATGCTCACAGCAGACCAGTAGTTTGCATTGGTAACTGTATCTTCACTTTTTAAACAAAAAGGATCCAATCTCTGAGTAAGCAAAACCTGTGCTGTTTCAAAAGAAATTCCTACTGCGTACAAAGGTACAAGTGAAAAATAAGTGCTTTACAATTTGGAAAGACAGGTCTGTGATTATCTAACCTGGTGCCATAGTAAAAGTTAGGGGGAAGTTGGTTTTAATGCGTGAAAAGAATGGACAAACCATGATGGAGATGATTAGTAATGGAATTCATATTTGATGAGAATTTTCTAGCAGGAAGAAGGCCAGGAGAAAGGTGTTCATGGGAAGAGAGACAGGGGTCCCAGCCCACTCTGGGCTGCTGCTAAATCAGCCCCCTCTCAACCCAGTTACAGGTATGCAAAAATCCCTGTTTGAATGGAGGACAGAGGTTTTGTGATGCTGTCACTAACCCCCCAGCACCCCCCCTTCTGTCCCACAGCAAACCCATTACTTTAATTCTTAGGATTAAGAAAAACCCAAGCCACTCTGCCCACAGTCCCTTTGACCCCTTAAAAATAGCAGCGTAGGTCCTGCTGATGGCAGTACTAAGCTGACCAGAGACTTCTTTAGTCTGTGCTTACCAGTGCTCAGTGGCCCATGCTCAGCGGGACACTGCTGCACACTGAGTGCAAGGCCTGCATAGTGCTCGTACTGCTCCCAGCTCTTCTGCCAGAGGATTTCAATTCACACTCACAAAGCTTTCATCCAGCAGCAAGTGCAAGAGAAATAAAGCATATGTAATTTTCAGCTTTCCACATGTGTAGGCAGATGTGTAAACTCCTTTTTTCTCTAATTATAGTTGATACCCATGGGGGTGACAAGATACTGCTCTATACATTAGTACAAAATTAGCAGAAGGATACAAAATAATTGACTGCAGATCATGAAGCAAAACAGTTTGAACAATGCAAAGCTCATAAATCGCAACACAGACTTCATCTACCCTCAGAGGTGAAGATACCCTGGCTTGCATATATTTCACAAACTTCAGCACCAGCCAGAAAGTGTTGTGGAAATAATTGGTCTTTTTGCAAGTTGTATTTCCCCTGGATAAGTTAACGGAGAGGCTGGTGCTGAGTTTTCCATGTGCAAGCTGCCGCTTCTATGGGTGACTGACACTTGAGCAGGAGGGCAGCGCTGCCTGGGATTTTATCAGACAAGGCACCAGCAGTGTGAGCAGCACAGACAGGCATTCAGCCCTCTTTGTCCATCATGAGCCCTTCCTTTTGACACTTCTTACTTTACCTTTGTAATGCAAAATATGTATAATTATCTAGGTGCCAACGCAGAGCTACCTCACTCATCACTTACAAAATACTGTGCCACTCAGCCCAGTTGCTGGTAATCCTCAGGCAAGCACATTGACCTTGATGATGACAATCAGAAATATTTTTGCAGGCCTGACAGAGCTGAGAAGAATCTCTCATCCAAGCAGGGCCTGTTCTCACTAGTGCTTTATGCTTCTGCACTTCTGTCTCTGTGTGTATGGACTCCACTAAGAGCACTTCCTTCGCTGTTTGGAGGTGTAGGGTCCATTGTTGAATAGGGAGGCTCTGCCTTCTCCCTCCAAACAGGCCTGTGCTGGGGGCCAACAGCACTCCACCCAAGGCAACAACATGGGGTGGGTAGCTGAGGGCAGTTGTTTCATGCTGCTGGGAGCAAGGTATTATCCCAGGGACTCAATGGAGAGCACACTGTTAGATCCTGTTCTTAGTTCTCAGTGTTTTTCTCACTCTCAGGAAGCAACTGTTTACACCATTATGACACGAAATGTTTTTAAAGCCATATGAGTGCACAAGGGGATCCTTCTGTTTTTGCTGCTATGTGTTCCCTTGGAGACTCCCGGACAGCAATTTCACAAAAACAAGTCTGTCTCTCAATAAAGCATACCTCCCCTTAAAGGCCCTCCTTAACATACTTAAAATAGCCAAACATTTCTGATAACTAAGTTCGCTAGCTGCATGAAGAAGCCAAAAGGACATATTTGATCCATGATGAACTGCTATATTCAGCTGTATAAAAATATCTTCCATTCCTAAGACATTTACAGAGCCAGGTCTAGTTCCTGCAGTAGGAGGGAATGGGGAGAGCAAAGAGTTTACAGAAAACACAAAAATGCTAGGGATTATATGCTGTACATTGATGGGGGTTGTATCCATAAAAAGCACTGGAAAGAGTTGAGGCTTCATAAACTGAGCATGTAGTGCACAATGTATATAAAGGCACTTATTTATATAAGGGCACCTAGACTGACCAGTTTAAAGTTTGTTTACATCTGACCATGCTTGTGAAGTTGCAGCCACAACTCTCACAACAACATCTCAACCTTTAAGCATTTCCACTGAATTCCACACGTGGTTATAGTGTGAGTAACTTCCACTGAAACCTGACAATTTACAGCACACTGCGCATGTCTGTTTTTTTAAAAAAATCAGCCCCACACTCACCCAAGCTCACCTTTGCCCATCTCAAACCCTTCAAGCACATACTGCCAATAACCTGCAATGACTTTATCCAGTCGTTTGCTATTTATGGTATTATGCCGTGTTTGTGCGATGTTTTAGTGAGGTTTTTTTGTTATTGGAGCATTGCTTTGCACTAAAGAATGAAATTGGCTTTGTTCACAGAGAGTTAATATCACATCTTAATGACTTAGAATAGCATGGGGTACTCAAAGGCAAGTACACATTTAAACAGTTCACTCACAAAATTCATGTTGAGCTTCAAAAGACATTGAGACTTTTAAAAGGGGGAAACC
The DNA here is from genome assembly GCF_965178545.1 of Coloeus monedula. Taxonomy (NCBI): domain Eukaryota; kingdom Metazoa; phylum Chordata; class Aves; order Passeriformes; family Corvidae; genus Coloeus; species Coloeus monedula. The sequence goes on from NC_138788.1 coordinate 21,519,498, forward strand.
TGTTTCTCTTACAGGAAAGATGAAAGAACTTGGAGTGCATGAAGGGAAATAATGAGAAGATTCAAAAAAAACATCCCATCCCATGTGTAGAATCAATATTTGAAAACACTCCATGTTCTAAACCAGCTCTTTGAAAATCATTTCCTCTCCTAATTCCCTGCCAGAAACTGAACTCAGACATTTCTATTCCTCTTTGAAGACCTGATAACAAGTCTTGTAGAAACACGTCTTCTCCTGAGATTTTCTTTCATATTTCTTTCTGATCTGTAAGTATTAAAGAAAATAACTTCTGAGGATATATTAAATATTTCTGATCCTAACCACAGGTGGTACTGCAAGAAGAAAGCATGCAAGTTATCATATAAATAGAAATATCAAATCCTGCTCAAAACCTTGTTCACTGTTTGTGTTAGTGTTTAAGCTGATCTTTTCTATGTGGATGAACAGTATCTGTGGGACAGAAAGAATAACTGGAGGAACAAAAACTGGTAACTGAACAAGAAAGAGTTATTAATTTCAGATTTAAAAATACCTGGAACATGCAGAATTAAAAACCCACCAGCTTTTTAACAGAGCACAAAAGAGAAAAAAAAGAAAGAGCCTCAATCATACTTCTGCAAAGTTTGTATTGTCGTGGTGAGGACACCACTCATGGTGGAACATGGCTGCACTAGGCTTGTACTCCACAAAAAGAAGAGACTTATAAAGGTCACTGTCCTGAATCCCTTAAAAAGGACCTGTCTGAACTCTCTGTTCAGGCCCACCTGATTTCCACTGCTGAAAAATTTTGGCCCACTCAAACTATGCTTGAGACCACTGACACGTGTGCCCATCTTGGCAATGCTTTCTGAGTCCATACAGATTATGGAAAAGCCTTCTAGTTTCATAACTATTCATTTAGGGAATATACATTCAATTCTATGGCTATTTAAGAGGTGAAATATAAATGGAGGAAAATCTCCCGAAACCACTACAGCAACAATGCAGAATTTTGGAACAGCAACGGAAGCATTAAAAGAATAAAAGAAAAATATGGGCACTGATATCTGTAGAGGTATCAGAGTTCTTTCCATCCTTTCCAGATAACATGAGAAGCTGGAATTGGTAGGTTGCTAGTGGAAGAGAAAATGCTTGCAGGTCTACTGACAATTTCATTAGGTATGATAAGGTGTATCTATGAAAATATTTGCTTTGAAAATTCCTGATCCTGCTCTGCCACTCTACAGAGGCTGGTATTCTCCTTAAAAGTCCAGCAATCTGTGATAGCAGAAGAGCCTTGTTATAGCTGTGGTGGCTAAGGAGCTGAAAAGCACGAGGTCAGGGAATAAAAGGAGCCACCTCTCTCTGGTGCAGCATTAGGGAAATGTTGAAGAGATAGTAGAAGGAATGAGGGGTGGGAAAGAAACAGAGGCTTATTGTCAAGTTGCTGCATGATTGGGGAAAAAACAGTGCATGACCATCCTTTCACTGCCAGCACCGCTTCCAAACAGCCAGGAATTGACTTTTCATTCCTCTGCAGCCACAGCTGCTCAGCCAAACACATGACTTCGGGCACAAGGTCAGTAATGCTTTGATTTATTTTTCATCCAAAACTGGTGAAGGCTTCACAGGAGCTGCAAAAGATGGTATCAAACCTGATCTTGAGGAGCTGCTTTATTATTTGGGAACAAATGTGTTTCATTGTGTTGTTTTGCTTGTAAGACTGGTAAGTGAAAGTATGACTACTTCTTGGAAGATTCCTTGTGGCTAAAGAGATTCAGGCCTGGCTCACCTAGCCTGAATTTAGATAACTCTAGGATAGCTGAAGAGGTATGGGAAGATGGCAAGCGAGGGAATAAGAAAGTGGTAGCTTTAAACTGAAAGAAAGGATGCTATCTCAGTAAAACAAAGGTTTCTAAATGTCCCTTTTTCTACAAAAGCAGCCAAGTATTTTCAACACAGATTGTACAGATTGCTGGTACAGATTGTACCAGCATTGTAGTTCTAGGAAGTTAGCATATAAATTGTTCTGCAATAAGAAAAAAACCCATTCACATTATTTGGGGAAAAAAGTTTAAAAGTCTTCTTGATTAGGAAAACAATAAATGAAATAGATTTTTTGGCTGAATCAGTCTGACTGAAAGATCTGTAACTGAGAAAACAGAAGTTTAGACGTGGCCTCCGTGGGGTTGTATAGTGTAGAGAAGATGCTAATTCAAACACTGCATTTTCTTTGAGCTTAGACTATGGAGGTCTTCACAGACAGTGGAGCTGCTATTTGTGCATCTGAGCAGGATAGCTACCTCTCAGGTTTTTTTGTTCCTTTTTTGCTTAACAAAACTGGATGTCCCTGCACTCAGTCTCTAGCATTACATTTAGCAAAGCTTTCTTTTCCTTTCTCCATCCTCATCCCATGGAGTGGATAAATCTTGTCGTTGAGCAGGTTTGTATAAATTTTGCTAGGCAACTATAAAGAACTGCTTTATTTAGGTTCCTAAGTTTTTAATTAAATGATAAATATTTATAATTTTTATTTTCAATTGGTTTTGCTTTTTTTCCTCTACCTGTTCAACAATTTGGTTGTCTCCACTTTGAAAGCTTCACTGTAACAATGATTGATTTACTTACGAGTTACCCAATAACTCTGTGTTTCTCAGAGTTAGCCAGAAATGTTTCCAAATTCACCTACAGATCAAATGCATGGCATGGTAATGCAAGTGACCTACTTCTCAGACAAATGAGTGAAATCCATTTCTCCAGAATCTTTGCTTCTTTTCTTGGATTCAGACACATTTGCCATGATCAAGAGCAGCATCCTAGTCCAAACCTTAGCAGAGAGCCCAGGTTGCTGCCCAACACCCTCAGATAGGTGTTTGAAGTCAGCTTTTTCCTATTTAATTAACAAGTAAGGAGTACCAGACTGGCTCTGTTCAGTATTAGACAGCACTTTCCTCATCAGAAAAGTACAGAACCTGTCTGGACTGCAAGTGCAGAGCAGGACTACTGACAGATGAACATATTGGTTTTTGCAGAGAGAAGATATGGCTGTTTGTTGCTGTTACATACTTGTTTCAGGGAATTACTTACTCAGAAGAACTGAGAAGAATGAAGAGAGCTGTGCATCCTGAAGCCTTTATGAGTATTGTAAGTTGGTTGGTGGAGTGACCTGAGGATGGATGTTACACATGACAGCAGAGGGGTTTCTAAGTGTTAGAAATAACAAGGTAGATAAGCTGCCTTTATTTAACCTGTCCTCTCTAGTCACTGTGTATGCTACTGATTTCTTTTCTATTCTCTTCTGTCTGCATGTGTAAAAGCCCATCTTCTGTCTGATAGAAATTAAAGCAAATAGTAAATGTCCAGACTTAATTTCTTTTTAAATATCAGTTACCAGCTAGCTATTGCTGGCACTACCTACCTATCTGAAAAAATTATTATGTAGAATGTCAATATTTCACCAGCAATGAAGTCTATAAACAGCTAGTCGTGACCAGCAGAGACCAAAAATGGCCAGCTTTTCAGAAGAACACCTCTTGCCAAGCAAGCTTACTTAGATCTTTAATCACTTGTTAAAATCCTGGGGGCTCTGTCCTGCCTGAAAAAATACTTTGAGTAATTCTCTGAGTACAAGTTATAAAGACCAATCCTCTTTTGTAACAAAAAAGGTTGAAAATTGCAGGTCAAAAGCACTATTTACTTCAGAGCTTAAGATGGGCTGTGCTAGGGATTTCCCTTGCAACTGTGCAACTGCCTGACCTTTTTTTTCCATAATGTAGTCAGCTTTTCAGCAGTGCTCATTGCATCTAGGCTGTTCACAATACTGTACTTGTGAAGCTCTCTGGATTCCTCTGAGGGTAGTTTAAACAAGCTGGTTCCAGGCTGGGTCAAAGCAAATCAGAAGCATGGCACCTGGGCAGCTCCTCGTCTCAGCCACACGTCTCATCCCGGCTCATAAACTCCTGCTATGAGCTTATAGTGATTCTAATATCACCAGAATGCAAGGGCTTGTGATGATTGTATGGCAGGAGTGTAATACAGGTTTTTTATGACATATTTTAACTGTAAAACCCTAGTAAAACCCTAGATATAACATAAAGAAAAAGGAAATTTATTGATGATTTAGGGTTACATACATTCAAATGCTTAATGTATGTAGGTTAAATCCCCAGTTGTACCTGCTTTCTAACATTTCTTCATTGTGAATATCTTATAATATATGAAATGGACTTGTGCAAGCAAATGCATTTGTACCTTCTCTCCCAGAGTGAGCTCATTACTTACAAAGGGTACCCCAGCGAGGAGTATGAAGTGATGACAGAAGATGGTTATACCATTACCATTAACAGAATCCCTTATGGTACTCAGAATCAAGGAAGCCCAGGTACAGTTCTTTAATATGACACAAAACCAGCCTAGATAGGGCATATTCTCAAAAGAGGTACCCTGTATTTGTAAAACATCCACCAAAACTTGTATACATAAGTGAAATTTTAACAGAGAGTTCTGGCTGCCCTGAACAACCTTCAAGATCTACAGAATTAATGTCAAGGACACCTATTTATAATAAAAATCCACTATAAAATGAAGCATATGCTTCCTAGTAAGGGTTGGTGAGTAAAACTTTAAAAAAAATTAAAAGTAGGATAAAGGTTGCCTAATCAGCTTGTTTTGCAAAAGCTTTTCCAACCTCTAATTTTGTTTTGCTTTTGCTTACACCTGGTTAGTATCAGTGTCTGATTCATATTTTGGGTAAAGGAAACCTCTAAAAACAGTCCCACACCTTCATCTCTGCATCAATGTTGAGAATCTCAAGCTGATGTGGAAGAGCTATACAAACAATGACCAGAGGATGCCAAGTTAGTTTTCTCTGGTGTCAGGCAGATCTTTCCATAAATTCTTACAGAAGCTTAGAAGTTGTCTTTTAGAGAAAGAGGTGTTTTGTTCTTATGATTAGTTGATGCAGGAAAAAAATCCCAGTTTTGAATAGGAGACAGTAATGTCCCTGAACTACCAGGAAATGAAAAGACAAAAACAATTACAAACTCTAGTTTTGGTTTTGCTTTGTTTCTCAGCTTCAAGACCTGTGGTGTTTCTCCAGCATGGATTATTAGGAGATGCTAGTAACTGGGTCACAAACATGCCCAACAACAGCTTGGGCTTCCTGCTAGCTGATGCTGGATTTGACGTTTGGATGGGAAACAGCAGAGGGAATCGCTGGTCAAGAAAACATCAAAAGTATTCCATTGATCAAGATGAATTCTGGGCTTTCAGGTAGACAGAACCACTGGAGGGGATATCTGTTGCCCATCCTTATGTGTTTATTTCAGTTGGCTAAATCAGGGATTTACATATGCTACTTTTTAATAAACATTCTTTACATTCGCTTTTGCTGAGGTGCACCTATAAAAGCATGTGAACTGAAATAGCAATGGAGACTGCTTTAATTACTGCTTGAACAGGTTCTTCAACCTAGAGGCAGAACAGCAGCAGAATGACTCAGAGGAACTTGCACAGGCCATCTCCATGCCATTCCTCAGCCCTGGAGCCACTTTTGGCAGCTACTTAGAAATACTAGTCTCTATAATACAATAACCCAAAAGTTTTGAGTAGTATCTTCCATATCCAGTGCCAGAAAAATACAGAACTTAGAACAATTGAATGATTCACTAAAATGTTCAGATTGTTCCTTTGCTGACAAGCCATTAATAAAAATGTGAATTCAATTTAAAGTCTGATTTTTAATTTATGCATGCCTCTCTTTCAATCTCCTGCCTGCAGTTTTGATGAGATGGCAAAGTTTGATCTTCCAGCAGCAATAAATTTCATTTTGGAGAAAACAGGACAGGAAAAGTTGTACTATATTGGCTATTCACAAGGTACTACCATTGGTAAGTTACACATAAGAGAGGAATTCCTCAGGAAAACAGGAATAAATGTGATTTGAGATACTGAGTTACTGAACGTACGGTTTTCATTTACTCTTTGTAGATGTGAAATAATGTGGTAGTATAAACAATTTTCAACATGTAGGCATTTAAAATTTGTTATACAGATAATAAAACATAATGGATCAAATGCACTGCTGCTGGAAATCTGTCAACTAAGAATTATACAGGAAATTATTGTGTGTGGGCCACGCAAATTGATTCTATCCAAGATGCAAGGGTGTGCCCAACAGCAGCTGGGCAGTTAACCAAAATAAACAAAACAGGAAGATGAGAGTACAGAAAGAGAAGTTGTCCAGCTTAGACCAGATGTACAAAATTGGATTGACCGGAAGAAAAACAACTTCTCCTTCTAATAGTAAAAGAAAGGCATGAAAGTACATCAGAAGTGTACATTTATGTTTAATCAAGTCTGGAAGAAAGCTGCAAAATAAAGAAATAAATTTCTCTGAATAGGAAAAAAACCTACAAGCTGGTAACTTACGGAGAAGAGGGATTTCATACAAATCTAGTCAGGACCATAGTTTCTGAACAACTAACGAGGTTGCTTATGAATTTGGAAGTGCAGAATAGCATCTATTAATACTGTAAATAGTCTAATGTAAAAATGATTATATTTTTTAACTCCTCTTCTTGTTTTTTCAGCTTTCATTGCATTTTCAACAATGCCAGAGCTGGCTCAAAAAATCAAACTCTACTTTGCATTGGCACCTGTCACTGCTATTAAGTATGCTAAAGGCCCAGCAACAAAACTCCTCTACCTTCCTGAAAAAGTGCTCAGGGTATGTGATACCTTGGTTTCCATTGTTTAACCATATACTTGCTTGTTCAGCTCTTTAAATGGATAAACAGAATTATAGGGCTTTGTGAAGTTGACTCATTTGCATGTGGGTAGGTTTACCTTGTGGCTGAGGCCTTCAAAAGTTCAGACTGGGCAATAAGAAAAGCTTTCAGTCCAAGGCAACAGTGCAGCACAGGGACAAGTCACCCAGAGAGGTAAAGAGATGCAGGACCTCAAAGGTTTCCAAGATTCCTCCAGGCAAGGCCACAACTGATATACAAGCCTAAACTATGAATTGGAGTTAGCATTAACATATCTCTTCATTAAAAGTGATGTAACCCAAACTGAGTAATGCCCAAGCAGGCTGATGCAATGGAAAACCAAGTAATTTCTCACTTGTTTGTGGGAAGATCATCTAGCAAAAGGAGAAACGGCAAGTAAGAACCACTGAGAGTGCTGGAGAAGAAAAGTGTGCACATTCCTAAATGAATGTTGCCTTTGTATTTCACAGGGTATGCTTGGCAAAAGAGAATTCCTTCCCCAGACTGAGTGTCTAACAAGGATAATAGCCCCTGTCTGCAGCCACCAGGCTTTTGCCAGGCTTTGTAGAAGTGTCTTCTTCAATCTGGGTGGCTGTAACCTGAAAAACATTGATGTGGTATGTATAATTTTACCAGTTCTACTGGGAGTTTAAGCTTATGCTCCCAAAACTCACCCTCTACCCTGCAGTGTAAATTCTGAATTTCTATTAGTACCACATTGCAGGGAACAGTCCCCACAACTGGACAGCAGTAACTGCTGATTGCCCTATCACTAGCAGGGAACCACTGCCTCTCTCCTCAAAAGAACATTTGGCACCACTTCTGCAGTCAACAGGTGCTCAGAGCCCCCCAAAATTCTGCAGTCTGCCTTCTGCCAGACCTCACCCAGGACACCATATCTTGGTCCATACTGTGGCTAATAGTCTGAAAAAGAAGAAATAAAAAGCCTACAGGCTTCGCATTTTATCTTTGCAACAGACAAAGGAACACACATATTCCTCCTTGTCCTCATTCTCCAAGCTTTGGACCATCAGGGATGTGCCCAGAGGCACAAAATAATTTGGGGGGACCTGAGGGAGAGTTGGCAGACACTGGTAGGAGAGTATTGGGACATACCAGCTATGTCCAACTGTAGGTCAGATCACCTGGGAGTCAAAATTTTGCTCCAGCATTTTTCAAAAAATGCCTCAGAGTGCATTCACTAAGGAAGGATCACACAGCAGCCTGTTAAGAAGCCCCTGCAGTGCTAGGGTGTGTTTTATTTCAAATAGTTTTATATTCCTCAGGCAGTTGCTTTGCTGTTCTGTCCAACAGTGATCTCTCACACAGAATCTGACACAGAGTTCTGAAAAAAAAACCACGCAGATTGGGGTCTAAATTTCTGGGTTTGTATTCTATCTCACTTACATGTAGACTCTTTTAGATTCTCAGTCATCCTGGAAAATGCTCCGGTTAGGGATTCCTCTTTCAGTGCTACTCCTAGTCTGACACATTGCCACCTGTGGCGTAAATCTGAGGGAGTCTCAGTCGTGCCACTCCAATTTCTGTTGCTTTTATTGGTACATGACACTGCTGTAGCACATGTTTTGGTGTACCTCTGCATAGAAGGGAAGAAGAGAATGCTCACCGAGTATTTTCTTTCAGAACCGAATCAATGTGTATATTGCCCAAACCTCTGCTGGAACTTCTGTGCAGAACATAATCCACTGGAGTCAGGTATGAGCAAACCCCTGGAACACAACATAGGTACTCACCTCGAGCTGAATAGAGAGGTACAGAGATAACCAGCTGTGAAGCCATGGCTAGCTTCTTGGAAACACATGCAACTTGTGGTTTGCAGTTGAAACCTCAGTTCAGAACACTATTTTTCATTGCTCCTTCTTTTGCCAGCAGGATAGAAATGCCTTGTGTGACACAGGTACATTTGAATCCAGCAATGAAGTGCTGCATTTGTGTAAAAACACGGAAGCTGTGTGTGAAGGTGTACATGGCTCTTCTTATTGTGCATCCAGTACCTTTTATAAATGATGTCCACGGTTCTGTAAGGAATTTTTCTTAAGGAATTAGTCATGTTTCCAATGTGGTGTCAAGAAATGAGCAGGACTTAGGCTGCCACATAAATGATCAAATTTTACTTTTAAAACCCTTGTAGTTTCTTTTCTCTTTCAAGGCTGTCAGTATCTGGACAGCAATAGAACCAAAACCACCTTATTTAGTAGATTATTTGTATCCCTTACCTACAAGGTACTGCCATAGTACCTCTTCAGCAGCAGCACTGATGGGAGCTGCCTTTCTGCCTTTGGGCTCACACTCCAAGGATCCACAGAGCTGGGCTCCCTCGGAGGAGCCTCTGCAGCAAGGCAGGTTTCCTGGCAGCAGCATGGGCTCTGGAGTGGTGCAGGAAGCAGCTGCGAGCACAGAGAGCTTGCAGGAGTGTTCCTGCACTTTTCAGCACAGCAAAAGCACCGATAAGTTTGAGTGATATCTGCACAGGCACTTACTCAAAATCAAATTATATTTTTGGCTGTGAACTCACATTAGGCAGTAGGTTTGATTAAGTTGCTTTTGTAACCATGACCTAGACCTGTAAAGAAAAAGGGTTACAAAAGCAGAGTGGGGGGAGCTCTGACAACTGACTCAGATGTAATTGAGTATCTAACCACAGACTGTGAGCACAAACATGCAGCAGTAGTACTCCTAAGTGTTTGTTGTCCTTACTGTTATTACAACAAAAGGAGCTAAAGGAATTTCAATACTAAGATTCTGGTGAGGGTCTCTCAGAGTAGTTACAACCTATGTTGTAGGTAAAGCCAAGAGGGGAAAGAACTAGAAATGGTAAATTCTGTATTCAAAATAGAGTGAGAAGAGAAAACATAAGATGGAGCCCCTCGCAGAGCTGAGTGTTGCCAACAGAGCTGAAAGAATAGGACAAGGCAGTAGTGCTGAGGTGAACTTGCTGACAGCAGTTGTTAACAGCAGTTTTACAAACTTGGACAAATTGTCTGTGAGGACATCTTTGGGTCTTTCTGCAGGAGATGTGGTTTTTTTCATTGTGACAAAAACATTTGACTCCTTTTCACTGTTTGACACTTAATTAATTTACTGTTGGCTCCTTCATAGCTCTTAGAAGAACTTCTTTTGGGGCTTTAGATTGAAGTCAGAGGCTCATCAGGGAAAAAACACAAAAACTTCCCAAATTATGGCTTTATAACTACCCTTTTCTTGTTCATCCTCTCAGGAGGCCCGCTCGGGGAAGTTCCAAGCTTATGACTGGGGCAGTTCAAAGAAGAACATGGAAAAATACCAACAGGTATGTTTTGGTGAAGCAACCTTGGACAGCACAGAAACATACAAGAAGAGAGCAAGGATGTAGTAGGAGACACATTTTCAGAACATAAGTAAATGAAAATATTACTGCTTTTCATTTTGGAAGTCAACAGAGAAGGCATGCAAGCACTAGTGGCAATAATAAATTTAAGACATTTTAAAAGAAAGAGAGAAAGAGGAAAAGCAAAACTTTTCAATTAAATGATCAATAGGAATAAGAGGAAGTAAGGGCAGAAAAAACAGAAAATTAATTTTGAAAAAAAGAGTACCCAGAAGAGAACAAAAACATCTTACCTACTAGTGGAACTGAAACAGATGGCAACATTAGGAATAGGAAAACTGGAGAATTAATAGCCACCCTTAGATTCTGGCAGCCAGAGAAAAAAGGACTTTGTCCTCAAGCAGACCCTGAGGAACATCTTTTCCATTCAAGACTCTAATCCCATCTTTGACTCTTCTACCCTTTAGTCTCCACAACAGCCTGTCATTACAAGTTACATGTTTTAATGATGACTTGCATGAAACACAACTTCCTTTGGCTTGCCTTGAATTTGCTTGCTCCTGGAAAGACATGGGATGCCTTCAGGTTTTGTGTTTGGTCTAATTAATTTTAGTGCTCTCTCTTCATGCTATTTGGGTTGTATAAACCTGTCTCCTGTCCTTGCTCTGACGTCTCTTTTCCAAACACAGGAGTCCTAAGCTGCTTTCCCTCTCCTCCTACAGAAGCCATTTCATGATCCTTTTCATCCTTGTCACATGCTGTGTTTTCTCTCTAGCACATGTCTTCTGGGGCTGACCAGTACTTCAAAAAGACCATGATGGGGGTTTATCCAGAGGCATCCTGACATCTCTGTCTTGTTCAGGCTCCTGCCCTAGGATCCCACTTGAGAGGGCAAAGACCTAACAATAACTGTTTGTCAGCTCAGGAGGTGTTTTACTTTTGGCTGTGCTATCAGTTGGGTAATCCCTGTGAGCACAGACTGAAAAGGCAAACAAGGGAACTTCCTTCCTCTTTGGTTTAGACACCTCTACTTCGAACAGTGACAGAAGAAAGCCCCAAATTAATGTTTAAAGTTTGCTGTGCTCTCCTGGACGTTCATTCCTGTACTGTTTTTCAGACTCTTCCTCCTCTCTACAACATAGAAGAGATGACTGTACCAACTGCAGTATGGACTGGGGGGCAAGACATGCTCGCAGATCCCAAGGATGTGGCCATCTTATTGTCTAAAATTAAGAAGCTTATCTATCACAAGAAGATTCCTGAATGGGCACACCTGGATTTCATCTGGGGATTGGATGCACCTTTGCAAGTGTACAATGAAATTATTGACCTGATGCAGAAGTATCCTCAACTCACAACCAGAAGACTTACCTGACTTGTTCAACAGCACAGATTCACTGGGTACAATAAACACCTTCTGTTGCATCTGGAGTTGGGGAAAGGGTTCCTCCTGCCCTCTACATGTCATTCCAATGCCTTTTGCACCCTGATAGTGCACTTCATATTTTCTGGCAACCTTGTGGATCTGTAATACCTTCTCAGTTGATACAGATTTGATTCTGCAATAACTATACTTTTCTAACAGAGGACAGGGTTTGCTTGCAGCCTACTCTCTTCTCTAGACTGTAACAGTAATGAAAGCACTTCCTTTCTCTGGATACATTCTGTGATCTCTAGATGTTTTCCATTCTTCATAATATTTCTCTGTTTATTGGGCTGACAGTTATTTAAAGGCATAGTGTAATCAAAAACTTTTTCTAACAGTTGTGATATTGTATAATTTTATTATTAAACAAGATGATGAGCAGAAAGCAGAAACTGAGTTCATACAAAAAGAACACCTCACTCCTGAAAAGAATATGATTTGTCTTTGTTTGAACAGGACTGGTCACTGTTTTCATGAGGAAGAGCAAGGGACACAGGGTAGACCCAAACGAAAACAGTAGCCAGTCTCATGGTTCAAGCATGCACCCGGAAGATGGAAAACTTGACTTCAAGACCCACCCTGAGACAGAGAAATCCTTGCTGACTCAGTCATTTTGGCAATGGCAGCACTTCCATGGGACACGTAGTTCAAAGTTACACCTTGAACCCAGCAGAAACCTCACACCTCCTGCTGTTTTACATGTAAGCTACTGGCTGTCACAGAGCTGAGATGATCTAACCTTTGTCATGGCTCTGAGCAGCCTCTTTGGCATTTAAACACTAAAACAAAAAGTACCCAAACATTGTTAGAAACAATCCATTATCTTCATCCCATGTATATTTAGAGCACTTTGACCACTACTGGAAAGAGCTGCTTTCAAGACAATGATGAAGAATTATTCATCCTATTAATTTCCTGGAGTAACTATGACTCTAACAATCTTGTTTCAAACAGGTAGTTACAGCACAAAACCACTCAGTTGAAGGGTAACCTCTGTGGTTACTAGGTTACAGCGTTATAGGTCACCATCCCTCCAAAACAAAATTCCATTAGCTTCTCTGTGAAAAGAAACACAGTGCATTCAGGGGTTTCCTTCCAGCATGACACCCTCACTGTCCATTTCAACGAAATGTTAATGTGGGCCAAGTCTGGGGTGCTAGCCAGCACAGTGCAGCTGCTACACTGGGACAGTTCACTGGTGACACTGTATGACCAAAGGACCTGTGTCTCACTCTGAGTAATGGTTCATTAGCCAAACAAATTAACCATGGCTGTTACCACTTCTGCACCTTTCCCTTCCAAGACAAACAACAGGCCTGTTTCATCTCCTGAACCCACTGCTGAAGGCTGTCCTGTTTCCTTCTGCTTCACAAATGTAACTAGAGTTTGATCCAAGCAAAACTGTTCCCCTCCAGACAAGGACATTCCTTCCACCAAATACAAATTCCTGGAGACAACTACCCTTCAGAGAGTCGATCTTTCAACCAACTCACTGCTTGTATGGAAAATGTATGAGTACTTGAGACCTACTTTGTAAGTTTTCAATGCTTTCCATACTAAATGCAACACCATACCTGAAAGTAGACAGAGCATTCCCTAAAGCCACCTAGAAAAGATTGCAATTGTGCAGCTGTGTTCCAACCTGGGACCCCATAGAGGAGGCAGGGAGTTGAATTTTCTGGAAAGTCAGTAAAAGCAGGTTGACCAAACAGCATTGGACACATCATGGAGACTGTTGATCCCACCTTGGGACATGAGAAGGGATGAGACATCATGTTGCAGAAGTCCTTCCGAGTGTTTAATTTATGGTTTGATTATAGTTATCATCTTACAGATATCAGAGAAGTCAAATTGTAATGCTTTTCAGTGATAAATTACCAAACTACTCTTTCTGCTCTTCCAGACGACGTTTTTTACTTTGTATGTAAAGCAGAACTGTTACTGTGCTGTCACTGACATCCTGTTGTTTCACTCCTTTCCTTCCCCTGGGAGTCAAAGGCATCATACTGTTTGCAGTGGTGTTCCCAAGAACACATCCCTCTTATCTGGTGTTCTTCTAAATGCTCATCAATCCATGATGAAACTCAAGCTCTTCTGAAGACACTTGTGAGCTAATTGGCTGAACAGGCTGATCCTCACGTAGGAGGATTCTACTTAGTTTATAGCCCAGCTGCCCAAGGACATGGAACGAGTCCTTCTGCCCATGGTCATCAAGCCAATCTCAGTGAGGACAGAGCCCCCAGGCTGACTACAGCTAATTCAGCCATTAAGCAAAGATCTCCAGATACCGTGTTTTCAGAGGTGATGAAAATGGCTTAGGATAAACAAGAACACTTGTTTGTTCCCTCACTGGGAGAAAGGTTACATGTCATGTTCAAGCCTTCCTTGGCACTGGAGTATGATTAATGCAGAATAAGCTGGTTTTCATGAGTTGTGCTGCTCACTGGAAAACAGACTTAGGTCAGTCTGTAATGTTAAAGTTAACACAAACCAAATGAAAAGCAATAGCAGAGTCAGTGTTCTTGAGACACTATGTTGAGAAAAGCTGGACACTTCCTCTTTTTCATCTTAAAAGATTACATTTGAAGCAGCCCCTCAGGTGGGTAACAGTACAGATCAAGGTCTGCCACAGTCCCAGTGACCTGCAACACCCAGGTCCCAGCTAAACATGCTAACCACTGATTTATAGGTACACAGTACACTCTCCTGCTCCAAGCTGCATTTTGGGGTGGTGGATTAAACCAGATGATCTTTGTCATTGCTAAGATTTCCCCACTTCTGAAATACTGCCAAATCAGCACTTAAACACGCTCTACAATACGTGCTGCCAACTCATGACACTCACAGCTGCTTCCCTGAACTGCTCATTTTGTTTTGACTTCCTTTTGTCGGCGCAGGTTGCTGCCAGTGGATCAGTCTGCTGGTGGAGACGGACCAGGGACCGTGGTAGAAGACAGAAGCAAGGCAATCAAAGCAGAGGTAAGTTACTTATACATACACGTTCATGGTCTCTTTCTCTATTTCCTGTCTCCATAAAGATGTGATGTCTTGCTCTTGTGCAGCTGGTAGTAAAAATAAACAGTGTTTTTTCTCTCTCATCTGTAAGCCTATTGCTAGGCACAGAAGTGCTTCTTTGCTTGAACTAGAAGACAAAGAAGTTTGACCTGCACAAAAGGAAGAAAAAGGGCAACTATTTAATTTTTTTCTACTTGTTTTCTTCAGTCTGAGAACAAGGGAATGAATGTGCAAGTATTGAAACGTGTGCAATCCGAACCTCCTGTTCCTTCCATACAATGCATATGTATGTTTTGTTAGTGAGTAAGGCAGCATATTCTCATGCATGTTTAGTCACAGTTGCTCTTCTGGTCGGTGTGTGTATGCCTTAAAGCTTCTATATAATAAATTTTAGGTTGCTTAAGGCACAAGGATAGAAGGGCAATTTTCAGAATGGCTTGTATCTTAGCTTCACTAAATCTTAAAAGCATGCAGAGGAACTTTCAAGGGCATTTGTCTCTCTGATCTTTTTACCATCTAAGCATATTCTTTCATGATAGTTCACTATGCTCAATAGTTACTTATGACTTCATCTCACGGGATGAAATCAGCTGTTCATGTCTTTATTCCTTGAGTTTAAGGGAGCAGTGGCCTGCCAAGATTGATGCTACTTGGCCCCCTACACCTGAGTAAAAGGTTAATATCTGGAAGTCCATAAGCCATGCCAGCGAAGCCAGCTGATCACAGAGTGCGTTGAGGAAAGTTTACCTTAACAAGAGGGTTAAATAAGCCTCTTCATTGCCTCAACTAATCTTGGTAGTGATTTGAAAACAAGCTGAGATATTAGTAGAGCTTTTTCTTGCCAAATTGAAATTCCCAGTGCAGGGATAGGGAGGCATATTTTACTCCCACTAGAACAGAGTGAAACAGAAAGCAAAACAGTGTTGCACTGCCTGAGTATGAAGTTGTGAGGCTTCCTGCTTTGACAACAAAAATTAAGAAGTATTTGATATACAAAGGAAATCTAATGAAGTGTGGTTTGATGCTAGGTTTAAAGTTTTGGGTGTTTCCAAATGCTGCCTCATTTCAACTGTTTGATGACTCATGAAGCTTGACTTCTTAAAATTTGTTCTGTCAAATATAAAGGTTAAATTGAAGATCACTAAAAGTCAAAATGCATTTTCCTCGTTTAGTTCTCTCTCATCCCACAAATTCTGTTCTTCTTCCCCATTGCTTGATGGGGAATGCTTCCTTATTTTCTCTTGATCTTCATATTGAACATTCCTGAGTACAAATAAGCTTCACAGAGTACCATGTCTCATCATAGCAGATGTCTTATGCTAGAAGCAGACTCAAGAAACATGTGGCTACATGAGAACCTCTGTTCATCATTAAAAATTGCATTCTCCATGTCTAATGCCTTGTTCCAGAAAGACTTGTCTCCTGAGTCTGCTTAACTTCCTAACAAAAACTGTAAGCTTGGGTTTGAGTGCAAGCTCACTCTTGCTGGCTGCTGCTGCCTTTGCCTGCCATCCCCCCAGCAAGGCTGAATGCTCTCAAGTAGTCCTTCCCTGACAAAAAGTCCTCAGGAGCTGCTGCTAACCCCATCACTGTGCAGGCTTGTATCTCAGTGCTGGAGTTGGCATATATTTGACAATTACACCAAAATTTAATTGCAGGATGGACAGGAGGGTGAACTAACACAAAAACACCATGGTCACAGGAGCGTCTCCTCTTCTTCTGAGGAAGCCAAGCCTGCAAGAGCAGTGGTGTTCCCAGTCATTATTGGTGAGGCAATCTTACAAGATGCCATGATGAGCTGAAGCCTTACATGGCATTAAGTCCCATGGATTCTACTGGTGAACATTTAAGTCTCCTGCCTGGTCTTTATGGTCTTTATACACATGCAGAATGACGGCTACTGTTCCCCTCACAGATGTCATTCTCTCCTCACACGTTAAAGCACAGCATACAACAAAAATTTGATGTATGATGTGGCTTTTCCTGAATATGTAAGCACAGTACTGAGCTTCATGGATTAATCTTTTTTTGTGCAGTTCTTCAGAAAGAAGAAGCAAGGAGCACTGAACTTGCAAGCTCTTGCTTTTCAAAGAGTTCTTACCTATAATACCACACTCAGTAACTATCTGGGTCCCAGAATCTGTTCTTCTCTTTTCTAAGGGATGTTTGAGTCAAAATTATCTTGTTGAAAAAAAAGTCTGGGAAGCTCAGAGAGAGCAGTGTTCCTGCACTCATTGACCTGGGCTCTGGAAAATAAAAACCAAACTGGAGAGTATATCTTCTGTATGTGGAGTTGGCATAAACTGGTGCTAGATCGACTGCACTCTCAATTTCTATTCAGAAAAGCTAATCTGGAACCATCAGTCATCCCAGGAAAGAGCAAGGTCTCACTTCCCTGTGCCCAATACAAGATTTGCATTATGGACAACCATTTCTAAGAGGTAACAGAGACAGGCCCTTGGCAGAACAAAGGCAGTGTCAGGATCCGTTGCTTATTCCTCATGGCTGCTCGGCTGGTAGCCAAAAGGTAAGGCTGACTAGGAACTGACTCACGGGGATTTTGAGGAGCCACACATGGTCACCTTGTTTCCTTCATGTTCTCAGAGGAACTGATTTCAAACAGAACTTTATCATGTTCGGGGGCACATCACCCTATGAGGAAAGCACAAATGGCACTTAAGTGGTGCAAGCATGTTGCCTTAAGTCCATTAAATCTCCTCACAGGGTGCCTGAATTACTCCTGACCCCTTCATGATCTTCATTATGTGATTCCTCACCCCAGCATACCAGTGGCAGACACAAGAATAGCATTCAGTCCCAGAGGAAGAGAGGGCAGGTCTAAAGAGAGCCATCCTGAATCTCTTTCACCTCACTCCTGAGGAGACAGGAAACAAACAGTGCTTTCTTCTCCTTTCATCTCTCCTGCTGGCAGACGGTTGGAGACTGATAAAGGCAGACAAGCTGGGTGATGGTCATCTCAGGTGCTCACATTTCTTTGTCAAGCTTCTGCTAGGCTCGTGCCAAGTGCTGGCCCTGTCTACCAACCTCAGTTCCCTTGTAATCTGCAGAGTGCTCAGGCATAAGAATATGGCATGGTATGGCCAGGTGTCTTCCTCTCCTGTTCTGCAACCCTACCTGTTAAACAGGGTGAGCTGCAGCCAGCCCCTCCTCACACAAGTACTTATTCCAGCAGCCCTTGGGGAGCAGACTTTGAGCAACTTATAGGAGATTCCTCTTGGGTCTTCCTGTGGAATTCCACACCACTCTCTTCCTAACACAAGCACCCCTTCATGTGCTCTTCCACACAGCCCCAAGATGTGGTGCCTCTTCATGCTGCTCTGCTCCCAAGGAATTGCTTTTTCAGCAGGATTCACAGCAGCCTCCATCCCGAGTGCTGACACAAGCCGCTGTAAGAAGAGTCGCAACCCCGAATGTTTCATGAATGTTGTAAGTAGGGTCACCTTCTCTCCCTTTCTAAATCTTCCCTTACAGTTACATAACTAACAGTCCTTTCCAGCAAGCTAAGAAGAGCCCTTTCTGCATTTCCTGTTTCCCCACCCTGCTGTTTCCAAAACCACTGCCTCAGGGTCACTGCCACAGAGAGGGCTGGCTCTGAACATGCCAGGGACAGATGTGCCTCTTGCATGTTGCATGAAGACAGACACATAGTACTTCAATGGGGACTGCTGTCTGCTACCTTTGCTTCCAAGGCTAGGCAACTCCTCAGAACCTCCTGAGGGCCACTGGAGATCCAGACTGTGGAATTTTGATCCCAGCAGCCAGACTCAGCCCTGGACTGCAGACAGAGAACAGACTACATGCTCCAGTCCGTACCAAACTGAAAAACAGACTTCTGCTGCCTGCATTTAGGGTGAACCCCAACAGATATATGATAAATATGGAGCTGTGTCATGCCTCACGATACCTGTTTGCAGTCAGCTTTCTCAACACATGTTGGTATTTCAGGCTACTACATAAGGGGAGGAGTGCAAACCTGGCAAGAGAACAAAGAACCCTCCAGCACTAGCCTGAGGAAACCTTGATTCTTCTATCCAAACAGTCTGGGCTGCCACAGAGAAGAATTCCTTTGCAGTGGAAGCAAAGGCTGGTTTCTTATCTCAAGTGAAGCCAAGGCCTGCCCTTCCATAACAAACTGTTTGCTCAGAACAGTGGTAAGGGAGGTTGAACCCCTTCTACGGATTCTCACAATGCAAACTAATCAAAGGTGCCTTGCCCTGAGTCACCAAAGATTTTCTCAGAGTTTATGCATAATTAGGTGTAGGTGGTCTCACTAGTTCCTTTGACTAGATCTCCACCCTTGTTTGCCCTGCCTGCATGGCTTGCCTAGCCACGCTTTGACAAGAAAGTATTCATTATGGACCGTCCCCACAGCTTTTGACATCGTCTTATTACAGATATGGCTGTGTCTTTAATCTGTAGAAACTGTGCAATCCTAATCAGCCTTGCATAACATGGCAAACTATCTCCCAGAAGGGAGTTAGTCACTCAGCACAGTTCTGCTTTATCCCATAACAGGGGGCTGAAAAACAGACAATCACCAGCTAAACAGGTCTGAAGAGGACTTTGCTTCATCTTTTTACAAGGCCTGTAGTGTTTATTCTCAGCCATGGTCTGTGTGGCCAGGGTCTTACACTACCACCATAGCACATCCCACATGCACACTGCTCATCTTGGTTAGGCTCCAGAACAGGACAACTGGCATGTTAACAAACTCTCCTTTGACTTTCCCAGAGTGAAATTATCCGATGTCATGGATACCCCAGCGAGGAATATGAAGTTACAACAGAGGATGGATACATTCTTGGCGTTTACAGAATTCCCGCTGGGAGGAATGACCAAAATACAGGTGTGACACAGTTATAGGGCACAAGGAAGGTCTGAGAGCCAACTCTTACATGGATTCCCCGTCTTTCCCCTCTGCACCTGCAATGGCATGCTCCATACCTTTCCATCTCCACAAGAATACCTAGTCAGAAAGGTGACTCCAATACTGAATCCATCTGAAGTCAGCACATTCAGTGTCTCTGTCCTTACTTCAGACTTTTCTAATAATTGTGTTATATCCAAGGGTTGGGTTTGGGTTTTTTTTCCCTCAGTCTGGCAGGTAGACTGGTAAACTGGATTTGGGAAGGTTTTGCATTAACAACCTAAATAATATACATATAAAATAGTAGCCTGACTACAAAGCCTCTGAGGTTAGGCATGTGAATATTAATTCCCAGGCTTCTGAAGGACAGAGATATTCTTAAGGAAGGAGGTAAGAAATCAGGTAGTCAGTGAAAAGCAAATGCATTTCATCAGTTTCATCACATTTTCTGAATTGAATAAAAATTTCTAGCTGGATTTTGAGGTACCCTGGATACTGCTACTTTAACTATTAGTCCTTGTTAGTATTATAGAATTATTTATTTGGATGCCTTCCCCTAAAGAGATCTCTTTTGGAAATCATTTGGACCATCCGGACTCTCAAAGTGAGGCTATCCGAGTTAGATCAGGGGCCTCTCAGCCTTGCTCAGTGGTTGCCTAAGCATGGATTTCCTTCTTTGGATTAATTTTTCTTTGTCTTCCATGCACTGTTATGCCTTCAGCAGTTTTCAGCTTTGAGTAGATGGTTTCAGCATAGGGGCTGTAAGTTGGCTTTCCAGTGCAAGAGGAGGTAGCACAGGCATCCCCAGTAAATTCTTTATTTGCCAGACCTGTCATAAAATGGTTATGAAATGTCATTAAATGGTTTCTGCTTGCATGGAAAAAATTCTTCAGGTTTCTCAAACCAATATCTATGCATAGTTCTCCTGGGAGATTCTTGAATGGGGAAACCTCTCACAGACTGAACTCTGCAATCCAATATTAAATACACATTAATTGCTGTTCCAATATAAGAATATTTTCATGTTTTTCAGGGCAAAGGCCTGCCGTGTTCCTACAGCATGCTTTTCTAGGAGATGCTACTCACTGGATTTCCAACTTGCCCAACAACAGCTTGGGCTTCCTCCTCGCAGATGCTGGCTATGATGTCTGGTTGGGAAACAGCCGAGGGAACACTTGGTCTTTAAAACACAAGACTCTTAAGCCCTGCCAGAAAGAGTTCTGGCAGTTCAGGTACTCAGTAGAGAGAAAAAGACTCAAAAGACTCAACATAGAAACTCCAGGGGGACTAGATATCTTCAGCCTGATGGCTTTTACCTGAACCAGCATAAGAATAGGATCTACATCAACCCAGGAGAGTAAAGAACCAGAAAAAGAAGGATGCTCACTACTACTCAGAGCTGGGAGGATGGGCTGGGAAAGAGATTTCAGAGACTGGGAAATGAAATGGGATGCTGAGGAAAAGGGAGACAGTACTGTGAGAGGGAGAGCAACAACCTCAGCTGGAACATGCTGAGCAGCCTTGTCTAGAAATCGGATCTCTCACAGTTGAATTCAACCAAGTGAGAAATGTGTTTTGTAACATGTGCAGGCGAAAGCACTGAATAAATTCAGTTCCCCAAGGGCTGCAGCTGTCAGATGAAACTGGCACCTCCTCCACAGAGAGCCCAAGGCATCAGGCAGCCAGGCTGTACAGCTGCACCCCTCTGCCCACTTCCCCAGCTCAAGCACGGATGCAGACACACTGTGCAACCTCCTCCTTCAATGGGTCCTGCTTGGTGCAATGAACAAAACTGACAATCAGTAACTCACTGTGATAGTCAAATTGTCTGCCAGCTTTTTGTGTTTCTCCCTGTAGCTTCGATGAAATGGGTAAATACGATATTCCAGCAGAGCTGTACTTCATCATGAATAAAACCGGACAGAAGGATGTTTACTATATTGGTCACTCTGAAGGGTCAGCTTCAGGTAACATCAGGAGAATTTTTCACAACCATTGGTGTTCCTCTTTGATCAGTAGGTGACTGTCCCCACTGATTCTGTTGTTTTTCTAGTTTCTAGAGACTTAGAAAAACATAGAGATTTTTCTGGGTTGAGACTTGGAAAATGTGCAAAACTTTTCTAAAATCAGATTTGGTTACCCTTAATAAGGAAATAAACTTAATAGAGGATGCAGTGATAGTTCAACTTTTTAAATAATTACATAGAACATAGAAATGGTCATTTACTGGGTACTTCTGGTACTGGCATTGGGTATTTTTCTCAGCAACAGGAATTTACATGAAGTTCTTCTGTATTAAAACAGACAATTAGAATCATAGAACCGTAGAACATCCTGAGCTGGAAGGGACATACAAGAATCACTGAAGGCCAACTCCTGGCCCTGCCCAGGCCAGCCCCAATGTTTACGCCATGTGCCTGAGAGCAGTGTCCAAATACTTCTTGAACTCTGGCAGAACTGGTGCTGTGAACACTTCCTTGGGAAGCTTGTTCTTGTGAATAGGATTGAAAAATAAAAAAGATGAAACGGTCCATAAAATAATCTAAATTAATACATTAATTTAAATTAAATTGCTTGAAGGCAAGGAAAAATAATCTCAACATTACTAAGTCATGGCTTAGTGTCAATCTTACAACTTAAATCGTAGTTCATGAGTGGCTGTAACTGGCCACATTGCTGTTTGAAAACAGTGCCAGAGACCAAAAATTAGGAAAGCAAAAATATTAGTAGTTTATTTTCTCTTAGGTGCAGCTTTTGTTATTACTCAGTTCATGGCCCCTAAATGCAGCTAACTTTCTGTTAGCATCAGTTGAAAGTTCTTGGTGTTTATGGTTTATGTGTAAGATCCATGAATGAACATAGATTAGAAAGTAGCAACTGTCAGTTCATTAGTGTAAACAACCCAGAAAAAAAAAATTAAATGTGGAAAAATCATATATTGTCACAAATTCTGACCTTTTTTTTCTTTGCCTCTCGTAAGACTATTTAAAGACCCTCATGGCAAAATAAACTAACCATCTAGGTTTTCTTCATCTGCCTGTGATGCAAATAATTGCTTGAAAACACAAAAAGCTCCCACTATTTAGCTAATTATTCTATAGTTTCATGAAAGCATAAACATGCATAGATCTTTAGAGACTCTAATTAGAAAAACTCATTTTTTATGAGAGTTCCTTGAACTTTAGAGGGAATTGGTGTTATCTCCAAAACCTCACTGACACGTTGCCTACAAAAACTGTTCTGATAATGACAATGCCCAGACATGCTCTAAACCTCAAAATGAACTTTGCCTCCTAAATAAAATTAGTTTGAGGACTTAGCTCCAACACTTTTCTTGGGTGAAACATGCAGCACAAACGTGAACAACAGACAATGGGCTGAAAATCTACTATCATTTCTTGTTTGTTATCTGCTGTTTATGTCTTTAATTTGTCTGTGGAGGATATCTTCACTAACTCAGCCTGTCTCTTTTGTATTTGCAGGCTTCATAGCATTTTCTACATACCCTGAGCTGGCTAAACGGGTGAAAGTGTTCTTTGCTGTGGGCCCAGTAACTGTATGCTCACATGCTACAAGCCCTCTGATTAAGTTAACAAATTTTCCTGAACCACTGCTCAGGGTATGTAATTTTTTCTTCTAAGAGGTCCAATGCCTCACTAACCTTCACAGGGTTCACTCAACCTGAGACCAAGCATTCCCAAACAAGTGACATGCTGACACTGAGCTCTGGATGAATTGAGTGGTCTCAAAAACTCTGTTCCCAAATCCTGTGGGGAAAATAGTCAGGATATTAAACTTGTAGCAGCAGCTCCCAGTGAAGTAGGAGACTTGTGAAACACTGTCTTGTTTTAGAACTCCTGCTGTTTAACTAAAATTTTGCTGGCCTCATGCAGGAGGAACTAAACCAGAACTGCAGTAACAGACATGATGATCTTTGGGACTTTAAAAAGGAGTTGGCATTAAGGTCAGCACACCAGAAATGGAAGGATGGCTTCCTCAAGGATTGGTGGTAGTAATATGAAGGAGGAAGAATAAATTATGCTCTTTGGGAAATGGGGTGTTTTGAGGGGTACTGTGAGGGTAAGCTGTTCCAGAAATCTTTGAATACTGTGTTATGAAGGCTAGGCTATTAGCAACAATTTCCTGCATAAAATTCTTCTGTAAGAAGAAAAAAAGGTGTTGCACTTTTCCTTTCCCTCAGTTAGTACTTGGCTGCAAAGGAGTTGCGCACCAGATCGAATTTCTGAAAGGACCCGTGACACAGCTCTGTACAAGCCTGGATAAGTTTTGTGCCCATGTTCTGTGTTACATAGCTGGAGGCAGCATCAAAAATATCAACACGGTAAGTATATGCAAGAACACCTACTCATGGTAAAACTAAAGGGATTTTGGAAGGTACATTTGTTCACTCCATCCTTGTCTGGTTACCGTCACGCATGTAAACACACCTAAACCACAGCACAGTTCTCAGCAGGCTGAGGGAATGCCAGGACATTGTGTACTGCCAACAGCAGCAGCATGGCTAGGGCTAGGGATGGGTGGGACCAACAACGAGGCACATTCCAATGCCAGAAAGAAACAACTGAGTCCAAATTGGAGCTATATTGCTTATATCAAGATGTACCCTCTTTTGGGGCTAAGCCAACCAGATTTTGGTCACAAGCCGATGTTCTTTAAAAAGAGACAATGAGTGATGAAGTCAGAGTTCTTGGCAATACAGTTGCTAGTTTCCTTCCTTAGTATATAGACTCTGGGGGTCCTCTGAACACTGAAATACCTAAAAGACAGGGAAAAAACTCTCTTTCTTAATTTTCAGACTATTTGCACGGTACCAAAGACTATTGTAAGGGGCATTTTCCTGGTTTTGTTGACCTTAGAACTGGGCCCAACAGCTCAGTCCACAAGGTGTAGAGCTACAGAAAGCCTTTCCACTGTGCTGAGGAGTGCAGCACACCTACAGTGGGATTCACAAACCCTTGTGCATCAGTCAGAGGGGACAGGAGAGACAAGAGTTTTCCCTCTGTTTGCCAATCTGTGAACACTGTGGTGCCAATCCCCTTTACAGTGGCGAAAGTATGCAAAAGCTGGCCTGTATAATGTTTATTACTGCAGTATCTGTAACAACTGGGCCCATTTTTTCATCTATAATCCTTTTTAAAAGTACATATAGGAAAGCAGTTGGAATCAAAGGTTCAATGCAAAAGCAATAGCAGCTTTTGAATTGCAGAGCTAAAGCATTAAGGGTATTTCCTGCCTTGCTTAAGTCACTAATGTGGTTCTCAGTGCAAGATAACATAGCTGAGGAAGAATCCAGGGAGATGGAGTTGGAACACCTCCTTAACAGAACTATAAAAAATGTTTTGTAAGCTGACTTCTTTAATATTAGAAACTCACTTCCGTCACAGTTTTATTCTGTCACAGCACTGGATCTCTGTCTTTATAAGATTTCTGCTTTCTCTCCAGAGTCGAGTAGATGTGTACGTAGGACATTCCCCTGCTGGAACATCAGTACAGAACATTATTCATTGGCAACAGGTATAACTGTACATTGACATGTAAACAGTCTCTTACTGCTGCTTTTTATGCAACTGACAGCCTGCAGGAAAATCCAGAGGCTTTGGATTTGGGAAAATTACCATCATACCTTCTCACCTACTGCCTTGAACATGTGCACATTTAATGCGGTATAGAATATAGATGTGCTCCTGAAGACAAGCATTCCCAGCAGGAGATGAACACAAAACTTGGACAGCTAGTGACTCTATGATCTATTTTGCCAGCCTCTAACAAAATCAGGTGCATAAAAAGCAAAGACAGATACAGGAAGATAAAATAGCAAAGACAATGCACCATACAGATTTTTAGCACATACCCAGCTACTTAAATCCTTGAAGCAAAGGTTTTCTAAACTAATAGACACTGACTTTCTATCACCCTTTATTACACAGCACTCACAAATGAAATTACTTGTCACGTTTGTGCAAAGAATTAAATTACTAAAACAAACAAAACACCTCCAGGTATTCATTCCCCAGTCCTACATGGCATATTGCACTAGACTTGTAATAGCCCTGACACGTTTTAGGCACCCAGGTTCTCTTTCTGTGTGACAACTGAACCCAACTCTGCATGACAAATAGGGACCCCAACTTTAGGTACCTAAGGTAGTAAAACAAGAGTTTAAGTAATAAAATATGCTGAGGCTGGAATATAAGGATCAGGACAGAAATCTAGCAAGAGAAAAGGTAAGGAAACCACTTACCTTGTGATCTATCCTCAGTACCCTGGAAGCCTGCAGCCAGAGGAATGTGTGGGAGTAACTCACAGTCCACTACCTGAGCCTTGGCTTAACTCACAGGCAGGAATATCCCTCCTTCACTCTACTTCTTCATCTCTCATCACTTTTATTCTGTATTTTCTTTTAAAAGGTAGCACATACAGACAAGTTTCAAGCTTATGACTATGGCTCTAAGGAAAACTTGAAGAAATACAACCAGGTAAGGCAAAATGGCTTCCCTGAGAACTCCTCCTTGGGTCTTGGTAAAACTAGAAATAGAAAAATTCAAATTTTAGCACCTGTGAGTACTAACAAGGGGGAGAGTGGTCTCAGATAATGTTTCAGCTGAGTCACACACAAGTGTAAAAGCCTATTCACAAACAAGGCAGAGATAGACCCTTGCAGACAATTAACAGAAGTTAATTTTGCTTCCCCTACCAATGCAGAGGTGTGCCCAGTGACACGTTAACTTACATGTCATTGCAAAAATGAATAAGAACCATACCCAGATCCTAGGACTGGGTGAACACAGAGCTCTTCACTTCTCCAAAAATCCTCAAAGTTTGCCTTTCATTTAAGAGAGGAAATGGATCTCAGAGCTACAGTGACCTCTCCAGTGGACTGGCAATCATTTCACTTTTAAGCAGCACATTTGACTTGCAGTGTCCTGTGCTGTACCAAAATGCTGCTTTTCACAAACAGAAAGGCTCCAGAGCTACAATCAGCCACTTCCGTCTTGCACACTGTCTCAGAAATTTTCTAGATTGAAATTATAAATGACCAAATTATTTCCTTGGCACTTAAATTCCAAGCATAAAAACTAAGACCAAAAGTTGCATTTCATGCCCCCAAAAAACTTACAGATCTTCCCACTCTGAATATACACAGGAAAAATCTCCACAGTCCATCACAGATAAATACCAACACTGCTCTTTCCCTGCCCACACCTCTGAGGAGTGCAAGCTGGAGTCAATCTGCAAGACAACTCTTAGCCATGCTTTATAGAAAGAACCAGAATAGGATGGGTTATTCCATAGACAGGGACTGGGGTTAGGGCAATGAACAATAAGAGGGTGGCCTTCATCCTTATGGTTTGACTGTAGGCAGTGCAGAAGAAAAAAGCAAAGAGAGATGCTTGCACAGAAACCTTTCTCTAAACACAGCTTCTGCTACAACAGCACTCACTCAGCTCTCCTCCCTGTCCCACAGACTGCTCCTCCTGTGTACAAGATAGAGGAGATAAGGACACCAACTGCTGTTTGGAGCGGTGGAGAGGACAAATTTGCAGACCCAAAAGACATGGCAAGGCTACTTCCTCGGATCACTAATCTCATTTACCACGAGCATTTTCCTGCATGGGGACATCTTGATTTCATCTGGGGCCTTGATGCAACTGAGAAAATGTATCTGAAAATCATTGAACTAATGAAAAAATATTTTTGAAACCATGAGCAGAGTGTTGTTTGTAAAAACCTCCAAAATTTCTATTTGGCAATAAGGGTGATATCTGGGGAAGAGCTAAACACACAGACACACATAATGGATACCTGTATAGGTATTTATTTATTCTTATTTATTTCTTGCTTTCCTCATAATTTGAGGTTTTCCATGATGTTATTGTGACTGCTGTCTTCCTGGGAAGTTTGAGGTATATAAGAATGAAAGCTGAAAATATTTATATATTTGAGTACATACTGCAGGGATCACTGAATTTCAACAGTTTTTATTTCTACAAGACTAATTTTTCTAAGCCTGAATTCTTTTGTTCTCATATATATCTTATGTACCCATTCTCATGCCCAGTTTTTGTCTTCCTATGGAGACCCAAAAGTGTGATTCGATCATTTCTCTGTTGAAATGAACACTTTTGTTTAAATTAAATTATTGATCCCCTTGACAGAGAACTTGGCTTTTTTTTCTCCCTCCTCAAATTACCCTTTAATGTCAACACAACCAAAGACCTTCAAGCACAAGAAGCTGAGCAGACAATAGATGACTACCAAACATCAAGCAGTGAGAATCAAGGAGTCCAACCTTAAAAATTTGTAGACATATTCCTCTGTCCTCCATGCCTAAAAATCACCCAAATGTTTGTTCACACACTCTGAACCCCTCACAATTTCAAAGACCACGGATGGCAGCTGTGGAATATGGAGATGTAGACCCATCCAGCAAGGTGCACTCGAGGAAACAGAACTTCTACCCTATGAATTATTCTTCATGCTGGCAATGAAGCTGTTGCAAGCACTCTGAGCTGTCAGCATTCACTTTTACACAGCTCTGTGTCTGGACCATTCTTCATTCAAGCAGTTCCTAAGCCGTGGGAAAGCAGTTGGATGTTCTCCCTTTATAGCCACTAGGCCTAAGAGATGGTGTCTTCATAATCCATGCAAGTGCCTCCCATCTTCTCACCTACAAGCTGCTCTGGAGTGTCTGTCCCCAGGTTACACACAAAGTGTTCATTATTACAGGCTCCAACAAGGAGCTTTGTTTTGTGGGGTGTTTCTGGCTGCAGCCTCAAGCTCACCTTGTCCAGACAAGACCTTTTGTAGCTGGAGTTGACATCCAATACAATAGTTACACTGAAAAACAGATCTGTCTTTTTACACAGGAAAAATACACCAGCTTGTCCACACACCAGCTGTAGCACCCATTAGCAGTGCTGATCACAGCACCTATGTTCTGCACTTCTGACAGCTTACAGGAAAAGGCCAAAATTGTCCAAAAAATAAAGATCCATTAGACTAAGGAGGCACAATACAGCAGTGTACAAAAAGAGTAACCCTTTTGCTGCTGCATTATTAAATCACAAAGCACTGGGCCATTCTAATAGATTGCTCACTACTGCAGGTTTTCTTCTGCCTTCACCTATGCAAGAGAAGACTCATGGATATATTATTACTATGATTGGTATTATCCCCTGCTGCATGCACCACTCTGTACAGCATGCTGTCCTGTGTAGTCCCCTGGGAAGGATACATCTGGCTTCCATCAACAGCATTTCATTTATTGACTCTTCTTTTTAGTACACTGTTTATATTGGAAAGGCAGTCCAGAGACCTGTTTCTCTACTGGGCCAAACATATTTTCATTACTACTTCTTAGTGCATTAAAGTGATCTGGGAATTGAATTTCTTTACGGTCTCCAGCAAGGCACTGAATCTATTTTTGCTGTTTCTTAGATGGAAAAAGAGAAGATAATCCTACCCTTGTAGCAACACAGTGAGAATTAAGGTGTGTGAAAATCGTAGGAAGGATGGAAGGAGGAAGGGCTCAACTGAGAGATCTGTTTTCCCAGCGGCTCCCATTGTAGAAAGAGAAATAACAAGAGGAAGGGTACCAGACTTTTTATAACTGCTATAGCATATTGTTTAGTTACCCTATGGAACAAGTAACACACTCTAAAGGAGATTTTATTTTTACATTGGCTGCCAACCATTGTATGCAGTGGTTTAGGCTTCCAGGTATTTTATAGCTAGCTTTCAAAATCCACAGTCTGTAGAAGTCAAGCAATAAAATTGATGAAGCAAATGGGAAGGGCAATATTTTGGGCACTATTGTAATAATTCATGGCTTAGTAAAATAAAATGAACTTTTTTCAGCCCACACATGGCCTTGGGGTACTGACAAATCTCACAGAAAATTGTCCAAGTCTGCAACAAGGAATGGGTGGATGCAGACCGAGTCTTTATCGAGTATCAGCCCCCATCCTCTGCAGGACTTCTGCTGTTGTGAAAGGTGGTTTGTCAGATGAGGTAATTTTCTGCAGGCTTGAGAGTCCTTGATGGCTAAGAATCTTTTTCTATCATGCTTTCAATGTTGTGGAACTGTAATCTTCTTGCTATATCTAAGGGAGTCTCCCCATCCTGAAAGAAACACATGAAATACATTGCAATATGATAGATAGGGGTCAAGTACAAAGAGATTTCCTGACTTTGCCACCTGTGTAAGGTCCCATGTCACTTCTGCTCTAAAACAAAGGTTTCAGGACATGCTGGGTCTAATACTACTCCAGACAAAGACAGGAGCAGAGACCTCCCCTACAGTAGGGACAGCCTTTCCACTGTTTCCTGGGAGTAGCAGAATCTTAGCTCAGCTAAGATTTGACTTCCAGAGCAACATGGATAATACACTGCTCACCTCAACTCAGGAGTGCAGATACTCCCAGGTCAATATCGATTTGGGCAAGACTTGAGCTGTTCTGGTGGCAGAAGCAGCTTGACTTAGCCTCTCAGAAGAAGGGTCCTCAACAGCACAAAAAGCACCTAGGAAGACTTTTATCCCTCCCCTGCAGCCTATATCTTAGGAACAACTGTGGAGTAGCTCTGAGCTAAGAAGAGGCAACATAAAGGTAGCTAAGAGATGTGCCAAGCCCCTGCTAATCCAGGGGACACAGGCAGCATTTACTGGTAGAAATCCAGCAGTGAAGGTTTCATACTTTGAAGTTGCTCTTGTCAACAAAGGCAATGGAACAAATGTTTCATACCAAACAGGAAACAAATTGGCTGCCAGAAAGCTGTGCACCCTTCTCCTTAAACTACTGTGCACCAGCTAAAGCCTACAATGTACTTACTGGTTCACCACCGTGAGGAGCAAATACAGTTATCAACTCCACCTTCTTACCTGATTCTTTACAGAAGTGTCTGCATGAGCTTCAAGCAGTAGAGGAATGACTGCCTGGTTTTTCATTTCACAAGCATAGTGAAGAGCTGTGCTGCCAGACTGAAGGGAAGCAGAAGCAGATGAGTTTTATTTCTATACTAAACTTCTTTAGTAGACCTTAGCTAAGTAGGAGTACCTGTATCATTTTCCCCCTAACAGCTGGATACAGAACACACATACCATTTTCTGTCACAATACACTACACAGAAAAACAAATACATTATCATGAGAACAACAGGAACGAAAAAAATCATTCCTTCCCTGAGATGCAACTGCTAAAACAGGTTTGGCACATTAGCAGGAAGCCAATAATTTTGGAGGATTCCATAATCTTGGTCTCAGAAACTGTTTTAAACTATACTGTTTGCTTGCACTTCATGTTTTACAACTCGGTTGCTGATAAAATTGGGGTTTCTCCTTTTGTGCCTTAGAGTAGAGGAGCTCTTTACCACACCCAGGTAGGCTAGTGGATACATAACTCTGTGTAGGAAAGATCAGCACACTCTGAAGACCAAGAGAAGACACAGGGTCTTGCCTTGCAGCCCACAAATCTGTTCCAGTTCAAAAACTTATAAATGCTGATAAACTCAGATGCTTATATCTCTAGAATCTTTACAGAATCAAATATTTAATACATAGGTACTTCAGCCCAGTTTGCCTGGATTGAGGACATTGGTCAGAAAGGGAGAATAGTTGATCAGGGGGCAATTACTTCTGTATACATTACAAAACTATTGCCTAAGTGTCAAGGGGAAACACTGAGTCTTCCTGGTACATCAGTCAGTTCAGTTCCCGATGCTCCTACTCCAACTATGTTGCTAGAAGGTTCTGTAGTCTGTTTTTAGTATTGTTGCCTGCATGTGAGCCACACTTGCATTTGTATAAACCCACTTACAGAGTCTGTAGCATTCACATCAACTCCAGCTCTAAGCAACATCTTGACCAGGTGTTCATTCTGTTTTGTCTTTGAGACCTGTTTGGTGCAAGAGAAAGAGTTACACAGAAAAACAGTTCATCTGCATATAGTCTTAAGTACATTTGTGCTAAATACCGTGTTTTTTCCAAAAAGAGGAGTGGTCTTTGAAAATGCCAGACTGATGCAGTAATACAATCCTGTCCTTCATCAGCTACATTCACAGCAAAATCCCTGCTCCTTCTGTTGTACACGTTCAGTCTGGTTTTAAGAAAGCAGTCCATATTCTATACAGGTTCCTGGCCTGAAATACTGCCATGAAAGTGTGATTGAGGGAAAGATACAGGGTCATTCCTTCTTCCATCCAGACTCACCATGAGAAGATATCCAATAAGCATAACTGGCATGAGGATTATGATGAGCACGTAGTCAAGGAAGGTAAACCGTTTCCTCACAGCATAATGGAGGCAAGTGCGGTCCTTCTAAACACAAAATAACTCTGATTAGTACCAGATTCAGTGACCTCACTTTGTTTAATATTGATAAGAGTAGACCATTTTAAATTCCACAAGCTTTCTTTTAGACTATCTAATAGGAATACTGCTGTGATTTTCAAGCAGAAATAGACACATGCATCTTGCTTCCTTCAAGTAGAGGCACGTTTAACACATAGACGGGCATGGAAATCAGACTACACGTGAAAGGAGGATGTGGGATCCAAAGGATTCCATGTGTACACGGGCAAACTTGGACCTGGCTGCAGAGATTCAAAGGAGAGAGTGGGTATCTCATGTGGCTGCTGCTGCCTCACAGCAAGTTAAACCAGCAGGAGGGATTGCCACAGCCCCCCTTCTTAAGGAGGTGCTGGTTACTGAAGCAAGGACGTGAGACCTTAGGACATCTCCTTTGGGACACTAGAGAAATACAGGAAAGTAGCAATAACCAACACAGATTCCTATTGAGAACAGAGTTTAAAAAAAAATGTTTGAATACCGAATATATACCAAAGCAACTAAAGGGCAGGGCTGTAAAGCATGCTACAGTGTTAAACTTGCTACAGGTAGTCAAAACGGAGATGGACAAACTAAGTTACACAGGGCCCCAAAATAAGCAGAGAAGCTTTTTTGTTTCACCTGTTTCTCCACACATGCCTCAGTAGGAAACAAACTTGAGGTTTGTCTGTGCTTGCCAGTGTCCCCACTGGCATTCCAAGAATCTGAACAGTCACTGCAAAGGAAGAGTCAGTGGCCACTTACCTTATTTCTGAGGTTGACATCAGCATGTTTTCTAAGAAGATAATTAACTATCCTGTTGTTTCCTTGTTTACATGCACAAATTAAAGGGGTGTCTCCACTGAAGCTGTCCTGGACATTCAGATAGTTGCCGTTGCGCTCCAAAAGGAGATGAACTTTATTGAAATCGTTGTTGTAAGCTGCCTGACAGATGGGCTGAAGTGAGAAGATAATATGCATCAGCACGTGTTTCACTATGACATCCATACTTCCCATTCCAGCTTACTACATGTGTGTCCCAAAATACTTGACAGAGGCTGTAGTTCTTGGTGCCTTCCGGAAGATGGTGGTAGGAGACACTCCTGCAGCTGCTACAGAGATCTCAGCCCTCAGCCCCAGAAGTCACAGCCTTTGCACAATGGAATGGATTTTCTGTTCATTTTGGATGCTACTTCTATAATCCAAGAAATAAATCCTATTTATTTGCAGCCATTAGGAAAAAAAACCAAAACCGGCTTCCACTCTCACAGGAGCTGGTCACTGCATTAAGCAGCAAGCAGGGACAAGCCCACATCTCTGAGTTTGCATCAGGGTTTCCCTTTGGATGAGCACTGATGAACAGAAGGAACCGCTCCTGACTCATCCGTGCTCAGAAGAGAACCACCCTGCAGGTGAAAGTTGAAAAACCAAGCCCCCACCAATGTTTCTCTTCTAGACCTTGAGGTACCTAAAAAACTCATGCCTGTGTGCCCACAGGTCGGATCCTGCTTGGCTTTTGCAAAATTCTTGCTGGTCAGGTCTTTGCTCAGTATTTCTGCACATCCTTAACCTAAACTGCAATTCCTTCCCTCTCCAGCAGCAAGAGACTGACGAGAAGCTGAGAATGATAGGAGTACTGTGAGCTTCTAACAGCCTAATACAGGCAGAAAATAACATTTAGAGGTGGGGCAGACTGGTAGAATTTGAGGTCTCCAGTCAAAAAGAGAATAAGTCTTTTTCTTTTCTTTGATACTGAGGATTTTACCCAACATTTTCCAAAATAGAAATTTTCTTTAAATAATATCTGCAATTTTTTTCTTCTCCATTCTCCTTTTTTTCACATCCTAAATACTCTGCATGAAAAAGATCTAGTCCTGAACTCTGAGCTCTTTCCTCACTCCTCCAGTTAGCTCCCTCCCCCCCATCCTCCCCCCCCATCCCCATGCCTTCCTGCCTTAAAAATATTCATCTCTTTTACACTGTTTTAGTCAGATTTTGATCTACAACACAAGTTTATCTCCAGCATCACTACTGCTTAGTTTTCTGGACAGCTGCATAAGAGAAGTGATTTGTTTCCAAAGAAGGTATTTACATGCTTACCAGACCTTGCACCACTTCTTGTTTTGTTTTTATTATGTCAGACAAAAATCTACAAAGAACACATGTCACATTTTAAATTTGCACATCTGTCTGTATTCTTATAGAAGCCTATGTATACCATTTTCTGCTTTTCACTTCACTGGAACCAGAACTGTTTTAATGACTTTGAGGAGAAAAACTTCTTCTAAGTCCCTTTTGGCGTGACTTCCACACAGGTGCCAACTAAAAGATCAGTTTTCTCTAAAACCTTGCTCTCTGTCTTATTGGTGTCTAGTACTGTATCTTCATGTCCAGGAAAGAGAAGATCATGTGGAATCTGTCTGCGCCTCTGATTTCCCTACTATTCCTGTTTTTAGGATTGCTTTGCTTATTTAAAGATGTGGGAGATTTGCTCTTTGGTTGAACGCCTGCTCAAATCCCAGTCATTTACCACATTAATTTACTCCTTTTTAGACTGATTCTTGCTAGTTCAGCAGCTCATGGCACCAAAGGGTATGCTTTTTTCTTTTCTTTCTGTACTGCCTCCAAGACTTTTACTTGCTAGGCATTTCTGACTGATACTCTCATTGACCCGTGGGATCTTTTTCTAAACCTTACACTACTGCTGAACTTAGTTCTAGAGCCATGAAAAATGGTGCCACACAGACCACTCCCTAAGAGACCACATTATTTGGGGCTGAAGTCATGTACAGAGACTAACACACATAAGTCATGCATACTCTTTCGCCCACCAAAACCAGCTGTTCTCAGAAAACATCCAGGGCACAGAGAATGCAAGGAAACAGTCCTCATCCATTCCAACAACTAATACCTGGGTAACTGATGTATTTAAAGTATTTTTTAATCACTATTATTCCCCTGAAGTGGGGAATCTTTGTAGAAATTATACTCTCTGCATTAACATGTTCCACTCATGTTTAAAGAAAAAAACAACAAAGCAACAGAAACTTTTTTCCTGTTTGTGTGGGATTTTTTTGAGGCCGACCCTGCTGGTTTGTATTCTTGAAAATACCTTATAGTCAAAGAAAGGTGAAAAGTCCCACATGCTAAACTTGTAATATACCTCCCAAGTTGGCAAACACAACTCCACGGCTGGAAGAGCAAACATAGTAGCAGAATATTTAAGGAACAAAGCAGTACAAACAACTAGAAGTTCATGATAGTGATATCAATAAGGATTAAAAAAATGTTTTATGAAAGTATAAAAATAAGAAAAATTACAGATAGGCGGCAACCAGTCACTCATCTAAGAAAGGCAAATGTTATATTAGACAGCCTCTCTCACAGAAAGAGATGTTATAGAAGACAATTAGCTGGCATAGTATATACAGTTCTTGTCACTTGGGTCCAAAAATGAGGTCAGACTATGGCAGGAGCATGAAACATCTCTGCACCTGAGGAATATGAAGAGCCTGAAGAAAGACTGATTTGCTTAGCTGGGCTATGGAGAGACAGCATTGTAACGGTTCCAAAATATATCAAAGGGTCAGTGTTAGAGAAGAGCTAATTAACTTCAAAGAACAAGGTAAAAAAGGTGGTATATCTGACCAAGAAATTTAGCATGAAAATTAGAAAGATATTTTTATTCATAAGCAGAGTAAAGTAACAAAACAGGCTTCCAGTAGCAACAAAATGGACACAAAACCTGCCTGGCCCCAGGGTGGGGCTTGGGCATGTGCCAGGATTTCTGTGGTTGTGAAGGCTCAGTCAGAAATCTCTTTTCCACCTCTCACTTTTTTGGGTTGTCACTCTGGCAGCCCTATCTAAAGGATGACTACCTATGCTTGAGACTGTTTTAAACAGTTCTCCAAACTTTTCTCATAAGACATTAATAGGATTTCTTATAAACAGACAGGCAGCACCTGTCTGGAGTATCAGCAGGGAGGCCAGGTATGGAGTTAGAATGTTGTTAGGTACAAGCAGTAGATTCCATCCAAAACCCAAGAAAACATATTCCCTTTAAGTCTACAGAAAAGCCTGGTGGATAAAAGACTGGAAGATCTCATGCGGTTTTCTACAGTGTTAGAAGATTGCCTCAGTAGTGATACAGCTTAACAATCAGCTTCAGATTGGTGTTATGGTTATTACTGTTGCTATGTTATTGTTATCCACCCATCATACACAAGAGAGAAATAAACCTATGGGATAATATTCAGAATACCTGGGCTTCACATGCAAAGTGCAAGCCCTATGCGAAGACCCAAATTTCTTGTCTCAGGCTCATGCTCAGCTGTGGCAAGGAGCAGTACTACGAGAGCAGAAGTCTGATGGCAGTGGAGGACTGCCAGGAGAGCCCCTGCAGCTTCCCTTGTTCCCAGAGATGCACTGGAAACTGGAGCACGCACATAATGTCTATGGTGTCTCCTTTAGGGACGTGTGAGAAGAAAAGGCCAGTGCTCTCACAACAACAAATTCCGAAGAAAGCATCAGTGGGAACTGAGTTCTCAGGTTCTGGAGAGGTTTGCAGGCCAAGACACGGTGGCTACTCTTGCCCACATCACATCATTTATAAATCTCAGTGTCCTGATCACCCCAGGGAACTCAAACAGACCCGGCCCACTCCATAATGCCACAGGGCAGACCCAGCAGAGGCACAGCAAACACTGCACCCAATACAGACACGGGCTCAGGTCTGAAGGGAGGTGCAGTAGGACCCAGAATTCCAGCTTGGGTAACAAGGAAGAGAGTGACTCTTTGGAATGTCTGGCAGCAAAGCCCTTCACCTCTGCTCTCATTCACACTTCTGCAGCACCACCCAGCATTCAGACAAGGTGCATGGGATGAACCTGGCAGTGTGACATTGCACAAAACCACTGGAAGGGAGGGAAAAAAAGAGAATCACAACACCAAACATCTTCCCTCACCAGTGGTGCATTTTCCCATCCATAGCATCAGGGCTAACCATGAACTAGAGCTCAGTATGCCCAGCTGAAAAAAAACCTGTGGGCATGCACTGGAGACTGAAAAGAAGAGTTTGAATATTAGATATGCCAGTGACTGAGTATTTAAAAGCTGTCTTTCTACAATACTACTTCCACAAGCCTTTCAGACCAGGAGTTAATTGTCTAGTATCTTCAGGAAACGTGTGAAGTACTCACAGGACATGCAAGGGTTTTCATGGCTGAGACCACTCAGTACAAGATCACAAAATAAGGGGTGCAAGAAAAGCAATAAAACTTTCACTGTCAGAAAGGACAATAATAGAACTGATTTTTAAATTTTTTTAATCAATTGTGGAACATGATTGATGTCAGGTCCTAGTAGTTTACTCAATCCAGATGAACTGCCACATCTTAAATTGTCTGCTTATTTTCAGCATTTCTTGCACCTCTCTCTCTGCTTAACTTTGCTGAGCGATAATCCTTGAGCTATTTAGCACGTTCTACCACACAAGAAGTAAAGGTTAAAGGCACAGTATGAAGGACAAAGCATTCAACCAATAGAGAGGAGGTGACGGTAAAGCCTGTCTTGCAACTTGGAGAGCAATTTCATTTTATAATTGCTTCCTCCTTTAGAAGTGCAGGGGATTGCCTAAATTACATAAACTCTTTGCAGTAGTTTAGAAAAAAAAAAGATGCTTTGTAATGTCAAAATATTCTGAACCAATCCACAGCCTCTTCCTTTGCACTAAAATTATTCCAAAAGCATGTTATGAACTGAACAGGAAAGTCTAAATTATGTTTAGGATGTTGAGCAACACACTAATATCCAATACATACTGCTCAGAAAAGGCAACTTGAAGTTTTTTATTTTTAGTTCTCTAGTTTTCCATCCTGTTTAAATGAACCATAATTTACCCAGAAAATCGCGTCTCAAATTTTTTAAAGAAAGAAAATGAATGTATATGAAAATATTAACTAATAAGCATGAAAAATATAGACAGGATTTGACCATTCTTTAAACACCAGTGTAATTAAGCTAGATGACACTGGCTTCCCCTGCAATACTATCTCAGAGTAATAGGTCTGGAGAGAGGAACGAAATCCTTTCAGAATAGGTGGCAGTCTATTCAGCCGATCACCTTATGAATGCACAGATTCAAGCTCCTTGTGATACTGAAAGAGGAGAAGATACTTGCTTTCATTGAATAGCTTTTTAAAAATAAAAGAGTGGCTTTCAGCACAGAAATGTAACCTTTAAAAGCAACAGCTATGTAATGCTATCTCCAGAAAAAGAAACACCAGCGCAACACACTCTTTTCAGAGTCACAGAGGTCCAAAATCCTCATTTGTTCCCACACATACAAATGGGAAACTTATAAAAAATAATGTTTAGGAAGAATTTTTGCTAAAGTACAGGAAAATGTTAAATGAACTGTAGTCGGGGGACAAACACATAAAGACAAGACAAAAATATTACCTTCCTAAAACAGTATGGGGGCAGCAGGAGGTTTTTTATGCATTAGCTTTGTTGTCTGTATTCAGTGTAAGCCAAGGAGTTGTCTGCTTTTTGTGAAATTGTTTGTTGCTTGCACCATGTTCAGAATCGTTCTGATCTCAACACAGACCAACAAAAAATGTTGAGCACATACTTTGTGAAGCCACAATAATTACACCAGTTCTTGTATTTTCTTTGCTCCTATAAACCGTACTACTGACAGCTTGTAATAGACAAAGGAAAACATTTCCAAAGGGAAAAAACTTCCAGATCTGTATAAGCCTGTGTATGGGAGGCTGTGAAGGGAACAAACCAAGCCCAGTGAATATCCATACCTTCAACAGCTCCAGTACCTGCAGAAAATGGTCACGTACCTCTGAATAGAGTATACCCATGCCTATTCTTCACTCTGGAGTCCTTCTTGTTCAACAGCCCAACAAGTTAACCTCACTTGAAATGCGCTTGAGCTTGTTTGAATCTGGTTAATATTTAACTTTAAAATACCACTTTTTCTTAAGCTACGTTTCCTTTCAGTGCTTTCTACTTAGTAGCATAAAACAATTGTCTTCAGAAGCCCAACCCAGGGAGGGAAACGTGAGAACAGCAACTTACGGGAGACTGACGGAACAAGTTACAAC
This sequence comes from Coloeus monedula, assembly GCF_965178545.1. Lineage (NCBI taxonomy): Eukaryota > Metazoa > Chordata > Aves > Passeriformes > Corvidae > Coloeus > Coloeus monedula. The sequence goes on from NC_138788.1 coordinate 21,558,359, forward strand.
ACACAAGCATTTTCCTTTGTCATTTTTGCAACAACATCCTCCAGTTACCTAAAAAGGAAAGTAGCAAAACAGGTCGAGGAGAGGAGGGAGAGAGAAGGGAAGAAAGTTCCACAAGTAAAGAAATGGGGGAGTGAAAAGAATAAAGAGCATGAAATCTAAAACTTAAAATAACAAAGAATAGTAGCTAGTCTGCGACTCAAGCTACAGCTGACTGAAACACGTTCAAAACCCTCTGCAAGAGCACCTCAAATGCCCATCAGGAAAAGGGAAGGAATTACATCCCACGCCTTTAATGAGCTCCCAGTATAACTAGCCTCTCATTCTCTAATTAAACAGGCCGGCCTCTTTCATCACTTTTGCTCAGTCTTCTCTTCCTAGCCCAGCACAAACAATGAATATGATTCATGTTTAACCTGATAATTTTATATGCTAATTGGGAAGGGAATTATTGTTGATGGCCCTGAGGTTAAGATGCTGATAGCATTTCTGTACTACACTCAGTCTTCCCGAGTAAGGCATGTGTATTTCAAGTGTCTGCATTCACCTCAAAATAGCTTTTCCCTTTATATTTCAAATTGCGTTTCATGTATTTCAAGCAAATTTTAAAACATGTTTTAAAACACATGCATGTAAGCATGCACCTTAAATCCAAGCCCTCTGCCTTCCATTCGAGAACTTTTATTTCCAAATAATTTTCATATTTATTCTACAGCAAGGTGGAGGACCATATAAAATTACTTATTCTTTCTCCAGCCCTCTCTGATTAAAGTAGTATAGCACCACTGGCTGTAGTGTTTGTTTGCTGGCACCAGTTCTAACCCCTTCACTGGCTGTTTATCTGAAGAAAATTAGGCTGGCATGTAAAAGAAACAGACATAACACCTACCTGTGACAAACTCACTGGGATCCTCACTATAGACTGATCTTTCAGCATGTGCTGAATATACTGTTGGACTGAGGACGTACAAGAGTGAGTAATACCTCAGAGGTGAAGAGGTCTTCCTCACCAGTATTTCTTCACATCCAGATCCTAAGATATTCACATCCTCCTGCATCTACTGACCAGCTTGTTGGAATTTATAAACTACAACTTGTTGAAAGAAATATTGAATCACTAAGCTGCTACATAAAACAACTTAGTACTTTAATTAATCCTTTCCTAACATAAATAAATAAATGTATGGCAATCTGAAAAAGTATTTAAAAAACAATAAATAACCCAACAACAACAGCAAAAGCCCACCCTTTAAAAAACAGAGCAATAGCTTCAGGCAACACTTTTCCCAAGCTAGTGTAAATTACCATTTAATTCAGCATCATATCCCAGGCCCCCTGGAAAAACACTGAAGTGACTACTTTGGTCACAGCATCAGGTAAAGAACAATTAAGCAGCCCAACCATGATGAGGTATGAGACTCATGTAAGTGTATATAGTCACGGGTTCACTCCTGTTTCACACATTGCTTCAGTGTTCTTCACCATGCTTCTAAATGAAGATTAGAGTCCTGAAATTTAAATTTTTTTTTTTTATGAATAAGGTTTTTTTCTCCAGATGGTGCCAAGACTCAGACCATGGGCAAACTGTCACCTACTCAGTCTGTGTAGGAAACATGATTCTTACATCCTGACAGAATTCCACAGCACTTCAAAAGCTCCGTGTGAGCCAGAAGGGAAGCAAATATTTTTCAGAAGGGCCTTCAACAGGGCAATAATAAGGTAAATTTATTTTTTAAACCAGATATCAATTAAGAACAGCATACTCAATACAAGTCACAGAAGGTCATTCGTCTCTTCATATTCCAAGCCCTAGAGATTGTATAGCTACAAATTGCATGAGTTACACTACTCTCAGGAAAGCAATCTGTGGCCTGTTGGAGTTGTGTGTGCAGAACAGTCCTCAGAAATGGATATTCCCAAGAAATGGAGTCCTGGAATGGCCAGTGTCTGGACAAGAGGGACACTCACAGCTTATGCTTTCCCTAAGAAAAGTGTTAACTACTTGTAGCACTCCAAGGGTCCCTTGCACCTCTGCTTCAGGATTAACTCAACAGACCCAACAAGCACTAAGAAACTCCTCAATGTCATGAAGCAGAGCCTGCATTTTATAACATTAAACTGAGTTCATGCTATGTCCAGCTCTAGGTCAGACCTCCTGGGCTTCAGTTTTACCACAGTATTCTAAAACAGAATACTTACTACCTCAGCTGTCCTGGTTCTCTGAGTAGGGACAGCCCATCCTGGGAAGTTTCTGTATACCTTCTAGGTTTTATGTTTTCTCTTCTCTTTTTATATGCATTACTTTCATTCTCTTTCAGAGAGAAAGAAGTGCTTTCAGATGGGCATACCTTTTACTCTTGAACTGATTCCCATCAACAATATCAGAAAAAATATCATACATGCCATATGCCACCATGAGGAGAAATAGGTAAAACATTGCAGATCATTCCAGGCTGACAATTCTATAAAACAAAAAATGTAGGCTGATGTTAGCTGGGAACAAAGCAGGGAAAAGCCTTTGATACTTCTCCCTAAGCAGGGGTATCAGACCTGTTGAGCTGTGATGCTTTTCACTGAGAAATCACCTATTTGGTTTTTCCACAGACTGTGCCCTACTTCATAAAGCAGAATTGTTTCTGTGGTGACTCTCAGGTTTTGTTTCCTAACAAGTACTTACTTCATTCATTTTCCCGGGCAAAGCACCAGATCATTAGCACCCACATTTCAAACAATTTGCTGCATCAAGAAACCAGACCAGTTTCAGTGAGGATCAAGCTCCCCCAGGCTGACCACAATTAATTCAGTGGTTAGGCAGGGGTCTCCAGCATATTGTGTTTTAACAGAATTCATGGAGATGGCTTGTAAATAGTAAGTAGTATTAGCACCCTCTCTTGACTCCAGGTTTACACAATGTTTTCAAACTTGATTCAGCTCCTGAGAATCCCTACAGAAGCAGGCTAATTCAGAGCAAACTCTTGCTTGCATGTTGTGGTGTTCACTGAACAACACATGTAGGAATGTGTGTGTGATGCTAAATACACACCTTTCAAATCACTCGTGCTTTTATTCTAAGATTATCTGACAAAGAAGGATTGTCCCCAAGCTGTCAGCAATTCAGAAAAGAAGCAACAGGTGTGGAACCAGTGACTACAACAGCTTCTGTACTACTCACATCAGCAGAGATCACATTCATAGTTGAGAAAAGCTGGATTCTTCCTCCTCTTTATCCCAAAATACAGTAGTTACAGCACTTACTGAGACAGGTAGCAGTACAGATAAAGATCTGTCACAGCCTCAGGGAACAAGAATAACCAAGTTCCTCCTAAGTATTCTAATGACAGGTTAGATGCCTCTTTATCCCACCAGATCCATGGTGCAATTTGGTCTTTCAGAATGTCATGCAACGGCGCTATTTATCATCGAGTAACTCCACTCCTTAAATACTGCCAAACAAGCAGCCCTTAAACATGCTCTCCTATACAGGCAGATCACACACAGAGCTCTGCTGCTGCTCCTTCCATCAGCACAGGCTTCTGGCAGTGAGGCAGCCGGGAGACAGACCAGGAACTGCAGCAGAAGGTGCAAGCAAGGGAGTCAGAGGTAAATTGCTTGTTCATATGCGTCCATAGTTTCTTTCTCTGTTGCCTGTCTCCATAAATTTGTGCAGCTGGTTCTCAGAGTAGCCAGCCTACCATCCTTTCTGACTGCTGTGCGTCAAAGTGCATGTTTGCCAGAGGTGGAGAGGAAAAAGCCTTTGACCCATGCAAATGATGCAACTGATGGCTTCATTTTGCTCTCCTTGGTTTTTTCCCCTAGGGGTGTCACTGTGGATGCGTGGAAATCTCAGCTTTGAAAGCATGTACATAAATTGAATAAATCTTGTTCTTATAGTTCCAAAAGCATTTCAGTTTTCCCTGTAAGTTAATCCAGAGATTGTGGCATCTGCTAGCCTGGTGTATTTCTGTCCCATTTAAAGTGTATGTGAAAGCGATTACTACTCTCTCAAGAGTACACTGATGAATTTCTAGAATGTTTGAAGTTTGTTTTCATTAATATCAAGGCTTCAGAAATGGCATTTTTGAACATATCTTTCAGGCACCTTTCTATACCTTTTTTTTTTTTCTTTTTAAAATATTTCAGTTGTTTCCAGTTTGCCATGGTAAATGCCAGTCTTTGGCATTGTTTCATTGCATAAAAAGACTAGATTATTGTTCATTATTGCTCCTACAGTCAATACTTGGCCACTGAAATTAATGAGACAGTTGTGTGCCAAACCTTGGAGTTAATTGGTGCATTAGGTCTGATTTATAAAGCTTCCATATTCAGTACAGTATATAGAAAATTGCACACCATTAAAAGGGTAATAATTTAGCTACTCCATTGCTTTACCTTTAGTACAAACTCTGGCTTGTGCTGAACTTTTCAGTTTTGTTCCCAAACAATGCTCCACATGCAGGAAGAAAGTGTTTTTTACTTTTGTTTGAACTGAATAAAATAGCAGAAAGCAGTGGAATATCTACTCTGAAACTGTGCTTCCAGCGCACATAGTTGGGAGGATTTCTGCTGTATTGACAGAAGAATTGGAGTGTTCTTCTACAAAGTGGATAGACCACAGTGAGTTTGGATGTCAATATTACAATTATAATATTATATTATATATATTACAATTTATATATATTTTTATATATATATATATAATATTCTAGTTGTGGTTTCATCCAAATGTTCTAGGGTCTCAAGGGATACGATAGATTTAATAAAAAATGAATATAATTGACGACTCCTTCCTTCATTCCTTCATGAAGAAGTTCAGAGGAAACAGATATTTTACCTATCCTTTTTACACTCTCCAAGTCTTAATGACACTCTTTCCCATGGTGTTTCAGATACGGCACTCTGGGTTTATTACCTGTTTCCTCCATGCTAGTTACAAAGTTGGCTACAGCCAAAAACCAGGGCATTAACTATATAGAGAGCACTACAATTTCTGTTCAGACAAGCTTTACTGTGACCACCAGACAGAGCCTAAAATCCATGAAAATTCAGACTTTTCTCTAAGTAAGACAGATTTACAATAGAAAAGATGTATGTGAGAGAGAAAGGATGGTACTCAGCACAAACTAGCATCAATACCGTATAAAAACAGGCCCCCAGGTTGGTTCCTTCTCATCCTGGAGCCTCTGACTCCTTCCTGGCCGATATCAAACAGGATAAGCTGCAGACAGCCCCTCCTCACACAGATACTTATCCTGGCAGCCCTTGGGGAGCAGACGTTGGGCAACCTTCAGGAGACTCCTCTTGGGTCTTCCTGTGGAATTCCACACCACTCTCTTCCCAACAAACATAGAGCATGTGCTTTTCCACACAGCCCCAAGATGTGGTGCCTCTTCGTGCTGCTCTGCTCCCAAGGAATTGCCTTTTCAGCAGGATTCACAGCAGCCTCCATCCCAAGCCACTGCAAGAAGAGTCGCGACCCCGAATGCTTCATGAATGTTGTAAGTACAGTCACCTTCTCTCCCTTTCTTTCTAAATCTTCTCTCCCACTACCACTACCACTAACAGTGCCTGTCAGGAGGCTAAAGTAAGTTCCCTTCAAAGAGGTCTCTCCAGCACTGTGAGCATGGACCTGGAGAAAGTGTTGATGCTCCTATGCAAACAGTGTGAGCCTGAGAGAAGGATTCCTTTGCAGTGGAAACAAAGGCTGGCTTCTAGTCTCAAGGCCCGCCCTTCTGTAACCTGTTTGCCTAGAACAGTGTAAGGGTGCTTGAACCCCTTCTTCAAACAGCAGATCCTCACAACAAAAACCCCTTGTTCTGAATCACCAAAGGTTTCCTCACTGTAGCAGGTGTGTAATAGGTGGTGCTGTGAGTGAGTCTGTAACAGAAGCTCCACCCTACATGGCTTGCTTAACCACACTTCGGCAAGAAAGGATTCACTGTGGAACAGATAGAGATACTGCTGCATGTTTAGTCTCTAGAAATGTACGACCTTGTTGTGGAGGAGAGTGGGAGCTTCAGGCTGAGATCCTTATAGATGCCCTTCCATTGAGTAGTGAGGTGCTGAAAGGACCCCCTTGATTTCTAAACTCCTGCTCAGAGAGGAGCCTGGGTGCAGCTGAATCCAGTCTTAGCCTCCAACTGACACTGCTGAAGTCTAAGGAATTACAAAGGTGTGATTGAACCATTCTACAACTTTGTCTTGCAGGACTAACGATGGCAAACCAGATATATTTATATAAAAAAGAACGATTTATTATAATAAATGATTAGACAAAAATATCCTAATCAGAATTTTTTACTACACAGTACAGTACCTAAAACTACTAGTATAAGATAGGATAGAAGAGTGCATTATATCAAAGTAATCACATAAAAGCAATTGTATTAAAGAAACAATTATTAAAATAGAGATTGAGGTAACTCATCCTCACCCACACCAACATCCATGGGCAAAATCTCTTTCGCTCAGCCTCCAGGAGTAACTTTGAGGGGCGTCCCCACGCAAAGGAGGAATCTTCACACACACTCCGAGAAGGGATATGTTAGGAGAAATTAAACATATGAAAGTGGACTGGACTTTGCTAGTGTAAAGTGATTGACTACCAATCATGTCTCCAGGTCAGCTTAGCAGTTTATCTGCCAGATCTTTGCCTCATTATCAGGATGTTAATTTGGGGTTGATGTGTCAGACCAGTTTTAGCATAATTCAACGCCAAAAGGAGAACATGATGTTCCCTCTCAGCCCACCACCGATAGCTTGAAAAACAGGGTATTATTTGAGTGTTTTGACCACATTCCAAGGCAGAGCATCATGCTACACACCTGTATCAGCCTTGCAAAAAATGACAAACTATCTCCCAAAAGGTTAGTCACACACTTTGTCCCATAACAGGGAATCAAATACCAGACAACTACCATCTAAGCAGGTCTGAAGAATACATTGTTGCATCCTGCTACTTTTATAAGTGTAGTGCTTGAGTACCACAGATAAAGCAATTACTAAAATTTGAGTGATATGGTATTGAGTAGAATACACAAACCACATCACAGAAACACATCCCAACTCTTCTCACCACTATTTGCATCTCCTGGTCTCCATGGCAGTGGCATGGCAGTTATAGGATCATCCACAAAAGAGAGAGACCTGGAGTTTGTTTTCTTGCAGGAATCCCTTTTGGTGTCCCTCCCTACCAGTAAAACACAGAGCAGTAGAGAAAGGCTAGCAATATGTTATCACATTTATCTTCATGGCAGGTTCTCGGCTAGCTTCACATTCCTGGACAGAGGCAGCCTCTGAACACTTCCTACACCAATATCTGCACTGTAAATGCAAACCCTCCTTTGGCTTTCCCCAGAGTGAAATTATCAGATATCATGGATTCCCCAGTGAGGAATATGAAGTTACAACGGAGGATGGATACATTCTTGGTGTTTACAGAATTCCTGCTGGAAGGAACAGCCAAAATACAGGTATGGCATATAGGACAAGATGAAGGTCTGAGAGCCAACTCTTACATGGATTCCCCATCTTTCCCCCTTGCATATACAATGGCATGTTCCATACCTTTCCATCTCAGCAAGGGCACCCAGCCTAGAATGTGGCCTGAGTTCTGTATATTGGTTAAACACTCCTGCAAAACCAAATTCTGCACCCCAGTTTTAACAACACATTACCTATTACTAATACAGCCTAAGGAAACTCTCCTGTTTCAGAGAAGAAGCCTGCAGTCTTGCTACATCATGGTGTTTTAGCAGATGCTATTCACTGGATTTCCAACCTGCCCAACAACAGCTTGGGCTTCCTCCTCGCAGATGCTGGCTACGATGTCTGGTTGGGAAACAGCCGAGGAGACACCTGGTCTTTAAAACACAAGACTCTTAAGCCCTGCCAGGAAGAGTTCTGGAAGTTCAGGTACTCTGTGGAGAAAAAATTTCTGAAGAAAGCAACATTCAGGGAACTAGCAAGATTATGCAGTTGGTACTAGAATGCAGAACCTTTCCCTTTCTGGTTTTATGAAAAAATTCCTTTCTAAATTATGTGAAAACACTACAGGTTTTTGTATAATCTGACTTCAAGCAGGACATGCAACATTTAAGGAGACTAGACAAACTCTTTTTCACAGTAGCCACTTCTGGGCATATCAGGGAGGTTGTAAGAAGGAATTGGCTGCATGGTCTGGAGAGGGTCTTCTGGAATCAGCACACACAGAAGCAAAGCTGGAAGTATAAAAGTCACCTTTGTCCATACACCATGCTGGTTTCTTTTGGAAAAGGCTTCCAAAACTGGGAGGCATCTGTAACCTTGAGGTCTCCCACCAGGTACCATGTCCCAAGTGCAGAAAGGAGAGGAGACTACTCAGCTCAGTCTAGAAATCAGATCTACCACACTTGATGTTAACTGAGAGAAAAATATTTCTTGTAACCCGCACGGGTGAAAGCACTGAATAAATTCAGTTCCCCAAGGGCTGCAGCTGTCAGATGAAACTGGCACCTCCTCCACAGAGAGCCCAAGGCATCAGGCAGCCAGGCTGTACAGCTGCACCCCTCTGCCCACTTCCCCAGCTCAAGCACAGATGCAGACACACTGTGCAACCTCCTCCTTCAATGGGTCCTGCTTGGTGCAATGAACAAAACTGACAATCAGTAACTCACTGTGATAGTCAAATTGTCTGCCAGCTTTTTGTGTTTCTCCCTGTAGCTTCGATGAAATGGGTAAATACGATATTCCAGCAGAGCTGTACTTCATCATGAATAAAACTGGACAGAAGGATGTTTACTATATTGGTCACTCTGAAGGGTCAACTGCAGGTAATGTTAGAACTACCTGGGTACAAAACAACCAGTGTTAGTGCTTAGGATTTATGTGTAAGGTCTGTGAGCAGACGCTGGGGTTTATATCATGGTGTACCATTACCTTTTTACAAAAAACAACTTAGAAACAGAGTAGAAAATGGGGGAAGTGGCATTCTTAGACAATTATTTTCCTTTCTTCACATATGCGCATTCTAAGAGTCTCTTTGCAGAATGAATAGTTCAGACCAAGTCACCGCCTTCTTTGTCTTTACATAATTATGTCAACCAGCCAAATCCATCAGTGGAGAAATTTAAACACATTCAGAAAACAGGATGGGACAAACCCTTTTTAGTTTTAATTCCTTCCCTATACTCTTCCTTTATGTGTGAATTCACTTTCACCCAAGTACGTGTGTAGTTACAAGGAAAAATCATATTCTTAATCTCCAGATAATTATTGTATTTCTTAATGCCAGCATAAGCACATACAGTCTTTTAGAGACTGCAAGCTGAGAAAGTCTTTTATTTTATGTATAATAAATTTATGTAACTAATTTATGTAACTTTAGCAAGAACTTGAATTTCAAAAATCTGATTAATAGACCTTTTCAACCAAAACTGGTCTTAACATAAGATTGTCAGTTCTGAGAAGATCAATATCAGGAGATGCTCTAATGAGCTTGTATCCTTAGAATGAACTTTATCTTCCAAATAAAAGTTTCAAGCAAAAATCAAACATTCTTACTGGGTCTGCAGCATAGGAATGGAAAACAGCCATTGGTAATCTAGTCTCACTTCTTTGCTGCCTACTGCTTCTTTATTTATTTGGTCTGTGGAGATCTCTTCATTAACTTGACTTCTTTTTCTGTGCTTGCAGGCTTCATAGCATTTTCTACTTATCCTGATTTGTCTCAGAAGATTAAAGCATTCTTTTCTTTGGCACCAGTAGTCACCATCACACATGCTACCAGTCCTGCGGTAATGCTCACACAGCTTCCCCAGCCACTGATCAGGGTAAGACATTTCTTCTAAAGAGAAAGACATAATTATCTGCTTTGTCTCTACTGCGCTCATGCAACCTGAACTTTTAATGGGTGATGAGCTGGAACTGAATTTAGTGTATCAGACTGTTGACAGTACCTGTAGACTTCAGACTTTCCAGAGAGCTAAGCTGCAAGGTTTCACACAGTATCTCTTCTGCAATTTCTTTAAGGTAGCAGGCATACTTTCACTGCTATTTCTTTAAATCAAATATCTCTGAAGAAAAATTTCAAATACCAGAGCAAAAGAAATCTAATATATTCTACTAAATCTAGCTTTAAGCACTAATAAAAACTACAAGTAAGAAATTTCACATCTTAATTTTATCAGACATGCAGTTCATTTTTGCTTGTGACTTATCTACTAGTAAAGTGATACGTGAAGCTTGTACACCAGAAGGTGTCAATTTAACAGCATTTACTGGGAATGTGGAAATCATGCATGCAATTATTTATGTCAAACCACAGGACACATCCTCTTTCACTCCAAGCTGTACCCATGATGTGACTACAGAACAGTCAGCTCTACACCCTTCTCATTTGTCTCATTTGTCTGATCCCTCTTTACTTGGTAGTAATACAGTACAGCTTGCACCTGCCTGGAAAAAATATTAGGGCAAAAAGGGACTTCCTATATTCTACAGTCATCAGTGCAGCCAACTTCCTTTCTCACTGAGATCAGTACACTAAAAACAGATGGATAGTGACCTCCGGCACTCAAGAAGAAGAACATGTGGTCTACCCTTGAGAAGAACACACTATAAAGGATAGTGGGATGACAAGCAGTTTGAGCAATCCTGCCTCTGGGGAAGAGGCAAGGCTATTAAAGAAGAGGGAGTGACTTAAAGAAGAGGGAGTTTTCTGCATTAAATAATCCTGCAACAGCTAAAAAAGGTTTTGCACTTTTCCTCCCCTCAGTTACTACTTGGCTGCAAAGGAGCTTTTCACTACCATGAACTGATGAAAGGACCTGCAACACAGCTCTGTGCATGTCTGGGAAAAGTTTGTGGCAATATCTTCTGCGCCATAGCAGGGGGCAGGATACAAAATATGAACACGGTAAGCACATCCAAGAAAAGCTTAATACAAGTAAATCTGAAGTAGTTTTGAAGGGCAACTGGATGGAGAAAGAACTTTTTCTCGTTTGCACAATTCATATGTTTTCCTTCCTAAGCAACAAGACACCTGGCTCATCTTAACATAAGAGATGGTTTCTTTTTGCTTGCTACACATCGAAACATTTCCAGCCAAAACTCAAAGCTATTTCTTCACACTTCTCTCCAAACAAAAGTTTGCATTCCTTTACTCTGGCTGCTACCTGTTTTTCTTACAGACCTTTCACGTGTCTGTTCTCCAGTCACCTTTAATCTCTCAGACTCTTTAACAAGTGTGCCCATAAAAAGCCCTCACACATGCAGCTTCATTATGCTCAGGAGAACTGTGTATTAACAATCTTTCTCTATTGATTATGCATTATTTAAAGCATCATAAAAATCATAGAAACTGGGAAAACCAAGGCCATACACACTTTTAGAATTATGTTTTCTCTGTGGGTAAGGACTAATGTTGAAAAGACTGTCCCAAAGGCATAAAATCTTATGTAATCATTCCTACTGTAAACTAACATATTTGTGAGTCTTTCCTCAACTTCATTTTTTATAATTGAAGAATATCCTACAAAAATGGGGTTTTAACACAGCAGCAGTATGTTGCTCAGGGTCTTCACAGCTTTATTCTGTCACAGCACTGGATCTCTGCCTTAATAACACTTTTGCTTTGTCTCCAGAGTCGAGCAGATGCTTATGCAGGACATTACCCAGCTGGAACATCAGTACAGAATGTTGTTCACTGGCATCAGGTATAACTGTACTGACATATAAACACTCTTATTACAGCTTTTTATGCAACTGACAGCCAACAGGGAAGTCCAGAGGTGACAGATCTGGGAATCTGCCCATCAGATCTTCTCACCTGTCACAGAGGGAGCACAGTTTCCCATGGCTTACCAGATCATTCCCCAAATTGCCCCTTTGGTACCAGGCTCTGAGACTGCCCCAGGGCACATCACACTTCTCCGTGTTAGGCTCTAAATGCTTCCAGCCTTCACCCTTATTCATGAAGGCGTGTGCCTTGAAGGCTGCAGAAGTGAACACAAGCACTGTCTAGGCATTTTGCAGGGAGGATAGTGAGAACTTCAGCAGTCAGGGATGAACCAAACGAAGAAGTGATCTAGGTTAAATCTTGTCTCCCAGAAGGTTAACTGCAGCCTGGATTACCTCCAAAAGCCAGCTAACTGCACAAATGCCTCTGCTGGCACAAAGGCAAAATGGGGAACTGCCTCTTCTGCTGGCACCTCATGCCACTTTCAGACCCAAGCTTGTTCTGCCTAGGCTCCAAATCAGACCAGGGCAAGATAGCATTGGCTCAAAAACACATCACTGTATGTGAACTGTGAACTTAAGTGAACTCTAAGTGAACTGTGACACTTAAACCAGCACCTAAATACATGTGTGCTGCTCTACACTCCCCTGCCTAAAATTCCTGGTATCCAGAGCAGAAACCAAGCACCCGGAGCCACAAAACAGAGAGGAGGAGCTAGCAGACTTCTATCATATCCTCAGTCACTTAGAGGTTTGGATGAAAAAAATGCACACACATTATCAGTAAGACAGGGTAATCTTTTATTATTTTGATTTACCCTTTAGACAAATCCCAGAAGACAACAGTTCAGTGTTAAGGTCATCACACCCTGCTCCCAATACTCTCGTATGCAGTACAGAGCCTCTGATACTGTTGCCACTACTGTGAGCAGACCAGACCAGACCAAACAGGCACACAAAAGCCGAGGTGTGTGAGGAGGTATCCCAGGCTAGTGAGAGCCCTGACATGCTCCTGCATCACAAAGAGCAGCCTTAGCTAACTGAAGAGCCAATCAAGATAGGGTAAAAAGATTTTAATAACTAAACATACCAAAGGTGGTGGTTGAAGGTCAGGAGGGAATGTTAGCAAGGGGAAAGGCGGTGAAACCACTTATCCCATGATCCCCTCCTGTGTATCCCTGGTATCCTGTCTCCTGCCTGAGCCCTGACTTCAATCATATGCAAAAAAACAGCTTCTGCACTGTCTCTTAACACTCTCATTTTATCTGTCTTTGTTACAATATTAACAGATATTACGTGCAGACCAGTTTCAAGCTTATGACTATGGCTGTAAGGAGAACATGAAGAGATACAACCAGGTGAGGCAATACATTTTTCTGAGAACTCATCATTGCGCCGTGGCAAAACTAAGAATAGAAAAATTCATGTTTTAGCACCCTGAGTGCTACAAAAAGAGGGGGAGGGTGGTCTTAGGTAAAGTTTCACCTGAATCTAATACTCATAATTGTCAAAGTCTATTCACAAACACAGTGTAGACAGATTCTTGCAGCCTGCCCTATTGATGAAGGGATGTGTCCAATGACACGTCAACTTACCTGCCATTCCCAAAAGGCTAAGAGCCACACCCAGGTCCAAGGACTGGATGAGTACAGAGATCTTCACTTCCCCAAAAATCCTCAAGGTCTGTCTTTCAGTTAAACACTAGAGTGGGGAGGGGAAAAAAAAAAGTGGAAATGCCTACCTTGGTTTTCAGAGGCTACTTGCTGTAAAAATTAAACATAAGGGATGATTCAGTATGGCATAGTGGAGACTGCTGGGGTGAACTAAGGTATTCTGTATGAAAAAAGGAAACAGGCAAAACTTGGTCTGCAGGAGTTTTATTTACTGCCTAGTCAACACTAGGAAATGCTGTGCTCCTCTTGCAACACTTATAACTTGCCTGACTATTTTTTGAGGCTTGATCAGATCAGTTGACTTGTAGTGAGCTTTGTGAGTCAGGGCAGGTTGTTTTATGGGTGGCACATTATCTTACAGGTGGATAAAGGTTCCAAAGACTTCTCAGTCACCTTTCATGCACACATACAGTCTTAAAATACCTGAAGTTTAAATTTTGAAATGGGCAATGTTTTATTCCCAATACTGTGGAAGGTTAGGAAACTGCCCAAAAAGCAGTGCAGAAGAAAGATAACAGAACCACCCTTTGATAATAGGGGTCAGTTTAAAAACATCTTGTGTATGGTCCCTTACCACACTGACAAATAACCATCCTGCATTGTCATTTGGCCCAGATCTCAGATGATCTCCATTTTAATCTTCTGTGTTTCTTTAATTTCTTCTGTGATGATAAGCAAGGCAGGGACTGGGGTTAGGGCAATGAACAATAAGAGGGTGGCCTTCATCCTTATGGTTTGACTGTAGGCAGTGCAGAAGAAAAAAGCAAAGAGAGATGCTTGCACAGAAACCTTTCTCTAAACACAGCTTCTGCTACAACAGCACTCACTCAGCTCTCCTCCCTGTCCCACAGACTGCTCCTCCTGTGTACAAGATAGAGGAGATAAGGACACCAACTGCTGTTTGGAGCGGTGGAGAGGACAAATTTGCAGACCCAAAAGACATGGCAAGGCTACTTCCTCGGATCACTAATCTCATTTACCATGAGCATTTTCCTGCATGGGGACATCTTGATTTCATCTGGGGCCTTGATGCAACTGAGAAAATGTATCTGAAAATCATTGAACTAATGAAAAAATATGCTTAAAGTGCCACATAAGGAATTAATTCATCCAGTAGAAACCTCAGAGATCTATATTTAGCAGTTGAATATTGGTATAGGGATAGGTATAAAGGTTTACAAACCACTGACAACTGGTTGGCAATTTTTTTACATTGCTTTCTATGGTGTTACACTCTTATAGCTACTGCAATCTTTCTGAAGAAGCTGAGGTACATGTGGATGACCACTGAAAACACAAATATAGTAGATGGAACACTTCAGAGATCACTTACTTTGGAAGATTTCAGCTTCCATATGACTGATTTTGCTAAAACTAAGATTTCATTTTCTGTTTCCTTGATGATCAGTACTACATATTTCACTTGAGACAAAGGTGTTGTTCCCTGAAAACCCAAAATGGGAGATAATTTCTCTGTTTGATGAACTTTGCTGAAATTGAATCATCTGTCATCCTGATAGTGTTTCACCCATTTTTCTCTCCTCACATTACCAACAGCAGCAAGGCAGACCCAAAAGATTTTCACTTGTAAGATTACCCTGCCATCTAAGCAGTCAGGAGTTGGCTATACTGGCCCAAATGTCAAGAAATCCGGTGCTAGAAAATATATGTCAGAGAGGAAACACTTGACTGCTGGACAGATGCAGATACTCTCTTACCCTCACACTAATGGTTTGTTAACCCTCTTACTACAAAGAGCACAACTGTCTTCATGCTCCTAACCTGGCAACTGGGGATTGAGGAGATGCAGACATAGCAGCAACTGGCACACAAAAAACAACTGCATCCATCTCAATAAATATTTCTGCCACTATTAGTAAAGATGTTGTTAAAAGTTCTTCTAGGTTCTCAGTTCACCACGTCAGTGCTCACCTAAAGACAATTCCAGGAGGTAAAGATTACACCAAAGGGTTCATCATTACAGGGCAAGTCAGAATAGCTCAGGCACTGTGGGTGTTTCTGGGTGGGGTCATAAGCCCCAGCTCCTAAGTCAAAACCTGTGGAAAGTGAAACCCATTTGATGATAATCTGGGAGATAGAGAGCAATATAAACAAAACATGTTTGTCTCTACAGAAAACACATACAAAGGGCATCTTCATGGAAACATATGCAAATGACACACCTCCTCTTGCAACCTGTAGTACAACTGGGAACTGAGTTCTCAGGTTCTGGAGAGGTTTGCAGTCCAAGACACGGTGGCTACTCTTGCCCACATCACATCATTTATAAATCTCAGTGTCCTGATCACCCCAGGGAACTCAAACAGACCCGGCCCACTCCATAATGCCACAGGGCAGACCCAGCAGAGGCACAGCAAACACTGCACCCAATACAGACACGGGCTCAGGTCTGAAGGGAGGTGCAGTAGGACCCAGAATTCCAGCTTGGGTAACAAGGAAGAGAGTGACTCTTTGGAATGTCTGGCAGCAAAGCCCTTCACCTCTGCTCTCATTCACACTTCTGCAGCACCACCCAGCATTCAGACAAGGTGCACGGGATGAACCTGGCAGTGTGACATTGCACAAAACCACTGGAAGGGAGGGAAAAAAAGAGAATCACAACACCAAACATCTTCTTCCCTCACCAGTGGTGCATTTTCTCTTTTGCAGAATCACAGCTAACCATGAACTAGAACTGATTCTCCATGAACAGTTCTGATTCTCTCACACGGCTCTGCCCAGCTGAAGAAAGCAGTGGGCGCACAATGGGGGCTGCCCTTTCAGGGAGGTGAAGGGACATGGATCTATCAGTTCCTCAAAATCTGGTTGTGTGGACACAGGTCTGAAATTAAGTTTACTCATCCTGGAAGCAGCCACCAAGGGCTGCTCCAGAACATCAAGTTCAAACTTTTCTAGAGCATCTTGCCGTGCTGTACAAGAATCAGGCACAGGCACACCTTGCAAGAGGTTCCAGGGAAACATTCAGGTCACTGACCAACAGGTCTTGGGAAAGAACACCATGTGCAATGTCTTCAATACTGAACACCTAAATCAGCATAATGTTCAGCCTAACTTCACCTCTGACCTAATTGAGTTCTACAAATGATTGCCAGTTTTTCTAACAGAAGACTATTTCCAAATACCCATCTGATAGACTCTCCATTTAACAAAGTTTCCTGCAACCAAACTTTATTTTCTTATTGGCATCCATCAGAAATGCAGTCCTGGAATGGTCAGGGTCTGGACAACAGGAATACCCACTTTACACTTCCCCTTGGAAAACTGTTAGCCACCTAGACAAAATCCTTGCAGCACTGAAAGTGTAGCTTCCGTGTCTGCTTCAGGATAGGATTAGCTCAACAGTTCCACTGAAAGCCCTCCATGGCACAAACTGGAGCCTCGATTTCATAACTCTCTCAGCCAAATCCAAGATAACAAGGTAAGTGTTCGAGCATACTGGATTTTTGTTGCTTGGCCAAATCAGTGCCTCCTGTTCTTAAAGCCAGGATCAAGACTGCTGTCTCACTCCACAGCTACTGGCACCAAGAGTGGTGCTTCAAGGCTGGGATGCCAAGCAGCCTGTACAGCCTCACACACAATGAAAGGAAGGAATGGAAATTACATTACTGTGTTTGGGGGTGTAGG
The DNA here is from genome assembly GCF_965178545.1 of Coloeus monedula. Lineage (NCBI taxonomy): Eukaryota > Metazoa > Chordata > Aves > Passeriformes > Corvidae > Coloeus > Coloeus monedula. The sequence continues at coordinate 21,575,386 of NC_138788.1, forward strand.
ATGAGCTAAATACAAGTATCTTAGACCATGTCTAGACTTCCATGTCCAGGTTTGGGCCCCAAGAAAGACATCAATATGATCAATACCTGCTGAGCAAGTTCAGCAGAAAGACAAGAAGGTCATCCAAACTTATCACAGTGTGAGTAACTGCTGCATTGGCTGAACATTCCCAGTAGAGATCTAGGCCAGCCCAGAGCACTGCCCTGCCTCCTCAGAAAACCAGGCTACCTCCTTTGCCTTAGAGGAGGAAGTCTCTCATGTCCAGCATGCCTCTTCCCAGGTACCACAGCCGCACGTTGACCACCACACTTTCAAGTTAACTTTCATCCTTTTCCTCTTGTCTCACGGCCTCCTCAACAGCGGTGCTAACCTTGTTTCCCTCGGTTAGCCCTTTCCAAAGTTCAGGAGAGCCCAGGTGAAGTGTGCATACCCGCCGGTACCCAAGCAGATAAAGACTGACTTAATGATGGCCTGGCTGACACTGGGACCGTGGGAAATGCGGAGGGAACACACGCCAGGTGCGCACGGACCATGCTGCACCCTCGGCACCCTCTGCCCTCGCCCGCCGCCACTCACGCCCGGCACCTCCGGCCGTCGCTGCCCCCTCGCCCCCCGGCAGCCGCGGGGCCGCAGCGGCGGCGGCCGGACCCCGCAGCGCAGAGCGGGACGCGGCCACGCCGCTCGCCCGGCGCGGCGCAGGCTCCTCCCTTCGCCCCGCACCGTGACACGGCCCGGCTGCGGCGGCGCAGGGCTCTCGGTCCCCGCAGGCACCTGCCCGCCCGGGGCCGCTCCCACGCAGGGCGCCCGGGGCTCCGCGTCCCGGTGGAGTGAGGCGAGGCGAGACGCGAGGAGGAGGAAGAGAAAGAGAAGCGGGAGGAAGGCCCAGGCCGCCCCGGCGCTCCTGCCTCCCCCGCCCTGCGCTTTGTCCACGGCAGCCACGGCGCCGCCGCTCGCACGGATGCGAGACCCGGTAAGCAGCATCGCCCTTCCCGGGAGCGCGGGGCGCGGAGCCAGCGAGGCGCTGCCTCCCGCCTCCATCCCGCTGCTCTGCGCCAGCGGCCCCTGCGGGCAGAGCGAGGAGGGGCTGGTACCCCTTCCGGGGCCGGCAGCCGTGGAGCCGGGGCCGATACCAGCTCCATCCGCTCCCCGGCCCGGCCAGCGTCCCGTCCCCGCCGCGGGTGTCAGGTGCGGTGACCCGCGGAGGCCTCTCGGAAACAGCCCTCCTCCGGGCAGGGCGGAACTCCGGGCGGGAGCGCGGCGGGGACGGGGAGCGGCTGGCGCTGCGGGGGAGCGGGGCAGCAGCGGGGGCACCGGGGGCTCGGGGCCGTGCGGGCGGCGAGCCCGGCCGGCCGAACCTGCTGACTCCGCTGCGTCCACGCAAAGAGGTGGTGGCAGTGTGGTGGGGAGTCCGGAATATTACCGTGTGCCAGAGGCAAATCAACCTGATAACAATATTCTGGTTTTAAATGATTTCCATATACGTGTGAAAGATGATCATCGGAACAGAAAGTGAAAGAATCTAAAACAGTAGAAATTGTGTTCACTGAGCATCTGTAACTCTCTGATGGGCTTTTTCTGCTCGTATACTTGGTTTTGTACCTGCCTCCTTTTGACCTCTGTCGGATCTCAGGTGTCCTTCTGAAGTGCACTGAGGAATGTAATTCACTCTTGCATATGCTGCCGTGTTTCAGAAGGGTGCCAAAAAGTCTCTTCTGGGGGAATTCCTCTTGGTCTGGAATTATTTTTATTTAATATGCACATGGTTCTGAATGCTCTGAGAAGTCATGGGCAGGAAAACCCCCACCTTCTACTGAGAATGTGAAGTTGTGAGATTATGAGATCTTCGATAGACTGTACTTCCCAGGGGGTTCACTCCCCAGGTGAAGACCAACTTTGAGAAAGCTCTGTCTTCACAGAAGTAGGGTTTCTCCTCATTGCAGGCTAAAGTGGATTACTATCCGAAACTGTAATTAGTGTATATTGATGAATTGCCTTAGACAACCAAGTCCTAGAAAATAGGATTTGGACCCAGAACTTCATTAAATATCCCCAGAGGAATGGAGTCCAGGTTTGTTGTTGTGGGTGCTGCTCAGGCAGTATACTCTGAAACAGATGAGTTTTCTGATGTACCAAATGCATTACAGCTGGTATATTGCATGTCTAAGTGCTAAATGTTTGGATAACTAAAACAAAGGGCAGTGTTGACAAGTCTGGAGTTTCATAGACCACAGGATACTGTAGGAAGTACAGGCATTCCTCCTCTGTATACAAATTCTACAAATTCTGTATAATTCTGTAGGTACAAATTTCATAGTTGGGGGCCTTTCTGTGGGTGCAGATGTGTGTGTTACAGTACTTTAAACACCTCAAAGTGCAGGGGGGGTATTTTGTTGCAATATGTTAAAAATAGGGGTCATTTTCTTGATCAGTCCAGCAGTCATTTATATTATTTGATACTGCTGTGCAGACACTCTGAAGGCATTTCTCATGTGGTTTTCTTTACGTGCACAAAACATGCTCGAGGTTAGGCCTTAAGGCTTTTCCTGGAAGTTAATCACCAAGATCGGGAAGAGTACAGTTCAAGGTGAGGGGTGTTGTGCAATCTTCAGCTGCTGAGGGAATGGCAAGGTGCCTTGTGCATGAAGACACTGAACAAATACTGTATAAAGCTAAGCACTTGGTCTCTGTTTGCTGGACATGTACGAATAATGTTTTTTCTGGTTTTATCAGACTCCTGAAATTTTATTTTTTGCATCACTTCCAGTTTGTGTTCTGAAAATTATTTGCGGCCATGTAAAGGAAGATTTTCTATACAGTTTTAATAAAGTTAGAACATTTAGATTGTCATGCCAGGAAACATTTTCTGGTCATGCTTTCCATTATAAATTGACATAGCAGTCCATAAAAGAAAATTATCTTGCTTGTGCAGCTCCTGAACAATCCGTGTGCAAAGGCTTAGTACTGTTGTTGCAATGAAATTCCTATTATAAAAATCCAGCCTTTTTGATCCTGCCCAGGTGATGATGCCTCTTGGTAATGCTGTGAGTCAGGCAGCTCCTCAGACACAACCCGCTGCCTACCACTTCCTACTGGCAGCTCTAGATGAGTCACAGCTCAGCACACAACATATGGAACTGCGTTATGGAAGCTGTGGGCTCTCTACATAATCAATGTAGGAAGCATCTTCCTCTTTTAGCATCTCTGAACCACTGTCAAAAAGCCTTCAGAGATATCTACTGCACTGTATTGACACAAAAAGGAGCTTTTATAGGCTGCAAAGATCAATGGACTCATCCTGAGGGGGAAAAGCAAATAATTTGAATGGCTCAAAGGTAGTCTGTGCACAGCTTCACTGGGATGAATAGACTGTTGGCCTGCAAGGGTACAAAATGTTAACCAGAAATCGTCATGCTCAGCTTTGATATTCTGGATAATTCAGCTGACTGTCAAGCAGCCCTGTGAGCTGACTGTGTTACAGCCAGTGCTGCTATAAAACATGTGCTTACCACTGTCAATCTTAGAAACTTACATAAGAGAAATTCAACATTGTAACTATCCAAGTACAACAAGCAGTCTAAAGCACACAGAGCTCTTCTCATAGAGCCAGACATTCCTGTTGTTTTTCCTGCTTGTTTTTTTTTTCCTCATAGAACCCTCATCCTGAATCATATAGAATCAGGGAGAAGGTCAAAGACTTCCCTATGAAATCAACTAATGTTATTATTTTAATATAAGCACTGTACTACAGAAACATGACAGACTGAATGGTAGTTACTTGTACTGATTGATCACACTTCATCCTGTAGGTAATCTCACTATCGATTTCGTACCTGACCTTTGCTTACCTAACCATTTGTGTACAAAACAGTCAGAATCTTTTGAACTAGTGCCTCAAATTACTTTTTCTAGATTTGAGGCCAAAAGACAAGCTTCATTCTTTATAGGCAATTTAATAGACTTCAGATAAACTGTGAATTTGTATGTTAGAAATGTCAAGTAAATTTGATTTTCCTTTATTTTGTCCCCTCTACTTTGAGACATAGAAAGTAAGACAGCATAAGAATTTGTCATCAGATAGAAACAGAAATTGATTGTAGCAGCCAGTTACTCACTCAGTTAACAAATGTCCGTATTAGATGCTATGGAGTCTGAAAATGTTCTAAAATTATGTAGGATATATTTTGCCAGAAAAAAATCTTTGCATTTTATAGGAAGAACCAGAAGATTCTTAACCCCTCTAGCCTAGTGGGACCTTGCCCCTGAGGGAAATAGGGATACGGATAGAAAGGCTTTGCAAGGAATCATGCTTGCTTTGTTTCTTGGAAGTCCATGAAGTTGCAGGCCTCTGTGCTGATTTGAGCCTTTCATTCGTTTCCCTTAGCAACACAGCTTCTCATCTTCATGGTGGAAGTTAGTTTTATCAATAATGTTATGGATTGCAAGTATCTCCTTTTTTTTCAGTGTTTCAGTTGAATCATCACAGAACAAATTGTGTACCAACAGTTCTTCCTTGTGTTTCTGTCCTCTTCTGTGTTACTGTGCCCTGGTGCAAATTTGTTGGGGGATTGCTGTGGATTTCCCAAAGGAAGGAAACGGCAGTGTTTTTTACACCATGTCTAGAATATGCTTTTAGTGGGTCACTGGAAAGATACTGTTCTGTGTTGCATAAGTATATTTCACTGACTGCCTAAGAAGGCTTTTGCTTGTAATCCAAGACATTCTACCGTGGGTGATATTTATCCATTATGTTAAAAATGTTTTTTTGCTGAAACTGAATGGTGTCACTAAAGAAAGGAGGGGGGAGGAAGGATTGTGTTTTGTTTTCACACAAGAAACCACAAGAGAAAGAACCACAAAAAAGAACTGTCAGTGCACGAATGAGCATTTGAATGTGTAATATTTCCAGTCCATTTTTCAAGACATCCTCTTAAGAGTCACTAATATTTTTGTAGACAGAGCATATTAATAAATCTGGTAGCGAGCCACCATCTATGTGTACGGCTCAAATGCATAGGGTTATGTTATAGTAACACAACAATACTAGACTTTGATTTCAAAACAGCTTGCATAAAAAATAATGAGAAAGCAGTTGACAGTCAGAGGTCTCCTCTGTGCTTTGAAGCAATAGGAGAGAGAAGCCTGTAGTTCTGCATTCACATACTCTGTAAGGAGTTAAAGTCAGGTTTTTTGCACATGCTATGTTGGACATTATCTGTATACTGTAGTGGTTTATCAGAGTCTTAGCAGATCCAGTAGCAATCTAATTTTATTAGTGTAGCTTCTTGATGCAGTAATGTTTGTATCTGTGCCAACAGGAATGCTGTTCCTAGAAAACAGGTAGTCAGTGCTATATAAGTAACTATGCTGACTAGTTGCAGCAGTCCAAATATTTGCAGAACAACTATAACAGTCTTTAGATAATTATTCAAACTTTGTTTTAACTGTGGGAAAACAGACTCTTGTGTCACCCACTCTTTTTTTTAGATGAAAATAAAGCTCAATTTTGTGATGTAAGTACAGCACTGAGTGGCTTAAGCGTATAAGGAAGGCTTGGGTTTGGCAGATCTGTGCGTGGAGGATCTTCCCTGCACATGGTTTCTCCCTCTCAGCACCTAAGCAGGTGAAGGTGCTGCTGTCTATAGGCCACTGACACCGTTTGCAGAGAAGCCTCTGGGCAGAGTGCTGGGACATGGGAGGCACTGGTCCTTCACCAGGGACAAAAAGGAAATGTTCTTGACCCACTTCTAGGAGACATGATTGTATATCTCAGCAGCTGCTTCTGGGAGTTAGTGGAGCTTGGGAGGAGGTCTTGGCACTGGTGTTTAAATGGAGCCATGGAGCTAAGGAGCAGTGTCAAATCATGAACTGCTATTAAGATGGGCTTTTCTGGAGCTGAGCTTAGTAGCTCCCACAGTAAAGAGCAACTTCTCCATTGAAAGGCACAGGGTTTTCATGAACTGGCTCCTCACAGTGCTTCCTTTCATTGAAAGGCCATTCTGTTGGGTTTTGTTGATTGGGTATTTCCTCTGCACAAGAGAATTATCTTGCCATGACATTCAGTGCTTTGTTGTTTTTCTTTCCAGAAGACACTACTTACTATACCAGCTGAATCACTTGCTGTGATGATGAGCGCTTGTTACAAAAAGCATGTTGACAGATGAACATGCTGTTTGGTTTTGGAGAGAACCAACAGAAGGCAGTTTGCTATTTAGGCTGGTGTTTAGCATATTTATATATCAAACCCAAGTGTGTGTGTATAAATGACTATGTGCTGTGCCAATACATGCCCTGGCATTTCAAAAAGAGCTGAATGAGATAGTTGCTTGTATTTCTAACCTGTTTTTCACCAAGGTCACTTGAATATCCACTTCCAAGTACAGAATTTTAAGTATTTGCTGCATGGGTGACTTACTGGCATGAAATGGTCCTTTACCTTCATCTGGCAGTTGCTGGTGTGCCCTATTTAAAGTTTGCTGAGACAACTTATTTCCATTACGAGTAATTGAAAGGTGTTGCACTTGCTAATTTGGCTATTTTAATGAGGACTGACCTCCTTATGGTTTGAGATGCATCTTTATTTTAGGATTCTGTAATCATCACACTTCCTAATATAGTAACATGAAGCATGACTGTGTTAACTTCTCATAGCAATATTAAAGCAAGTTTTTTCTTGCCATGGTTGCAGAACAGTTCTCTCAAGAGCAGTTTGCAAAAAGTAGAACTATGCCACATTTTAGCTTTTGTATTAGCAAATATTTCTAGATATACTGTAAGAATTCTGATCCCAATGGGCTGAAGTGAATGATTTTGGTGGGAAACTCATCTAGGCTTTACATTCCACGAAAACATCAAACAAAAGGATGAGTGTTTCTGAAATAATCCACTATTAAAACTATGCAGAGACTAAATTATTGCATAAATTATTCTTAACCTTTGAATGAAGAAAGTGCTTTGGAAAATTTTGCCAGTGATCTCTTTAATGAAGCTTTTTTTAGTAAGACCAATAGTCAAAATATTGATAAATGTTGCTCACAGCAGTGAAGTCAGTGTTATGATTAATTCCCTTGGAATTTCAAAATGTGTTACAAAGAGGAAACTAATCTTTCAAAGTAACTAATGTTACAAAGTGAAAACTATATATTTAACTAATATTTATTGAAGTTACTCAGTTACTCGTTTAAAAATCTAAAAAGCTCATTCAACATTTTAAAACCTCTTCTGAAGAACTGAAGAGGGAAAAGCAGCCTCCAGATGACGATAAGGAGTTGAAATTCAATCCTCGTGCTCTGCAGTCAGTTTCTGGGAGCTCCTGACACCCTGAGCTCCTCTGTGTGTCTGGGTCCTCTCCGGAGAGCTGGAGCAGCACAGCTCCGGCTGGGGTGCCACAGCCCCTGTGCACATCCTTGGGCAGAGCATGCTCCCACTTGGCTTCCCTGGCTTGGCTGGGACAGCCATCTCCCAGAGTCAGGCTATACCAGGGAAGGACCTGCCATCCTGGGCAGGCATTGCAGGGTCTGTCCCAGCAAGGCATGGAGACCCCTCCCTGTGCCCGGGCCGTGCCCTGGCTGCGCTGGAGGCATTGCAATCACCAGCTGCGGAGCTCCAACAGCCCGTGCTGCCCCGGAGCCGCTGCAGCCCCGCTGCGCAGCCGTGCGAGCCACCGCTCTCTATCCCACCGCACCGCTCTCTATCCCACCGCACCGCTCTCTATCCCACCGCACCGCTCTCTATCCCACCGCACCGCTCTCTATCCCACCGCACCGCTCTCTATCCCACCGCACCGCTCCCTATCCCACCGCACCGCTCCCTATCCCACCGCACCGCTCCCTACCCCACCGCACCGCTCTCTATCCCACCGCACCGCTCCCTATCCCACCGCACCGCTCCCTATCCCACCGCACCGCTCCCTACCCCACCGCACCGCTCCCTACCCCACCGCACCGCTCTCTACCCCACCGCACCGCTCCCTATCTCACCACACCGCTGCAACGGGGAAAGCCTGCAGAGCCGTGCCTGCCGGGCCCTGAGCACACGAGCTGCCTCATTTGTCCACATCCAGCCAGCCTGGCAATGGTTTGAAACGCCAGCATGCAGCAAACTGTGAGGGTGTTGGAGAATTTGTGGTGAATTCTAATATTACAGCTCTCAGAAGGGTTTGTTTGTGCATGCGTTCCCCAGATCTTCTCACACCACCTCTGTCTTATGAGCCTGCTCCTGAGGTACTTGATATGCTTTTTCTGTCTTCATGTACTACTCTTGGCATAAACTTTCACTTTAAATTGCTCTCTCTGCTTTTCATTTCCCTCGTACTTGGTAGGATGCTTGTTAACCTGAACAGAATGAATGACTTTCAATGTCATTTAAAATGCTGATTTTCTCAGTTTGCTCTGTTTCCTCTGGCTGAAGAGCTTTGATTTAATAAATCTGGATTTTTCAAGGATCAATACATAGCATAATAAGATGGAACATATAGGAAAACAAATGCTTTTTGAGGAGGAAATGGGATTTGGTAAGAAGTGCTATTCCCAATGAAATCAAGAAAAGTTTTTTAACTGTTGAGTAGATGTTAGATTATTATATTCTGGTAATGACTATCAAAAAACTCATAACTAGGAAAAAAACTTGATTTGAATACTAAATGTCCTGGAATTTCTTCTAAGTCCATCTAAGTTAACCGGAATGCCTGAAATAGTAACGTAGAAAAATGCATCTTTACTCTTAGAATTTAGAGCACTTTATAGTCTATTAGATTAAGACAGCTCCAAGCTGGTATTGGTATTTATCCCCTGTGGTTGAGGTTGGAGTGTATTAGCACAACTATTTTGTATATTTGAGTATAATTAGTTTCAGCTATACAGAAAGATTTGGTATTTGAATTTATCCTTACTCTTGTAAGGTGAAATATAAGTTTATTTCCAGAAAACAAAGTCACTTGTCAGAACTGGGCAATTTTTGTAGGCACTATACAAGCTCTTAGGGTGCCTTTTCAAAGCCAGCTCATATCAATCTAGGACAGCACTGCCTCAGAAAGGGACAAATCTGTCTGCTTTGCTGGCTTCATGGTTCTGCCTGCTCCTTTGCATTTTAATTTTGAGAAGGAAGTATTTAATTTTAAAAGCCCTATTAATTTTAATTTGGATTAGTTACAACTTGCCTTGAAGCCAGTGGAGCCAACAAAGTGAGAGTACAAAGAAGGAGGGTGAGGGTGAGGGGAGCCCCTTGGCCGTGTCGTGCCCTTGGAGCAGCTGAAGGTGACTGTGAAGCTGTGCCATGAGGAACATTATGCACAGAGGCATTCCGGGCAGCTGGCAGACCTGCCTCTGGTGGTGTTTTCAGTACAGCTTTACTCTCTGCATTTTAGTCATTCATAATGATGTGTCCACGTGTTAAGGACAATGTATTGGAGTGCAGCCATAAGTCAGCCCATAAGTCAGTCCTTTATAGGATTTCTTTTTTCTTAAGTTACACTGCCACCTGTAATAGCAAATATATTTGAATCTTACATGACATTTTTGTAAAAGGGATACAAATTCATCTTAGTATTTCTTCTTTATTTACAGTTTCTCGTTTTTAGTGTGTTCCTGAAGCTAAATTTAAAAAGTCAGTTTCTTCTTTTATTTGCAGGCATTCTTCTGCTAAGCTCTTGCACTGTGACATGTCTTATGTTCTCTCTAGAGCTGCTTCATCCTTTCCAGGCTCTGACACAATTTTGAGGAAGTGTGAGTTTCTGCTATTACCAGCTGTCTCCTCTTTAAAATACCTGGTATCACACTTTTAAAAATTATTGTTACTAATGCTTCTTTAGGTTATAAGTTCAAAGAATTAACTTATGTTTATAATTTTAATATTCTTAGAGCCAGTCGAGTTGGGAAATATTTGCAAGTAAAGGGTTCCATGATGTCTTCCTGTGCCACTTCCAAAGAGATTTTGACTGGAGAATACCATGGGCTTCTTTAACAAAGATCTCTTTGGGAGTACTGGCCCCAAAAAAACAAACCAAACCACTAATTAGTGGCTCTTGGTTTGCCACTTGCTGCACTAACTTTTTTGCACTTGCTTACCAGCTAGATTGAAAGATCTCTAAGGACTGGTGGCAGTTGAAAGAAGCATTTGATCCATATTCCATGCCTTCAGTGAGAAGCATCTCAAGAGCATTGTCCTAAATGTCCATTTCCTCTCTAGGCTTTCCAGAAGGTCTGTTAAGGGACAAAACCTTGAGAAGCAGAATGAGACGCTGCTACAGAAAAGCTTTCTTGCCAGAAGCTGCTAAATGAAATAAGGAATTGAAGAGAAATACTCTTCTGCACCTTTACTTTCGAACCATTTTTTTAATATACATTGAGTGAGTAGAACATTTAGCAGTTTGTTATGCTTGGATGCATACATTAGACCAGATCCATTCCTCCATTCAAGTATTTTAGATGTCCCAGATGCTTCTAGAGGAAATAAAATAAAGAATTCATAAGTGATGGATAAGTGAATGGATAAATATTTGTAAAATATATGCTTTTTAGCTCCTTTTTTTTGTTTTTTGGTAGGTTTTGTTTTTGATTTTTGTTTCTGAGTTCCACAAAGAACATGAATGCAGAATCTCTCATAGAAGATTTTATTTCTGCTTAGAATCTGGGCTGCATGGGCAGAAGTCTGACACAAGCTCTGCATTGGCCAAGCTTTTAGCTCTCTCCTTTCACAGTCTTCCATACCTACAGTGCCTTAGCTGAAGAAGGGTTTCAGATGGATCTAGCCCTAAAGCAGAATGTTTCTTGGAGTAGGCTAAAGCAAAAATATTTCATTATCGTTGTCCCATGGGGCCTTTCTACAGTTTGTGAATAGGCAACGAATAGGAGCTCCTGCCAAGCTGATCATTTATACCAGAGCTCCAAGTACATAAATTAACTTGTTTTGAGAACTGGTTTATTAGCACTGCAACCACAATTGAGCTTGCTTTCTCAGATGTATAAGCCATGCTCATTTTTTTGGTTACAAATTGGGCAAGCAGTTTGAATACCTTAATTTGCAAAAAGCAGGCCTTGAAATTGAATTGCATTAATGATTAAAATTAAGAACTGATCTAATAGATACTGTTGCTTTTTGGAATAAAAATGAGGAAGATGCAAACACAAAAATCAATACTTGAGAAATACAGCCAGCTAAAAACACATCAGGGTTGTTTTCTTTAATCCAGAGTCTTCTGGCCTCTAGAGAGAGGTGTGTGGAGAAAATATCTTTGCTGAACCCACTCTATGCTTTTATAAGAGCATAAGCATATTTATTGCAACATATAAAGTGCCTTCGACATGCAGGATCAAATCTGTTTAAATTGAGTGCACAGAAGTGAAAAAACACATTAGAAACTTAATTTTCACATTTCCTGTGTAATTTAAGTATTTCATTCCTTTTTCAGAGTTGGGTTTTCTGGTTTAGGTTTAGTTTCTCTTTGGGTTTTTTTTTTGATGACCACAACATCCACATTTTTTCTTTACTTGTTCAAAGCTGTGCAAGGAGGAATTTTTATCAGTTGACTCATCAGAGTTCATTGTATTTTGAGTTTTGAAGTCAGCAAGCTATGCAGATAGAACACATGGTGTTTGAAGTATTTTTTTCTGCTTTATATTAGTGATACAAATTTGTGTGTAAAGTTTTATTTTTAGTTATAGGCTTAGCAGGAAATAAAGATGCCAGATTCATACTGTTTATAAATATGTTTGTCAAAGCATATGCTCAAGGAAGCACGGATTCTGCAATTAGTCCTCAAACTTCTGAGTTTTTCACTTAATGCTTGAAAGTTAGGAGTTTTTTAAGTTGCTGTAAAAATTGTAAAAATAATTTATTGTGTTCAAATCCACTGAAATTAGTACAGGTCAGCACAACTGCACTGTGAGCCCTTTTGCATTCCCAATTCAAATTCTAGATGCTTGGTAAATTTTAAATTATTATTAAATATGTAAGTACTCTGCCACCAAAGTAATGTGTGTGTGCTGACATGCAAATTTACATAACATTTGAATGTATTTCTAATCTGAGTGACTTATTTTTTCCAGCACACGACCACAATCGACGTCTCTATATCCCAGTTTCCCTTGGACTATTAAACCCTGAGACATCTGGTGGCAAATATTGAGCTCCGGATTGATACTGCCCTTTTCAGTCAGATGGAGACTTTGGAGGAAAAGAGCAATCTCCTTGGTTTGCAGGCAGACAACAACATGGAGCAGCCATTCACTGTCAGCTCATTGGTATGTATTACAAAGAAGTGCTTCAGTGGCTGAGCAGCTTCTCTTTCAATTCGGAAACAGTTCAAGAGAGCTGTTTTGTAGTGGTGGCTCTCAGCTCCGTGGGTCTCTTGCTGCATGCTGCCACGTTCCTCCCATGTTCTGCCTGATGGTTTTGTTGGAATTTATTGTATTTCTACAAGTGTGATTTATGGGGTCTCAGCAATCAAGTTTTTAAGCAGTTGAAATGAGTATTTTGAATAGAAAGAGTAAAAAATTTTGTCACAGTAAGAGGAAAAAGCTTGCAGTAGCCATTTATTTATTTATTAGTTAGCAGAAAGGTAATGACCCTAATAAGAAGCTATGGTTCTTCTTCAGTAATTAGTTCTAACTTCTTAGTCTTTAACTGCCTCATTTAAAACTGGAAATGAAATTATTTGAAATGAACTGTTGACTGACCAGAGGTACTTACTGCTCTTTGTTACCTGAAGTATTCCTAGCATTCAAATGCTATTCATCACTTAGTAGGAATCTAAGTATTCAGAACATCCACCAAATTATTTCAGTAACTTAAGACAGAACCTTGTAGAATTCATCTGTGGAGGCTTCTAAAGAGGACACACTTTATATTGCCTTTGTAATTTCTACAGTGATTTACTTATTTTTTTTTCTTTTTCCCTACAGCGATTTCCCTTTTTTTATCTTTTTGTTGTTCTTGTTTTTTGGGGTGGGGGTCGGGGGTGGGCAATGAGATCACTTTTTCTTTTTGATCACAACTTACTTGCAATTGAGAAACATGTTAGAATGTTTCAACTGTGCCTAGAGGTGGGGGAAACCAGTGCCTATTTTGAGAAAAAGTAGCTGAAGATTTCCCTTGAGCTTCTTGACTGACACCACTTACTGGAAGTGAAACAGAATATTCTCTTTGCTAATCAGACTCTTCTTTTTCAGAAAAAGCTCGTAGCTGTTCCTGACCACACAGACATCTCTGTGACCCCAGAGGAGAGAGTACGTGCCTTAAGCAAGCTGGGCAGCAATATCACAATCAATGAGGACATCACTCCACGGCGTTACTTCAGATCGGGAGTGGAGATGGAGCGAATGGCCTCGGTGTATATGGAGGAGGGAAACCTGGAGAACGCTTTTGTGTTTTATAATAAGTTCATAACGTAAGGAACCAGTTTTCATCATTACAGCTTCTAATTCTGAGTAAACTGAAATGGAGAGCTGCAGTGAGAACTCCTTTAGATAAGGAGAAACTTGTTTAGTGTGCTCTTGCAGAACAGCTTTGTTCTCTGGAGATCTTTTGCACTAAGCATGGGCTTTGTTAAAGCTTCCTCTCACCTTTTCATATGGTTGTCCTATCCCTGTGTTAACTGCCAGGCATGAATTAACCTCACATACAGAGCTTTGAGTTTACTCTGCCAGGCCATACCATGAGCACTGTTGCCCTCAGCATGTTAGTTAAATAGAGTTTTTGACTTAAAAAGTAATGTTTTAATAAGATTTCTAAGCCCTTAGTAGTTATGCCTTATGAGCAACTGCTGGTCTTAAAGATGGTAGTTTTGCACAGCACTTAAAAAGCATAAGAAAAATGTCTTTTTGCTTCCTTTTGACTTTCTTCCCCCCCAAAAGGATTAAGTATAATTTATTGTTTCTTACAGGAATAAATGCATAATCTACAATGTATGTTCATTGTATGATTATTCTCCCCACCATGAAAGAACAAATCTGGCCAGCTTTCATTACAGCTCTCAAAATAGACAGCTTAAAAATATATCAGTGACAAACTTTTAACCTAGCTAGTTTTGCTGTAGGATTGATTGGTTTGTTCTGTGCCTTCTGAAAGGGATTTTTAATGTGCATATTTTAAAAATTTTATAATAGAAGACATCTTTCCTCCCTCCTTATTTTCCTCATACTCTGAAAACTTGACCAAACCTTTCTTAGCCCACTTGATTTTAAATGTATCTATCTCTATAAGAAGAAAGGTCTGGAGGTGAATATTGTGCAAATTGCTGAAAGAATGGTAGCAGCTGTGTATTCCAAACTCTTTGCAGATGTTTGTTGCCATAATTTATCTGTTGGGTAGGTAAATAATACTGCAGATAGCTATGCAGCTTGGTCTGGTAAAAATACCTGCTTTAATGATAGTCAGTGTTGCATTCTTGTCTTCCATTTAAGAGTCAGCATTTTAGCTAAGGACAGATAAAGAGAGTAGAAATAGGATTTATTAACACTGACCAGAGTGGAGGGTGTTTTCAAGGGATATTTTTAGATGCTGGCTGCTAATTAGTCCTTTTCTTTAACCTAACCCACTACTAATGAAAATCAACATATATCAGATGTAGAAAATAGTCTCCTGTCCTTATTCTGTGTGTCCCATACAGGTCCATACCATAATGTGTCAGTTTAAACTGTGTGTAGAGCCCTGGTCCAAGTCATCTGGAATTCAGTGTTTAACAGTTATGTGAAACTGATTTTTCTGCCAACATGAAAGCTATTATGGATATTCCTCTAACTTCTAAGGCAAGCACATGCGTGTTTCATTTTCTAGGCTGTTTGTAGAAAAGCTGCCCAGTCACCGAGACTATCACCAATGTGCAGTACCGGAAAAACAAGATATTATTAAGGTAGGGTTATGGTTTCCTGGTCTTTAAAAAATATTTTGCACAGATTCTCTTTGTTTTTCCCAGCACACATAGGCCATAGCTTCTTTTTCCCCAGAGCACCCATAGCAGCCACCGCAGCTTGAATTTTTGATACCTTTCTCCACTACTCATTCATGTTTTATTTTGGAAATTAAATTATCAATCTAAAAAGTGAATGAGAATGGTCTCTGGGTTAGCTGGTACATTGTTGGAAGCTCAGGTACATCTGTATCTGAAAGTTTAGATATTAAGAATGCACTATGTTAACAGTACTTAGTTTGATTCTGGTCCCACTTATGTGAATGGGTAATGGTCCAAACTGACTGCTGCAAACAGAAGGAGAAATGTGTGGCATTACTGGTGTCTGTGCAGTATTCTCTCACTCTGCTAAATAAGTGAAGTACATTTTTTCTTTCTTTATTACCAAATATGTATTTATTTAGTTTTTACCAGATTTTTTCCCTCTGCTTCTATACTAAACAGTTTTACTTTTGTTTTTTTCCCCTCTAGAAAGTAAATCTTAAATAAATTTTAAATGTAGCCTTATACTGAACTTAACACATCTGGAATTGCCCAGTGAGAGTTGCTAGTAGGACCATGGGTGTCTCTTGCACCATGCTCCCATATTTTCTTGCTTTCTCTACTGTTAAACTGAATGTTTTACTCAAAACCAAACCACTTCATGCCGAAGTTCCAGCTGTGGTCCACAATGTAGGAAAACATCCCTATTGACAAAGGGCATCTAACATTGCTTCCTCCTATGGCATTCAGTACAATTAAACACGTGGTCTCTTTCCCTCCCTTGCATACAACCTCCGAATTATTTCCTAGTGGCCCTCACATTAGTAGAAAACTTTGGGTACTGGTTTTGTTTTACAAGTAATGTTGTTTTGCCAGGTCTGCAACAGAAAGGTACAGGTAGAGCTATCTCTTCAAAGAAACTTCTTCTTTTCCCACTTGGAAATGGGCATATTCAGACATATTTCTGGCTGGGAAGTTCCAGAGAAAAATGCAATGATCCTACCTGAAACTCTCTAAGTTTGCCTTACCTTTTTGTTACAAATTATACCTACAACAAAAACGTGGGTCATCACCCACCTGTTAAACAAAACAGAGATAAGACTGCTAGTAAAAGGACTAATCTTTCCCTGAGATAAGAAGTAGCCATGTCACACCTGTCACTAATATAGATCAATATATCTTTAGTGAAACCAAGGTACTATAGAAATTTCATAAACTGATGATTTAGCGTGTATTTCCTCTTTTGCTTTTTTTTTCCCTGGGAGAAGAACAGGGTTTTTTTCTGTTTTGTATTTTTTAAAAATCTGTGTTACAGCTGAGTTTGTTTTCCAGGTGGCTCTTTTAAAAAGTGAAAAGTAAACTTACCTATCTTTTTCCCCCATCCCACCTCAAAGAAACTGAAGGAGGTTGCATTTCCACGGACAGATGAACT
This sequence comes from Coloeus monedula, assembly GCF_965178545.1. Classification (NCBI taxonomy): domain Eukaryota; kingdom Metazoa; phylum Chordata; class Aves; order Passeriformes; family Corvidae; genus Coloeus; species Coloeus monedula. The sequence continues at coordinate 21,591,702 of NC_138788.1, forward strand.
GAAAAGAGATCTTTTAAAAAAGTATAACTTAGAATATCAAGAATACATGCAACACAAAGTAAGTTTTTTATGATTATTAAATGTTGGCATGAATATTCTTCTGTCATATAAAACTTAAAAATTAAGCAGAAAAATGCCAGTTTTACAAGACCCTGATAATTTCCTGAGCTGCTTAGGAATGACTTCATTTCTTCTTTAGAATCAGTTGGTCATTTCAAAATAAGCAAAGCCAGTGTGCACTAGGAAATACATGTGCTGCCATATTTACTTAATAACAGTCTATAAAGATCCAAATAGGTTTTTGGTATGCTCTGATTCTGCCTTATAATGACAATGAGATTGATACTTATGTCAATAAGTGGAAAAGGTTCCTTGGCTCCAAATGTGCTCCAGTTTGAGTTGAGATTGACGTCACTGAAAACAGGATCCATAGCTTAAAAACTTGTCTTGGAAAAAGCATCTGAGAAACATCTTTTTTGTTCCCTCCATAAATACTATGCTTTCCATCCTACTTTTGGGGATATAGCTGTGTTTTATGGTTCAGTAACCATGTTCCAAAAGACTTCATTTTTAATGACAGGATTTTATGGTTTTATTGAACTGCTAGATTGTTCTTTTCCTTCCATTTTTCATAGCATTTTTGGTGTTCTGAGAATGTCACTATGTTGTGTATGTTTCAGAACAAATGTAAAACTGAATTTCTGAAGAAATTAGAGCACCAAAAGCTAATAGAGGCAGAGAAGAAACGAATCGCACATATGCGGCAGCAGCAGCTCGAATCAGAACAATTTCAGTTCTTTGAGGATCAACTTAAGAAGCAAGAACTAGCTCGAGATCAGAAAATCAAAGAGAGTGTGGTTATGTCTGAGCAGATAGATGGAAGTATGCTATCTTGTATTTCTGTACCAGAGAACAGTTCCTTATCTGCGGCACTGCTGGAGAAAAAGGAGAGGAGCGGCACATCTGGCTGTGCTGGGCATTCGCCACCAGTAGACCGGGTCTTAAAGCCAGCAGCCACTCTAAGTGCTGTTCAGAGTAAGTGCAGACACTTCTTTTTTCCCCTATTTTATTTTATCTACCTGCATATGTCTTTATTCACTGTGAGGATGTCCATACTGAAGTAACCATGAACAGGTTTGAGCAAACACAGCAGTTCCTTATGGTTTCTGCATTTTAAGAGGGAGAGTTGCACAGTTTCACATTTTCTGGTTGAGTACCAATGGATGGATACTGAGATTGAGATTTAGTGTTCCTGTGAAATGAAGTCTGGGCTTCAAGGGAACAGAAACAGAACCTGCAGCGGTTCCCCCTGGAAAGCTCTGACCTGGGAGATGGTACCAGCTCACTGTCACCTCAGGGACAGGCTAGCGAGCTTATCTTGTGGGCTGGTGACTTCTATTGAGATGAGGTGCTTGTGCTGTAGATTTATTCTCATTAGAAGTCAATGATGTGGTAAGTATAATTATTTCATCTTTAGTAATATAGTGTAATATACTGTGTATATTTCCTTATTTTAGGGATCTTCATTGTGTTAGCTGTAAATGCCTTTTTTATCTCTCTCTCTTTTTTTCTTTTTTTTTTTTTTTTTTTTTTATTTTTGGTTAGCTCAATTGGCCGAAGCACTCAGAGGTGTCATTTTGCCCAGGGATCTCTGTCACAAATTTCTGCTGCTGGCAGAGGCAAATACAGTAAGAGGAATAGAGACATGTGGAATTCTCTGTGGAAAACTGGTACAGTTTAACCCTCACATTTGTATGGGGAAGACATATTTGATAGTGCTGTATTATCCTGTGATGTATTGATTTCAGAGAAACAGATATAAATGGTTGATCTTCCATATAATGAACTTCATATTATGACCTGAGTGGTCACTTCAGCATTGTGGGCTTGCTTTATTGGGGAAACATCTGCTCAAAGTACACTGCTGTTGTTATAAAGCCTAGCAAGTTTTTCAGCATGCTGTACAATACAGGCTTTTTCGAGTACTTTCTCTGGCATTCATCTAAGGTAAGTGAGGTTTAGCTACAGGACAATGAAATATAAAGACAGCTAGAATCCACTGGAGTCATCAAATTAATGATGGCAGAACAAAACAGAAGAAGAAAATCCCCCCATCAAGCTGTAGAACATCTGATTTTCTACTTTTTCCCTTTGACCTAGATAACACTTAATGTCCTTTGAGAGCAGGGAAAGATGGCTGATGCTGACACACAAAGAATTTTAAAGATGATCCCAAGTGCATTTGAATTGCATGAAGAGAAAGAATAGCAGTAAGAGTCTTGTTCCAAGTTTCACAGAAAATCATTATAGTTTTCTCAAAGCTCTTTCATGTTTTTAATTATTTTAAAGGACAATCTTTTCACACTGATCTCTAAGAACATTTCAATACAACAATCTTGTGTTGTGACTGATGCTACCCTGAATGTTTTCATGATAAATTGCTAAGGCATATTTTTAGGTGCAGTATGTTGGTAGAGCTGCACTGGCATCAGTGGAGCTAGAATCAGTGGAGCTGTACTGTTTTGTTTTAGCTGATAGGCTGATATCTTTCAGATTTTTGATTTGGCATTTATTCCTTAGTTAGTCTGTTCCACCCTAAGTCAGTGTTTGTTTTGCAGACACATAATGAATTTACTATTACACACGTAATAGTGCCAAAGCAAACTGCGGGACCAGACTACTGTGACATGGAGAACGTGGAAGAATTATTTGGTATTCAGGATCAGTATGATCTCCTCACTTTGGGTTGGATCCATGTATGTATGACTCATAGATTCTGGCTTTCCTATATTGGCTCTACGTACCATGCAGAAAAACAAAAAGGAATAAACTAAAGAAACAGCTGGAGTAATACAAATTATTTGTTTACTTAATTCAAATTGTAGTGATGTAAATAAGCACGCATGTTCCCCACAGAGAACTCCTTAATGCAATTGAGGCATCCTGTTGGCACAATGGGCCTGCTTTTGCTGGTGCAGCTTTTGTTTATGTTGATTTAAGGGTATTTTATTACTCTCTAATGCCATATTCAAAAGTCAGGGAGGGGACTATTGTGTTGTTTAAACTTTATATTAATTTCACTCTTAGGAATTTTGGATAGATACATCATTTCCATTTGTCTCGTGCTTCTTCATTCTATCTTTTCCCCTCCTTGACCAGAAAATTGCTTGTATATCTGATTGTGAATGTGCCTCCATGAATCTCATCCTGAAAAGCCTCCCTAACAATACAGAATCTGGGTTAAGAAGAAATTAAGGAACCAACCTGGGGAAATACTGATGCTTTCACTTGCAACAAATTGTTTTTCCTTCTTGAATGTATGTTGACCTTGATCTGTAAGAAATATTTCATGATGTTGAGTTTTCCCTTTCTTTTTGTAGACACATCCAACACAAACTGCATTCTTATCCAGTGTTGATCTTCATACTCATTGTTCTTATCAGCTAATGTTGCCAGAGGCCATTGCAATTGTTTGTTCACCAAAGCATAATGAGTGAGTTCTGATTTTTTTTTAAAGTAATATTTAGGTATTTTCCCCTGCTTCTTGTCATAAAATTTGATCAAATGCAAAGGATACATGTCAACTCAGATGAAGGGCATGAACATTGTGTTGTGACTTTGTTTTCTATAAGTTGCCTAGGCTTGCATTTCAGTCAGTCTCTATGCACAGTATTGTTTCTGGCTTTTCTCTCCTCCTCCCTTCACAGATCCAGGTTTTAATTTTTTTTTTTTTTTTTTTAATATTCTGCTCGACAAAGTAAAAATTACAGGATCTATTCTTCTGCAGTACTCACAATGCCCTACCACAGATCTATCTTCACTCTGTCTGCTCAATGATGTGGAGGGAGGTTAAGCATATTTCTCTAGAATTATATGAAAACTGCACTTTGCAAAGCAGAGGGGTAAAAATCACTTTTTTTGATAATGAGGATCTATTTTTGTATTTCATAAACTACAAACTATGTATCTTGAAAAAACTGGAACAGTGTAAATATTAACATGAAGATTTGTAATGGGACAGGTTTCCCAGAGAGGTCATAAAGTCTGCATCCTTGGAGACACACAAAACCTGATTGGACATGGTCCTGGCAACCTGCTCAAAGTGATTCTGCCAGAGCAGGGCAGTCTGGTTCTGCACCCCAGACAGTCTTCAGAGGTTCTTTCCTTCCTTTAGTGTGCCTGGCATTTCAGACTGTCAGGGCTAACTCCATTGCTTAAACTGTGCGTTTCTTCAGCCTTTCTTTCTGTCCTTCTGCCTCTGTAGTTGACTTCTATGCATCCTGTCCTGGTTGCCTAACTTCCTAAATGGGCCACACTGGTAGCAGAGCTGTGAATGCAGATTGAGTGGCAAGGGCACAAGCACTAGGCTTTCAAACCATGAGCATGCCTGTACGCCTCTACAAACGTCTGCTGTTACAAACTTCGCTCACAGTTGATGCTGATACCCTGTAACCAACTCTAACCTGTTACATTTATGTTGTCAGATGCTGTCCTGCCGTTAATAGGTATCAATCTTCTTCACAGAAGGATGGCTTTGTAACGTTTTATTCAATACCTAAAGTGTTGCAGCAGTGCATTTTCGAATACTTTGTATTATGTGATTACCCAAGAGTGGGGAGGATGTACTCCTACCAGCCACTCCCACAGCTGCTTTAAAGGCTGCTCTCTTTTAAGTTGCCTTGGGCGAAATGCAATCCTGAGCACGTAAGCTTCTGGCTTGCATCTGTTCCTGTGTGAACCAGCCTTATCCCTCAGTGGCCTAACCTGCCTAATGGGAGCAGCGCCAGTACTGTGATCCTTCTTCTCCCCTTCCCCCATCACCTCTTCCTTTACAGGAATACAACTCCCCTTGATTTAAAATAGCTTTAAAAATCCAGCTCATCCTGGGCTGCTGTGTTTTGAAAGTCACCAAGCACCTTTCTGTTGTCCTTCTTTTAAGCTTTTGTATGTGAAGCCTTGGACGTGTATCATGAGAGCAGTGTGTAACAGGAGTTTCATGTTTTGCTTTTCAGCACTGGCATCTTCAGACTTACAAATGCTGGCATGCTAGAAGTTTCTGCTTGTAAAAAGAAGGGATTTCATCCACATACAAAGGACCCTAGGTTATTTAATGTAAGTATATAATTCAACACAGTTTTTACTATTCAAACTCTTGACCGTGGTTCTGCTGCAAACAGAAACTTGAGATTAGATTTCTTAATAATTTTCCCCCTTTTACTAGTTCATTACTCTTAGTTCACTGACCAAGGCAGACAGCAGGAGACTACTTAAGCAGTCATTAGCAGCCTTGAGGCGAGTGTTACAAGCTGCCATTCAAATGGTGGTTAACCAGAGGTAGTTACCATCAGTCACCACTTCTACCTGCTTTCAGAAGGAGCAAAAGACACGTTTTCAAATGGGAGTTACTCCTGAGCTCTTCAGTTTTTAAGCAATGTATCAGTTGATCTCCCCAATTGTAGTGTCCTGACAGAACATCCCAGCTGCTAAAAACTGCAGCTAAAAGTAGGTTAAGCCCTATTTCCTTCATTGCCCATAATTTTGCCCTGGCTTCTCTAAGAATTTCTCTGTAACCACCGTATCTTTTGATGTTTTAATTAGATAATGGTGTATGTATGGCTGCACAGTGCTATTTCTCATGAGAAATAAGAGTCTTTACCTTTGAATAATTAAGGTTTGGGTTTTTTCAGTGGGGTTCACTTCAAATAAAGAAGCATCTCATATAGCTTAAAATAAAATGATTCAATACCAAGAAGTAATGCTGAGAGACATTGGAAATTATTGTGTTGTCAGCTCTCTGAATGTCAGTCCTCAAAAGAAGGAGAGGTCAGAGTTCTTTGTTTTGTTCTGTTCTTTAATCATTGAGTGTAGGGATGATGAGACGGTAGTCCAGCTCTGAAAAAAGTTAAGGTTTTTTGTTCCAGGTAGGCTCTTTTCAGTAGTCTTTTACAGACTTAGTTCATGGATGAAGTTACTGACTATTTTACTGAATCTGATTTCTGAGAGTAATGGGTTGACTTCTTCTGCAGCCATGTACCCATGTGGTTGGGAAAGACATAAAGATAATTGTGCTGGATCTGAGGTGATACGGATGGACCATATCGATGTTACTCTGCAAAAGGCCAAAACAGAAAAATGGATTCCTGTTTTTCCTACATTTTCAGAAATTACTTTTATATTTATACATTTTAGATTGAATGGTTTGATATTTATTGCTCTAGCCTGTTTTGGAGTTATTTTGTTGCTCTGTCAAGATGGAGTTCAGTGGCATTACCCCATAATCTGTAAAAAAATCTCACCTATAAAACACAACAATAAAAGGAACTTCAAACTACAGTAACTGTGTTGAAATAAGTAATATTTCTTTTGTCACTTGTTGGCATTAGTTTCCTCCTGAGAATTAGACATTTTTAACAGTGGTTGGCTTTTTGTGACTTCCAGCTACATACATCTCTTACAGCTTCAGTAAATTTAAGTTATATGTAGTAGAGGCAAATCCATCAGTTTGGGTGATTTTTTCATCCTTTTCTCCAGTCCAAGTTCTAGACCTCAAGTTTCAGCTAAGTAATTAAGGAGAAAATATTTAGAAATACCCAAATCCTTTATCTGAGAGAAATACCCAAATCCTTTATCACCATTTTGGGATAGCAGAGATGTATCAGAGTCCCTAGGAGAAATGTGTCTTCTCCAGCAACCTGCCAGTAGAAACTTTAAACTGAAAGACACTTCTTATCCTGAAAAGGGTTCCCTGGATCTATCTAGAGTTAGATAAAAAGATCTAGACAGAGTTAGAAGGAAGAACCATACAAAGTTATTTGCTTTTACAAGAGTTTATTTAGTAACTGTTCCAAGAATCTAGATGACCTATACTTTAAATAATAAGGTTAGTACAAAGATGTTTGCAACATGTGCTAACAGTCAGAAGCTGGACAAGATCTGGAACCCCAGGGTTATGCAGACATGGTAAATAACAGGTGCTGTTGCAAAGAGCTTAGTTTGAAAGATAACAAGTAACAGGCAAGTGAGGTAAACTACTGAGTCGAGAGAGGAAAACAGGTTAACAAACATAAATAGCATCCTTTATCCTGAACTCTATTGAATACAGATTGCAGCAAGTTCCTTAGAAGTGACCTTTTCCAGGTCTGTCTCAGTGAATTCCTTAGTCATATTTATATACTTCTAAGACAGTGTTACTGGCTCCAGCTTCTATGCATATACCTTTAGCTGATGTATTTAAGATTATAAATAGAATCAGAAAAACCACAGAAAAAGAAAGTTGTCTAAATTATTTTATCTACTTTGAACACATTACTCCCCCCCCTAAGAAAAAAAAGACGTTCTGAAGAGAAAGTATATTAAGCCAGCTTAATTACCCTTTAGATCTTGCTAGAAATCACTAAATAAAAATAATAGGCTGCACTCATCCTGAGGGCATACAATAGGAAAGTCATATGTTTGACCTACTATTAGTGTTCAGATATGCTCCCAAAGGAACAGGTTTTGTTTCTTTAAAGAAAATACAGAATTGTTGCGGTACCCATCGTACACCGCTGGCCCATGCACTGTAATAAATTAGCTTTTCCAGCATGACAGCTATGAAGTAAGAAATTATGTGGATAGATAATATTTTTGGATAGAGAAGATGCAAAGCAGGGTGCCTGTGTTCATCTTGATACTGAACAGATGCTGTGCTCCTTTGGTACTGCCCAGAACTTTGTAAGAACCACGACTGGTACTGTTTGCAGATTGAAATGTTTTCTGAGGCTAAACTTCGAGAACGTGCAGCCTGATAGGTGAGCATTTTCTGGCATTGGTATCATTGAGCTAAAGGCACCTCCGTTTCTGTTAAGCGCAGTACAGTGTAATAATAAATTCATGTCACAAGATGGAGCTTCAAGCCAGCTGTAATGGCATCTGCACTCATGCACGTCTTGCCTTTTGTTTTTAAATAGGAGCAGCAATTTCATAACATATTTAAAATTTATTTTAAGAAATACACAGTATCCAATTAATTTGATTAATTACGATGAAGGATTTATGGAATGAAATTATAAGAATGTATTTCCCTGAATACATTCACACTAAGGAGACATATAAAGATAAAGCAATTTAAAAGCATTTGCGGTGAACAATGGATGGGCCAGCTTCATCATATTCCTGTTTGCTGATCCACATCTGCTGGAAAGTAGAGAGGGAGGCAAGAATAGAACCTCCAATCCAGACCGAGTACTTGCGTTCAGGAGGAGCAATGATCTGTTCAAGAAATAAAAGCATTAAGTACAACTGACTACTGTGAATAAAATACATTTTTATACAAAAATACTAAAGCAGTGATATGTGATATTAACAAAAACACTGCCTATATATTCTAGTGCTATTACAGCTATCCATTGCTGCAAGCAGAAAAGTTTAAAATTTGTTATAAAAATCTATACCCTCAAATTCTCTGCCTGACTCAGCCTTTTCAGTGACCCCTATCCCTGGCGCATTCATGTACCCCCAGGCACATATGAGAAAAGGGGAGATAATTGCTCTGGAAACATATAATGGCAGTCTAGAAAGGCTTGAAAAAATCAATGACCTATGGAGTGCTCCTTCTGGTATAGCTGATAAAATGTTTGTAAAGCAAAGAACAGAAGATTCGAAGCAGCAGAATGAAGATTGGTTTTTCAGGGTCTCTTTCAAACCGGTAAGCCAAACACAAAACCAGCATTCCCTCTCTTCCATGTCCATCACACTAGAAGGGCTGAAGAAGCTCACATACAGCCCCAGAGGAAAAATCATGCTGCTGGGTCCATGCTGGTTTTTGGCCACATTAGGGCATCTGGCAGAATTCAACATGAACAAGGCAATGAGAAAACGCTCTCTTCTTCCAGCACCAAAGTTACCATGTGGTGATTATTTGGTAGATAATCCAGATGTGATTCAAAGTATGTTAAAAGCACTTACTTTGTAAAGTGTTGCATGTTTTACTACATCTTTGAGGACTTTGTAAATGCCAGCTCATATAGTCTACAAATGATTGTACCATACATACCTTGATCTTCATGGTGCTAGGAGCCAGAGCAGTTATTTCCTTCTGCATCCTGTCTGCAATACCCGGGTACATTGTAGTGCCTCCAGACAGCACATTGTTGGCATAAAGATCCTTTCTGATGTCTATGTCACATTTCATGATGCTGTTGTAAGTGGTTTCATGAATGCCAGCAGACTCCATGCCTGGGGAAGGTACAGAAGAACACTGAGGAAGCAACTCCATACAGAGACTTAGAATTATTAACACAGAACTGACATGACGTTTAGTGACTCTTTGGAAGACATCAGTCTCAGAGCTTTGGAAATCTGGAAAGTCATTCTGCAGTTGCCTAAATTATTTGCTAAAGACTTCCTTTGTGCACAGCCCTTCTCTCCCCCCTTACACACACCACCTCCTCCTTAAAAAGAAAGTTGGGGGTGTGGAATAGTAAAGTTTCCACTAGGCTTTTGCAGGAAATCTCAATTGTGCTAAGAATTCCTTATATGATCTTGGAATAATTTGTTTTCTTTTTTCTTTCTTTTCAAATTAAGTCAACTCAGAGACAGAACAGTCAAAATATGTCCTAATACCTCTAGGTATGCAACTACATTATTTCTGAACTGAAATTCTGCCTATTGTCAGAACTGACACTGGATTTCTGTGTGACCTAGTTGCAAATCTGCCTTCATGGATGTTGATTAGCATTGCATTGTCTTGGCTTTGCTCCGAAAAGGCAATGAACCGTGGATTCAGGATTTGGAGCAGTCTTTTGGAAAAATAAAAGTAGGTCTTGCTGCCTGCCTGCCCCTCCCACCTCTTCCCACTCCTGGCAAGCACATTCAAACATACAAAATGGCACAGGCCCAATGCCAGAAGGCAAGAATAAACATTTCAGGTTTATTTTGGGAAAGCATTTTGGCTAATTCTTTAACATGAAGTTCTATCCACCATATTAATAGTTCTGTTGTAAAAGATTATTTTATAATGGGTGCTACAGCACACTCATGTCTAGGTCTGGGTGAGTTAGTAATGGAGCACAACTAAAAGGAAACAGGGATGTGGTATTTCTGCGCAGTTCACCACGGCAGAACAGTCACTGAACCTACCAATGAAAGATGGCTGGAAGAGGGTCTCTGGGCACCGAAAGCGTTCGTTCCCAATGGTGATCACCTGACCATCAGGAAGCTCATAGCTTTTTTCCAGAGAGGAGGAAGATGCAGCAGTGGCCATCTCATTTTCAAAGTCCAGGGCCACATAACAGAGCTTTTCTTTGATGTCACGGACAATTTCACGCTCCGCTGTAAAGAGGATTCAACCTTTAAAATGGAATTCAGGAAGGACCCAGACATGTTGACTGGTTCTTCCCTTTCATCCTCCAACACTCCCATATTTTAAACAAATTGTCTGCTAGTCTTTCAAGGGACTTTCATGTTGGAGACCTTGTCATGCCTATTCAACTGCAGAACCACTGATAGTCCTTCTAAGGCCAGTGGAAACATCGCACATTAACAACTCTCCTTGTCAGCCAGCAGTGTCCTTACCAGTGGTCACGAAGGAGTATCCTCGCTCTGTCAGGATTTTCATGAGGTAGTCTGTCAGGTCCCGGCCAGCCAGGTCCAGACGCATGATGGCGTGTGGCAGGGCATAGCCTTCATAGATGGGCACATTGTGGGTGACACCATCCCCAGAGTCAAGCACGATCCCTTTGAGAAGAGAACACACGATTCATTCCCATCACACCCGTGGAACTATTTCAAACATCTGTGCCATGTTCCCCTGAGGCCTACCTGTGGTGCGTCCAGAGGCGTAGAGGGACAGAACGGCTTGAATAGCTACATACATGGCTGGCACATTGAACGTCTCGAACATTATCTGAAATGCCATTAAAATAATTGTCTTAGCACTAGGGGGTTTAGCTTAGTTGAAGCAATTTACTGAAAGAGAGGTAGAATACAAGATTTTCATATTTCTCAATGGTTGGTAAAAACAAGAAAGGAAATCCAAAAGTATTTGTCCTGTAAGATATCCCCCTGTATTTGGCCTATACCTTTATAGTATTGATATAGCCACATCCACATATTAAAGATAATTTAGGAAGGGGCCTGGGCATAAAAACAGATTAAGATGACATAAAGTTTGGACAGACTGAAGTACTCACATTCAACGTGGATACAGTAACTTTCTAAGCTATATGTAATAACATGTAGATATGACAGGTGGTCACTATGTACTTTCCATCTTCCATAACTGAGAGAGACAGACTGCTGGACAGCATGACTAACTAGAATGATGACGTTCACAACCTGTTGAATGAAAAGGTTGGATTATTCCACAGCTTTCCTGTGAGCTTACCTGGGTCATCTTCTCACGGTTGGCTTTGGGGTTCAGTGGTGCCTCAGTCAGCAGAGTCGGGTGTTCTTCAGGTGCAACCCGGAGCTCATTGTAGAAAGAATGATGCCAGATCTGAGGATAATGAGAGAAGCCAAGCGAAAGAAACACCATCAATCAGCAGGTCAGCATCACTTTCAGGAAGTTACTGAGCTCCAGCACTCTGCTTACAGTTCTAGATAAAGGCTGGTGATGTTTCTCATGCAGTTGTTCTTACTGCTTCCATAGAGACTACCAGAATAACTGTAGAAAAAACCCACTATCCTCAGGTTTTACTACCAGTAATATACAACTTACTTTAAGGACACATAAGCTAATGAAAATTAATATATTATTCTTGCAATAGAAAAGACAGAACTGGACACACTTGGTTCTAGCAATGCTATTTCAATAATGAAAGGAAAGGAAGGGAAACTGAAAGGTAAACAGTTCCAGAACAACTCAGAGAACATACACAGAGGTCAATAGACAATGGGTCTCTTGACAGTTTCATCTTTTGGTTTGTACAGGCCAGCCCAAGAATTCATAAAAAGAAATTAAGATAAATGGCTTATGAGGTTGAAAGTCAGCTTGTGTGTATCACCTCCACATGACTTGTTCCTACAAGCTGTAAAATTCTGAGGCCAAGTGGACTGCAGTGAGGAGGTTAATACACTGATAAGAAGTAAAACAACCAGAGATTTCAGTCTGAAGGCCAAGAATTTTTTGCTAAGTTTGTTTTCAAGCTTGTGGTGATTAGGGACTGGTTAGTATGTTTGGCATCTAAAAGATTTTGCTTTCAAGTGAAATTTACAATACTGAGACTCATTAAGTGCTGTGTGACTCCGTACACTTACAGTGTGTTGTGAAGTCCTGACTGTTCCAAATAACCCTATTTTCACAGAACTACATTCCCATTTTGGAATCTTAGGAATTATGTCATCTGTACAGACTATGACTATAAACATGGTTCTGGAAGCCTTTCATTCAAATACTGGCTGTGAAATGGATGCATGGCACTGCAATATTGCTAGTCTTTCAAGCATTAAAAAGTATGTGTATAAACAGGGCCCTTCACATCAGAATCACATACATGCTTTGCATTTTTGCAGAAACAGGCACCTTCTTAAATTCCATTTTTTTACTAGAAAATTGATATATTCTCTTTCTTTCTTCCTTGCCCTCTCTCTCCCCCCACCCTCTTCTCAGTAACTGGCAAAGATCAGGCTGGAGTAAAAGAACTCCCAATTACAATTTTGAAGTACTCCTACTGATACTCAGCTTTACACGCACATTAACCTTGGCTGTTAATAAGCTTCTCCTTGAGCCATACTTAATAGCATGACAATTTAATCTAAAATTTAGTGGATATTCTGTAAATACTTAGTTCAAGTAGTTCTGTTTACCAGTGGTACACATCAATTTTCAAAGCTGAAATACCTTCTCCATGTCATCCCAGTTTGTAATGATGCCGTGCTCTATGGGGTATTTCAGGGTCAGGATTCCTCTCTTGCTTTGAGCCTCGTCACCAACATAGCTGTCTTTTTGACCCATACCAACCATCACACCCTACAGAATAATACAAATTGCATTAGTCTCTCAGGGAAAAGTGTCATTAAGTAGACAGAATATTAGCTGTGAAATAAATCCAGTTGCCAGTTACACTAGTTGCAACGTAGTTTACAGACACTAACAAATGAAGAATTGTGTTTTGCTCTTAAATTGCCAATATTAAATGATTGGTTCTTAAATTTCTGGAGTTCATGTTTCCACTACAGTTAAGTAAACAGAACAAATACAGTATTAAATGCATCAAGATAAAGTGGAAAAATTGAGTTGTGTTAATGTTTGTTTTATCTAGGGATGAACTGTCTGCTAAATGATAATAAAGTGAAGTAAAAGCAGAAAGTGATATTGTGCCATCTAAGGGTCAAGATGGAGCAATACACACTTCACATTTCCCAAAGCTTAAGCGTCAACATTTTTTAATCTTCTTTTTGAATGCCATAATACCGTAATTAGGGATGGACAATTTAAATTTACTGGTATGGGCTTCTTTACAGGTATTTTCATGAATCCTGTAGATATGGTTAAAGGACCAGAAGCTGGCAACTACTTTGGATATACACTATGTTAAAGTCAGAAATAATGAAAAAAAAGATAGTATGCAGTAGGATGCTTTGAGTGCATAATACTCCTATCAGAACTTAGTCATTACAGACTCCAAACCTTGGCATCTCTAACTCTGTGTCTTAAAAACAGGCATCCCAGATTTGCAATTTTTAATGGGATGATCCATCCTACATGATCAGGAAAGAAATGTTCTAGAAATCTGTATCTGTTTCTTTATGTATTTGTAATTTTATGGCTTGGTTTTGAGCAATTAATATCATTCACACTAGCTACAGACAATGGCATTTAAATACACTTTTTAAATTACGGTAATTCCCAGAGACCTCAATTAACCCTCCAGTCCTACTTTCTATATTGAAAGGCAGGTATTTCTCCAATCCTGGAGAAATTAAAATGCATTTACTGGGTATATGAAGTGCTACATCTTACAAAGAGCATGCCTCTTCCCACCAGGGCCTTGGGTGACATACAAGCAATTAGGTGGATCTGCTAATTGCTTGGATTAGTTTGTGATCTAGACAAGCTTCTCTAATTCATGCTAATGGTGATTTGTCTCATAAACTCTCTGTATTTAACAGCTCAGACAATAAATGTATTTTGAGAACTATTAAAATATAGTGGAATGCATCATATACTCAAATGTAAACCTTGAAGCTAAAGAAACTCAACCCTAGACAGGTGCCCATTTCTGACAGTTAAATGAATAAAGTCAAAAGGGTTAGGAGAAAGCTGACTGAAAACTTCTGCTTCCTCCTTCAGTGTTCCACATATTACCTATTATCAACTTTAAGGGCAGTCAGAATTTCCAGATGTTCCTGTGTTGGGCTTATTTGGGGTTTGGGTGGGGTTTCTTTAAACAAGTTTTACTCAACAAGTTCTCTGGGCGATTCAAAATCAAGGGGCAGGGAAAAGATGTCACAGAAGGGAGTGAAAAACTTTAAAAGGATTCCTTTCACAAGGCAAGAGACTTCCTTTGACTCAGGTGAGTGCACTGCTGGACTCATTTTGCCTGGAAAGACTGTTACACAGATCACCCTAGGCTGGCCTAGTGCCAGGCACAAATGGCCCTCGGGTGAAGAGCCAGGGACAGGGCAACAAAGCCTTCTACAAGCCCAGTAAGAAACGACCAAAGTAGTTCATCACCTGGTGCCTGGGACGACCCACAATGGACGGGAAAACTGCTCTTGGAGCATCATCTCCAGCGAAGCCAGCTTTACAGAGCCCCGACCCATTGTCACAAACAAGGGCAGTGCTGTCCTCTTCCTCACACATCTTCTACAGCAGTGTCCACTGGCCTTCCAGACAGAAAACAGCCCTATGAAAACAGCAGGGAAGAATTAAATCAAAACCAAAAAACATACTCAGGTAGCAGAGCCACCCTGGCTCTAGGAAAGCAACCAGAACGTGCAAGGAGAGGTATGGCCCCGGTCTGGGAATCACAAGGACTGCGGGGCCATGGGAGGGAATGGGCTTCTTTCTGAAAGCGTGAGAGGTTTCAACCATGTCTGCCAAAGGGCTGTGCACACTAGAGATTATCCAGGGAATTCCAGAGGAGACTTCCAGCCCTGCGGCATGGGCAGAGAGTTCAGGGAGCAGCAAATGTTTATCTAAATTTGGTCACAGAAATCCACGGCTGGGGGAAGGAGATAAATGAGAACACTGGACTGACAGCTGCAAAAACAAAGATTCATTTGCATTGAATTCTGCATTGAATTCAGCACAATTTCTCCTGCTTTTCTATCACCCTGACAAAATCCTGACACATGTGGATAACCTGTTAAAGGTAAGAGCATTTCAACTTCCCCTTCTAGTCTTGGGCTTCCTAAAATCTAACTACATGAAATGCCATGCATGTACCAGGGGCGTTTTCCTGATGCAGATATTAATCCACTGGTGAAGGTGGCCAGCTAAGTTTACACTTAATGTTTTAAAAAGGTAGAAATTTTCCAAATAAAAAAGGGGGAAAATAAAAAGGCAAGTCTTTTCCAGTTCTCCCCTAATCACTCAGAAAAATAAACCCACTTTTAAAATAAAGCCAGAGAGAGTATGTGTTTTAAAAACAGGTCATAAGGTCTGCTCTATCATAATTTCAAAGCAGCTAATAAACTACATTTGTAGAGTGACAGAACAATTTATGTTGGCTCCTTGGCTCAGTAAAAAGAAACTGTTTTCTTCCTCTAGCAACAAGAAGATAATATGGGTAATAAAAATGCTTTGAAGGCTTTGTATTAAAGTCAATTACAGAAACAAGCACTGAATACCAGGACTCAAGAAGAACTGTTTGCTCGCAATTTATAGCGTGGTAGGGAATCACTTGGCCTGCTCCAAGCCCGGGCTTCCATGCAGAGTTCAACAAATTGCAATGTGTTAACAGCTAAGGGAGACAGCTGGTGTCCATGGACCAGCTGGCTCCACATGCAGTCTCCAAAACCTTCTGCTGCAGGGATACTGGAAGTGCAGGCAGAAATGAGAATGGGGTCAGCAAGAGCCATGGCCAATGAGCAAGGGAGGCCACAATCTGTTTGGCCCCTGCAATGGATGGAACAAGCATGGACAGTTCTCCCAAATCCTTCATTTGAGGTCCTCTGTCTCTCCTCAGCCAGGCAGCCACGAGACATGGCTGCAACCCTGCTCCTGCAGGCTGTGTGGGCAGAGCTCCCAGGAGAAGACAAGGATAGGGAAATCCTAACTTTATATTCCAGATATTTTATCATTATAATTGGGGCAGGAAAGTAAGTTGCAATTTTTTCATTTATTAAACTCCTGGGGAAAAAAGCTCTTTATATTAAAATATTTACTGAATGGAGTACAATTGTTGTCTAACATGAATGAACAGACTGGTTTGGACAAACTTTTCCTAATTAGGAAATACGCTTTTCAGCTGTCTGTTTTTGGAACAGCATTTGAGGTCAGGGGGGTTGCTCAAACCAATGCAGCTAATGCAATGCCAAAAATCACTTGGGGGAGGGGAAAGAAGGGGGCAGGAAAGGCTACATTTCTGAGCTTACTGGGCTCTAAATGAAAACCATATTTAGTAATAAAGCACAAAAAGTTGAAAAATCAGACAGAGGGCTCTGCTACCAACCAATGAGTTACAGCTCAGGACTGCCATTGCAGGCAGTAACAAGATCTTAGAGCAGCAAATGTCACTGAGTACCATGGAAGAAAGGAAATTTTTCTCCCAAGAAAACAGTACAGTCTTTAGCCTCTTTCTTCTCCCTGTTTTACATGTAAATATAATCAATCACCTCACCAATCTCCACAACAAATTATTAAGAGAACTCCAGCTGCACAAGAAGTACTGTATGTAACCTGTTCCTTAATGAATGTTTGGCATTTTACAGAACAGTAGTTTCATACACATAGAGACAAGGATAAATACACATGCATCCTCATTCTATCCTATTAGACACTGCTAATTTGCATACTCCCAGCTCTTCTTGCAGTCACATTGCACAAAACACTCTTTCACCTTACACTCGATTAAAATCACTGAAGCAAATCTGCTAAGAAACACTGCTACATACTCCATCAGGAACCCTGTCCCAAACTAACACCCCAATGTCACACAGGTTCATTTAAACCAGAATATAGCTGTAATTCCAGCAGTGACATTACCCAAACCATTTCTTTATACAGTTGCTGAAGTGCTGGTAGAAGCAGCAAAATTATTAGGGTAGAATTTTTCTTTTCCTTTCAAAATATAAAATAAAGACAACTCAGTATAAATACTACATGTATTTTATCAACTCAGTTGTAGTAAGTTTCTTAAGCAAACTACAGCACAGCAGTACATCCTCCTGAATAGCTTCCACTTGACATTATTTAATTGAAATCCTCCAGCAATCTGTAAATCATGCCATTGGTTCCGTGCCACTTACCCTGACAGCGCTTGGCTGGGGATGGCTGCTCTAGGGTGGTATACTCTGTATCTGAAACCACAGAGGTTATATAGCCCCTTCAGCTCTTCTCCTCCCACTAGCCTCCCAAACAAGGAGCAGAGACAGACAGAGACAGAGCTGAAGTCTCTAACAAAACCATATAGGGACCTTAATACAAAAAACTCTAATCTGGGTGGCCACAGGCCCTGGGTCTCTTCCACTGCATTCCAGTGCAGAGCTCATGAAACAGGAGGAGACTTTCAGCTGAGTAAGATAAACACTTTAAAACTTCAGGAGAGTTGCTAAAATACAGAGAGAATGTGCCCACAATAGATCGCCTCTGGCAGAAGGACCATGTGCTCAAACAAGAGAGGTCCAGGACTTCACAGTAACATCCAAGAAGCAGAATAGATATTGGAAGAGCAGTCGTTTATAACAGGGGAGGTCTTTTTAAAGAAACACCTTGCTGCCATTAAAGTTTTTGATAAAAACAATGAATAAATATTTCTGGCCAGCTAAACAGCTGCTCAATTTTCCTACAAAGTCTCTTTAAAAGCTTAGCATTTGGTTTGTGTACTAAATATTGCCCACAGGCTTAAGGGTAGTAAAAAAAGTACCTGCTGTTGTACAAGGTTCACAGAGAAGTCTCTGAAGGTTGTGAAAAAGTTCAGTTAAAAGGTTGTTATGATCCCCTTCCGACTGTGATGGGTTAGAACTCATTCTGTTTTTCTGAAAGCTTATTTTCCAACCCTAGGACCTGTGGCCCAAATTTGCCCTAGTGCTGCTCTTCTGATGGACACAAGCCTGGACTGTCATAAACTCACATCCCAAATTGCTCATAATACAGTTGTTGAATTTTATAACCCCAGCTATCTTTTCCACTGAACATGTTTTTAGCAAATAAAGGAACAAGTCACACTGTACAAGTTATTTTCAGCACAGGCCTGGATTTCTACAGCTGTAGCCAACTGTTCTCTGGACAGACAAATTCTAGTGAAGCAGCCCTATCACAGCCAGCAATATTTTGTCATCAAGTTTGTACAAAATACCAGAAACAGCATCTCTTAACTCCAGTATTAAACCTTACAAATTCAAAAGTGCTCCAAGCATACAGGCCAAGAGAGATGTGAGAATCCAAGTGAGAGCCTTGCTTTGCAAGCCTTGTTACAACAGGGAGAGGCATTGTGCATTTGTTTATGGAGTGCTTGCTGCCTGAGTAGTTTTCATGCAAGAAAACCTCCCAGAAAACCACAGTGAAAGTTTTTCTGATGTAAAAATTTAAGGAATAAGCTACTAGTAGAGATAACAAATAGGCAGAATTATGGATTGAACACCAACAGGAATTTAACTTTTAAGGAAAGGAACTTTTAAGGAATGCGACTGCCTTGGAGAGTCAGAAACAGAAGCTAACAAGTGGTGGAACATGAGCTGTGCAAAAGCTATTTATTATTTAACTTCAATCATCAGGGTGAAAGACACAGATATTAAAAAAAAAAAAAAAAAAGAAAAAGGGGGGAAAAAAGGAAAATAAAATACCCACTGAGGTAAGCAACTCAAAGCTGAGGATCTAAACAGGCCCTTTTTTGCATATCTCCAACTGACATTCAAAGGACAGCCAAACCCAAATTCTTTGTTTTTAAACAACACTCAGTAACATAGCCAAGAAAACCTACATACCTCATATAGAACATATGGTATTAGATCAGGGAACTTTGGTCGAGGGGAAGGGGAATTTCACACAGCAGAACCCTTCAATGCAGTATCATGTCTGATTTCAATAGAAACATCAATTACCTTCTAGATCAGAAGAAACACACTCCAAGGTTTTCAGAAACATCATCCTTGAAATACCTTGAAAATACCCAGACCGGGAGAAAGATTCAGAAGAATCCAAACTTTCTGCCTTACTGAGCAGAAGTTCACACTCCCAAAAAAACTTAGTGGTGATTGTGCTATGGTGGGTACCGCACATGTGAGATTGCAGAGCCAAGTAAACAACCCTCCAGTAGAACTGGTGCATCATCCACAGTGCTCAGCATAGCTAGAAATATAGGCAACAGTTTTCTACAAGAGGCCTCTGTGAACATAAAGGAGACAGTGGCCACACAGATACCAGAGACTTGTACCTCTGTTAAGCTCCACCATGATACCTGCAACCTTACCCTGGTGCATACCACAGTTACTGCTGGTGGCAATGACAGCAGCAGCAGACCCATGGCTGCTTTGAGGAATGGTTATTTGGGTGGGGATCACACATCTCCTTCCCTGTAGTGGGCACCAAAGATTTCAGGGTGCTCATGAAAAAGATGCGGCTGACACAGAGTCTCACTCCAAGCGGGTAGCAGTGGATATGGAGATACAGAGTAAACCCCAGTTGTTTGGAAGGACCTGCCATATGAAGAATATTGTTAGAGACAGGCATAGCCAGACTAGAAGGAAGAAATAAGCCCAGAGGCTGACTGAGCAGGAGTGAATGGATACACAGCAACAACACAGGGAAAATGCAGAGGTGCTGCCCAGCCACAGCTCCAGGGCACAATGAAGAGCAGCGCTCAGCAGGCAGCTCGTTTCTGCAGTGGGACATTATGGAAAGTGCTGGGGCAGGAAGGAAGGAAGGCAAACAGGTGAACTATACAAGGAAATTAGGTCAGTCCAGATCCAGGGATGTTATAGAATAAACCAATTTATTTTCTTTTTAGTGACTCCATGCTGAAGTTATGATCACACAGATATTTCTATACATAAAAGCACACGTGGAAAAGATTACATTAGTGGCTTACACCTTTCTTCTCAGTAACTTAGGTCATTGACAGAGAGGCAGGGGGAGAGGGAAGAATGGACTCACCATGAGACATGAATGAAAACCTAAAGAGAGCTGAATAGAAAAAGTCTTCTGAGAATCAAGACTAAATGCTGGGGATCAAATCTCTGAACCCTCCTCTGCAGCTATGGACAAATAAGAGCTTGGCCCAAATATATATATGTGGTGTGGGGCTTTGGATTTTTTGTTTGTTTTTGTGTGTTTGTTTGTTTTTCAAGAAAAAGAACATAACACCATTCCTGAAGATAGTTTAGCTTTCCCTCTGGAGGTCACTTCCAGCACCAGTTTCTGCTGCCTGTCTGTAAATCCTTATCCCACTCATCATGTAGTTTCATGTACAGAATCTACACAGCACAATTTGCCTGGTGTGTCTATACCCCAAGGTTCTTGTTCTTTCTTTGTATCCATAGCCATAATCTATGGTTTTTATTTAATTTCCCCGGAGAACTTCTTTGGTTTTCCATGCTAAACCCTTTTGCAGTCTGCATCACAGTCTGGAGTACAATCACAGAAAGAAAAAGAAGAGGAAAAATGAGTTTTGTCTCTCTCTTTAGTATCTTTCCCCCTGATCTCTTAATAGAGATACTATCAAAGCTCCAATTTACGTTGGGAACTCTCCTATTGACTTGAAGCATTTTTCAATGTATCAGTGGAAACTCTTAGCTACACCTTCCTTAAGTTCTTCCTTTTCAGTAACCTGTGTGGATTGCCATATGGACATAAAATGTGCCTGTGACTCGACAACAGCAGGAGAGCCAACCATGCCTAGAAAATGGGCTCCAGCTGGCCTGAAGAATGCCAGCACAGAGGCCCAGCACCAGTGTGTAGATGCCATACTTTTTTGGTAAAGGAGGACAGAAGCTGCAGGCTTATCCCAGTCTATAGAAGACTGTGAATAGAGTAATCCCTTTGCTTTACTTTATAAGGGAAAACAACTTCTGAGATGTGCGTGGAGACCTTCCTGCCTCCATCCAATTGGCTGTTTAGGAATGAGGCCCTGCTAAATATGTCTCTGGCTCCTTTTTATTTGGGGATTCCTTTCATCTTCGTAACATTAGCAGAATCTCTAAATGTTTTGGTTTGTCTGGCTTCAGGCCCTCTCCTCTATCTCATTGATAGGCTTTACACATCCCTATCCCCTATTTTGAGAAAGACAGGAATAAATAAGCTTTAGGAGCAGAAAGTCATTCTAATAGCCTGATTCATTGCAGCTGTCACACAGTAAGCATCTGTAAAGTGTCAGGTTAACCATAAACTGTCAGACTCATAGATTAGCTTTCTCCATGATTGTCAGGCTCTTGCACTGGTCTCTCTCTAACAACTAAGACAAAATTGCTCTAATCATTTTCAAATATAGCAATTTTGAACCTACAAAGTTTGGAAAATAGTTTTGTCAGTGCTCTTCAAGAGCTAGAGGAGATAGTGTTTGCCAGCTGGGCCTGGGCCTCTGAAGTAGGCTGATGAAGAATATTAACCCACAACCTTCCTTCATCTTCTTGACAAGGTATCTTCCTCCATGGGAATGTGGTAAAATTATCCTTCATTCAAAATCAAAGGAACATATTCAAAGTAAAAATGAGATAATGTCTCCCCCATCATCCTTAGATAAATAAACAGAACATAAGCACAAGTCCTGCTGGGTCAGGCTGATATCCATATAGCTCAGTATCCTGTCTCTGAGATTTCCTGATAGCAGATGCTTGGAAAGAAATGGGATGCTTCCAGTGGTAATTTTCTTCCTATATCCTTTCTGCTTCCTTATGTACAGCAGAAGGAATTATTGAGACAGGAGTATGTACCCATATCCTCATGCATAATAGATGCAGATATATTTCACCTTTTTCCTCCATAAATTTGCCTAGTTTAAATACATAGTTTTGAATGCCCTTCATGATTTTTTTTTTTTGTAGAAATGAGCTCTTCATTTTTTCTCTGAGGCATCACCCATAGCTCACACTCCAACTGGTGTAGAAAAGCCTAATGTTACAAAGAAAACATCAAATATATCAGAAGCATAGTCAAAGGAATACTGTCTATACCAAGAACTGAAAATCCAGCAGAGATCCTGAATAAGCCCTCAGGCCACTGGCCAGGGCAGAGCTCTGACCCACTGTGTGCAAACTATCAGCAGCACCTCAGTAGCTTGGTCACAGTTCATGCTGACAGATCTGTCCAAAATTACATTGTAGATAAGGCCTCATAATAATGTACATTGGAACATCTCTCAAGAGCCAGATTGCCGTAGATGATTGGAACCTCAGCAGTAACATGCTATCCAAATTTGTCAAAATGTAAATGACATCTTCCCACCCCATCACTGTGGAAAACAAGTCC
The DNA here is from genome assembly GCF_965178545.1 of Coloeus monedula. Lineage (NCBI taxonomy): Eukaryota > Metazoa > Chordata > Aves > Passeriformes > Corvidae > Coloeus > Coloeus monedula. Next base: position 21,614,251 of record NC_138788.1, read on the forward strand.
TGTACTCCCAAGGAATGGGAGTTGTGTGGGACAGGCAGAGCACAGGGGTCCTTCCTCCACAATGTCCACAATGTTCACAATGTCCACAATGACTCCCCAGCTCCCCAGCCAACACATTCCCAGACTGACAGCAACAAGCAGAGCAGCTCCCCCCACGTTTTCACAAGTGATTGTCCTGTTATTATCTCACCAAGAGCAAGATTGCCAGGTGAGCTTGCACACAGTAAGAAAATGGACAGTTCCCATGAGAGAAACTTGCTGGAAGTGAGTTTCACAGAGTTATTACTTACAGATTAAACCCATGGGCTCTGAATGCTTGGTTATATCACAGCTTAACTCCTGTAGGAGCCAGCATGGCTGGCTCTCTGGCAAACCATGAGCAAAAGGACCTCTACAAGGTAATTTCTTACACTAGCAAATTTAATAATTTGCTGTAATGCCAGAGTTTCACTTTTTGGCTCTAGATGATGGCAAACTGTGGCGTCACTCTCACCATGAATGTCACCAAGCCGGCACCTGCCTCTCCCAAAGGCCAGCCCTGGCCTCCATTCCTTTGTCCTGGCACTGGATTTGGAGCACTCAAAGGTTAAGTGTCAATGCAGGGCAGGACAAGGAGATGTGGCCCCACTGCAACTTCCTTGTCTTCTGTATGAGTCACTCAGCACAGATGTGACAAACAGCTGAGAGCACAGCTAAACTTTTTTTTTTAAACCTATACAAGAGCCACCAAATAACAGTGAAGGAATGAGCGTTACATGGCAATAAACCAAAAAATGTACAAAATACACAAGGGGAAATCTACCACCTTTGTGGCTAAAATGAACACATACTTTTAAAAATACTTTTGAAGAAAAAGGAAACCTACTTTTGTAATTGGCATGCCATTATATGAAAGTGCATGCAGTTACATGCAAAAGTAAAAAATGTGGCAAATGCAAACATATTTAGTACACATGCATTTTCTGTACCAGAAAAAAAGTCAGAAGTCAAATTGAAAGTTTGCAAAACTGTTTGGGACTTTTTTGATTTGAACTCCACTGCAAGAGGATGCTAAAAGAGCCATCAATAAAGTTGGGCATGGACATTGCAGCAGGCATGACTAGCCTGCATCCACACAGGTGTTAGAAAGAATAGGCCAAAGTGCTTCCAGAACAATCAACACTTACTTTCATTAGCCCTTAAAAATGCTTGAGGGGTTTTCCCCAGGAAGAAAGGCAGTCTTACAAAAATTTCAAGCATGTAATGACAAGAAGTAGCTAATTACAAACTTGCCAGATGAACACACCACTCTAAGTCAACCTACCACAGCTGCCAATACAGAACTCAAATAATAAAAAATAAGACACAATATAATAAACATTGAGAATAAGGCTGTATAAAAACAACTTCTTCCAAATTTTTTTTAAGAAATATTATAAACATAGTTGTAAAAGCCATCTGAATCCCTTTTACATTCTAAAACATTAAAAAAATCCAACTGCAGATCCAACCTATGCAGAGTAGCATGAGAACTGCCTCTGAAGCTGAAGTCTTACAGCACAACAGTGCAGGGAAATCACTGCTGAGTGGGTGGAATTCTGTGGGACCCACGTCTGGCTACACACCTTAATGCCTTTATCAGTGATCTGAACAATAACATAAGTTACAGAAAAATGTCACAGACAAAATGTGTGTGAGTGTGTATGTATTTTTATAACTTGCCACAACCTGCATTACAGATCTAAGATAAAACAGACTCCTCCCCAACAGAATCTGTTTATAGTATGAAGCCTTGAGAAGGCTCTTTGCCTGTGTGACCTGTGCAGAAGGATTCCTACCCCATCCCCCCACAGTACTTTTGCTGAGTGTCATTTTGGCAAATGAAAACACACCCAGGGACGTGGTGCCTAACTTACTGCAGCTTGCAGGAAGGACAGGACTTCACTGGTGCTCTCCTCTGCCCCATGTGCAGTCTCAGCCTGCTCTGTCACACCTTCCTGCATTCATCCTGGCTGCTGCTTGGGCCTGGAAGACCCTCCCGTTACAAAGTGTGGTGCCCCAGGATACTGACAGCTGATGATGGCTGGTCATTTAGCACACAGCTGTGTCTCATGCTCTAGCATATTCAGTTTATAAACTGCTCTCCAAATGATGCAAAAGGTTCACAAGAACACTGAAGCAGGCAGGCTTTTGGTCCTTGCTTTGCAGACACATCTTAGTTACATAAGGTAGTTTCCTCTTCCTCTTTCTTAAAGGCAGTTGTAAGAACTATGGAAAAGTACAGATAACATGCTATTTTTGTTCAATAACTTGGTTGGTTCTCTGAAAGTGTAAAAGCATTTTCCAATCAAACTTGGGGTTTTCTTTTCCTCTTCCACTAAATGTGTTTTACATGCCCAGCTTTAACTGTTTGTTTAAATTCCCTTTCAGGCCAAAGAACAAGTTCTTTTCCTTTTCTAACTGTAAAGAAGACTTAGATACATAATTCTGAAACAAACATAACTGTCCTCCCAAACCATGGAAAAACTCAAGAATTCTGTAAAGCTTTTCCTCATTCCAGCCCATTTCAGGACCAATTGTTGTACTACTGGTCTCATGGGGGATGAAAACTGTCAAGACTCACCTCTAACCTGCCAGTGGGAGATTTCTGCAAACTCAACTGCTTTTTGATCTATTTCTGTTCTCCTTGCAAGCCAGTAACATCACTAAAATAAAGAAAAGGTCTCAGAATTATAGTTTCTACCGTGTTGCCAGTCCTGTAAGTACTTCCTGAGTTTCTCTTTCTTTCAGTTCCTTGCTAGTAATTGTTGAAGGCTTAGTAAGTCCTTCCACTGCTGCAAAACACTGTTGTACAAGGATCCTGAAAACGCCTGGATAGTTGCCACATCAGGATACCAGAACTATGTAAAACTCTTCCAGCTTCCTAATTAGAGCCTGTTACTTACTGCATTGTGTTTGGCTGTGTCTGGGAATTCATTTACGAGGTCAAATGCTCAGACCTCTTCAATATAATATAAATCATTTCCCTGCACACTGATTACTCTGCACTACACAGCATGAACACATTGTTTAATACAAGGAGAAAATTATGCAATTAGCAGATCTTCAGCTCAAACACATCCCCCTTTCTGAATCATATTTAAATAAAACAGTGTTGCTATAGCCTTTTATTGCATTAGGAACTGAACACCACTCACACTGCAAATGGCCAGGCCTTTCAGGAAAAGGGGCTGGAAGGAACAGGGAACAACCCCACTTGGGAAAAAGGGCTAACATCTGTGTTCTTTTACTCTGCATGCACAATACAAGCTACTGTTTTCATGAGGGCTAATCCTTCCCTATCACGTTACTTTTAATAACTTACAGTTATTATTTTGCAACTTGTTTTTGTCAGATCCTGTTTTTCAGGTGGGCCCCCTGAAAAGAAAACATGGGGTTTGTGCCAGGTCACTCAGGAATAGTGGGACAGTAGCTGGAAGGGCAAGGAATAAGCTCCATGTATCAACAGCCTTTCACGGCACCAAGCTGTGACACTCCAGGCTCTGCCGTGTGCCCAGTGCAGGGCAGACTGGGCTGCCCCTTCCGGGAGCTGATGGACAAGGGTTTGGTGGCCAGCCCTGCCTCTCAGAGAGAGGGAAGTCTCCAGATACTGACAAAACTTATCTTTACATATGTTTTGTGCATATGTAGTGAAATCTTAGCTTCAGTCAAGGCAATATTAAAATTACTATTGATCTCAAAAAAAATCATGGCTCACTGAAGTGAATAAATGAAAGCTGAGAATTCAGTCCAAAACCTCTACTTCCAGAAGGTGAGACCATTTCCCTACACTTACAGCAAAGGCATGTGAGTTCCTCTTCATTTCTCACATGAAACTGAGGAGCTGCTCTCCTCTCAGCTGGCTACCTTCAGGAGGTTTCTGACCATCCCCAAGCTGGTAAAAACATATGCAAAAGCTGTGGCTTTAAAAGCCATGGCCTGCACTAGCACTAGACTCTCCTGCCCATCCCAGGGAACCAGAAATGCATATTCTGCTGTCCATCCCTCTTCAGTCCCTCATCCAGTCTCCCATTCCTGCATCTGAGCTGGCTGTGTGGAAAGGATGCCTCCTTCAAAATACGGCTTTCAAGAAGTATTTGAGAAATTATTCAGCTGAAAAATAACTGATGTCTTGTCTGGGAATTAAACAGACTGCTTCAGACAGCTAACATCTCTGTATCCCTTCTTGTTATGACCATCCTTAGAGATGCACAACTATCTAAACACATCATTTAATGCTGATGAGAACCACAGACAGAAAACAATCCACTGCATTTTGACAGAAATATAAATCAGTCTGTACTACATACTCAATTCATTTGCTACAGCTCATAAAACCTTCCTATGCAGTGGGGTGTGAAGCTGAATAGAGAAGACATGACTCACTCCTGTAGCTTCAGCAGCTACCCAGGCCTCTCTTCTATTTGTGCAAATGTGTGGTAGAAGTGGGGGAGTAGGTGAAGGCAGGGAACAGTGATAACTCCCTGACCTACAAACTTTGTGCTTACCAATCCTCTCTGCCAGGATTTAGCTGTTGAACATCTACCTGAAGCACAAGTCCTGCTTACAAGCACACAGCAGTGCCCAGGAGACAAACATTCAGAGTAAGACCACTGCATCCTGTTCGGGCTCTGAAGAACGTTTGATGTCACGGCGGATGCCAAACTGCATCTGAGATGTTAGTGGGAGGGATAAGACTTTTCACATCGCTGTCATGTCTTCCCCACCCCCAAAGAATTTCAAAGGTTAAGTGATATCAAAAGAAACCAAAACAAGAGCGTTTGGAGTCTCAGCCACAAGGCACTGCTTTTATCTAAGCCTGCTAGTCTCACTTGTCAGATGATACCCCAGAAAGAGAAGCATGACAGAGCAAAGCAAAACACTGGAACTGAATTCCAAAGATGTGATATTTCTTACAATATCAGAAACTACAGCATGCTACCCTTTAAAATGTTTCTTTAGCTTCTCCTCCTCACTACCACGTTTAATAAAATTTGTCTTAGTTTACTTTAAAATTATAATGAAAACTTCCTTGAAGGGTGGCTCTTTGAGCATCACTTACTCAACATGGGAAATGCAGCCTTCTGGTGTACCTGTTAAGGACATCTTCAGATTGAAGGTCAAAAGCAGAACTAAAGATCTCCTTTTATTCACATTCACCTTTTAACTCCAGATATTTCTCTACAGATCTTTCCTCTTTTATCCTTAGCACAAGGATTCAGCCCTGGATTTATCTCACAAATGGAAGATACCCACAAATTAAATAGCAGTGCTCTGTCCAGGCAGTGCCTGAAGAGAAAACGTTTGAACACTTTCTGACTCACCTCTAGAGAACATCTAGCATCCCTAGCACATTATCTCAAAAGCTTTTACACTTGATCTGTTACACATTTGACAGTTATCATTTGCTGTACACCAAGCTTTGCAAGTATAAAGCATAATCTTAGTAATAGCATCCTCAAAAAAGAACTAAGACCAATTAGCTTGAAAAAAAGAGAAAATATCACTAGCCAGCCCTCTGAAGCAAAGCTGTCTGCTGCAAGATCTGGATGGATACAGAGCTCTGTAAAACTATTAAAAGAGATGCATTTACAATCTATCAAGTCACAATGTCAAATTTTATGTGAGCCCATGTAACGTGCAAAATATTTGGTAAATATTGCAGCATTCGGGATCTCAGCACTCCCTTGTACAGTGCACACACAGAGGACTGGGACAGGATGGTCCCATGTCTAAAATAAAGTCGATAATCAACCCTAAGACAGAAACACATCTACATTTATGGTAAGGTTATAGTGATTGGCTGTAGGAGCCACCAGGCATCCAGCCAATTTGCTTTTCCAGTCTAAGGAAATGCTCAGTTTGTTTGAAAAATGATTTTTTTTTTTCCCTGCTGTGAAGAATGCATTGACGTCATCAAACTGGGTCTGTTGAACAAAAGCATGGATCCAGGGCTGTGTCAGGAAGTAGAATTATGAGAAAAAGGACACACGTCTGTTTCAATTTTCTTTTAGAATGACAGGGTCTATGCCCAGTTCTCCTTTATCACCTCCAGAGGAGAACTGCTAGAGGACACAAGTGACTTGCTACGAGTTTTGGTTTCCACTGTTTTGTTCTAGGCTTTTTTTTTTATTTCCATTATGTTTTCTTGCTAGTGTGGGTTTTTTTCAGATAAACAGAAGCATCTATGGCTCCACAGGTGGGTGTATCAGATCACTATTACTTCTAAAAGAAATACACTGCATGCCAGAACACCCTGATCTGTGATTTGATGTAACATCAGGCAGCACCCTTATGAAAAACCCCACAGGATCTTCATAAACCTTTCTGGTAACACCCTGCTTTCCCTCCTCTGTGCTGTCATATCAGCTTTTCCACAAGCAGAACATGGTGTTAGGACAAACAAACCACTTTGTTACCACATCATCTGACCAAGAACCTTTCACTACACCACAAACCTGGGTGATTGTAAGTAGTATATAGGGGTTTATGAAAAAAGGGAGAAGGGTAACCTTCAGTTGTCAGAATCTGGCCATACCACACTGCAACAAACAGCCAATAGTTACAGTGGCTACAGATATTTTTTGGTCTACAAGAGCATAATGCAAAGGGTGGAGCAAGGTCACTGCTTTAATGTTTCACAGATCTGGAAAACAATAAAACCACCATAAAACTGTAGTGAGTAAGAGGTGATTATTTAAAGACTGATGCCACTCTCATCATTTCTCAATAGTGTTAGCTGATGCTTGTGACAAGTCACATTACTCAAGAGGTTTGAATCAAAGATGAAGGAGATGCAATAGAGCTGCATGAGCAATGGATCACTCATTCTAGTACTTGAACAAAAAGTCAAAAGTAGCTTGGTTGTTCTAAACATATGTGAGGGAGGGGAGACAAAAAACAGGAAAGTGAAATAAAACAAAACACAGACAGAAAGTGAAACAAACAAACCAAAAACCAAACCAACAATGATCTTCTAATGTGTATTTTAGGACAAAGGAGAATTTAAGTTTGATGGAACTACTTTGGTTAAGTTCTACCACATTAATCTAATTGCCCAATCTTAGTACAAAAGAACTTGTACAGATTACTAATATGCCAAAACAAATCTAAACCAAATATTTTTTTTTAAATTTAAAAATCTGTAATAATTTAACAGAGAAAAATGTTGTAGAAAGCAAGTCAGATCTTATGCTTCCTCTCCCATTACTTTCCTTCTGGAACATAAATATGAATTCAACGTTCTGAGGTGAGACCAATAAAATGCACAGGGCTCTGGGCCCTCAGTTATGTTCTATTGCACCTTGAAAAATTTTTCTTCACCTGGAGAGACTGGCTAAATTAATCTTCTCAAAAACCTAGCAATCCATAATGTCATAATACACCAACAGAGTCAGCTTCCTTAGGTGCAAACAGCTTTCTGGAGAGGGAAGAAAACGTTTGATGCCAGTTAAGGCATGAATACTGATTCCAACTCAGCAACACTAAATGCCAGAATACTGTGACCATGTATGTCCAAATTTATTCCTTGGGTGGTTTTGGACAGACCAGAATTTCTTATGATCAGTGTACATGTGTAGGCATAGGACAACAATTACAAGGGGAAAAAAGAAACAAAACACACACACACACAAATCAAAGCAGCACAATAAAAAAACCTCAAAATTTTCACTTTAATTCCAAAGTCTTACATTTTTAAAGGTGGAATTGCAAAGGATCTAAAAAGTGTGTGTTAACTGCTCCTCGAGTTGGATCCCACCCAAGTCTTATCCCTGTTCCCACATTAGGCGAGGCGCAAGGCCATCTGCTGGCAGAGAAATACCGAAGAGCCTGCACTGCTTAGCAGGCTGCTGCTGACACATGAATTGGGCTTTAGATGAAGGATGAGTAAGGGAAAGAGTCAACGCTGCCACTTTTACCAGCCAAAAAGAAGCTGCTAAGATGGAAAGATGAGCAAAGATGAAAACACTGGCCTTATAGTACTCACTGATACCAACTCAGAATAGTCACACAACAAAAAGTCCTCCAAATACATTTCTCTTTCTTCATTATATATGTAAAAACCCCACAAAACTACAGTTATTAAATATGTAAGGAATGACTTCAAGTCACATGCAGATACCGTTGCTTTGACATGAATCTGGTGGCTTCTCGAACATCTCTCAAAGCTCCAAGAAAAAAGCACTCCACCCCAAAGCAGCTACAGGCACACAGTCATCACTACCGGGGGGGCAGGGAGGAGTGCAAACCACATGCACCTAATAGACTCGAGTGACATCAGCGGAAGATATCGGATAAATAGTGCAAGAGGCACACCGAGGTGTCACTGAGCCCTGAGCAATGCTTGCTGAGGGCCCAGTCACATAAGGTTTCGATTTTAGGACAAAACACAATCCCCTCAAGTGATGGATTTGGAAACAATGCTACCAAGCTTTCTGCTGCAGCAACCATCCAGATCTGGACAACATTGCTTGCAGTCCCTACTCCACCCCTACCCGCACGCAAATTTCCACTAAAATTAGCAGCCTCACAGACATGCTGATTTGGGTTTGCCCAGTAGGAACTAGAGACATGTAACGCAGGCACTGCACCCAAGAGAGGTGTCTCACACTCATTATACTCCATACTGCCACTGGGAAGGGAAAAAGTTGATTGTTCAAGGGTACTCCAAAGGCAGCATCTCTAAAAATGTGTCAGCAGTACCTTTTGGTTTATCCGGAAGTGGTTAAAAAGCCTGAAGTATTTAAAACAGTAACTATTTTTTGTTGATGCTATGTGTTGCAGCTAAGAGCCATACCAGCCAAAAAGCTGCAGGGTTTTTGAAAATCTGAGTCATAAACCACTGAAAAATGGTGCTTAAAATGAAAATGCTAGTTCGATTGCAACCATGGTCCTCCCAAGGCAATGGCATCATGTCAAAACCGGAAAGATCAAAACACATATTGGTAACTAACGCCGTCACGTTATTTCTAACTCGACAAAGGAGGCCAGACTACCAGCATTTCAAACCACTGAAAGCTTGCAGGAAAAACATAAGAAGTGACTGGAAATAGTTACAAAATAGAAGTCACGGGCTTGAGCAACCTTTTCAGTAAGGCAGCAAAGGGCAGTACTGTCTGCTGCAGTGAGTTTAGCCTGTTCTGAGCGCCTGCTCCATTCTACCCACACAGGACTGCCTGCCCCAAGCCTGTCCTTTCCAATGCTACAAAAGCAGTGTCTGCCCTGGGTGGGGAGGCAATTGCTCCGCCCAGCAGCTGAAGCACAGGAGTCGAATGCCTCATTCCCAGCCCTAAGGCCGTTGGCTTCGTGACCTCGGGGCCGTGCCTGGCATCCACAAGCTGCCGAGTACCCACTCTTGGTCCCCGACCAAGAATCCGGGATCCCCGCGGCGCCCGGGACACCCGAGCGGAGGCTCCGTGCCCTCGTTCCCTGTCACCGCGGGGCGCTGGCACTGAGCGCGGGGCTGTCCCGCCGGTGCCTGCGGCTCGCCGGGCGGCCGGAGCCCCTGTCCGGGACCGGATCACCACGCCCGAGCTCCCGCGGGGCAGCGGCACCACTGCCAGCCCCGCCGGCCCCGCCAGCCCCGGGCGTGCCGTGCCGTGCCGTGCCGGGGGCGGGCCGGGCCGTGTTTGCCAACATGGGAGGAGCCGGGTGGGCCGGGCGCGGGCAGGTCCGGCTGTCCCGCCGGGAGGGACTTTCGCTTTGCCGGAAGGTGCGGGGCAGCGCTGGGCAGCGGCGGCACGGGGACGGTGCGGGAGAGCGGTGGCATGGCCCGGGGGCTCCTTCCCCTGCTCCTCGTAAGTGTCCGCCCGAGCGGGACAGCGGGCGGGCGGCCGGGCGGGTTCGAGCGGTGCGGGGCGGGGAGTGCGGCGCCGCCGGGCGAGGAGCGCTGCCCGGTTGCTGCTCGGCGCCGGCCGCGACGAACTCGTTACCGACATTTCAGTTAATTCGTTAGGTGATGTTTTAAGTGGAAAAAGCTCACCTTTAAGTTCAGGCACTGCTGAGGGTGCTGAGTGAAGGGAAGTGAGTGTTGTGTAAAAGGGGACGGAAGAAAAGGGGGATGGATGCAGGTGGCTGTCTCGGACACCGGATCGTGAGCTGTAGGTGGGGAGATCCAGGGAGAGCAGGCGCTGGCCTCCATCCGTAGCCACTCATAGCGGCCAGAGACGCGGGCGAGGCCGGTGGAGCGACCCCGCACTGCCAGCACGGGGAGGTGCGGGACCTGCCCGGGCTAAAACTGGGCTCGGTGGGAGCCGACCTGCAGTGCACCTCAGCGGATCCCTAAAACAGCGAGCTGGTAAAGCAGCATAAAAGCAAATGCGTGTTGGGGAGGAGTTTGAAACCCCTATGATAGTGGCCCAGGAGAAGCTAGAGGAATAGTCCAAGCCTGGCGACAGTGTGCAGCATTTACGGGAAGCAATAGGACAGGGCCTTCCCCTCTTGCCTGAACCATGCCCTGTGCACACAGTATGAGTCCCTGCAGCTTCTGAGAGCTTCGGCCTCGAGTCTCACTCTCATCAGTAAAGTTACCTTCACAAAGATCCATTTTGAACGGCTGCCGTCAACAGGAAAAGTGTGTCAGTGGCCAGCACAGGGATCTTCACTGGTACAGGTGCATTACGCCGAAGAGCTGTAGTGGCAAGAATTCTGCTCCAGGGCAGGAGATCTAGGGAGACCTAGGGTCGTGGGGATGGCCTGGCTCGGCCTGCTCTCTGGTAGAGCTGCCCCTGCTCCCCCAGGCCCGGAGAGGGGGCATGAAGCAGGTGGCAGTGAGCCCTGCTGCATAGCAGAGCCGCCACCTGCCTGGAAGCGGGGATGCAGCACACATTCCCCAGCCCCAATTCTCCCGTTTCAGAGACAGCTCACTGGAGCTGACATTCGAAGTCTCTTCAGTGTGGTTATATTGCTAACAAACGCAGTTTGTTTTGTGGTTTGTCGGGTTAAAATCAAGTCTTAATGTATAAACCGCTCAAATTGTGATCTGATTTACTGCATAACAGGTAGTAAATTATTTAAAGTGTTTCAGAGAGCTCTATCCATGCCCCTCCACAAATTATCGAAGTATAATTAAATACATAGGATTTTCATCTGCTGACAGAAGTGTATATTACCTGTTCCTGTACAGGAGCAGCCAACTAGTGACAGAAATGTCAGTGTAGTTCAGCATGTTGAAACTATTCAGAATATATATAAAGATTAAAAATACTTTCTTTTATAACACTGCTCCAGAAAATATATAATTTCTGCTCTTATTTTCCAGTTGTTTCCAAATTTCAGTACACCTTAGGCTGTAGCATTCCTACATAATTTCTATTTTTAAAAAGTTATTTGTTTTAATTAGCATGTTGTTTCACTACTTATAAAATAGTAAACCTGGTCAGAGTCTGGCATATTATTTTGGTTAAACCAGAATATGAAAAAATAGTCTGTTGAATGAGACCTCAGTTTTGCAAGGAACTCCACGGTGCTCTCAAATACAAGAAGTTTTTAGTGATAGTCATGCAAAAATAGCAATGGTCTATGCAGTTAGAAAACATCTGAGTTCTCCCTGTAGAAAAAGCTACAAAACTACGTACCACTGAGGGACACACTTGTCTCAGTTTAGAGACAAATTTTAGGAAAAAACGCTCTGGAATTAACATTTCCTCTGAAGAGAAGGACTCCAATAATCCCTTTTTGCCAATGAGAGAAATTAATACAAGGGGGTGAAAGTGAAAAAAAACCCTGTTTATTAACAAAGCAAGATACCCACAAGGCACAGGAAAGAAAAAAAATTGAACTTTACACCCCACACCCCCCAACCCAGCCTCATGCCAGGAGGCAAAGATGGCAGCTGCTCCGTTTGTCTCCGGGATGGGAAGAGTCCACACAGCAGCTCAGGCAAAAAGTAGCTAGGAACCTGTTGAGCTTCTGGCTTTGGTGTGCTCCTCTCAGCAGGTGAAACTGGTGGGGGTTAGTGTCCTTTCTTTTGTTGGCTTCGTCTTTCCCAGGCTTCCAACCGGTCAGGCTCCCTGGACTGTGAAAATAAAACAAATCAAGACAGTTCATGGGAAAAAGAAAACCAAAAAGAAGCAACTGAAGAATCTCCCTGGAGCCCAGGGAAAAAGGTGGGGAAAGAAAAAAAACAGCTTCTTGCCTAAGCAAGCAAAAAACCGAATCCAACAAAGGCAAGGAACTAACAATCCATGGCACCGCCAGAAGCACACTGGAGCGCGTTGAGTAAAACCCACGCCGGGTTCCCAGGCTATGGCCCTGCCCCCTGGTTCACATTAGAGCTACAGCAGCCATTTCGGGGCATACAACAGACCATTAGGGAATAAAGTATCATCATAAAATCACCCCACGACAACACTCTAAGGGAACAGGCCAGAGAGTGAACTGTTATCGAAATATTTTGTAATTATCTCATATGACTACAGAGCAGGCAGCTTTCTGGAAGTTCAGAAGACATATCTTTGAAAATAGGGCTCCAACCTTACTGCACTGATCTTTCTTCTTCATACCATGGAAAGCTAATACACACATTTACATGTACGTGCATAAACACCCATGAAATGATGGGATGACCCAAGACTCAAGTGAAAAGTACAAGGGCCCCAATTCTGGAAACATGTCTGTGCATGTTTCCACAGTAACTACCTTTATCTTTGCAGTAACACACTGAAGAAAGAGAAAGTCATATTGTGTTACAAAAGAAAAAGGGGAAGAGTTGCTATATTTCTATCTGTCCAGCTCAAATTCATCCTTAGCCACAACAAAGTTAATATCACTCCCAACTCTCCAAATTGTGTAGTATTTATTAGGTGCTCTCTAGTACAGTACTTCTAAAAAACGAAACCCAACGAAATAACCAATCATACAACTTCCAGCCCCAACATATTGTTGCAATTTCCATGTGAGTCAGGTGAGATTTGAAAGAGTAGTGGACTGAATTTGGACAGTGAGTGTTTTAAGATGCTGGACAGCAGCTGAGGCTATTTGCTCTCACATGCACTAAACACACACATTTCCCTTGGAATTTAAGAAGCTCAGGATGCTTCTAGTTGTGGGGAAATACCAACTCCCATTGTTGGGATTTAAACAATGGAACTGGATTCTTTTTTGGTTTTTTATAAAAGATTTTAGAATGTGAAGTACTATTTTTAGGGGTTATTTTGGTGCTAACTATGAGATTCAGCCTTGGTGGGGGGAAAAAAAGGAGCTGGAGGAAAAATGATACTGCAGATTTTGGAAGCAGAAATTTCTTGTCATAGTGAAAGAATTGGAGTAGAGAATCCTCTTAAGATTACTCTTTGAGTGAAATTATTCTTTGAAAGGGCCATCCTGACAGAGCTAATACAAGGGAGAATAACTACAGAGAAAAGCATATTAAAATGGAGCTAGATCTAGCAACCCAACTTCCACAAGGCAAAAAAAAAAGCAAGAGAAATCTCCCCTCCTCCTTTTTTTAACACCTAGAAAGCCCCTGATGAGCTCATGCACTTTGGTCCATGCAACAGATGTGGAGTGGAAAAAAAAAAGGGTCACATTCTGTGGCCATCAGCCTTCTCATTCATCAGCATTTATATATTAGAAATGGGAGAATGGCTTGCTAAAAATAAAATGTATTATAAAGATAACAGGAGAAAGCAGAGACATTGTTTTTATCAGGGTTAACACTGTAAAGTTTTTAAAAAGTCCTGTATGCAAATTACATGTTCACACACTTTCAAAGCTGAGATTACATACCTATGAGCCGTGGTTTGCAGAAGCTTTTCAGCTTATGAAGATCCCCTGATAGAGGAAAAACTGGAGGCCTGAGAATCCCAAAATTTCACAAGTTATCAAAGAAATTAAAGGTCTTGTCACTGTGCTCTAGAAATGCAGACAAAAACAGGTTTAATAGGTGTCCTTACCAAATACCAGTTGGTGAAAGCATTTTGGAGGACTCTGTTGGAATAAAGGAGAGGGAGCAGGTAGAAAACTCTTTTCATTGCCTGGGCAATGCAAATGGAGAGAAACCAGAAAATTTGGGCTCATATGATAATTTTTATGGGTTCTGCTAAGGGTAGATGTTCCCAAGCGATTGATCTTATTCCTACTGACTGCTTAGTGCAATCTAAGTCTTCAGTGTAGATATGAAAACTATTTTTTTTTAGGTTGAGAAAGTTAAAAGAGAGCCTCTGTGAGTCATTTTAGACTGAAAACATGCAGCCACTGTTTGAGTGTGTGCGTCATAAAAAAGCACCTATCATCCCTGCCTTTATAAAAGTACCTAAACTGTTTCCTTTCTGATATTAGTGTTTACTGCTCAGTGACAACAGAAAAAGCAACTAAGGTGTACACAGGAAGCTAAATGACTACTGACTCTTTTTTTGGTTTTTTTTCCAATAAGACACACCAAAATTTGTAAATAGCAAAGGGATTGCTTTTAAGAGGGTGCAGAACCAGGAGAAAAAAACTTTGAAAAAATCAGGGTGTTGTTTTGTAAAAAGTCTTCACAGTTTTATCATTATTCCTTCTACAGGAAGACGCTGTAAGACATCCCTACAAGCAGAACCAATGTAGGTGTTTGGTGCTGCTTAAGTGTCAAATTCTCAGAAGTGACCCCCACTTCTTGTAAGTGTACCAGGAAGTTCATCTTCGTGAGCAGGGGTGGAGGGCATCCATCTAAAGATGTTATGCTTCTGCAGCCCCTCATTCCAGCATAGCTCATTTGTATAAAAGGATAAACAAGAGGCAGAGAGGTTTGTTCGTGTGAGGGAACACGTGTCTCTGCCCACACCATGTTTGCAGACATTTGGTAAAATCAGCAAAGTTTTACTGATATTAATAATTTAGAAATATGATTCCTTCTTTGATTATATCCTATTTTCTGCATGACTCTCTGGACATTTTCTTCATACTGCTTTAGGAAAAACCAAACCAGACTGGTCTTACATCCCTGACTGTATTTTAGTAATTTTTTTTTAATGGGACTATCTAATCCAGGGTTTAATGAGACAGTTCTCCTAGGCAAAAGGAAAACAAATCACACTATTTTGATACATCCATTTGAAATCTTCTGTGAAGACTTTAATTTTTTAACATCATTACCCTGGGATTCAGAGGAGAGCACCCTGAAAGCTTTGGCAGCAAAGGAAGAGCACCGAACAGGGGAAGTAATGGGCAGAGCATCCATACCCACAGTTCCTCAAGTGCTAATATGCTCTTTCAGCTGCTGGAGCTTCACCTCCAGGTGCAAAGAAAGGCCATTTTAATTTCAGTCTAGTAACTAATATCATATACATTTGAAACAGATGGCTGCTAGAAAAATATAATGCTTACCACTTCCCCACCTCTGTATAGACTAGAGGATCAAAAGAAGTGGCTACTGTAGAAGGCAATGGTCATTATTGGTTACCTCAGATAATTAGCAACAGATACCACTTCCTTCACTTGAGAGACCAGTTTGATATCCAAAATGATTTTTCAGTAATTTAACATAAAGAGTTTTCTGCATCTAACTGAAATTATGGTCAGCATCCATAGCTCCATCTTATAGCTATCTCATATTTAGCATGCAGAGTAAAAACAGGATTCCCCAGAAAATGCTGCTGAGAAGGCAGCAAACTGCACCAGATTTATTCTTATAATTTTCCCACCTTATTCCAAGCTAGACAAAAAAAAAATTTAAAAAAAGGGTTTGGCCTCTTGGCCACAGTGTTTTATTATTATCATGAGCAGAGGCAGGGCAGGGACCACTAGTAAAGCTCCTACTGACTAGTAACAGGAATAAAAACAAACAAACAACCCCAAGCACTGTGCAATTTAACTTGACAGTGCAAAGAAATTAAAAGAAATGGATCTTCTGTAAATTAATGTGAAAGCAGAATGTCTGTAGAGGTAGGGTTCATGGCTTTAATATAGGCCCTCATACTCCATTCAATCCAAAGTAATGAGTTTGAATAAACAGTTTTAATAAGGGAGTGAATATCAATGTTTAGTTATAGAGTAACACTATTAATGTAACTCTGCTAGTGCTAAAGCACACCTATAGCCCTAAACAGTTTTTTTGTCTAATTTTTTGTTCTTCTCTCTAGGTGTCTGCCTTAATTATTGAAACACAGTGCAAAAATGATACTGAAGCTCTAATGACATACAATAGGAGGATCATTGCCAGGAGGCAAATTACCTGTAACAAGGATGAATACTATTTAGATGATCAGTGTTGCAAGAAATGTGGAAGTGGTGAGTATTATTGTAAGACTCTGTTGAGAAGTCCTTAACAGCGGAATCGCTTTGTGCGGGGATACTGAAGTGGCATGAGGTGGTTTCCTGGAGGCAGTGCTTCATTCTAGCTGTACCTTTTTTTGTTACAGGACATAAGCCACTCCAAAAATACTTCTTCAGCTCAGTGCACCAATAACTTCTCACTACAGACAGTAGTTCTCTCACAACATGCTTGTTACAAAACAGCCAAGAATTAAGATACACATATTTTAAAGAGGTTAAAAAAGTGAAAACACATGCTTTTGCCTACAAGATTCCATACATTCATGGGTTTTCCAATTTTTCATGTACAGTTTTGTCTGGTGTTTTCTCCTTCAGTATTAAATTGGAGGAAGAATGGGGATAATCAAATGTTATGCATACTACATTCCTGAAGTGCATCTACACATGCACAAAGAATGTAGATTCCATATTTGGAATCAAAAAGTATTAGGGATTAAAAATGAAATTCTGATGTAAGTCTTAGAGCTTCTCTCTAAATTGTTGGTTTTCTGTCTCTATAGGTTTTGTTAAAAATGTCACCTGCCCAACAGATAGTACCAAACACTGTGTTCCATGTGAGAAAGGAAAAGAATTCGTGGATCACCCTAATGACTTGGAGAAGTGTTTGAGATGCAAATCGTGCGATAGCAAATTTGGTATGTCTACAGAAATAGCAACTGTAGCAATGACTCTTCTTTCATCCAGGATTTCACTGAAAAGTCTCCACAATACCTGCACCATGGTTAGCATGTAGGTTCAAAACTTTTAGTGGTAGAACATGAATGGATAAATGAGAAAGTCATAAGTTTATCCTCCAGTTCCCTTTCATCAAGCACAAAGTAGGAAGAAAAATAGTTGGCCCATTATTTCTCCTTATATCTGCCTCTGTTTAGCCAAAGTCCTTGCAGACACTGTACAAACTGGTTAAGCCAAGGAGGACAAGTTCTCCCTCTTCTTCACCCTCTGTTTAAAAGAGGGGTGTAAGAAGCAATGATGGTTTCTTTTGTAGTCTTTCATGTAATTGATAATTTTATTTGTTGAGCTTTTGACAGGGTACCCTTCCTTCTCAGACCAGGGTAAAAGAGCAGAGGAGGCTGCTGTTCTGCTAAGTTCTTTATTTCATAGTCTCATAGCTTTCTTGAAGGCAGAGTTCGAAGAGGGTTACATGATAAAGGCAAGCAGCAACAGCAACAGCAGGCAAAACAGCTTTTTTGTCTTCTATATGCTCCATATACTCTAGACACTCTGTTTTCTAGACTCTATACTCTAGACTCTATTTTCTAGACTCTATATTTTTTCTTACAGAAGTGTGGATTATATTTGTTAACTGACCAATAAGATTAACACACGATTCTAGTTTTTCTTTTCTTAAGCTACCCTGGTCTAATTCTAACAGTCGTAAGCCTTACACAAGTGTTACACAGGTATTAGACAGATTTGCGTATACAGTTTTAGCAGCTCTTATTGTTTATGTGAACGCTCTATCTAAAAAATATGAACAGTATAATTCTATCTATATTTTGTCTAAAGTAAAGAATTCTGTGAAAAGGTAACACTGCTGCAGCAACAACTGTGTATTTTAAGGTCTCTGCAACAGCTTTTTAATGTTTAAGGCACTTAGCATATATTTCTACTAAAAGTTAAAAAATCTATGTTTCTATTTCACTTTGGTGTGGCTTCATGTATCTCAGCTTGTCCAAAGGTTTTAATTCAACCCCTGTGCTTTGGCTTCCCTCTGGGCCTGAGGAGCTTTCACTCCAACAATTATTAAAATTGTTGTCATTTGAAACACTCAAGATGTTGTGTGGGATACATGTATAAGAGTATAAAGCAAGCCCTGCTGGGTCAGACCAGTGGCCTACCTACCCCAGTATTCTGCATTCAGCAGGGGAGGCAAGAGGTGCTAGTTACAGATAACACAAACAAACCTGTCTGCTTTCTGTGGTCTTTTCCCTACAGTCTATCAGCACCCACAGCTGTGGGAAAGGACATTAGAAGATCCATCCCTACCTAGTCATTTTAGTGTCTATTCATGAGCCCTTTGTTCATGAACCTGCTGAGTGACAGCAGAAATTCACTACCTGTTGCATAAATACCCATCACAGATCTCTCTTTTTTTTTTTAATCCATTAAACTTATCTCCTACAAGTTCCACCAGGTGTCCTGTAGATCTGCTCTACCTGGATTTAGGGAATGATAGTTCTTCATTCCTCATACCCAAAATCAAGTTTAGTGAGAGACAGTTCTGGACTCCAATACGGTTGTACTCAGATCACCTGTTGGAATATCAATCTCTGGTGCTTTCCCCTTCCTTTAGGACCTCAATATGGATAGAAAACTTTCCTCTCATTTGCTAATGTAATAAGCATTTTTGCATGGGTGATGAAATTGGCTAGAGCGAAACAATTCAGTATTTTATATGGTGTCACAATTATTTAAACTGAAGGGAGGACAAGGGTAATGGGATGGATAGTCACAATATTCCATAGACAATAACATAGTTGAGGAGAACTCAGTAGACTGACATTAGGCAAGAGGAAAATTACCACAGAAGTTCCATGCAAACCATTCTTAAGCAAACCATTCATGTTTGCTTTTTCTGTGAGTTGCTTCAGCAATGGTTTCACAGCAGAGCTTCATCAAATTTTGAAACATAAAGTGGTTTCAAATTACAGCAGGGCATTGAATTTAGTAACTCAAAAATTTGTTTTATTTTTATATGCCTATGAAAATAGTAGGTAGATACAGTAATTTTTAATGCAGTATTTTTTTCATAGATGGAGATAGCATCATTGTATACACCGAGGATAGGAGAAAATTAATTAATTAGTTTGATTCTTAAGAAGAATACTTAACATGGATATGTTAGCTAAAAAGAGAGAGTGGAATTGGAGGTCTCAAGAAAAGGTAAAACTTGTTGTCTGTCAGGGAGTGCAAAGAACCCTTCTCCATTATCAAGAGGGGAGATTGGCTGTGTGATCTTCTGAGTTTCCTTCTGGCTTTACACTTCTGAATGGGAAAAAGAAGTTGGGATTCAGCAGTGCCGAATGAGTCCTGTTCTAGTGAGACCTTTATAGCGTGATCAGTTTTCTGAGCTCTCGTCCAGCAGAGGTCTCTCTGACAGCTCCATATTCCCAGTGCTCTGGCAGCCCGGCTCCATAAAAAGCTGTGTGATGTATCATAAAGTTAAGCCTCGCCAGTGCCAGCAGAGGTAGAGCTAGCAGCAAGTCTGAGAACAAGAACTTGTGGGCAGAAATCTGCTTTTTCAAACTAATACACTTTAAGGAATTCATTTTTAGGTTTGGAGATTGCAAAGAACTGTACTCCAGTAGAGGACACGAAATGTGCCTGTGTAAAGAACCATTTTTGCAATGGTTCTCTCTCATGTTCGGTTTGCAGTCCATGTACCACGTAAGTTCATGCCTTCATCACTACATATGAAATTGTTAATATGTAATCACATTTTTTTCCAGCTGGTTTCAAGACAGAGGCTAAGGTAATCTATAACCTCAGGGAAAGCATACTAATTTTCCTTTGTACCTGAGCTGACTTAGTTCAGTCAACTCAATTTGCAGCCATGAAGGCTTTCCAAAGGCATGCAGAAAAGCTTATATATCCACTGAGTCTGTATATGCTTTTTAAAAAGTGTAATAAATTATCTGAGCTTCCCTGTTGTCTTTGTGTGATCTACTGTTACATTGAAAAATAATTTCATACATTTTCCCGCTGCCACAAATTTCCATGCCGTTTTCATACCTATTGAATTCCAAAACCCAAGATCTTGCTATATGACAGATTTTGCTGATAAAACATGTTAGAAGATTTTGATTTGCTCTCTTCACAGTTTACAAAGAGAAAAAAAATCTCATAATAATTTCTGTTCCTATTTTCTGCAGATGTGAAAGTGGTGTAATTGAAAAACAATGTACTTCAACTTCAGACACTCTGTGTGGAACAAAAGGTACCATTATAAAACACAGCAGGGTCCAGCAAGTGCTGTAGTTTGAGAGGCAACTGCAATTGTCCTGTTCTACACACTGGCCATAGTGATTCCTGACAGCTCGGGGCATCAGTCCTCCTGGGCCCTGCAGAGTATGAGTTTCCCTTGATCACCGTGCAGGTGTAGGAGCTGTTACTCCTTTTTAGGGGCAACTCATGATAGGTGTGTCTTTAAGATACTTGGATTTTGTGGTTAGGAAACAACAGGAGGACTTTTAAAATCTGACACAATCTTGTTAAAAATTTGGTGTGCTGCTGTATTGCATTTCTTGAGTTAACTTTCATGTAAATTTTCCAATGTTCCAACAGAACCAGGAGCACTGTCGTGGGTCATTATTTTGGTAGTTATGGTAGTACTACTAGCAGCAGCTGGAGCAATATTCTGGTGTAAGTGATTCCCTATTACTTTTTCCTGTTATACTCTTAATAAGATATTCAGCTGCTTACTCAGATACAATTTTATATTCTTGGAGTCCAAAGGCAAGATATCCTGCCCTAGATTTTAAAAATGCTTTTTTTGTTTCAGGCAAGAAAAAACAGAAGGGTCTTACAATCAACCAAAATAAAGGAGTTTACAAACCAAAGCCTTATGTAAGTATTGTTGTTTAGATCATAAAAAACTCAGCTTAATGCAAAGAACTTTTTCCCATTTAAATTACACTGGGACTCCCCAAACATTGTGTGCCTCTCTTCTATGACATGAATGAAGTAAATTTCACCACAAGGACTCTTTTGGGAGAAACAAAAGAAACCCTGTACTTCTTCAGGATTGTTGGAATGCTTCCTAAATCACATGACCAAGATCAAAACTTCATCAATCATCAGGCTTCCACCAACCCAGGATATTCCCATCCCCATGCATAATTTTAGGCAATAGCAATTTTGAGGTGATTCCCCAAATTTAACCAAGTCAAAAGAGGTCTATCTGTCTGGTCTCTCAGTCCCAAAACAGGAGTCATGGAGAAAGCTAGAAGAAATTTAAGTGTCATGAAATGTATTTATCCTCTTATACAAAGCTGGTGTTTTACAATACTTGTTTCTACTTACTTTTCTCTTGCTTTTTTTTCAGGAGAACGTACCTCTCATAGACACAGGTAAGAGACAAGTAATTTCTCAAAATTCAGTAGAAAGAAAAAACAGAGATATAGATACATAACTCCTAAACTAAGAAAAAAGAGTATTTTTGTGTAGACTTTGCCACTGTCCAGACCTGTCATTCCTGCACAAAAGCAAACACTTACTAAAGAAATGCCAGCTTATATAATGCTCATCAAAGCATTTGGTGGCATCATGGAAGTCTTGCCTCAGAAGGAATTTCTGTTGTATAGCAAGCAATTACTCATTTTCTCCAAGTGAATTTCAGTTCTGTATGTAGGACAGACACTAGGAGACAGTAAACTGTGTTTCTACAATAATGGAAAATGATGATAAGGGAGCAGTCCCACATGGAACAGTGGGACTGAAGATTCACAAACCTATATTATGTTCAGGGGCAAATCCACAGGAGTGATATACAACAGGAAAAGAATATAAGCTCTAAGACTGTATCACAACAGAAGAGTTGTCCTGTTTTAGGACCTCTCCCAAGACTGTTTAGAGAAAAACCGGTACATGAGAGGTGACCCCACTTTAATGATAGAGAAGGACAGAATAGGTTACAGAGGGAACTGATACTCTGTTTTAGGTGGTAGAAAGCAATATGGATGGCAAGCCTAAATCTTTGAAATACATAGCATTTGGTAGGAACATGTTAAAACCTGCCATGTATTGTAAAATCGTAAAACATACTGAATCATGAATACCTGAAACTTAATCTGGTTTGGATAGGAGAAGTATTAAATCTGAGTGCAGGTGATAAAACCCAGTAAGATACAAGTGCCAGGTGCATTCATTTCCTTTCACGCTCCTAGATGCTGACCTGAGCAGCCACATTGCTGGTATTGTGGCAGAGATGACACACGCAGAAGTCAAGAAATTTGTTCGTCACCACCAGGTATCAGAACCTGCCATAGACCAAATCATTCAGGATTATCCTGGTGATACATCTGAACAGAAGATTAGGCTGCTTCGAGTCTGGTATCAAAGACATGGGATGAAGGGAGCCTATGGAACCCTAATAAGCAGCCTGAGAGAGTTAAAAATGTGTGCTGCAGCTGATAAAATTGAGGAAAAACTGAAGGCAGCTATTTCCAGCTCTCAGGAAGGGGGACAGTCTTACAATCGTGACACTGAGCAAAGCAAAACTTGCACTCATGAAGGTAGAAAGTCTAACAATGATAGTGCTGAGCTAAGTAAATCCTATACTGTTAGTTTGGAAGAGACATAGCACAGAGTAATTTGAAAATTATTTCCAAATGAGTATTTTTCTAATATAAATAACAAAGCTTTAAAATGGCATTTTCATTGGCAGTTCTGATTGAACTCAAGTAAGTTATTATATGCAAAAGGAATAACTACAAGTTTTTTAGCAATATCCTTTAAAAAAGGTTTTAGCCTTTTTTGGTTGTTAAGGAATGGAAGACGTTTTACGACTTGTTTACTACAAGGCGCAATATAAGACTCCAGCTATAGGATTCATTGCAAGAGGAAAAAAGTTGTCATTATTTGGAGAAAAGGTGTTGTTTAAATGCATGGTCCTGCATTATTTAATTAATGTAAGGTTTTGCTTGCATTAAAAATGTGGGATGTGCCTTTTTTTTGAAGGGAAAACTCTGGTGTTATGAGTCTACAAAGCGTACCAGGAAGAGTACTTGAAAAAAAATAAGTTAATTGCTTTACACCTGATTAATTTGAAATATAGGTGTTGCTGTGTAGATTCAACTCTGCTGCAAGTACCATTTCTATCTTTTCTAAAAGCACTTCTGTGTGTATACTGAGTTTTTTATATGTGTGCAAGTTCTCTATATAAAAAGCTCCCAGTTCTAGGTAAAAATTATCTTTGTTCTCAGCAATGTTTATAAGCCTCTTCTAATGTTAGAACCCTTCAAAGAAATAGGAGCTGAAGCATCACAATAGAATCATGATTTCTGGAAGGCAACCTGCAGAGTGTATGAAGCTTTTCTAATGCAGAAACTGATAAAATGAAAGCATCTTTGCCATAAAAAAAAATCTGCATAATACATGACTTCTGTTTTTCTTATCATGCAGTATATAGATGCCATGTTTAGGTTTGCTTTTACTCAGTTTAGCAAATCAGAAAAAAGGGGATCATTCTCATGGAAACACCTTACCTTTCTTCCATCACAAAGTGCAGAGGACTCGGCTCCTAAATTCAAACACCAGCATAGTGCTGGGAGGTTTGCTGTGAGCCCTTTCCCTTGCACACACCCATTTGTGCAAATCTCACAAAGTCTTTCAACAGAAGGGGAGACTTTGCTGGAAAGGTTTTATTTTCCCAGGTCACACAGTAGGAAAGATGACTTTCTTTGGCTCTGTCATCAGTTCTCTAGAGAAAATCTCCAACCAGTATCACAACTCAGCCAAAACAGGAAGAGACCTATCTGGGCTTGCTCCCGCCTGCCAGCCAGTGTGTGCATGTGTGGAGTAGCATCCCATGGCTGCCACCTGACCACAGGACCTGGAAAGGGCAAGGCAGGACTGGCCACAGGGTTCCAGAGGCTGGCAAGCAATCCCTGCCAATGCTGGGTGCCCACAGCCATGTGGAGTTCCTCCAAAATGCCACATTGATGGAAGTGAGGTAACTGGGAGGGCAGTATATCGCCTTTGGAAACAGCTAGAAATCTGTGTATGGCATCAAGCAGGAACCTGAGGAAAGGCAGGACGTAGCTGTGAACTCATTATATGTTTCATAGACTTGACCTGTTAAAGGTCTGAATGACACAGAGCATGTTTTGCCCAGGCCCAGTTTATGTTGTACAGCTCTCAAGCACCATCCATGCTAAGCACTCAGAAAAACCTTCCAGCCCACTTTGTAGCCTCTAGTCTAGCTGCATTTTCTAAGTGTCTAATCCACCATCTTGCCACTACTATATTGCCAAAATCCCCACAGTGATGCTTTTTGAAGGAAAACCTTCAGGCTGCTGCAGTCAGATGGTTTAATAGCCATGGGCCAAACTTGTGCACCCATGGACTGATTAAGAGCTGGCCTGTGTCTGTGCTATCTGTACTCAGATCTGACGTGCTGTGACAATGTGTTGCTCCTTGTCCTGTTTTGGCCAGGTTCCACACATATAAGAGAATAAAATATCAGCCTTTCATAAAAGCAGCACAGCAGTGGTGTCGGCTGTGCCATCCTTTGTAGGACGCAGTTGTGTAGAAGCACAGCCAAGACAGGAATGAAGGAGGAAAGGAGAGCTCCATGCTCTCACAAGCCCTGGTAGATAGGCTGCTCCCTATACCATGTCCCATCCAGGAAGGCATGAACGCAGCTTAAAGATGTGTTGGCAGGTGCTTGACTTCAACTTTGGCTTCCCTTGGCTTCTGTCTTTGTCTTTCCAAGTGAGGCATCTGACCAGCAGAAACAAAGGTAGTCCACCTCTCAGGGTTTCAATGGAGAAGTGACTATAACCAATCTGAACTATACTGATCTTAAAAGGGAGCCACCAAACTTCATACATTTGTGACAGTGAAATAAAATTATAATCTTTTTTTTCTTTCATCAAACTGGAATTCCCCAACCTCAGTATAAAGAGGATGGTTAAAAAAAAGTCCCTGAGCAATGAGCCACATTTTCTTTAGGAGATGTCTGCAAGGCTGAACTCAGACTGCCATTAACTCTGGTGGTTAACATACATCGTAATTTTTTGTTCTTAACTGGAACACTGTGCATCAAAATAGGAGGATTGATTATATTGTGCAGTTAGTTTTCTGAAGGAGTCTGTGTGTGTCTACATTGCAGTCAGCAGTGCAGAGTAGAGCTGGATCAAGCTTAGACTACCTGGACCAGGGACTGAAAGTGGTTTAGTTCTGCTGACCTGCAGCAGCACACCCAGCCTTCCATCCTGCCTCTGACATAACTTTCAGAAGAGCTGCACATGAAAAATAAACCAAAGCCTAAACTCTCCTGTTCTATGGAAACACAGCATCAGCAAAGCAAGTTGTGAGAAGCCGATTCAGTTTTGATTTGCCTAAACAATCAGAGGCATGTGGGGGACATGTGCATGTCCAGGAGGCAGCTAGAAGATGGAGGAAAGAAAGCCTTGTCTCTGGGGAGACTTTGCCTGGCAACCAGTTCATGTCTCTCATGGGACAGGCAGCCAGCAGGGGAGCACCGAGGACACTGTACCCTGCAGAGACACTCTGCAATCACACGGCAAAAGCTCTGCAGCGGACTGCAGCGGGACACTGCACTGGGCCAATGCTCTCCTGCCAGCAGGCAGACTTTGCGGGGGGCCAGGGGCATAAAAAGGACGGTGTCACAAGCCCCGCAGCTTTTCGAACCTGCTTTTTGAGTGTGTGCCTGGCTTGGGGCTTTTTCGACACTGTGCTTTTGCTTTTGAGGCTTGATGACTCGAGGGGCTTTTTGAGACTTACTTTTCAAAACTTGCTTTTGAGTCGGGGCTGTTTGAGCCTTACGCTTTTTGCCCTGGCGCCAGCCTGCCTTTTGGCTCTCCTGCCTTCACAGGCTTTAGCTCACCCTCACGCCTGTCCTGCCTCCCTGTGTCCCTGCCTGAGCCACCTGCATCCAACCGTGCTGGCCTTCGAGCCAGCCCACCGCCGCGACCCTGTCCGGGCTCTGGTCCTGCTGCCCGAGCGGCCCTCACCTCGTGTCCGGCAGCCATCCCCCGGCAGCCATCCCCCGGTAGCCATCCCCCGGCAGCCATCCCCCGGCAGCCATCCCCCGGCAGCCATCCCCCGGCAGCCATCCCCCGGCAGCATCCCCCGGTAGCCATCCCCCGGCAGCATCCCCCGGTAGCCATCCCCCGGCAGCATCCCCCGGCAGCCATCCCCCGGCAGCATCCCCCGGCAGCCATCCCCCGGCAGCCATCCCCCGGCAGCATCCCCCGGCAGCCATCCCCCGGCAGCATCCCCCGGCAGCCATCCCCCGGCAGCCATCCCCCGGTAGCCATCCCCCGGTAGCCATCCCCCGGTAGCCATCCCCCGGCAGCCATCCCCCGGTAGCCATCCCCCGGTAGCCATCCCCCGGCAGCATCCCCCGGCAGCATCCCCCGGTAGCCATCCCCCGGCAGCCATCCCCCGGCAGCCATCCCCCGGCAGCCATCCCCCGGCAGCATCCCCCGACAGGCAGCGTGCACAGCACAGCCCAGCCCCGCCGTACGGACACCGACGGCGCTCCCCGGCCTCCGCTGGGAACGCCCTCTTCTCCCCTCTGTCTCCCCTCTCTCCCGCTCTCTCTCCCCGCCCCCTATTCCTTTTCCGTTCTCCTTCCTTCTCTTCTGTCTTTTCCAGCCCTCTTTAGTAGGGTAACTCCTTTTTATTTTTATTTTTTCATTACCAATAAACGGTTCTCAGATACAATGTTTGTCTCGTTTGGCCTCATTTCGTTCCTGACCATCCATTTTTGAAAGAACTCCTTACAGTTTCCCTCAGTGGAACGCGACGGAAGTGAAAACTGAAACAGAAACTTGCACAGGGAATGACTTGTCACGTTTTGAAAAGCTGATTATAAAGGAAAAGTTCACTCTTCAGGAAGCCAAAACGCTGCAAAACAATTCAGTTTGTTATGCAAATATTAAAACCAAAACAATTATTTTAAAATATCTACAACAGGAGAACAGGAACATAGAAATAAAAGGCCAGAGGGATGATCTTACTTAAGTTCCCTGCAAATTGAAAGTGCCCACACGTGAGATGTTTGTTCAGAAATTCCAAAGGCTGTTTTGCTGTGCACACCCACACCAGTTTCTCATCCATGCTGGAAAATGTAGTGCAGTTCCAGCTGCTCTGCAAGCAAACCAAACACCTGTGAGATGACAGAAACAAAATCAGTATTACAGTGTGGTACCAGAAGAACACAGGAATAGTTAAAGACAGCTCCAGTATACAGGACTGCTGCAATATGAAATAAATTATTTTCAAAGTTATTCTGCAGGCTGCCAGTTCTTGAAAAGATGTGGCTGAGAAATGAAGTGCTCAGTACAAAGAGTCTGAAATGTTTCTGCACAGGTAGCATGACAAGCATATTAAAGTGTGAGAGAGCTCAGGCTTATTTCCTGTATGGAGGAGAGAAAAGGAAAACAATACCAACAAATTCATGAGAATAATAAAAGAGTATTGGGAAAAGCCTTGGAGATACACGGTTTTCTTGTTTAAAGGGAAGATACAACCTCAAAACTCACATCACTCTTACTGTTTGTCAGTACTTTGATTCTGGACTTCAAAGGGAAGCTTGCATTCCTGCTATCCCACTGCTAGCAAGAGCAAAAATACCCACCAAGTGTATCTAGCCTCTAGTGCAGAGCTGCGGTTGAGAATTACGAGGGATGTGGGAACAATCACAAAACACTGTACAGTCAGTGTTTTCTGAACAGCTTTTCAGTGGTTTTAGTTGAAATTCCCTTCCAAACGGAAAGCAAGATTTTTAAAGCTTTTGGAGTGCTAGAGAGCCCTTTCCCATCACTTTACATAGTGGTCTCTCACTCCCCCAATATACCAGCAACTGTGACAAAGTGCAATTTATTTTCAACCTAGTAGGGAATCAGCAAAAAATGCCTGTGACCAAAGGGATGTTGGAAAAATAGGTCCTGAACAAATACAGGAGAGGACTAAGTGACGAGAAACAATGGCAGGAGGAAGCCAAAGGCACAGACCTTGGAGAGACAGCACTGAGCATCCCACACCCCAGGGGCAAGCAGGACGCAGAGGTCACTGACCCTGCCTCCCATACATCTTCCCACAGTGATGTCCATATGACTGGCTCTCTGTAGGACAGGATAGATCTGCCTGTATATGTGTCATTGGGATATGAACAAGAAACTGATGATACAGAAGTACCCAGTTTCATTTCCTGCACGTTTATCCTACAGTCAGTAATGGGATTGATACATTCTCCAGATTATCAATACCTGAAAATTCATGTTTCTTGGTCTTTTCCTAGTCCTTCTTTAAAACTACATGAAGATGCCTCTCCAGACTTATCTCTGGGAATGTTTTATGATACTCCTCAAATCACTGTGAAGCACAGTGAGGCCCCTGGCATGCCACTCTCAATCCCTGCTAGGGCTGGTTGTGCCCTGGCACCTGGCTCTGCCGGGTGGGGACCACGGCTGTCACTGCAGCTCATGGGAAGGATGGCTGTGATCTGGGATATCTCAAAGGGTCTTGAAGTTCAAGGTCTGTCTCTAACATATGAGGCAACACCTATTCCTGTACTTTGAGGGGGCAGGGGGCAACTAACTTCATACTAGCGTCCCCTCATTTATCCAAGAATGAACGGTGATCACTAAATTCAGTATTTTTAAACCTCCCAATCACATCTCTTCAAGACTTCAATTCCTTTAAACTTGTTAAAACTTTAAACAACCACGCTGGGCAGTGGGCACTGTTGTTGGGGCTGGGGGTGGCAGGCAGGGGCCGAGGCGCTGCCGGCTGTCCTTGCCGGTCCCCGCGGGCAGGTGGCAGCGGTGTCCGCGCAGTCCCACGCCTGTCCCCTCCTGCCGTCCCCCGGCGAGCCCCGGGCTGGCTCAGCGAGGACAGCGCGCCTGCCAGAGCTCCCTCCCCCGCCGCCTCCCCCGGCTCCTTCCCAGCCCTCCGGCTGTCAGGATCTCGGGGATGAGTTGCTCCCACGGGAAACGAGCTCGAACACGAAGCAAGCCGCACACGGGCTTGTCGTGGGCAGGAAGCCTTTCTCTGGCAGAGCTGAGCCTGTCATTGTGCTGAGACAGTGCCAGCTCTGAATTTGCATGGGATCCCTCAAGTCATGTCCCACAAGAGTTAAGATGACACCTAGGATGACATAAAAACTCTGTGACAGCTTTTGTGACGCTCCTCGGGTTTGAGAATGAGCACAGCCTGACTCCCTTCAACCAGCCCTAGGATCAGGCGGCTCAAGGAAGTCACACGCTGCAATGCCAAACTCCACTGCAGCACAGCAGATCACTTGGCATCACTAGTTTTAAATTTAATACCACATGGAAAAACGATGTCATAACACATCCAGGCTGCAAACTGAGCTCTCTGAAATCTGGACTTGGCACCGTGACTGAAGTATGTGCTGCAATACCTGTGCCAACATGAATGTGCATTGCCTTAAAAATATTCACAAATAAATCAAATCCCTTGAGACTTAGATGTTCACTTGAATTCTTACTTACACAGCTGCTGAAATGCAATCAAAGGCATTAGTTTAGCAGTGCCTGTGAAAGCCTAGGAAAGACAGGATGGCTGTCCTAAAGCTTGGCCCTCTGAAGGGTAGTCTTTGCATCACCATAATCAAGTGGAAAAGCAACTGGTAAAGCTGAGGGAGGAGAAAGGGTGGGTGGTAACAGTTTAGAGGCTTTCTGGAGGAATTGGCTTATGAATAATAACCTTAATTACTGCAACATGCTATTGTAAATGGTCTTGTCTTCTTTCTTTTCCAGGCTCATAAGTTAGCCTATCATTTTAAATAACTATACATTAAATGCAGTCTTGACTTCTGTTCTAGCTACAGAAATGTTTGGAACAACCACTTCAGGAAATTTGTTGCCAAGAGTTTTTTTAATCTTACAAAATCTATGGCTGTTGCTTCCATCAGAAAAACTGGAACAGCTATGAGTGCTTGAAAATGTATAATCCTGTACCAGGAGACATCAGACACAGGTTGCAAAGTACTCCATGTGTTGTACTTTTTTTGTTTGGTCTATTTATGCATCTTTGGGAAACAGCAAGTCAGCAAAGACTTGTGCAAGGTACCCAGCTCCTTCACTGAGATGCCTTTGCTGAGAAAGCACCTTGTTGTAGGAGCTGTATTTAGATCTCCCTGCAGCACTCAAAACACTGACAGCACTCTGACATCAGACACACTGGTATAAGGAACCCACAGAGTAGAGAGCAGTCCATAAAGATGCTGTTAGGAAAGCAATGAGCAACATTACTCAATGGCACCCAAACCATAATAACAGGTTACACGGACAGGTACTCACAGGCAGACTTTAGGGAGCCCAGGGCAAGCAGTTTGATGAACAGTTGCACTGAAAAGTGCTTCCAAGGGTTCCTGAGCTGTGGCCCCACTGCAAGGTCCCTGGGGCCAATGACTGCAGTTCAGTTACCTTTATCAGGTGACCCAGGGAATACACACTGTAGGGAGCAGCAACATGCCTAGAAAACTCATGGGATTATATGTCCTCTTATCACTGCTTGCCTTTACAACTGTAAGGCTATTAACCTGCTGTCAGTGCAACTTTTTAAGGTCTCTTCTTATTTGTAAGTGAGAACAGATGAGTAAACTAATGAGCTGGAGTACGGGGGCTGGAAACAAAAGATCTGTTATGCGTAAGTCAACATAGAGAGACCAGCTCCATCCTCCCTCATCCGAAGACATTCCTACATAATCACAATAAAAGTGCACAGATCTTCCAGGAAATGCCGTTTTCAACACCTCCTAACTCATCCAACTAAAAACCAACCATCAACAGGACATGTGAAGACATTTCTCAAAAAGAAATATGGTTCTCCTATTTTTTTCTCTCAGCTGTGGATATATTTCAAAGGAAGATAGTAATGTATTGATTTTTTTCCTTAAATGCAGGAAACGGTTCTTCCAAATGTCACTAATTCGAATAAAATCAATACATTATGTTTGGACAGCAACCAGCTCCAGAAAATTTTTGCAAAGCAAGTGTCAGAATCTGTAATTAGTTCAAAATAGGATTTCAAGTGCAATCCTGCTCTACTTGGTTTCAAGTTAGCTCTTAGGATTGAAGAGACAAGCTATTATCACTAGAAAGCAAGGAGATTTTTTCTTTTCTAGGCAGCATTCCACCTGAGGATCTAATAAGTTATCAGTTTGCTCTCACTACTTAACAAATCTGGTCAGACTTACAGAAAACTTTAGTACAGATAAGTCCACAGGGCCATGCATGACAGAGTCAAAAAGCAAAGCAGACTTTTAAGACCTAAAAATGCTAGGCACTCTTGGAGATAAAAGCACACTACAAGCACTCTTGGAGATAAAAGCATTACTTAAAATGCAATGATGCCTACCTTTTTGGTGCCTTGACACACTATCAAACACAGAAGTGCAAGTTCTTCTTCCTTCTTCTGCTCTAACCACACACTAATTGGTGCTGGAGATGTCAACAGTGACACAAGCTGTAGCAGAACTTGGCTGGGTTACCCTTCTCTGCTTTGGAGCAGAAAATTGCAAGTAAGTCCCTCACCTTCCAGAACGTAAGTCTGGGCTATTTGAGGACATCTCTTTCCTCATCACTCTCATTGAGCCTGTTCCACTATGTGTTCATTGCCAAGTAAGTTTGAGATGGATTCTCTCTGTTCCAGGGTATCCTAAGTTAGCCATGTTAGTCATCTGGTGGGCCAAATGTCATGGGAAAGGCAGCCAAGGATCATCATTTGTGAACCCAACAGATGCACAGGGGCTCAGCACTGAGAACTTGTTGACACTGGCATCTACTGAGACATTCTGTTACCCAAGTTTTTTTGTGGTGTGGGATATGCCCAGCCACTGCCCTGGAGGGATGTCTGCTGAGATAAGAGATTTCACAATCACCCAGCAGGACTCCCTGGAAAGGAAAGGACTTTTGAGTCATGGTGAGGAAAGGTAGACCCACAATCCCTTGGGAGACCCTATGCAGATCTTTCTGTAACCCATTGGTCTATCCCAGACCCTCTGTAACCCATTGGTCCCCTTGCTGATCCCCTGTATCCCTATAAAAGAAGACAAGTTCGCCTCTGTAGGGAGGAGAGCTCGTCACTGGCCTTCCCTTCGCCGGAGGGAACCCCCAATAAAGCTCCCTTCGTGCGGAACCAGCCACACGGGCCTTCTCGTCTCTCTCTCTGGTCTGGTTTGGCCTTAGAGGCAGCCCTGCAGAGCTGAGCTGAAATCACGAGCTGATATCACTAAAGAGCTGATAGCTTCTGCAAGGGCTCCTCTGCCAGCAGCTGAGAGGAAGATACCAGACCTCGGGCAGGCGATTCCTTTCGGGACCATCTCCCCGGACCGGTCATCTCTTCCTGGGTCGCAGCCACGGACCCCACCACCAGCTGTAATACTGTGGAACTAATTTGGGTTAGGTTGCAGGAATTAGCAAGAATAAAAAACATACTGTGAAGACAGTGTTACACTGTAAAGCTTTTTACTTGGTTGCACTACACTGTCCTTTGGGATTTTTCTTTTGTATTGTTCTTTTTTCCTAATAACGTGTCTGGGACTTTCTTCTTTGAAAACACAGTTCTTTTTATAATATCAAACAGGAAATTAAGTCTTCCAGCTAAGGTGAAACCCAGGAATTTTTCCTGTTGAACAATGGACTCCAGAGAGAGTTCCTATTTAGATAAGAAAGGGCTGGAAATTCCAACCACCTCAAAATAGATGAACAAAAGCTCCAAAAGCTACTGGTAATTTCTCATATTCATAAGGTCGTTTATGCCAGTCCTTCGCCCTGCCAGTCCTTTGCACTGAGGAAGGGTTAACTAAATGTTTTTGTCTTATCTCAAAGATGGAGACTCCAAAACTCCCCATATTGGTATTTCACAACCTCTACTCTTCATATCAAAATGAACACTTAGTGTATTTCCAGCCCTGCCATACTCACTACAACATGGAGAAGAGATTGTTCCCACCCTTTTAACAGAAGCCTTTTGCATATTTGAACATCATTGTCATGCATTTTGGCTCTCCTATTTTTTTTTTCTTGCACCTTTGGGTTACACAGCACCAGTTTGTGCAGCCTTTCTTTGGGAGGCATGTCTTGTTCACAATGACAAATACACAAAAATGAAAGGAACATTGTTTTTCTCCTCTTTTGCATGATGATATTAGCATGATTAAGCTTGCTAATTCAGTTACTCTTGAATTTCCTTATGGTTGTCTAACTCTGGAACTTACTAATTAGTCTCCAAAGTAAGACTGTACTTTTAGATGTGTACGTTTCTGTGTACATTGCAATCCAGAATTCAACAAGTAGGGACTTCTGACTTTCCCTCACAAGGCAGTAGGTATGCTTAGGGATATACAATGTCTAATCCAGGATTCTTTTTGAAAATCTTATGCTCAATTATTTCAGTCTAATTCTGCTAAATCTCCTGTATTTATTGCCACTTCAGCAAAAGAAGCAGAAATTATGCAGTTGGTGCTTTAGTTCCACAAATACTTGGCAAAAATATAGCATCTGAAATGAGTTTTCTTGGCTCGTAACCAGGCATGCTTTGCAAGTGTGAAGGTATTTTACACAGGACCAAGTCTGCTGTCACAACCAGACCTTGTCTTACTCTGGCACTTTCTTCACATATCCTTTGTGAGAAGTCCCACGGAGCTGGGCTCTGTACAAAAATATTGGATATTCAGTGCTTTGGATTTCATTTCCAGAGGAAACGTTACTTTCATCAGGATGAAGTCTGTATTCACCTACTTTAGAGAAATAATCTAAAAGAACTCTGTGTATCTATTTCCTTTATTCTGCTGTCATGCTAAGGGTCTGCTGAGGAATTCTCTCTTTCCTGCCTCATCCTTACTGTAACAAGGCCACAAATATGCAGGTTTTTTCTTTAAATGGATGATTTTCTATTACTGTGTCAGGTCTTAAATACATTTCTTAACTTTCTATGGGATCATTAAATCACTGGAAATGTTAGGAGTTATCAGTTCAAAATTACAAGAAAAATACTTTAACATTTTATGCTATCCAGAGATTTTTAACCCCTGACCTTTGCCATCACAGTTTTGCTGCTTTACCCATCTTTTCTCTATTTAGTTACAAGATACAGCCAGACCAGTACCAGGAATTGTGGCCTGTCAAAAATTAGCTCTTTCCTGGAATTACTCTTTAAAGTTTAATTTCAACATAACTCTTATGATCTTTGTGACTGTGGTTCTTTCTGAATCATTGTGATGGCTTTCTGAATTATTATAATTAGTCAACTCCTTCCCCGCTGTTGGGACATTGCAGGCAGCCAAAGAAGGTGCTGACTTTTAAGATACAGCTCTTGGTGTGCCCTACCTCAGCTGCTGCCCCCACAGGCAGCCAACACACCGTGCTCCACCACACATCATTGCTTTGCAGCAGCAGCACTCCAACGGGAGCTGTAGACAGTAACAGAGAATGAGACAGAAGAACAAATGAAATAAATACAAATATCTTAAAATTCAAAATTAAAGCTTCCTCTTGACTATCAGTAGCAAATTCCAACCTCCTAGGAAACAACCCCTGCCCTAAATTCACAAATTCAGGTACTCATTCAGAGAAGGTTTTAGGATGTGTGTAGATAGGAACTTCATTGAGAACACTGCTCAGTGCCAGAGGAAACTCTTTTTAAAATACCTTATTGCTAAAACAAGATCTGAAATTAAATTAGATAATTGGATATCAATTATACTAAATGCATCAAAGCAAGCAAGGCAAATAGGTGCTTCTGTCCCTAATTCAAAGGCATAACTTTATATGTAAGTATATAATGGGTTATGAGAACACATGCAATAATCTAGATGAACAAAACACTGAAGAACACTGAGAAACAGGTATTATGTGCTCTGAATCTCACATATCCATGTGTCCTGAGTGCCATTCATTACTGATGGGATTCCTTTCACACCAGGGGTTGTTGATGTCATGGGGGTATATATCACACAACTAAGATCCTACAGGTGTAATTATTTTGCTCACTGTATCCATCACTACCCTGAAGAAGACCACTAGTCAGATGACAATAGTGAACCAGTTTATTACCAGTACAGCTCTGGATTCCAAGTAGTTTTTGGAGCTCAAGGCTAGGCAGGGATCTAATCATTCATTTGGATCTACATGACTTGCCAGCTTGGAGGGAAGCTCTGTGACCCAAGCTGTGCACTGGCTCCTTTGGCACCTTTTCCTACACAAGCAGTCAAACTCGCTGCATTCTTGATGCAGCAAGAAGAAAAATAAGAAGAAATATGGAAAATGTTAACAGAAAACCCACTTGAATGCAAATAAAGTAAACAGCATGTGCCACAGCGACAGATAAATGTTTGGAAGAACACAATGCTAGAGGGCTGCCAGCGGTCACTTAGCTGAAACTGCTCCAGGATCTGGGGCATCAGTCACAATGTTTACCATAAGCCAAAACACAGCTCAGCTCAGCAAACCAGGCAAGCACTGAACCATCATCTAAAAAATCATTCTGAGGCCTCTCAGGTTTGTTGCAGTTTGAGATATGGTGGTGTCTGACAGAAGTTCATCTCAGCAGCCTCTCTGCACTCCCACTAAGTTGCCAAAGCTCTATATTTGTAGCAGCATTTGAATATCCATATTAAAATACACCAAGCACTACTTGCAAATGCACTGTTATTGCAGACATATAGATATTGCATATAAAGGACAAAATATGACATCATTTTAGTGGCCACAGTGGTACAGATGTTCAGAATATAAGCAACAGATGTCGAAATTTACTTTCTTCTTCTAAAAATCTGATTTTCTTTTTCCATCTGTGCATCTGTTACTTTTGGTTGTGCCAGATAACAAAAAGCTACTGGCACCTCCAGAATGAAAGCGACAAAGACAATGGTGCATCACAGATAAGAATACCTTCACTGGTACCACAACACCAACCTAATGCCTTCCTGCCTCCCCAGGGGATTAACAGCACTGGTGACAGCCAGGCAGACAGACAGCAGGTTTCTCTGTGGGTATTCAAAATTGCATTATCATAGGGCAGATACAGGATAGACTGTAGGGAGACAGCCCAAATAAATAGGAAGAACTGTATATACATGGTAGGAACCCAACCAGCAATCAC
Organism: Coloeus monedula; assembly: GCF_965178545.1. Classification (NCBI taxonomy): domain Eukaryota; kingdom Metazoa; phylum Chordata; class Aves; order Passeriformes; family Corvidae; genus Coloeus; species Coloeus monedula. The sequence continues at coordinate 21,650,350 of NC_138788.1, forward strand.
AGCTGATTGCATATGGGATGCACACAGGCACCTGAGATGGAGCAGGAAAGGACCTGGCAAGAAACCAAGCTGAGAAGAAGATAGACATAGTAATATGGAGACTGTATGGGAAGAAAACCATAGGGAAATTATTTCTGTTTTTAAAAAACGTAACTGTAAATAAAAGGCAGAAGATAAGGGGCGCTACTGAAGCACAAAACAGCAGGTCTTATGGCTGCCTGTATATTTGTTTGACATTTTTCTGCCTTGGCCTGACCAGTGTCAATATAAGGTGTTTCCCATGCTATTGCTGTAGGTAACACACCTAAACACAGCTAATTTTGGTTATGTAGCTACAATCAAAGAAAGAGCTTCCTTGTTGACAGCTGGCCTAGGCCCATTAGAAGAATCCCTTGGAAATTAGTAGATTGAGCTTTCCTTACATTTAGGTGGCTGACATAACTCATTCATTTCTATAGAATTATTTTTTAATTTCGACCAGTGTAAGTTATACTGGAATTGCAACAGGATGATGTCTCCTTACCACAGGACTCAGACCAGACCTTCCAGACAGCTGGTCTGGAAGGCTGTCTGTCACATTGTGCAGTGGCTGCAGAAACTTTCAGTTCCATCCATGTGTGGAAAGAATCAAAATAGAGAACTGAAGAAGAGTCGGGTTTTGATATGTGTAGGAAAAAGCCCAAACCAAGGGCCATGATGTGTTGCATTATGGTACATCACAGTAAAAGCACTTCCTGTTACCTAATAGGCAAGAAGAAAGGAAAAGGAACTATAATACGTACAGCTGATACTTAATGACATGTTGATCTGAAATAATTCCAGGACCTAAATTTAAATAGAAAGGTGTACTTGGCTTTTCCATTTATTAACTGGATAAATGTCAATAATCAGTTTTGCCATTTTCAAGTTAAAAAAATAAAACAACATAGATATTTTACTGTTTTTCAGAAAGCTAGACTGTTTCAACAGCTGCAGCCATACCACTTCAAGTGCAAGATAAAACTTTTGCATGACAAACAATGTGACAGTGACTCCACATAAGCTACATCTGCAAAAATTTGGTTTTCCTCCTTCACTGTTAAATGAAAATGTCAAAAATAATAGCCAAACTGCATAAATGGCCACATACCTTTCTTCCCATCTATCAACTCCAATTCTTAAACTTCTTAAATCTATCTCTTTTCTTGGGTTGTACTTTAATTTCTGTCATGGCCTCTAGCATCTCTAGTGTTGAGGACAGAAATACACCAGAATATCTCAACTTTTTTGGTCAGCCTATTTCCAGAAGAAGAGTGGATCTGCTGCTATTGTGAAAAAAAAAGGTTTTGTTGCATGCACACAAACTGGGTGTGTAATGCACAGACTGTCAGTGTGGTGTTCCTTGAAAGCAGTGGAGCTACTGTTCAGGCATGCTGCACCCCCTCAGTGAAGTGTTTACATGCCTGGGGAGGACACCAGCACAGAACAGGTTGCCACTGCCAGAATATTTTGTGCAAGCCACTGCCAGCCACCTTCTTTCTCAGGTGCAACCTGAGAGCGCACAGGGACTGAGACAAAGAATTGTTCTGGCAAGAGAAATAGCTTGTACCTGGGCACCTTGAGCTTCTCAGCCCCTCCAGTCTGATATTTGCCCATCCTTTTCTAGCTTGGAAATCACCATGTGCACTCCAGGATGACAGGCAAAGAGACAGTTCCCAGCTTTGTTCCCATAGCCTGCTAATATAATTCTGCAGCAAACAGGAAGAAAAACATTGGATGCTTTGCCTGGTCTTGAGGGCATCTGCTTCTCACCTGGCAGAGGTGCATTCTTGCCAAGAATCCTGTTCCGCACAGAAACTTTCCACTGATCATGCAAGACTGACCCCAGAAGAAGAGGGATTTTATCCATCTTTCCTTGAGGTTCTTCATGTTCTCTCCTCTGTCACAGGTACATTCTAGGACAGTGACAGGGATAGAAAACCTGCAGGCTTAGTAGAAGTGTATTTTCTTCCAAACCCACAGCTCTTCTGTCCTAATTAGCAGAAGGGATCAGAAACGATGCCTTTCAGGACACATTGCTTCAAACATTTGATTCCTGACATGGCATTGACCCTTACCAAGGGAAATAGCCCACATTTCAAGCACCTTTGTGAAGAATTTCTAGATACTTGCTTTTCCACTGTGGCAAACCTAGGGTGTCTCTTTGCTCTCTTCCCTCAGGGAAAGGCAGTGACCCTCTGTGTCTGGAAATTTACCATGACATACACCACAATGCATCTCCCTAAAAACACTTCACAAAAAGAGCTTATTCCCAGTACTATTGTCCAGAGTGAGTTTACTGGGGAAGAAAAAATAGGCTGTTTCCACAGGTCATAACTGGTTTTTTCCTGCATTCTTAATGCAGACCTCTTAATACTGCTTTACTAAGTAGGAACAACAAGGCTAATGCCAGTGAGAAGAAATAAAGACATATCCAGGATATGTCTGTGAAGCAGCTGAAGTTTATGGCATCAACTGAAACATGGACAGAGGAAACATGCTGGGATCAGAGATGGGGAGAATATGAGTTGAGTGAACAGCAAAAGATGCCTGGTTGTGTCATGTTTGTGTGTCTGTAGCTAACAGAGATTCTGTAGAAATGGATATGCCACTGCAGGAAGGGGAATCAGCAATACCCCTTCACTGGGACAATTCCAGAGTATGTAGACCTCTCTGCCATTCTGACGAACAGCTCCAGGATGCTCTGTGTTCTCATTTTCCAACAGTGAGTGCTCACCCATGAAGCAGCAGCACCAGACATGTTTGTTCTGCTTTCATCATTATTTCATGACAGGGGAAGATACAGATCTCAGCCCAAGCTCCACCACTGCTCATCTGACCCAACTCATCTTCCTCTTCCTTAAAAGATGCAAGAACAATCTTCTGCCTCTGTCCCTTAAAAAAACAAACATCTGGTCAGTCTAACCAGAGCTAGCTAAGTCCCTCCATCTTCCCACTCCACCACTTCTCACTTCCTCTCCTGGAACAAAGTCTTAAAATTGTCTCTGTTCCACAGTGCTGGTGGTAAAGGCTCTTCCGCCCACTTCCACTTCATCTGACCAAAAAGGAAAAAGAACATGCCTCACATGGAATCAGTGTACGAAAATCTTGTGATCTGCCTCTTCCTCTGAACTGGCACGGCTTAGTGCCTGCAGTTTCCGGGAGTGTTTACATGGAAGTGGTTTGGTTTTGTCTGGCTGCTTATTTGTCATTTGCTTCCTCTGTCTGTTTTCTCCACTCTAGAGTCTCATCCTAAGCAAAAGTTTTATTGCAGTAGTGGACAAATCCTTTTCTGGCCATTATAAAACTATGCACGTGCTGCAACCCCTTCCTCCCTAGCCCAGGCTCTCTTAAAGTCAGCTGCAAATACAAACATTAACACTGGGAGAAGGTGTCATCTCGATGTTACGGGAAGTTATTATTTTGGTTTGATTTTGTTTGGTTTTTTTTGTTTGGTTGGGTTTTTTTTTACTGACCTTGCATGAGGATATTCAAAATCAGGGAGCAGTTGCTTTACTTCCTCCCACCACATGCCAAGCAAGACTTCTCATATCATGTTCTTGCAGGGTGTCCCAGCCTCCTGCCCCAGAACACCATGCACCTGGAGATGCCACCAGAGCCCCTGGCATGGCACGAAGGTGCACGCACCAGCCTGGTGCTGCCACACCCAGATAGCTCTGGCTCAGTGGCTCAGGAAGCAGCTGCCAACAGCACTGATGCCATTTCCGAGTCCCTCTGGCTGTCCTTGCCCTCTGGGCTGGCATTGTGGTCCCGCCAGAAACTAGGGTATCAACAGCTCCCCAAGGTCACAGACTGAAGCTCTGTGCCTGAAAGCACAGTTTCTCACCTCACACACCCAGAGGGACTGTGGCTGCCAATGGGGCAGGGACCAACACCTGTACACAGAATGTAGAAGAACAAAACTATCCAGAGATCACTGAAAAAATCATCAAATTTGGCAACTACGGAAGTAATTATTTATATGTAAACTTTAATCTGATATGTAGTTTGAGCTCTCAGTGAAATAACTAAGATTTTTCCAGCAATCAAGAGCAGAACTAAGCCCAAAACCAATTCAAAGTTGTCAAGATTCAAAAGAATCTAGGTTCTCAGCTGGTTAAGTGGGAGAAGGGCTGAATTCAATACATCCACACTGATGCATAAGAAAACTTGCTGCTCACATTGCTTAGACCTGTGTGCTGGCACCTATCTAAATCATCAGAATCTAAATATAAATTTTTCCTCTGGCCACCGATGAGAACATTCTAGTTCTCAACAACAGCTCTCAACAGATCAAATGCAGTGATCCCTAAAAAAGCTGCAACAAGCAGTCACTGGAGCTTGGACTTTCACAATGTAGAGATGTTTTCCTACATCAGGGACTCATGAACAACTTCTGGTGCCATATTAAAGCCAAAATTTTTTGTTGATTAATGTGCCAATTCATCTTCTGTGCTACTATTTTTTCTCATAAGAGACAACTCTCTTAAGAATTAAGAACAGTCTCTGAGGAGGGAAAAAAATCAAACCAAGCAAACAACAAAAAGCCAAAACATAATCCTTGTTACAAAGTTAGTCCCATCCAAAACTGAGTCTGGTTATTGCTAACAGGAAAACTATTAGAACATTTGGTCAAAAGTCAGGAGGTCTGTCAGCCAGCAGAGGTTACTTGGGAACTTTGCCATAGCAAATTAATAGATTCAAATGAAAACATGACTGGAAAGTACAGGTTTTATCTCAAATAAAATCACCTGACAAGGAAGTCTCATCCGAAACAAAAGTGCTCTGTACTCTGAAACAGCCAGCCAGGCAAGTCTGATCTTGCATACACTGAACTCAATGGGAACAGCTCCAGTAGGTTCCCTGGAAGTGGAAGTAGATCAAGTCTACCCTGACTAATTTTAATTAAAAATAAAACCTTTTTAATGAAGGATCATTGTTTGAATAGGATGCATTACATTTTACTAGTTTTCAGAAAACATTCGAAAGCCTCTAGAAAAGAATTTTTTATCTCCCCTCATCAAAATGGAAAAAAACCTCCAGTTTGGCCTCAGTGAGGATTCCCTTGGTGCTAACTGCTTGGAGTATAGCCATAGGGGAGGGAAGTCCATTTGCACAGGAGGCAATACCATGAAATGCCCAGATTGACTTCTGAACCATAAATCATTCACCACTTACATAAACTCCCGATTTTACTGAGCTACAGCCAATTGTCCTCCAGCTCCCCAAAGAAATTACGGGCTTGCACAGCCCACAGCTCACTGAGCCTTAAGTTTCATATTGCACCTCTGAGAGGCACAGCCCAGAACTTCACCTTTAGACCTTCCTGAAGCTGTTGTGCAGCCAACACCAGTTAAGTGTCTGGAAATGCTCCTGCAGGTAACAGGGTGCCCGTACTTGGCAAGGTCCTTAAACTTGCATACTTTTCTTTTCAAAATTCTGTCTCAGCAAGTTGCTCTGAACATAGCATTCAAATTAGAAAAAGAATCACAAATATTTTTCTTCAAAGATCCCCTTAATGCCATCTGACTTAGCTGGCAACAACATCAATAGTGTTACATAAGAGTGGTAAAACTGCCTGTTTGCCACCGGAAAATTCATTAGACATTAGTTATTGTTCTGACACCAAGCAGTGAAACTTCTCCTCAATTTCTATTCAGCCTCTCGAAAGAGAATCTGCCTGTGGTCTGGGCAGGTGCTGTTCCTGGTCCATGGAGCTCTCCATGGATCTGTTGTGCATATAAATGCACTTTTACAAGTCAAGGAACTATTGACCATATGGCAGAGAAGCAAACAGATACTACTAAGTCCCTCAAAAGATTTGTGGAATAAGAAATAATTTCTACATATCACTGTTGCAGTATATCACATTGCCTTTTCAATTACTGCCATCAGAAAACTTCTATTAAGTGTTTTATTTTTACTAATGTCATGCAAATTTAGCAACACAGAGGATAGGATCCAGGTATGAAGACAAGCCAGTAGATTCCTATGGATTCAGAGTTGTCCCAATGGCTAGGCTAGAGTTATATAAAAGGATGCAATTTGGCTTTTTCCACTTTACCCAGATTAAATCCAGCCAAATACTAGCAACATACTCTTTAATCTCAAAGGAAAACAGCAAGAAATAAGGAAGAACAGACATTCAGAGTGACTGTGCTTACACTCTGGAAAGAACTGATCCTGTGGCTGCATTCCCAAGGCAAGGGCTTCCGGGAATAAAGAAATTCCATGAAGTGACCTTCAGATTCTTGATTTCCAGAGAGATATAGAGGGAAAAGTCAGCAGACTCTTCCAACACCGGCTTTCCTCTTCTTCATAGCAACAAAGGTTTAAGGGCTCCTGCTCTCCTGCAGATGAGAGCTCTGCAGTACTTGGATGTCTCCCCAGCAGCAGAATGGCAGCATACCTTGTGCCATTTGCATGGCACCTGCTCCTGCAGCCCACAGTAGTGACCTACTCAAGTTTATGGCATGGACAACTGAGCCATTGCCACAGGCAGGCAGCTCACAAAGGCCACTGTGTGCCTTGGTGGAGGAAAGCTATCCATGGCAGGCTGTGCATGGACTAGAGAATCCCCCAGAACCATTCCCTCTGCTCCACTCTGCCTCCCTTTCCTGCCATCACAGGGCAGTAGAACAGCCACATTCAACCCAAAGTTCCCTGTGATCACTCTGACAGTGTGTGGAAGTCAGCCTTTCATGCTGCTGCCTCCTTTTCCCAATGGCTTTACACACTCTGGCCAACCTCAAGCAAATCCGACAACAGGATACTTGGTGCAGAAAAGGTGTTCTCCAGTTTGCAGAAAAACAGATGAGGAGACAGATTTTATAGTGAAGAAAGGGCTAGAGAGGGGATGCCACTTAGATTAGACACTGAGGAATCCTGGTACAAGCCATGACTCCACAAGACCAGCATGCCATTAACTCTGTGCTTGTGCAACATTTTGTCAGTCATGCCCACAGAAACATTCAATCCTTTGGATATTAATCTGGGGAAACTGGGTATGCCATCAGTACAGGAAGTCAAAATTGGTTCTTGACTGCACTGTTTTCTCGCCTGGAGAAATTTCTGTCCTTAAGACTGTTATGCCACCATCAGATTTGCTTGAAGGCAGCCAACAGCTGGGTAGGAAGCTCTTGGGAAAAGGAAACGAGTGGATAGCTGACAACTCTATTAGTCACTAACATAAATCTGTTTAGACAAAGATTACCAGAATATAACAAAAGTAATTGTCAAAACTAAATTTGCTTCTAGAAGTGTTTACTTATGAAGCAGCTTCCATAAACACAGAACTTTCTCAAACCTGAACATAATGGAGAACATTTAATTTTCAAGGCAGTACAAGTTTCTTATGCAAGCAAAGATTGTTCTCTATTTTAAACATGATATCATTAGAGAAAGACTAAGAGAAAAACTAATACAAGATTCTTGTATTAGTTTTTCTTGGATCAATCTTGGATTGTTCTCCATAGAAATTTTCTGTTTATTAGACTTCTGTCTTCCTCTGCATTTTTTGCTCTGCCATTCAATAATTTATCAAATATAAAATCAGTTCTTTTGTGTCTGTAAGGCATTCTATGTGAAGGAGAAATATTAATATAATGATTTAGTAGAAACAGAAAAGCAGTGTGGTTATCCACCACCACGTCACAGCCATTCTGGCATCTGTAGGAAAATTCATGTTTTGATTATGGTTTTGTTACACAAAAATTATGTAGCAATACTGCCTTAAAGCAGTGCCTGCTAGCTATTTAATTCTGGCGCACTGACCTTCCCCACCATGCCAGACCACAGAAATAAGGAAGAGATTTGACTTTAGAAAATAAACCAAAGATGACCATTTCTCTTTTTTCCCCCAACTTTATTTTCCCAGGCAGACCACTTCCTGAGGCAGCTCATGGGATAGCTGGGCAAACACCTGGACCAGTGCTCCTGAAAGAGCAGCAACATGCCACAGGTGCCTGGGGCCTGGAGCTGGAGCAAGAATATCTTTGTTGATATGACATTTAGGATTTCCTGATGTAAATCTTCAGTCTCAGGCTCTGGCTGGGCTATATGCAAAACCCAGCTGTGGTCTTCTGTTACCAGACTGGGAATGCCACAGGCAGATCAAACAAGCTGTAGATCCTTCCTAGAAACATCCCAACATCTCCAAAAAGTCCTGCCTGATTGCAGTGGTCCCCCAGGATTTATGGTAACACGTGCTACCCATACAACATGGGGCTACCCTGCATATATTTCCACCAAGCCATTCTTTCTCCCTGGTGCCTTCTGCTCTTCTTTAAACACAGGTTTATGTCCAAGGGTTTTAATTTCAAATTTTCACCCAGTTTCTAGTCATTATAACCTGATCTTGCCCTCTGATTTCTTCTTCAACTGTGACTTTATGAGTTACTTGCCCCAGTCCCTCTCCATCCCCTTGTTTTGTGTCTGGGACACTGCGTGACAGATTCATATCTTATCCTTCTGCTGGATCTCATCCCACACCACGAGCTCCACTTGGGAGCCCAGTGGAGCTGACAGACCTGTGAGTACTGTCAGAACACCGTGTGGTGGCTGAGGGCCTCAGTGACATGTAGTGTCACACAGGTGGCTTTGTGTGTGCTCTAGAGGGGGCTGGCAGAGAGCAGAGCCCAAGGTGGGGCTGTGTTGCAGGACAGCCAGAGACAGCAGCACGAAGGGGAAGGTGTTTTGCCGATACTCCTGGGAGTTTATTCATGTCATCAGCTAAATCCTGAAGAGCAGGTCCCAAGAACTTTGCAGGTGGTGCTTTCCTGCGCTCAGAAACAGTTTACCTATTAAGAGAAGGGGAAGGATTTATGGGAGAGAACAGAGAAGGAAGAAGAAATGCCTCATGAAAATGGGACTCTTGGGAGTCAGAATAACCTCAGCTCCCCAGCAATTCTAGGAGATAATTGAAGGGCAGTCAGTGTAAGCTTCTACCTGGCTAGTAAAGAGCTTGTCCTTCCCACCTATTAAAGTTTCTCATTACTTTCTAGCTTTATAGCTGGAAACAACTCACACAGAGTGCTGCCGCTCCCATCTTCTACTCTGCTCTGGCCTGAGACTCTGCCTTTTGTGCTTTCTGTGCCTCTGGAGCAGTGCCACATCCTTTGTGACAATTCCCAGCCTGACCTCATGACACTCTTGGGTCCCAGATGTCATTTCTGCACTAGCTCTGGAACAGATCCCAGAGCACACCTCTCACTGTGTGTTCCCGGCAGCCTTCTGCCCTGCCACACACATTCCTCCAGCTGCATGCTTCTGGAGCTTGTACTGCTGGTTGGATCACAGTTACAGCTTTCACTAAGAGGTGCAGGCACAAGGCAGGCACAGCCCCAGCAATGGCTACTGAGAGCAGATTTTAGCAAGCTGGCTAAATATATATATCAGGACAGCTGGCTTCCTTGTTAGCTCTCTGGGGACACTTTTCCCTGTTCACATTGCCTGGCCCCATCTGCTCTTGTCTTGCCAAGTCCTGTCATGATTGGATGCTGTACTAAGCAAGTCTGCAAAAGATACTTGTGGAGCCTCCTTTCTCCACTGCATCTGACTTCCCTACTCCTTGGATCCCACCATATCAGTCCAGCCTGCTCACACAAGAGGTCCAGGCCAAGGATCACAGTGTCTCTATAGCCACAATGGAAGCATCCATGATCCAGAAAAGCAGCATTCCTCGCAGACATACTCCATACAGGATCAGCACTGCTCTGGACTGTTCAGTAAGTGCCAATCACCTCACAGATGGCCCAAGCAGAGAACTGCACCTCTTTGAACAAATTAGTAGAATTAAGAGCAAATGGGGAGAAAATGAGAGGTTTTATTTTCTCATTTCAGGAGTACTGACATCCTCAGATAAATCTGGACGAGCACTAGGGGCTAATTTATAGCCACAGAGCCCAGGCACAGAGAATTGACTGGAAGCCACTTTCTTAGACCATGATGTGGCTGCCATGAATCAGAACCACATGACAAGTGCCCTGAGGTCTTGCACAAAAGCATCACATGGAAGCAGTACAGGCGAGACAATGTTGAAGGCTGATGCAGTGCAGTGATAAGCCCACCCCTGGAGCAGTCACCTCTTCACCTCTCCAAGACTTGTACTTATCTCTGCTCCATGCACCCAACCCCTCCAGCACACACTGCAGCCTAACAAGACCCATGATTTGGGGCTGTCAAGAGCAGGCTGCAAAGTATACCTCATGTCTGATCATCAGCAAGACTCTGTCTGTGATTTTATCCAGCACTGTCACTCTGCAATCTCTGTATTCCGTACTGCCTAACACTGAAGGAAGCTCAAAGACGACAACATATTATTCTCTGCACAGAGGCTGAAGAAGCTTAGCCAAGCCAAGATCCATGCTGCAAGGGTTGCTGCAGCATTCCTTGGTAATTCTTGGTAGGAGACTCAAGGAGAACACTACTTTCACAATGACAAGATCCAAGTAATGACTAGCTCTGACATTGCTTAGAAAAGCTACTTCCCCAGACAGTAAATGATCCAAGAAACAGAAGGCTGAACCACCAGAATCCCCACAAAGGAACAGATTATACATCAGAAAATCTGTGACACAACACATGGCTAGCTCATGCCAGCACAAAATCATCATTTTCTTATGATCTTACTTACCAGAGTCAGATCCAACTAGAACCATAACTTCAAGTGTCTCAAAACTTTTCACCAGACAGATCTGCCATACCCATGTTTTAAGTGCTCCCAAGAGCACATCTCACTGATTTCTGGACTTCCACATGGTATGCAGATCCTATCACATCTTCTTCCAGCTAACCTTTCTCAACTTTGGCAAGACAATCAACCATTCAGTGAGTGTTCTGTTTATCCCCCCAGGAACTGAGTTGCAGATGAAATCAGATCAGGGCATTTTATGCCGGTTAAACCTCGATTAACAGCCAGGAGTTCCAAAAGAGAATGCCTGGGTTTGCAAGGAATACTATCACAGGCATCAGAACAGTCACGGACCTCCTACTGTGATATTTCTGCCCTTCAAAGCCATTGAGCCTCAAACATAGGATGTTCCTGCTTGATGCCCTCTCAGCCAAGTAGAAGGGCTTGTTCTTCTACCTCAGCCAGCTTTGGAAAGGTATTTGTATTGTCTCAGTTCTCTGATACAACACAACAAAGAAGCCAGATGACTCAGCCCAGGGTATTTAGGCAATTAATGGGTCAGTACATCTCTTAAGGTTGTCACCTGAGCATTTCCACAGCATTTTTACCCATCTGCTGCCAGAGGCCCATTTTACCATGCAGACTATGGTGACTTGTGGTAGGTGCCCCAAAATTAATCTTTTTATATTTTTACACAATTTTGGGGCAATGAGAGGATAAAGGTAGGGGGAAGAGTTAGTGAAAGTGTATTCCACCTACTGTGCTTCACTTTGGAGTTCAAGTGCCAATTTCACAGAGGTGAACACCAAATTACTGTATAGCTACTAAACAAGTAAGTGATTTCAATGAGGATATAAGTGCTTAAACTCCTCTGTGTGACTCAGTTAAGCTTTTTAAGACAGACCAAAGTTATTATTTTACCAGAAGTAGAAGAATAAGGCTACAAAATCATGTGACAGGGGAGAACACGAAGGAAAGACAATGAGAAAAGAGAGAGTCAAATTTATAACTGACTAGTCATATCAAAGCCAAGAAAAATGGCTTAGAATGTGACACATGGATCTAAAAGAAAAACTGTGATTGTTAAGTCAAGAATTTAAAAGTTTAGAAATTATCGGTCAGGCCCATCTGCATGCAGGCAGCAGGAAGGGCTTTCCAACCCTTGCTGTTCAAGCATGGACACCAGCACTGAGATGCACACTGAGGAGTCTCCAGGGTATCCCAGGCCAGCCCTTACCCCATAAGGCTTACAAGAATTCACTGCTTAAAGCTGGTAATTGCAATGGAGAAAGGGGGTAGTGGAGACAAGGCCATGTCCCAGCTCATCAGTTCTCTAAACAGAGGGATGAGGAAAGCCTCACTACTGGATAAAACCTTAAATTCTGAGTCACTTTAAACCAATAATGAAGACTAAAGATAAAATGTGGATTAGATAGCATTTGTTCATCACAGCCAAGGAGGACAGAAATTTGTAGATTTTACAAAAATTGCTGAGGGAAACACAAAATTCTTGTCCTGATATCCAGATAATTTGTTTTCCAAATGGGTTTAAAGTATATTGGCCTTGACTGAGACCAGATAAAACCAACCAGCTCAGGATGATGGTTAGTTTGGGATGACTGCCCCCCACGATCTTTAAAACAAGCCATACCACACTCAGAGTGTGTTTCTTGACATAAGCTCCACACCATGCTTTCCATAGACTGGTGGAAAACACACAGGCTCTCTCAGGATGCACTGAGGTACCTTTCAGAGACAGACAGGGTTAAAGAAGAGGGGGGGCGGAAGTTTTCTCTTCTTCCCACCAGCTGCAGCCTTACACTCTTCATGTCACTCCTGCATCTTTTCCCTCACCACCATCTGATCTGGCTCTTGACTCCTCGCAACTAAATCAAGTGTGGGGAATCATCTCACAGTCCCTTGCCCTCGTGAGTCAGAAAGGACTGAGCATGTTCTGCTATGAGAGACCTTCAGAAAAATTTTATCTTCTATTTCAAGAAGCTAGTGCTGAGCTACTTGTCAGTAGGCCATATCTGGGACATGTTTGCTTAGAAAAGCAACATGTTTGTTACGTATTCAAAGGTCACCACCCTCTGTTGATATTTGAGGCTGACACACAAGGGCAAGAGACCACCTGAAAGATGGTCATCAGAATAGTTTTAACATTGCAAACAAAATAATTTTTAATCCCTAGTATAAACTTAGCCCTTTTTGTTTGTCTATTACGGGATTTAATCCACTATCTTTAACTATTCTCAGTTTTATCCTCCTAGTCCTACAGAATGATCGACACTGAATTATTTAAATCAGATTTTGTGCAGTGACTTTCATGGGGGACTGGCTCAGAATTTTTACTTTTTATGGTTTCTTCCGCAATCAAAGCTGCCCTTTGCAGTGTTTTGCACAGTCGGTAAAAGATCATATATCCCATGTAAAGTTGCATGCAAAGGTACAGGATTTTGGATGTCATTTATGACCAGACTCTTGTTCTCCTTAGTTAATAGTATGGTATGCATATTTTCAGAGATCTGTGTATATTCCATGGATATTTTCTTGCTAAAGTACAATTGGTTTTGGTGTGTGTTCTGCAGAGACAAACTGTTGAAGTTTGGCCTCAATGAAAATGTAAAAGCTTCATGTCAGATAGCAACTGTGATAGTAAGTGGTCAACTACACAGTCCTTTTTGGCATCAAAGAGTAGAAACACTAATAATTTTCTTAAAAGAAATCTGAAGACATTTCCAGCTTTCAGCAGAGACTGTTTACAGAACTTGAATACAAGGAAGGTCGAACACACTACCCTTGACACTGCTGAGAACTTGGAATGTTTCTGAGGAAAACCAAGAAAGGTCACTTAGAATAAAGCAGCTGAAAAATTCCCATTTCTTTACTATGTTGGTAATAACTGAGGTTTCAGAAATAGTCACAAAAGAGCACAGGGAATTTCCCAAGGTTTCAGGGTTTGCTGCCTGTCTATGTCCCTGTTCACATTTAAAAGCAAATACACATTTTGTAACAGAAGGGAGACAACTATGTTATATATCATTAGCCAGCAGTTAATTTTTAGCTGAATATGAGATTATAAATGCAGAGACACAGTACAAGAAACCTGAAAAATCCAGCCAGTAGAGAAAGCAACTTAAATTCACAGGAGACCATTGCTTCAGTCTTTGCAAGTTACATCAAATCTGTTTGCTGAGATCACATTAGCACTCATATAACACAGCTGGGCCGTCTTCCAACCCACTTGAGCTTTCCTTATCTGAAATACTAACTTTCCTGGTTTACTAATAATTCTGTTTATAGTTTACACATTCTTTCCTTTTACACAGAGGCACAGAATAAGCAGTTCACCAGGAACTGAACTGAAAGAGGAAGAAAGGTAAACACGTGAACGCAGTGGGGAGTGGGAGTTCACAGGTTCACAGTGTAAGTTAGCAGTGTGCTGCTGACAGGGCAGAAAGATGCCCCACACAGCATTTGACAGATCTGTGCCACTGGTCTCTACCAGCCACGTGCTTCTGGGTTTTCCCAAGGACTGTACAGAATTGAGCAACAGGAGAACTTTGTTAATATATATCTGTTAACTAGCACTCCCTGTTTTAGGGCAGGTTCACCAATCCACATGGATCTTAATGGATATCTCTGAACTGCTCTTTCTGATGATTATGACTGAAAACTCACTAGAGAATCATCTTCTAGACTTTCAAGATCCCTAATTCTCATATGTCTCCCTAACACATTACATTTCTTTAATGTCTTATCAAACCTTCCTTTATTGCAGTAGAAACTCCTGATTTCTATCCTACTTACAGCAGGTACGGAGAAAAAAAAGCTACTGCTTCTACCTTTGAAGCAGCTCTCTATGCATCTGAACATGTATGTTTCCCTTTAGTCTTCCTTTTTGACTAAGGAACTCAAGTGCCAGTTTTTTTCCATCTTTCCTCATAGATCATGTATCCTAAAAGACTCCTTGTTGCTACTGCTCTTCTCCGAACTGCCTACAATCTGTCTGCATCCTTCTAAAGCCATATTGCTACCACTAGACACAGAGCTGCAGCTAACATTTTGCTAATGTGAAGTGGAAAACCTTGATGTTCCCTGCAACCTAAGTTTTGTTTATATGACACAGGATTTTTCATTTGCAGAATAGCAGCACTGTTGATACCTTTTCGTGTTTTCACCCACTCAATCTTTTTTCCTGCCACTTAAACTCTGGTTCCGCACAAAAATCTGTGACACATTGCTTGACTTGTTTAAAAACACATACTATTTTTATCCATTTCTTCAGTTTTTCAAGATCATTTTGAATTCTGCTGTCCTTCAATTTACTGAAAATATGGTCAGACACAAGACATGTTCATGAAGCACCTGATTCTTCCATTTTATTCGTCCTGTACTAGATTTGTCTACATCGTGTTTCCCTGATTTGCTTATCTGAACAGCACCAAAGCCTCAGTAAAATCACAATCATCTGAAACCTACTCCTTCCTCCATTCTCACAAGGTCGGTTAAATGGAGCCTAAGAAGGGAAATAGATGATCTGTTTAGAAATCCTTTCCTAGTTTATGATGTGAATTTAAACTAAGCTGATGAGTCTCAGCCTTCAGTTCTTCTCTCCTACTCCTCGCTGATACAGAGAAAGTACAAAAAGAGCATCTGAGCAATAGACACAAGTGTACATTCAGCTCAGCTCAGCAGAATCTTGCAGATGAAGTCACTGAAGTCATCAGTATGCAAGGAGATAACAGAAAAAAATGTATTATGGCATAAAAAGTACCACTATGATCAGTTCACTGCAGTAACACAGGATCTTCCAGAAGGTCAGAGACTTCTGCAGCTTTCTATTGTTATGAAAAAGGAATATTTTCATCCATTAGATCCCATGGAATCATTGAAGTTAGTCAGTTAAAAGACCAGCTAACATATTGATAGAATCAGTAAAGTTGGAGAAGACCTACTCTAGCCCCCTGCTCAGGGCACAGTCAATTTGAAGTCAGATCAAGCTGCTCAAGGCCTTGTCCAGTCAAGTTCTGAAAAGCTGTGGTTCATATTATTATTCCAGAAGTTATCCACCGTGAAAGCCTTTCTTGGGGAGTGCTGCTGCAATTTTCCATGTTGGTTGGCTTTAGCACACATACTGCCTGTGCTCCAGCCTTTATCCTCTCACATTAGATGTGGCCAAAGGCAATGATGCAAGGCACTACTCTGTGTACCATGTACTTCTTCAGTTTTTATTAAATAGGCATTCCTAAAGAAGTGCTGCCAGCATATATTACATGAACTGAAATGGTTAAGTAGCAACCAGTTAACAGGAGGAGCTTATTTTTCCTGCCATAATATCTTTGTGCTTACAGAATCACCTATAAAAACCTTCCAAAACGTATAAGATCTACGGTTTCCACCCATATTTGTGGTACTACTTAATGTAGACAGAAACCTTTTGGGGACTAATCTAGAACAAGGAAGTGGGATTTGGCATCAGCAAGCTATTTGAGATGATTCACAATTTTCCATAATGAGAAAGGAGAATTTGTCTGTGAAATTACCACTCTGCATGGAGCTATGCAAATTGCCCTTGGGGCAGAGGTAAGGTCTGGGACACCTCAGTGGTGGAATGGAAAGTATGAATATGTCCAAATGCTGACACACAGAACACGTAGGAGTGCAAAACTATTATATTTCATTGAGTGAAAGTTCACAGCCTACTCCAGTTTCAACCACCTGACATTATCTAGTAAAAACAAGTCAACTACAGGTATGTCTTCCAGTTGTGGCACTGCTGGAGGGAAGCATGAGTAGCTAATAATTCTCATTACCAAATGTTCATTCACCTATTCAGTTTCAAGAAACTGGAATCCCTTATAAATTGAGAGGAATGCTCCCACATTCTTTCCTATGTGTTAGGGCACGCAGGTTGGCATAAGGCTTAGAGCTCTTGGATTTAATTTATTTAAACTATTTCTTCTCTGGAAAACTTAGAGCTTTTATGTACATGTCTAATGGAAAAAAAAATCATGAATTGACACATACTTATCTAATCTCAACACTACTTTCAGCCAAATTGTTTTACGCACTACAGATTCATAGCAAAAAAGAAGCCCTTCAAATAAAATTAAATTAAAAAGGAAGAAAATTTCAAAAGAAATATTAACATTTCAAAGTTATGATTTTAATTTTGACTCCTCTGAGAAAGAATCCTATTCTTAACATATTTTTCACCTGTTTGATTCTGTTACTACTTCACATGTTGAAAAACAAAGACCCTGAAAATAAAACAGGCGATCTGTCACAAAGTAAATATTCTGGTGGCAGTATTTCCTGGGAGAAAAAGAAGAGTTACAGCTTGCTTTGGCCTGTCCAATTCTCACTTGCAGTCATGCTAATTTTACTTCTTACATCAAAAAAGCAATTTGTTCTCACCACTGAACATTCCTGCCATTACTGAAACCAAAAACACATCTGTGAGATGCAATGACACATCCAGCTAAGCTTACCATGGCCCAACTTTCTCTAACGAGTAAAATTAACTGGTTGATCTTGCTTCCATCCATCCATGTCTGCTTCTTGGATAAAACCTGTAAGGATTTTGCATTTTAGCTGCAAAAGTTGAGAGAAGAGGAATAGAGGAAGACCTAAAGGCTTAATGTTAGACAAAATTTGATACCTGAGAAGTGGTTTGAGCTCCTGAAAGCAGGTGTCAAAGGCACTGATAGTGAAAACTCCAACTGAGGAAATGCTAGATTGCCAATATCTAACATGAGGAAATATCTCATTAATAACCTTATAAGAATAAACATTTATCTGGACTAC
Organism: Coloeus monedula; assembly: GCF_965178545.1. Classification (NCBI taxonomy): domain Eukaryota; kingdom Metazoa; phylum Chordata; class Aves; order Passeriformes; family Corvidae; genus Coloeus; species Coloeus monedula. Next base: position 21,667,811 of record NC_138788.1, read on the forward strand.
AAAGGTAACTCATCTGTGTATTCCACTTACTCAGCTCTCACCAAGAAAGGAAACCTTTAGTAGTTTAACAAAGTCCTAAAAACTGAAAGGGAAATGTTGAAATCCCAAAGAGAAGGGCACGTCCCTAGAGGAAACATCTGGACAGATCAAGGGCTTTTTTACCTTGTTTGGTTCTGGGAAACACAATCTTTTAAGCCTACCTTTTTCCGTAAGTACACAAAACCCCTAGTAGAAGACTAATTTTCACAAGACGTACAGGATTAGTTATCTTTGGTGAAGAAAATAAATATATGAATTACAATGAGTGACATGAAGACTCTGTCAGAGATAAACACACTGTAGACAAATCTTTCGTTATCAGAATTATTTAATTTTAAAATCAAAGGGTGCTGGGTTTTGTACGGTGAAAATTGAAACCAAATTAATCTCATTTTCTAAATCCCAGTACTTGCCAAATTGCAGTGTCTTGGCTCACACTTAGTAACATTTGACAAGTGATGGAAAAAGCAGCTGGGAGCAGGCTGAATCTTTCAAGTCTACAAGAAGCAAACATATACAAATTTCTCTGACATCATAAAATTTGCTTCCTAAATGGAATTGAATTTGGCCTTGACTTACAGCTGTCCTGAATGTTTATGCTAGGCTGATCTCTCTGCAAGTATTTCTGGGATTAGATTCCACTTGTTTTGCTGTTTCTCACAAAAGAACACTAACATTTTGGTAATCCCTTCTGACACAGAGCACCACGAGGTGTCCACTGCTGTCAGTCGAATTGATTGGTACACCAGGACAGCACATGTTTCACTTTTCTGCTCATATCAATGAGTATCACTATAGAAAAAAACTCTGATTCTTACTCTAAACTTATTTAATAAAAGGTACCATGAATTTTCAGCACGCTGTGATGAACGACTGACAATTTTCAGATGTCCCTGCAAGATGATACCAATGTAGATAGCAATTAGTTTTGTAAAATACTTCCCTGGGCTTGATAGGGAGCATAACCACTCAAAAATCACTTTGGACTTGAATACAGTCATCTATATGGTGTGCAGAGGAGAGGCATGCATCCAGATGAGTAGGAGGAAGTTTGGAGAAGAAGCAACTGTTCAAACAAGCTGGAAAATATGTGTTATCCAACTTCATAATAAAAGAACAAAAATTCTGAAAAAGCTGCTTTGAGCAGCTTTGAGCTCATACATGGATTTGGCTCCAAATTCCTCAAGTACTTGCTGTGCTTTGGGGAAAGCATCATAGAAATAGGAACTTCTATGATATTTGATAAGTTGAAATGTTTAGTCACAACATAGGTAATTGTTTCATGCAGTACTTGATCAAAAATACTATGTTCATTTACAATCCATATACCTTATAATTTAAATAAAGACATCCAATTTGTCAGTAAACATTGCCTTTATAGGAAAATGAAGTAAAATTTAGCTTTTCCTGTGTTTACATAACAGTGTTCACTGAGATGAACTGCTGTTACTGGCTTGCCTGAAACCATTAAAATAATTCATCTTGTCTAACTTAAATATCATGTATCAGTCTTGAATGCACACATTGTTCTTGCAATGACACTAACACCAACATAAAGAGAATGAGCCCTGTAGGGACTACAGGAAAATGAATACAAGATTCTGCATTGTAACATTATAGGCAAGTTTCTTAATCAGACAACAGGATAGACAGGCACAACACATTTCTGAGAAAAAGTGGCACTTTGCATCAACAATTTGTCAAGAGGAAAACAAACAGAAGAATGTTGCTAAACCACACCTGAGACCGTGAGCCTAAATCCAAAACTACAGGTCTTGCATATAGGCAAATAGAGGCAGTAGACCTCTGACAAAGCATGCCTTTGTGCTCATACCTAGAATGTCACCAGGAGCTTAAATAAAGACATCAGCTGTGTCATCTGTGACTGAGAGACACTTCAATGGAATACTTTTGATGATGCTAAGTAGGAAAAAATGAAACACAATAAAAATTTAAGAATAAACGTTTGCTGTCAGTACTTACATGTTTAGTTTTCCTCAGGAATTACTCTTGCCTATTCTGATAGCCACTGATGCAGTCTGCAGAGTCCTTGTGTCCAGGAGGTAACTTAGTTTAAGGGTAGGGGAGATTCTACCAGAATCAATACACATGAATAATATTTCAACAAACATGAAGCACTTGAATACAATGTCTTCAGGAAGAAAGTCTTAATAAAATAGTGATAGCAATAGTAGTGACGCAGTAATCACTAGAAAAATTGCAAAACTAAGCTATAGTTTACTATCCAGGGGGATCTGCTAGTAAACTGTTCTCTGCAGAGCTGATTATATTTAAGTAAATTACTACTCCAGAAATATAGGGAAAAATTTGCTGCCCTCACTACAACTTGCCTTTTCTTGCAAAGGAATGTATTAACACAACATTTTTCACCCTTTATTTCATAGACACAATTTGAATAGCCTTCTGAATAGCTCCCAAAATAGAAAACTTTTATGGCAGTAGGGTATTGAAAATATCTGTTATGCTTCTCTCAGAGCCAAGAATTAAAACACTTGAAATTCAGGAATCAATCTGTACGACAAAGTGACAAACACAGTCATAGCAAATCAGTACTAGTGTCCTGCCTTTTATCTCCTGCCTAATATTCTCAAAATCAAACTCATTGGGGTTACTTTAACATGTTCATGAAAACAGAAAGGTCTACCATGACATTTAACTCATCCTTTTTTCCCTCTGGAAGGAGAAGTAACTCTCATCTTCCAACCTACCCAGTTTGCACTGCACAATTCTCAGAAGTCAAAGGCCAGCGTGAGGTCCCAAAGCCTTTTTTTGTTTTACTGCTAAGTCCAAATGAGGAAAGAGTCAGCTGAAAAGCAACAGGCACCATGCCCACCAAGATGACAAGGCAAAACTGGCACCCAACTGCAGAAGTGCTTCTCCATATTTTTAGGGTTAAGTGACACTGGGAAACTTAATCCATGCCTGTCTTGAACTAAAGTGCTTTTTCCTGTGTGTGAATAGAGAAGAGCACATAAACAGTCAGATTGCCGACTAGCTACTAATTAACCACTGACTAATTGAGGCTAATTGCTGTAGTTTCCATTGCCCATGTTGGAATAAGTTTAAAATAGCCCAAACCAGTGCATATCCTCTCTCATGTTCCTCCCAGCCAGCTCCCAGACCAAAGGCAAGGTCAAGAGATGGAACAGAAAGATTAACTGCTTGAACAATCCACAAAGCAGCTCAGAAGCTCTGGCCTGACAGAGCAAACCCAACCAAAAACAAGACCCAATACTTAACATACACAATTATTTTCTCTGGAATATTTTCTGTGTTGAGGTGAAGCTGAAAAACAAGCTCCTGTTGAAGTCAATGAGAATTTTAACACCTGAGTCCTGCTGGAAAAGAACATTACTCAAAGAATTTTTTGGCAGTGGCCTTCTCAACACAATTCTAAGGCTTGTTTTTGTGGCATATCTCCTGATGAACTAAATTTCAGAATTCTCAAGAAATTAAAGAAATTGTTTTCTCAGGTTAGCCATGGTGCATCTACAAGACCAGGCAACCTAATTCATGGCCTTCACCATCAGAAGGACCTTGAAGGCTGAGTCCTTGTGTATTTTCTGAAGAAAGACCTAAGTTCTGCTTGCAGGCAACTGAAACAAGACAAACATTCCTCACTGTTGCTGGATTCATTGGAAGTAGAGCTTTCCACAAAAATCTGTTTAGCTCTAGAAATATTCTCTTCTGTGAAGGAAGTGTTCACCTATTACTAGTGGCACCTGTTTTGACTCAGTAAATTAGATATTTTCCAACTCTTTCCGGAAAAAAAGTCAGTCAGATCCATAGTTAGATGGACACCTCTACGAAGGACATGCTCAGGCATAAGTTGTACAAACCTCTGCTGAAGAAACAGATCAGGCAGCACACATCCTTTTCTTCCAAAAGGCACATTTTCAGTCTCATAGATGGAAAGAAACTTGTTTCTCTTCGGTTTGTTGTTAGCCTTCTAAACAGTCAGATAACGACTTAGATGTATGTAGAGATTCAGATATTTAACAAGAAAGGAAGGATGTACTCAAAACATCAAGAAGCCCAGTTGAGGCCTACAGATGACTGTGTACCTATCATTTGGGTGAACACAGCTCTGGCAACACCTTCTCAAAATACACCTTCTTCAACTTTCGGTGTGTTTTCCAGCTCTACTGCCTGCACTTGACTGAACAAACTTTTGTGACCACTCTGTCTCTGCTCAGGACAGAGGCCCGTGTTATTCAAAGATACTATGTTAAACAAGGGATTGAAGCCATCTGTACAGAAAGAGATTTATAGTCTGGGTTTCTTTGAATTAGAGTTGGTTTCAATATGACCAGCAATGTGCAAGGTCAGCTTTATCAGAAACTTGCCAACAGCCCATATCTCAAGTATGAAACAAAGTTGGAGTCAACTACCCCATTTCTTCCAAAGCTAAAATCCTCTGCTTATTTCCTTTTGTCCTTAGACAAACAAGAGGTCATAATGTTTATACTTAAGAATCTCACAGAAAGAAGATGATTCATATTCATGTCATCCTGTGCTTCTCTCTGTAAGGAAGGGATCCACATTCAACCATTTTGATCCCTGACCACTTGAGATGCTTGTTCTCGTTAGAGCCATGGAGATAATTGGGCCAACCTGACCTCCAGTATGTCACAATCCATATATTTCATTCAGGCTGGTGCTGACCAAGAATGTCAGTCATGTAAGACAACTATTAAAATAGGTGTGGAGAACAGGAGAACTCAGGTGTGGTCACTGCTGCTTGAAATGGTGGTGGCACCAGGCAGCTGCAGGGAAGAGACAGGCCTGTGAATGGTGGTGGCAGCGAGGGGCTCTCGAGGTACACGGGAGAGAGCATGAAAGGAGACAAAAGGAAAGCGGAAAAAAAACAAAGACGACACTGTCTTCATCCAAAACTGACTCTATTTTTATCTCATTCTCAGAACACCCTTAGTTTCTTTTATTTCATCCCAAACTCTTCTTGGCTGCTCCCAGCCTTCCTTTTCTTTTTCCTATTCTGCTGAACCTTTTTTTGCTACCACTAAAAAAATAAATTTGAAAACCTCCAGCTTTCTCAGCATAAGAACATGCAAATTGATCTACCCCACTAAGAAGATTTTGGCTGTCTCTGTCAGCCAGGAGTTTCCCAGCATATAAAGATCTGATGAGTGTGAGATTTGAAAGTAACATTCATAACTACATTTTCAAAACAGATCTAAAAATACTAACAGAAGTTATTATTATGTTTCCACAGCAGAAAATTCCCTAATTTCCCATAATTATAGCTAAGCCTCATGAAGAGAGGGTATAATCAGAATGATAAAACTGTTTGTTGAAGCATTCTCTTGATAGGACTAAAACTGCAGTTTCAAGCAAGATGCTTGTTCTTTCTGAAAATTGAAAGCATCTAATGTTTTAATAGCAATATGGCATAAAAATAAAATTGACATAGTAATATTAAGTCAGTTTCATGCAGGAAATTAGCATTTTCTAGATTGCAGAAAGAAGAGACATTGCTGCTGATCCTGTTAATGCCAGCAAAGGCTGATGCAAGCTCTCCAGCCGAAAGAAATCCTTTGATAGAAGGAGGCTCTTCTCTCATCTGTGCAGAAATTAATTTCTGCTTTATTTTATGAAATGGAAAAAAGTGTATTTTGCAAATACGTTTGTAATCCTACTCATGCCCTCTCAAATATAGTGAATCCCCTGGACTCATTTTTCAAATGAACAAATTCTGTATGGCAAGAATGGATTTAAAATTAAACATAGATTCTGCTGCAGTATACCTAGCCAGGCTGGTTCTCACCTTAATTCAAATTACTTCAAATTATTCCTGAAAATCCTCAAAATGAGAGAAAAATCCCTTGGAGCCCCACTTCAGCATCAGAAATGCTACTCTTCCAATGTGGAAGTAAAACTATCTACTAGATGGTCCTCCAAGAGCCTTGGCTATAAAGATTACAATGAAAAATCTCATCATCTCCGGTGAGTTGCACAACTTGGGAAACTTCCTTGTTCTGTAGAGTTACAGCAGCTTCCACACTGACAACCTCTTCCTTCCCTCCCACACAGACAGACACTCCCTGGATTAGCCTGCCACTTTCCTAGATCCTTCTACGTGTGAAAATACATCCCTACTCCCATATCCCACAAATATGCAGAGGCTTTTTGTTGGTGAAATTGTGGTGCCCAAGAAATGTCAGGGTTGACAGGAAACAAGGATCATAGTAAGAATAAGCTAAAGCTTAAAATGTTCTTTTGTTAAGAAAAAGACCCTGCACTTTGAAATCCACAAAATATGTGAGTTACGGACATCAAGAAAATTCTGTCCAGCTGCACAAGCTGAGGCAGCTCAATACTCAAGAGTTAAGCTTTAGGGTTGATGTTCATGAAGCAAATTGGTTTGATCTGCATATAGACATCGCTCATAGTTCTCTTACAGCTTATGTGGATCCTCCAGAAACTCTCGGACATCTAAGGACTTTGAAAGCTCAAATGGAAACAGAGTCACATTAGGTGCACTCAGCTAAAAAGGAATGATCAGCTATCATCCCAACCAAATCCACCAGGGCAACAGATCCTCCCAAACCCTACCCTTACGCCTGGTGCAGCCATCTCAGAGTATCTGAAATATGGCAGGCAAAACAGGCTCTTATTTCTATCTCTGCAGTCTCTGTAGTCTCAAACAGCTAATACTGTTTTCCAGGATATATTTGCTGGAAGGCTATTTCTAAGCCAAAACCCCACCTTAAGCCTTCCTCAGCAGACCCTGAACTCAGCATAATCTTTACTGGCCACAGAAGCTCTCTTGCTGCATTACCATAAACATTTCATGATGAAACAGCAAGGCCCCTTCTAGACTTCGTTCTGCAGTTGACTGAGGCACTACATGATGCTAAAGCTGCCTTGAATTTTTGAACTAGAATTAACATTTGAGAAAGCAAGGAAATACATTTGCATTCAGAGATCACAGTATTCATTTTTTTCTTCATAGGCATTACAGTAAATATCAATAACAAGCTTTGCTCTCCCAGCCCTACTTTCTCAAGTGCTGTCCCTGAGCACAGTTTTGTATAAACATAGTAGATATGTCAAAATCTCCAAGAAACAAGCATAAGGTATTTGTTCCCAGGTGCTTAGGATCCCACTCTACCTGACAACATCCAGCAGAAAAACATCCTCTCTGGATGATTTCTTCAATGACCTCTAACCAAAACGCTATTTTACCTATCTCCATAACCAGAGACTAAGCACTTTAGTCACTACCAGACCTAGAGAAAATACTTTCTGAAGCAGTCAGTCAGCTCTGTTTCTATAGTTCCCATGAGTAAACCTTCCTCTCCATCTCCAGCCTCAAATACTAAGCCTAATCCCAAACAACAGACTATCCCTAGCTCTAACACAGGTATCCCAGCTGCCGCCGAACTTAGAGTAAGACTTTTTTCCCACTGTGATAAAAGCTCAAAGCCTTCTGCACGTGAGCAAGACAGGCTTGAGGGGCAAGCTGTACCTGCATGAATTGGGCAGTCTTTGAGGGTTGCATAAGTGACAGCAGCAGATCCAACTTTTGAGAGTGCATTCTGAGAGATGAGCAATAGGACAGGAAAAGGGTTACCTCATACCCTCTACAATGGTGTCAATGATAACTTTAGTCAAATGATGTAAGAATGGTGTCTTGTTCATGGAAAAAAGGAGAAAGAAATGCTATTCAGAAGTTGGATGACAACAATTTCACTTCCTCATTAAGGTTCACTTTGTTGATTATATTTTCCCCATTATATTTCCTGAGCCAAGCTTTTGTACTGCACTTGAAAGAAAATGATTGAATGAAGGAACATACATGCTAGCAGACTTCCTGTCAAGTCATTAATGAACAAAACCCAAAACACCATAATTTCTGAGCGTATTGTTTAAACGTATTTTTTTGCTATTTTTTGTTCCTTTACCTGTCATAGACGGGCAACAATTTTTTCAGATCTCTCCTCATGTTTTTCCGGAGTTAAACTGTAAAACATGCCCTTCATATTTTCTGCTCTTACCAAGTCTAGCAGCTAGTAATTAAAACCTTAAAATAGTAAGTGAACTGTTTTGTTAAAATAAATGCAATTATTAATATTATAAAGTACAATATTTATGTATAATCTTACTAAAATATAATAATTTTATATTAATATAATCACTACAATTAATTTTCTACTATAAAAATACATTTATTTATTATAATTATACAGTAAGATTATAAACAAAATTAATTTAAAAAATATGAAATCCATACTATGCCTCATCTAGAAATGTTGCAAAGATGCCTTTGCTTCTTAAGTTTTGTAATACTAACACTCTGGGTTATCTATAGTTCCAGATGTAAAAATAAAGCCCCCAAATAGTGTTTCTGCAACATTTGAAATAGATAACCAATTTCACCAAAACAAAGCCAATGTCAAGCAAAGAAGACACTCAGCAAGAATGCTTTTTGGAGGTCAAAAAAAGCTGTTAGGAGTCCCAAAGCTATTAAAAAGTGAAAAGTGAATGGGTTCTAGGTTTTTATATTATTTTGATATCAAACTTTTACTTTGAAGCAAAGTAACAGTTTATTTATTTATTATCAACCCTATATATATTATCATTATATATATACATTATATATTTGGGTTTTGAACATGCTATAAGAATAAAAAACCCAAACATTATTTCAAGTATCATATTCTATTAGGCAACCCAATATTGCTGAATAAAACCAGGGTATAGGTGTGCTATTCTCCAACAACTTTGTCTGGTTTAGCAAAACATTGTACACTTCCTACAAATGCTGTTACTTATTTTTATAATGGCTAAATTGCTATGTAGTCTACTTGGCTTCCTTCCTTTCTTCCTTGCTAAAATTAGCTGTTCATGCAACAATCCATCACCTCCATCCTTCCTGAACTCAATAGTGAAAGCAAGTTTGGATTTTAATTCGCCTCTAAACCAATATTTGATGCTTATCCCTTTTCAGAGTCAGCTGTTTCCCGAGATCATAAATACACAATCCTTTCCACGTCTCCATTTATACCTTAATCCAGTAAATCCAAAGATTTACAAATTCAGCTCCCATGTCTCGTCTGACAGTTTACAGATCCACCCCTGAACACCAGGTCCTTTTGTCCTGACAAAACTTTCTTTCATATGTCAAACATTTCTTGGGGATGTTATGATTATTTCTCAAACCCAGGAAAACCTAAAAAGAACTCATAATTCCCTTCTGAATGTCTTTCACCCTTTTGCAGGCACAGTGAATAAGGTGCAGTGGTGTTACTAAAACATTAATTTCACTATTTCTGACACTGGCTTGTCCCTAAGTCCTCAAACTGAGGTTATAGCTAAGTCTTGTAAATTCTTTTGGTACACCACCACCAAGAAGTGTATACATATCTAAGTCTTTTACATATCTAAGTCTTGCTCTTCAGGTCATCTTATCCCTGTCTTTCTCCTAAAAAAGGACATTCTTGACATTTGCATACATAGTCTCCATGCTATTTCAAAATTAGTTTCTTTCCTCTGTTAAATTTCTTAGTCCTCTGCATTTTAACTTTGCTGTAGCCCATCAAGTAGAGATCTTCCCCTTAAATATTTTTCACAATAAAATCCATTTATATTCACCATTTCTCATACAAAATCAAGGTCAGATTATGGCTTCCACTGCCAGCCATGCTTGTTGCCTAATCATTACATTTTACATTTTAAACTTCTGCCCTTGTGTTTATATCCACTTTGCACTTGAAACTTGGAGGATCTTTCCATCAATATTTGCAACATAAAAATTACTCTTCTTCAAGCACCTGCTTAAAACCATCCCCCAGCGGTGATACATACAGAATATTGAAAACAATTTGTGTACAATGACCCCCATCCCTCTTTGTGATTACTGCAGTCCTATTGTCGCTGCACGAGTCCTCCAGACACTTCAGATGTTTTACGCTTAAACTGCAACCTTTGTGAACCAGGAACCTTTTACTCTGTGCTATGGTCAAAGCAGAGCCTTCTTCTGTAACTACATTTTTCTGGCATTACAATAATACTGGCAGTAATAATAATAATAAATAAAATGTAAACCAGAAGATTTGTGAGCTGGAAAAAAACGAAGTCAGCTGAAGAAATCATTCACAAGATACAGCTTTATTCATTGAGCTTGAACTAGGTAATAGTTAAGCTCTTTGCATTGAGACAAACTGGGTGGTTTTTTCTATTTAAATTTCTCAGAATTCCATTGTCAAGAAGTTGGATATGATGCAAAAGGAAGACTCAGGATGCAACCACATTTCTCTAGGAGCTATTCTGGGAGAGAATGGTAAAACCCGTTTCACAGCTCTTCAAATAAGCAATTATTGATAACAAAGCTGAAGAAACAATAAATCTGTATGGAATAGAAGTAATTTTGGTACTGGAATGTGTGGTATTCTCCAAAATAAGGAGCATTCAGGAGAGTTTATTCAGTTGCCAAGTGTGCTATCCTCTCTTTTATACACATCTGAAATCTGATATTAGAGTGAGGAGCATTTTCTCATAAATGAAAACAGCCTTTAGGGAACAGGGCTTGTTTAGTTTACATTTTTTAGCTGTGACTTTACTTGTGAGACACTATGGTTTCCACAACTGCATTATTACTAATCTGTTCTGGAAATATTTATATCTTTAGCCTGAAAGGGTTATTTCTGCTTTTTTTTTTTTTTTTTTTCAAAACCCTTAGAGAAAACTCTAAAATAATAAGGGTGGTAATTAAGATAAACACACCAGGGGTAAATTTTCTGGAACAATAATTTCAAGATAGGAAATGAGTGTATATGACAGACATCCTTGAAAAAAATTTAGTAGTAAGAAGAGTTACAGTACATCTTCAATACTAACATGGTACTTAAGGAAAACAACATAATAAAGTAGAAAAGGCATAGCTGAAATAAAACTAGAATTGTTGACTATCATGAATCATGGTTCTATAGCAGCTAAACATTTCAGCAACTAGAAAATGAATCTTGCTTTTTATTCCATGTAGATTTTGTAAACAAATGTTTAATTTGGAAAAAAAAAAACAAAAAACAACAAAACACAAAAGGATTACTAAACTGAACTATTTGTATTCTTGAAAGAAAAACATGCATTTCTTTTTTTAAATACATGTGTTTCCAAAAACCAGAATCATCTGATATACATCAGGTCAAAATAGGAAAAATAATAGAAAGGGGAAAAAGCATCTTTGGTTACATTTTTTCATGCTGTACATAACAAAGACTGAAAAACAAAGAAGTCTCTGGAATTGGTAAGACCCCTTTGAGACTGGGAACTGGTACAATCACACCAGTCACATTTGCTTTGGTGCACAACACTTGGCCTGTGGTGTCCTCTTACAAGATAAAAGATTTTAAACTGCAGGATATAGGCAAGGGTTGCAGCCATGAGATCCATAAACAAAGTTCCCTGCAGGAATTCTTCAGAATTTCCACTCCTCAGCTTCACTTGCTTTTCCCAAGTGCTCTTCTCAGACTTAATTACACAGTGTTAATTAATTGCTGGATGAGAGCCTGGACATGGGCTGGCAAAGTGCACTCATGGCCCAGAGGTCCAACCATGTCCTGGGGTGCATCAAAAGCAGCAGGACCAGCAGGCTGAGTGAGGGGATTCTGCCCCTCTACTCTGCTCTCATGAGACCCCACTCAGAGCACTGTGTCCAGCCCTGGGCTCCCAACATAAGAAGGACATGGACCTCTTGGAGCAAATCCAGAGGAGGGCCACAAAGATGCTCAGAGTGTTGGAGCACCTCTGCTATGAAGACAGGCTGAGAAAATTCAGGCTGTTCACCCTGGAGAAGGGAAGGTTCCAGGGGGACCTTGGAGCACCTTCCAGTACCTTAAAGGGCTACAAGAGAGCTGGAGAGGGACTTTTTACAGGGGCATGTAGTGATAGGACAAGGGGGAATGGTTTTAAACTAACAGAGAGTAGGTTCAGGCTAGATATAAGGACAGTTTTTTTACAGTGATGGTGATGAAACAATGGCACAGGCTGCCCAGAGGCCAGGGGCCTAAGAGCAGAAAGGCACTGAGATTTACCAGCCACTGGTATATACTGGTCAGTTCCCCAAGATATACCCCTGTCTCTCTTAAGTGGAGACTTTATTTTTAGACAAGTGTGTAGCAATCTTAGACAATGCAGGGCAGAAAGGAAATTTAACAGCCTACATATCAGGATTGAAGTATATGTAAATCAGGATTAAAGCTCAGGCCCTTTGCAGGTATGTTCAAGCCCATGTTCTGAAGAACCTCACTGATCTTGAGATCTCAGGTTCCCTGAGCTACAAGGAGCTCTCCAAGGGCTGTCTATATTAACCGTGTACATAGGAGTTACAGCCTTTTTGGCTCCTTGCCTGAGATTGAAGCATTAACTCCCACGCACTGAAAATGGTCGTAGACCTCACACACAACACTGTCCAAGCTCCCCTCCCAGAACCTATTAACACTACAGTAACCTACTAAACCACAAACCCAGAGCTTGTTAACACTAAAAGATAACACTAAAATAAAGAGAAAATTGAGCTTGATGACAAGACATGCCTTGCACAAGGCAGGATGAGGAAGCAAGTAACACCTACATGTCCAAGGCAGCTCATTTCCTACATTGTACTTCCCAAGGCACTCTGATGCCAAAGGGCAAACACAAACCATGCAGAGTTCTGCTTAACAGAGAGGAGCACCAGGCTGTGAAGTTCTGCTCATGAAATAGCCATTTCTCACTGTTTTGTACTGTATACTCTATCTTCTAGTGCAGGCCAGAAGAATTTTTTGTCACAAATGAACTACTGGGAATTTTTTCTCAAAAAAGAACTCTTACAGCTTGTGCACCAAAAACCATAGCAGGAAATTAACATAAAAGCAGCACAGTCAGTAAATACTCTAGTCAGGGCAAAACCAAGCAAGAAGAAACTATTTCGACGTAGTTTCATGAGCTATACCTGCCAAAGTTCCCACATCAGGTTCCATGGGTTTATGGTCATATTTTCCTATAGAAGGTATTTTCTTCTTTCACAGTAAAGAGGCTACACTGTCATCGGAGGAAACCAACTAAACAGAGTACTCTCTCTATAGTCAAGCTCTCTCTGAAGTCAAACTGAAAAAAATTACTCTGATAGTGTGGCTCAGTAATTTTTCCCATTTAGCTTATAATAAAAACAAGTAATGCAAAGTTCCATTGTTCCTTATGGTTGCTGAGTTGATAAAGGTTAGAGTCTCTATTGGTATATTTGCCAATCTCTATAACAAATGGCTTTACCTACAATCTGGTTTGAATGGAGTGTTCAGGTATCAGTGTTAAATGTGTCTAAAGATAAACTTGGGGTTTTTTATACTTTAATGTTAACCTTTACCACTATGAGTTGCTTCTTGTGTTCGTGTGCATCATTCTGCATGAGAAATTAACTCAAATATCTGGATAAAAATTCAACCTTTGTTATGTGCTTTCACATAATGGGACTTCATCATTATTCAACAAAAATCATACATGCTGGGTCTAATTCTGATCAGTACAAAATTTTCAGCTGTGAAATTAGGTTTAGATTCAGAAGATTAAAGGAAGCCAGATCCCTCAGCCCCACTGTCCCTCCCTCCTACCAGCCACTTAGAAATGGCAGGCAAGAGAATCACCCGTGGGACTGCTGAAGTGTGCTCCCGTCATTGCTCTGATGAGCTCTGGTCTCCAGCACAGGAAAGGAGCAAATATGCTGCCTTATCTTACTGCCTCATGTCATCGTCCTTCCTTGTATTGTGACTGGACTAACCCACATGTCATCCAGACATGGGAGCCATCTCCTCTGGCAGCAAAGTGAGGGATTAGCTGCCTGCCTGGCATCTGTGTACCAGATGAGGAGAAATAAAAGTTTCAGCTCACCTGTGGCTGAGCAGAGGTTTTTGGCTTCACACCATCACAACTCACATGTGCTGCTACCTCACGAGTTGATATGTCTGTGACAACACCACATACTTCAATTGCCAGGCTTTCTCCTGGGCTTACAAGGGATTTTCTCATGTGGGAAAATCTACAAACTGTAGTGCAAACATCTCAGCTGTCCAGGCCTCTGGTTACATTTCCATCTGTCAGAACTCCAAAAGTCTCTAATGCATCTGGCAAAAAAACAATTAAACTTGCAAATCCAATATGAAAGTGAAAAACTTCCAGGCTACAAGACCCACTTCTATGCTTTGACCAAAACAAATCTTCTTAAAAATATAACACTTAGGTTCTAAAACATTGAAAAACAATTTAAACAATTTATAAAATCACAGTAATTGCCTCTAAATAAAAATCAAGGACGGATGTTTTCCCCTGTGCTGTATATGGTGAAGATGATGCTGGGTATTCAATACAGGAGAGGCAGACAGTCTGCTTAACCCAAGAAAATTCCCTTCACGTTTCCTGCTGAACAGACACAGTTTCCTGTAAGAGTATGTTTGTCTGTGAGAAGCTATTATCCCCTCAGCAGTGTGTCCGAGAGAGACAAACCCTTGCTAAAGGGAAACTGAGTCCTGCTAAGAAGACAGTGAGACAGTCATTGCATCATTCAGCACTGATTCATCTTAGCCTTGACTGGTATCTGATAAACTATAAATAGCCTATGGTACATTTTAACACACTAATCACTTTCACTCATTATATTTGTTCAGATCAAACATAGGGAAACAGAAGGTGATAAAACTAAACATTAAAAACCCACCTACTTTAGACTTGCAACTGGAAAGTCAGCACTCAAACACCACACATCCTTTTTTCAGAATTTTGAGGGTTCAGAGAAGTACATTTAAGTTCGGTTTTGTTCATTACTGGGAAGCAGATGCTCCAGTGTAGTCCAGAACTCTGTCTCTTCATCTTATGATTTCCACTGTTCTCTCTAAACTCTCTTCTCACGCCCTGTGATCTGTTTAGCTCTTCCCTCTGCTTTTGACTTTATCCTCAGTGGAAAACCATTAAACACTTGTTACAAAATTAGCCTGCTTAATCCGCCTGCATACCAAGTTCTTGACACTTTCTATATTCCTACGAATCAGTATTTTAACCATAGTCTGTTTTCAACATATCTGACTTTTGGTATCCATTCCTTTCACCCCTTGTTCCTTTTCCTCTATGTACAAGGCACACCCTGATAACCAATTTCTATCCTCTACCTCTAAGTGTTGTTATCTATTCTCATAATTTTACTTAGATAACAGAGGGGTTTTGGCAATCTGAAATCTAAGGTACATAAAACTGAAAAGGGAGTAACGTATATAGGAAGAGGGAAATGAGTTAAAAGGCGGGCTCCTAATAAAACCACCAGGAATGTGCCTCGCTAGTGTGCCAATGAACTGTAATGCAGACCATGGGCATGACTACTTAACAAAGAGTTATAAAAACTCCTGTAAAATAGGAGCTCCAATCCAACCATTTACTTTTATCCAGACATGCTTAGCTTTTAATCTAAATCAAACCCCTGTTTCCCCTATGCCTTCCACAGCTAGCAACCACTTCCCCAACTAACTCCGTGTAAACACTCCACATCACCAGTCATATAACATTAGATGTTACAGAAATTCTTGCTTCCACACTACAGACTGGCAGCTTCAATAAAGCTAACTAGAAGCACAACATTAATTATTGGACTTCTGCTTTTGACAACAAAAAGAAGAAACCTTCAGTAAGTAGCTCACCAAATGGCTGATTTATGCTCATAAACAATGAAGGGGCTATCATGAAAGGATAATGAACTTCAGATGTCTGCTGCAAAGTGCTCCCAAGCAAGCAAAAAGAATATTACTATATTTGCATCTTGAATACAGCTTTTAATTCCTTTTATCCTCCTGTCTCCTCCCTTGAAGCTATGCCTTTTTTCTACCCAAAACCAAAGGAAGAGACTTGGACACTGGCTTCTCTTTGAGTCTTCAGGTTCAGCCCACAGCTAAATCACAGCAGTTGTTTCTATGACATTTCCTGCACCAAAGAACCAGCCAAAAATCCTACCCACATTCTCATCATGTTGAGTATTTCAACATCCTTTTCTTGGGAGCTATCAAGCACAGTCTTGTCTTGCTTCAGTTCACCTAGAAAGCAGCTGAAAAGATCAACTCTCTCACCTTTTCTCCATGACATCCTTTCCTTGTTGGCCCCCACACAAAACTGAAGTTCTTAATCCTAGCTTTCAAGGCCTTCCTGCTTGCTGCCTATCTGTCCATCTACACAGAAGGAATAGCTCCCAGAACCATTCAGTTTGTTCATCACCACTGTGAAACCAGGAAGGCACCTCTTGCAAAAATGCATGCGTGCAAGGAGTACCCATTAAACAGGAACAAAAAGCATTTTGCTGTCCTTTCCCAAGGACACACAACTGTTTTTCCATGGTACACAGATAAGAAACTGCTTCCTTACCTTCTTCCGACTGCTTGGGCCTTTCTGCCACCCTGTGCTTTACAGCCAGAGCACATGCTGTATAGGAGAGGGTGTGAGAAGGGGAAGGAATGATGTAGGCACCACATGTTTACACAGTTCCAGCCACAACAGAGGTGTTCATCCATCACCTCAGTTCCTGGACATTCTGACAATAAACAAACACAAACAGCATGTTCCAGTAGACAGGCTTCTTGATCCAGGCTGGGAATGCTGAATCCCTTCCCAGCACAGCACAAATTTCACAGCTGCTCTCCTTCCAGCTTGGTGCGGCTGAAGAGGATGTTCCTGATATTCCCAACACTCAGCTCCACTCCCACCCATCTCACAGGAGCAGCCAAAGCTGTGTCCCCCTGGGCAGCTGGGGACTTGGAGCAGACCCTTGCACTGATGCACCCCAGCTTCTAGGAGACCCCCTTCCTGGCTGAGTGGGTGTCTGGTGCTCCTGTGCTTGCAGTGAAGATGGGAAATCATGACAGCAGGCCCAGAAAGTGATTCACAGCTTCCCAGGAAGAGCTTTCCTGTTGAGATGACTGTGCTCACTGCCCTACCCACACTCTGCTGACAGACTGAAGCAAGTTCAAAGGGTCAGAGACCTCACAACAGATGCTGGGGGAAGGGAATCGGCAGAGCCCACTTCAACTACATCACCAAAGAGAAGGAAGCATGATGCCACTGCATCACACTGCGATGGGAACAGGGGGAAGGTGGATTTCATCTCCCTGCTAGCAGAAAGTAACATAAAAGCCTCTGCACTTGGGGTTCATTGCTCTTCTTCCAACTGCGAAGGTTGAGCACAGGTAAGGGTGAAAAATACTGGGGGCAGCAGAGAACTGGAGAAAATTCAGAAGCCACCTATCTTCCCCAGTGAGCAGCAGTGCCTGGCACAAGCAGCATCACCCTGGCTGCCTCACGCCCCTATGGAAACAGAGAAAACCATGTAATTCTGGAGGCTGGCAGGAAATTGTAGAGATCACCTAGTCCAGCCCCCTGCTCACAGCAGGGCTAGTTTCAAATAGCACTTAGATACCTCAGGGAACTCTTGTTTCTGTGCCAGCCTCAGAGAGCTGATGGGTTTCAGGGCCTGAGCTGAAGTTAAATGTTTGTAGTAACTGAAACAGAAGGTGTCATTAACTAGGCTGAACACACCACAAGAATGTTCACAGTGCCATAATCAGAGGAACCTCCACCATACACACACAGTTGTTCCTCCACCCTTCTGCTTTCTCTGCATCTTTGGCAAGATGCAGTTCACTCTCTGCTGGAAAGCCGAGCAGCCTCTTCATCTGTGCGCAAGAATAAAAAGACAAAGTGCCAAGAGTCATTTGTACAATGAAGACGTTGTGTCACAGACTTCTTCATTATCTGTGCTGCTCGTGAAGGAACGACATCAAAACCCTCAGTATGGGAAGCATTCGAGTTGACATTCAAGTACAAACAGCCTTGCTCTATTAGACTTTCTGCCACCAGAAGTGATTACATCAGTCGGAATTTGAATACACTCTGACCTAGATTTTTAGAAGCCCATAAAGAAGGTGGTTATCCCAATCCACTTTCACAGATACATACTGAGATGCTGTTCTAATTGTTAAAAAATAAAATAAGTATTAAAAATCAACATATACAGACAGTGGGTTGAGAGCTGGACTTTGGGTGAGGATGGAAAGAATCCAATTAGGGAGTGGGAGCAGTAGAATTTTTTTTTCCACAGAAGCATCTGGGTATTTATATTTTATATCACTGTTTGAATATCAGCAGGAATGTTGTAAGCCAGTTGACCCAACAGAGTTAGTTAATTTCCTGGTCCTGCTGTTAGGTTTGTTATTAGCCAGTGTCTGGTAATGTTTGGGAAATGAGTCATCTCATACTTATTATCAGTAATATGGTTTTTTTCTTTGTCATTATTTCTAAGTTCATCTCAAAAGCAGAGTTCAATGGAAACCTTACAGGAGTCATCTACTGCTTCTTTTGGGAAGACATCTGGCACACCTGGGTCTGGTGTCAGGTCCAATCAGAGATCTACTGTTGCTCTACAGTGATTTATGAAACAATAAATTAGTGTGGAGCCATAAAACTTATTTCTTATAATATGAAGATAGAAAAGTATCAAAATTTTCTCCAGGAAGCAATAAGTCAGAGTTTTATGGTGGCAAGGAACTTAGAGTTTTTAGTGGGGAGGACAAATAAGATGATGGTGCTGACCTATTTTATTTAATAACTTCTAGTATCCTCCTTTAAGTTTTTAATATTCAAGAGGAATGTTT
Source organism: Coloeus monedula (assembly GCF_965178545.1). Lineage (NCBI taxonomy): Eukaryota > Metazoa > Chordata > Aves > Passeriformes > Corvidae > Coloeus > Coloeus monedula. Next base: position 21,686,548 of record NC_138788.1, read on the forward strand.
CTAATTAAGCTGAGTTTATAGGGAACACATCTCTAACCTCTAAGTGAGAAAATGCTTCTATAAGCACTCAAAAACTACTAACTGTTGCAATATACTTTCAATTTTCTCCTTGTGGGCACCCATGCCACAAAGACAAGTTTGTCATAGGCAATTTAGCAGTAAGTGATTGTAATCCACTGTTAAAAGCCTCCTCCCCTGTCTCTCTGGGGATCCAACAGCTCACCTTAAACTGTCTTCCTCCCTCATAAATCACATCCGACAGCCCTGCTATTCTGGCTTCCTTTCCTCTGCACTGTGCTCAGTTCTGCTCCCTGTTCATGATTTCCTTCAGCTCCACATTCCCCATGGTTCAACTGGTTTCCCAACTAAAATAACCCATCAGGATTTTGTCTCTTTCCTCCTTAAGGAAAACAGTAGTATCCAAAGGTACTCAATCTGCCTTCACAGAAGCTTGCTTTTTCTTTTTTTTTTTTCTTCCTTTCTTTTATTTTTGGGCTGGGGGGTGGGGTACTTTTGTTTGTAAAGAAAATAAAAGACAATGATGCCAGAACACATTTTCTTCCTTCAGTCTCACATTCAAAACATCTTTTAAACTTGCAGAGCACCATTAGGAATCTCAGCTCTGTTTCTGACTGTGCTTTTTGCAGGAAGCAGTGTCCCAGGCTGCTGAACTCTATGTGACTTTTAAGTCCTTTGAAATACAGGCCACCCTCCACTTCAGCCCATTTCCAACAAGCTGAAGCCCTACATCTCTTTAATCTTGCCCTGCCCAGCATGTTACTGAGGAATTCTTTGCTCAGTCTCATTCCTGTTTGTGGGATACACAATTAGGGATTACACTGGCCTTCAGCAAAGAACAGAGTTCAACAAAAGAGCTTTGTAGACCAAACTCATACAAGCTTTAGTGACCTCTTCAGTAAATAATTAGCCTCAATTCTGAATTACATGTGGTATTTTCTATAGGATCTAGCACCTATGGTTATGACTCCTGTCAAGCTAGAAGACATGCAATCAGAACAGGATTTAAGCAATTTAAGCAAGCAGGAATTAAATTGCTTTGTATGTGGCAAAATAATTCCAGGGCATGAAATAGCCCACAGCAATTAGGGTGAAAAAACCCCAGTCTGTAAAATAAACACACAGGGATGATTCAGCTGCAAACTGCAGAACTACCAACTGCTTTCAGGAGTGGCGGGATGCAGAGTCTTGCTTGCACTGTTAGAAAACAGAAGCTGCATTTACAGGCTTTGCTTCCAGATAATCCACAAAGCCAAAATAAGTCTCAAGCAGAATGAGCACCCAGTAGCAGAAATGTCATTATTTTCAGGATCTGCTTTATGTAAATTCAGTGTACAGATTTTGTACAGCACCTCCAAAGTTGACTACATTCTTCATTCCCTCCTGACATCAAATCATCCATTGAAATAAATTAAAGGATTAAAATACCCAATAAACCAAAATAGACACTGTCAGTAGTGCAACTAAGAAGAGCTTATGAGGTTTAGATGAAATATGCATAATAATATGCAAAAAATAGACGTCTTGTGTGCATTCCTAATTGTTATACAATACCAAAAGGTAAATCAGAGTAAAGAAAGGTAAAGAAAGAAAGGAAAACACTTTTTTTTGTTGTTAAAATACAAGAACATATCTTCCAGAGATTGTCATGCAATAAATGATCACATAGAAGCTAGACAATTTTCTTCAGAATGAAAACGAAATTTTTGCTGAAAAGATGCATATTTGGATTATTAAAAACAATTAGGAATTCTCTATTATTCTTGCTTGAGAGAAAGATCAAATTTTTAAAGCAACAATTCTATATGATTCATTTTCATTTTTCAAAAGCAAATGCTTTTAATTTTATTTTCAAATTAAACTTATAATTCTGAATCAATATAAAAATTTAAAATGTCAAGGAATAGATTATGTAACATTCCTTCTTGAAAAAATGGAACTTAAAATATCCCACTTGGTTTGATTCCAAATGACTCTTTTTCCAAGCGAGGCCATTAAAGTCACAGAGCTCTGATTTTAGTGTTATGCTGTGTGCAGCTGTTTGTAGAGAGCTCTGCACATCTGGGCACCTTTCCCACACGGTCCCTGGAAGAGGAAGGCCAAGATTCTGCCCCTGCAGAGGCAGGTGGGGACACCAGAGCCCAGTGCTGTGCCCCAGCCCCGAGCCTGCCTCCCGCGCTGCTGCAAAGCTGCTCCCTGCAGACACACGGAGCTATGGCCACAGACACGGTGGGGTTGGGAGCTCGAGGTTACAAACAGCAGAAGTTAAGGAGGAGAACAACAGTTTGAGGGCAGAGGAGTAAGTGTCTGTGGGACTCATCATTAGGAGCAATACGGAGATGGTAAGGAAAACTTTAAAGGATGGGATAAGATTAAAAGTATAGAGGGGGATAAAAGAAAAAATGAAAACAAAACCCAAAAAGACATTTTAGGAAGTACTTTTGAGTGAAGTGTCAGAGCTTTGCATCCCAATGGAATCACAACAAGTCTCTGTTTTCACTTTCTGTTTTCACTTCAGAGTGAGCTTTAAATACATAATTTAAATCACATAAATGTAATTTATCTAAATTCTTATATTAGACAAACGTAGTTTATCTAATTCCTTGCAGAATATTTGCATGTCACTTAGCTGATATGTCCCAGTATTGAGCAGTTTTAATTGCTTAGTCCTCAGCTCACCTGACTAGGAAAGGAGCAAGGAGACCGGCTCTCTGTTTCTGCAACTCTTAGGGAAAGAGGTCACAGTGGATGCTAGGCACATTTTGTGATCCATTTGCAGCTTCACTGTCTAGACAGAAAGCAAGTCCATCACTGGGTGACCACTTGTGAGTTTCTTTCTTCTCAAACTTTTATCTGCACCACTTAGTTTTCCTACACGAGTCACATGTTCTTCATTACAATTCTGGACCATCACATCATCGGCATCGCTCAACCCTCTCTAAAGTTGAATCCTTTCTTTTCCACCTTGGCCAGCCTGCATCCTATTAAGTACAACAGATGAAGGCAACACCAGTTGAATATATTCTGCACAGATCTATGGCTAAGATTTAGCATCTGTGTTGCTCATTGCTTCCTGGGGGACCAGTAATTAACATTTTCAATCAAATTAAGTCTAGTCACCTAACAGCCACTGTAAAGTTTGGAACTGGCTACAAGAACTGTGCCTATCTCCAAGAAAATACTTCAATTATCCCAATTTCCAGGGAAAAAAAATGTTCCAAAATGTTATAACCTATCAAAAAATTTTAAGAAGTATAAATTCATGAGTGAGCCTTTTCAATAAAAGCTGACAGTGGCTGATAATATGATACCCAAAAATCCTGATAGAGGAAAGGCTTTGACAGACACTGTCTTATTTTCTCAGTGTGTGATTAGAAGAGTTGTGAACTAACAGTACTTCTGATTCCTCTCAATTTTCATTTCCTCAAAAGGAAGCCTGAGAGTAAAGTTGACCAAGAACCAGAAAGTTTTTGGAGGTAAAATTAGCATTGCAGAGTGGCATGGCATCAGGAAAAAAAGAAGGTTGAGGGGAAAACCATCCAAGAGAAAGAGAACTATAAGTACAAAAATATCAATATTCAGTGCAGAGCAATTTTCCTTGCTGCAAAGGCAGAGATACTTAACCCCAGCCAGTGTTTGCACTAGTTATTGCCACAGATTTCATCCTACTACCTTTTTAATGCTGTTTGATGTCTAACCCAGGATTTCACGTGAACAGGAAACTCCCAGTTCACCGCAAGAAAAATTCTGCTCTCTCTGTCCTTAAAGACTGTTATTCCCCTTTTGCATTACAAAGTTGAGAAAACCCCAGAAAATATTTCAGATCCTTTTATTTTTGAGTAAGCTTTTTTCCCCACCCTTCCAGATTCAGATGTTAATTTTGGCTCTTGGGGAACATTGCTGAAGTCTTCATCAGCACTTCCTTTTTCTTGAAGTGGAGCTTTAAACTTCATCTTGACATGCTGCAAGCCAAAACCAAGCTTCTACCTGGCGGAAAGGATTAAGGCCTACTCAAAATGAGGGGGAGGAAACCCCAAAACTTTCTGTTCCAGAGGCAAAACCACTTATATCAGCCAGGATGACACAACTCAGATCAATGAAATACCTGCGGGCAGCTCGGAATGCTTTCAGAGTATTGCTCAAACAAAGCCAGCACAGCTTGTTCCAACCAACCTCCAAAAGAGATTTCTGGAACTGGTAACACAATGCTTCAGTCAGCTGTCACTTGGTCAAGATGATACCAGAATGCTAAAGAGAAACTATATGAAGAAAAAAAAAGAAGAAAAACAGCTGGAGTTTTCATTTTCAGATATGCTACTGAATTTGTTCCCCCTCTGAGAAAGTACTAAGAGATGTAGGAGCAGGAGAGGGGAAAGGGAGAATGGGGAAAGTACTGGAACCACCCTGTGCAAGGAGGCTTTCTGGAGGTGGGGATGCAGAACTGGGAGTGCTGAGCTGGATGAGGTGAAGGCTAGTAATTTTCAAAGACAAATAAAAGCAATTTGCAATTTCTAAGGAAATTCTTCACATTGATTTCATATCCACTTAATGTGCAGTACTTTTCCTCTCATAAAAGATTACTTAATTTGATAATTAATATCTCAACTCCCAAAATTTATATTGGCTTACATTATTATCATGGAATATTGTGTCTTAAACTCATCTAAACTAGTTAAATTAAAAAAGAAGTGACTGACCTAGGAAAAAGAGATACAGTAATGATATCAGAAACAGTTTTTGGTCAGAGAGTATTAAAAACACAGAAAGTTACACATGCATGCAATTAAATCACATCATTTCTGCGCCTTTACTTAGAACTGCTGACATTCTGTAGGAAGGCTTCATTGTCTACCATCATCAGTTGTAAAATCATGTGGGCTCTGAAGCTAGCTACCTCCTAGGATTCGTTCCAATCTTCCTACCACTCAATTTTCCCTGTGGTCAGTCTGCCACCACTCCCTCTCCTACAGCACTGACCAAGAGCTGCTCTCCACGAGTAGGGGTCATGGCCCTGGTGGTGTTCACCTTCCTGTGAAGAAGTGTGACGCTGCTGAGCTCATCATGAGGTTTCTTCTGCAGAACTGCTCACTTGGGATCATGAAGTGGCTCCTGATTTTGTCACTCTTTTCAGTGAAAAATAAAATCAAATCAAAGAAACTGCTTGTGAGCTGTAAATCCTCATTTCCTGTGAATTATTGACTTTGTTAAACACTACAACCACAAAAACCACAGAACCTCTGCCAGGCCTGCCTTGATGCAGCAGTGTCTCCAGCTACCTCCAGGCTTTCTATACTGTCCCACAAAGTCCTCACTCCTCTCCCATGTTCCCAGAGCTCACCCCACACATATACCCCTCCAAAACATCTCTCTCGTATCTTGCTTGGCCTTAAGCAGGGGAGCAGACAGTACAGGCTGCAGTTAATGTTTGTGCAGGGCTGGCACACTGCTTTCACACAGAGCGAACCAGGGTCATTTCCTCCCCTAAATGGGCAGTTTAAATGGTGCAAATACCTCTTGCCTCTGTCCAGCTAGTGATTTCCACAAAATGTGAGAGTACTTAATATCTTGGGACCTCTTCTGCTCTGTCCAGTTGTGCTGAGTTGTATAACAAGCCCACAAATTACTGGAAGACTCTGACATAAGCTGCAGTTGCGTAACCTGTTTCCTTCTGAAACTGAGTGAAAAACGACACTATCACTACCACACAAGTTTCAGCTGTCCTGGTCTTTACCTGGGGGGAAAACCCTTAGGTTGCTCCTGAGATTGAGCATGCATGTCCACATCTCCCCCATCACTGCTCACTCATGGTCCTTTCTGCACATGTTTGTCTCTAACTACCGGCCATGACTCTGGTTTGTTGTCATCTCCAGCTTTCTTACACCACACTGCACCTTATATACCATAGTTTTTTATAGATATGTATGTAAATACCAAAAGAAAAAAAGAATGGGGAATTCACACACACACATATATATAATATTTATATGTATATGTTTTCATATAGAAATAAAATGGAGATATATATGCACTACCCTGAACTGGACAATCACCATACGTACTGCTGGACAATCACCAGAAGTGCCACACATCCATTTCTAGTAATCTCATCCTGGAATTCCCACTGAAACAGAGTGAAAATGCAGTTGTACCTTGAGAGCCACTGTCAAAGGTAGTTGGACAGAATACCAGCTACCTTTGTGTAACTTAAGTCCAAACTTGAATCCTGCTGTTTTTCTTATGCCACTGTCAGGATTTTTTACATTAAAAGGCAGAAGTACCTTTAGTATACAGCTGCAACAGCATAATTATTAGAAACCTCTTACAACAGTGGATTTTACACCACAGTTGATGTACATTGCCAGAAGCAAAACAAACTTCTAAATCCCTCTCCTTGCCATAGCCAGTTGGAAGCTTAGTAGGTGTTACACCTACATTAAATAATCAAGATTTGTAATAACAGCACTAGAAAATAAAAAAGAATTTAAAAGCCACATTACTTGTTTAAGTATTAGTGCTTTGTAGATAACACACACAGAGCTTTTCAGGTATCTGAGAGGACCACCTACTGCCAAGTCAAACTTAGGCATCTGTGATGAGAAAGTTTTGATTAAATTCTTCTAACAAAGAAGTAAATACAACTTTCACAAAAAACACATTATAGATTTCTTCAGTCTTGGTTTAAGAGTTCACTGTAGCTACCAGGACTAAGTAACTTCTGAATGCAGAAGGCCCACGCTACGACTTTAGCCTCTTGGGGGACAGTTTTTTTCCTCTATTTATATAGCTCCAGGCACCTAGATTTTTTTCAGGGTTTCAAAATAATACTATAAATAAATAATAGTAATCGAATTAGTTCTAACTGCAAATACTAGGATCTAGCAGGATGGCTAACTTCTAGAAACAGGACTGATGCTAGTACACAAGCACTAATTTATGCCACTACCCTATGATTAAGAGGTCTAAAAGAAAAGCAGCGAAGCAGTAAGCTGAAGTTCAATAGGCAAAGGAAATAAAACAGAGAATCAGCTGCTTGTGCTGGTATGGCTGAGTGCATGTGCCTTTCCATATTTTACATGCTCTGCTCTTTTGTTATGTGTCCATAACTTTCAGAGTTTAACAGTGCTCTTCTGCAAGCTGTGCCAAGTGCAGAGGGAAATGAAATTCCTTCTTCTGAAAAATGGTTCAATTATTCAAGATACAAATCTGAGTCACAAAAAGAGAAACAAAAAAAATGCATACAGCATATTGGCTAAACTATGCAACTGATCTCCAGAAAGAAAAGGAAGCAGAGCAGTAGGCATAGAGCCCAGGTTCAACAGGGGTGGGAAGTGAGGTTATTTACGAGCATAGCATCAGGGTCAGACAAAATAGTAAACTCTCAGTCATGGTACTTGCAAAAGGGTGTTGCTACATCGATTTGTCACCCACCAGACAGTGGCAAGGTCCAAGTTAGTGATTTTTCTTCAGCTTTCTGGTTTAGGAAACAGGCCTGCTACATAATACAAAATGGAGATGTCATAAACTGGAAAAGCAGTTCTCCACAGGTGAGTCACAAGAAACACCAGACAAGGGTGAATGAGCTGAATTCAGCTGAATCAATGATGAGCCACGGCTGTGGGAACAGAGAAAGGACACTGGAAACAATCAAGCGCACAGGACAAGTAATTACATAACCTTTTGCTTTCCTCACCACAGTAGTAGCAAAGCTAATAAGCCATTATTAACTGTGCTGAGGCTCAAATTTTGGGTTAGGCCTGATCACACTGGAATTGTTGCTGACAAGAAATTCTGACACCCTCAAAGGCTGCATCCTGCAGCTCTGCATCAGCACGGCCCTGCTGACCCAACCATCCTGGCCCCACCAGAGCCCCTTCCCCTCACTCACCATCTGTGTCTGCCCAGCTTCCTCACCAAAGCACCTGGCCCTTGACTTACACCCAGCCAGGAGACCACAGGAGGATTTGAGCTTCCCCACCACCACAGCAGCAAAGTCCAACATGAGTTCCCTAAACTAGGAGTCAGGACAGAAAAGTTTTCTCCCCTGTTTCTCTGAGCCTCTCAAATAGGTTCTAGAGAGGCAGGTGGGAAGGTAACAGAGGCTGTCCCACCCCCAGGGGGAAAGACTTTGAGAGTAAATACCTGAAATTGAAGCCAGCCTGCCTGGAGCTGAATAGAAGAGGAAAAGGGTCAGACCAAGAGCTTGGCTTCTCAGATATAGTTCTCCAGGACAGGTTGTGAGGGATAAGCCTCCATTTGCAGCAGGACTTCTGTGTGCAATGTATTACAGATTCTCAAGTGATGCAGGCACCTGGGAGTGATCATCTGACTGCCCAAGGGATAGAACGTGGCAAACCTGGCAAAGCAGCTGGCAGGACTCAGCCAGTTTCCTTAGGGGACGAGGGGAGGTTGTCAGCAGCTGCTCAGGAGAAGTATTTTGGCATTACCAGGAAAGGAGACCAGTAGAGATTGATAGGATAAAAACAGAGGGAAGGCAGCTGGTGGGCATCTGCTTTTTCTGTAAGCTCAACTGAGACGGCCGCTTCTGATCTTACAGGTTTTGTAAGTTGCAAGTGTCAGGGGAGCTGCTTGTGCAGTTTTAAATCGTTCCATTTCCCGAGTTCATTTTTCTAGAGAGCTTGACAAATTCCACTGTCTCAGCTGTTTAGACTAGTTCCGGAAGTTTTGTAAATAAACCCCTTAAAGGCGCTGTGCAATTACCCATGTGTGTTGTTTCTTAGGGGTGTAATTTTTCACAGCTGCTGTGAATGACTGAAAAGGTGTGTAAATAGACACCAATAAAATTTCTAGCAATGGTTTTTCATGTTCTTTTGAGAAAGAGAGTGCATCTTTCTTACCTTAAAAACAGTTTTTTCTGTAGCTCATCCTAGATTTTGGACTACTTAACCCCCTGAACTCTTTGCTGCTTAGTTCTGAGGACAAATAAAAGATGTGTCATCTAAATTCTCCCTGGAAGTATAGGTAGCACATCCTTCCACATCCCTTTAAATCACATATCTGTAGTATTGAAGTCTCTCTCAGTAGACTGAAATCAAAGTAGTCACATTTCTGCCTGCCCGGCCTACTAACCATCCACTTTGGATTGTTGGCTTTTTGATTTTCCACAAGTAAAACCTGCGATCTCAAAACTGAGCATGGAAGAGGCACTCCAGTCCATGTGCCTGTAGGTCTTTTTAACTTAAACCTATGCTTGGTGACACAAAAATATATTTGCATTTCTGCTGACCAAAGGTGGAGTTCCCTCTTGCAGGTCACTGTGTTTTGCTGCTGTGGGAATTTCCAGAAAGAAAGAGATAAAAATAAGGAAAGGCTGAGTGGGGATGTGGGGTCTGTACCGTTCCAGCACTAAGAACCTGAGGGATGAAAGCCTCTGTGCTCTGGTGGGAAGGATATATCAGTGCAACCCTCCATCCGTGCCTGACAGCACTGTGTGCTGCACCAAGGGACAGAAATGGAAGTGTTTTCTCACCCTCCTTTCTCCTCTTCCCCTGCCCACACCTATAGCCTTGGTCATGGCAATCATTCCAGACTGGGAGACAAGGTGATTAGTAAGCTTTTAAAATCTTCTCTTTAAGAAGAAGACAATTTGAATAGAAGGATTAAAAACTCAGCATCATTTTCCACAGCTAAAGGGCCCTCTGCGTTGGTTCTGTTCCCTTTAAAGCTTGGAATGCTTATGCTGGTCGGTTTGGGGGAGAGTGTGGGACTTTTTTCAGTAAACAACTTCAAATTTCCATAAATTAGAAACACATTTAAGTTTTGGAAAACAATTGTTTAGCAATTGCTTTTACAAGAAAACCATGCTGCAAACACAACTCCAGGCTGTGCTACAAAGATGTTTCAGGTTGGATTGTACTGAGCAATGCAGGACCAGAGTCAGTATCTGAGCACGCAAAGCCAGGGCCTTTGACGTCGTTTACATGTAAATGTGATGGTTGGTTCACATTCCAGTCGCTCTCTTCCCCGAGGAAATTTGAGGATAAAACCACTGGGGGTTCGTATTTACAGAGAGTCCATGACAGATGATTTTTTCAGATACAGAACCATTACCAGTTCAAAAATGGCTGCATGGATGTAGGCAGGTAATAGTGGAAGCTTAATACTTGTGCATGAAAGCAAGAATAAGTGAAACTGAAGTGACTGCTGAGTCCATTAAGATAAAATCACATCAGAGTAAGTCACTCCTTCCAATGATATTGAGAGGAAACAGATGACATGTTCTGTCATCACAAATTGCTTCAAAACTAATTTAGACATAGCATTACCCAAAGAGATGCTAGTTTTTAATTTAATCCAGATAACACTCTAGATTAACCAAGTCACTAAATCCATTAATGATACAGATTATTTTTCAAATCATAAAAAAATCATAAGAAATCATAGACTGGAACTGTGTAGGCTTTCCCCTGTAAAGTGCTTACATTGATCAACATAGGGGAGGACCAGGCCTTTTCCAGAGCTGAATATTGGCTCAGCATGGTTTTAAGTGTCGTATGCTCACTCTGAAGCTCATGAGGAGCCCACTTTACAGCAGGACTGAAAACACACCCACTGAGTAAAAACCTGTCCCTTGCACTGTTGTACTGTTTTATCTCAAAATTGCCAAACTGGGTATCATTTGAAAGACTCAGACTAAATTTCAAGAGAAGTCTAGGACTAAATTGCCAGTGAGAATTTGGGAACTCCTGCAATTCACAAGAGCTGACAAAGAGTTCAATATTTAATGTGTGCCTAAGAATTAAGATAGAGAAATAAATCTTATTTCTTCTGAAGATACAAAGTGGACAATAGCAACGGCAAAAAAAAAATCATTTTATAGCTTCAAGAGTCTCTGCAAATATCCTCTATTTACTCACAAGGACCACAGTTTAGCTTTCAGCAGATTAGATAGGAAGTCTGTGTGGAACAACACATCACGTTATAAGGAGGAAGGAAGCTAGGAGCATTTTGGAACAGAAGAGAGAAAGTTTGGTTTGGTTTTCTTACATAAACCCTTACAAGCGAGTGTCATGCCTTTCCTTTTGTCTGGTAAAGACTTGTGGTAAAGACCATGGGGAAATGCAAATATAGGAAGTAACATCTACAAAATCCTGTTTTAAAATCTCAGCACTATCAATACACAGAACCTGCTGTCCTCTCATGCTCAGTGGCACAGTATATGCTGAGCTTTCAATGAAAACAGGAAAAAGCCAACCCTTATTTGCTTTATCTCCAGTATATGTTTTCATTGAATTGCAAAGGCCTGAAGTTATGTGTTTGTTTGGGTCTTCTGCTCATGATTTTTTTTCTCACATGTACAACTAAACTTAGACTAAAGTACACTGCTACAGAAAGCACTTCAAAGTACACACAACATGCAAATGGATTCAATCCCTCAGAGTTTAGAACCTAAGCTACCTTCAAAAGGATTGGAGAAATAGGGAAAATGTATGCTAGGATTACATCATGAGGACGAAATACAGGTATTTCTAGTATGGGATCCACGCATGTATTAGTCAAATATTCATTTAACAACCTTTTTTTTTTTTTTTTAGTGTTCCAAGTTCTTGCAATAATGAGCTTTTATACTGAGGTTCCAGGTCTGATTGGCTAGAGATTAGGTACAGATATAACCTGGGGGAAATTCCATATTTGAGGAAATGCATTCTTGCTGTGTGTCTGAACTGATGCAAATGTTGAGGATATGAGGGAGAGGAGTAGGCAGGATCATTGCACAGCACATTCCACTGCCAGTTTGATCATCCCCAGTAGCTGTCAGGCTACGCTGTTATGCCAAATCAGACAATCATCTTACTTGTCTTGACAATAGCAAGCATAGCTTTGCCTGCAGCTGACTAGAACTCCCTCCAGGAGTAAAGTACTGTATCACCTCTTAAGCTTCATACAGATAGCAGAATAATCCCCACGAGTTTAGTTACAACCTTTCTTGTGGGTTTTGCTCATAGGCTTCCTACAGCAACATATCCAAGTACCAGTTAGCCTTACCCTTGCTTACTCAGAGAGTCAACAGTACATGAAACAGGCTGTTATAGTGTACAGTTACAAAACACAGTATAAGGTATAACTCATTGAAACCACAGATTATCAGAATGTGCTAAACTGAATTAAGAGGGATTTCTAGAACTGAAAGGATAGCTTTGGGACATCTCAAAATGGATAAACAGCTCAAAGAAATCAGAAAATGTTTTTTGCCTCTTGCATTCGGATGAAAAGAAGGAATACTTCCCTCTCTTTCTAGAACACACCAAAATACTTAAGATTACAACCATCAGAAAGACTGGGGATTCTTTCTCACAGCTTAATAGATGAATGGCAGATTCCAGTATTTTTTTAAGCCTCAGTTTTTGCTCTAAATATGCATCATGTTCTTAGCAAGGAAAAGAAGGGTTGCTCTTCTGTGATATCCAGAGAGCAGAGAGAGTAGTTAAGTACTAAGATTGCAGCATTTTTTACTGTTTATGTAGATGTTTATGAAAATTATTTCCTGTTATCAAAAAGATGCTGCGCCTCAAAGTGCTGTTCCCTTTATAAGTTCACATTGTTGGAAATACTAAGGGTTCTCTCTTCTACTGGACAAACAACCTCTGTAAGGTCACACAGCCCTCTAGACATAACATAAGGGCAAAGACATTTTTGGATGATGATGTGTAAGTGTTCTTTCCACACTTTCCACATTATTTGTGCTTTCTCTGTTTCCATCATTATCCTGGGAAGTTTATTATTAGTAATACAGGATAGATGATTACAAGCATTAAAATGTTTTGTAGTGGACATTAGACATCCAAGTGGATGTCTGCTGAATGAGACATCAAAGACTTGCATATCTCTTCATGCCTAAGTTTTTCAGTGTGACTTCTGTGAGACTACATTTTGATCTTCTGTATTTAATGTTCTTCTAGCAAAACATAGCCATTTTGTTCTATGTCTTAGGATCCTGAAAGGTTTGATTCTATTCCTCTGAAATCTGCTTGAAAGAACAATCTACTTTGTAGAAATCCTGGTTATATTCCTTCCCAGGTTTTTGAATGCAAGTAACAATTAATTTATATGATTGTGAAGGACCAGTGCTCCCTTTTAAGGGGCTGCTTAGAGAAAATTTTTCAGGCTTCTCAAAAATATAATAATACAATTGCACTATGACTTTTTAAACTGCATTCTTCAATATTATGTTTCTATAAAATTGAAAACTATTTTAAAATAACATATGACTCTAGAGAAAAAGTAAATGGTTCACTTTTGAAATAACATTACAATACTTTAATAATAAAAGTCTGCAACTCTGAAACTGAAATTGATGTCAGTCTCTTTTCCCAGGTAACAAGGAAAAGGGCAAGAGGAAATGGCCTCAAGTTGTGGCAGGGCAGGTGTACACTGGATATTAAGAAAAAGTTCTTCACTGAAAGGGTTGTCAAGCACAGGAACAGGCTGCCCAATGAAGTGGCTGACTCACCATCCCTGGAGGTATTTAAAAGATGTAAATGTGGCACTCAGGGACAGGGTTTAGTGGGGGACTTGGCAGTGTTAGGGTAGTGGTTGGACTCTATCTTAGTGATCTTTTCCAACCTAAACAAGTCTATGATTCTATAATTCAGGTAAATGATACCTATGCAAAAGGAACCATACCTGCTCCTAATACAAACAGAGGAATTAATAAAATGAAATACAATATGATTTTTTTTTAAATGACCATATTTATTCTCTATTAAAAAGAGACAGTACATCACAGTTGAAAATATAAATATCAAAATTATTTAACAGTTAGCCAACCACCCCGGCTTGGCAGCAGTATTTTGCAAAATCATTGCGCAATAATTTTCTCTGGCAGATTAAACTCCACAAAATCCATGATGTGTACCTTTTCTGTTTACATCACAAATCATCCTACAATAGTAGATAATGTTCTGGCGTATGTATAAAACATCATACAGTAACATGATACATGCTTTATGAAAGCTGGAAAGAAGGAAAGGAGAGAGAATGTCTCTTAATGCTTCCCTTAAACTTTTGACTCAAACTCAAGCAACAGATATTCACTTTCCCATTTGCAGTCACTTAGCACAGGCAGTTCCAAGTGCACATACAAATACACATATATTAAGAGGATTTGTTATAAATAGCTATTGCTTTTATAGGCAGCTTCAAATACACAATCTTCTGTATATCTTTAAAAAAATAATGTCCCAGTTTAGTCTATAAAAAATAAGAGTTCATCCACAGGTAAATACTCTTAATTAGAGTGTGACTCCATGAATGTCCCGAAGAGCTTGTCCCAGTGTGTGAAGTAAGGAGCATAGTTTGATTTGAATTTCAGGTGATGCAGATCATGATGTGGTGCTCCTCCGTACAATCCAAAAGGCACAAGTCGGTGAGTTGACCACGGAAGGTCATATCCTGAATGGTCCTCCACTGACAAACCAATGTTTACAAGGAAGAAAATCATTTCTGTCAAAGGATGGCATCCGAGGAGCAGTGGGTTTATAGCAGCAAAAAATCCCAGTGAGAGCAACTCCCATACACTGGAATACTGTGTAGTAAGGGCAAACGTTGACACATGCTTGTGATGCACCTTGTGGAAGGTCTTGTACAGCCAAGGCACCTTGTGATGAAGCAAATGCCACAGGAAGTATTCAAAATCAAATAGCAGCAGACAAACTGCTACTTGCAGCAGGACCTCAGGCAGCTCCGGAGCTATCACTGGTAGATTCATGGGTCTCCAGTACCAGTGTAGAAATGTCACCGGGAAGATCAAAACAACGTGGTGATACACACTTTGAATAATGCAAGGCACCATCATTCCAAGACTTGGATAGTTCTGTGGCTGGATTTTGTATTTTCTCAAGTCTGGTAGTCTAATGCTTAAAAAGTCCAGTGCAATATATGGAAGACAGAAAGCCATGTATGCTGTAAAAGAAAACAGCACTGGAAAAAACGGTGACTTGATCAGTGGCTCCTTTGCGGTGACAAAGTCCCAAAGAGACTGCAGGCACAACCTGTCCCGCTGTGCCTCCATCGCAGAGCTGAGCAGCACTCGGTGTGACAGGCTGCAGTTCATGCTGATTGCAGTCTGAGGCAGCTGGAGCTCCTTGCAGGCTTTTATCCAGCCTGCTCAAGCAGTGACTCCACCCCACTCCACTTACATAGTTTGTGTAGCTTTAAAGGGGAAGTTCCCTTTCCTGTCATACAGAATGTGATATAATGCATTACAATCTCAGAACAGAATTAGCAAGCCAAGGTAATCAGCAGAGCTCTACAAAAGACTGGCACTGTAGGAAAAACAAGCAGAAGTGCAGAACTCTAATGCTGGAATTCAGAGAAAGAGAGCTGGAACATCTTCCACTCCACTTAGTGCAGACACTTAAAAAATTGCTGTTTCTTATTAATTTTGAATTGTGTCATCCTTTATTATCCTTTTGCCTTTATAGGTAAAGCAGTACAAATTGCCATGGATTTTTTTTCTTTTTTTTAATGTGAGTGCTACCTAAACTCCAGGTCTGACCTGTGGATACCTGGTGGATAATGGCTCTGACTCCAGGACTGACCTGTGGATACCTGGTGGATAATGGCTCTGTGCAAACACAAATTTTCTTAATGATCCCTTGGTTATACAACAGCCTTAGTTAAAACCTTAAGGAGACCCACGGTACACTTCTAGACTGGACGTGGTGGCTGGGACTTCTGTCTGTCTAACATGACATTCGAGGTCATGTTCTCCTTTACGTACCTGTATCTACTTAATATGGAAAAATTCACCTGACATGACTAGATGCAAAATTGAGCCAACAACTTTTGAAGAACATAAGATCCCCCAGCTGCAGAGAGTATAGGGTAAAATCTCATTATGCTTCCAGACAGATGCTTAGTGACCAGTATTATCACATTATTACAATAGTCACTCCACATCTCAACAGCTGTTTTAGCAAGTTGATATGGAAATCCTCCTTTACCTGTGTATCAAACTAACATATGAACTTGAAAGATCCACTAGTTAGACCTATGTCCTTTAAAGGATCTTTCTCTGACCACAGGCAAGCACACCACAGGCAGAAGCCAGCAGGCTTGACTCCCAACATTCCTAATTTGCTAAAAACATTTAGAGGTAATGATGGAAGTTTTGATTTGACCACTAAGACATCACTTCTTTTGTGCTTTTAGAAAAAGAAAAACAAAGCTTTGAACATTTAGGGAAACAAAGCTTGCCATAAGCTTCCTATGAACTCACCTCTTTTGTCGGTAAAGCATTTATTCTAATATTGGAAATGAGCTCAACTTCCTGGATGACTTTATTAGCTTGTTCAGATGATTTTAGTTCTTTGCTAATCAGAAAAGTAATCTGAGGGGGGAAGTGTGAGATTGTATTTCCTTGCTTCTCAATAATTAAGAATGATTAATTAGTAGTGACCTTTTCTGAATATACATGAATTTGTAACACTTAAGTTTGCTTTCAGTCTCAACTGTTTTCAATAGATTCTGCTCTCTCCTTAGGCTTCAAGAATTTTACTTAAACAGTAACATTATCTGTGCTATTATTCAGGCAATCAGCAGTTCCTTGTTGGAGACAGGTTTCTACCTGTTCCACATATATTTTGGAAGTAAATTCAGATTCTTTGCTGTTATGAGACTGTTCTGTTGAATTAATTTATTTAGATTATTAACTGTCATAAATTAAAACCCAGTGCAAGACAGTAATAGATGAGGATCTGTATCCAAGAGCTTCATTTCAATCTTCTGACTGCATTTTATCCTAACCTCTGTTTCACAGTAAGGCATTTATAACATGATCACCACCTGAGTTCAAGAATATTCATGTGATTTCTGTTGATTTATACAGTTAAAATCAGAAATTAAGTCTCCCAGATGGGATAAGTGATCCTCTCTTATTAGAATTATGCAGGGAATTTTTTTTTTCTATTATGTATTCCAAATCTCACTAAAGGGAGATTGACAGAAATTGCTCAGCTGCCTTAAAGACACTCCTCTGACTAATCCCTACAGACATGCAAAGTCTCAAAAAGTTTTAGAGCCATTGCTGCCTACAAGCTAAATTTTAAAGAATAGGCATTTTGCCTGCAGATAAGGTCGTAGAAAAATATTCTTAAATCCCTTAAGGAAAACTAACGGAACTCGGCAGTGCTATTACTAGGATACCCTGCAACACAAAGCCCAAGCAGGGCGCAAGCGGGCAGCGCTTACCTGGGAGGCTGGCGCCGCCCCGAGACGGGCTCCGCACCCGGGAAGGGGCTCCGCCGCACGGCTTCCCCCGCCGGCAGCCCGGCTCGGGACAATGAATCCTCAGCATCAGAGAGGGCAGACCCTCATCCTCCAGAATCCGAGTGCAAGGCGTCTGGCTTAGCCACCAAATAGCATTTATCACATATCTCCGCTCTGCTAACTTCGGTTTCCTTGTACGACACGAAAACAAGGCAAAGTACACGCAAATCCTTTCCGTACCTAATTCAGCAACACAACCCCAGCTTTTTTCACTCAGCTTACAATGCTGCCAAACTTTCCCATGTGTTACAAGAATCTAAATGGCTCTCTCAGAAACTCACTCCTGCTACAGAGTTTAGGTTGAAGGGCACATAGTTTGGAATGAGGCCCCACAAAGGGTCTTAAATAGATTCCACATGAGTACAAGATACAAGCACCTACTCGAGGCTGCGCTGTTAGGTACAAGCTATAACGCAAACAGCAAAATACGAGATCTAGGGTAGGAAAACGAGGAAAGATAGCGGGAGGGGAAACTAGAATCAACATATTGAAACTAATGCAGCAGCAGAGGGAAAAATCCTTTTTCTTTCTTCCTCTTCTCCCCTTCCGTATGGTAGTATTGTTGTACCAGAGATATGGCAACATCCCAGAACATGCTGAGCCTTCTACCGGGAAAAGCAAGAGGGCTGGTGACTTGCTCAGGACCAGCGCCAGGGAAGCAGGACAGGCACCAGAGCAGCGGAAGGCAGCAGTATGGCCTGCTCTCGTTTTAAAGGAAGCTGTTACCGTGCTGGCACAACGCGGTGCTCACGCCCGGACTCACCTGCCCGCCGAGCCGGTGCGGGGCCGCCCCGCCCGAGCCCCGCCCGAGCCCCGCCCGAGCCCCGCCCGATCCCCGCCCGATCCCCGCCCGATCCCCGCCCGATCCCCGCCCGAGCCCCGCCCGCAGCCGCGCCCGAGCCCCGCCCGAGCCTCGCCCGCAGCTCCGCCCGCAGCCCCGCCCGAGCCCCGCCCGATCCCCGCCCGATCCCCGCCCGAGCCCCGCCCGCAGCCGCGCCCGAGCCCCGCCCGAGCCCCGCCCGCAGCTCCGCCCGATCCCCGCCCGAGCCCCGCCCGCAGCTCCGCCCGCAGCCCCGCCCGATCCCCGCCCGCAGCTCCGCCCGAGCCCCGCCCGAGCCCCGCCCGCAGCTCCGCCCGAGCCCCGCCCGAGCCCCGCCCGCAGCTCCGCCCGCAGCCCCGCCCGATCCCCGCCCGAGCCCCGCCCGAGCCCCGCCCGCAGCTCCGCCCGAGCCCCGCCCGAGCCCCGCCCGAGCCCCGCCCGATCCCCGCCCGAGCCCCGCCCGAGCCCCGCCCGCAGCTCCGCCCGAGCCCCGCCCGAGCCCCGCCCGCAGCTCCGCCCGATCCCCGCCCGAGCCCCGCCCGCAGCTCCGCCCGATCCCCGCCCGAGCCCCGCCCGCAGCCCCGCCCGATCCCCGCCCGATCCCCGCCCGAGCCCCGCCCGAGCCCCGCCCGAGCCCCGCCCGAGCCCCACCCGCAGCTCCGCCCGCAGCTCCGCCCGCAGCCCCGCCCGAGCCCCGCCCGAGCCCCGCCCGCAGCTCCGCCCGCAGCCCCGCCCGGCTCTGCCGCGCTCCCGCGGCCCCGCGCGGCCTCCCCGCGAGCGGCAGCGCCGCCCAGCGCCCACACGGCACCGGACACGCTCCTCGGCTCGAAGCTTCAGCGACGACGAACTACACACAGATTCGCAGCAGCACAGAAAGTCGGTAGGCACGGGTCTGTCACAAGCTTAATAGGTGTTTGGAGGGAAAGAGGGAGCCTAGACTCGATCTTAGAGGTCTTCTCCAACCCTAAATGATTCTACGATTCTAACCTTCCGTTAAATCCTTCTGTTTAGTTATTCTGTATATTCAAGTGCAGGATCTGGATACAAATAAACGAGATGAAACTCTCCTCCTCGCATGCCAGGTAAGCAGCTTGAACCGTAAGCCCACAGGGATGCTGTGAATTTCAGGATGAAGAGCATGTATTCCTCTTCAGTTTTGATTAAAAACTTTAACCTAAACACAAAATACTTTTCTTAACAGAACTTACACATTTTTTAAATCAAATTTTTAATCTCCACCTCCCCAACCAAGCTTCACTGAAAACCTCTCCAAGCCAGCAAAAAGCATAATCAAAGGTCACTTGAATTAGTTCAGAACAATGGCTGATGATGGAAAACTGCCAGTGAAGTAAATTGCTAATTCCCAAGTTTTACTTTAACAGGATCTGTTTTCAAAATAATAACCTTCAGGAAAAGATCTTAAAATTCTTTCATTCAGAAGTCGTAACTCAGGAATGAGAAATTTATTTGCATTCTCTGCAACTACAGACATAGTTTCTGGAGGGCTGAGAATGCAATGCAGACACTTCTGCTCAGAAAATAAGACTTAGCCAGTCATGTTACAGGTGTGGCTACTGTCCAGCCAACCTTCATAATTTTTTATTTCACTGATGATTTCAATGATTTTGGTCATGTAAAGTTTTATGAAAATAGGCTGCTGGGGAAGGAAGGCAAGCTCCTGACAGGCAATGCTGCAGCATGAGTTCATATTTTATAAGACAACAAAGGGAGAAGACATTACAAATGCTTTAATTACCAGAAAATCTTCCACCAAGAGCCATTTTACTAGATATTCAAAAAACTATCCAGCCATCAAAGTTTCTCTCTCACATTTTACAGAGTAAATCCACTTGTAACTTCTCATGGTATTAAGGCACTTCTATTTCTTTTGAGGATTTTTTTGTTTGTTTTGGGGGACTTTGGGTTGTTGGTTGTTTTGGGGATTTTTTTGGTGTGGCACATTCACCGTAAATAATTGATAGAAAAATTTTGTTCCCAAGCTGACAAAACTGTTTCTCTTGCAGGGCCCAAGTAGAGTAGGAGCTCTGTTTTACCACCTCTTCTTATGCTGAGGCACTTCTATACTGCTTGAGTTGATGTATAAACTTTTATCAGTGTTATCACTGGCCACGGAATCACTAACTAGTGTAAAAATGCTCTGCATGGAGCTAGTGCATTATTCAGTACACTCCACTAACATACACACACCGCCACCCTTAGGCCTTCTGCAGGAAATGAACACTAAATATAATTGCAGGTGACTACTAAAAAATCCTTGTCACGTTTCAAGCACATGAGGACAAACCCAAGTCTTTTTATCCGTGTTATCCCTCATATGTCTGATTGTTGTAAATCTCTTAAGTCAAGGCCCTGAACTGTGCATTCTTTTCAGCTGCACACAGCTCTGCGAGTCTGACAATCCATCAGCTGAACAGAGACTACATTCTGTGCTTTCTAGCAGAGTCACTACATGACACCTTCTGCTGGCTGAGACCAAGCCAGCAGAAGGTGTCCCATGCCCTCTGTTAAGCTAGTGCACCTTTATACGGAGGTGTGTCCACAGCTAATGTTCAGCCAACGTTCAACAGCATGTACATACATACCTGTAACACAGACATCCATAGAACAGGCACTCAGCATTTAAGATGTACTTAGAAAAATGTACTGTTCATCACTGAATTCTTAATTCATCACAGCTGATTCTTAGTAGACCAAGCTTCTCACTCGTCTCTATGTTCAGACTGTCTTATTTTGCACAATTCTTTCCACTGACAGCTCTCCAAGTTTCTGTCACATAGGGCCTGCAACTTTAGTGAGTCAGGGAGAACTAAAGCAGCTCAATTTCCATAACCATCCCTACTCCAGTGAAACAGAGAACCTCTATAATAGCTTTTGTATAAAGCTTCCAGTATTCTGGCTTTATTTCCAGGCACACAGGGTGTTCAGCAGCTGACAAAGGTGGCAACATATAGGATTTAATATACTCTACTGCCTTGACTGCACAACTACAGTATTCAGAATGTCCAGAAAGGTATAGCCTTAGCACACTTTTTATTGAAGGTGGCAAAGGTCAAAAGCAGGTTCATGTGTACTGTGGCAAAGATTAGCTCCCTGCCTTACTGTGTGATTAAGTGCTATTTATGAGATTACCAGACAGTCTGTTAAGAAATCCAATTACGCAAGGTTTAAGAATATGATACAAGCAGCTTCCCACCATGTCAGTGGTTTAAAAGAAGCCTCACCTGGAGGCTTAGAAAATGACTCCATCTTGTGAGTAATTATTTACAATTAGTACCTTACTTAAAAGTCTCAGAAAAATCCACCAGAATAAGGCTTGGGAATAGCTTCTTTCAGGGAAAAAGTAAAATGGAAGTTTACTTAGCTATTTTACTTTTTTCCTGTACTTGTTCTAAGGATGAATAGTTGTGAAAAACAGACTTTGCTTTCTGGATTCTGTCCCAATGATTCCCATGCATTCATGAAACAGAAGTGAAACACCACACCACTTCAAACTCCAGGCAGGGCTTACGTTTATTGAAATAGCTGAAGCTTAATAAACATGATGCATATGGCTCTTGCCATACCACATACCCTCACAACTGTTAGCCACCTTGGATTCCTACAGAAGCTTCCTTTCAGCATAGCAAAGTAAAGCTAATCTGGCTGATGCAAATGTAAAGCACACTTAAAGGTGCAGGTAGGAATCACAACCAAAATATCATGAACCATTGAACCACTCTGTCTCTAAACAACACCTGAGAATTCCCTGAGTCTGAATTAGGAATAAAAAAAAAAAAAAAAAACAACCCAAAGAAACAAGCCTTAATTTAAAACTTGGGTCTATTTCTGCAAATTTTTTTTATTTCTTTTTTATTTTTTTACAAAATAAGTTTGCCTCAATTTAAAATGCCTTATTTCCTATGACATGTAGAAAGGCTCTTTATCCTGTTGGGATTACTGAAGAAATCTGGGTTGAATCCAACTATGGCACAGAAATTATCATCTGGACTGAGGCAACTGACTCTGGAGATTGTTCATTTGGCACAGAACTTTTATGTATCTCGGAGGAGACGAAGTCCTCTGCACAGTCAAAGGAAAGAGCTCCAAAGTCAGGCCCCTGAGACAGATGTGAATCCTCTTCCCCATTAAATGGGGTCTTAGCCTCAGTTTGAAGTAGAAGCTGAGACAAATGGAACTGCTGTTAATACTGTCAGGCTTCTCCAGGTTGTTATTCAGTTCCACACAGTAGTGGGGAACGCCCTACAAGCAGTTAAGAAGTAAACAGATCATCAATGCAGCAGATGATTAAAGGGAAAAGTCCACAGAAATTAAGTCACTCAAGCTGTTGAATTAATGCTTTGGCTCTCACCAGCAATAGACTGGGGGAGCTTGCTTTCTAGTTAGTGGTCAGTGCAAAATACATGTTACATCACTCTCATTGAAAGCCACAACCTATTGACAAAGTTAACTGACAGTGGTTTTTTTTGAACCATTGCTCTTGTTCCAGGAACCTGCCAGGGCAAATTGCGACCTCTGTCCACAGCTGGTATGTGAAACACTTGAAAAAGGCTTCAGGGACACCATCAAAGCAAGAAAATGCAGCAATGAATCAGTCCCAAAATCAGAGATTTTAACTGACAGTGGTATCTTTGGCTTCACCACAGTTCTTCTGGGCAATATTGAAAAGGAAAGTAATCTGATCTTTTATGTGATGGCTAAAATAACAACACAACAAAAAAAATCACTAAGTGCTTTGTAAAGTGCCAGCACCAAATAGGTCACTGCAGTACAAGAAGTACTTCTCAAAGGTACTTAGAAATGGCCACATACTGAGAAATGGCTGTGTTTTGTGCAAAGTGAAATACTTATTGTTTTAAGTGTCAGGCACCTGAGGTGCTGAATGGACTAACTTGTCTAATGTGTCTTTCAGACAGGTCACTAAATTTACATGCTCCTAAATTGACATACTCCTTTTGTGCTAAGTCCTACTGCTGTGTTTTGAGTACCATGTCACTTTGTGCAAAATCAGCAAAATACTGTGAGGAGAGAGAAATAATACTGAGAAAAAAATAACCAAATATGAATCCAATTCATATTATCCAATTGATAGTAGTCATTGCTGGCATTTTAAAAATGCATCATCCTAAGCAATGTAGCATTATTGCCAGAAAAGTGTATTTTCCAAAAAATGACAAATTCCTGGTGAACTAATACCCTGAACTACTATGTCAGTTTAGAGATAACTTCCTAATCATGTTGATTATTTCATTATACATGCGGTAAGGCGCATCAAGGCCCCAGATAAAATCCAAATGTTCCCACTCCGGAATGTTTTTGTGGTAAACCAAATTGGTGATTTGAGTGAGCAGCATAGCAACATCCTTCGGGTCTGCCAGCCAGTCCTGTCCACCAGTCCACACTGCAGTTGGTACAGTCATCTCTTTTATTTTGTAGAAAGGGGGAGTAGACTGAGGAAAGGGAAAGTGAAAACAAAACCATTAGAAAAAAAAAAAAATCTTCAGTACGATACTACACTGCAGTGTAACATACTAGCAACTGAAGGAATGTGTCAGATTCTCATTTTCCCTCTTGGGCAGCTAGAGATGAAGTCCTGGCTCAACCAAAAATATAACTGCAAGAGTCCTGCAACACTATAGCATGTGAAGCAGTATGTGGTTTGAGGAGTTTACAAAGACAGCAGGGTAGCAGAATCTCAGAAAATGCATCCAATTCAAGATATTTCAACTCTAATCTAAGGCCAAAAGTGACTGCTACTCTGAAAGTATGATACTGCAATATTTTTCAGTCACTAAGAGACAAGGGGCAAAATATTTTTGGCATTATACACAGCAATTTAGAAACAAAAATGCATGAGACTAAACAGACTAAATATAAACAATAAGCATGAACTGACAGTCTGTGCCTTATGATGAGAAGTGCAGGGGGACCTCATGATCTAGGCTGGCAGGACTTCCCCTCAAGAAAGAGTGTGCCACCACAGCTTCATATCCAAACATGAGTCCCACACTGAGTTAGGACTACCTCCGAGTTCTACAGTCCCATCTGGTTTCTTTTTGTTGTTTTGGAAAAAGCAGATCTCCTGTCTGGTTATTGTATAACACTAATAGCTCTTTAGCATGCAGCATAAATACAGCACCCAGAGAAGTGCCCAAGGACTATTTTCTGTGACACTCTAGAATTATGTATGTTAAAGGTGTCTACCTGGTTGTAGTGAGCCATATTTGCAGTCTTGCTTCCCCAGTCATAAGCTTTGAGTTCCCCAGTCCTCACAGCCTAGAAATAAAAAAATACACATTCAAAGAACACTACTACCACAAGAATTAAAAAGCATCATCATCTGGAGAACTGGCAAGGCAACCTACAGAAAAAACAGTGGAATGCCAAACATTAACAAGGACAACTGTCACTGCTTTGCCCAGTGTCACAGGAATGGAAAACATTAACATTAAATACCATTAGACTTCGTCCCTTAAGATTTCACATTCTCTCATAGCAATGGTAGAAAAGATTAAGGAAAACAGCTTAGTTGTATCCAAAGCCAGGATGTGGCAGTTCCATGTTTACTTCTGAAATATTCACCTTGATGTCTAAATGTGCATGAATAAAGCAGGGAGCTTTCTTAGCAAGTCTACTCTGCAAGATTCTATTTTTCAGAAACAGAAATTTATATAACAGGGATCTGGAAAAAAAAAATCTTTACAAGTTTCTTCCTGAGCCAACACTTGAAGAGTTGTGTACAGCAGAACACATTGCTTCTGATTAGGTGCCCAAATCCAGCTACGAGATCACAATTAGCACTGACCACTGATTCCACAGCAAATGTCTCATTTGTCAGCCTTTTGACCAAGCTTCAGGCACAACCCCATCAAAGGCATGAAACTGTGCATTGAGATGAGCATCAAAATATACTAATAAAATATAAAATGAAGCCAAACCGAATAGAACAGAAAATCTGCTGCTTTTCACTGGCTAAAACTTGTAATCAAAACAGGGTTTGCTGAAAGGGAAACAAATACTCACTACAGCATCTCTGCAAGGTAAGCAATTCTGCTGTATTTTTTGTTGGTTGAGGTACTTACAGCTGGCAAATTTTCAAAGAAATAGGGAGGAGGGGTGAAGCAGATTAGTTCCTTATCACGACAGCAGCTGCAGTAAACAGCTGCCATTCTGACATTTGGCAGTTCCAAATTTCACGTGGGCTAGGCTGCACATATATTTTGGCATTTTATTTCATTTAAATACCAGACACATCAATATTCTACCAACAAACCAGAGTCATGGGCACTTTAGATTCTGGAAACCCTACCTGGCTCCAGTGGATCATGTTTTGTACAGATGTTCCCGCAGGGCAGTGTGTTGAATACACATCCACTCGGCTCTGCAACAAGATCATTAACATGGTTTACTCCTCATCATAGTGCATCAGTTCTACCCCTTGTTGCTTCCTGAACAATTAACAAACTATTCCAATCCTCTTAAAACTATCATAAACAAAAGTTAACTGGAGCCATACATACAGATAAGAAGTTAAAACTTTTCGGGGATTAATTGCAATGAACAACAGAACACTCAAGCTGAATTTTAAACCTAATAATGGTATCCCTTAAGCATTTTTATATATTCAGTCAATACCGTGTTAGAGTTCACAATAACTTAGCTATTAAAGAAAGTCACTAGAACACACCATATTCAAGTTTCTCTCATTAAAACCGCATAGAAGAAAGAATAGGTTGCCACAAAGGTCATCGAGTATTCTGTGGGTGCAAACATGGGTAGCAAGCCACTTCAGCAAGGAATTCTGAGGGAGGAATTGTTTCTTTCCAAACATGTCCTACAAAATAACAAACACATAGGGCAAAGATGTAATTGCACAGAATGACCTATTTTCAGTTTTTATAAAACAACTCTCTTCAGGTAATTATTTCCATTTGCACTGGTGACAGGTGTGTCATATGAAAATCATTGATCTCCTTATCAGTGTTGTCATAGTTACTTCTGCTACAAATGGTGCAGTCCATTAACTGCACAAAATGTACCTGGGAACTGGGAAAATCTTGCAAGAATTTCAAACCTAACCTCAAATTCAAATCAATTTTAAAGTCAATTTACAGGTACACTGTACAGCTTCTTGTCATCAGATTGTTTAAGGCTAAAGTATGTTAAGCCCTGCCTGCTAATGTTAAATGGTTTTGTACTTCCAGCTTCCTCTCTTCAAACTATGAGAGAAAAACAAGACGCATGAGATGTGGTGACCACTTCCTCTTGATGAGTATTTTTAAAATGTTCAAGGATTTAAAAAATGTCCCACTGAAAACTTCCTTAAAAGTGACACAGTTCTTTAAATTTATGATTGACCCATGGGTTTGTCACCGCCAGGTTGTCCCTGCACTCCAGTTTTTTTGCAAGTCACCATGAGAATCAAGTTCCTCAGCACAACATGAACATCTGCACAGGGCACTGATCAGCTGCTAGTCTTATTAGACGAAGTTCACTGTGCCAGGAATAGGAGATCACAATTATTAATGTTGCTTTTATGTTAACTGCCTTTAGAGCAAGGAACTAGTACTACAGACAGACTTTAAATCAGTACAAGCTAGATCAGAAGAGGGTTTATGTCACAGAACAAACAACTCTGTGTGGGAATCTCCATGGGTGGTGGAACGAAAATTGATGGTTAAAAATAGACACACAGCAGGGTGTTCACAATGTCTGACTTCAGGCATTTACTGCAGTCTGCCTCATTCCCCTTGATGTTAATGGGGAAGAGGTAAACTCCTACAGTAGATGATTCACAGCGTATAAAAAAAGCTGTTGCTCTTAATCACCCTCAGAAGGATCCTCTTCCAATACTAAATGGCTGATTGTGAAACAAATCTGTTAAAGTTCATGACAATTCAGAAGATACGTATTCTGTATAAAGATATTATATGACTCTAAGACACAGTGACTAGTTAATAATATGATTTCTCTAGTTTAAATTCTAGAAACATATAAAATGGAAAGCAAATTTCATTCCATCTATTAAGTTGTAATTGTAAAATACTACTTTAAACTGATGCAAATTGTCTCACTAGACAGTAATAAAGCCAGAGAAGACACTGCTGACTTCAACGGCATCATTATGGTAAAACTGACCCAGAATCCTTGTCATATGTTACTCTCTAATCCACAGCTATTAACATTCTCTGCTGTGCTATTTTCAGATAGAAAGGGGCATACCTCATTTGGCTTGAAACATTTACACTCAAATACAAACCTTGAGTAGCAGGTCAGGAAACAACCCCAATTTTACCAGAGGGCTAGTGGCAAACTTGACTGTAGCTACTGGTGCCAAGGCAAAGAACATTTTGATTTTCTTAGCCAGCTGTGGCAAAGTTGAAAAAGCAACAAAAGCTGTAAATAATATAAGAATAATTAACAAACCTCACCGACACAAGTTGGATAAGAATTTTACCTGGCAGTAATTCTACAAAAATCCGAGAGAGTGTGAAAATGTACTTTTAGATTAATAGTTCAGCTGCAGTATCTATAATTAGGTTAGATAATGTAAATTAACCTAGTTACTACAAAGCCTGAGCTAAACACAGTAATTCAGAAGACTTGCCTTCTTCCAAATAGCAATTTAATGCTTACTAACCCAGCTTGCCTACCTCTTTTTACTAGAAGGCCTTACATGCAGCAAAGCATCCTGGAAATAGGAATTTTTAATCTCTGTGCCTGATGAATCTAATTTTATTATGTATAATTCATCGATTTTTTTTTAATAGAAGCTGTACTGCCAGCTACCTGTGACTTCAATTTATCATTCCAACAGCTTTCCACTTTTAAATAAACACAGAAAGATTGTCTTTTCATTTTAATGCTGACGAATATTCCAGAAAGCTACTAAAAACCAGAAGCAGGAATTTTCAAGAGCCCTAGTTTTCAATCACTAATCCACATATGTGAAACTTGATACCACTTCAAACACAACATATTCTAACAAATGCATCTCTCCACATACCCATTGTGGTGCCCTGTGAATGGCCAATGTAAAATACTTGTTCCTGGCCAGTTTTCTTCAAAATAAAGTCCACTGAGGCTGGAATGTCATACTCAGCCATTTCATCAAAGCTACAAAGCAAAGACAGAAAGTCAGTTGTGTAAGTAATCAGCAAGGAACAGCTGCACAGAGCTTTCCTGCACAGATCAGTTGTGTGGACATTAAGAAAAGCTTCCTTTGCATGAAACAGAACACTGACAATTGAGTTTTCACTTTTCCACTGACCACCTGTGAGTTTCAGCACACTATACTGACCTCAAAACTCCCCTCTACTGCCCATACATGTGTGACAACACATGTGACTAGAAAAAGATATCCTGCCAGTCTACAATGTGACTGTGGATACAAAAATCAGGATACCTGAAAACCCAGAATTCTTCCTCCTTCACTGTGAAGTGTATGTGTTTCCTGGACCAGGTGTTCCCTCTGCTGTTTCCCAGCCACACATCATAGCCAGCATCTGCCAGCATAAAGCCAAGGCTGTTGTAATCCAAGTTTGTGATCCAGTTGCTGGCATCTGCAAGCAAACCATGCTGCAGAAACACAGCAGGCCTTGGACCTGAAAAAGAAAGCACTTATGATAGATTCCTGTTCATTTGGCATTGCACACCTAAGAATAATTCAAGTGAGCTATTGAAAGTCTGTTTTAGATTTGCACTTGAGTATTTAATCTACTTGACTTAATCTACTAAGACTAGCAATTTGTATAATGGTCATAGTGCCATGAAATCACATGCTTTTTCACAAAAAGCTACTTTTTATCATTAAGAATTTTAAACTAGAAACTTCTTAGTTTCATAACTTGAAGCTCAAAACACACTAAAAGCATGCAACAGATGAACACAAGAAAAGCAGGAGCTACAAGAAAAACGCAGGTAGTCCTTTCAACCGTTCCAAGCTCACAAAGACTCAGAAAAGTGGCCCAAACTTGGTGGCAGTTTTAATACTTATGAACCTTGCCCTGCCCTCAAACCTGGGGAAGGCATTCCCTCATATGTGCTACTGAGGTCTTTGTTTTCCAGTCAAAGCAATGTCAAACTACTGTGCTGAGCTGTGGATAGCTCTGCAACTGGTACTGATGTTATCTCTGTGCAACTCCTTTCCATCACCAAACCTCTGGCAGAACTTCAAGAGCAGTACAGTAGCCAACAAAGGAATCTGTGTTTCAAAGGACTTTCTCCCTTTAATTTAAGTAGTTATAAGAACCACAGTTAAGACTCAGATAGAACTTAGGAAGACTCTCTTGACTTCCCCATCCCAAAAAGGGAAATTGCACCTTTATGTGGAATACAGATTTAAAAATGGAAGGCTCCTGCTTCTACACAGAGAAAAAAATTAACATCTAATCCCTTAGGGGAAACAAGGCCTTCAGAAACTACAAAGAACTCTCTCTGGTTCTCACAGTAGCACAGGTGTTTTGGGTTTTACTTCTGCTCTAATAACTGAAAACAGGTAACATGATAACGAGCTCAATGCCAGAGATTACTCAGGAATTTACCTCCTCCAGTGACACATCAGTCTGCTACGATACAGACTCACACAGCACTTCCTCCATTGATAACTTAGACTTGGATCTTTCAGCAGAAACAGATAAATCACAACTTTCAGTCACCTATATCGTCCATCACAGCTCATGTCCATAAATGTTTGCTGCAAGTTTCAAATTCCAAATTAACAATATTCCCCTTCTCTGGAAATCTTTATACTTGTAGTAAGGAACCTTTTGAGTGCCTGCTTTTCCCATTTTGTTTAAAAATCCACATGGCATACTGTCCAGGCAAGCAGAGCAAGTAGCCAGCAGTGCCCAGCTCAGTTCAACATAACTGTTTACTCTGTTGCACCAATAATTTATTGTCTTATAAGCAGGATTTTCAAGCCTAACACTGAATTTGTTTTCAGTAATGTTCCACTTACCACTGATATCTTCTTCCCTTTTACTAAACTCAGATCAACCAACTTCTGAATTATTGAGGAACAGGCTCTCCTCAAGCTCCCGTTTCGTAACACTGGAAGGGGAAAACTGTTAAACTGCCTTAATTCTTTAATTCTGTTCTCATGTTAACCTCCAATTTCTGCCAGTTCCTTTTTCACTTTACCAAGTAGTCACCAGACCTCCACGTGAATTGCACAATCATATGACAAACTGACTTAGATAATAATAATGACTTTCTATCACCTGTGATCCCAAAAACTCCAGAGGGGGAATAAAAAAGCTAGGTCCTTAAATTACCCTTTCTGCATAGAGCATTTTGTTCTCTTCACTACAAACCCAAGAAGGTGAAGACAGACTTACTTCCACACCCTTCTTACCCATGCTATGCAGTGGTTTTAAGGGGGTTTTTACTAGTAAAACCAAAAATCTTTTTTTTTTTTTCTGAAGAACTGTGTGTTTTGTTCCAAAACATCATGTGATACATAATTCCAAGGAATACTATTCACATTATGCAGGTATTGCAAAAGAAAAATACGGCATATATACGCTAAGTCAGCAGTAACACACCATTGGTATCTTTCCGAGAAAAGATACCAAGTCTATAAAAACTGAAGATCAACATGAACTTTGAAATCTTCATTCTCCCAGGAGCTCATACTTCCACAAATGTGGTCAGTAATCCTTGTTTTTTAAAATTAAAGCACTCTGAATAACATGAACTTGGGGTCGAGGGTGTGGTAAGGGGTATGTGCAGAATTCCCAGACGTCAGGAAACTTCTGTGTACTTATGTCATCAATGAAGGATTCAACAAAATCAGCAGGTACAAGGGCAGCCTTTTTACTGAGGGCTTCTCTGAAATCAAAGACACCTGCCAGTTTTGACGGGGCTCGTCCATGCACTGATCTTTACATGCTCCTTGTAAAGACAACAGACAGTGCAAACATCCTAACTCATACAAAATCCACAGATAAGCTCAGGAAGGCTGTTGCTTGGCCTTTGACAGGGGAGAGGGTTTTTCCACAGGTCTCGTTCACACCCAAGGCTATAGCACAATGATAAATTTCTTCTGTGAGCTTCATGTTTTTACCTGTAATCCTAGGATTTTTTCAGTCCAAAGTGTTCTGAGGCAGTCCTTAGAATATGTAATCTCTATGCAAATGGGCTGCTGTTATATGAATGTCTGTAGGAACTTTTATTAGGGATGGTGGCAAGACTAATAACAAATTCAGCCACTGCACATACACTGTTAATTCCATATTCACTGTACGAGGATAGCCGGTCAAAAGGTACGTGTGTCCCCTCTTCCACATCAATCTGTCTCATTTTTAAAGCACCTATCATTCAGCCCTTGTAAGTTTGAACTTACATTCTCCCTATTCTCTCTCTCCCCCACTGCCTCACCTGTACACCCCCTGCATCTCCTCCATGGTCTAAACCACAGAAGTCTTTAATCTTTTTCTGGATTATTACAGGAACAAAAGTTTTATAAACCAAAGAGAGCTTTTCTCATTTTCATTCTTTCTTTTTCAAACAGACATAAATCTTACCTTTGCTTCCTTCACGGCCTTTTCTTCCATAAGGTATTCTGTTAATGGAAAGTATATACCCATCCTCTGTTGTTACTTCATATTCCTCACTAGGGTATCCTCTGAAGGTAATAATTTCACTCTGAGGAGAGAAAAGAAACCAACTTGGAACCAGACTGTCAGGCTCCTCAGTCCAGGAACATATGCAAAATACCCTGGGTTTCTTCTAAAGGCTGGAATGTGGAATTAAAGGGTGTGGTAGTAATGTACCATCTGTCTATCAGGCAGATTTTCTTAATAAGACATTCCAGTACAGACTCAGGTACTAGCCAGATTGAATCCTAGGAATCTACAAGGATTCCCTGGACTGTCCCAGCCACATGGTGCTTACAGAGAGAAAGAAGATGAAGTGTTGGAAAGGAGATTATGGTAAGAGGGCAAAACACCAAGACGCAGATCAGGCAGACAAAAATTGAAACTGTCTGCTCTCAAGAAAACAAGTAACGAGCAAGTGAGGACAGAATAAAGTCACTGGCACCACTGCAGCATATGGAAGGAGAGAAGGATGTGCCATTTCTTACCTTTCTCCTCAAACCTTATGCCCAGTGCAGAGTTTTTAAGTGACTTAGCTGTCAAAGCAAACAGGAAAATAATAGTAAAGATCCCTTCACCTGTTTAATGCTATGATTTCATTATTAGGTTTAATCTTCCATCTCTTATGGCTCGGGCTTTATGTTATTTTATTTTGATGAAACTCCACTAGGGCAGTGAACTTGCTATGTCATTGATTTTATAACCCCAACCATGCCTTGAGAAAATCTAAAGAAATGCAAGACATGATCAGAGTTCTTCTCTTAAGACTGCTGGGCAAGGAAGAGGAGAAGAATTTAATTAAGCATGCTATTTCGTTTAATTATTCACAGTGACATTAACATTCCAAAATTATTTTAAGGCTGAGGACTACTCCAATGCTATTAGCCTTAGAGTAAATTACTATTTAGTCCTTGAAACTGTATTTACATGATCCAAGCACTTCTATTCTTATACACCTTAAGCATTTCTATCTTGAAGCATCTTCTCACACGTGTGAAAAACTGGCACAGTTTAGATAGGGCGAGGAAAGAGCAACTAATACCAGTTACCAACAGGAAATATTTCAGGAGTTAGCTACTGCAGCAGAAGGAGAATAAAGTTAAGAGAGTAAATCCCAAATGGGAAGAAAACCAGCCGTGGGTAAGAACACAGGAGCATGGTGCTAGGAGCTTCACAAAGACCCGCTTTTCTAGCGGTTCCGACAGACTGCCGCAAAAAACCGCTAGCAAAAACCCACAGGTGTGGGTCAGAAAAAATGTGAGAGAAAGATCAGCTGTAGGCAACAGCGGACCAAGAAGGACCTGGAAAGAGGAGTAGAGAAAGAGGACGTGTAAGCCTCGGGTGTGAGCGGCTGC
This sequence comes from Coloeus monedula, assembly GCF_965178545.1. Classification (NCBI taxonomy): domain Eukaryota; kingdom Metazoa; phylum Chordata; class Aves; order Passeriformes; family Corvidae; genus Coloeus; species Coloeus monedula. The sequence continues at coordinate 21,719,643 of NC_138788.1, forward strand.
AGCAGCGGGCTGCCCGCTGGCAGGTGGCTGAAGCCGCCGGGGCTCTCACCGCTCTCACGGCCTCCCCCCAGCCCGCTCCTCGCCCCGGCCCGCGGCTACACCGCAGACAAAGCTCGGGCACTTTTCCCCGCGGCCGCGCCACTCACGATGTTCATGTTCGTCTCGGGGTCCACATTCCTCCTCCCTGCGGCGAATGCGCCCGAGCCGGCGATGCTCGGCAGCAGGAGAGCAGCGACCACCAGGCCCCGCATCCTGGTCCTGCAAGAAGGAGCCGGGACACCGCGACAAAGCAGAACCCGGCGCTGCGGCGGCTGCGAGCCGGCCCGGTCGAGGCTTTTGTGCCGCCCCTCCGTGACAGTGGAGGGGGCAGCGGCGTGGCCGGGCCGGGCCGGGCGTGCCCCGCAGCTCGCAGCGCGGAGGGAGCGGCGGAGGGCGGCGCCGCCGGGGCCGGGCTCAGCCCACACGGCGCGGCCCTATCGGCGGTGCCGCCGCCCGCCCGGCCCCGCGCAGCGCCGGCCTTGAGCCTCCCGGCCCGGCGTGATTCAGCGTTTCCGCAGCAGTACTGTGTGGTGTGAATCCCCCTGCGCTCCCGGGCTCCATTTCCAGAAGCCTTGCAGCCTCGAGAACGGCGCCCGTAGATTTGCTTCCCTGCCCTCCTGGTCTTCTGCATCTGCTCCGCCTCTGGGGCCTCCGGAGCCCGCACGATGCCGGCCTGCGAGGGTTCCGCCCTGGCCCCCGCAGCGGGCTCCATGCAGAAAGCGGCAGCGGCAGCAGCGAGGAGGGCGGCGGTGCCGCCTCCGCCGCCCGGCGTTCCCCGTGGCCGGAGCGGTGCCGGACACCTGCCCGGTGCCTCCGGTGCCGGACACCCGCGCCTCGGGCACGCCCGTCCTTCCAAAGGGCCCTACAGCGCTGACAGCGATCGCTGCTGCTCTTGCACGCACAGATCATCCATCCGTCATCTTCGAGCATTGTCTAAACATATCAAACCTAGTACAAATGGGCTTAAGTTGCAGGCGCGGTTACCATCACAGCTTCCTGCAAACCTGTTTCATCTTCATGCTCTGCGGCCACTAATTGTCAGGCACTGCATTGCACAGCTACGATTTCCCAGAGAAGCGTGTCTGTGGTCAGGGGATGTGTGACCGGGCTTGCAAAAACTTGGACAAAATTCAATCCTTTAAAATAAATATTCGTGTTACTCTGCCCAGGCCCGTAGTAATATCCATAGAATAATACAGAAACCTGATACTAAATACACAGTACTAGAGCAAGAGGGCATCAAGAACAGAAGTGTTTCTGTTTATTTAGAAAACATTAAGATTTTAATTGAAAAATCATTGAAGTTTTTTTAGCACCTCCGTGTTGATATGTGGATATGTCACTAGATATAGAGATACTATGTGACTCTTTGCATTCCTGGACCCCACTTCTTAGAATTGTTTGATTTTAAAGAACTTGGGTGGCAAAAATCATTGCTTGGTGATTCACTTGAGGTTTTTGTCAAATTTAATTACAAGTTACTCTTCCCTCCTAGGGGAAAACCCAAATTATAAAATGCCACAATCGCTGCTGTCAAAAGTAGTGATTATATACTAACCTAGGCTAAATTGAAAGCAGCATAAAATAGGATATGTAAAGGGATCCTGTAATTTACCATGGTATAGTTCATTTACATTATTTTAAAGATGAAAACTGCATTTCAGGCAATTGTTTGGCTGGGATAATGATTCCAGGGAGAATTCTTTGTCAGCATGTATCCATTTCAGCTCCAAAGAAATGTCCAGATTTGAATTTTCTCTCATAAAACGTGTAGATCTGTTTGAAGACATTTCCTATTCTGTATGTACAGACCACTCAAGTAAACAAAGACTTTGTATTAAATATGAATGCAGTTGTTATTCCCAGCCCATTTCCGGGCATGTTTTCCAAGAAGCTTCTGCATTTTCTGCTATGCAGTGCAGCTCTCCCTGAGAGCAGTCAGCCCAGCTACAGCTTGCTCTGAAGTGAAAGCAGCAGGGCTGTAGAAAGATTTGTGAATTTTCCTGTGCAGTGCCCAGCAAGTTACAGAGTTGGCTGCAGAAAGGCATTGCATAACTGTTCTCTTACTTATTCTAATTTAAGCACTTTCCTGCATTTACTTTATTTAATAGGTATTCATATTAAACCATAGCATATAGATGCAACTAAGTAAAAAATAAGGAAACTGGGGCAAAGTTCTGCATTTCAGAAGGAAGATGCCTGCATTTTCCCATATGTACCAAGCAGGGTACCAAGGAGAACAGATGCCTGGGACAGACGTAGAGACAAGAAACCCATAGATACTTAGCAGCATAATAAATCATTAGTGTCCACATCCGGTTTTGGCATTGCAGTAACCTTTTAAACACTTTTTTTTCTGTAACTACCTGCAACCTTTCTTTTCCATAAAATACACGGATTTGTGTTGATACCCTAAGCCTTTGCCTTCTCAATCCACTGCCTCTTTTCATCACCTATCAAATACCTGGGTGCTAGAATCTCTAATGCTACTCAGAGTAGCAGCTGTACTAACCTTTATCTTAAGCTCTGAAGCACCAGCTCCAGCAATCCCTCTACATATTCAGACAAGCACACAGACACTTAAATGAGACACAAAAGGTGGGGGGGAGGGAGATGTTACTGAGGCTCTCCAAATTCTTGTAGAAACCAGAAGTTCTAATATGTAACACTGGTTTGTTGGGATTTTTAGAAGGAGGGAAAGGGTGGAAGAGGGAAAGAAGGGAAAAGAAGGGAAGAAGAAAAGAAGGGAAAAGAACAGTTACCAGGTACTAACATCTTTGCCGTGATGCTGATGGTTGTGGTTTATTCTTCCTCTCACCAGAACCACTTTGAGTCATTTTTTTTAAGTTTGCTAACACATTTTTACACCTTTCTTTTTCTTCCCTGGTCTGCAGTTTCAGGTTACATCTGAATTTACTATATATAGTGCTATGTATGTATGTTAGATACTATTTCTTGTATCTCTTTGTTACCCCCAAAGTCACTTTTACAGAGACAGGTCCGCATTTTTTATTTTTTTAAACTAAGCATCAATGCGTTGTTCATAGATGCTCCAGTCCCCAGGCCATTCCCATCTCTGTTGCCATGTGTGTAGCCTGTAACATGGCATTGCTCTTGCCAGCAACAGGCTGTAGGCTTTGCACTGGCTTTGCATGGCCTCAGGACCAAGGCTTGCCAGGTCTGCTCAGTTTGACCTTGTCTTGACCTGCCTGCAGCTTTCTTTTGCTTGGCAGAACTGTGACAGCAGCTTCTTGAACTGACTGCCTCTATCTAATTTGATTTGCAAAAGGATAGCTGTGGGCTTATGTAGAGAGCAGCAACAAACATTTCCTGCAGATGGGATATTTAGTACTCTTAGACAATGGCACAGTGCAGAAAAACACAGGCCTGGTACAGCAGCAGAGACCTCGTGGTGTGGAGGCACAGGAGGAAGGAGTGCAGGCAGGGGCGATAAGGGTTTGTGTGTGTGTGTTATGTGGGTGACACAACACCAATAAAACAGGAGCCTACAGCATGGCACAGAATTGTGCAAAGATGCATCAGCAGAGGCAGGAGGGGCAAATGACCCTTCCCTAGCCTATGCATGATAACTAGGGGACATGTCAGCCCATATTAGCCTGAAATATTCTCCTTATCATGGATGTCCCTGCCTTTGAACATAGTAAACGCTGGGAGCATTAGGAGCTGTTGCCACATTCTCCACAACACAAAGTAATACACGGCACAGAGCCAGGCTGAAAAAGAGCAGCTTAGTGACTCAACAGTTTCATTTCTTCAGCTGCAGACTGACTGCTCTGCTTTGGCAAAGCCGGGGAAAAGCTGAAGTTTCACTTTCTGTTTCCCAGTAATTTTCATCACACATCACATGAGGGCTGGACTATATAAAATGCAAAGCGTAACAGCAGTGGGCAGCACTCCTTTGGCTTTGAGGCTGCCCGAAGGCAAGTGAGCAGAGAAGGAAAACTATGAGGTAAGAGAGCAACCCAGTCTCTGAAAGATGCTTTTTTCTCTATGCCACGGGAAAATAATGCTTATTATTTACATAAATGTAAGCAGTGAGGGCCTTTGAGCATCCAAACAACAGAAAATATTTTACAGAATGTTTAGAGAAGAATCAAAATAAAATAAGGATGCTCTTGAATTTTGTCATGTTATTGCTTCTCCAATGATGTTCAGTCTCTGTGAATAGAACTGAAAGTCAGAAAAATTTTGTGCATGCAGTTCAGGGGTGAAATCCAGGCTGCAGATGATGCCCAGCCAAAGAGGTGTAATCTGTATCTCAAACCTGTGTTTGTGACATTCCTCTTTGATTTACCTCCTCATAATTTTGCTGTCTTTCCACTCACTCCTTTTTTTACTCAAAAGGCTTGATTACACAGTTGAGCAGCAGCACACACTGTGCTCCACAGGCTGTTAGCTCTGCTAGGTGTTACAGGAGGGACAGCAAGGGAGTCTTTCTAAGAAATGAGGATTTGACTGAGAAGCCTCAGTAATAGAATTGTATGTCATTCTTTCTTTAAGGGAGAGCATAGTATGGACTAAAATGTCATTTCTGTGTTGTAAAAATGTCCCCTTGATTGTGTGATAAAAGCCAGTCCGTGCACCCTCACAGGCACACAGGTAGGCTATGGCAGCAGGGGAAACCCAAATAACATTCTGCCCTGGTGGCTCGGAGGCCCCAGGAAGAAAAAGCCATTGAAAGATGGAGAGGGATTGGCCTGATTTCATCTGGTATGGAGTTAATTTCTTCTCAGTAGCTGGTACAGTGCAGTGGTTTGGGTTCAGTATGCAAATTATGTTGAAAACACACGTTTTGTTTGTTGCTAAGTTGTGTTTATCCTAGTCAAGGATTTTTTTGTCTCATGCTCTGCCAGTGAGGAAATACACAAAAACACTCGAGAGAGCACAGCTGGGACAGGTGATCTGAACTAGCCAAAGGGATATTCCACATCACAGACCATCATACCCAGTATATAAACTGGGGGAGTTACCTGGAAAGGGGGCTGATTGGGGTGCAGGGAGAGAGTCTAGCATTGGACAGCAGGTAGTGAGCAATTGTACTGTGCACCACTTATTTTTCTGTAAGTTTTATATTTTCCTTTTATCATCATTATTATTTACTATTATTATTATATTTTATTTTGTTTCTGTTATTAAAAATTATTAAATTCTGATCTTAACCTACAATTTTTACTTTTGATTCTCCTCCTCATTCCACAAGTGGGGGATGGGGGGAGGAGATGAGTGAGCAGCAGCATCATGCTTAGTTGCCAGCTGGGCTTAAACCACAACAGGCATAAGGGGCTATTAAGGACCAGTTGTATGTCAACAGGGTCTGGTTAATAAGGGTGTGTGAGTGTGTGTGTCTAGGGGTGAGAGAGAAGCTCCCTAACCAGCCACTGAATGTCCAGAGCCAGCACCCAAGGAGCCATAGGGTTAGTGAGTGTGTGGTCTGTACCAGCAAGTGGAATGGGGTTGCACACTCATGGGCTGGACATCCAAGTGCCAGCCACTGAAGAGACTGGTGAGATCTGGGAGCCAGTTCCTGGATACATTAACCATATAACCCGTATAACCATAACATAAGAATGGTGCTATGATCTAACATACAAGGATTTAAAAATGCAGGAAATTCAAAATTAAATTTATAACACAAATCATAACATGTACAAAGGTTTAGGAAAGGCACTAAATCACATTCTCTATAGTTTAGGAGAATCTTATATGATTACGTCTTTTGGGTAAGCTTCAGCAATTGTTCCCAGCACAGGAAATACGTTCCTGAGGCCCAAGGCTGTGCCAGCTTTACTACAGAGGGCAGCCCTCCACTTTAACACCCACAGCAACATCTGTTCCTATGTAAGAGGTGCCCTCATACACTGGCAAGAAGAATTACTAAAATCACTATTCAGCACTTTAGACCTAGGGCTCGCTACAGCTTTGGCTTGTTTAAAGTATTGGGGACTAAGGGCACCAGGTAGGGTCTTGCCTGCCTTTAAAGTACGTCATGCCTGAATTAAAAACAAGAATGGCAAAAAACAAATGGGATGTAAACAACTTTTTCTTTGATTTCTTCTAGTACCATTTCCAAGAATTCCTTGAAGACTTCCCTGCTGCAGTTAGAATGTCATTTTACATGGACTTTGCTGAAGCAGCATGTAGGTCTTGAGGCCCTAGAGGAAACAATAGTTGATCATATCAAGTTTGTCAAAGAATCCAACATTACAGATTATAATATACTCTCCTATGTATGTCACCTAAAGAATTCAAATGAGGAAGCCCTGAGAAATCTCAAAAAAGCTGAAGAAGCTATTCAAAAACATCACCCAGGTGAAATTGCCAGGAGAAGTCTTGTTACCTGGGGGAACTATGCCTGGGTCTATTACCACATGCAGAGATATGAAGAAGCTCAAACTTATGTAAGCAAAGTGGAAAACACCTGCAAAAAGCTTTCAAGTACCGCTCATGGGAAGATTCAGCTTCCAGAGATCTGTGCTGAGCAAGGATGGGCATCATTACGTTTTGGGTCTAATTACTACGAGAGGGCAAAGAATTGCTTTGAAAAAGCTCTGCAGAGTGAGCCCGATAACCCAGATTTTAATGCTGGCTATGCAATAGCAATGTATCGCTTGGAAAATTTGGCTTTTAGGTATTGTGAAGAGGTGAGACCATGCCTTGAGGTCCTGCAGCGGGCAGTGGAACTGAATCCAAAGAACACTCCCCTTCTGGCATTACTTGCATTACAACTTCAGCGATTGAAACGAGCTGATGAAGGGGAGAGGTACATTGAAGAGGCACTGAAGATAACCCCTGATTTTCCTGTTTTCCTGCGGTATGCTGCTAATTTTTACAGAAAGAAAGGAGAAGTGGACAAGGCAGTGGAGATTTTGAAAAAGGCCCTAGCACTGACACCAAACTCTGTCTTTCTGCATCACCAACTAGGACTCTGCTACAGATTCAAGATAGTTCAATTGAAAAAGACAAGATATACACCTCAAGGGGAAGTGGAGAATCTCATCCAGCTTGCCATTTTTCATTTAAAAACAGTGATAGACAAAAAGCCAACATTTATTTCTGCCCATAGTGATCTAGCAAACGTATATACTCTATGCAAGAGGTATGAAGAAGCTGAAGAGATATTTCAGGAAGTGCTCCAGAGAAATTATCTATCCTGTGGTGAAAAACAAGAAATCTACTTCAATTATGGCAATTTTCAGCATTTTCACATGAAGTCAGAATCAAAAGCCATCAAGTATTACATAGAAGGTCTGAAAATGGAAAAAGATTCTTTTGGAAGAAGAAAGTGCAAGGAAGCTGTGGAGGCGTTGTTGAAACAAAAGATTGAGAGCCGTTTAGGAGATGCCACAGATATTGGTACACTTGGACTCGTTCATAACCTAAATGGTGAGAAACAAAAAGCAATTGAATGCTATGAGAAAGCCATTGCTTTGGATCCCAACAATGAAGAATATCGGAATGCATTATTTGAGCTACAACTTTCCATCTCAAGCTAAAGATCCCAAAAATCCTGTGTACCGAAAAATCTCCTAAAGCAAGGACATTTCAACAGATTCTCAAAACTATTTTTGTTGGGTTTTTTTTCATTTGAAGGCAGACATTATGCCCCCATGAAACACAGGTGGCATCACTTTCTGGTCATAATGTAGAAACTGCAGACAACAATTGTTTATTTGTTCATTCACTAACAGAGAGCATGCTTGGATAACTATATAAGATATATGACATATATTTATAGCTAATCTAACTTACTCTTCAATGATAACATGGGTATAGATGTTGTACTTAAGTGATGATCTGTAGAACAGAGAACTTCTAGGCTGAAAATCAGATATTACTGTCTACTGAGAAAAAGGAAAGGAATCATATTGTTGTATTTTGTCTGTACACTTGAAGGGCATGCTTATACACAAATAGAATTCCTGAAGCTTTTTTAAGTATTTCAAAAATATCTTTTGTAGAAGAAACTTTTGTTGAAGGCTTGTTAAGTTTACTACCTTGTATGCTGTTTAATAATGAAAATTAATTATTTAGTTTAATTTAGAAGTTTAATTATTTAGCTGGTCCGCTGGAAAGCTTACAGAATGTGTATTATTGTTGTGAACTACTAAAGTTTATTGAATCCCTCAACTGCTGCTTCTGGGTATCTCTCTGATGATCAGCCTTCATGTTAGTAGATTAAGTAAAGAGAAATAGCCATTCAAAAAAGTAAGAAGGATTGAGTTTTGGCAGGATATGAAAGGTTGAGGAGACAGCCCCTTTATTTTCCCGGAGCTCTCAGCAAAGCTGGCTTCAGGGGCATTGCGCCAAAGAATTAAACTGTGCACAAAACAGCATCAGTCTAGTTTACCCAAAACACCCTATCAGGAACCACAACAGCAAACAACTGAAGAGGAAGGAAAGGCAGCCTTTGAGTTGCCAAAGAGAGGGCTGTGGCCATGCTAGTGAAACAACCCAGGGATTGTTTCACAATCACACACAAGAAATGACCTGAACTGGACATTGAGGGCAGAGCACAGCCAGAGCAGAATTGGGTGAGCACCACAGAGCAGGGCAGGGGAGCATAAGGGGCTTGTGGAAAAAGGAGTGCGTGCCCACAGAGTCTATGTGAATGGAAGAAAGGGCTGAAATGACAGAATGGGTTGACAAGGTGATTATCTTCAGGTGTCCAACTAAAATTCAGTATTCTTTGCAACACCCTGGCCTAACTCCTCAGGAATGTACCTTTGTTTGATAGACCACAGTACTCAGGAAAAAGTAACGCTGCACTTCCAAAACACTTCTGAGCCTTAGCCACTAGTGTAGCATGAAGCAAACTGGTGACAGAGTCCATCAGGAAGAATGTGCACCTTAGTTTCTAGCCATCCTGGAGCATTCTTGCACCTGCAACAGCACCCCTGTACAGACAGGATGACAAGCCATGAAGAAGTGCAGAACACCAATGCCAGATCACAAAATATCAATAAGCCTCTTCCCTCTCAGCTCTCCTTCAGAGAATCTTTCATAATACAAGCAAAAGCAATCAAGTGTACATAATTGCAAACACCCTTTACCTAAGAAAGAGCTGGAGCAAAATCCACCCTTGTTTCCCAGCCACCTGCCAGCTCCTCTCTTACAAACAAAGGCAACCCTACCTAGGGAAGGAGAGGTGAGGATGGGGAACAGGAAGGTCTGGGAACAGTTCTGACAGACCACTCCTGAAAACTGGCTGGAACAACAGTGGGGCCAAAGTCAGGAACTAGTGACTACCTACATTGGTGTGCCCCACTATGGGGATGAAAGGGTATGTTAGACCACCTCACTGGCTTTGTGAATCCTGAGGGCTTCTAACCTCAGTATCATTGCTATCTAAACTCTACTGAGGGCATAGAAGGTGGAGGGCAGCAGGGAAGAATTTGAGGAAGAGGTGGCGCAGGTTCTCAAAGCCATGGCCCATCTATTCTCCTCTCCACTTTCTGCCACCAGGACATCTTCTGGAATAAGAACCTATAAAAAAAGCTATAAATTATTTTGGGGAAAAAAAGTGAGCCTGAATTTTTATGAAGAGTCATAGCAGCTCGATCTGCACAGTGAAGAAACTGACTGTGCAACATAGCAAAGCAAAAAGCGTATTTGTTGTGCCTCACCTCTTTTGTACTCTGGAGGAGTGCTCTGGAACACAGTACTACCTGGGGATGCTTGTGCAAACACAGCCTTCTGGATTTTGCCCGTCTTGTAAATGAGGAGAAACGTTATTTCCCACATGGGGGTGCTGCTGCATTGCCTGGCTTGTCGATACGGGGAGCAGGTTGAGCTCGAGCTTCCGGAGGTAGACAAAATGAAACACACATTTTGGAGAGTCCAAATCCATTGGGCAAAACTAGAACTGCACAGAGGCTGAACACACCTCTCAATTCATACTCAATTATCAATACATCACTGGAGCCTATGCTAGCAGTGCAGGAAAAAAAATGAATGAAGATAACCCTTCAGGAAGTATTAATTTATGAATCAAAAGCAACTTCTAAAGTATATAGAAAAATTTACTGAAATGTACCAGAGTAATCACTAAAAAGAAGGTATTATTTATTGAGGCAAACCCCACTAAGGACTCTGCTATGCTGACCATGAAGTAGTGTTACAGTTTAAGTTAAACAAGCTCTTCCTTCTCACATAAATTTGTAACACATTAGAGAGCAGACAAGGAATTGTTGTGGCAGTATAAAATACATTCACCTTACAGTAACATAGCCTTTTTCTTTCAGGAGATAAATTATTATCCAAGCTGACAGGAAAGTTTAATGAATGCTTTTTCTGAAAAAAGAGTTATTTTTCAACAGAAGGTGCTTGACTTTTCCAATGTTGTTTTCACACAATTTTTCAAGGTACAATTTATTAAATGTTCCAGATTATTGCTATAATATGAATAATTTGAAAATAATTATTATTTCCCCATTTCAAACCTCATGGAATGGAAACAGATGGGATAACTTCAGCAGCCATAAGCAGTTTCACTTACTTACACTGAATTTCCATCCACTGCACAGAACAGAACATAGTCCCAGGTAGGATATCTCCCATCTAAGATAGACTCTGTCAGACAGATGTCACCCCAAGTCCCACCACACTGTCCTGGGAAGAGCCAGACAGGCTCAGCAGTGCAGTTCTCCAGCCGAGCTCATATCCATCAATGCTTGTATCCATCAGGGCTGGTGGAAACATAGAATTACAGAATCATTAAAGTTGGAAAAGACCCCTAAATCATCAAACATACAGTGTTAGTCTGGCAAATTTTTCACAGCTAGCTCGGGTGTCTTGGCTTATTCCCACACTGTGCCATGCCAGGAAATGTCCTCCATGGAGGACAGCCTGAATATTACGATCTCTGAAACAAAATGTTGCAGATACACTAAACCATTCTTCAAAAATATTGTAAGCCAGAGACTTCTATAATGCATTGCTTGAAATATTTCACATGGCAAGATGAAGGTGAACAGTTCATCTTGTGCTGTGTGGACCAGGAGCTAGAAGTTTGGCATGAGGCTTCACCAGCCTGGATTGTATTCTCATTTCTTCCACATGCAGGTCATTTCTTGTTACTCCTTCCTTCCTTCTGTTTGTTACTGGGGGCATTCATGACAGGGCTGATGTTTCACAGTGTGTTTTATGCACAAAAATCATCATTCTGGTATATAAGCTCTTCTCCATTGGCGTAAGTCAGAGCAGAAACAGTGTTAGAAAGCCCTGAAAGAACTTTACCATTCTCTACAAAAGGTCTGTAGATAAAACCAGTTGAATGTTTGTTGCTAAATAAGATATTTAAAACAAGAAGTACTGCTTAAAAAACATAAAGAGAAAAGCCTATGAAAAAAATCTTGAAATAATAATAAAAAAAAGCTAATAATGTATTACATGGTATAGTTTACATTGATAAAAAAGCATATGGCATTATTCCAACAGGCTTTTACAATATGCAGTTCTGGCATGAAGAGCTGGTGATGTGTTGTGATGTCATAAAGTAATTAAACTTCTGTAAATCTATTTACAGTGGTAATTTATAACTTGTTCAAAATAACTTACATTTTTTGTTGCCCACACTATTCCTTTTTTAATAACAAAATATTACATTAAGATCTAAAATATTATCTTCATCAATGCTAATTAATGAAACCACTTCATTTTTTTTCCAAAAGTGCGTATTTTTCCTAACTCATTAAGAAACACCCATGGATAATTTTTGTCTTTTTTATGAATATTTGTTAGAAACAAAACTGGGGCCCAAGAGTCAATTTTCATGCTGAGCTGAAGAAAAGTTATATCGTTGGCTTTAAGAAGATTTTGCACTCCTCTCACTTATTCTGTGGTCTGTGCACATATATCGTGCTACTGGCTCTGACTACATTCCTGAAGCAGGACAGTGAGAAATGCTTTATTTAAACACAGGCAATTGATGTCAAGCAACTTTAATATATTTGAAATACACTTGGATAATAAAACTACTTGATACACATGCTATTCATATATATATATATATATATGTATATATATATATATATGTTTGTGTATATATGTATAAATATATTATACCCCTATGGCTGTACTCTTGGTCTAAATCAAATTGGTGAACATCAGTCTATGTTGCTTTCCCTTCCAAGGCACAGAGTGGAAAAGGACACCATGAGCAGCCACTGAACACTCTGCAGACTAACAAAACTATTGGTTCAGTGTTAATGAAAATTATTTGGACTCTGATAAATTTGTTAATGAACAGAATACAGCTTGATACAGCATTAAAACACTGAAACTATTTGTGTTTGCGGAATGTGAAGTTCCCCCATTGCTGACAATATTTTCACTCTGGAAATGTAGGAACATCCCAGTATTCATTAGACCATCACATCAGTAAGTTACTCCATGAGCTACATTCACTCCCTAGCTTCTCTGAAGCAGCCAATTGGAGTATATTCCTCACACAAGTTGCAGGAAATCATCAATCACAGCTCTTGGGTTCTAGCCATCAAGGAAAAGTGACCTGACAGCTCTGCAATGAGCAATTTGCACCACCTGAAGATACAGCTTCCAGCTCTGAAAAGAGACAGACTTAATACTGCAATACACAGAAACAATTCTGCCAACATCCTCTCCCCTGTCAGCCTGTGGGGTGGGCAATCTCTCAGTCAGCTGGTTGCATGGACTCCAGATAGGTCCAAATTCTCTAATAGGTGCTGATTTTACAAGAGGAGGAGGCTCTGTGTTTGAAAACACAGGAATCTCTCAGGTTTCTTGGGCTGCCTTTGGGCTTCTTCCAACTAATGCATCTAAAGCACATTTGTCTATCAGCATACCCAGTCCCCTGGCACAAATTTACTCCTCTTCAGAGAGTAGAGCCACCACAGCACCTTTTCCACCCTCCAAGACAAGGATCAGCTGGAAGATCACACCCAGAATGTCACTGTTTAGAAATTCAAATTTTAAAGCTATACAGAAGAAAAAAAATTTTTTTTTGCTGTAAAGGGCTTGGGAAAGCAGGTCTAAAACCATATTTGAAATTAAATTGCAATGTATGTACAAAGTGCAGGCACATTGTAAAAATAAAGCTGCTCCAGAGATATTTTCAGCATAAATCAATTTCTTGCCAGATTTTCTTGAAAAACCAAAAGCAAAACAAACTGATTACTTTGGCATTTGAAACAATGATTTGCAAAGAGTTTCATGCAGACTGACAAATGCAGAGATTTTTTCACAGTGTATGTGATTAGTCCATTGAAACACACTAGACCACAAAATGAAAAAGCTTGTGTAATTAATAATATTTGTAAATGTAAATGTTATTGTTCACTTTTGGTGACTGATACCTGTGAAGTCAACATTGCATTTCAAGTAAATCTGTGATCACTTGTATATGCAAACCCTATTTTCAGTCTAGCTTTCTTCTATTACTGCATTAACTTAGTATTACTCTTGCCGTACATAGATTTAAGCCAACTAAAACATGACAGAAAATTCTAATTGAGAGATGTCTTGTTTCACAGGAGAAGTATCTTCAAGAGTGTAACACCACAGAACCATGTGTGTCTCAGGCTGTGCCATACTGAATCTCGATGGCACTTGTCACCTGTTGCTGAAGCTGTTTGTATCCACAGCCAAAAATTCAACATCCTTCTGGTCTAATTCTGCTGTGACAGAATAAGCTATTGCTCCATTTGTCCAGATGTGCTCTTTCAAGGCTGCGTTACCAGCAAGGGACTGCAAATGTGTTTTTTTGATTTTCTTTGCTAGTCTTGCAAAGCACAATAGTGCAGAACTAAATATCATAGAAAATCCGCACAGGAGAAATGATGCAGTGTAGCTGCCAGTTGTGTCCACAAGCCAGCCTGTAGGAAAAAAAAAAAAATTTTTTTTTAAAGGTCCAATATTCTGGTGGATAATTTACAGGTCCTATGATCCAGTTAAAAACTTCTGGAATTATCACATATAAATATGATCAAACAATACAGGTTTACATCACCATCACTATACTTCCACATCCTGGGGCAGGGAGGGATTTGTCCTCAGCAGGCAAATAATATCTTTATGGCCTTTTGTTTGGAGGTCAAATCCACAAGAAAAGGCAGAGCAGTCACCACCACACTACTAAATAAACATTTTCCAACTGCATGGATTTAACTGGCAGTCTTTAGAAGGCTTAGAGAGCTTTAAGATCCTCATGCAGAAACATTTATTAATCTATGCCTTAGGCTCTCACTTAGAACAATTCTATTTTGCATTAATTTTTGCTATGGAAAATTAAATTAAAAGCTTCAGAAGCAGTGATTAATTGGTAATTGATGTAAACATCAGACAAAATATGCAAGATATATATACTTGGTTGTTTGAAAAAGATCTCTGACCTTCCACAATATTAAAAACTGTGTCAAGTGCTCTCTAAAGAATAATAAGGGTGCAGCTCTCCTCCTTACTTCACCGCAATGGTACAGATGGGAAAAATGATGGTTAGATATTACAGGGATGAGCTTATGACCAAACAGGAGTGGAGCTGACTCACCCACCTGTTCAAAGCAATGTAGAGACTAAAAGAACAAGTCTTACACATACACACACAAAAAAAAAATCTTGGCATTAAACTCATATTAGAGAGATTTAGATTTTACAAAATTATGTCATTTCACAGCGAAATACTTTACTCCTTCTACTTGCACAGTTTTTAAACTACATGAAGTGGTGATGTAATAGCTCTTAGGAGCCCATTCCATACTGGTTTTTTTAAAACTTTCATCTCACTCTATATGTAGAAATCATCCCACCAAAACCAGGATGGGACATCTAAAGACTTAAGAATGTCTAGGTGTGTTATTCCTCTACCCAGAGGCTACCTCCACACTCATTCACTGTGCATTTGCTGTTCTTCCTCCCCTTTTACATCACACCAATAGGTAAATCTGAAGTACTGATGAGATTATAGAAAAATCATTTGGCAAAACTGACCTGCCACAGGTGGGCTCACTAGATATGGTATGGCGTGGAGAAAATACACAACGCCCAGTGCTGATGATAACAGAGAAGTTCCCACTACATCTGCTGTCATGACAGGGATCAGCGTTACATATGCTCCATCAAAGTAGCCAAAGGTAAATGAGAAAGGCACAAGCAAGGGGAAGCTTTGGAGAATTGGTAGGAACAGACAACAGAGGCCATCCATTCCCACAGCAAAGAGGTAGCAAAAGTACCGATGCTTCTTCAGACACCTGCAAATTTCAAACAGAAAAGAAAATTATCACTGAAAGCAGTATCTCATCCTCTATGCCCTGGCATGCAGTGCTTCAGTCTCTCTCTCTCTCATAAAGCTCAAATTTAAGTCCATTTCCTTACACAGTCTTCAAGATTAAAAACTCAACACTGATGAGCCCAGGTAGGGAAAGCTGCCTTCCTACAGCTGCAGAAACGTCTGGCAAGCAGCAGCCCATGCTGCCTGCAGTGTTCTTCAGGATCTTCCTAGTGACAGAGCCCTGCTGCCAAGATTTTGCATTCCCCTGAAGTTTCAATGTTCAAAGCAGTATTTCATTGGGCTTTACATCCCAGCTCAGCAAGGTGCTCCCAGTATTCTGCATAAAATATTGCAGTATACCTCTCTTAGCTGTCACTCTTCCAGTCAGCCCTTAAATGTGAGTTAGTGTGAGCTAAGCGAGATGACAATTCCCTTCCTTCCTGCCCCACAAAAACAATAATTGATTTTTCCCACAAACTGGATAAGCACAAAGAATGCATGCTTTAGAATCAAAATCCTTGTTAATTTAGCCAGTATCTACTGATGTTACAGATGCTGTACACTGACATTTGGAGGGAGTCGAGTTCATAAAGCATGTTAAGTTCTTACACACTGGAAAACATACAACAATTTTCTGTCAATCCTTCCTAGTATGTGCCTGACGGTACTGGGCCAGACCCTTGACCCTCTTCCATAACTTCTGTGCCTCCCCAGCAGCACAAAAGAGATGGAAAGGCAGAAGAAGCAGGGTGAAATCCTCTAGGACTTAGATACAGAGAATCGTGCTCAACATACCACAGGCAAGGGGTTATATTTCCACTATCACACATACAAACACATCATTTTTCCAGGAAAAAAAAAATATTTACCCAGCAGAATTTAACAAACTCAGAAGAGACAGAAAGATTAAGTAGCAAGCATTTCTGAAAGTTAGACTGTGTTGTTGGAGGTTTAAGTTACACATGCTACAGAAAGAGTCCATCATGTTAACTTCTATATGTATTATACCTTGCTTGCAGCCAGCCTCCCACCAGCTAAAGCTTACACTTGATCAGCCAGAAGCCCTTACCTTCTGTCTGTTAGCCATCCGAAGGTGATATTACCAATGATGTCTATAACACCAAGTATGGACATGAGGAAGGCAGCCTGGTGATGACTCACTCCAACACTCAAGGCATAAGGCACTAGGTAGACAAAAAGAGGGCTGCAGCCATATGCCATAAATAAAACTGACACTGCCAGCACCATGAAGCCTGGCATCAGCAAAAAGTCATATTCCTTCCATGAACAGTAGCATAAACATTCATGAGGCCATAATTTGATTAAAGGTGAACAGATGAACGTTCTCTTTAAGTCTTGTTTCTCTGTTTCAGGGACATAACCCTGTTGAAGAAGTTCAGGAGCAGTTTTACAATCCTCCTTAAGAGAAATAGGCCGCATCAAGGCACCACAGACGCAGAGGTTTAAAACAAAACCTCCCAGGATGAGCAAAGCTCCTCGCCAGGAAAACTGCTCAATTAAGAGCTGGACCACAGGGGCCAGGATGAAGGTACCGATTCCACTGCCTGACATGGCTATTCCATACGCCAGTGCTTTCCTTTTGTTGAAGTATTTGCCCACCATCGCGATGGCTGGAGAATAACAAAGTGCAAACCCAAGCCCTAGAAGAGAAAGCAAAGTGCAGATGGCTTAATACTAAGCATGACATATGACATATATTAAATCAAACCACGCAATGTATTTTCATTAGTACAAATGAATAGAAGCCTTTCCTGATTCTGTATCACGCAGCCCAGTTTGAGTGTGATGAGAAACTAGGATGACGCGTTTCTTCCACTGGCAGGGTCACTGACTTGACAAACCTAACTGATGACCAATAATCCACAATAATAAGACTCAGACAGAAGTGATGGGGTTCACTTAAGAACAAGGACAGTCACTAAATATGTGAGAACTGGTGTGCCAGCCTCTCCTGCATTCAAGATGAGGTCTTGCCCCAGGGTCTGCGCCAATGCTGGCACTGGATACATGTCCTGATGAGGCACCTCTTTGTGTTTTGGTCTGTTGCAACCCTGACCATTAATTTTCAGTTCTCTGAAACACAGTACCGAGAGCCTGTCTCTGTTACTAATATTCTACAAAAAAACTCTTCTTGGTCAGCTAAACAAACTCCATGCAACAGCTGCTTGGAGCCCTGATGATTTTAAATCCCTGCCTACAAGGAAGGAGAAAAGCCTCTGAAAACAAAGCCAGGTTCAGTGGAGTGAACAAATAAGATTAATCTCTTGGACCAAGAAAAAGATTGTGCTCTCTGCTGCAGAATCAGAGAGCAGGTTTCAATCATCAAGTGGTTAAAATACTAAAATATGTATTTCTGAATCAGTAATAGAAACAAGTTCCTGACTATGGTTTTGGAGCTTGTCCTACATTGAGGGTAAAATGGTCCCCAGTGCCTTTGGCAGAACTTGCTGATAGAGGAGGTAATCACCCCGTGCCATAACCAGCTTGCCACATCCTCCTCAAAGGCCACACTGTGTGGGGCAGGCACTAAACCTGCCAGGATGGAATAAGTGGATTAGAGGGACTCTGGGCTGCGGGTGCCCAGTCTGGCACCCCTCAGGAGGCAAGGGGAGAAGCAGGGCACAGAGCTGGGGTTGGACCTGTACAGGCAGCAGAGCCAGAGGAGCAGCCAGGGCTAGACATCGTCACTCGAGTGCTATGAAAATCATACTCTATTAGGCATACACACCATTTATTTTTCAGAGAGTTGGCAGGGGGAAATAGGTCTCAGAAAAGCCAACAAATGTCCTGTGAAAAGTGGAAAGTTTAGGGCTGAAAACATTTTCATACCTGTTAGAAGGAACTCTGCTACTTATTGACACTTCCCAATCTCTCCCCTGCTTCACTTTTTGGTTTCAAGTCCAGCTGCTTTTATGGATTTAGACATTCACTTTTTATGGTCCCATCTGCTCTCTGGGGTGAAGGCACGACGTCCAGCCTTTATCAACAGTTCACCTCTCTGTTAATCAGTCCCCACAAACTAGAAGTTCACTGCTTGTAGAATTAGCTCTTTGCAACTCCATGTACAAATTGTAGCAGCCTTTCCACCTTGGTATTCACAGCAGCTCCCACTAAGGAAGCCTCAGAGGTTTTAGCATGGTATGTAGCACAGTCCCTCGAGTTACAAGAAGCCTTTTTATTTGTTATGAACACATTTGTCAAAGATTAACATCGTAATACAGGAGCAACATGCGCTACAATAAGGATTTTTTTTTAAACAAATAAGCTGTTGGCAGCATGTGAACTGCAGTAATTCCACCAACTCGTTACTAAACTCCAGGGGACCAAGTACAAAGCCTTATATCACCGTGGCTACCAGGTCAGTATTAATGAGGACGGAATGTCAGTGTGACCACAGGCCCCTCTCAAGTTCCTCTGTGCACAACAAACACAGGCAGATGGGACAGAGCAAAGATCTGTTATCACCATACCTGAGCACAAATGGAAGAGTTGCTACAGCAAGACTACCAAGCAGAATTTTTTTTTGCTTTTCCACTCGAATGTAATGCAGACAAAAGTAAGGCTGAGGTGCCTGGTGTTCACCAAGTGCTCCTCTATCTCTTACTTACACTTATGTTTTGATATAAACTTTTTTCCAAATATGCAAATATTTTCAGGCAGCCTAGAACTCCTGCTATAACAAACTGCTCCCAAATCCCAGGCAAAACAGGGAAACCTTTTCATGTGTATCAACTGCAACAGCAGTCCTTCCTGACCTCCCATAATTTCAGAACTTTATCCACAGCCCTCTTTCTAATAGAAGGTAAGAGTTGCTTTCGCAGGGTGCTGCACTTGTGTTATATGAGATCAGTCAGTGCTGAAGCTCTCACTGTGGCAGCCAAAGCTTCTCTTTTACAGTGATGGGAACAGGCCTGAGTATCTTATTTGACCAGTGCAGTGTCGATATGACATGGAGAAGAGATCAGCCATCATTTTTAATATTCCTGTCTTGTGTTCCAGGAGCAACAAAGGGGCTGAATGCATCCTACCTGTGAGGACTCCTAACGATAAGTAGAGATGTTCCAGACTGGTGGCGAATGAACTCAGAATTAGTCCAGTAGAGGCAAGCAGCCCTCCTAGCATGATACCAACTTGGCAGGACACATGATTACTGATTAAACTCCCAAGTGGGGCTTTAAAGAAAAAAATAAAGCTGGTAGTTAATGGCAGGTCCTCACACACAGTTCACTGCAGCAGTCATAAAGGAAAAGGAAGTAGGAGAAAGCAGAAGAAAATGATTGCAGCTTCAGAGTGGTATTCCAACACCCCCCTATTGCAATGGCATAAGCACCAAAAAAAAAAAAAAGAAAGAAAGAATAAAAAAAAAAAAACCTTCTAACAGTAATTGTCCTGAAAGTCAGGATAAACCTGAAACTTACAGCAAGTTTCTCAGCAGACATTTTCATAGATCAAAGTCATCATGGGACTCTGCTAACCTGCAGGGTCAAGGGGTCAAGACAGGCCACAGCAACAGCCCACACTGTTCATTACTCCACGCTTACAACACTCAGACCTTTCCCCACCTGGAATTTGCACTTCAACCCTCAGTAACTTCAGGTGTCCTTCCTCACAACTCACTGGCCTTGTAGGCTCTGGATCAGACCCAAATAGGAGAGGTCTCACATTTTTTGGAGATGTCCAGGGCTGCTACACTTCTGCTGCACTTCTCCAATACTGATGGCTCCCAGATCACCCTGCTTCTACCATGGGATGTCATCACCAGCCCTCTCCCCTCCACTACCTGCAATGCCAGGGCAAAGTTACCCTTATTTATCTTTTTTTCCCCAAGATATAACCTGGCTGTCATAGGTGAGTTGCTGTATCTCATTCCAGCTGTGTCCCTCTGCCTTTCTAGCAATTCTTATGGATGAACCCTCTTCCACAGAACTAGGGCATGGATTTTCACATAGCTGCATAGCTTTAAAGCAAACCCACGAGAAATTCTACGTTGAGAGCAT
The DNA here is from genome assembly GCF_965178545.1 of Coloeus monedula. Lineage (NCBI taxonomy): Eukaryota > Metazoa > Chordata > Aves > Passeriformes > Corvidae > Coloeus > Coloeus monedula. The sequence goes on from NC_138788.1 coordinate 21,739,962, forward strand.
GAGAACTGCTGCATTGATGCACATAATTTTTAGTAATATCAAATTTTCTTTTAAGGGAGAAGTCTATTTGTAAATACACAGTTTTGATAAAAGAAGCATGGTTTGACTTGATCTGGAGTTAAGATCTACATCCTGTTCTGTCTCAAATACGAACTCCAATCAAAAGGCAAAAGAAACAAGTTCTCAGTTAACAGCATTCAAACATGACGTGTCCCAATAGACCTCAACAAAAGTACATTTCTGAAAAATTAGATCATTTCACAAAACAAACTTCTGCCTCTTCTCTTTAGTGTGAAGACACTCCCTTCCTTGCACAACTATGTTGGGGGAAGCAACTTGGATATACCATACCCCAGAGATCCCACAGTATTACTCTTCCCCAGCTGACGCCACCAACTTGTGAGCATGCTAAAACCAGATGGAGCTGATGCAAAAGCAGCCACATTACACTTAAAAGGGTAATACACACCACAGAGCATCGTAGCACAGTCAACAATGGAGTGGATCCAAGCAGTTCTGGCATAATCCTGCCCAAAGTATGCCTGGAACTCCACAAAAAAAATTGAGATGCACCTAGGACAGAAAACATGTATACCAATCTGTTGAACATGGAATATTTGTGTCACAGAAAACACTGCCCTCACTCCTTAAGTATAAAAAGTACCCAGCTGAAAGTCCTCTCCAGCTCCAAGGAAAATCAAAATTGTGGTCACGAACATTATCATATGTTTCTTGCTGGGGTGTCTGCTGCTAGAGTTTTTATAACTCATAGTATCTTGAACTGAAAGGAAATTGAAATTGTAATTCTCACCAGCAACTTATAGCCCGTATTATGATGTTGCTTCCCCGGCACACAAAGCCCTGGCTTTCCAGTTCTTCACTGACCTTGTCACTCACTATTCCACACCTGCACGAACTGTGAGGGTAGGGTCAATATGGTACCTACAGAGCAAACACCATCTGCCGCTATGTGCTCATGGATGGACAAGTGCAAAGCAGCTCCTCACAACCAGAGAATCAAAACACAGCAGGAGCCCCTGGACCTTCCAACTCTTTAACAAAATGCTTCCAGGAGGGGTTACTTTGTCTACTTAACAAGCGTTACTGTTCAACACGTCCCTGAGGAGGAACAGATCAAATGGCTTCTTAGTTTCATTCTCTTTTCTGGATCTACAAGAGATGCCTTTTCCCCCTCTCTTTTTCCCAAATCAGTGAACAACAACTTTCCTCAGCTTTTTTTCTTGCACACACTTCATTCTTCTATATAGTCTAATGTGTTCCAGCCATTAGATGATTTCCTGGATGTAACACACTTCACACATGAAAAAGGAATTAAATCCACTAGGAATTCTCTACTGTTATTATGGAACTGGTACATTTGTATACATTAACTAACACTGTATCCATGTTTCAATGCCCTTCTATGCTGTTGACTCTAAGACCCTAGATCGCTAAAGACTTCAGATCCCTAAACCAGGCAGCTTTATTTTAAAAGACATAAGAACTGTAGGTAAGAAACACTGTATCTACATTATAGTGACTGTCCAACAAGACACTCATTCAGTTTTCCTCACTTACCCGGGTGCTTATCTCTCTGCTTAATATAGCTAAAATGTCCATGTTCACACACACCAGGCTCCTCTGACTCCAGTCGGCATCAAAATCACTGTAAAAGCAATCTCATCCCAGACTGCATTATGTTTATGCAAGGGAGCAGTCTATTCCTGTTCTATTTTCGAGAAAATATTTTCTGCATATTTCAGATACCAGAAGGGTATGGAGAGGGGTCTCTTCTCTAGGGCTTGGACCTTCTCAGGCAGGACAGTACCTGAAATGCTTGCAGTAGAAGAAGGGGGTATTTACCTGCTTTTCACATTGACTCAGGGGTCAAGGTAATTCACTGAGACTGGCAAAAATGAGCATGGCTGTGGGGTCAGAGGGACACAGTGAGCCCAAAGAGACCCTGCATGATTCCTCCCTCCCCAGCCAAACCACCACAGCCTGAAATAGCACTACCTGCCCCAGGCCTTGATTCTGTAAGAAATCAAGGAGCGGGTGCTGAAAGCTACAGCAGCTGTCAGAGGAGGCAAGATTAAAGCCAGAGGGCTCATAATCCCTCGGTCCTCCCTGCAGCCTTAGGGGTTTCAGGAAGCCTTGAAAAATGTAGCAGGAGAGACTCTGTACCTAGCCAGAATAACCCTGTCAGCTGCAGGACATCAGGGAGATCCCAAACCCTCTTCCTAGGGGGAAAAAATAGAAGGTGATGCCACAAGCAGGTCAGCAAGACAAGCAGCAGTGCCTTTACCTGGTCACGGCCCTGGTGCAGATAGTGACAAGGAAGCAACCAGCGACGATCATCCATCCCCAGCCTCCGTCGGGAGGGCCCGTGTGCCGGGCCCGCCGGGATGAGGCCATGGCGATCCCTGCCTGCTCCTCGCCTCAGTGGCAGCAGATGGCTCTGGCCCGCATGCCAAGCACGGGCTGGGGCTGCTGGGCACATGGGTCACCGGCCATCTGGGGAGAGAAGGCAGGCAGAGCAGGAGTCAGGACACATTGCACAGGCTGTAACCTCAATGGCTGGGCAGGCTGGACAGGACATCCTGCCTCAGCTCTACGGCACAAAAGTGTTTGGTTTCACATGAAGTTTATGAAAACTTGTTGAAAACCAAAGGGCCATCAGAATTTGACCCAGTGTCTGGTATCATGCTTTTCATGATAATTTGGGTAACTTGCCCGAGCACACAATGCCCTCTTTCTCACTATGTGTCACTACATACATGTACAAGTCACACTTTACTGCTGCCAGTCACTCATTTACCCCCAGTTGGCTTCCCCACTCATGCCAGTCCCTGGCCTGAACTGTAGTTTTGATTGCAATCTCTACTCAAACTAGCTATTCTTCCTTATACAAAATTTAGCACAAAAGTTTTGTTTGAGAGAATACAGCTTTCATCTTTGTACAAGAGGGGAATATTCACAGCACAGCCAGAGCAGATCTGATGATAAAATGACCTCCTTGTTCCCACAAGCTAAACCACAGATGAAAGCTGTAATCAGCAGGACAAGCAACTTAATTTTCTGAGCATGGACAGTTCACAGAAGGTTACAGCTAGCCTGTCCCCCTCTCCTAACTACATAAGTCAAAACTGTGCCTGCATCCAGGCCATAAAACGGTCTCTAAATGCACCTTGGGTGCTGCAGGACACTGCAGGAGACCAAATGACACCCACTGGACCCTAGGTGAGTAACTGAGTCATGTGCTTTGCTAATGGGACCAGCAGCCCTTAGTCCTTCCTGCATCAGTGACTGAATGGCAGGGCTCGATTGAGGGACCTGAGATGCCTCAATTTACACAGTGCAGGAACACACAGTGCTGGCTGTCAGTGCTGAATTTCAGACCATGTTTCTGCCATCACCAGCAAGCCCTTAGCCTCTGGATGGATTGAACATTTATAAGGCATAAGCAAAATATTTGGGATGTCTTTCAGTTTTGCTTGAAGAGAAAGCTCAAATACTTCTATCTCACCTAATTACAACAGATGCTATGTTTGCAACATTCCCACTGACAAGAACCACAGACTTCCCAGGAAGTGTTTCCTGTTACAGCAGGTCAGAGGGCTAGAGAGTCACTTAAAATGGCATTCAAGAAAACAGATACATGGCTAACAATGAGCGTCCACAGTCCTTGAAGCTGATCAGACAGGTGATGCTCAAGGCTTGACTCTGAAAACCCAGAGCTCCATGACCCAAAACAGCAAGGCACCCCAAAACCAGCCCTAAACTCCACCACAGCTGAACCTTTGAGAAGTGTTCATCTGTGGCCACCTTGAGATACCCGGATTTGCACCTCAAAACCAAAACCAGAGTTATTTTAAGAAAACATACACACACTGCCAAACTTAAAGGTGAGCAAAATAGGTGAAAATATGTATGACAAACGAAAACCACAACATGTTGAAAGCTTAGATGAATAAAACCTAGTCCTACCATGACCTGTGAGCAGACCATATTTGTCATGTGTAGATTCCATCCAGGCTACAGACAGTTTTGCAGGGTTTATGTTACTGTTCAAGAAAGTGGACATGAGCTAATGACTGATTCTTTATTTTTAACTGATAGGGTCAATCGCAGCTTCAAAAGAAGCTTTCTGTATAGCTTCGATCAACAACTGCCTTACAAAATATGTGCAAACATTGGATGAACAAGTTATCTGATGGCTAAGGCAGCAGTTACATGATTCTTTATGTTGGATCAGTGAATGACCAGATCATCAAGTGGTGTGATTTACTCAAACCATCACCACACCCCTGTCTACTTAAATGGAAAACAAAGCTCAACTCACTTTTGTGTCTACGTGTAACCTAGTCACAAAAAACCTGCTAGATAATCTAGCATTAAGCCAGAGGGTCACAAACAGATTATATCCTGATTTGTCAGTGAAATCTACTGTCAACTTATCCTGTCAAATTCACTTGAACAAGCAGAGCCAGTACCAGTGTTTTGTACCATGTGGCCACCACATTTCGCATCTAACACTGAGGGGCCTCAGGGTGGATTTATGGCAGTATTGCAAGTTTAATAAGTTATGTTCAAATGCCTGGATGATTGAATAGCCCACAAGAACCCATGAATTAACAGGGCATTCATAACGTTCAAGTTATTTAGCTTAAGAGTTTCCTGGCAATCACAGGTAATATAGCTAGGTGGGGTTTGCATAAGCACGTGATCCATCACAGAGGGATCCTGAGCAATTCAGACCATTCCATACCACTTCAGCATTTCCGCAGTCTTGGCAAGAAGAGGCTTCTTATTTTGGATCTGAGCAGTATCTTTCATTGCCCCTTCTACAGGATTTTTTTTCAAGTTATGATTATTTAGGGTGGAGGAGGAACTTCCAGGAATGCCAGAAGGGATAACAGTAACTCTTCAATAAGCAGAAATATACACAAAAATGTTCAGAGGAGTCAACAATCTCCCCATACAGAGCCCTAACTAATTTTAATGCACAAACAGCAGTAGCTGGGTGGCATGGCCTCAGCCTAGATCTCTGGCCCAACTTCCCAGGCAAGCTTCAGATCAGGGTTGAGACCCTAGTTTGCATTTTTAGCTGTACATTAACGTACTTGGGAAGAATCCGATGACATATCAGGCTAAGTAAACATAGATTAGCTATTTGGTTACATGGTTACTTGCTGTTATTTTCCCAGAGCCCTGCCAGCAAACATTTAATGAGGTTACAAGCAACTGAAAACAACCATATTATAAGAAATGCCTGGCCAACAGAAAAGGTCACCCAGCCTCCCTATGGCAGATTAGTGCAATCCTCATCTCCTTGACTCCCCACTCGCTTCAAGGAGTGCTGTGACTTTCACAGCCACTGAACTAATAAGCAAGTTAAATAATTACCTTTCTTGTTGCTGCACATGTCTAAAAGTACTTATTATGTCAACCTGAAAATTTCATTCTGAGGCTAAGAAACTTCATTTGCTTACACCCTGGTGCTGTTTTCTAATTATCTGTATGGTGGATAGTACGGCTTATGGATTCTGCAAATGAATTTGAACAGCAAGAAAGCACACTTTATCTGAGCAATCATGTCCTCCCCCTTCCCAAACCTCAGCTTGCTCTCATGTTGCATCTTTTTCTTAACCATTCTGGTATAGGATAAGACTCTTTTTGCATATCTGCTCCACTGTCAGGCCTGGCAGCATCGGCTGCTATTATAACACATCTCAGATGTACATAAAAGCCCCTCCTGCTTGAGACATCTCAAGAAAAGCAGGGTTAAAGGACAATCTCATGAAACAGTCTATACTTTGCAACCTTTGCTAGATAATTTTCACTCAAGCACTAAGCCGATGTGCTTTTGCTGTGAGTTCAAAGATGCAAGTGGGATGAAGATGGTACAAATTGGTCATCCCTTAGAAAGCTTTAGTTACTCAAAGTGCCCTGGCAGCTCACTAAGCAGTGACACTGTTGCCCCAGGTTAAAACATTAGGTTTAAGTTGGCAGGACAAATAACCTATCAGTTACTTCAGCAGCTGTTTTTGAGAACCCTGGAAAGAAAACAAGCGCTCCTGAGAGCATTTCCCTTACTCATTTGCTCAGCGAGCAGAAAGGAGCGGGTGAGGTTACTAAAAAGGCACTGCTATAACCTTGCACCTCATCACAAGGTCTCTTTAGCTAGGAAAAGGAGCACAAAAATCCACAGCAGCTTAGCAACCAGCCAGCACAGTGACAGGAGCCACTGACCTTTTAAACAGCTCACAGCCAGCAAAGCGCTCGCTGCTCCCTCTGCCCGCCTCTCCTGCCACCCTGAAGGCTTCCTTCTTAAAGAAATCGGTTCAATAACGATATCACAGCAGTGTGAAGATGCAAAGCATTTGTATGACAAAGGACAGAGGAACAGCAGGTACAGTCATGCTGGCCTGCCCAGGGACCAGAGGTGGGGTTTTTCCTGCCTTGTTCAGCTGCTCCATTTGCAGTGTTGATGTACCTGGGCATCATCTCAAGAAATGCCACCTCCAGTGCCAGACAGTTCGGGTGCTTTTTGAAAATGCTCCATTTGCAGAGGGATATGGCTTCAGCCAGAGGAACAGGCATAAGGTGAGCTTTGTATCACAGCTGCCCCAGGCAGGAGCACACAGATTCCAGACCATACTGGGGGGTCCCACTCCACTACTTTCTTATTCTTCACCCTATCCTGACTACACAAAATCAAAATGGCTGTGGGTGTTTAGACACCTTTGCAATTTCTTTCAGAACTGCATGGAAGGATTCTGTGCAGTTTATCCCAAAGGAGCTGGCCCAAATATGTATTACCAGCATAAATAGGCACAGAATCCAACACTTACTTTTACCTGTTCCATAATATGGAGATGCACATGTCAGAAGAATAAGAAAGAGACTAACCCAGAATTTCTTTCTGGACCAGTGTCAGATACATACAGGTAGGTGAACTGTATGTGCCATTTGCTGCCTTTACCATGAAGATGGGGTGGGCAAGGCCTGAGGAACTTGTGACAGTCTCTGTGCCCAGAATGCCAGGACACTCTGCCAGAACAGGTTCATTCACACCATTGAATTTAAATTGTTCTTTTCTGGTGAACAACAACACACACAGCTTCCAAAGTCACTGTAAGAACATTCATGCAGATGAATTTTATAAAGAACAAGTATAAAGCAGTTTAAGCATAACTGGAGAAGATTCATTAATGCGTGAAAGGTAACAGAATTGCATATATTTACTGCATTTAACCCATGCACCTAGCTCTAGGTTAGTTTTAATATCTTCTTGTATGTACACTATTCACATAGCTCCAAGACAGATCTTTTGTCTTTCTTGTTCTTAAAATTGCACCAAATATTATTTCTAGGCACTTGCTACATTCATGTTGACTTCTTGTTTTAGTACTCTCTTGTTTTCTCTTCCCTTTGACTGCTGCATCTTTAATGAAATGAAAAATAAACAAACGAAAGAACTATGAATAAAAGAAAAAACAAAAAGGGCACGTTATGAGTATCACAGACAGAAGAAGGAAAAAGCTAGCTGACAAAAAGATGTTTGTTCTGTGCGAGAGTGGAGCATAAGATTAAATATTTTACAGGTTTTGAAAGAGTTCATTTCTTTTCTGCATCTTGAAGGATCAAGGATGACCACATCTGACCGCTGACCAGAGTCCTCCCAGAAGTGTGCTAGCCCCCTTAACTTATAGAATACAGCACATTTAAATGGAACATGGTATTTTGTATGAGCCCAGAAGATGCAGACAGGTGCAAACCTTCTATCAACTGTTCTAGTTAGGAGAAGAGGAGATTTTGTGGGGTTTTTTGTTGTTGTTAGGAAGAAAACAAGACACTTTTTCATCCTCTTCTGCTTTCCCATATTCCCACACTAGCAATTGCATACCATGGTAGGCACTACAGCCAGCATTCTGGCAGGCAGCTAAATCCTAAATTGTTCTGAAATACACAGAAAATAAAGGCTTCAATTCTGTACAGCTCTTGGGATGTAAACACTATTTCTAATCCAATCTATTTTCCTCCAGTCAACAGCTGTCCCATTCTGCACCCTGAGTTAGCTATTTAACTCAGAAAGAACAGCTTTTTTTGATTTCAGCAGAGTCTATTTATCAAGAATTATATGATTATGACTTTGACTTGTTTAAAAACAACCCAAGAGGTCCTTTGAAACCCTCTGTCCCTAAATAAAAATAACTCCATTGAGAACCTTAAGGCTGTCACTCTACATTGTCAGCTTTTTTTCTGTTTAAATATGTGTCTGTCCAGTCTCTAGATAAAACCAAAGTTTATGTTTTTCTGAAAAGAATGGCAGATGAATCCATGGAAATTTTCCTTGTGCAAGCAAGTAATCTCGCGGATTATGCCCATCTCTACATACAGGGTACACATTCAGCTTCTCAGACCTCCATAAATTCAGTATCTCTCCAGCACTGTTACAAATGGTTAAAAAAAGAACTTCTTACCTGAAAGTTCATTTAGGGAATTTTGCCAGAATCAAAGCAAACAAACAAACATATAAAAAAAATCCCAAAACAAAACCAGAATCCAACCTGACTTTTAATTGCTGCCATAACACTGAGCCAAGAAGCACATTAAGACAGATTGTAATAAGTGCTTCATGCTTTTTTTACTGTTTTATCCATATATTCCTGAATAAATCTGGATGGTTTATTTTCAAAATGTGTAACCACTTTTATACTTTTAAGGAGGGATTTCCCTATGATACCAAATAAGAGCAACATTAATAATCTATTTGTATTGCAGTAGTACTTTGGGGCTTCTGACCAGGGAGCAGTGTCGCAGGGCTGGGCATCATACAAATATCTGATAAATCTTGCCCTCCATCCAAAATATATCCAGATAGAGAAGATGAACTGTGTAACAGCCCAGCTTAATAACTCCTATCACTATGCCGAACAGCAAACGCTCTTTGTTTGCTTCAGTTTATGCATAGGAGGGAGGTGGTTGCTGGAGACAGATTGAACAGGAAAAGCAGTCTGGAAAGCAAAGGAATGCTAAGCAGCTGGTAGAGAATGGAGGTGCCAGAGAGGGGCATAGGTGAGTGGGGTGACACAAAACAAGGGCAAGAATTTAGAAGACTCCCTTTTTACCCAAAAGTAAAACACTCAGAGCTGAAACATGAAAAAGATGGCAAAAGGAAGGATTGTAGAGCAGCAGGATGTTCATCAGCTGCTCCCATACCAAGCAGTCACTGGGATAGGAAGGGCCATGCTTGCCTCCCACAGAAATCACTTTGCCATGCTGGCTCCTTAATTTGTCAAAGTTGCCAGAAATTTTGAAACCAAATGGTGCAGCTTGAGGCCCAGCAGAAGTAGTTACTCTCTGCTGGGTCAGCAATGAGAAATGTAATATGAACATCCCTTGTCTCTTAAAACCATTGTGTGGGGCTTACAGAAAACCAACAGCCTGACAGAAGGGGTCTACAGAAAAAGGTTAAGTGAATGATAATGGAAACCTCTTGGCCCTTTTATGAAGTTTCTGCCTAGGTTAGCCCTTAAATAATACTGTGTAACTACAGAGAGTAAAACACGTGAAGGAATATTTTTGTAGGAAAACACCTTTGCAGAGAAAAGCTTGACTTTAAACCCACCTGAAAATGTGCATTTTTGATTGAGACTCTTAAGGGTTTTTGAATAGGCGCAGTACTCACCATTTCATTTTTCACTGCGATGGAAAGAACAGAGAGCCAGACAATTTTCTTTGAGTACAAGGCTGTTCCCAAAATCTGAGCTGAGACTGTCAGTGAGCACACCCTTAGCAAGGCTATGGTCACACATGTTCCATCTTATGATGTCAACATACAGATGTGTCAGAAATTTCTGATGTTTGCTATTTTTCTAATATCTCTCCATTTTTCAATATTGCTACATTTCCTAACATAGAAACAGGTGGTGGGTAGGCAGTGGTTTTTGGAAGGGTTTCTATTTCCTTATAATTACATTATATATCTGTTAATTTTGAGTTTTATAATATATCATTAATGATGATTAAACATTTCCAACACTTCTCATTTACTGTTAAGCTTAAATATGTGATAGTAAAGTAATTTTTCTCAGTCATTCCTATGTTTGAGGGTCTGTGCACTTCTCTGGATCAGGCACTTGTTAGTGCCCTCTTATATCCTTAAAGAAATGCTAGCATCTGACCACAATTGCTTGGAAATTCTGAAAAAGCTTTTTAATCAAAATGATCTTCAACTGACACTTTCCCCACATCTGGTATATTATTTTTTCCATCTTCAGGACAACCTTGCTGTGAGAAAGAATATCACTGCAAAGCTGCTATGGAAAACACATGAGAATAGCACATTTTTTTTTTCAGACAATTACATAGTCAGTCTGTGGAAATCACTACTCTCCCCTTTCTTCACTGATTCTGCACCCCTACTTTGGTGATAAGGATCCAAAAATTAACCTCTCTTAGGTTAGCTGGAGATGACCTGCTGAATCATTTAACAAGCAAATGCTGTTCTGATCCCTCCAGAGACAATTAGGATGCTCTCAGGAGTGCTCAGGCACAACAGTGCAGCTGTGCCTAGGGGAAGCTCAGGGGCTGACAACCATGGAGACACGTCTCCCTGAACATACCTGCAAGTTCCAAAGGCCACCCAAAACCTGCAGTTGCTTCCAGTTCTATGTCTCTCTCTGATGAGAAATGAGTGCTGATGAACACCAGGTCCAGCAAACGTCCTCAGTGGGGAGTCCCAGCCTGGGGAAGCACTGACAGCCCTTCTGAAGTGTCCTGGGAGAGGTGTCACCAGTGGCCAGGCTCCTGCTTGGCAGAGGAGATCCAAGAAAACAGGAGGAAAGCCCAGGGGACACTGGTATGCCCTCACCTAGAAGTCTCAGTGATATGCTTACAGAACTTGTACCTGTACTTGGAGCTGTTTCACAGTTATCACCTTTTCAGCCTTTCTGTTCATGGAAAAACCTTGTTCAAGCCATGTAAAACTAATTTGGTTTTTAATGTCCTTGATGTGTCTGGCTGGGTTTTAGTAAGATGCACTTAAACAAAGACATGTTTTCCCCATGTTCTTGAAGAGTTCAGAGCCCAAGTGGCACTGTTTGGTTTTTTTAACAATTCACACAGAAAAATACTTTTCACAGTTGATTTTCAAGATGTGAATCTTACACAAGTGCTTTCTAAAGGGAAAGGAGATGACTGTTTTAGAAAATAAATTCTGTACCTACAGAACAAGCTATGCAGAAGATTGCCTCTATCTGATGGTTTATGGCTGCTGTTAGCATCAATTCATCATCTTCTTCAATGTGCAATATTTGCAAAAGCTAATAAGGCATGGAAAGGCAAGGCAGGTTATTTCCTTTTGCTCACACAAGCTTATGTTCTGAAACAAAGCTATTATGACACTTGATGCCATGCATGCTCTTCTAATGGACAATATGCCCCATATGATTGCACCGTGACTATTATTTCTCTTGGGAGGTTTTCAGCTGAGACCTTGAACTCTGTAAAAAAAGTCAGATAGCCTTACTGTCATGTCAGAGCCACAAATTATTCTCCCTATAATAACATTAGTATATAATTATTGTATATACAATGGTGCATTAACATAATCCCCAGCAGGACTGGTAGAAAATTCTCTAAGTACTGGACAAACAACTGTTTAAGACAAAAAGCCAGGATGTCTGTCATTTCCTGAAACAGACTTCCAAAAGCAACTACTGATGAGCGTGGCTTTACAAGGTTAGGTATTTCTGAGAAGTCATTGTACAAATCACATTTAGTTTATTAAAAAAGCATAATATATTATAATAGATCCATAGGTACACTCCCATGAACACATCTCTGCACAAGTAGGCTCATATGTGTGTCATTGCACATAGCCTTCAGAAAGCAGCAAAAGGGAAGCTACTAAGTTGGGAAGGAAACATGAAATATTGAAATGAATGACAAGGAAACAGATGGAAGTCAAGATGAAAAACTCTTAGCATGCCATACAAAATATATCTCCAACCTGGAAGAATGCATTAGGCAGCATGCATGTAGTGAAAATATGTATCTACTCACAAGTAACTGTATGGTGAAATCACATGCTGAAAGTTAACAGACAACCCAAGGGTCTTGGGCAGATCAGCACATTCTTCATGCTCAGTCTTCCATTCAGCCTCACCAAGCCATCCATGTTTCAGCTAGATCCTTGTTTAATACCATATTTTAGTTTTTAGGAAAGGTTTAAAGCTTTGAGAAAAGTGCCCCAGGTTTCCTTTGCTGAGTGAATACTGGTGCAGCTGCTTGATTACATCATTTTCAGAAATGATCAGCAGGAACTTTCCATGATACTTAAGGGTGTACTCCTGCTAGTTAGCACTGCAGCCCAGAAATACTGTTTCTCAGTTTTATGTTAAAGAACATTTCCCTTCATAGAATGTTTTTGTTTTGGTAAGTGAAACACAGAAAAAAAAATCTCCCTGTTATACCTTAATTATGTTTTACCTTTGCTCTCCAGATTTCTATTTTAGCTTCTTTTAAAGTTAATCTCCATTTTCGTTTTCTCTGATGTTCCCATAAATAACCTCAGTTTGTATCCTCTCAGCTTCATAGACACTGTCAGCAAGAAGAATGTTACAGAAAGTGTTCAGTCATGCCTGTGCAGGAGATGTAATTGGAAAGAATATTTGAAAAAATATCTGACCACAAGAGGCACAGGATTATCTTAAGTCATAAAAAGAATGAGACCAAGGGCTTTGCACCAAAGGACCCAAGGGTCCTTTGGCAGGAAAACAAACCTGTAAGTAGTGAGGGCAGAAATTTTACAGAAGAGGTTTGAGTTACTCTAGCAGTAAATGAGACAGTATGTAGAAAAACAGGAAACCACTTTCCCCAGATTGTATCACATTTGTCTTTTCTCTTCAACATCTACACTGTAAAGCCAGATAGCTATAAA